>NC_139965.1:52287189-53729689 GCF_963993115.1 Abramis brama | reverse complement strand
GTGGTTCGAAACCATTCTCCTATGGTGTTATTAGACTGCACTAGTAGCCTTGTCATATAGGCGTTCTATTGTCTTGATCAGGTTGGCATTGATGTTATATAACCTCATTGTAGCCCATAAAGCCGCATGCCAAACCCTATCGAATGCCTTTTTGAAATCTATGAATACGTGGTAGAGTTCTTGCTGGTGTTGTAGGTACCTCTCGCAAATTATTCTAATACTGAAGATTTGTTCTGTCAGCTGCGGCCTGTTCTAAAGCCTGCCTGTTCTTCGGCAATGATCTCCTCTGCTTGCGGTCTCAATCTGTTTAGTAAGATTTTCAGCATCACTTTACTTGGGTGGCTGATCAGACTAATGGTGCGATAATTTTGGCATAGCTGAAGGTTGCCTTTCTTCGGGAGGGTAAATTATCAAAGATTGAGTCCATGGTGTAGGCCATTCACCTGTTTGCCAGATTTTATTGCAGATATTCCATAATGTATCTATCATGGCCTCTCCACCTGCTTGAACCAGTTCTGCTGGAATGTTATCCACTCCTGCCGACTTCCCTTTTTTTAATGATTTTACTGCTGCTTCCACTTCTTCTCGAAGGATAAGATGGTTGTCGATGTTAGTTGGTGGAGGGACATTCAGCACCTCAGTATGTCCTGTGGCTCTGTGAGTATACAATTCGGAACAGTATTCTGTCCATCTTTTAAGGATATCCTGTTCTTCTGTCAGACATTTCCCTTCTTTATTTTGGATGGTATTGGTTCGCCCTTGTGTTGTACTTGTCAGATCTTTCACAAGTTGGTAGGCTTTCTTGCTGTTGTTTTTCTGTAAACTTCCTTCTATGTCTTTGCATTGTTCTTCAATCCAGGTCTCCTTTGCCTTTTTCATACTTTTCTTAACTTGCTGATTGATTTCTCTGTAATGTCTTTCCCCTTCAATCTCATTTTTCTTACGCTTGAGTTCTCTGCGTTTGTCGCATAACTCCAGTATGTCCTCTGTGACCCAGGGCTTCTTTGTTGGCCGGTATTTTCCAAGGATGGCATTTGCTGTTTCAGTCACAGCTGTATTGAAGGTGCTTATCATTGTGTCTACCTCCGTATCCTGATTGTCAGCAAGGGCGAGAAGTGGAGCAAATTTCCCTCCGATCATTGCTTGGAAATTTTCTGCTATGCTTGTGTCTTTGAGTTTGTCAAGGTTAAATCTGATCCTTATGCTGCCCTGTTTCTTAGTCTTCTTGAGATGGAGTCTGAAGGTCATCATCACAAGATCATGGTCGCTTCCTATGTCGGCTCCTGGAAAGCTCCTGGTCTTTGCAATGTTAACACTAGTCTGGAAACGATGCTTTACCATGATGTAATCAATCTGGTTGTGGTACTTCCCTCCTGGGCTATGCCATGTCCACCTTCTGGATGCCTTGTGTGGACCAAATGTGTTTGCCAGCCTTAGATCGTTGTAACTGGCAAATTCCAGGAGCCTTAGCCCTCTCTCGTTGGTTTCAGTGTTGCAGTATTGGCCACATATCCCTTTCCAGTTCTTACATGCATCCTCACCTATTTTGGCATTCCAATCGCCCTGTACTACAATGATGTCTTTATTAGACGTTTGGTCTATGACTTTTTGCAGTTGGTCGTAGAAGTCTTCCACTTCTTCATCTTCATAATCAGATGTTGGGGCATTCGCCTGGATGATGGTGATGTTGAAGGGTGATGCCTTCAGACGGATGGTAATAAGTCGGCTGGAGACTGGTCGACAACCCATGACAGCATTCACGGTGTCTTTGTGAATGAGGAATCCAACTCCTTGCTCATGTTTGTCTTTGTTGCCACTAAAGTAAAGTGTGTGGCCATCTTAGATGTATTCTCTTCAAAGTGCAAAATTATAGGATGTTTCCTTTTACAGATATGACAGGTGAGACATCTTTTGCATGTTTTGCTCATGTGCCCTTTAGTAAGACATGCAAAACATAATCCGTTGGTTTTAAGGAATTCAACCTTTTCTTTATGAGGCTTTCTAGCCATCAGATGACAAAATTCCATTACATGGATCCCTGAACAAAAAAGGCTGGGCCTTTCAAATGCTGCTCAAAAATTGCTAGCGTTGTTAGCGTAGCTATCTCCAGTTTCTTGTTTGTCCTTGTTAGCTGTAGCGTTGCCATGCAGTTTAGCATTAACCGGTGAAATTGCAGTAACAAAACTCCTTTTACTGCTGGATTTGAATGGCTGCATTTGCTCTGGTCTGACCCGTTTAACTTTCATATTTGATGCAGTATCTTGAATATCCCCGAAAACAGGATCTTGCAGAATTCTGGCTTGCTTCTCAATAAACATCACTAGGTTCTGAAACCTAGGCCTTTGTTTAGTTTGTTCCCATATGTCATATGCTGATGATCTCCAATTCTCCCTCAACTTATAAGGAAGCTTTGAAGCAATCATCTTCAAGTTGGAAGGAAAGTCCAATTCTGACATACTGGAAAGATCCTGTGCTGCATTGCAGCAGCCTCGCAAAAACAGAGCATAGTTTTGCAATTCTTTCCCATCATCTGGTGGAATGCTATTCCAATTAAGTGCTTTCTCTGTATAGGCACTAATAATTTTGAATTCATCTCCAAAATAGCATTCAAGAAGCCACATTGCCTCCTTATACCCTTTGTCAGCAGTCATATGGAGACAGCTTTGAACCAAGTCTTTTGGTTTTCCTGTTGTATATTGCTCTATAAAGTACAGTCGATCTTGCATCTTGTTCAAGCAATGCCTGTTCGTAAAGTCGTTTGGCTTAGTGTTATGACCCTTCACTGTTTTTAAAACTCTACGAAGTTAGAAGGGAAACATTAGGCCACCCGTCAACAATTATTACCATTAAAACACTGGGGAAGTGAATGAGACCATCAAGAAGCAGCAGAAAATGTAAACACATTTATTGTGTGCAATAACCGGCCAAAAGATATATCTATAGGCCTATATATGGTACATATATATATATATAGAGAGAGAGAGAGAGAGAGAGAGAGAGGGAGAGAACAAAAAAAAACAAAACAACTGAAGCAAAAGAAATTAGTATTTACAATGAAAGCGAAAGATCACAGGAAAAAACAGCAAATTATATTATACCAGACCTGGGAAGGAAAAAAGGGAATAATTGGACAGTGCCAACACAAAGTAAAGAATAAAACAAAAGGAATCTTTCTAACCCATTTCAACTAATCTATCTAATACAAAAGAAAAATGTAGAAAGAAAAGTCTTTGACGTCCGAGACGTCGTATACTTCCCTACTCTACCTATCAAAACAAAAATTACAACGAATGGCACATGCCCCTAAACCTAGTGGGTCTAAACAAAATACATCAAACCTAAGTGTGTGCGATGTAAGTCACGTGACATAACTTACCTATCCCTTTTTCCTCTATCCAGCCCAAAACACAGCGTTACCGCTCTCAAATATTCAATAATAAAGGAAATAGGATGGCAAAAAGTAACTTAATCTCACATGAGAATTAAAGCACACTAACAAAGCTTGATAAGTTCTAACCCAAATTCATGAGTTCACACAGCTCGGAGTTCAGCCCGAACCCAGAGTACTCCCCCCGTATGTAAGTGTTTAGGACTAGAAGCGTGGAGAAGGGGTGGTGGAGGGATGCTGCAAAACTGTCAATGGATTGAGGTGAGACTGCTGACTGAATACTGTATATACATCTTACCATTGATTGCTGAGTGCTCTCCACTTGTGTTAATTATCTGAACGTGCTCCTCCCGAACTTTGTTAATAAAACATCATATTGAATCAAACAAAAACAAACCAAGCATAACAAAAAATACCAAGCGCACAAACACAGGTCCAGTTCACAAACAAAAAAATGCCGCCTCTAGTGCGTTTGTGTGTCCTTTTATAGTTCCCAGGCTTCCGGTAACAATATGACTGGAACTCATCGTCCGACGTCAGCACGCCAAAACCCTCCCCTCAGATGATTGACAGCAGAGACGAACCAATCAACACGCCACCTGCGAAAGAGAAAGTAAAAACGGACAGCGGCAGAACACAATACAAAGGGGAAAAAAAGAACTACAAAGAACACCAAAGTCTTGGTGTCACATTATAACGTAACACTTAGGTTCAATCGGCGACTTATGCCAAAATCAGCCAATCTAGCTTTTCTATTTATGTCTATAACAAACAGAAGTTTCAATTTAATGGGCGAAAAAAAAATCTGATAATTTTAATTATTCAGATTTAGCTTATACCAATCAGAATATTCTGGGGTTTGATGTCCCGCTGAAGCACTTTGGTCTGTGGTTGGTGTAAAACCTGTAAGCTGCAGAGAACTTCCTTCACCAGCTTGTTCAAAATCATCTGGTAAATGATCTTGGATATATTCCTCCAGTGTGTACTCACAAAGCTGAAGAACAAGGTATCCAAAATGCTCATCTTCTGTAAAGTCCACGTATTGCACAATGGACTATCAAGGTCTTGATGTCATAAAAATCCCTCCTCATTTTTGAGGGTCTTGGTAATTAAACGTATCCATTCGTTTCACAGCCACTTCTGTGCCGTCATCCCTCAGTCCAAGTAAAACTTTTGTTCCAGCACTTCCCTTAGCAATCAGAAATTCAGAGTTGAAAACAAGAGTAAGACTTCCCAGCTTATATGTCTTTTTAGCATCCATGTTAGCTAGCTTCTCAAGCTTTGGCCTTCAACGAAGACTGGTTTGATGCCACCTTCTTGAGTTTACATTTACATTTACATTTAGTCATTTAGCAGACGCTTTTGTCCAAAGCGACTTACAAATTAGGACTAAATTAAGCGAGTCATCGTGAAGAGGCAAAAAACAACGCAAGAAGTGCTCAAAATATGAAATACGAAGTTCAGGCATTGTTCAGAGTAGCATAAGCCCGATAAGCGAGGATTTAAAGGAAAAGGAACGTTTTTTTTTTTTTTTTAATGAGGTTAAGTGCTCACGGAAGAGATGGGTTTTCAGTTGTCTTTTGAATGTTGCCAGGGATTCTGCATTCCGGATGAGGGTGGGGAGATCATTCCACCAGCATGGAACTGTGAATGAGAATGTTCTGGAAAGTGATTTTGTGGCTTTCTGTGATGGAACCACAAGACGTTGCTTGTTGACCGATCGTAGGCTTCTGGTAGGGGTGTAGACTCGTAGGAGTGAGTGAAAGTAGGAGGGAGCTGAGCCTGTGATAGATCTGTAAGCAAGCGTCAATGCCTTGAACTTGATGCGAGCAGTGAGAGGTAGCCAGTGCAGAGAGATGAACAGAGGAGTGACGTGGGCCCTTTTGGGCTCGTTGAAGACAAGACGAGCTGCAGCATTCTGAATCATTTGTAGAGGTTTAGTTGCACATGATGGAAGTCCAGCCAGAAGAGCATTGCAGTAGGCAAGCCTAGAGATGACCAGGGCCTGGACGAGATGTTGTGTTGCATGCTCAGTTAGGAAGCCTGATCTTCCTGATGTTGTGCAGTGCAAACCTGCATGATCGAGCTGCTGTCTTTGAAATGTGATCTGTGAAGGTCAGCTGGTCATCAAATATTATTCCAAGATTTCTGACCGACCTTGATGGGGTGATTGATGATGAATCTAGCTGGATAGTGAAGTCGTGTTGTACAGATGGATTGGCAGGGAGGACGAGAAGCTCAGTCTTTGCCAGGTTGAGCTGCAGGTGATGTTCCTTCATCCATAAATAGGAGGCGGGTGGTGGTGGAGGTGGTCAGAGGAGAGAGTTGAATTTCTTAAAGAGTGATCGTATGTTGGAGGAGCTGTTGATCTTGTTGTGGAAGTAGGAAGATTTTGCAGCATGAACATCAACAGAAAAGGAAGAGAGGAGAGATTTATACATACTCAGGTCAGATGTGTCTTTTGATTTGCGCCATTTCCTCTCCGCTGCCGTGAGTTCGGTCCGGTGTTCACAAAGAACCTCAGATAACCAGGGGTTAGAGGGAGTAGCGCGTGCAGGCCTGGAGGAGAAAGGGCAGATATTGTCTAGAGAAGAAGTTAGAGTGGAGCATAAGGTATACGTTGCGGCATTCACATCCAGAGATGAGAATTGTGAGAGTGAGGGAAGAGAAGATGACACGGCATTGGAAAGATGGGAGGGAGAAAGTGAGCGCAGGTTTCGTCTAAAAGTGACTGGTGGGGGGGTTGGTGGTGCACGGGTAGGAAGTTGTAGACTGAAAGTAATGAGAAAATGATCTGAAACATGGAGAGGTCTCACCAGAATGTTGTCTGTGATGCAGTTGCGTGCGTAAACCAGGTCCAGTTGGTTGCCTAATTTGTGAGTACCTGTGGTGATGAGTCGTTTGAGATCGAAAGAGGCTAGGAGAGAGATGAAGTCTGTTGCATACAGCTTTTCGAGATGAATGCTGAAGTCACCAAAGACTACAAGTGGGGTGCCGTCCTCAGGGAAGGAGGACAGCAGCACATCCAGCTCGTCTACAAAGTTTCCCAGCTGACCTGGGGGGGGGGGCGATAAATGACTACAATATGGATCTTATTGGGAGTTGTAAGTGTAATAGCATGATATTCAAACAAGTTGTTGTTGCATAGAGAAGAGAGTGCTGAGTATTTCCAATTGTTAGAAATGAGAAGCCCTGTACCCCCACCCCTCCCAGACTGGCGAGGGGAGTGAGAGAAAGAGAAATTGCTAGAGAGAGCAGCGGGGGTTGCTGAGTCTTCTGGATGAATCCAGTTCTCAGTCAAGCCCAAGATACTAAGAGTAGAATGAGATGCAAAGGCTGGAATAAAGTCAGCTTTATTGACTGCTGACTGACAATTCCATAGACCCACGGAAAGAGAGAGAGGTGTGTGTGAGGATGAGAGAATGGGACGCAGATTAGCAGTATTGGGCTGCCTTTTGCGCGTGATGAAAGGGCGTTGCCGAGAGATAACAGGAATGTATTGAAAGCACATGTTGAGTAAGGGAAAATATGATAAAAGTGGGAAAGGAAAGGGAGAAGGAGATACTTAAGTGCCTTTCTGGTGTCCTTGCCCGGTGGAGTCGCGCAGGTAGAGTTGATGGTCTTTACCTGAGTCGGTCTTCACACGAGGAGGCTGAACACGAGGGCTGAACGCTTCCACTGATGCTTTCGCGACAGCGTGCAAACTACATAGATATAATGCTTTCACCACTTGAGTGAGGACAGCTGTCTCGGCCCAGCAATTAAGCAAATAAAGCGAAAATGGGCCAAATCGAAACTAGCTGCTAGGAGGCAATACTTAAGTGCAATTAAACTGCAATAATTTTCACACGCGGCTGTTAAAGTCGGAACGCGTCTAAATAAAATACAATTAAAAAGGTAAAAATGAAAAATAAGCAGAGAATCAAAGATAGGCTTACCTTGAGTCAAATAGAACACTGAATAACAGGAGAACTGGGTATTTCAGAAGAAACCACTAGCGCGCTCTTGCCGTCTCCACCTACTGACCGCTTGTCCACTGGTTATGATCTGAATCCCTCTATTTATATCTTTTCTATTTTTTCTTTTCTTATATCTTTTTCTACATTTATATCTTTAAAGCGAAAATGGGCCGATTCGAAACTAGCTGCTAGGAGGCAATACTTAAGTGCAATTAAACTTGAGTCAAATAGAACACTGAATAACAGGAGAACTGGGTATTTCAGAAGAAACCACTAGCGCGCTCTTACCGTCTCCACCTACTGACCGCTTGAGTTCTCAGCAGGCGGTGTGAACAGCTGCACACTTGAGTTTGATTCCTCAATGGATTTCACTAGTGTCTAGTGGATACGGTTCCTCTTTATCTTGTAGCTCACCTTCTTGTGATCCCACTTCTTGCTGGGTTTTCTTTTTCTTTTTCTTCTTCTTCTTCTTCTTCTTCCTGCATGTTGATAGAACAGCAGTCTCCTCACATAAACTGTTCAACACTGCACTTGAACCTGCTGGATGTCTCAGTGATTCATACAACTTTTGCAGCTTTTTTTTCATGACTTATCATCTCTGGGACGGAAGACAATCCACAGAATGCAACAAGTTCTGTAGCAAAGACATTTATGATGGCAAACAGTCCATAGGTCAAAAGTCTAATTGGATTTGAATAATCAGACTTTTGCATAACTGAATTCATAGACAGAATTGTCTCATAGACAGAGTACATTTGTACTCTTGGAAAGTATAATCTTATACTTTGACTTTGACTTCTGCATCATGACATTGAGTATCCTTAGAATCAGATGATTGACTATTTCTCCTTGTGCATTTCGAAAGTGCTGAAGACTGTTTGTAGAACTGACACAAGCTCACTGAATACCTGAGGAGAGATGCTTTCACTGACACACAAAGCAGCATTTAAGCAGTTCAGTGCAATTGGCCAATTTTCCTGAGCGATTCCTGGGAAACGCTTGAGGAGTCCCTCGATGTATCTGTCTGAACTCTTTGTGTCTGCACTCTTTACCCTGTGAAGGTAGTCGATAAATCATTCTCTCCACCTTTTTATCAAGTTCTGGATTCACCCCATAGTTCCTTACAGGTGAAACTCCAGCCTTTATAAGTGTTTTCACGGTCATGATCAACAGCACATTGCAATGGAGTTAAAATGTGCAATCCATGTCCAGTTGGGTCAGCTTTTGCTGCAAGTAATCTTTTCACAATACTCAATGGAACCCCAGGTATTAAATCAGCATAATGTAGAGGTGTTTGTCCATTTGTTGTTTGTTAGGATCAGCCGACTCTTCAAGTAGATAAGAGCAGATTTCTTCATTTCTGCATATAACTGCTGCTGTCAATGGTGTAATATCATCATGATAGTACAAACCATGGATCTTCAAATAATCTTTACAATCTGTGGAGAGATGTTAAACACTATTGCCATTATGGACATTTAATACAACTGTCATTAATGCTTCTTCACCTCCAGAAGTTTTCTTTTTGAGAAGTAGTTTAACATTTAGTCATTTACATTTAGTCATTTAGCAGACGCTTTTGTCCAAAGCGAGTCGCGACTTACAATTTAGGACTAAATTAAGCGAATCATCATGAAGAGGCAAAAAACAACGCAAGAAGTGCTCAAAATACGAAGTTCAGGCATTATTCAGAGTAGCATAAGCCCGATAAGCGAGGTTTTAAAGGGAAAGGAAAGGTTTTTTTTTGTGTTTTTTTTATGCGGTCAAGTGCTCACGGAAGAGATGGGTTTTCAGCTGTCTTTTGAATGTTGTCAGGGATTCTGCATTCCGGATGAGGGTGGGGAGATCATTCCACCAGCATGGAACTGTGAATGAGAATGTTCTGGAAAGTGATTTTGTGGCTTTCTGTGATGGAACCACGAGACGTCGCTCTTTGACCGATCGTAGGCTTCTGGTAGGGATGTAGAATCGTAGGAGTGAGTGAAAGTAGGAGGGAGCTGAGCCTGTGATAGATCTGTAAGCAAGCGTCAATGCCTTGAACTTGATGCGAGCAGCGAGAGGTAGCCAGTGCAGAGAGATGAACAGAGGAGTGACGTGGGCCCTCTTGGGCTCGTTGAAGACAAGTCGAGCTGAAGCATTCTGAATCATTTGTAGAGGTTTGGTTGCACATGATGGAAGTCCAGCCAGAAGAGCATTGCAGTAGTCAAGCCTAGAAATGACCAGGGCCTGGACGAGAAGTTGTGTTGCATGCTCAGTAAGGAAAGGCCTGATCTTCCTGATGTTGTGCAGTGCAAACCTGCATGATCGAGCTGTTTTTGAAATGTGATCTGTGAAGGTCAGCTGGTCATCAAATGTTACTCCAAGATTTCTGACCGACCTTGATGGGGTGATTGATGATGAATCTAGCTGGATAGTGAAGTTGTGCTGTAGAGACGGATTGGCAGGGAGGACGAGAAGCTCAGTCTTTGCCAGGTTTAGCTGCAGGTGATGTTCCTTCATCCATGCCGAGATGTCCGCCAGACAGCTTGAGATCTGTGCAGCTACTGTGGGATCATCTGGTTGAAATGAGAGGAAGAGCTGTGTGTCATCAGCATAGCAGTGGTAGGAGAAACCTGTATGATGTGTCCCAGTGATGTGGTGTAGATGGAGAAGAGGAGGGGACCAAGAACTGAACCCTGAGGGAACCCCTGTGGTCAGTTGATGTGCTCTGGATACCTCGCCTCTCCATGTGACCCTGAAGGACCTACCTGTGAGATAGGACTCAAGCCAGTGGAGTGAGGTTCCTGTGATGCCCAGTGCTGAGAGGCTGGACAGAAGGATTTGATGATTCATAGTGTCGAAGGCAGCAGACAGATCCAGGAGAATGAGGACTGAAGATTTGGAAGCAGCTTTCAAGCAAAATCGTCAGCAGTTAAAGAGGAGGTGGGTGGTGGTGGAGGTGGACAGAGGAGAGAGTTGAATGTCTTGAAGAGTGATCGTGTGTTGAAGGAGCTGTTGATCTTGTTGTGGAAGAATGATTTAAGATTTTGCAGCATGAACATCAACAGAAAAGGAAGAGAGGAGAGATTTATACATACTCACGTCAGAAGTAGACAAAAGTCACAAGACAGCAAAAAATGTAAAAGTAATGAAAAAAATATGCAAGACCCTTGTTGGCCAAGCCATTTTTGTCATCCTTTCTGTTAAAATCTACCTCCATATAATTGTCCATTTCCTATCATTTTGTTGTCACCTGTTTAACCAAAAACTACAGCAGTACGATTTACATTTTTGTTAGGAGGACGTGTCAGTATGCAATAGATTAAGTTTTATTTAAAATGGAGCCAGCCACATTCAATATGTTTCCCTAGGCTTTTAATGCCTGCTTTATGATTGATACGTCCTTGAACCTCTTTGTCAATATCATCATATAGCCTATAAAATATTATGCAGGTAATGCATGCTTAAAGACACAGGAGATCAGATATGTGTTCTTTTTTTTTTCTTTTTTTTGCGTTAAGGGAAAAGTATAGTCAGTTTATGTCTTAACCCCTTAAACCTAACACAAATGTACAGTAGGTCTACTGCAATGAGGTTTTCAATAACCAGTTTTTAATCATTTGGTCCCCCTCTTCAATATTTAGTTACATGTTTATATATAATAAAATGCCTTTTCTATAATTAGCATTTCATATGTTTTATAATAATTTGGGAACTTTAAATGTATGCATTACTGTACATCCATTAAACTACAATATCATTTGGCCTAAAGGCATCACACCTGCCAACTCAGAATATTACTCCTCATGCTGCACAAGACTTGTTTTTCATATTATTAATCTGGTATTTTAATAATCTGACAAACAACAGAGAGGGGATAATATTCTGAGTAAGTAACAGTTGGTTTGATACCTTTACTAAACGGTGTTAAAGTTTAATGGATTTAAAAGGGTTCAGTATTGTGTTAAAAATACCAGATTAATAATCTGAAAAGCAAGTCTTGTGCAACATGAGGAATCATATTCTGAGTAATTTACAGTTGGTTTGATACCTTTAGGCCAAACATTCTTCTAGTTTAATGGATGTACAGTAGCCTATTGCATACATTTAAAGTTCTAAAATTATTATAAAACATGAAATGCTAATTCCAAAAACAGCCTTGTAAAGCGCTTAGATCATGCGCTTAAATCTTTAAAATAGGGCCCAAAGTCGGCAAACGATTAAAAAGGTTTCATTAGTTCCTTCAAAATGTCCACCCAACCACTTATTAAAAAAAATAAAAAAAATAAAAATGGATTTATTACTTTTATTTATTTAACAATTAATATTTTAATCACAAAACACGACATAGGCTAATTATTTGCTTTTAATTTGTTCAATAATTTTAATTACAAGTTAATTCAATAGCAAATCATGCATGATACATCAGATGTTTTTTGATGGGGAGTTTTACAGTAGGCTACTGTAACGTGCAATTGTCATACATTATATAACCAAGCTGGCTTAAAACTTTTTACTTCCTGTTAAATCTGTCCAAAGGGTTATCAAAAGGTGATAAATTAATATATGACACTTTTTTTCCTGCCGATCACAGGTTAAGGCAATTTTTATTTATAATTAAGTTTAGTTGTCCCCCTCCTAAAACACTGAAGAGCAACAAAGATCACAACAGCATGTTGCACTGAGAAGGTTTCATGATCCATTAGGTCAATTGCATGTAATTACAAAATATTTATTTCAAGCTTATATTTTTTTTTATATTTAGATTTATGTAACAAAAGACTTAAGATTTGTTGAAAGACTAAGAACAATTTTTAGCAACTAAGAGAAAACCTAAAATAGTATAAAAGCTTTACTCAGTGTCAAGTGTAAAATTTTTGTGCTCATTCACTATGTTTAAATTATTGGTGACTGCTGAATAACATTTTATCTCAGATTTACAATCATGATGCCGAGTTGATGTCCATCGTGACACTTTCTCTGGCATTCCATCCTCTCTCCTTGGCAAACAGGTACACACTCCCAAACAGATCAGGGAATTCAGTCATCAGGTTGATTTTCACAGCATCTGCTTTACTGTGGAGAGAACGTCACACAAACAACACAATCATTGTGTAAGTCTTATAATTTCTTACAAATCTAAGATACTTCTTCCCTTCTGGCTGTTGATCATTATTGATCAGGTGTTACTTATTTTTACTCCACCTTGCATTGTAAACAAATTACCAGCTCGGGTTGATAGATAGATATAGATATAGATATATAAAATATAGAATTGAACAGCATGTCGTTAATTATTTCTGTAACTTACTAATGCGTGTGTAGGTTGCGTATAAAACGCAGCAGGCCCAGTGTGTTCTCAGGATAGACTTTCTTCTTACCATCCAGTTTCTGGACAAGCTCAATGTAGCTGTAGTTAAACTTTAACAAAGAAAAGCAAGTTCAATTATACTGTATGTCTTAAGCCATAAGCAGGTTTTCCTGATTGTTTCTTCACTTCAGGTTGCTCCCATGTTGAATCACCAGTTAAAGAAGAATATAAACTGCAGGACAAAACATCTTAATTTAATGTATTCATAAGTTATATGGACTGCATTGAGGTTATACTTACTTTAGTTTTCCATTCAGAAAAGCTTTTCCCCTCTGTGCATTTTGCAATGGCAGTAAGGAGCTCCGTATCAGCATTACGACAGTTTTCAGCCTCTTTCTCATTTCCCAAGATCTTCAGATACCGCACTCTCCTGGGACGATTTCAGAAACATTATACAATAAGCTTTATCATCTACAGCTACTGTATATTATGACAGCTTTTTCATCTCTATAGTATCTCTAATAAATTGTGATTGGAAACATTTAGGCTTAAGAGGAATATATTTGGATTGTTTCATGAACACTGGACATATTCATTCAAGTTTCGTACTGTATTTCACCTGTAAAATGTCATCAAGATCATATTCTACCTTTCATCAGTCCAGAAGAAGGGGTGTGCAAGGGTTTGCTCCACGGTTGGTCTCTCCTCTGGGTTTGCATTGATCATCCACTCGACGAGATCCTTCGCTACTTCATCATCCAGATGTTCCAGTGAGTATCTTCCTCTTAAAATGTTGTACTCACATTCCACATCTTCACCAAATGGATGGTGTCCTCCAGAGAGAATGTAGTACACTAACATCCCAGCAACCTTCAAAAAGATTAAAGTTACCACTAATCCAGAATTTTTTGTAAAAAACAAACTATGTGACAATAGTAATTGTCAATACTATTTAGGGCAGATAGGGTGGATAGTATGCACATTGGGACGCAGGAAGTGTCTGTGTGTCATGGTCACGGGTGGTCGCTGGCAGACAGATGAGGAAGACGTATACAATTCAATAGGTTTATTCTCTAAAGATCCAACAGCAAGGCAAACAGATGCTAACACAACTGAACATAGACAATACCGAACACTGAACTGAAACAGAACAGAACATATACTGTATACAGGTGCTAATGATGGTGACTGATGAGTGCACAGCTGAATGTGATTAGTGTCCATGACAACAAATGAGTGATGAAGGCAGGTGATGACAAAACATAACGAGTCCAAACTAACTTGAATGTGACACTGTGTACATTGCATTCATTAGTTTTATTTAATATTAATGTCAGAAAATTTAGAAAATTGTGCCTTTTTCGTTTTTTCAAAATAACGAAAAAACAAGAATTAGTTTTTATATTCAGGGGTAGGAAATGGATAAACAGCTTGAATATTCCATTTCAAAGTATAGGCATGAATGAAACACCCATTGCCGCTGATTAGTCAACCAAACTTTAGGCTTGTTTGAGATGAGCAAAATCTGCGCAGAAACAATCACCGGTGATCACCGCGAGATGCATGCCGGTTAGAAATGTGTCCTAGTGCGGTCCGTCTTGCTCTGATGTCATGCTGATGTATGTCACAAAAACTCTTGCGATCCACCGACTGCGCTGATCAAAAGCACGATGGGAAAGGACTTGCTGACAACACAGCTTAATGCTCATTGGTTTAAACAACCGTGATGTATTGTTCTCTTTTAAACTATTTGATTTTAAAACTCTGATCTCATGTTTTTATGTGTATAAATTATGTGTTAGTATTCCCAAACTCTCTGACAGTGTGATGGGTTATTTGATTGTTGTCATATTTATAAATATATAGCCTATATATATAAAACATGTCTGTAATTAAAGTAAAAATGATTGATAAACACGTCTTTGGTATGTAATTAAATAGGTGTCTTGTTCATTATAATTATTTTCATATAAAAGCAACAGAACTTAAATTAAATCCAGTTTATTAGCAACACTGTGCACGAGCTTGAATCCCGCGATATCCATCTTTGATCTCACAGGTGTCAGATCCACTACGAGAAGAGAGAACTGTCCGTCTTGCCTGCGCTTTTTTCACTCCTCCCCTCACTGCAGCCGCCTACTCTCGCATAAATTTCAGGCGAGGCTAGGCGCATCTCAAACAAGCCTATTAAACCCAAGGGGGTAATCTTTCAGAAAAAACTGAAGCTTCCCCGGGGGCCGCCATTGATTAGCAGACCATCACCTGCTGTTAGCATTCCATTGACTCCCATTCATTTTGGCGTCACTTTGACAGCGAATAACTTTACATCTGAGGCGTTTAAAGACTTCATTTGTCCATTATTTATTTCTAAAGAAACACGAAAATGTATAAAAGGCTCCATTACCTTGTATCTTATGTTATGGCCCCGTAGAAGCAGTTTTTGTAAAAATAGGCTAAGGATTGCATCATAACCATGGGACTCTCTGTCGCACAGTAGAGAAATTACCGTATGGACAGGAGGAGAAGCTCGCGGGCAATCGGGGGGACGTGGAGGCAAAATGACAAAATAATTAATCAGAATACTTAGCAAAAGTTGCTCCTGCTCCTAGCTCATGGACACCTCCTACTCACACTCTCCGTCTCTGCAAGTTTCGGAAGGGAATGATTCAGATTTCTCTTGGCACAGCTACTAGAAGACAGACGGGTTGCTCACGTCACATCTACGTCGTCAAGCTCAGTTTGAGTCTGTGCAGTACGGTCAGCCATCAGGAAGTGAGTGCTTCTAATTGACTTCACTTTTCTCAGTTGAATCCAATGGGGTCGCTGTGTCCATTTCTTTTACTGTCTATGATTATCGTTAGTTCTTCCTCAAGCCGCCTTTCCACTGCACAAGACATTCGCATACGATTGACGCATTTCGCCCCCTAGTGTCAGTCGCACAGAACTTTGAAATTGGTCGTGAAGCAACCATTACCCTCGGCTATTCACAATGGTAAAATTAATGATTTTAATGAATGTAATGTATGCATTAATATATCCACAGAAAACAAATGACCCTCAATACATCTAAAATAAAAACGTAGTAGATTTTATAGAGCTAATCAATATAAATATTGATTTAATAATTATAAAATAATTTTTTCTGCCATAATTATTAATAACCGACATTTTACATAAATAGAGTTTACAGAATACGTCACACATCATAAGAGTTAAAATATTGGTCAATTCTAGCTTCGCGCTCATAGTTTTGATTAGAATAAATCACATCCGGTCGACCGGTCGCTTACGTTCTAGCCGCAGAATTTCAGATATTTCAACGCATCCGAAGCTCAAATCGGATCCAAAATTTCCGCATACGCATATGATCGGAACTCCATCCGATCTATGCGCTCCTGTACTACTGTCCGATGGAAACTTCTGGTCCAACGGCTGTCGTTTGTCGTGTGTAGGCTAGTGGAAAGGCGGCGTCAGTTCAGCGCAATGCGATAATTGTCATCCTCTGTTATAGTTGTATGGATTTTAAAGCGATTTTTACATCTACATTTCATCTCTTTCTCATCAAACAACCAGACTAACGAAATGAAAGGCTTTGCACAAACCTTACCTAGGCAGCGCCTAGACTGGCACAAAACTGAAGAAGAACCGATGACGAGAAATAAGCTGAATTCTTGGTTGTTGTTGTTTGTATTTTAAAAAAATGGAAAAGGAGTAATTTTCAACAAAATTAAAAAAAAAGTAAAAAGAAAAAAACCGAATGAATGCAAAGGATGGACTGAATATACTTTGAGTTAATTGATTAATATTGAAAATATACCTGAATGTCAGAGCTCCTCTTGTACCCAGTGTTGACCTTCTCCCTTATGGTCTCTTTTGCCTTCCAGCATCTAGTTCCAGCAATGCTTGTTCGTATGGTGGTTTCGCCCTGTTTTAGTCGGCGACTTATGCCAAAATCAGCCAATTTAGCCTTTCCATTTATGTCTATAATAAACAAAGTTCAAATTATTTTAAGAATTTTTTTGATCATTTTAATTACTGAGATTTAACTCCTACCAATCAGAACATTCTGAGGTTTGATGTCTCGATGAAGCACTTTTGTCTGTGGTTGGTGTAAAACCTGTAAGCTGCAGAGAACTTCCTTCACCAGCTTCTTCAGAACCAAACTTCTCTCAGTGTTATCATCTGGTAAATGATCTTGGATATATTCCTCCAGTGTGTACTCACAAAGCTGAAGAGCAAGATATCCAAAATTATCATCTTCTGCAAAGTCCACATATCGCACAATGGAAAAACTTTCAAGTTCTGGAAGTCGTAGAAATTCCTCCTCATTTTTGAGAACTTGGTAATTAAACCGAATCATTCGTTTCACAGCCACTTCTGTGCCATCATCCCTCAAACCAAGAAAAACTTGTGTTCCATCACTTCCATTAGCAATCAGAAATTCAGGGTCAAGGATAAGAGTAAGATTTGGTAGCCTATATGTCTTGTTAGCATCCATGTTAGCTAGCTTCTCAAGCTTGGGCCTCCAACGAACACTGGTTTGATGCCACCTTCTTGAGTTCTCAGCAGGCGGTGTGAACGGCTGCACACTTGAGTTTGATTCCTCAATGGATTTCACTACAGTGTCTGGATACGGTTCCTCTTTATCTTGCAGCTCACCTTCTTGTGATCCCACTTCTTGCTGGATTTTTTCCTTCTTCTTCTTCTTCTTCTTTTTCTTCTTCCTGCTTGTTGATAGAGCAGCAGTCTCCTCACATAAACTATCCACTGCACTTGAACCTGCTGGATGTCTCAGTGATTCATCAAACTTTTGCAGCTTTTTTTTCATGACTTCATCCATCTCTGTCTCTGCTTTTATAAGTATCATCTCTGGGATGGGAGACAATCCACACAATGCAACAAGTTCAGGAGCAAAGACACTTATATTGGCGAAAAGTCCATATGTCCACACTCCAATTAGACTTGAATAATCAGGACGTGTGAGAGGCAATATACTTTTGCATAACTTCTCATAGACAGAATTGTTTGTACTTAGTTTCTGCTCAGACGTCTTCTGCATCATGACATTGATTATCTTTAGTATCAGATGATTGATTATTTCTCCTTGTGCATTTTCAAAGCGCTGAAGACTGTTTGTTAGGACTGGCACAAGCTCACTGAATACCTGAGGAGAGATGCTTTCACTGACACACAAAGCAACATTTAAGCAGTTCAGTGCAATCAGCCAGTGTTCCTGAGGGATTCTTGGAAAGCGCTTGATGAGTCCCTCAATGTATCTGTCTGTACTGTTTGTGTCTTTTAACCATTTGATGGCGCTCTGACGATACTGCTCTGCACCAAGACCAATGACACCAAAGTATTGCTCAAAATAAATCAAAGGAACAAAAGGGTCCTCTTGAAAGAAATGTTCCTTATAGACTCGGTAAACTTCAGTCTGGTTTTTCGTTCGTACAGCACAACGAAAAAAGAACGATATATGTACTTCCTCAGACACTTCACTCTGTGAATATAGATGACAAATCATTCTCTCCACCTTTTTATCAAGATCTGGATTCCCCCCATAGTTCCTTAAAGGTGAAGCTCCAGCCTTTATAAGTGCTTTCACAATGTCTTCACGGTCATGATCAACAGCATACTGCAATGGAGTAAAATTTTGTAATCCATGTCCATTTGGGTTAGCTTTTGCTGCAAGTAATCTTTTCACAATACTCAATGGAACTCCAGTTGTTAAAGTAGCATAATGTAGAGGTGTCTGTCTATTTGTTGAGGGTTGGTTTGGATCAGCCGACTCTCCAAGTAGATAAGAGCAGATTTCTTCATTTTTGCATATAACTGCTGCTGTCAATGGTGTAACATCATCATTCCAGACTTCAGAGGAGTACAAACCATTAATGTATCTGCCTTTTAATAATTTTCGAAGTCTCTCTGCCTTGTTGTCTATGATAAATTTTATTATGGGGTCTGTTTTTCTAGGAACTGCTGGAACCGAAACTACTTGGAACTGGAATTCCATGGATCTTCAAATACTCATTACAATCTGTCAAAAGATGATAAACACTTGAAATTCAGGCACTGACTAGCATTATAACTTATTTTCTTATTTTAATACATTGATAATTGACACAGTGATAATCTTTACATAGTTTTTTAGTCCATTTTTGTGTTTAGATGAAAATCTTCCAAGTCTGTCAATATGTTGTCATGCCATAGCCTATGCATTAGTCTCAGTAAATTTTACTGATTGTCAATCAAAAAAAAATTTATTAATCGTTGTATAAACTGTAAAAATGTATAAACATTTTATAAATCGTTTTATAAAATGTATAAACATTTTGAAAATGTATAAACATGAAACTCTCCTATAATGCCATATAGGAGTACAATGAAGTAGCCGATATTATTTTTGGCAGCAGCTATTAGCAAAAGCAATAGATGCTATTTACACAGTGAAAATATCATATTTTCTTAGCGATAGGTTATGCTATTTAAACTAAGTACAAATAGCGATATATTCTATTTACACTAACTGAAAATAGCAGTATTTTTTGTGACACAGCACCAAGTGAAAATAGCTATAGATTCTATTTACACTGTAAAAATAGCAGTATTTTCTTTGCAATAAGTGTAAATAGTAGTTTGATAAAATTTGCAACTCGGTATTTTAGTACATTATAAAACAGTAAGCAATAATTACATATTGAGTGTAAATTATATATTTATTATATAAATGTTGCCTTATTGGGACAATAAATCCCTCACCACACCTACCCATAACCCTATCCGATAGACACTTTAGTTCCTTTAATTCAAATTTTTACATATTTTCTTCATATTTATTGACAATAAATGCCTTTCCAATCTTATGCGATGGGAAAAGGTAGAAGAACGAGTTCGGCAAAAGGTGGATTCGAATTCGGGTCAATCGTGTCAAAAGTATTTAGGCTACTGCACCTTAAAATAGACACTCCGATTACTTTTTTTTCCTGGTGTTAAAAATGTTCTTGCTTTAATAACTTTGTTTATGTTTACACATAACACATAGGCCTACTCTTCCTGTCCATTTCCTCTCCCTCTTCACTTTGTCTCTAATAATATAGATTTAAAAATATAGGCTTACAGTAGTTTGCATGTTTTCATGAAAATGAAACTCGGGGATGGGCGGACCGATCTCGATCAGAATCGATAGGCTACTTTCCGTGATGGGTCCTCACTTAACGAAAGATCCTCACTTAAATTATAAATTCATTTGTTACAATATTATACAGTAGTCTGTAGGCCTACAATGCCTCCTGCACGTCTGAACACACCTGCTGTACATGCAGTCGATATTGTTTTACATCGAATAGCCACGGAACGGAAATGTGACATTTAATAAACTGGTTTGTAGCCTATGATGTTTGTTATGTTCAATTTAAAAGCTGCTAAAAGATAGGCAATTATCTGTGATTGCTGATAAATGCTGTAAAAAAACTGTCTGTTCAAATTACGGCTTTCAAATATAATCTTAATTAAATGTTTATAATTAGCCTACCTGTTTTATTCCCAGAAATCGCAAAAACTTAAATCAAAAATCAAATCAAAAGAGATTTGACTAAAAGAGAGACTATCGGTATGTGTAGCTATATCTATCGTTGACACCTGGATTGCTACTTGATATCCGACAAAAAAAAAAGAGGTAAGGTCTTCCTGATTCTTACATACTGTATGCGTCATCCACCGCGCGCAAGGGTTATGCAAGTAACCAATAAAATGTTTGGCAGCTTCCTGTATAATACTCTGTCGATCATTCTTCATTATGCTAGTATAATATGGATAAAAATAAAACTTCCTAAAATAAACACACTGAAATAATTATATGAGCTTTGTAATTCTTTTTCAGTATTTGTTACATGCCTTTGACATTTACAAGCAGATGGTAAAAAAAAATAAAAAAAAATTGATCAGCCTATAATGCTTATAACAAAAATTAATGTAGGCCTACAGCCAATTTAATCCATTTGTCTTGACCCAGTAATGTTTATTATGTCATAATTCAATGTCATTTTTGTTATACCACCTGTGATGAAACATCACCTCCTTTCTGAAAGCTAACCATCTTCATTCTTTCAAAACACTAACTTTACATTTTGTCAGAAACCTAGAGTGATGTAGTTTTATTAACAGCATATATTTAAAAAATTGACTTTATTAATTATTAATCAAATGCTAATCAGTGTTCATAAGCATTTATTTACAATAGTTTTCAAAAACATATAACATAACATTCAACAACCGAGAATTAAAAACAAGTCATGATTTACAAAATTAAAATTCTATTTTTGCATATCAGATTAAGCTAAAACTGGAATAAATAAGGACATTATCAAGTAAGAGTTGTTCTTATAAGATTTAAAGGAATATTAATAGCTGAATGTCATGCTTTAGCAGGCTGCAATAATTATTTAGGGTTGTGTTCTTCTCTCTGTATCCCAGCTTGCAAAATATGGAAAAGAGGTTCTTATTTTCACACACTTGTTATCAAAATAAGTCTGACATTCAACATTTATACCACTAGTACTTAAAGGTGCAGTAAGAGATTTCAGAGAAACACTGTTGATTTCTGAAATCAATCTAAACAAACACACCCCTCCCTTCATTGCTCCACCCTTAAAATGCACAAAAAATCAATGCAAGATTGAATGTCTCTTTATCATCGCTGATGCTGAAGATGACGAACTAACGACAAGAAAAAAAATGAACATACAGTACAGAAGTATACAAACAATAGTTTGTTGTTAGACACCAGCAGCACACGAGCTCCAGACAAACAATGACACTCAAACATGTTAATCATTAACATGATTAACATAAGTACAAGTGCCCCTCAAGGCTGTGTAAGCTCGCCCTTACTTTTTATATTATATATACAAATGAATGCAGAAATATCGATAGGAATAATTTTATTATTACATTTTCAGATGATATGGCCATACTTAGTTTACTCTACAACAATTCAGACATTGGTATTTATACAAAGGAGATAGAGGAGATGGTGAAGTGGTGCAATAAGCATAACTTGCTCCTTAATGTTAATAAAACCAAAGAAATGATTTTTGACCCTAGGTCTATAGGCAATCAAAGCCCTATTCTAATTGAAGGAGTACCGATTGAACAAGTAACAACATATAAATATTTAGGAATTCAATTAGATAATCAGTTACAGTGGTCACATCAAGTGGAGTATGTTTCCTCAAAAATATGTCAGCGTCTGTATTTTTTAAGAAGACTAAGAGTTCATGGCGTTGACAAGGATATTATGCTACTGTTTTATAAGGCAGCTATTGAGTCTATTGTCCGATATGGTATTGTAGCTTGGTTTGGTAACCTGTCAGTTAAATTAAAATCACAGCTCCAAACATTGATTAAAAGTCAAAAATAATTGGACAAGTGCCACCGACTACTCTTAATGAGCTTTTTGAGGAGGCGGTGAGGAAACAGAGTTTAAAAATTACTAACGATCCGAATCATGTCCTCTACAGTGAGTATGAGATGATGCCCTCAGGCAGAAGGTACAGGTTACCAAACTGCAGACTGAATAGGTTTAAATTTTCTTTTTTACCACTGTCACCGAGTGATGAATAGGAACTACGACGAACGGAACGAGTTCCCTTGGGGAAACAGTTCCGGTGTAACACCAGGCCGGTTCCGACGGCCTGTCATGGCCGCCCATATTGATGAGCAACAGCTGCAGTGGATAATCAAGTGGCTATTTGAGCGTGTGTTGGGAACGAGTGAGGGTGTGTGGCGGTTTGGAAAAGAGAGAAGCGGCAGGTTGAAGGGAGGAGTGCGCAGGCAAGCAGAGCGGTCGTGATCAAAGTCGAGGTTACGAGAAGACGAGAGGCAAAGGCGGCAGGACGGCAGTGGAAGTAAAGACGGTTGGTGTGGCGAGGGAAACGAGTGGGGTCTGAATTGCAGATTGTTGGTCGAACTCGGTGTCGAACTCGGTGAACTCGGTATCATCATAGTGGATCTGCCAGCACCAACGAGCTGAAGTGAAGGTACACTTTGCACTGTTAAGCGGTGTGTCATTGCAGTGTCTAACGATTGAAGTGAGCACATTGAATATTTAAAGTGGTTTGGTACATGCACGAGTGTTTGAACGTTTGATGTTACCAGCACTTTGAAAGCTTAGTCGGAGACCGTCTAGTGTGGTGGAGTACCAAGAATTATTGTGACCATAGAGAACCTGTTATCCGCCACTGCATGCTGCCATCGCTGTCCTGTGGTAAGAAGACTCAGTTGTTAACTGCTGGATTCTGTACTCACCACTGCTGTTCTGTGAACATAGAGAACCTGTTAACCGCCACTGCATTCTGCCATCGCTGCCCTGTGGTAAGAAAACTCAGTTGTTAACTGCTGGATTCTGTATTCACCACTGTTGTTCTGTGAACATAGAGAACCTGTTAGCCGCCACTGCATTCTGCCATCGCTGCCCTGTGGTAAGAAAACTCAGTTGTTAACTGCTGGATTCTGTATTCACCACTGTCATTCTGTGAACATAGAGAAACTGCTATCCGCCATTGCATTCTGCCATCGCTGCCCTGTGGTAAGAAGACTCAGTTGTTAACTGCTGGATTCTGTACTCACCACTGTCGTTCTGTGAACATAGAGAACCTGTTAGCCGCCACTGCATTCTGCCATCGCTGCCCTGTGGTAAGAAGACTCAGTTGTTAACTGCTGGATTCTGTACTCACCACTGCTGTTCTGTGAACATAGAGAACCTGTTATCCGCCACTGCATGCTGCCATCGCTGTCCTGTGGTAAGAAGACTCAGTTGTTAACTGCTGGATTCTGTACTCACCACTGCTGTTCTGTGAACATAGAGAACCTGTTATCCGCCACTGCATGCTGCCATCGCTGTCCTGTGGTAAGAAGACTCAGTTGTTAACTGCTGGATTCTGTACTCACCACTGTTGTTCTGTGTACATAGAGAACCTGTTATCCGCCACTGCATTCTGCCATTGCTGCCCTGCGAGGGATCCTATTATCCGTCGCTGCACCCCAACTGCCGCTGGCCTGTGAAAGGAAGGTGACACCCAGTTATCTGATGCTGTCCTGCGAAAGGAGAAAGCCCACTGTCTGCTGCCACCCACCTGTAGTCCCTTGTACCCTGCCCACCACCTACTGCTGACTACTGCATTTCATCTGACGGTCATTGCCTTCTGCCTACCATATACTGCTCATTGCTCCCCACCAGAAGGTCCTGGTCCTCCGTCCAATCCCCGTTGTCCTGTGAAAGAGAGGTGACACTCAGTTATCTGATGCTGTCCTGTGAGAAGAGAAAACCCACCGCCTGTCAATCCTTACCTGTAGCCTCCTGTGTCCTGTCCACTACTTACGTTGGCCTGCTGTCTGCCATTTGAGGGTCCTGGCTTCTGGACCAATCCGTCCCCCTGGAGCCAGTGTCCCTGTAACCCCTGGGTCGTCAGACTGGAAACAAGTCTTGCGGGCTGAGTTCATGAAGGACGTCCATGAAGAGATGGCAGAGTTGTCTAAAACCCTTTTGGAGGAATTTCGCCGTAGACGGCCAGAGCATCCGGTCTTGCCTCGAGAACGGTCATATTCGGATGGAGAAAGGGACTTAAGACGACGGCCAGATCGGTCCACCGGCCCCAAGCCCAGGGGCGTCCCATCTGTAATAACTGTGGAGAGCCTAGACATTATAGTCGTCAGTGCGGCCCTCGCCGTAACTCGCAAGGGGTTTTTTAGGACGACCGGCCACTGTGGGTCAAGTGGTCGGGACCCCCTGGAATGACCCTTCTTTAAATTCAATCCCCAGAGGTAGTTTGGTGGGACACTGCCCTCTTGTGGAGATCAAGGTGAATGGTGTGAAAGTTTGGTGCCTGGTGGATACTGGATCGCAGGTCACTTTGCTCGCTGAGAGCTTGTCCAAAGAACTGTTCAGTGATCCTTGTGTGCCGGAAGCTGAAGCCCCCTGGCTCACCTTGCGGGGAGCAAATGGCCTGGATATCCCGTACATCGGATATAGAGTGACCGATTTTGAGATCCACAGAACTGTGGTGCCTCAGAAGGGGATGGTAGTCGTTCGAGACTCTTGCTTGGGGGCACATTGAGCCCTGCTGGGGATGAACGTGATCATGGAGTGTTGGGAAGAACTGTTCCATGTGGGGCCACCCCGTACCACTCCTTTGGCCGAGAAGCGGGAGTGGGAGCGCATTGTCACTGATTGCCGGCGAGTACAGGCGGCGAGTTTTCAAAGGGACCGGGAAGATACCGGCCGGGTAGCCTGTCGATACGCCCTCTCTGTCCCGGCCCAAAGCGAGGCAGTTGTCTGGGTCCGTCTCCCTGCTCGGACGTATGGTCCAGAAGATTGGGTTTTGGTAGAGCCCCACTGGGAGTGTCAGAACGTGGAGGTGGCACGAGGATTGGCCATGGCCTGTCGGGGCCGAGTTTCAGTACGAGTGAGGAATGTGAGTTCGTACCCCGTTTACCTGTACCGTCATCAACGATTGGCACGAATTACTTCGGTGGGTCCCCATCAAGTGAGGGAGGGGCAAGAGGTTCGCTTCTGTCAAGTGAGTGCAACAGTGGTTGATGTGGCCCTGACATCGGGTGAGCTATGGTCTGAATCCTCCGAAAACGGAATGCCGGCACACCTTCGGGGGGAGTCGTTGCAAGGGGAAGGGTTGGAAAAAGAGCAGACGTGCCAACTCCAGAAGTTCTTGGCCAAATGGCAGCACGTCTTTTCAACGCATGAGGAGGACTATGGATGTACAGATGCGGTGAAGCTTGTGATACCCACCGGAGATGCAGCACCTAGTCGAGAGCGGTACCGTCCAGTTCCACCTACCTTATATTCTGAGATCCGTACCTTGTTGAGGGGGATGCTGGAACAGGGGGTAATCCGGGAGAGTAGCAGTCCATGGGCAGCCCCGATTGTGTTGGTCCGTAAGAAAACTGGCGCTTGGAGGTTCTGTGTAGACTACCGGAAGCTAAACCAGGTTACCAAGAAGGATGCATTCCCCTTACCTAGGAATGAGGATTCATTGACCAGCTTAACACACGCTGCCTGGTATTCTACACTTGATCTTGCAAGTGGATATTGGCAAGTACAGGTAGAGGAAGGGGATCGGGAAAAGACCGCATTTACCACGCCCTTTGGATTGTTTGAATGGGATCGGATGCCCTTTGGACTCTGCAACGCCCCTGCCACGTTTCAATGCCTGATGCAGCGGTGTCTAGTAGGGCAATTGGTGGACTCCACTCTGGTCTACCTGGACGATGTGATCGTATACTCACCTGATTTTGATTCCCATTTGTTACATCTCGAACAAGTATTCCGAGCTATGGAGAGGTACGGATTGAAGCTCCAGCCTGGGAAATGTCAGCTCTTTCGTAAGGAAGTAAAGTTCTTGGGCCATCGGGTAGGGGCTGCAGGAGTTGCAGTAGACCCCGATAAAGTTTCTACCGTGCAGAGCTGGGATCCCCCTAAGACGGTGAGGCAAGTGAGGTCCTTTCTGGGATTTGTGGGATATTACCGGCGCTTTATCCAGGATTTCTCTAAGATTGCTAAACCCCTGAATCAACTGCTGGCGGGATCAGGTCGTCCTCGTGGCCGTGGGTCCCCTCCAGTAGACTGGAGCCCAGATTGTGAAGTGGCTTTTCAGAGGTTGAAACAGGAGCTGTTGCAGGCCCCAATTTTGGCCTACGCGGACTTTGCTCAGCCATTCATCCTGTATACGGATGCCAGTAACCTCGGGCTGGGGGCAGTGTTGGCCCAGCGGCAGCAAGGAGTGGAAAGAGTACTTGCATATGCCAGTCGGAGTCTCCATCCAGCTGAGCGGAATGACGCCAATTACAGTTCCTTCAAGATTGAGCTGCTGGCCATGAAATGGGCAATGTGCGAGAAGTTCAAAGACTACTTGTGGGGAGCCAAAGTTATCAGCTGCAGTATCGGCCCAGCCGTGAATATGTTAATGCAGATGTCCTGTCCCGGTTACCTGTGGAGAGAATGGAGGAGAAGTCGGTGGCGGAACTGGAAGAAGGTCTAATGGTGGGAGTGATTGAGGCACCTGGAGTACAATGGGAGGACGTCCCGGTCAGTTGGGGATGGGATCCCCTACAATGGAGGGAGCAGCAAGGAGACGATGAAGGGCTGGTGGTTCTGCGGACTTACTTGGAACAAGGCAGACTCCCGGGGGCGGAGGAAAGGCACGTCCAGACCCAGATGGTGAGGAAACTCCTGGGGCACTGGAAGCGGCTAAGTTTGCGAGACGGTGTGATTTGTCGAACTATCCAGGACCCAACGACTCGAGAGACCGTGTGTCAGGTGGTGGTACCGAAAGCCCAGATTCGGCCCTTGCTCCAGGCGTACCATGGCCAATTGGGACATCAGGGGAAGGAGAGAACTGTGTCCTTGTTGCGAAGACATTTCTACTGGGTCGGGATGGATGTGGCTGTGGCGGCATACGTGCAGGAGTGCCCTCGATGCACACTGTTTAAGGCTAGGAGAGAAGTAAGAGCGCCTCTAGTCCCAGTGCGACCCAGGGCCCCTCTTCATATGGTGGCTATGGATTTTCTGACGCTGAGTCGACCGATGGATCGGTATCAGAATATCTTGGTGGTAACGGATCTTTTTACCAAGTATGCGTGGGCAATTCCGACTCTGGACCAGACGGCTGCCACTACAGCAACGGCCCTTTGGAGGGCAGTGTTTCAGCCCTTTGGGTGCCCCGAAATTCTCCATTCTGACCAAGGACCGAACTTTGAGTCCCGGGTGATCCGAGAGCTGTGTCAACTTTATGGGTGCAAGAAGACCCATACTACTCCGTACCATCCCCAGGGGAATGGGGGGTGTGAACGCTTTAATCAGACTCTGCTGAGTTTGCTGGGGACCTTGGATTCAGACCGCCAGGCCCAGTGGATGGATAGCCTACCAGCCTTAGTACAGGCTTACAACAACAGCGTCCATAGCACAACGGGCTATGCTCCTACCTACCTGATGTTCGACCGACATGAAGGTACACTTTTCACTGTTAAGCGGTGTGTCATTGCAGTGTCTGATGATTGAAGTGAGCACGTTGAATATTTAAAGTGGTTTGGTACATGCACGAGTGTTTGAACGTTTGATGTTACCAGCACTTTGAAAGCTTAGTCGGAGACCGTCTAGTCTGGTGGAGTACCAAGAATTATTGTGACCATAGAGAATCTGTTATCCGTCACTGCATGCTGCCATCGCTGTCCTGTGGTAAGAAAACTCAGTTGTTAACTGCTGGATTCTGTATTCACCACTGTTGTTCAGTGAACATAGAGAACCTGTTATCCACCACTGCATTCTGCCATCGCTGCCCTGTGGTAAGAAAACTCAGTTGTTAACTGCTGGATTCTGTATTCACCACTGTTGTTCTGTGAACATAGAGAAACTGCTATCCGCCATTGCATTCTGCCATCGCTGCCCTGTGGTAAGAAGACTCAGTTGTTAACTGCTGGATTCTGTACTCACCACTGTCGTTCTGTGAACATAGAGAACCTGTTATCCGCCACTGCATGCTGCCATCGCTGTCCTGTGGTAAGAAGACTCAGTTGTTAACTGCTGGATTCTGTACTCACCACTGCTGTTCTGTGAACATAGAGAACCTGTTATCCGCCACTGCATGCTGCCATCGCTGTCCTGTGGTAAGAAGACTCAGTTGTTAACTGCTGGATTCTGTACTCACCACTGTTGTTCTGTGAACATAGAGAAACTGCTATCCACCACTGCATTCTGCCATCGCTGCCCTGTGGTAAGAAGACTCAGTTGTTAACTGCTGGATTCTGTACTCACCACTGTTGTTCTGTGAACATAGAGAACCTGTTAGCCGCCACTGCATTCTGCCATTGCTGCCCTGCGAGGGATCCTATAATCCGTCGCTGCACCCCAACTGCCGCTGACCTGTGAAAGGAAGGTGACACCCAGTTATCTGATGCTGTCCTGCGAAAGGAGAAAGCCCACTGTCTGCTGCCACCCACCTGTAGTCCCTTGTACCCTGCCCGCCACCTACTGCTGACTACTGCATTTCATCTGACTGTCATTGCCTTCTGCCTACCATATACTGCTCATTGCTCCCCACCAGAAGGTCCTGGTCCTCCGTCCAATCCCCGTTGTCCTGTGAAAGAGAGGTGACACTCAGTTATCTGATGCTGTCCTGTGAGAAGAGAAAACCCACCGCCTGGTGATGATTTACCTATACATGATTTACCTACACATTATGTGTAGGTAAATCATGTTATGTGTTATGTATATTGTGTTGCATCTGTTATCTCGAATGCCCAAGATGAATTTCTCCGTCAGGAGACAATAAAGGCTAATCAAATCAAATCAAATCAAATCAAACCTGTCCTGTTACTATAGCTAGCATTACAACACTGGCATATCTTGGTTCTGTGAAACATATCAGCAAAACCAATGTTACTCACGTATGGAGCAGAAACAACACAACCTCTACAACCGTTTTCAGGCCTTCCCACTTCTGTCTCTCCAGCGCTGGAAAGCGTTCTCTAATATTATTGCGGATCCTAAAGCTCTTATACCTGTTCACAACCCTTCTTATATTCCTCTGACCATTTCTCTTTTGTAATGTCTTTGAGCTATCTTTCTTTCCTCTGACTTTCTTCAAATTAGTGATAGGTCGATCATGAACAATTCATTCATTTTGACATGACACAAGAACAACAAGTTGTCTCAGAGAGTGATTCGTTCAATTTGTGTTGACCACACATGCACAACATCCTATAGGTTCTAGAAACAGCAATAATTAGTTCACCTCTCGAGTCTTTGGGTTTGAGTCGTTCGTTTATCCTGTGACAGCCCCATAGATTAAGGCAATGCAGTCGGTACCGGAATCAGAAATGATCAGTTCATTCGTTCTTTTGTTACGTGACGTGACAGCCGTATTGGATACAATAATTTCCAACCTTCCTTACCAACAAGTGCTTAGTTAGTTTTTTAAATTCTTATAGTAGGCCTAAGGTAATGTGTTTCTATACAAGTTTATATCTCACAATTCTGACTTTATAACACGCAATTCTGACTTTATAACACACAATTGTGACAAGAAATAAAAAATGTACTTAAGGTAAATGTATAAAATCCAAGACCATTGTTGGCCAACAAATATTGTAATCAATAAATTTTATACATTTTTGTCATCCTTTCTGTTGAAATCTACCTCCATATAATTGACCTTTTCCTACACTGTGAGTTTTATTTTGATTACCTGTTCAACCAACAGCTAGTCGTTATTTTTGTGTGGGGTTTTTTTTGCGCGCAAAAAGTATTCTTGTCGCTTGATAAACTTATGGTTGAGCCACTGTAGTCACTTGGACTATTTTAAACATTTGTCTTTACTAACTTTTTTGGGCCGGCAAGTTTCAATAACATAGAAGCCTATGGAGGAGTGATCCAGCTCTCAGATTTAATCAAAAATATCTTAATTTGTGTTCCGAAGATGAACGAAAGTCTTACGGGGCTGGAACAACATGAGGGTGATATTTTACTGACAGAATTTTCATTTTTGGGTGAACTAACCCTTTAAAATTACTGTATATTATATTTTACAAATATGATTAGAAAAGGACAAAGTTTGAGGTGGTTTGTGGGAACAGTTTAAATGTTAAAGTAAGAAATGCTCAACAAGCCATTCTCACATATTTGAAAAGCTACAAAAAGTATGAGATCCTGATAATCTGACTGCTGTAATTCCTAGGTTATTGAGCTTTCATAACTGAAGGTGGAGGGTTGTTTGATAAAACTTTTTTTTTATGTTTATTTATGTTTATTTTATTAACATTTATCTTAATAAACTCATTATTCACACATACATTTATGTTATTAGGTTTACATGCAGAATCTGTAAGATCTGTTAAAAAAAAAAAAGTGTGATCAATATTTTTTAGTACTGCCACGGGGTTGCTCTGTAACATATATGTAATTTTTTTCCACAAGATAAAGCAAGAACTGAAAAGACCCTGTTTAAAAATGTACTACTGACTCGTTTATATTGTGCCTCTTTAATGTTTTTCAGTTGTCAGGGCCTCTTTTCCCGGAAAACAATGGATCTTAGGTCATCTTAGATCTGTCCCTACATTTAAACTAATTCATGAACTACATTGATGATGCAAAATCAATGTACATATGTAAAAATAACAACAATCAAATCTGTGGAACTGAGCTGAAGAACTTTTTCAGACTCGCCCTGGAGTTCCATCCTCTCTCCTTTGCAAACCTGAACACACTCCCAAAGAGATCAGGGAATGAATCCATCAGGTTGATGCTCTCTGCGTCCTCTGGACTATGTAGAGAAAAGAGACACCAAAAAACATGGTCTGACAAACAATGCTATTAAATTACTAAATAAATGATGTGCATGAACTTACTAATGCTCGTGTAGGTTGCGTATAAAACGCAGCAGGCCCAGTGTGTTCTCAGTGTAGCTTTTCTTCTTCCCTTCCAGTTTCTGGACAAGCTCAGATGGCAGCTGACCAAAGAAATATATTTACAAAAGTAAAATGATTTTTCAAACCATGATTAAAGCATGATAAAGGAATATCTTGAAGTCAATAAATCAGATTCTTAAGTAAGATTATTAATTAATTTATTTAAATATTTGGATTTTTTATATTTACATATTTATATAAATATGTTTGAATATGTCTGCACTGAAGTTAGACTCACTTTAGTTTTCCATTCAGAAAAGCTTTTCCCCTCAGTGTATTTTTCAATGGCATGAAGGAGCTCCTCATCAACATTACGATGGTTCTCGGTCTCATTCTGGTTCCCCATTTTTTTCAAATACTCCACTCTCCTGACAGGATTTCAAAAACAGCACAATCTCTTCAGATGATAAAACAGTATCTACAGTGGATGAAATTTCCTCTTCATTTAATATAAAATCATAATAAGCTTGTACTATAAGTAGTACTGAACCTTTCTGGCTTGTTTAGACTGATAAATGTCATTGCCAAATCCATGTAATATTCTACCTTTCATCAGTCCAGAAGAAGGGGTGTGCAAGGGTTTGCTCCACGGTTGGTCTGTTGTTTAGAGTTTCATTGATCATCCCCTCGACGAGATCCTTCGCTACATCATCATCCAGATGTTCCAGTGAGTATCTTCCTTGTAGGATGTTGACTTCACAAAATGGACCTTTACCAAATGGATGGTGTCCTCTAGAGAGAATGTAGTACACTAACATACCAGCAACCTTCAAACAGGTTACAGTGTTAAGTTTAGAATTTCCATCAAATACAATTTAAATTCATTGTATTTGTAATTGTGTATTAAGGTGAATAATTTAATTTTTGATTATATATTTTTAATTATTTAATTTAGTTATAATAATTAAAATATTGTTGACTTAAAAGAAGAGGAAAGATCACCTGGATGTCAGAGCTCCTCTTGTACCCAATGTTGACCTCATCTATGGTCTCCTTTGCCTTCCAGCATCTAGTTCCAGCAGTGCCTGTTTCGTAAAGTTGTTTGGCTTAGGTTCAATCGACGACTTATGCCAAAATCAGCCAATCTAGCTTTTACATTTATGTCTATAATAAACAGAAGTTTCAAATTAGATATCAGATTATAAAAATATAAATATCATAAATATCATATAATAAAAATATCTGATTAATTTAATTAATCAGGTTTAAGTCCTACCAATTAGAACATTCTGGGGTCTGATGTCTCGATGAAGCACTTTGGCTTTCGGTTGGTGTAAAACCTGTAAGCTGCAGAGAACTTCCTTCACCTGCTTCTTCAGAACCAAACTTCTCTCAGTGTTATCATCTGGTAAATGCTCTTGGATATATTCCTCCAGTGTGTATTCACAAAGCTGAAGAGCAAGGTATCCAAAATTGTCATCTTCAGCAAAGTCCACATATCGCACAATGGAGGGACTATCAAGCTGTGGAAGTCATAGAAATTCCTCCTCATTCCTGAGAACTTGGTAATTAGACTTAATCATTCATTTAACAGCCACTTCTGTGCCATCATCCCTCAGTCCAAGGAAAACTTGTGTTCCATCACTGCCTTTAGCGATCTGAAAGTCATCACTAAGTACAAGAGTAAGGTTTCCCAGCCTATTTTTATTGCTAATATCCATGTTAGCTAGTTTCTCAAGCTTGGACCTCCAACGACGGCTGGTCTGAACCCACCTTTTTGAGAAACTTGAGTTCTCAGCAGGCGGTGTGAATGGCTGCACAATTGAGTTTGATTCTTCAATGGATTTCACTACAGTGTCTGGATACGGTTCCTCTTTATCTTGCAGCTCCAAATCTGGTGATCCCACTTCTTGCTGGATTTTTTCCTCCATTTTTTCTTCTTTTTCTTCCTTTTCCTGCTTGTTGATAGAGCAGCAGTCTCCTCACATAAACTGTCCACTGTCCACTGCACTTGAACCTGCTGGATGTCTCAGTGATTCATCCAGCTTCTGCAGTTTTTTTTTTTCATGACTTCATCCATCTCTGTCTCTGCTTTAATAAGTATCATCTCTGGGATGGGAGACAATCCACACAATGCAACAAGTTCAGGAGCAAAGTCATTTAAATTGGCGAACAGTCCATACGTCCACACTCCAATTAGACTTGAATAATCAGGACGTGTGAGAGGCAATAAACTTTTGCATAACTTCTCATAGACAGAATTGTTTGTACTCTGTAGTTTCTGCTCAGACGTCTTCTGCATCATGACATTGAGTATCTTTAGTATCAGATGATTGACTCTTTCCCCTTGTGCATTTTCAAAGCTGTTTGTAAGAACTGACACAAGCTCACTGGATACCTGAGGAGAGATGCTTTCACTGACACACAAAGCGACATTTAAGCAGTTCAGTGCAATCATCCAGTTTTCCTGAGGGATTCTTGGGAAGCGCTTGATGAGTCCCTCAATGTATCTGTCTGCACTGTTTGTGTCTTTTAACCACTTGATGGCGCTCTGACGATACTGCTCTGCACCAAGACCAACTACACTAAAGTATTGCTCAAAATAAATCAAAGGAACAAAAGGATCCTCTTGAAAGAAATGTTCCTTAAACACTCTGTAAACTTCTGTCTGGTTTTTCGTTCGTACAGTACAAGGAAAAGAGAAAGATATATGTACTTTGTCAGACACTTCACCCTGTGAATACAGTCGATTAATCATTCTCTCCACCTTTTTATCAACTTCTGGATTTACCCCATAGTTCCTTCCGGGTGAAGCTCCAGCCTTTATAAGTGCTTTCACAATGTCTTCACGGTCATGATCAACAGCACACTGCAATGGAGTAAAATTGTGTGATCCATGTCCATCTGGGTTAGCTTTTGCTTCAAGTAATCTAACCCTAACTCCAGTTGTTAAAGCAGAATAATGTTGAGGTGTTCGCCCATTTGTTGAGGGTATGTTAGGATCAGCCGACTCTTTAAGTAGATATGAGCAGACTCCTTCATTTTTGCATAGAACTGCTGCTGTCAATAGTGTAACATCATCATTCCAGACTTTAGAAGAGTACAATCCATTAATATCTCTGTCTTTTAATGATTTGCAAAGTTTCTTTAACTTCTTGTCTATGATGCATTGTATTAGGGGATCTGTTTTTTTAGGTATTGGAATTAGAAGTGGACCTGAAAATGGTACTTGGATCTGGAATTCCATGGATCTTACAGTGTTCACTACAATCTGTGGAGAGACCATGGCCATTATGGATATTTAATACATCAGTCATTAATGCTTCTTCAACCCTTTAAAAAAAAGAGGTTTATTCAAGTGTGCTATAGTATACTTATTTTAAACTAAAAATAAGACTACTTTTTATATACTTCTCAGAAATATACTTTATGTACAACTCTTAAACTTACACTTAAGTATACTTGACCTGTTCTAGTACTCAATAATTTAATCGAGATACTTAAAGGTATAATTAATTGTAGTTGTGTTTACTCAATCTACTGTCTTGTAAAATTGCATGGTTTGGCACCCAATACAATAGATTTGTTTGAAACTATTGATTTTTGAAGAAAACAGATATTTTCGAAATTCTGAGTATGTGAATTTTTGTGTAGTCCACTGCTAGTGTACATAGGAATTTACTTCAAATCTACTTATCTTTTTCCCCACATTTACGGAATTTTTTGGCATTTGTGACACAACGCTTCCCTACCATTAACGGAAATTTCCGGCTATCCATGTTTTCACTGTAATATGGTAGGGGGCACTATTATGCATCTTCTGAAAGAGTACAGAATCTCCGGATCAAAGCACAGGTGAAAAAGATACAGAAACTACCGATACAGCATATAAACCATAGACCCGTAGGTTTATGTAGAGTATTTTTGAAGCCCAAAGTGGATGGAGCCAGCCGTTTCCATCTTGGTAGCGCGTCACTGAGTGTCACTCGCAGATAAACGAAAGGGACAAAAAGGCGATTTCATCACAGTCCATAATAGATAAAAAGATGTACACAAAATTGAATGTAGTCGTTAGGATTTTAATCTGGAACATATTTATTTTTTATGGTTTTCATCTCTTCTTTTTACAAAATGTACTGCAAACAAAAATCTGATTAATATTTAAAATAAATCATTGTTGCGGTAATGACAGTTTTTATCGGTAAGGACACAATGTTAATGCCCATGTTAATAATGTAACCTTTAGAGAAAAACAGTAACAGATAAAAACAGAAGGTATTTTGCCAAAGATAGTAGAGGTATTGCAGAAAAGACTGGGACAAAATGATTTTCTTGTTTCAAATACTAATACATGTATGAATTTCTATTGTAACAACAAACTTAATTTGAGGCATTCAGTATTTTGTTTTGTCTTCTGGTTTCTTTTGTTTATCCTCCACTGTTTATCCTTAACTTTTTTTTTTTTTTTTTGCTCTTTTTCCATAACTCTTCATATATGTTTGGGTCTTTTCTCATTACCCCTCTTCTGTCATCTTATTGTGGGTTAATTTTGTATCATCAAGGGTTGCAAAAATGACATGTTTATATTTAGTTTACAATAGATTTAATATTTGCATATACACTGATCAGCCACAGCATTAAAACCACATGCCTAATATCATGTAGTTTCCCCTCATTCTGCCAAAACAACTCTGATATGTCAAGGCAAGTGTCACGGTGTGACAAAAATCAGAACGGGACTAAAGTCCTTGTGAATGCAGTGTTATTTAGAGACCTCCAGTGAACATCCGTCTCTCTGCACTGCGAATCTGTTGCCATGGCAGCAAGGCCAATTGCCCGATTGACAGCAGGTGTGGAGTAATTACAGGGAGCGCTGTGAGAGGGACACGTATCTTGATGGGGCTTTAAAACAGAGAGGAAGCAGACTGTGAGTGTGGTTCTCCTCCCGTGAGATACTGTGTTTGTCGACGGGTTGGTCTTTTTATTGAGGCTGGGCTGTGGAGCGGGCGAAGATCGAAGCTGAGAAGTAGAAAGAAGAGAGTGAAGGATTTGTCAGCGAAAACCCAAGGAATATCGTCAGCAGTGGGAAAGACGTAAAGTGATGAGTATTGGATTCGTTGTTTATATGCACTAACACTGAAGTGGTGTTGAGAGTTTGGAAAGTGTGTGGCACGAGTGAACTAGTACACCGAGTGAATTGTTGATCTGTCTCCAACTTTTGTCCTCCCCTTTGCCGAATGTGACAATAGCTGCACCCGTCTTCTGTTTTCTCCGGAGAGAAGTTGAGCCCTCGCAAAAGACGAGATTTGATCCGGTGGGAGAAAGACCGGTGGGTGAGTGCTGGCCCGAATGCACGGTGTGCGAGTGGAGATGTAGTGCCTGAAGTGACGATTCACACGGTTTGTGTTATGGAGTGAAGTTTATTGTGTGGAGAAGTAATAGTAGTCTGCTGTGCACTCTCCCCCTACAGTCTTTCACCCGCTGCCCCCAAGGAAGGGCTTCCGATACATCAAGCGCCCAACTTACTACTTCGAGACAACCCGGCTCTGTCAATGCTGAATGTTTCATATACTGTTGAACAGATAAACCCTGGTATTTTGTTACAGTGCACAGCCAAAGTGGAGCGTTTCGCTCAAAGTGTCCTCCCCGCCTGGTGGTCTCCACACGCCTCTATTGAAAGCCTCTGCCCTGTTCAGGAAGAAAGAAGGTATTTCAGCTGAATGTTTCATATACTGTTGAACAGATAAACCCTGGTACTTTGTTACAGTGCACAGCCAAAGTGGAGCGTTTCGCTTAAAGTGTTTTCCCCGCCTGGTGGTCTCCACACGCCTCTATTGAAAGCCTTTGCCCTGTTCAGAAAGAAAGAAGGTATTTCAGCTGAATGTTTCGTATACTGTTGAACAGTTAAACCTTGCTGTATTATTACAGTGCACAGCCAAAGTGGAGCGTTTCGCTTAAAGTGTCCTCCCCGCCTGGTGGACTCCACACGCCCCTATCGAAAGCCTCTGCCCTGTTCAGAAAGAGAGAAGGTATTACAGCTGAGCGCTTCGTATACTGTTGAACAGTTAAACCCTTGCTGTATCGTCACAGTGCGCAGCTGAAGTAGAGCGTCTCGCTCGAAGTGTTCTTCCTGCCGGTGGTCTCCATATGCCCTCGCCGCAAGCCTTTGCCCCTGTTCGGAGAGGAAGGTATTATATCTGAACGCCTCATGTACTGTTAACAGTTAAAGTCTGCTGTATCGTCGCAGTGTACAGCCGAAGGGGCGCTCCCGTCCAAAAGGGTTACTCCCGCCTGGTGGTTCCTACGGGCCTCACTCAAGTTCCGCCTCCCCCTTGAGGAAAGGGTAATCCCACCTGAGTATCCTCACCTGTTGGTGTCAGCTAACTGTGTCGTTCCAGGGAATAGCCGTAGCACGTGCCTCGATCGAAGTATCCTCCTGCTGTCTAAAGGTCTCCTTACGCCCTGGCTAAAAACCCCCGTTCTACTCTTGCCCGGCGTAGAAGACACCTACCGGGGTATACGTACCTGTTTCCTCTCCTGTCCCGGCCCGCTCGTCACCTGTCCACCTGCGTTCCGTCCGAGTCTGAGGCAACTGTCCCCTGAGTACCTACCTCCGGAGCAGCATCAGTGACTCGCTTCACCCCCGCCCCTGAATACCTACCTGGTTCCAGCTCGAATGGGGTCCGTATAACCACGACCTCCTCTTGAGTCCTGTAAAGAGTACTTACCCAGTGACCTACCTAGTGTTATTCCTTTACTTCCTTGTCTGTCTGGTCCTTGACACGTTCCTCGAGGTGGTTCCCGGGTTTCAGGGGTGGGTGCAGTTTGGCTTGGCCCACCCCGACCTGTGACACGAGGACTCCACAAGACCTCTGTATGTGTCCTGTGGTATATCAGGTTGTGAGGTGGTGCCTCCATGGATCAGATTTATTCATCAAGCGCATCCCATAGATGCTAAATCGGATTGAGAAATGGGGAATTTTTAAGCCAAGGCAACGCCTAGAACTCTTTGTCATGTCGTTCAAACCCTTCCTGAACAATTTTTGCATTGTGGCAGGCTGCATTATCCTGCTGAAACAGGCCGCTGCCATCAGGAAACACCATTGCCACGGTCTGCAACAATCTTAGGTAGGTGATACGTGTCAAAGTAACATCCACATGAATACCAGGTTTCCCAAAGTTTCCCAACATTGCCCTGAGCATCACACTCCCTCCACCGGCCTGCCTTCATCCCATAGTGCATCCTGCTGGTGTCTCTTGGTCGGGTGGTGGTCCAGTTCTGACACTCACATGCCCATTGTAGGCACTTTCGGTGGTGGACAGGGGTCATCATAGGCACTTTGTCCGTCTGCTGCAAACCAGCAAACTGCTATGCACTGTGTGTTCTGACACCGTTCTATCATGGGTAGCATTACGTTTTTCAGCAATTTTTTGAGCTACAGTAGCTCTTTTGTGTGATTGGACCTGGCAGGCGAGCCTTTGCTCCCCATGCATGTGTGAGTCTTGGGGCGTCCATGACCCTGTTCACCGGTTGTCCTTCCTTGCACCTCTTTTGGTAGGTACTATAACCACTACAGACCGTAAACACCCCGCAAGACCTGCTGTTTGGAGATGCTCTGATGCAGTTGTATGCCATCACCATTTTACCCTTGTCAAAGTCGCTCAAGATTTTTCACTCAAGATTTTTCACTCAAGAACTGACTGTTCAGTTGCTGCCTAATATATCCTCTTGACAGGTGCCACTGTAGTGATATAATAAATTATATTCACCACACCTATCAGTGGTTTAAATGTTGTGGCTGATCAATGTAATATACAGTATAAACCTTGAATTTGTCTCTACCACAACATAATGTCTTTACCGCAACACCTAAAAATGCTGCGTTAAAGACTGGCAGCTAGCAAGGTATGATACATCAGTTTTGACTTTTAGCGCATTCTAAGCTTAATGGTAAGGATGCACAATAAATACTTAAGAAGAAAAGATGATCTTTATCTTATTTTTTCTGGATCTTGTGAGTGACCTAATGGAGGTGGACCAATCTGTCAGACATGTGCTCACATGCTAATTTCTGTTTCCATAGAAACTAGATTTGTTTGGCTTTGAAGATATAATATTTTATATATGTATATATATATATATATACAGGGGTTAAATTGGGATTTATTATGTGGGGGGGCTCTCCCTAGGTGGGTCCGGGGGTATGCCCCCCCGGGAATTTTTTTTGAAAAATAAACTATTAAATGGCATTTTCTGGAGAGTTTTGTGCAAAGAAATGGAGAAATGGAGTCTTACATGATATGTGAAAAACTGCAAGGTTAAGAGCATATTTGCATTGTTGTAGTATCAACAGGTAGGCTATTAGGACATTTAGCATTTACATTACTGTTAATCAGCAGTGGTGGAATGTAACGAAGTACAAATACTTCGTTTCTGTAGGCCTACTTTACTTAAGTAGAATCAATAGTGCATACTTTTGACTTTTACTTCGTTACATTTTGCAGCAATTATTATACTTTCTACTCCACTACATTTCTATAACGTTTCGTTACATTTTCTGATCAGTTTTTCCCCTGCCAAAACAGGGATTGAAAAAATGTCCTGTTTTCGGTGCTGATGCGGTGGTGACGCGTTCATGTAAGGGTGGCGCTGCCAAAAAAGCACCTAAAAGCTGTCACAAAGAACCGGCAAAAGTAATGATTATGAATATGTAAAATATAGCAAGGAGACATTTTAATTGTTTATTAATAAACAAGTGTTTTCTGTGTCAGTGCCCTGCATAGATGAAGTTGACGATGCTATCCCCGCAATCTTCGCAGTAGTGAACTCGCCAGAGAGAAATGCACATTTCATACGGATTAGGCTACACAAGCAGCGGTCTGTTTTCTTTCGTTTTGAATTGTTCTGTTTAAAAGAAGACCTTCCAAGCTTTCTATAGATATATTTATCAGGTCTGTCAGGCAAGTAGGCTCCCTTATACGCTGAGTTTCGGTTCATTTATGAGACGAGAGTCCAGTTCACTCGCCGGCGCGTCCGTGTCGTGATTATCTATTGTCTATATATTTACTACTTATTTATGTTGATGAAACATTGATTAAAATTAAGATACAATTAATACAAAACGAAATTCATTTTAAAGAAAGGCTTTGTGTTTTCTGTTTGAGGTCTCAGTGAAAGTTTTAAACAGTCTATTAGTGCCGCTTTCAGAGGGGTCCCGTCCGTAACATTGTTTTTTCCTCATAAATGCGAACATGAAAAATAAAATAAAATGAATATGTTATGTTCTGTGGAGAGCCAACCCTTCTTCGTCCGGTGGGTAGTATTACTTTGGTTTGCAGTGTAATTCATAGAATTACAAAAAAATATTTTGCCACCTAAAAGTTAAAGATTTTTTGTGTCACGGCCACGGCATGTGTAGCCTATTTCCCTCATATTAAATATAAAACGCTTGATTACACACTGTATTACCTTGTTATGATAGTGACCCATACAATGTGCCAAACATTTTTTCCTTACCTTGTCATTCAAGGCCAGGGCACTTTTTGTACAACCAACGTTGAGCTGAACTTGACAAAATTGATCTGCTGCTGCAGCGGCGGCCAGCAGCTCGGGTTTTTTTTTTTTTTTTTGTTCAAGGCAGTAGAAGGTTCTGGAACTTTTGCGCGCTTCCACATCCCGCGCAACTACGGATCTCCCAGGAACATTCATTATTGCTGCGTACATTTATCCATGTCGGAGTTCTGAGTAGTAGCCTACCTAGATGCGCATGGCGCGATCATGGTCGACTGACAACGAGATTAAGCAGCTGAACAAGAGTACGGCCGTGTCCCGATTGTTCTCATCTCAGCCCCGCCGAGACAAAATAGACATGCCATTTCAAAATCTTTCATTTATAATCAGAAATATGTTTTCAAAAGCATCACTTTCATCAAATTTTATGTGACATAATTTCCAGTAGGCAACTGACTGCAAACGAGCAGGCTTATGTGCCGGGGCTGAGCCCCGGAGAGCCCCGGCCCAATTTAACCACTGTATATATATATATATATATATATATATATATATATATATATATATATACACACACACACACACACACACACACACACACACACACACACACACATATATATATATATATATATATATATATATATGTATATATATATATATATATATATATATACAGTGAGGAAAATAAGTATTTGAACACCCTGCTATTTTGCAAGTTCTCCCACTTAGAAATCATGGAGGGGTCTGAAATTGTCATCGTAGGTGCATGTCCACTGTGAGAGACATAATCTAAAAAAAAAAATCCAGAAATCACAATGTATGATTTTTTAACTATTTATTTGTATGATACAGCTGCAAATAAGTATTTGAACACCTGAGAAAATCAATGTTAATATTTGGTACAGTAGCCTTTGTTTGCAATTACAGAGTTCAAACGTTTCCTGTAGTTTTTCACCAGGTTTGCACACACTGCAGGAGGGATTTTGGCCCACTCCTCCACACAGATCTTCTCTAGATCAGTCAGGTTTCTGGGCTGTCGCTGAGAAACACGGAGTTTGAGCTCCCTCCAAAGATTCTCTATTGGGTTTAGGTCTGGAGACTGGCTAGGCCACGCCAGAACCTTGATATGCTTCTTACAGAGCCACTCCTTGGTTATCCTGGCTGTGTGCTTCGGGTCATTGTCATGTTGGAAGACCCAGCCTCGACCCATCTTCAATGCTCTAACTGAAGGAAGGAGGTTGTTCCCCAAAATATCACAATACATGGCCCCGGTCATCCTCTCCTTAATACAGTGCAGTCGCCCTGTCCCATGTGCAGAAAAACACCCCCAAAGCATGATGCTACCACCCCCATGCTTCACAGTAGGGATGGTGTTCTTGGGATGGTACTCGTCATTCTTCTTCCTCCAAACACGTTTAGTGGAATTATGACCAAAAAGTTCTATTTTGGTCTCATCTGACCACATGACTTTCTCCCATGACTCCTCTGGATCATCCAAATGGTCATTGGCAAACTTAAGACGGGCCTTGACATGTGCTGGTTTAAGCAGGGGAACCTTCCGTGCCATGCATGATTTCAAACCATGACGTCTTAGTGTATTACCAACAGTAACCTTGGAAACGGTGGTCCCAGCTCTTTTCAGGTCATTGACCAGCTCCTCCCGTGTAGTTCTGGGCTGATTTCTCACCTTTCTTAGGATCATTGAGACCCCACGAGGTGAGATCTTGCATGGAGCCCCAGTCCGAGGGAGATTGACAGTCATGTTTAGCTTCTTCCATTTTCTAATGATTGCTCCAACAGTGGACCTTTTTTCACCAAGCTGCTTGGCAATTTCCCTGTAGCCCTTTCCAGCCTTGTGGAGGTGTACAATTTTGTCTCTAGTGTCTTTGGACAGCTCTTTGGTCTTGGCCATGTTAGTAGTTGGATTCTTACTGATTGTATGGGGTGGACAGGTGTCTTTATGCAGCTAACGACCTCAAACAGGTGCATCTAATTTAGGATAATAAATGGAGTGGAGGTGGACATTTTAAAGGCAGACTAACAGGTCTTTGAGGGTCAGAATTCTAGCTGATAGACAGGTGTTCAAATACTTATTTGCAGCTGTATCATACAAATAAATAGTTAAAAAATCATACATTGTGATTTCTGGATTTTTTTTTTTAGATTATGTCTCTCACAGTGGACATGTACCTACGATGACAATTTCAGACCCCTCCATGATTTCTAAGTGGGAGAACTTGCAAAATAGCAGGGTGTTCAAATACTTATTTTCCTCACTGTATATATATATATATATATCATTTTAATTAATCAAATATGTATTAAATTACAATTAAGTTTTTATTCTAATCTTATTCTAATGTAGCTTTTTGCGCCCTGCAGTGACTAGGCTACTTGCAAATAATATAGATATTTGCGCTTTTTTCTGCAGTAAAGCACATTTCACAAACAATGCAGTCTTGCTGTACATTTACTACTACTAGCCTACTACTACAACTAGACCAATGTGATAATAATCCACAAGAAACTGATTAACCTAAGCTGTAACTGACTCTGTAACTGAAAACTTTGAACTAAGGGCACTGACGTCACTGCAATTACACGATAGGGTGAGGTGCATCACATGATCCAAGTTAGCCGTTATGCTTTCTCCAATGGTAAGATAAACAGTCCCTCTCATGCGGTGGCTGAGAGAGCTCAACGCGCAGCAACTGAAGCATAGACAGTATATAAACTGGACACAGCAACCCCATTGGATTCAACGGAGACAAGTGAAGTCAATTAGAAGCACTCACTTCCTGGGGGTCAAGCGTACTGCACAGACTCAAACTGAGCTTGACGACGTAGATGTGATGTGAGAAACTCGTCTGTCTTCTAGTAGCTGTACCAAGAAAAATCTGAATCATTCCCTTCCAAAACTTGCAGAGACGGAGAGTGTGAGTAAAAGGTGTCCATGAGCTAGGAGCAGGAGCAACTTTTGCTAAGTATTCTGATTAATTACTTTGTCATTTTGCCTCCACGTCCCCCCGATTGCTTGCGAGCTTCTCCTCCTGTCCATACGGTAATTTCTCTACTGTGCAACAGAGAGTCGCGTGGTTATGACGCAATTGTTAGCCTATTTTTACAAAAATTGCATCTACGGGGCCATAACGTAAGATACAAGGTAATGAAGCCTTTTATACATTTTCGTGTTTCTTTAGAAATAAATAATGGACAAATGGAGTCTTTAAACGCCTCAGATGTAAAGTTATTCGCTGTCAAAGTGACGCCAAAATGAATGGGAATCAATGGCGGCGCCCGGGGAAGCTTCAATATTTTATGAAACCCTGCCCCCCTGGTAAGCACGTCCCAGCCGGGTTCGTCACTTATTTGGTTCCCCTGAAAACATTTTCGTTGTGGTCTGTGTTATTTGCAGCGCGTTTCTGTATTTGGTTGTGTTGTGACAGCACACATGTGTTGTGAAACTGATGAAGATGTTTTCTTAATTTGTGGGTGGGTTTTTTAATTTGTGACCGCGGTCATTGGCTGTGCTGCGGCAACTGCATGAACCTATGACAGGGCGGATCCAACGCGCGGTCCAATCAGGGCAATTCGCGCCCTGACGCGTCATAGCCCGCCAGAATGGCCGTGGTCAGAGGCTATAAGTATAGCCCCCCGAGCTGTCATAGGCCAGATCTAATCTCCGTCAGCGAACATCCACTTCGCTGAACTCTGGAAATTGAAGCCTTTGCCGCCGTTTGACAGGCACCACCAGCGGGACTAGCGACTGCTTCGCAGATTGAGGACGCAGGCTTCCTTCGCCACCTTCACGCTGTCCTGCTGAGCCGTTCCGGCGTGCCGTATCCTTTTTCCTTGCCAAGTGTCATGTACACTTTCTAAAAGATACATTTCTGCGAGGCGTTGTTCCAAATGCCTCGCACACGCTGCGCCTCGTGCAGAGGACCTCTCATCGGGGGAGATCGACATATTCTCTGCGCTTCTTGCCTGGGCCAGGACCATGCGGAAGCTGCGCTCGCCAAGGGCAGCTGCCCTGAGTGGGACCTTATGGATCTTCCCACACTGCGGGCTCGCCTTACCATCTTCGCCGAGGACGACCCCGCCCCTCCCGCTCTCTCTCCACCTTTGCTTGAGCCGCGCAAGAAAAAGCGCCGCTCGCAAAGGATGCCTGAGTGGACGGAGACGAGCGATGTCACACTGGGTCAATCCCCGCGTGCTTCGCTCTCTCTGGATGATTCCCCCTCACCAGTCCAGTTCACCCAGGCGGACCAGCGCCCCTCTGTGCGAGCGGCAGGTCTCGTCTCCTTTGGGGCTTCGGACGACGAGGAGGACAAAGATGACAGCTTTTCTCTTGCTGCATCTGACTGCGACGACTGGGCGGGCTCTACTTCTGGCCCCCCACCGTCGACCCAAGCCGGCGCTAGAGCGAGTTTGGACGCCGAAATGATCCGCATTCTCTCCAGAGCCGTCGAAGACCTTGACATCGAGTGGTCTTCCCCTGAGGAGCCTACACGCAGCAGGCTCGACGAGTGGTTCCTGCAGGGGCTCCGACAGGCCCCCCAACAGAGACCCGTCCCGTTCTTCCCTGACATTCTTCATGACGAGCTCTCTAAGTCGTGGAAAGCTCCACACTCAGCTCGCTTGAAACACTCCTTTCCTCCGATGCTCTCCTCTGTGGACGGCGCGAAGGAAAAAGGATATGAGGCGATGCCTCCCCTGGAAGAAGCGGTGGCCACCCACCTCTGCCCGCCCTCTGCTGCCGGATGGAAGTCCAACGCTTCTCATCCGTCGAAGCCCTCCCGCGTTACGTCAGCTCTCGCCGGCCAAGCTACTTCGGCGCTTCACACCATGGCTGTTTTACAAGTATTTCAGGCCAAACTTCTCCGCTCTATGGACGAGTCTGGTCCTGACCCTGAGGCTTTCAAGGACCTCCGCAGCGCCACAGACCTGGCCCTGTGAGCCACTAAATCGACAGCCCAGTCCATCGGCCGCAGCATGGCGAACCTGACTGTTCTTGAGCGACACCTCTGGCTCACGCTGACAGAGATGAAAGACTCGGACAAGGCGGCTTTTCTCGACGCACCGATCTCCTCTGGTGGATTATTCGGGCCGGCAGTTAAAGGGTTCGCCGAGCGCTTCACTGAGGCTCAAAAGGCATCGCAGGCTTTGCGCCACTTTTTGCCCAAGTGCTCCAGCTCTGCGTCGAGCCGCCAGAAGAAGGCGCCGCCGCCTCCGCAGGTAAAGGCAGCACCGATGGCCACTCAGTCCCGGCCGGCGACTGAAGTTCGTCACCGCTCTCGCTCCGCTAGGCGCCGACAGTTCCCTGAGAGGCGGGGACCCTGACCCAAGATTGCGTTGGACCCCGAACCTCGCAAGTCTTCCTAACAACAGGGAGAAAAAGGGTGAGTTCGAGTCCCGCCGAGGCCGGACCGACCTCCCCCAAGCTTTTCAAACATTTCCCGGTTCCCTCCTTTCAGGCGACCGAAAATGTCTACACTGCAGTCAATGTGCCGGTTACAAAACTCGCTCACCTGCAAACAAACGCCGTTTTTTCGCCGACACACACAAAGCACGAAAAGAGCCCTTTTCTGTCTGTGTCTCCTGTAGGTCACGTGCCCGCGACCATGTGCGCACCCCTACACATAAGCACTGTTACCACAGTCTCAAATATTTCCCAAGCTCAGGCTGGAAGTCACATAAATGTAGCGCGCGTGCCTGCTGTCATGCACGCACCCCTGCACATAAGCACTGTCCCCACAGTCACAAATGTCTCCCCCGCTCACGCGGGAAAATTAATAAAAGTAGCGAGCGTGCCTGTTCTACAACACGCACCCCTACACACAAACACTGTCAACTCAACACTCACTCCCCCCCCACCAGCGCGGGAGAGATATTAAACGTAGATCCTGTGCCCACTCTTCAGCGTAAAAACTGTTCCCGCATCAGTTTTCCCTCTAACCCATGCTGGGAACGTGAATACGAGTGTGCCCGCTGTGCAGCGCACGCCCCCGCTCATGAGCGCTGTATACACGGCATCTATAGCTCAAAACGGCCTGACGGCCGGGTCCCTATCTCACAGCGACCCGTCCCCAGCCTTTATTCAACCCCTAGCTGTACGGGCCGGAGCCTGGGAGGCTATCCCCGGCATATCAAAATGGGTGTTGAACATAATAAATGTTGGTGGATGGTGGTCTCCAACCCATCCTAGATCTCAGACGCTTGAACAAAGCACTGGCAAAACGCCCATTCAGAATGCTGACAACCAAACATATCCTCGCGCAAATTCGCCCGGGAGATTGGTTTTTCCCAGTGGATCTGAAAGACGCCTGTTTTCATATACAAATATCGCCTCATCACAGGCAGTTTCTGAGATTCGCTTTCGAGGGACAGGCATACCAATACACGGTTCTACCGTTCGGTCTATCGTTGGCCCCCCGTACATTCACGAAATGTATGGATGCAGCACTTTTCCCCCTGAGACAGCAGGGAGTGCGAATACTAAACTACCTCGACGATTGGCTGGTTATAGCACAATCAGAGGCACAGCTAATAACGCACAGATCTTGGATCATCAGCCATCTAGAATGCCCGGGTCTGAGGATCAATTTTTCCAAGAGCACACTATCCCCCAGACAGAACATTTCCTTTCTGGGTATAGTAATAGACTCTATACATATGAAAGCACGCCTCACTGCGAGTTTGGCACCTCGTGGCATCTTTCAGAGCGGGCGCCCGCGCCCCACTCAAAAGATTCCAGAGGATGTTGGGTCTTATGGCCTCAGCATCAGCAGTGCTCCAGCTCGGATTACTGCAAATGCGCCCTCTCCAACGCTGGCTAAACAGCTGTGTACCAGCTCACGCGTGGCGCTCCGGCCACTTACTGATCAAAGCGAGTCGCGGCTGCATCAAAGACCTGACTCCCTGGAAAGCTGTCGACTGGTACCAGTTGGGCGTGAGTTTAGGTGTGATTTCGAGGAGAAAGGTGGTCACGACAGCCTTTGGTCAAGCCCAGAGAAGCGCCTACACATAAACTGTCTGGAGATGAGAGCAGTCGCTCTAGCACTCAAAGCCTTTCTCCCGTACTTGAAAGACGATCACATCCTAGTCCGAACGGACTACATGACAGTGGTGGCTTACATAAACCGTCAGGGAGGCCTCAGGTCAAACACCTTGCACACCATGGCCAGGAGTCTAATTCTGTGGGCTCAGCACAACCTGCGCTCCCTGAGGGCGGCGCAAGTGCCAGGCATTCTGAACCAGGGTGCAGATATGTTATCAAGAGACAAAGCTTCCCCGGGGGAATGGTCTCTTCACCCTCAGATGGTTCAGCTAATATGGAGCACCCCCCTCTGGAGAAACCGGCTATGGTTCTCAGAGCTGACACAACTGCTGAAATCAGCCCCGTGGCCGATCCCGCTGAGGAAAAATCTCCTCACGCAGGCGAACAGAGAAATCTGGCATCCCCGTCCTGACTTGTGGGCCCTTCATGTATGGCCGCTCAACAGGTACCCGGGGACCTCCCAGATAAATTGGCAAAAACCTTTGCTGAGGCTAGAGCACCGTCAACCAGACGTCTCTACGTGCAGAAACGGAGATTGTTCTTTAGCTGGTGCACCGCTAGAAACCTGAGCCTACACTCGTGCGAGATACCTATTGTACTCGCCTTTTTACAAGAGCTGCTGGACGCGGGTCGCACCCCCTCCACGCTTAAAGTATATGTGGCGGCCATAGCGGCATTTCACGCTCCCGTGGCCGGGCAATAACTAGGTAAAGACGACCTGGTCGTCCGCTTCCTTAAAGGGGCAAGGAGACTAAACCCTCCGCTTCCCCCCTCCGTGCCTATCTGGGACCTTTCCACGGTCCTGGAAGCACTGAAGGGTGCCCTGTTTGAGCCACTTCAGTCTGCCAACCTGAAGCACCTCTCGCTCAAAACCGCTCTTTTACTGGCGCTCGCTTCAGTTAAGAGAGTGGGAGATCTGCACGCGCTGTCTTCGAGCGCGTCCTGTCTTGAATTTGGACCTAACGACTGCAGAGCTGTCCTTAGGCCGAGGCATGGGTATATTCCTAAAGTGCTCTCTACCCCCGTCAGAGCACAGGTCATTTCCCTGACAGCTCTCTCCTCACCAGAGGATGAAAGAGACGCAAATTTACTCTGTCCCGTCAGGGCTCTCAGAGTATATCTGGAGCGTTCTGCCTCATTCAGACAGTCAGAACAGCTTTTTGTGTGCTTTGGCGGTCACACCAAGGGTCTTGCCGTCTCAAAGCAGAGATTATCGCGCTGGATAGTTGACGCTATAGCACTGGCTTATGAGTCTAAGGGCCTTCACTGCCCCTTAGGCATCAGAGCTCATTCCACTAGAGGCATGGCCTCGTCGTGGTCTTGGTCGAGTGGAATACCCATACAGGATATCTGTGCGGCGGCCGGCTGGGCCTCGCCGCCCACTTTTATCAGGTTTTATAACCTACAAGTCCCTGCCCTGCATTCTAGGGTGCTTTCGGTATGAATGTGTATGCTGTGTATGCTGTGCAGCTGCACTGGGTTTGAAATTTTTTTTTTGCTTCATATTCTCGAGAAAAGGAGTTTTCCCATAGCGTAAGCTACTTACGCAATAGTCGTTCCCTCTTCTCAGGGAACCGAGGTTACATTAGTAACTGAGACGCTCTCTCGTACGGAGCCCCTAAAGGGACGTGGTGGTGGAAAAACAGGTTTTGCGAGGGAACGCAAAAGTTTTGCGTGGGAACGCAAATAACTTTGCGAGGGAACGCAAATGTTTTGCGAGGGAACGCAAAAGATTTGAAAAAATTCTCTCGACCTAAAAATATTTCCACCACCATGTCCCTTTATAGTCCAGTCATTTTAAGCCAAAATGGGGCTCAACCTTGAACAAATTGCAACAGAAGCAAACTCAACTGATTTTGTATCTTCAATATGTCCTGAGTAAGGAAAATAAAGTCCCGAAGAATCCCATTAGGGGAAAGTTTCGAAAAAGACCCAAATATAGATTAAACATACGCCTATGCATTTTTTCTCTCACGTGAATAGGGTAAAAATTTTAACCTTTAGATATCATCATGAAATTTACTGATTTGATTACTTACATCAAGACAAACAAAAAATGTATTACAAGTTTTTTGAAATTGTTTGTTAATATGTACAAACGGTGCATAATCTAATTATTTATGTGCTAATTTGCATAAATACCACAACAGATCTAAACCAGGCACAGCGTTATGGGTGGGCCTGACGGGCCTAGGCCCACCCACTTTTCAACAGGCCCACCCAAAAAAAAAAAAAAAAAAAAAACTTAATATATTCTAATTTTGTCAAGAATTATAAAAAATCGTCAATAAGCTCATAATTTGTACTAAAATAGTCTAAATGTTTAGTTTTAAAAACAATTCTAAAAAGCTGGCTATGTCTATTTTGATGTTTCTGCGCAAGTTCAGCAGACAGTGAGGTTCGGGTTTGTTCCGATCAGAGCTCGTGAGCGGAGAGCGCATTTTTGAATATTCCGCTCCGCTCACTAATTCCGTAGGGCCGCTCGCTCAACCCAGAATGGCCTGCTGGTTCGAAAATATGTGGAATAAGGGCTGCCTCCGACTAATTTTTTTTTTCTAGTCGACTAGTTGTTCATTTAAGCCATTAGTGGACAAATCGCCCCTTTATATTAATTTAATTACTTAAATAGGCTATATAGCCTACAGGATAATAAGCGTTATGACCGCACGCATAAAGCTTGCCACAAAGAACCGGTTAAAGTAATGATTATGAATGTGTCTAAATTAGCAAGGAGACATTTAATTGTTTAGTAATAAACTGGTGTTTTCTGTGTCGCTGCAAAGATTAAGTTGACGATGCGGACTCGCCATGAACGGCAGAGAGAAATGCACATTTCATATGGATTACATAATCAGAGAGTAGCCTATTTATTTTGGTTTGAATATTTTCGTTTAAAAGTAGACATTTCAAGATTTCTGTAATATATAGCCTATATTTCTCAAATCTGTGATGCACAAGCTGAGTTTCGGCGCCCTCCAGTTCACATGCAATGCAAGTGATCGAGTCGGCGCCTTATTACATTGTCTGCTATAGGCTATATTTGCTTCTTATTTATTAAATACGGGCAATTGATTGATAAAACATTTATCAAAATTAAGATACAATTTATACAAAACGAAAATCTTTTAAAAAGAGTTTTCTATAAAACAAAACTTAATGAAGTCATCAAAATCATGTTTTACCAAAAACAGCGCCGTTGCTAGGAGGGCACCAGCGCCTCTGCCTCGCGAGTGGATGATAGCCCTGAAGACGCCTAGCAATGATATACCTTTAGTGGTAGTACACCTTTAGTTAAGTTATACCTTAAAGGGACACTCCACCCATTTGCATTAAGCTTTGCATTGTTAGAAACCCAGTCATACTATTGAATGGTCGTGCAACACTCTCTCATTTTCCCCTGAGTCGGGAGAAATCCGTTATTTACCTTTTACACTTCCTCCTACAATGACGCAAAAATCGTCATTTTGCGTCATTGTAGGAGGAAGTGTAAGAGGGGGGGATTTCTGTTGAGACTACAAGCACTAGTTCCTCATCTTTCCCAGGGGGCGGGACCCGCTCACGCTACAGACCTATTACAGATCAGTGGGTGGGACTTTACTCTCTGAAACTGAAAGCAATATCCTCCATCTTGTTTGAAGCTAAGCTAACAGGCGCTGTGGAGACAGATGTAAAGTAATGACAATAGAGGAGGAGAGTGCTCAATATGATATAGAAGAAGAGGATTTCGGAAGTCTGATGCTTGAATCAGGTGTTTGTGGCTACCTTTACAAGCCGCATTATAGCGAAGAGCAGCCGAGGCAGAAGACCTGCCTGCCGCGGACGAGGAGCCCGGACTGGCTCGAGTTAGGGCAGACTGGTGGCGCCGGTGATCTCACTATGCAACTCATAGACTGTAAGATGCAACTACGAACACAGAGATAGAGTCCGTCTGCGGCAAAGAATTTCAACGATGACAATTTCTCCTGGACGAAATCTCTGAATCAGACGAGGACACGGACGTTTGTGTTGAGAACTATCCTAGTTTCGCACCGCATACAGTGAGGAAAATAAGTATTTGAACACCCTGCTATTTTGCAAGTTCTCCCACTTAGAAATCATGGAGGGGTCTGAAATTGTCATCGTAGGTGCATGTCCACTGTGAGAGACATAATCTAAAAAAAAAAATCCAGAAATCACAATATATGATTTTTTAACTATTTATTTGTATGATACAGCTGCAAATAAGTATTTGAACACCTGTCTATCAGCTAGAATTCTGACCCTCAAAGACCTGTTAGTCTGCCTTTAAAATGTCCACCTCCACTCCATTTATTATCCTAAATTAGATGCACCTGTTTGAGGTCGTTAGCTGCATAAAGACACCTGTCCACCCCATACAATCAGTAAGAATCCAACTACTAACATGGCCAAGACCAAAGAGCTGTCCAAAGACACTAGAGACAAAATTGTACACCTCCACAAGGCTGGAAAGGGCTACGGGGAAATTGCCAAGCAGCTTGGTGAAAAAAGGTCCACTGTTGGAGCAATCATTAGAAAATGGAAGAAGCTAAACATGACTGTCAATCTCCCTCGGACTGGGGCTCCATGCAAGATCTCACCTCGTGGGGTCTCAATGATCCTAAGAAAGGTGAGAAATCAGCCCAGAACTACACGGGAGGAGCTGGTCAATGACCTGAAAAGAGCTGGGACCACCGTTTCCAAGGTTACTGTTGGTAATACACTAAGACGTCATGGTTTGAAATCATGCATGGCACGGAAGGTTCCCCTGCTTAAACCAGCACATGTCAAGGCCCGTCTTAAGTTTGCCAATGACCATTTGGATGATCCAGAGGAGTCATGGGAGAAAGTCATGTGGTCAGATGAGACCAAAATAGAACTTTTTGGTCATAATTCCACTAAACGTGTTTGGAGGAAGAAGAATGATGAGTACCATCCCAAGAACACCATCCCTACTGTGAAGCATGGGGGTGGTAGCATCATGCTTTGGTGGTGTTTTTCTGCACATGGGACAGGGCGACTGCACTGTATTAAGGAGAGGATGACCGGGGCCATGTATTGCGAGATTTTGGGGAACAACCTCCTTCCCTCAGTTAGAGCATTGAAGATGGGTCGAGGCTGGGTCTTCGAACATGACAATGACCAGAAGCACACAGCCAGGATAACCAAGGAGTGGCTCTGTAAGAAGCATATCAAGGTTCTGGCGTGGCCTAGCCAGTCTCCAGACCTAAACCCAATAGAGAATCTTTGGAAGGAGCTCAAACTCCGTGTTTCTCAGCGACAGCCCAGAAACCTGACTGATCTAGAGAAGATCTGTGTGGAGGAGTGGGCCAAAATCCCTCCTGCAGTGTGTGCAAACCTGGTGAAAAACTACAGGAGACGTTTGACCTCTGTAATTGCAAACAAAGGCTACTGTACCAAATATTAACATTGATTTTCTCAGGTGTTCAAATACTTATTTGCAGCTGTATCATACAAATAAATAGTTACAAAATCATACATTGTGATTTCTGGATTTTTTTTTTTAGATTATGTCTCTCACAGTGGACATGCACCTACGATGACAATTTCAGACCCCTCCATGATTTCTAAGTGGGAGAACTTGCAAAATAGCAGGGTGTTCAAATACTTATTTTCCTCACTGTATGTTCTGACTGAACATCCAGGTACCATGCAATAATTCACCTTTTCGAAAGAAATACAAACGAGGAGTAATGCACTAATGAGTTCGCCAACTAACTAGACATTTTGTGTGAATGTGAAATGAATTTCAAGCTCTGGTGGTAGCTAGCCTTGTAGACGGAAGAGTGATTTCTCTTATAGGCAGATATGCGCTTTCTGGATTAGTGGGAGTGGCTTGCGGAGCTGTGCAATGTGGTGCATTGTGGGAGTTGTTGTCTTTCATACAAATGCGTCCTGAAGTTATTTTTTGTCTTTCCTCGGTCACGAAGGCACCAAATTCAAAATTTATTTTACATTTCGACTACATATATGACCCACTTTAAATAAAAAACAATGTTCAAATGGGTGGAATGCCCCTTTAAGAGTCTTCGTAGCGCGCTAAGAGACAACGTTATCGGAAAATGCAGCCCAGGTATGATGCGTAATGGAGATTCCAAAACGCTCTTCTTTGGTCAGAATGGTGAGCGATCGCGGATAGGTCTGTCCTATGCACCGAAACTTTTAACAATGCAACAAAATATTTAAAGAGCATCAAGCTATTAAAATCTATATTATGTATACGTACAGATAATATAACAGTAGGCTATATTAGTCAATATTTTTTTATTAGGTTAAGCAGTGATTGGATAACATTTTTTTTATTTTTTATTTAACGTTTTTAATTTAAGGCCCACCCACAATTGGTCTGGCCCATCCAAAACTGGAATCCTGGCACCGTGTCTGATCTAAACATTGGGTATAGCCAGGTGAAAATGTCTTGTTGAATCTTGTTGACCTATAACAGTAAAATACTTAATATTAAGGTCTGAATGGAACCCATTTAGGCTACCCATGAGCATTAATACATAGAGGCAGGAAGAAGTACTTAAAAACCAGCCTTTATTAATTTTTAAGAGATTGGGTTTAGGGCTGGGTCCGTGGGACTGTTTCTGGGGGACGATCAAGTCTGAGGGAAGAACAGGAGACAATGGTAAGGAGAATGAAGAAGACAAAAGGTAGGCAAAATAAAAAGTGAATCCCCAGAAACAGTCCCACGGACCCAGCCCCAAACCCCATCTCTGCAATAATAATTAATAAAGGCGCGCTCATTTCGTAGCTAATATTATCTGTATTTGTTTTACAAAAGCCACGAATGTAAATGTGACATTTAATATAATGTGTTTGCGTGATGCTTGTTATAAGTTTATTAAAAGTTGCTAAAAGACAGGCAATGATCTGTGATTGCTATTGATGAATGCTCAACAAAAAAAGTAATTTTAAAATTACGGCTTTCAAATATCATGCTAAATGGTTATAAGTAGCCTACCTGTGTCATTCCCAGAAGTCGCACAAACCTTCTATTCAGAAGAGGACTATAGGTATTGGTATCTGCCAATACTGGCCTTGATAGTTCCTATATCGGATAAAAAAGGTAAGTGTGTAAGGATGTCTTCCTTATTCTTATACACTGTACACGTCATCCACCCCACGCCCAAATTTAAAGAAAGGGTTGCTTAAGGAACCATTGAATTGTGTTTGGCAACTTGCCTATAATACACTGTTGATGCTACAGTGTGCCCAGTTTAATATGAACTAGCCTAAATAACATCCTAAAATTAAGCAAGATTGCGCACTGCAACTGTACCTAAAATGTACTAATTCTGTGCTTTGTGATTCTGTAGCCTACTGTCTTTGTCCAGTATTTGCTATATCACCAAATGAAGCAGATGGCAATAAAACAAAACAATGAATTGAATGATTGAATGCATGCCAATTATCCATTTGTCTTGACCCACTTATGTTTATAAGTCAATGTCACTGATAATACCATCTTCATCAGTAGTGAAACATCACCCCCTTTTTGAAAGCTAACCATCTTCATTGGTTCAAAACACCAAACGTTTTGTCAGCAATCAAGACCGATATAGCCTAGTTTTATAAGCAGCAAAAAAGTCCTGTGTTATGAATTAATAATCAAATGATAATCAGTGTTCATAAGGATTTATTTACATTCGTATTAAAAATCATATGCCAAACAACATTCAACAAATGAGGATAAATGTCATGATTTACAAAAGATTTAATTCTGTTTTTGCATATCAGATAAAGCTAAAAACTGATATGAATAAAGGCATTATGTGATCAAGTATTTGTATAAGTATAATCAAAGTTATTGAATTAATAGCTGAATATCATGCTTTTGCAGGCTGCAATAATTATTTGGGATTTTGTTCTCTGTATCCCAGCTTGCAGAACAGTAAGGAAAAGAGGTTCTTATTTTAAAACACTTTTTATCAAAATAAGTCTGAATCTTCAACATTTATTCAGTACATGTGCAGTAAGCGATTTCTGAGAAACACTGTTGATATTTGAAATCAATCTAAACAAACACACTCCTCCCTTCATTGCTCCACCGTTAAAATGCACAAACACGTAATGCAAGAGTGGATGTCTCTTTATCATAGCTGAAGCTGAAGATGACGAACGAACTAATGAATGAATGACAATACAGAAAAAATGAACATACAGTACACAAGAGTATATACAAGCAATAGTTTGTTGTTATTTGCCAGCAGCACACGAGCTCCAGACAAACTATAGCCTAACACTCAAAACTGTCCTGTTATAACATTACAACATCAGCATATCTTGATTCTGTGAAACATAGTGTAGCGGGACCTTGGCCCTTCACACTTGGGGCAAATATAGAAACACTGCCTCTAGCGTCACATGACTACGCCACCCTATTTAATAGGGAACTATAGATGTTACTACTAAGAATTGGTAAAAGATACACAGGAACGTAATTAGCAAGAAGGGGCTAGAGACGTGGATACCAATAATACAAAAGTTTTTATTTAAATACAATCATTTTTAAAATATATAAAAGCTGAGAATCATCAACAGACACATGCAAGAGAGACCATAATCCAAAGGAGGCCGAGGCTTGATGGCAGACACACGCCCAGGGCTTCAATATCACTCTCAACACCCCGTGTACAAGTAACAGCACCCACACTGCAATAAAGTCAAGAAATAATCACACAGCACTCTGTGACGAGCTCTCTAGCACCACGCACGGGCCTACTAGTGGTCTGCCCCCAAAGCCTCAGCTCCTGCAACAAGAGTATAAAATTATTTATGGTCTCAATAAACAACACCCTCACTCAAACATGCACAAATAAACATTTAGATCAACAAACAAGAAAATACTACAGAAAATGGAAATATGGAAGTCAAAGTTTGGTGCTGGCATTGGGTATTACTCTCACTGACCTTCTACCAGCACCTCTTGAAGAAACTCACAAATCAAAATAAATACAACACTGCAAAACACTCAAAATAAACAAATCAGATCACTCAATACACACAAACAATTATAAATGAAAATACTGCAAAATTTGAATGTATAGTTTGGAAGACACTCGTCGTTTTAGAGTGGTTAATACTGGAGAACGGGCGTCACATTAGGCTGCGCAGTGCGCACACACACGTGTGTTGGAGGGAGAGTTTGTTATAAGGATCGTGGGCTAACTTATATTTAAAGCAGCAGCGTCAAGTCAGCGTTGCCCACCAGGCGTCACAGAACATCTATTCGTCCTTTCATTCACAAACTCGGCATATAGAGGACACGGGACACAACATCCCTCCGAAGCACGGGAATGCCAGAGAGGCAGGCGAAGAAGAGCAGCAGCCACTCAAAACTCAAACCGCGGGCCATCCACGCAGCTCAAAGCATATGAGACACGGGACTGCAAGAGGCATGTAACGTGAGAGCCGGAGTCGCCAACAGCCGCGGGCCATCCACGCAGCTCAAGGCGGAAGCGCTGCAGAAACAAGGGGCGGTCCCAAGGGCAATGACGCGACGCTCAAACGCCAAGCACACGCAGGAGGTGACTACATGTTCTTTTATACTATCCCGCCCTGCCCGTAATTGGACCTGCACTACCCCAGGCACATTAGTCTAATTACAGCGCCACAATACGTCCCACTACAATCGCAAAACCAATGTTACTCACGTATGGAGCAGAAACAACACAACTTCTGCGTTCGTTTTCAGGCCTTCCCGCTTCTGTCTCTCCAGCGCTGGAAAGCTTTTCTAATATTAACGCTGATCTTAAAGCCCTTGTCTGATCATAACCCGTCTTTATAAAGTGATATTCCTCTGACCTTTTCTCTTTTGTAATGTCTCTCAGCTATCTCTCTTTCTACAGTCTTTCTTCAAATAAGTGATGGGTCGATCATGAACAATTCGTTCATTTTGAACAAATTCTTAATATGACAGAGTGATTCGTTCATTTTGTGTTGACCACGCATGGGCAACATCCTATAGGTTCTCTACAGGAACCAAAAATGATCAGTTCACCTCCTGAGTCTACAGGTCTAAGTCGTTCATTGTTCATTGTTAAGTGACGTGACAGCTATATTGGATACAATAATTCCCAACCTTTTTTTTATTAGGGGTTCAAGCACGAAGTGCTGAAACCCTATTGTAATTGTGCTGATTAGGGGTTCAAGCACGAAGTGCTGAAACCCTATTGTAATCGTCCTGATTTTTATTATTATTATTTTTCCGCCATAAAACGCATCGTGCAGCCCAAACCGTAAGACCTAGAGACTTGAAACTTTGCCAGATGGTAGTACTATTGCTCGCTACTCAGATACACGGACTCAGCCCAATCGGCCCATAGGTGGCGCTATAGCAATCAAAAGCGCAAAACTGCTCAGAACTCCCAGACCGTAAGGCGTAGCTTCAAGTGTCTTATATCATTGAAATCCAGAGCTCCTGAAGAAAAAAACGTATATCTCCGATTTCATTTCCGCCATGATAGATTTTTCGCCATTTTGAATTTTGTCAAAAACCTACTTTTGCGAACTAGTCCCTGGTTTTTCGCCCGATCGGAACCAAACCAGTGCGGAATTGTTCTCTGGAGTCTGAAGATCAATAATTATCGAAAAAAAGTTGAAATTTCGATTAATGGTCGCTAGGGGGTGCAAAATTAACGTTGTGGGAGGAGCCTATTTTACTAAAATGGCTATAACTCAAGAAGTAATTAAGTAAACTTCACCAAACTTGGAACACATGTGTAAGAGGTCAATCTGAGGTCACAGTAAAAAAATTGCGTCGATTGGCCACATGGTGGCGCTATAAAACAAATAAAAACATATAGACAACTGACCGTTTTTCCGAATGACTTGAAATTTGGAATGCAGTGTCTTGGCCCAAGGGGCCATGTATGTCTAAAAGGATATTGGCGTATCTCGAAAAACATGGCTGCCATTGGCCAATGAGGTTTGAGCATCGTTAACGAAGTCCGATCGGAGCGAAACTCGATGGGCATGTTCGGCTCAAGCCCCTAGAGGTCTGTAAGAATTTTGAAAGAAATCGGCCACTAGTTGGCGCTAACGAGTTTTAAGGCTCTGTAATCACGTGGTGTTACACTTATCATCACAAAATGCATATCATTTGATAGATCTGCTCATGCTGAACAACTTTGCCTCAAGAACCATCACTGTCAATCAAACTGTTCATTAAATATTCATGAATATGTTAAAAACCTACTTTTGCGAACTAGTCCCTGGTTTTTCGCCCGATCAGAACCAGACCAGTCTAGGACAATTCTCTGGACTCTCTAGATCAATAATTATCGAAAAAAAGTTGAACTTTTGCATTTTTCGCATGGGTATAATTGGGTCATAAAGAAAATGGGCGTGGCAAAATGCACTCAAAAGCCTATAAATCCTAAACGAAAACTCAGAACTTCACGAAAATTGGTGAGCATATGTGCCACAACATCATTAACAAGCATGCAAAATATCATGGAGATCGGACTATAGGTGGCGCTATAACTGTTAAAAAGCTTGCCTGTATTGGCTGTAAATGGACTTTTCCATCTATTATTTCAGTGGTTAAAAGCTTTCTAAACAAATCTTAATGTCTTAAATGCTTATGTGCTTAAAGGCCTTAAATGCTTGAACCCCGATAAATGCTGCTTGCAGCTTTAATTTTTATTATTTTTCTTCTGCCGTAAAACGCATCGTGCAGCCTAAACCGTAAGAGCTGGAGACTTGAAACTTTGTCAAATGGTAGTACAAAAATCGAGGAGAGGTTCAGAGAGTATGACTCCGATTGGCCCATAGGTGGCGCTATAGCAACCAAAAGCGCGAAACTGTTCATAACTCCTAGACCTTATGTCGTAGACTCAAGTGTCTTATATCATTGGAAAGCTGGATGCCTGACGAACAAAACGTATATCTCCGATTTCATTTCCGCCATGATAGATTTTCCGCCATTTTGAATTTTGTCAAAAACCTACTTTTGCGAACTAGTCCCTGGTTTTTTGCCCGATTGGAACCAAACCAGTGCAGAAATGTTCTCTGGAGTCTGAATATCAATAATTATCGAAAAAAAGTGGAAATTTCGATTCACGGTCGCTAAGGGGCGCCAAAACGTACGTTGTGGGAGGGGCCTATTTTACTAAAATGGCTATAACTCCCGATGTAAATGAGGTATCTTCACCAAACTTGGTACACATGTGTATGAGTTCAATCTGGGGTCACAGTAAAAAAATCGCGACGATTGGCCTCATGGTGGCGCTATAAAATGAAAAAAACATAAAACAGGCTATAACCACCTGACCGTTAGTCCGATTGACTTGAAAATTGGTATGCAGTGTCTTGGTCCAAGGTGCCATGTATGTGTATGAGGACATTGGCGTATCTCAAAAAACATGGCCGCCATCGGCCAATGAAGTTTGAGCACCTATTAGACAAGGTTAACGGAGGCCGATCGGAACGAAACTCAATGGGCATGTTCGGCTCATGGCCCTAGAGGTCTGTAAGAATTTTGAAAGAAATCGGCCACTAGTTGGCGCTAATGAGTTTTATGGCTCTGTAATCACGTGGTGTTACACTTATCATCACAAAATGCATATCATTTGATAGATCTGCTTATGCTGAACAACTTTGCCTCTAGAACCATTGCTGTCAATCAAACAGTTTATTAATTATTCACGAATATGTTAAAAACCTACTTTTGCGAACTAGTCCCTGGTTTTTTGCCCGATCGGAACCAAACGAGTCTAGGACAATTCTCTGGACTCTCTAGATCAATAATTATCAAAAAAAGTTGAACTTTTGCATTTTTCGCATGGGTATAATTGTGTCATAAAGAAAATGGACGTGGCAAAATGCAATCAAAAGCCTATAAATTCTAAACAAAAACTCAGAACATCACGATAATTGGTCAGCATATGTGTCGTACCATGCTAAAGAAGCATGGAAATTTTTATGGAGATCGGACCAAAGGTGGCACTATAACTGTTAAAAAGCTTTAAAACCATATATTTCCTATGGTAAATTGCCTGTATTGCCTGTGAATGGTCTTTTCCATCTATAATCATAATGTTCATATAATAATGTTCAAAACCAGTGCAGTGCAATTCTCTGGACTCTCTAGATCAATAATTATCAGAAAAAGTATGACTTCTTCATTTGGATGGCTATAATAGTGTCACTTCAATATGTGGCCATTACCAAGTGTCCCCAAAAGCCTATATCTCTTTAATGAATGTTCAAACCTTCTTAAAAACAAGTCAGAACATGTGAAATATCTCTCTGAACATGCATGAAAATTTTCAGACAGATCTGACAAAATTTGCCTCTATAACAGTTAAAAAGGTGAAAATGATATGAATTAATGGCATGTTAAGCCAATAAGTGGTATTTTACTGCCCCCTGCTGTTTAAAATAGTCATTTTGTCATATTGGTATTGGTATCAGCCATGGTAAATCATGATAAACTATGGTAAGTGTGTGTGTGTGTGTGTGTGTGTGTGTGTGTGTGTGTGTGTGTGTGTGTGTGTGTGTGTAAGCATGCATTGAATTAACATGGAAAAACTGGTTTGCTTTAGTGCAGAAAACTGGTTTAAAGTGAAAGTGAGCCAATAAGTGGTCTTCTAGTGCCCTCTGCTGGCCATTCTACTTAATAATGAAATATTTTACATGTGCTTTTGCATTCATACTTGGACACACACTAAAAATCACGTATATAACTAACTATTATAACACAATAATATTTTGTCAGTGTTCATCACCTCATTTGCACTGACACTTCACATAATTGCTAGTAATGTGGTTAATCATGCTAGAAACATTGTAAATCATAGTAAATAATACTGAAATGAGGTGTATCAAGGTAAATCATGCTAGAATCCTAATAAATCATTCTGGAACATGGTATATGATAGTAAATCATGCTAGAATCATATTAAATAATTCTTGAATGTGGCAAATCGTTGTGGGAGGAGCCTATTTTACTCAAATGGCTATAACTCAAGAAGTAAATGAGATATCTTCACCAAAATCAGTACACATGTGTATGGGTTCAATTTGAGGTCACAATAAACAATTTTATGGAGATCGGACCATAGGTGGCGCTATAACTGTTAAAAAGCTTTAAAACCATATATATCCCATGGCAATTTGCCTGTATTGGCTGTAAATGGTCTTTTCCATCTATTATGTCAGTGGTTACATGCTTGCTAAATAAATCTTAATGACTTTTGATGCTTTTGTGCTTAAATGCCTTAAAGGCCTTAACTGCTTGAACCCCGATAAATGCTGCTTGCAGCTTTAATTATTATTATTATTCTTACAGTTATGTGATGCATTTCTGATCTCGAATGGTAGCTTTTTTATTTCTTACCATTTATAAATTTGTGAATTTCTGTCATGATGGTTCTTTTCCATAACATTGAATGTGGTAATAAAGAGATGGTTAAAGCTTTAAACTGTATCCGTATGATGGGGAAAATCATTAGATAAAGCAAAGATACCAAAAATAAAATACAACATATAGTCAATAATACTAATGTAATGTTATATTTGTTGTAAGATACTGAGCCGGGAAGCGGTGACGCGACAACAGAATAAACGACTCAGACCCGAAGACTCAAGCGGTGAACTAATCATTTCTGTTTCCGGTACGCCGAGAAGTGCAAAACAAACCACAGTTCCAAAAACAAAACAACAAATTTATAAACGCAATGGAAAGACTAAAAACAAATTAACAAGTTAGAAAACACAATAACGTTTCCATAAACAAAATAACAAATCAGAGAACACAACGACAAATCTGAAAACAAAATAACAAATCAGAAAACACAACGACAAATATGAAAACAAATTAACAACTCAGAAAACACAACGACAAATCAGACAAAACGGAAAAGGTAGGTATATGTGGCGAATGGAATACTGACCGCTGATCTGTCAATCAAGACATGCAGAAAGTAGCCTACAGCAGACTGGGGCAGGAGAAAGTCGATTCACGTGTGTAAATATTAGAGCTGTCTATTTAACCGGATAATTTAGTGCAATTATTACGGAGAGAAAAAAACTTTTCATATTAAAATCTTCCTAACACTATCTGGTTTGGTCAGACAAAATTATAAAAGAACTCGATCTAGTAAAGTGGGAGAGTGGCGTGTAGCAAGAACAGCACCTGAGTTCGAGTCTCCCTCGAGTGACAAATTGTAATTCACAATATTAACTTGTTGTTTATTGATCTGTATAAAATGAATATCACATGTGGAAAAAAACAGCACTGTAATGATGTATGCAAGGAAGGTGAAGATAGAAGACTCAGGTTCTTGAAAAACACTAAAAGGTTTAATTCAAACTCAAAAAGCAGACAGGCAGTGCAAACACATCTCAACATTACAGAGACTGGACAAAGAGTGAAGGCAAGGGTGAGGCTTAAATAAAAAACTGAAACGAGCTAATAAATGACACACAGCTGAAACCAATGAACTAATGATGGTAACCATGGAAACTGAAATAAGGTGGGAAACTGAACAAAGGAACGTGAAACTCAGACATGAACACAACAAGGAAACAGATCAAAAACCAAACTAAAAACAAACATAACCCTGACAAGCACTCTTGCTTGAGTGCTTAACTATAGATATTATATAAGACAAACGCTCATGCAGGGGCATTGCCACTATATCTGTAATTTTAGGGGCATTATAACTTCATTCTTATAGTGTTTATGTTTGTTTTTTGCAAAGTGAGTGACATACTCGATAATGTCTGCTCACAGCCTTGTACATAATTAAAAATATATATTATTGTGTTTTATCGTGTATTATCGGCACGAGTTTCGAGCTAATATTTATCCTACCATGCTACTGTAAAAGTTGCGGCAGCATGCGAGTTATGCTTAACTATAATAAAAGTATAACTCGATTTCAGCCGCATTCTGAGTCTGACAATGTAATTTGTTTTTATCCAAAGCCATAGCAAGTGTTATTAGCTTGGGAAAATATATCTAGTGAAATGAAATCTTAAGTTCATGTCCAACTCTAAATTGTAAGGAATTTATATCTTTGAACCTTATTGTAAAGTGTTACTATGAAATGATTTGTTTATTATTCATGTATTAACTAACATGAACTAACCATGAGCAACACATTTGTTACTCTATTTGTTAATTGTAGTTAATAATAATACAACTGTTAATTGTCTGTTCATGTTGTCACAGTCAGTGCATTAACTAATGTTAACAAATACTACTTTTGATTTTAATAATAGGGCGCCTGATTTTCAGTAAATGCTGAAATTAATATTAAACCAACACTATGGAACTTTTCCTGGTTACAGTCACAGGTTTTTATAATGTAATGAGAAGGTCAGTTGTCAGGGCCTCATTTCCCGTACAACAATAGATCTTACAGTAGCTCATCTTACATCTGTCTTTATTTAAACTCATTCATGAAATACATTGATGATGCAAAATCAATGTACGTATGTAAAAATAACAACAATCAAATCTGTGGAACTGAGCTGAAGAACTTTTTCAGACTCGCCCTGGAGTTCCATCCTCTCTCCTTTGCAAACCTGAACACACTCCCAAAGAGATCAGGGAATGAATCCATCAGGTTGATGCTCTCTGCGTCCTCTGGACTATGTAGAGAAAAAGGACACCAAAAAACATAGTCTGACAAACAATACTACTAAATTATTTAACAAACGTGCCTCACGTCACATGTAACTCACTAATGCTCGTGAAGGTTGCGTATAAAACGCAGCAGGCCCAGTGTGTTCTCAGGATAGACTTTCTTCTTACCATCCAGTTTCTGGACAAGCTCAGACGGCAACTGACAAAAGAAATATTTACTTTATTACTAATTTTATTACTTTTGCTTTACTTTATGTAAAGTAAAGCAGGCCATGAACTACATTCAAATGATTTGTAACAAGGAAAATCTTGAAAAAAAAGTTGTTACTAAAAGTTAAGTTAGACTCACTTTAGTTTTCCATTCAGAAAAGCTTTTCCCCTCAGTGTATTTTTCAATGGCATGAAGGAGCTCCTCATCAACATTACGACAGTTTTCGGTCTTATTCTGGTTCCCCACTTTTTTCAAATACTCCACTCTCCTGACCGGATTTCAAAAACAGCACAATCTCTTCAGATGATAAAAAAGTATCTACAGTGGATGAAATTTCCTCTTCATTTAATATAAAATCATATTAAGCAAGTACTATAAGTAGTACTGAACCTTTCTGGCTTGTTTAGACTGATAAATGTCATTGCCAAATCAACGGAATATTCTACCTTTCATCAGTCCAGAAGAAGGGGTGTGCAAGGGTTTGCTCCACTGTTGGTCTCTCCTCTGGAGTTTCATTGATCATCCCCTCAACGAGATCCTTCGCTACATCATCATCCAGATGTTCCAGTGAGTATCTTCCTTGTAGGATGTTGACTTCACAAAATGGACCTTTACCAAATGGATGGTGTCCTCTAGAGAGAATGTAGTACACTAACATACCAGCAACCTTCAAACAAGTTACAGTGTTAAGTTTAGAATTTTCATCAAATACAATTTAAATTAATTGTATTTGTAATTGTGTATTTAAGTCAATAATTTAATTTCTAATAATATATTTTTAATTATTTAAATTCTAATAAAAACTATATTGTTGACTTAAAAGAAAGGAGAGACCACCTGAATGTCGGAGCTCCTCTTGTACCCAATGTTGACTTCCTCATCTAAGGTCTCCTTTGCCTTCCAGCATCTAGTTCCAGCAATGCCTGTTCGTAAAGTTGTTTGGCTTAGGTTCAATCGACGACTAATGCCAAAATCAGCCAATCTAGCTTTTCCATTTATGTCTATTACAAACAGAAGTTTTAAATTAATGGAAGAAAATAAAATCAGATGATTTTAATTTCTCAGGTTTAACTCCTACCAATCAGAACATTCTGGGGTTTGATGTCTCGATGAAGCACTTTTGTCTGTGGTTGGTGTAAAACCTGTAAGCTGCAGAGAACTTCCTTCACCAGCTTCTTCAGAACCAAACTTCTCTCAGTGTTATCATCTGATAAATGATCTTGGATATATTCATCCAGTGTGTACTCACAAAGCTGAAGTACAAGGTATCCAAAATCCTCATCTTCTGCAAAGTCCACATATCGCACAATAGAGGGACTATCAAGTTGTGGAAGTCGTAGAAATTCCTCCTCATTCCTGAGAACTTGGTAATTAGACTTAGTCATTCGTTTCACAGCCACTTCTGTGCCGTCATCCCTCAGTCCAAGGAAAACTTCTGTTCCATCACTTCCTTTAGCGATCTGAAATTCATCACTACGAACAAGAGTAAGGTTTCTCAGCCTATTTTTATTGCTAATATCCATGTTAGCTAGCTTCTCAAGCTTAGGCCTCCAACGACGGCTGATCTGAACCCACCTTTTTGAGATATTTGAGTTCTTAGCAGGCGGTGTGAACGTCTGCAAACTTGAGTTTGATTCCTCAATGGATTTCACTACAGTGTTTGGATACGGTTCCTCTTTATCTTGCAGCTCACCTTCTTGTGATCCCACTTCTTGCTGGATTTTTTTCTTCTTTTTCTTCTTTCTGCTTGTTGATAGAGCAGCAGTCTCCTCACATAAACTATCCACTGCACTTGAACCTGCTGGATGTCTCAGTGATTCATCAAACTTTTGCAGCTTTTTTTTCATGACTTCATCCATCTCTGTCTCTGCTTTTATAAGTATCATCTCTGGGATGGGAGACAATTCACATAATGCAACAACTTCAGGAGCATAGACATTTATATTGGCGAACAGTCCATATGTCAACATTCCAATTAGACTTGAATAATCAGGACGTGTGAGAGGCAATAGACTTTTGCATAACTTCTCATAGACAGAATGGTTCCTATTCAGTTTCTGCTCAGACGTCTTCTGCATCATGACATTGAGTACTATGAGTATCATATTCATATTTATATCAATTATTTCTTCTTGTGCATTTCCAAAATGCTGAAGACTGTTTGTAAGAACTGACACAAGCTCACTGAATACCTGAGGAGAGATGCTTTCACTGACACACAAAGCAGCATTTAAGCAGTTCAGTGCAATCGGACAGTTTTCCTGAAGGATTTGTGGGAAGCGCTTGATGAGTCCCTCAATGTATCTGTCTGCACTCTTTGTGTCTTTTAACCACTTGATGGCGGTCTGACGATACTGCTCTGCACTTGGACCAACTACACCATAGTAGAGCTCAAAATAAATCAAATGATCAAAAGGATCCTCTTGAAAGAAATGCTCCTTAAAGACTCTGTAAACTTCTATCTGGCTTTTCGTTTGTACAGCACAATGAAAAGAAAAAGAAAGTACTTTCTCAGAAAATTCACCCTGTGAAGATAGTTGAAATATAAATCTTTCCACCTTTTTATCAAGATCTGGATTCACCCCATAGTTCCTTAAAGGTGAAGCTCCAGCCTTTAGAAGTGCTTTCACAATGTCTTCACGGTCATGATCAACAGCACACTGAAATGGAGTAAAAATTTGTAATCCGTGTCCATCTGGGTCAGCTTTTGCTGCAAGTAATCTTTCCACAAATCTCAATGGAACTCCAGGTATTAAACCAGCATAATGTAGAGGTGTTCGCCCATTTGTTGAGGGTTTGTTAGGATCAGCCGACTCTTCAAGTAGATAAGAGCAGATTTCTTCATTTCTGCATATAACTGCTGCTGTCAATGGTGTAACATCATCATTCCAGTCTTCAGAAGAGTACAAACCATTAATATCTCTGCCTTTTAATAATTTCCGAAGTCTCTCTGCCTTGTTGTCTATGATGCATTTTATTATGGGTTCTGTTTTTCTAGGTCCTACTGGAACTGGAACTGGAACCGAAACTACTTGGAACTGGACTTCCATTGATCTTCAAATACTCATTACAATCTGTCAAAAGATGTTAAACACTTGAAATTCAGGCACTGAGTAGCATTATTACTTATTTTCTTCTTTACATTCTAATCGAATTACTTTCTTCTTTATGTGTTAATCTTTACAAAGTTTTTTAGTCAGTTTGTATTTAGATGAAAATCTATAAATTCTGTCAATATGCTGTCATGTCATATGCATTAATCTCAGTAAATTTTACTCGTCAATGAAAAAAAAATGTGATTAAATCATTTTGATCAAATAACATTTTGAAAATATATAAACACTTACAAAGTAAAACATTCCAACTAAATATTCATAAACATGAAACTGTCCTTGTGAAAACACGAGCTCCTGAAATAATGCTATATGAGTATACTGATGTATTAGGCTACTTTTTTACTGGTGTTAAAAATGTTCTTGCTTTAAGAACATTATTAATTTTTCATGTTTTACAGTCTGTTTAGGATATTGCACTTTGTGTAGCCACTTGTTAGAGAAATGCTATATATTAAAAACTTTATTTAGGGAGAGCAGGGCACAACCTAATGCTTTTTGACTTCCTCAGTTTGTGTAAACCTACTTAGGGTTCAGAGTACTTTTTTTCCCCACATTATTTTCCCACATGTCTAGTACAATTATGTGGTTTTGTTTCATTAATACAGTGTGTACAGTGTGTACTTTTTTCTTGATATACCCCGAAAGAATGGAAGTGAAATGTGACAACATGCCCCATAGGTGGGGTACATTGTATCATGTGAGGGGCACATTGTAACATTATTATGACAGCTTAGAATGTTATCTGATCTAATCAAAATATATATACAAGACAAACTAAAATATTTTCTTGATAAAATACAATTATTAACTTTTTTCAATAAAATAATGGCATTTTTTAATAATTAAAAATAAACAAATTTTTGAGTTTGACAACAAACACACTGGAAAACGTACTCGGTTACTAACGTAACCTCGGTTCTCTCTAGAAAAGGGACAGGGCGGGACTCGGCCTGAACTGATGAGGAAAAATGCGGGTCTTATGCAATTTGCCCACAACAATTTATGGTCGATCAGTGGGCAGCGCCCAGTGGTCTCAGCATTCTGAATCGATAGCCCCCGAAGCAGACAACACTGATTCGTCTAGACCGACAACAGCCTGGCCTGTAAGGCGGGAACCTCTAGGTTATAAAACCTTATGAATGTAGACGGGGAGGCCCAGCCTACCGCCATACATATGTCTTGCAAGGCAATCCCACTGGACCAAGCCCACGATGAGGCCATGCCCCTCGTGGAGTGCGCTCTGACACCCAACGGGCACTGCAAGCCCTTGGTAGTGTATGCTAGCGCTATAGCATCAACTATCCACCTGGATAGGCTCTGTTTCGATGCAGCCAGTCCCTTGGAACGCCCGCTGAACGAAACAAATAGCTTCTCTGTCTGTCTGAAGGCAGACGAGCGAGACACATAAGCTCTTAGCGCCCTGACTGGACAAAGAAAGCTTGCGTCTCCCTCCTCGTCAGAGACCGGCAGGGCTGACAGGGAAATGACCTGAGCCCTAAACGGTGTGTTGAGGGATTTTGGAACATAACCGTGCCTAGGTTTGAGTATGACTCTCGAGTCATTTGGCCCAAATTCCATGCACGTCGCGCTCACGGAGAGCGCATGTAAGTCACCTATGCGCTTCACTGAAGCGAGAGCCAGAAGAAACACTGTTTTGAAAGACAAGTGTTTAAAATCAATCGTTTGGATAGGCTCGAATGGGTCACCTTTCATGGCCTCCAACACCGTAGAAAGGTCCCATACAGGGCATGAGGGAGGTCTGGGAGAAATCAGCCTCCTAGCTCCCCTAAGGAAGCGGATGACTAAATCGTTCCTTCCTATTGACTGACCAAGCGTTGTTTTAGAAAACGCTGCTATAGCCGCCACATAAACTTTGAGCGTGGAAGGGGTCCTGCCCTTATCCAGCAGCTCCTGTAGGAAGGAGAGAACCTCCGTCACCCCGCAGTCTGGGGGTGAAATGCCCCGAGCTGTGCACCAGCCGGAAAACACTGACCATTTCGAGGAATAGAGCCGTCGAGTAGACGGGGCTCTAGCCTGAGTGATAGTGTTTAACACTCCCTCTGGGAGGTCAGCGGGTACCCATTGATGGTCCATACATGAAGGGACCACAGCTCCGGGTGAGGATGCCAAATCGAGCCCTTGGCCTGAGAGAGGAGGTCCCTCCTCACTGGCACTGGCCACGGGGCAGTGTCTGCTAGCTGCATCAGAACTGGGAACCACAGTTGGTTCTTCCAGAGCGGCGCTACGAGCAGCACTGAGCATCCCTCTTCCCTGATCCGTTTTATCACCTGGGGAAGGAGAGAGACGGGGGGAAAAGCATAGAGCGGGCAGCGCGGCCACACTTGAGCCAGCGCGTTCCTGCTTTTGGAGAAAAATTCTGGACAGTGAGCGTTTTCGGGAGACGCGAACAGGTCCACTTTCGCTCTGCCAAACTTCTCCCACAGCAGTTCGACTGTGTGCGGGTGTAGAGACCATTCGCCTGCCGGAACGTTGCTCCTGGACAGTCTGTCTGGTCCCAAATTCTGGAGCCCAGGCACGTGCACTGCTTTCAGCGAGCGCAGGTTGCGCTGAGCCCACACCAGAAGGCGTTCCGCCAACCTGTGTAGATTTTGGGATCTGAGACCGCCCTGGCGATTTATGTAGGACACCACCGACATGTTGTCCGAGCGGACTAAAACGTGGTGACCCCTTATCAGGGGACGAAAACGCGTCAGCGCATTGTCCACTGCCAACATCTCCAGGCAGTTTATATGCTGAAGCTTTTCCCGTTCTGACCACTGGCCGAAGAACAGTCTGCCCTCGAGCAGCGCTCCCCATCCCGAGGTGGATGTGTCCGTAGACACTACTTTCACCCTCGAGGAAATCCCCAGGCTTACACCTGATTGGTACCAGTCGTTTGCTTTCCAAGGTTTCAGAGCTGTGATGCATGTCTGATTGACCTTGAGATGAAGCAGACCAGACGTCCATGCTCGGCGCGGTACTCGCGCTTTCAACCAGAACTGCAGCGGGCGCATACGGAGCAAGCCCAGCTGGAGAACTGATGATGCTGAGGCTATGAGACCCAGCATCTTCCGGAATTTCCTGAGCGGGACAGTCGCGCCACAGCGGAAAGAGCTCGCTGCGCGCTGAATGTCCAGTGCGCGCTGTGGTGACAGTCGCGCTATCATAGACATCGAGTCCAGTTCCGTGCCCAGAAAGGATATTATCTGACTGGGGATCAGAGAACTCTTCGCCCAATTGACTCTGAGCCTTAGATTCTCGAGGTGTTCGAGTAAAACGGTCCTGTGCTCTATGAGCTCTGAGTGCGATTGAGCTAGAATCAGCCAATCGTCCAAGTAGTTCAATACTCGAATGCCCCGGAGTCTGAGGGGCGCGAGCGCTGCGTCCATGCACATCGTGAATGTACGGGGTGCTAGGGACAAGCCGAACGGTAGGACTGTATACTGATATGCCTGGCCTTCGAAGGCGAATCTCAAGAATCGCCCGTGACGTGACGCTATCTGTATTTGAAAATACGCGTCCTTCAGATCTATTGACATAAACCAGTCTCCTCGGCGAATTTGCGCGAGGATCTTTCTGGTTGTGAGCATTTTGAACCGGCATTTCGCCAATGCTTTGTTCAGATGTCTTAGATCTAGTATGGGCCTGAGACCCCCGTCTTTCTTCGGTACCAGGAAGTATCTGCTGTACAGCCCCCCTTCGCTCTGAGCTTGAGATAAAGGCTCTATTGCCCCTTTGCTCAACAGTTTCGATATTTCGGCTCGAAGTAGGTGTGCTACTTCTGTTTTCACCGTGGTTTCGACGCGCGCCGTATAGCGGCGAGGGCGTCGACAGAACTGTAGCGAATAGCCTCTCTTTATAATGTCTAGCACCCACTCCGAAACCCCGGGAAGCGCTGCCCATGCATCTGCATGGATGGCTAGGGGTTGAATGCGAAGCGCGCTCTGGTCGCTCGGCGACAGAGGAGCTTCGGTATGCTGTAACATAAGCATCATGCTCGCGACATTCGAGGTGGGGGGCGCGCTGATCACAGCGGGCAGATTGCCCGAGCTCGACCCCCCTGCGGTGGTCAACCGAGGGAGGGAGGGATGGGCGAGTCCCGTGGGACTTGTCATGTCTGTGAGTGAATGTGGGTGCGGGATAGCGGGCACATTTACTGCATCGAGTGCATTGTCTGCCTGAGCAGAGTGAATGCACACTGGTTTCGTTTTAACAGAAACCGTGAGACATGCAGAACATAGTGTTTGTGGGCACTGGGCAGTGGGCACATTTACTATGTTTGATGCGCAATCGATCTGGGTCGATTTTATGAGCGCAAGCCCCGTGTGGTGGGCTGTGCTTGTGTGTAGGGATGAGCACTGGGCAGTGGGCATTTTTTCTACACTCATAGCACCATCGGCCGTGGCCGGAACACCAGAAAATACACTCTTTATGGGATTTATCTGGGTAGCCGTAAAAACGGCATTTGTGTGCAGGCAAGCGGGCAGCTGTTCCGGCTTGTTTACTGCAGAATACACTGGAACAGTCACATTTCTTGGAACTGAACGAGCGATGAGTTTCGGTGGAAGTCCGCCCGCAGGCTTGCTAGGACGACTTCGGGGCCTCAGGCTTCACCGTAATCCTAGGCCGTGGCCCACGCGGAGCGGGGCGGCGGCTAGTCGAGCGAGAGCGTGGCCTCGAGCTTTGGGCCCGTCGGCGCTGCGACGAGGCGGCGGGGGGCGGAGGCTGTGGCTGTGAGCTCCGAGCAGGCGGTTTTGCACGGCCCGCTGCGGAACTGGAGTGCTTGGGTTGGAGCGTTTCTGCACCGCAGCGAATCTCTCCACAAAGTCGTTGACGGAAGATCCAAAGAGGCCAGCAGAAGAAAGCGGGGCGTCGAGGAACGCGGTGCGCTCAGACTCAGACATCGCCGAGAGCGTCAGCCATAAGTGCCTCTCCGCGACAGTGAGAGAGGCCATGCTCCGTCCTACGGCCTGTGCAGCAGACTTAGTAGCGCGGAGAGCGAGGTCCGTGGCACTCCTTAAGTCTGGCACGCAAATTGCTTCTGGTCCTTTCTCGTCCAGCTTACAGAGGAGATCGGCCTGGAAAATATGCAGGGTGGCCATCGTGTGCAGCGCTGACGCAGCCTGCCCAGCGGCGGAGAAAGCGCGGCCGAGCAGGGTTGACGTCGTGCGGCAGGCTTTAGAGGGTAGCGCCGGCTTAGCACGCCGTCCAGCAGAGGGCGGGCAAAGGTGGGTCGCTATCGCCTCTTCGACCGGCGGGAGCGAATGGTATCCTCTGTTTTTGGCATCGTCAACAGCGGAGAATGCCAGTGAAACAGAAGAGCGCGTTCGAGCCGAAAAGGGGGCGTTCCAAGCCTTCGTGTAACTCAGGAAGAAAGGGCGCCGGTTTGGACGTAGGCGAAGCGCGATCCCCAGGAAGGAAGAATCCATCCAGCCGGTTGTGAGAGGGCAGCTCAGGCGTTGACCACTCGAGGCCGAGGCTCGCCGTGGCCTGCACGAGTATACGCATCAGCTCCGTCTCGATGCTAGCTCTTTTGCTTGACGGTTCACGAGCAGAGGGCGCGAGATCCACAGAGCTCGCCCAATCCTCACTGCCCGACGCCAGAAGAGAGCAGGTATCATCCTCCCCAGACACGGCTTTCTCGTCAGCATCATCAACAGAAGCGGCGGCAGACCGCGGCCGCTGTCCGTCAGGAAGTGACTCAATTGAAGCCGGTGAAGCAAGCGGGCGAACCGGCGAGCTTTGGCGGACTGGAGAAGGTTCCGGGACCCGCTGAGCACGGCGCTTTTTACGGCGCTGCAACACAGTGGGCGGAGGTGCAGACTCAGAGAAAACTGCCAGGTGAGTCCTCCGAGTCACCATAGGCAGTAGCTCGCAGTGAGGGCAGCCGCCGTCAGCGAGCGCGAGAGCTGCATGATCTTCACCCAGGCAGGAAACGCAGATAACATGGCGGTCCCCGTCGCTGAGTGGGGCTCTGCACGAGCCGCAGGAAGGCATCTTTAGAAAGACGCTAGCTATTTTAGAGAGTGTGTGTCGCGCCGGCGAACACACACACACAGAACAGAGAGTGAAAGGATATAGGCGCCGGATAGCGCAGCGGGAACGGCAGTAGAAGCTTCAGAAAATGGCTCGTCCCGCTGAGAGGCTTTTTCAGACGGCGCGGCTTCTCTCTCCGGATCCAGCGATGCGAGAGCTTCGCTGAAGAGATGAAAAATCAGATATCAGCTGCCTCCGAGCCTTATTTATAGGCCTAAGCCACGCCCGTTTCGGCGGGAGGTGACGCAGTGGGCGCGAAGCGCCCTCATTGGATCTGACGTCACGATAGGCCTCGCTCGAAGGGCTGATGCAGTTGCCGCAGAGCAGCCAATAGGCGCGCGAGCTGTCTCGCCTATGTCTGCATGCTGCCGCAACGCGTTTTACATTAACATTACATTACATTACATTTACATTTACATTGTTTTGCATAGGATTGTATCTTGGCACCTTTTTGTATTGTTGTCACCTTGTGATGGTGATGGGTTTGCACTCCTCTGTCTATACTGGAAAACCATTTGGAAGCTTATCATAAAAATGAATGTTGCTTTAATTCTGTCTCTTATCTTTCTTCCTTATTTGATTCAGATGCTGGTGAAAAGGTTTGAGTCCTAAAGGTGTCCCCAGAACACTGAACAGTTTTTTTTTCCTGCGCCTGCCTTTACTAACATGCAAGTTCACCATCCTTCCTCCCCCTTCTCGTTCTGTGAACCTCTGGAGTTGTGAGTTAAGACTTTTTTTTTTTTTTTACTGTTCCTGTGCTGTTGAGCAACTACAATTCCTGTTAATCCTATAATTTTATATTATAATTTATTTAAAGTGAATAAATTGTAATGAAAAATAAATTAAATTAAATAGCTAAAGTAAATCGTAAGTGGAAGTGCATCTGGGTAGTTGACGTGACGTGGCTTTTTCACCGTCACAGAAGATAAAAAATAATTTATTTCACATTTTCATCATTTAGAATACTATAAATGATTAAACATTTTCTTGTTTTACATGAATTTGTTGTTTAAATACCTGAGTTATTTTTATTTTTTTTACAACTTTGAGCCAAATCTCAAAATCGTCCTATGGTGTGACGGTAGACAACATTATTTCATAAATATTAACTTTTATAAATAAAGAAAATAATGTTTAAACATCTTAATGAACACTCCTGGCATAATTGTGCAAGTGTCTATTTCACTAAGTGGCCATCACTTTTCCTATACATACATTTCTAAAAGTGTAGGAATTTAATAAAGTTTGTCACAGAAAAAAATGTCCTTTGGTGTTATGCAATAAGCTGATATTAAGTTGGGCAATATCATGGACAACTAAATTAAGTTGAAAGACCCCATTCAAGGTCATGTGACTGAAGACCCCTATGAAGCCCATGAGCAGTGCACATGGCAAGTATTTCTCTCAGAATTGTTCAAATATTTAACTATGTTTTCAGACCACTGAAGTTGTTAAGTTTTTTTGTCCTTTAGTGTGACACTCCTAAATTTAATTTTTTAATTACATTTTTTATTTTTGACAGCAGGACTATGTAATATTATGCAAATGTATCATGCCAATTGCTAATAACAGTTCAGCTAGTATTAGCATGGTTATTAACTGCCACAAAAGCTCAAATGTCCTTTGGTGTGACAGAAAATGTCACAGGAAATGTCCGTTGGTGTGACACTTTGGCCTGTCACACCATAGGACACAGATGTCACACCATAGGACAATACCTCCTTAAGAAGCTTTTAAAACGAATATATAAAGTTTCAACAAAAAAACAAATGTCCTCCTTTATTATTGTTACAATAAACACTATATATTCTGACTCTTTTTATGCAATGACTATCTTTGTCCTTTAGTGTGACGTTTTGTCCTATGGTGTGACAAACATAAAACAACAGAAAAATATACTTATTTTAAAATATCTTTAAAAAACAGAGCCAAGTTTGGCATTAGGGGAGTTACAACAATATCTCCTCTTAAATAGGTACAATTTCAAACAGTTTTGTAAGGTTGGCGAAAAAATTTTATTGACATTCGTAGGGAAAAGTTTATCATGTTCATCTAACCATGGTGAAAATGATTCTAATTAGTACTTTCATGTAAAATAAATATCACTTTAAGAAAATAATGTTTTAATAATGTTCTGTCTCAAGTACTTTTTATGTTATTTAATATAATTTCTTAGTACTTTTTAAATGTCACACCATAGGACACATTTACAGTACTGTTGAGTGAAAACGTGAAAAAAATATGTGAAGTCATTGACAAAATGAGTGACCACTACTATTTTCTGAAACTGCAGTTTTCATACTCCATAAATATATGTATTTTTTCTTAAAAAGTTATGTTTTCCAAAAAAAGTACTTTTTCTTGGCCATTTGTCAACTACCCATCTGTCAATTCATTGAATGTTCAAAATATTATGAATCTTTATTTAGAAAAAAATACACATTGGTTGGCCTATTCATGAGCATACATCAGCAATTACACATATTTAGGGGAATAGGGCATTATTAATATATACCATGTAAGGTGGTATGTGCTAGAAATGGGTAAACCACTATCAGTGAGTCTGCCCGTGTGGTGGGGGCACCACCGTGCCAGGCAGTGTCCCACATTGTCCCTCAGAAACATACCCCTTGTCCCCCCTTGGGCTTATTAGCAGGTGGTCACCCTAGTTGTAACAAGTGTTTTGTGTACTTCGCTGTGTATGTTGTTGATAATGAAAGGGAGAGAGACAGAGTTTATGGATAAGACTTTAATGCTCACTTCTTATACTGTGTTTATTCAGCTCTTACTGTGATTCTCTGGAGTAAAACTAAGGCTTCATCTTTTGTGTGATGTACAATAAACTTCACTGAACTCGTCAGTATATTTTGGTCATCATTCGGACGAGGTCTGCTACAGCAGGCTTGTATTAATAGTGGATAAAAGCAGATGACAAGTAAATTATAACCATAATTAAACTAAACTATACCTGTTCTATCTCCATATAGCATATATTCTCTGGCTCTGTGGGCATTATTGTCCGACTCCGGGTCGAAATGAACACCGCTACTGAGAGTTTCTGTTTTGATTTTATCAGATGAGATTGTCCTGGCTCTGAGCGCGAGCTCGTGAGGCTCGGCCCTCTGGGCCGGCAGCAGCAGTTAATTTGCATTTAAAGGGCACACACTAAAACAGCACGTTTTCTGAGCCCCCAAAAATGACAATTTAAACATGCTGTAAAAAATGATCTGTTGGGTATTTTGAGCTAAAACTTCACATACATACTCTGGGGACATCAGAGACTTATTTTACATCTTGTGAAAAGAGTCATAATAGGTGCCCTTTAAAGAACTATCTCAACTGTTCAATAACAGATTAAAATAATACCAGATTTATCTCATTTTAATTAAACACAAAAAAACAGAGATGAAAAATTAACATAAGTAAGAAATAAAATTTTGCCATGGTTAAATAAATGCTCAGTGATATCTTCCAAAGATTTCTGAATTTAGGCGCATTTCTTTTCTAAATAGTGTTGATATGGCAACTAATACACTAAGTTTCAACATGCTGGCATGTTTGGAAGTTTTTAAATAGGGTGACCATACGTCCTCTTTTTCCCAGACATGTCCTCTTTTTGGAACTAAAAAAAATTCTAGATCGTCCAAAATGTCCGGGATTCGGCTTTTGCCTTCTACAGTGGCCGTTTTTGCATTGCTTTAGGTCCCGCCTTCTCGCGTGCCACCATTGGTCAGTCGGTCGGTCATGTACGTAACGCAAACATTGGTCAAACTTAATATCAATCATTACCCTCAGCACGACAGCACAAGAGGAGAGATGTCTCCTGAACAGCGTAAAAAAAAGCCCAAATGTAAATTCACAGATGATTTACATTGAAAATTGTAAACGCACGGCATTCGTGGCTCGAATAGTCGAGACCGTTTTCCAAGATGGCTCCTGCCTGCCTGTATACGCGTAATGTATTGTCTTTATAAAGTATGTTCTCCTTAAACTGTCTGTACACTTACAAAGTTCTCAATGCTTCGGTTTGCATGTAGGGACCCTCATTATGCGTTAGTGTGAGGCTATTTTGAGCCTTGTTAGTGGTATTAACTAGCGATTTACTTTTACTTATTGATGGCCCCATATACTAGCATTATAAGCTAATCTGTTTTTAGAGATAAAACTCTTTACATTCGATTATCATGAAAACGCATCCCAGAGAACGATCGACTCGGTAACCATGTGTTAATTACCCCTAGGTTCATTTTTCACCGGAATTGTCCTTTAACGCTTGTCAATGGAGGGTGGCAAGACTGTCTCTCTGTACAAATGAAATGTAGCCTAGGCTACGAGAGTCTGGTAGGACCAGGCTACAATAACATAGTTGCAAGGTTGTGAATGCATTAGTCAAGTATTTGTTGATGCATAAAATATGGTCACCCGCCTAATTTAAAGGGGACATATCATGCCAAATGCACTTTTTTAGCCCTTAAATGCATTTTGTTGTATATTTGGAGTGTTTAGAAGTACAGAAAATATGAAATTATTCTCTTCAGGTGCTTCGTTGATATCTTTATATTCTGTTTTGGTCATATTTTTCAACCTGTTCCGATTTTTCTGTTATCTATGACGTTTTTTGAACTATTACGTCACAGTATTTGCAGCGGAACTGCCAAATAAGGACATTGACTTCCGGCCCAACACTTCGAGCAATCCGCCATTTTTATTTCTCGCTGCAATTTTGTAGTCCAAGCTAAAGGATGCAGAAGTTACGAGAGGGTAAGTTAAAATGTTCGGTTGTTGGATGTAGTAACCCACACGCTTCATTACACCGTCTAATGTAGATGAACTGCCGCGCTTGTGGCGCATGTTTAAACTGAAAGAACGAGCAGAGACCCGGTCTTGCGCGCTCACTCTCTCTCTTCAGAGCCAGGCGAAAGTGTAAACAAGACTTCACCGTCTCCAAACTAGACGCTCTCTTGCTCTCTCTCCCTCGCACATATTAATCAAAATAAATCGACACGGTGGTAAAAGGTCGGAAGACCAAAGTTTCATGTGTAAATACAGTACACACCATTGCGATACATCCATATGAAGACGTTGTTCTGCAGGTTCGTCGTCTTCATTTTCATCTCGCTCCTGCTCCGATTCTGGCTCGAACATGTAAGGCTGGCTGGACAAGTCTTCCGTTGTTGACATTTTGTTAATAACGTGTGTATAAAAGTTTCTGTGCCGCTAGATAATCGTATCTCTGCTATCAAACTACAAAAATGGCAGAACGGGGTGGAGTTGAACCTCTGCAACCTGGAGAGGGGGCGGGGTATGAAGCGTCTCAATTGCATTTAAAGAGACCGCACCAAAACGAGTTGCTCTCAGACACACATCAGAAAAGGGGTAGAAAAGGGGCCTGTGGAGCTATAATAATGAGGATTCAGACCCATGCATTGCAGTTCCGCTTTATATAGACTACAAATGTATGATTTATATGTAAAAAGGAACAATTTAAAAGCATGATATGTCTCCTTTAAAACAAGTGTGTTACAACTATCCCCGAGTTATGTTGTACCCCGCTTAGCCTCTTCACATCACATGCTCTTCTTGTGCATTCCCTCCCCCTCTTCAATGTTTAGTTACAACTAATAATATAGATTTTAAAATACGGGCCATAGTTTTCATGAAAATGAAACTCAGGGATGGGATGGGCGGACCGAAAAATCGATAGGCGCTACATTCGATTGTGGGTCCACACTTAACGAAATATCCTCACATAAATTATGAATCCCTTTTGTACAATGCCTCTTGCACGTCTGAACCATTTTTATGGTCTATGGTCTGAAAACGCATGCTGCAGCAAATATATCTATTTAATAAGTACTAGTATCTAATGACTTAGTACTAGTATTTATTGAATACATACTAGTACTAGTAATAGGTACTAGTATCTAAAAAATAAGTACTAGTACCTAATTATTAACTACTATCTAATATGTACTAGTCACAATTTGAATACATACTAGTCAGAACTGAATAGTTGATATCTGAATGACAGATCCCCATAGAAGTCAATGGCAAAAAAATTAATTTGTTACTAACAAAATAATAATTACAAGTCACTATTGGAATAAGTAGGCTACTAGTATCTAATGAATAAGTACTAGTATCTATTTAGGTACTAGTATCTAATGAATACTAGTATCTAATAATAAGTAACTAATGAATAAGTAGTATCTAATAAATAAGAACTAGTATCTAATGAATAAGTAGCCTACTAGTATCTAATAAATAAGAACTAGTCACTATTGGAATAAGTACTAGTATCTAATAAATAAGAACTAGTATCTAATGAATAAGTACTAGTATCTTTAAAAAGGTACTAGTACCTAAAGCTACTTTCATTAACTTTTCTTTGTCTATATTTGTAGCCTATAAAAATATTATGCATTGCTGACAATGCATCCAATTTTAAAGACGTTCAGAGTTCTGTTTTTGTTGGGTTACTCAAAACGTAAAGTCAATTTGTGTCTTAAACCTGACAAAGATGTACAGTAGGCCTACTGCAAATGGATTTTCAATGCAGTTTTTACATTTTACGTTTCATTAGCCTCATAGCATAATTGCCTAAGAAATAATTAATTAAAAAATGACTTAGGCAATTATGCTGAGGCTAACGGTTTGTTCTGCGACTTCTTCAATGTTACATCTTTGTAGGCCTATATTTTAAATACACGAGTACAAAGAGGAAGAAAAATATATATTGCAAATTGTGTCAAATAAATGTCCATTATGGTGGGTCATTAAAAAAATAAAAACTTTTAGTGCGGTTTTTGTTTTCATAGAAACGAAACTCGGGGATGGGCGGACCGATCTTGAAGAATAGATGGGAGGTCCTCACTTAGAAAGATTCTCATATAAATTCTTGCTGTAAACAATTAATTTTAAGAAAATACGTATCACTGCAGTGTTACAAGAGAAAATGTAAATGAAACATTTCTCCTGCACTGCAGTCTAAACAAGCCTGCTGTAAGGCACATCATGACGTCGATTGTTTTACAAAAGCCACAAATGTAAATGTGACATTTAATATAATGTGTTTGCGTGATGTTTGTTATAAGTTTATTAAAAGTTGCTAAAAGACAGGCAATGATCTGTGATTGCTATTGATAAATGCTCAACAAAAAAAGTAATTAAAGTTAAAATTACGGCTTTCAAATATCATGCTAAATGGTTATAATTAGCCTACCTGTGTCATTCCCAGTACTCACACGAACCTTCTATTCAGAAGAGGACTATAGGTATTGGTATCTGCCAATACTGGCCTTGATAGTTCCTATATCGGATAAAAAAGGTAAGTGCCGCATGTCTTCCTCATTCTTATACACTGTACACGTCATCCACCCAACTAGTCCAGGCAAAGTAACTCCTTTTGGAGCCAAAAATAGAACTAATTGTAAAATAATTTTTTTCAGCTTAGATCATTTCTATGAGGTGTCCAGAACAACATACTAAAAGTCCTAAGAAATCCTAGTTGAGGAAATATGTTAAATTCTCATCAATCCGAGATGTGTGCCAATAAGGCAGGCAACAATACACCCCAATGGGGCTATTTTTTTCCTTCACTCCTATCAAAATGAAACTTTACACAATGAAAGTACCCATGAAAAGTAACATTTTTTGTATTACAAGTTTCTTTGAAAATGAATTTGAATATGGAAATGAGCTATACACTAATCGAATATAGGCTACCCAAAATACACCCGCATAGGCTTTAATTTCTTCCTTTACTCCTACCACAATAAAACTTTACACAATGAAAGTCTACAAGAAAAGTAAAACATTTTGTATTAGAAGTTTCTTTGAATATGAATTTGAATATGCAAATGAGCAATATACTAATCAAATATGCCCAAAATACACCCTAATCACCTAATGGACTTATTTTTTCCTTTACTCCTATCACAATCAAACCTCACACAGAAAAGTAACATTTTTGTTACAACACTAGGCCTAATTGACTTATGGCCAAGAAACCATAAAGTCACAAGTAGAAAAAACAGGGGCCAAATAACTAACACATTCATGTCCATTCAGTAAGTTAACCTATGCATAAACAGTAACTTGCCACACTTACCTGGGTTACTTGCCACAAAAAGACTTATATTGACCTATATCTTATATATTATAAGACTTATATTTTTTTTTTGCAAACAAGCCTTACCTAATGACATTCCCCCACAGATAACATCAGAAGTAAGTCAGAATAGCCGTCTTAGTCATTAGTAACGTGGTGAGATTAAATTTTGGCCTGGTGGATTTACAAATGATTGGTATTGTTGGTAAGATTACGAGATTACAGGCAGAAGTCATTCTTACCAACTAAACGATTCACTCTCACACAGAAGATGAAAAACCAGATAGACACAATTTCCAGACATTCCAGCTCTTTAAAATAATTTTGCCAGACACCAAAACTGCTTCTCTTTTTGTAGTTAGCAAGTATTTCAGACCAGGCGGGCCACACATCAGACTTCCACCATTTGTAAAGTTGCTTTGCAGTGTTATGAGAAGCTAGCAACAGCAATATGTAGGTTAGTTAAAGAAAATAAATAAATAAAATAAAAAAACACCAAAAAGAAACCTCCCCTGCTGTTGCTACCTTGTCGTGGTGGGGAGGCTTGTGTGCCTCCGTGACCCTGAAGACTACCGGCGGGGGTTATAGTATACCCCTGGCTGGCAGGTACTACCAAGCCAGGCAGTTTTCAGGTTAGAGGCCAGTCTAAAAGCAGCATTGCCATCACACATTGGCAGTAGGATGATTGGATGAAGATTGGGCCGATGTATTTGTCATACATATGAATGGTGTTTCTGCCTATGCAAATTAGGACATATTCAATAAGTGTGGCGCTCATGTGCATATTCAAATTCATTTCAAATTAAACTTGTAATACAAAAAAAGTTACTTTTCATGTAAACGCTACTTTGCCTGGACTACACGCCCACATTTAAAGAAAAGGTTGCTTAAGGAACCTCTGAATTGTGTTTGGCAACTTGCCTATAATACACTGTTGATGCTACAGTGTGCCCAGTTTAATATGAACTAGCCTAAATAACATCCTAAAATTAAGTAAGATTGCGCACTGCAACTGTACCTAAAATGTACTAATTCTGTGCTTTGTGATTCTGTAGCCTACTGTCTTTGTCCAGTATTTGCTATATCACCAAATGAAGCAGATGGCAATAAAACAAAACAATGAATTGAATGATTGAATGCATGCCAATTATCCATTTGTCTTGACCCAGTTATGTTTATGATCACTGATCAAGTGATCAAGTCAATGTCACTGATTATACCATCTTCATCAGTAGTGAAACATCACCCCCTTTTTGAAAGCTAACCATCTTCATTGGTTCAAAACACCAAACGTTTTGTCAGCAATCAAGACCGATATAGCCTAGTTTTATAAGCAGCAAAAAAGTCCTGTGTTATGAATTAATAATCAAATGATAATCAGTGTTCATAAGGATTTATTTACATTAGTATTAAAAATCATATGCCAAACAACATTCAACAAATGAGGATAAATGTCATGATTTACAAAAGATTTAATTCTGTTTTTGCATATCAGATAAAGCTAAAAACTGATATGAATAAAGGCATTATGTGATCAAGTAAGAGTTGTTATTTATTGAGTTTTTAGGAATTAAAGTTATTGAATATTAATAGCTGAATATCATGCTTTTGCAGGCTGCAGTAATTATTTGGGGTTTTGTTCTCTGTATCCCAGCTTGCAGTACAATAAGGAAAAGAGGTTCTTATTTTAAAACACTTTTTATCAAAACAAGTCTGAATCTTCAACATTTATTCAGTACATGTGCAGTAAGCGATTTCTGAGAAACACTGTTGATATTTGAAATCAGTCTAAACAAACACACTCCTCCCTTCATTGCTCCACCATTAAAATGCAGAAACAACACAACTTCTGCGTTCGTTTTTAGGCCTTCCCGCTTCTGTCTCTCCAGCGCTGGAAAGCTTTTCTAATATTAACGCTGATCTTAAAGCCCTTGTATGATCATAACCCTTCTTTTTAAAGTGATACTCCTCTGACCTTTTCTCTTTTGTAATGTCTCTCAGCTATCTCTCTTTCTACAGTCTTTCTTCAAATTAGTGATGGGTCGATCATGAACAATTCATTCATTTTGAACAAATTCTTAATATGACAGAGTGATTCGTTCATTTTGTGTTGACCGCGCATGGGCAACATCCTATAGGATCTCTACAGGAAACAGAAATGATCAGTTCACCTCCTGAGTCTACAGGTCTAAGTAGTTCATTGTTCATTGTTCATTGTTAAGTGACGTGACAGCTATATTGGATACAATAATTCCCAACCTTCCTTACAAACAAGCGCTAATTTCGTTTTATTATTATTATTATTATTATTATTACAGGTATGTGATGCATTTCTGATCTCAAATGGTAGCTTTTTTATTTCTTACCATTTATAAATTTGTGAATTTCTGTCATGATGGTTCTTTTCCATAACATTGAATGTGGTAATAAAGAGATGGTTAAAGCTTTAAACTTTATCTGTATGATGGGGGAAATCATTTTGATAAAGCAAAGATACCAAAAATAAAATACAACATATAGTCAATAATACTAATGTAATGTTATATTTGTTGTAAGATATGACTCCGAAGAATAAACGACTCCGACCCAAAGACTCAAGAGGTGAACTAATCATTTCTGTTTCCGGAACAGACCTACGGTGGCCGAGAAGTGCAAAACAAACCACAGTTCTGAAAACAAAACAACAAATTTATAAACGACAGGGGTGGATGTTGTGAGGTTTTGCGCTCGTGCACGGCTGCCTATGACGGCTGCACGCGAAAACCTCACAACACCCACCACCTGTCGGTGATTGGTTGGAACACTATTTATTTTGGTTTTGAGTGGTTGGTGAAACCAACTGTTTTTGTGTGCAGATCTCAGAGCCTAGGCTGCCTACAGAGACGCAGTTTTTTTGACGGCATGCTTATGGGGCGGGTAGCTAGCGGATCGTTAGGAAAGATTAGATGAATGTGATCATTTATGTTTGGGCCTGAAATCGCTGATACAACCTTTAACTATAAAAGTATAACTCGATTTCAGCCTCATTCTGAGTCTGACAATGTAATTTGTTTTTATCCAAGGCCATAGCAAGTGTTATTAGCTTGGGAAAATATATCTAGTGAAATGAAATCTTAAGTTCATCTCTAAATTGTAAGTAATTTATATCTTTGAACCTTACTGTAAAGTGTTACTATGAAATGATTTGTTTATTATTCATGTATTAACTAACATGAACTAACCATGAGCAACACATTTGTTACTGTATTTGTTAATTGTAGTTAATAATAATACAACTGTTAATTGTTTGTTCATGTTGTCACAGTCAGTGCATTAACTAATGTTAACAAATACTACTTTTGATTTTAATAATGTTTCAGTAAATGCTGAAATTAATATTAAAGCAACACTATGGAACTTTTCCTGGTTACAGTCACAGGTTTTTATAATGTAATGAGAAGGTCAGTTGTCAGGGCCTCATTTCCCGTACAACAATAGATCTTACAGTAGCTCATCTTACATCTGTCTTTATTTAAAATTAATTCATGAAATACATTGATGATGCAAAATCAATGTACATATGTAAAAATAACAACAATCAAATCTGTGGAACTGAGCTGAAGAACTTTTTCAGACTCGCCCTGGAGTTCCATCCTCTCTCCTTTGCAAACCCGAACACACTCCCAAAGAGATCAGGGAATGAATCCATCAGGTTGATGCTCTCTGCGTCCTCTGGACTATGTAGAGAAAAAGGACACCAAAAAGCATGGTCTGACAAACAATGCTATTCAATTATTTAACAAATGTGCCTCACGTCACATGTAACTCACTAATGCTCGTGAAGGTTGCGTATAAAACGCAGCAGGCCCAGTGTGTTCTCAGGATAGACTTTCTTCTTACCATCCAGTTTCTGGACAAGCTCAGACGGCAACTGACAAAAGAAATATTTACTTTATTACTAATTTTATTACTTTTGCTTTACTTTATGTAAAGTAAAGCAGGCCATTAACTACATTCAAATGATTTGTAACGAGGAAAATCTTGAAGACATGAAATCAGATTCTTTAAGTTGTTACTAAAAGTTAAGTTAAGACTCACTTTAGTTTTCCATTCAGTAAAGCTTTTCCCCTCAGTGTATTCTTCAATGGCATGAAGGAGCTCCTCATCAACATTACGACAGTTTTCGGTCTCATTCTGGTTCCCCACTTTTTTCAAAGAAATCTCCTGACAGGATTTCAAAAACAGCACAATCTCTTCAGATGATAAAAAAAGTATCTACAGTGGATGAAATTTCCTCTTCGTTTAATATAAAATCATATTAAGCAAGTACTATAAGTAGTACTGAACCTTTCTGGCTTGTTTAGACTGATAAATGTCATTGCCAAATCCATATAATTTTCTACCTTTCATCAGTCCAGAAGAAGGGGTGTGCAAGCGTTTGCTCCACTGTTGGTCTGTTGTTTGGAGTTTCATTGATCATCCACTCGACGAGATCCTTCGCTACTTCATCATCCAGATGTTCCAGTGAGTATCTTCCTTGTAGGATGTTGACTTCACAAAATGGACCTTTACCAAATGGATGGTGTCCTCTAGAGAGAATGTAGTACACTAACATCCCAGCAACCTTCAAAACGGTTACAGTGTTAAGTTTAGAATTTTCATCAAATACAATTTAAATTAACTGTATTTGTAATTGTTTATTTAAGTCAATAATTTAATTTCTAATAATATATTTTTAATTATTTAATTTAGTTCTAATTGTGGCAGTATAGATGTGTGGTTTTGGGCCACTATTGGTTGCTTCAGGTTTATTTATTGAGCCTATCCCAGCTAAGGGCGGCGCATATATATCTGCTCTGTAGTGAACCACGTGACAGAGCTTCTTCCTTGCTTTTCCGGTTCCGCATGCTGAGCTGCATGCGGGAAATTTGTCTGGTTGGTCCCCTGTATGGCACGTAGGAGATTGAGTGCTGTTTCCCACGGCTGACGTTCTGGTGTAGATTTTCCACAGGTAGGAACGCGATTGTTTATAGTGTTTATCTTTCAGTTTATAGGGCAGTGGGTGAATTACAATCCCTTCTGTTCTATTTACAGCGTGCACATTGATTTCACCTGTCGGACTGCTGTGACTGGGATTCATTGCACCCCAAGTATGCAGGTTATTTGTATTTGTGTTATGCTCCATGAGATTTCTTTTAATTATAGTTGTTGTTTCAGAAGGGCAGTGTATTCTGCCGAGTGGCGGGGAGGATTCGGTTGCTGGGGTAACTTGTCGTTCGCTCGTTAATCACGGAGCGCTGCTGTTTTGCTGTTGTTTCAACTGGATTTAAACCAACGGAGTTATGTCAACTTCATTCAACTCTGTCTATAGCCGAATCGAAACTGCTAGTGTTTAAAACCGTATGCAGGTTGGCAAGGAGAGGAATATCGCCTTCCTGTAGTTTTAGTGTGTGTGTGGGCGCGTGTGTAAGTGTGTGTGTGTGTGTGTGTGTGCGTGTGTATGTAAGCGTGTGTGTGTGGGGCTACGTGTGAGTGTGCATGTTTACAAGGAGAGTGTTGTGTGTTTGCTAATTGTATTGTTTTCTTTCAAATGTTTATCGTTTAATTAATTTGTTATTTTGTATCTGTTTATTGTGAACTGTATTTGATCAATCTATGTGATTCCTTTCTTTGATTTCATTTTGGGTTGAGTGTTCAAAAGCAAAGGGGCGGGGCTTGACTTGCTGATTACTTTTGTGCTGTGTATGAGCACCAGTGTGTGAAGGTGATATTAATTGTGTGTTTGGTTTTCTTTTGCATTTATTGTGCTATTTACTGAGTGTTTTGGTGCTCACTGAGTCCCCCCCTGCTGGTCACACTCGGTCCTATCATCTGAAAAAGTTGAGATTGTCCCTCTGTTTGTGTATTTATTGTGTATTGATGTTGTGAAGTCTCAGTGTTGAAGTATTATTTTGAACATTTTCCTTGTATCGTCTTTGTCTTGAATTAATTATTATTACTGTGATTAGAAAAATAAAACAATTATTTATTCATCCACGTCTCTTGTCTTATAAGAGGGAAATAAATCTGTGCAGCCTATTTATTAGGTTGGTATTCCTGGGTTAAGAACTCCCAGGTGGCGTAGTCATTACACTAGAAGATCTTTAAGAAAAATACTCTCAATGCCACAATTGGCGTAGTACGGCAGGGTTTCCCATTCTTGAGACGGAGACGTGGGTGTTTATTTTTGTGTAAATTGTTTTGGGGTTATTTTGTTTTGGTTTTTGTTTGTTTGTTTTTGTCCTCTCTTTTCTAGAAAAGCAGCAAAACAGCAGTGCCCGTTTGGTTTGAGTCTCCAAATTTTGGGGTGTGCCTTCCTTGAGGGGGTTCGTTTTTGGTAAGTAGGAAGTGGCACATTATAATCATGAGTGAGGAACTCCAAGAGCTCAGGGAGTTGGTGGCTCAGTTGCGAGCCGATAATGAGATGCTGCGTCAAGAACGTGCCTCTGTTGCCTCACCAGGGTCAAGTAGACCCTCTGGTGACGCACATGTTTTGCCCGCTACACCCCCGGCCCCATCCGTTGGTGCTAATGTCGGTTTGTCCGAACGATTTGTCTTTGTACCAAGGGATAGGAAGTGCCCTAAGTTTAATGGCCGGTCAGGGATTGGTATTAGTGAGTGGATTGAGGAGGCTCAGGCCTGTATTCGAATTCGTCATTTGTCCACATCAGATCAGGCTTTCTTTTTATTTGACCAATTGGAGGGGGAGGCACGAGAAGAAATTCGTTACCGTCCTGCTAGCGAACGTAGCGACCCTGAGAAAATATTCGCTGCATTGCGTGAGGTTTATGGATGTTCTGAGTCCCATGTGGCTTTGCAGGAGGCTTTCTTTTCTAGGAAGCAACAAGAAGGGGAGTCTTTGTTAGAATTTTCCCTCGCATTGATGAGTCTAATGGAAAAGGTTAAACAACGTTCGGCCATTGTGATAGATGTTCCAGTTTTATTGCGTGATCAATTTGTCGAGCATGTAGCTGACTGTGCGCTTCGGCGAGAACTTAAACAATTAGTACGCCGTCAACCGACCGTTACTTTATTGGAAGTACGTGGTGAAGCCATTAGATGGGAGCGAGAGGGAATGCCAGGGGGTGCGAGGGGTCGCAGTCAATCAGTCCCGTTATCTTATGGCCTCCAGTATGGGGTTCAAGGAGAGTTGCATTCTGTTGTAGCTGCTTCTCCCAAGTCATCTGAAATGGGTGAGTTGAGAGAAATGCTAAAAGCCCAACAGAAACAGTTAAATCAACTGACACAAAATTTTGCTCGGTTTCAAGATTTTCGTTCACGTGACCGTTCCCCACGTTATGGCCCAGTAATTTGCAGACGGTGCCAACAGCCTGGCCATTTTGCCCGAGATTGTGAAGGCCCACGAGCTCCTCCACGTCCACCAATTGTGGGCCCTCCAACGGTTACTTCATCTGTGGATGGGCGCCGTCACGATCGTCAGCCGTTGGGAAACTAGCACCCGCCGAATTGCAGAGCCACAAATCGGTAGGGGTGACTATTGGCTTGAATGAATTGTCTAGCTCGGATCCTAGTTCTAACCTAATGTCGTCATGCCCACATCTTCTTGTTGGTATGGGAGGAATTAAGATACCTTGTCTAATTGATACCGGCTCCATGGTCTCTACTATAACGGAAAGTTGTTTTCTTGCTAATTTTGCACAATGTGGGCAGGAGCGTTTGATGCGTTGCCAGTGGTTACAGCTTAGGGCAGCAAATGGACTTGAAATCCCCTACATTGGCTACCTAGAGCTGGATATTGAGTTGTGTGGGAAGGTAGTGTTAGGATGTGGAGTATTAGTGATTAAGGATCCCCTGGGTGGTTTGGGTGTCCAAGTTCCTGGAGTTCTAGGGATGAATGTTCTTAGTCGTTGTTACCAGGAACTTTTTGGGCAGCATGGTTTGTCCCTTTTTAATTTGCCTGCGGTTTCAGGCGCCCCTGGTCCTGTCATGCAAGCCTTGCAACACTGTCAGCTGAAGGCTCAACCTTCTGGCTTAATGAGTAAAGTAAGGGTACGTGGGCATAAAGCAAGACGCATTGCAGGTGGTATGATGCAGATGGTAGCGGCCACATGCTCTGAACATTGTTCAGGAAACACAGTGCTGTTTGAGCCTGTTGATCCAGGCCTTCCTGCTGGGTTGCTTGTGTCTCCAGCCCTACTACAGGTTTCTCGGGGTACTGTTTACATACCTGTAGTTAATGTGGGGACTGTAGACGCTTTTCTGTATCCTGGTGCAGTTCTAGGCACCTTGAATGCTGTTTTTGTGACTTGTTTACCCCAAGGAGTCACTGAAGTTAAAACTACGTCTGCAACAGTTGGTTTGCAGTCATCGCAGACTGGGTCCACTATGTCTGAACAAATCGAGTCTATTGATTTAACTGTCTTGACACAGAGTGACCAGGTCCAGGTGAGGATGTTGCTTCAGCAATATCAGTCAGTGTTTTCAGCCCATGATGGTGACTTGGGTTGTACCAATTTACTCTCTCATGACATTCCTCTTCTAGATGATACTCCGGTTAGGCAGAGGTATCGACGCATACCACCTTCAGAGTATGATGTTGTGAAGACCCACATCAGTCAACTTCTCGATGCTCAGGTCATAAGGGAAAGCTGCAGTCCCTACGCTTCCCCGATTGTTCTTGTAAAGAAGAAGGACGGTAGTCTGCGCATGTGTGTGGACTACCGTCAACTGAATGCTAAGACACGAAAAGATGCGTTCCCTTTGCCTCGAATTGAGGAATCTCTAGATGCGTTAACTGGAGCTCGCTGGTTCTCCACTATGGATTTGGCCAGCGGGTACAACCAGGTTCCGGTCACCGAGGAAGATAGAGCTAAGACTGCTTTCTGCACTCCTTTCGGTCTCTTCGAGTGGAATCGCATGCCCTTTGGGCTTTGCAATGCTCCCAGCACATTCCAACGTCTGATGGAGAGATTGTTTGGAGATCAGCAGCAGCAGTCTTTGCTCCTATATCTCGATGATATAGTAGTGTGCTCTTCCTCGGTGGCCCAACATTTGGAACGTTTGGAAGTTGTTTTGAGTCGATTGAAACGAGAGGGTTTAAAAGCAAATTTAGGCAAGTGTGCTTTTTTCCAACAACAGGTGAGGTACTTGGGGCATATTGTGTCTTCTCAGGGGGTGGCTACAGATCCCAGCAAAGTTGCGGTGGTAGCGCAGTGGCAGCGCCCCACAAGTCTTTCAGAGTTGCGTTCTTTCCTGGGTTTTGCGGGCTATTACCGTCGGTTTGTAGAAGGATTCTCTAAGTTGGCAGCCCCCCTGCATAGGTTGGTAGCCGAAATGGGTGGTCACCGACCCCAGAAACAAGCAGAGCGGAATTTTACAAGCACATGGACAACCCAGTGCCAGGAGAGTTTTGACGCTCTGAAAAATAAACTCATTACAGCCCCTGTTTTGGCATATGCCGACTTTTCCTTGCCGTTTATTTTAGAGGTAGATGCGAGCCACAGGGGTTTGGGTGCTGTGCTCTCTCAGGAACAGGAGGGACAGGTAAGACCTATTGCTTATGCAAGTCGTTGTCTTAGGCCCACTGAGCGCAATACTTCCACCTACAGCTCTATGAGGCTAGAGTTTTTGGCGCTCAAGTGGGCCATGGCAGAGAAATTTCGGGAGTACTTGTTAGGGCATAAGTGTACTGTTTTTACTGACAATAACCCTCTTAGCCATTTGGCTTCAGCTAAGCTTGGGGCAATGGAACAGCGTTGGGCATCCCAGCTTTCAGCTTTTGACTTTGAGGTGCGTTATCGCTCTGGGAGGAGCAATCGTAATGCTGATGCCCTCTCCAGGCAGCCTCCACTAAGTAGTGGGGAGATGCTCGGAGTGCTCCCATTTACCCTAGTTCCTGGCTCTGTAAGGCAGGCAGCAGAGGCAGAGTTGGCCTCATTGGCTACCCAACCCCTGGCTACTCAATCTGTTATGACCACTCTTCCCTGTTGTCCATCGGCGGATATGAAGAGTTTGCAGGATGCAGATCCGGTAATTGGGAAAATACTGCCACTTTGGAGGCGTGGAGTGTTTCCTAGTTTTCAGGAGCGTCAGTTGCTATCTAAAGACACTGTGACTCTTCTCCGTCAGTGGGACCGTTTGGTCGAGCAAGAGGGTGTTTTGTACCGTCGTGTTTTCCGCCCAGATGGGAGGGAGGAGATCTTTCAGTTGATTCTGCCCTCTGTTTTAAAAGATAAGGTGTTAACAGGGCTGCATCAGGAACATGGACACCAAGGAGTGGAGCGCACCACCGAATTGGTACGGCAGAGGTGCTATTGGCCAGGAATGGCAAAGGACGTGGCTTGCTGGTGCCGAGAGTGCGAGCGGTGTCAGCTTGGTAAGAACGTACAGCCAGGTGCCTCTAGTTTTTTGGGACACTTGCTGGCATCCAGGCCTAATGAAATCTTGGCCATTGATTTTACCATGCTCGAGCCCTCTAGTTCAGGCATAGAGAACGTTTTGGTGATGACTGATATCTTTACCAAGTACACTTTGGCCGTTCCCACACGGGATCAGCGGGCGGAAACGGTGGCACGAATATTGGTAGTTGAATGGTTCTATAAGTTTGGTGTCCCTGATCGCATACACTCTGATCAGGGCAGAAATTTCGAATCCACATTGATCCAACAGCTGTGTGACCTGTATAAGGTCCAGAAATCTCGGACGACACCCTACCACCCGGCGGGTAACGGCCAGTGTGAGAGATTTAATAGGACTCTGCACAATCTATTGCGCACGTTGCCTCCATCCCGTAAGAGGGATTGGGTGTCTTGTCTTCCCCAAGTCTTATTCAGTTATAATACTACTATCCATCAGGCTACCGGCGAATCACCCTACTTCTTAATGTTTGGCCAGGAGCCACGTTTACCCGTTGATTTTCTGCTGGGTGGGACTCGAGAACCAGCTACGAGAAACGTGCATGAGTGGGTGCTGGAACACCAGACAAGATTACATGTAGCCTTTGAGGGAGCTCAAGAGCGGTTACAGGTAGCAGCAGATCGTCGAAAAACCTATTATGATCTACATGTTCGTGAGGCACCACTGGGAGAGGGCCAGTTGGTCTATCTTCGTCAGTTTGGCACAAGAGGGCGTTCTAAGATCCAAGATTTATGGAGCCCAGTGGTATACCGAGTAGTACAGGCACCTAGGGAGGGAGGATCAGTGTATACCATCGCACCTGTTGGGGACCTGGACCGGGTGCGACGGGTACACCGGTCACTTTTAAAGCTTAGGACCCAGCGGGACCCTGATCTATCTGTCCCTATAGAGGAAATGCCAGTTGAACAGACTCCCTCCTCAGAGGTTGAAGAACAAGAGGGTGATTTGTTTCTTTTGGCACCAGAATCTTTGCCAGTCCTCTCAGGGCAGGGGAGTAGTGATCATCAGAGTCCGCCAGGGCCATCGGCCGGAGTTATGCAGCCTGGGATTTTTGAGACGTCCCGGGTGGTTGAAGTAGTAGCTCAACCGCAACTAGAGTTAGAGTCTGCAGCACCTTCATTGGAGGATGGCGTGGTACGCCGGTCGCAGCGTGCTACAGCTGGCCAACATTCTAATGTTTATCGTCTCCCACGATCCCTTGGGGAGAATGTAGTAGTGGCTACGCCCCAGGTTTCTAACTCTGTCTCTGTGATTTTTAGGCCCTGGAATTAAGGCAGCATATTTGAGAATGTATATCATCGGGGCGACGATACAGGAGTAGGGGGTGGAATGTGGCAGTATAGATGTGTGGTTTTGGGCCACTATTGGTTGCTTCAGGTTTATTTATTGAGCCTATCCCAGCTAAGGGCGGCGCATATATATCTGCTCTGTAGTGAACCACGTGACAGAGCTTCTTCCTTGCTTTTCCGGTTCCGCATGCTGAGCTGCATGCGGGAAATTTGTCTGGTTGGTCCCCTGTATGGCACGTAGGAGATTGAGTGCTGTTTCCCACGGCTGACGTTCTGGTGTAGATTTTCCACAGGTAGGAACGCGATTGTTTATAGTGTTTATCTTTCAGTTTATAGGGCAGTGGGTGAATTACAATCCCTTCTGTTCTATTTACAGCGTGCACATTGATTTCACCTGTCGGACTGCTGTGACTGGGATTCATTGCACCCCAAGTATGCAGGTTATTTGTATTTGTGTTATGCTCCATGAGATTTCTTTTAATTATAGTTGTTGTTTCAGAAGGGCAGTGTATTCTGCCGAGTGGCGGGGAGGATTCGGTTGCTGGGGTAACTTGTCGTTCGCTCGTTAATCACGGAGCGCTGCTGTTTTGCTGTTGTTTCAACTGGATTTAAACCAACGGAGTTATGTCAACTTCATTCAACTCTGTCTATAGCCGAATCGAAACTGCTAGTGTTTAAAACCGTATGCAGGTTGGCAAGGAGAGGAATATCGCCTTCCTGTAGTTTTAGTGTGTGTGTGGGCGCGTGTGTAAGTGTGTGTGTGTGTGTGTGTGTGTGCGTGTGTATGTAAGCGTGTGTGTGTGGGGCTACGTGTGAGTGTGCATGTTTACAAGGAGAGTGTTGTGTGTTTGCTAATTGTATTGTTTTCTTTCAAATGTTTATCGTTTAATTAATTTGTTATTTTGTATCTGTTTATTGTGAACTGTATTTGATCAATCTATGTGATTCCTTTCTTTGATTTCATTTTGGGTTGAGTGTTCAAAAGCAAAGGGGCGGGGCTTGACTTGCTGATTACTTTTGTGCTGTGTATGAGCACCAGTGTGTGAAGGTGATATTAATTGTGTGTTTGGTTTTCTTTTGCATTTATTGTGCTATTTACTGAGTGTTTTGGTGCTCACTGAGTCCCCCCCTGCTGGTCACACTCGGTCCTATCATCTGAAAAAGTTGAGATTGTCCCTCTGTTTGTGTATTTATTGTGTATTGATGTTGTGAAGTCTCAGTGTTGAAGTATTATTTTGAACATTTTCCTTGTATCGTCTTTGTCTTGAATTAATTATTATTACTGTGATTAGAAAAATAAAACAATTATTTATTCATCCACGTCTCTTGTCTTATAAGAGGGAAATAAATCTGTGCAGCCTATTTATTAGGTTGGTATTCCTGGGTTAAGAACTCCCAGGTGGCGTAGTCATTACACTAGAAGATCTTTAAGAAAAATACTCTCAATGCCACATAATAATAACAATATTGTTGACTTAAAAGAAGGAAGAGATCACCTGAATGTCGGAGCTCCTCTTGTACCCACTGTTGACCTCCTCATCTAAGGTCTCCTTTGCCTTCCAGCATCTAGTTCCAGCAATGCCTGTTCGTAAAGTTGTTTGGCTTAGGTTCAGTCGACGACTAATGCCAAAATCAGCCAATCTAGCTTTTCCATTTATGTCTATTACAAACAGAAGTTTTAAATTAATGGAAGAAAATAAAATCAGATGATTTTAATTTCTCAGGTTTAACTCCTACCAATCAGAACATTCTGGGGTTTGATGTCCCGATGAAGCACTTTGGTCTGTGGTTGGTGTAAAACCTGTAAGCTGCAGAGAACTTCCTTCACCAGCTTCTTCAGAACCAAACTTCTCTCAGTGGTTTCATCTGATAAATGATCTTGGATATATTCATCCAGTGTGTACTCACAAAGCTGAAGTACAAGGTATCCAAAATCCTCATCTTCAGCAAAGTCCACATATCGCACAATGGAGGGACTATCAAGCTGTGGAAGTCGTAGAAATTCCTCCTCATTCCTGAGAACTTGGTAATTAGACTTAGTCATTCGTTTCACAGCCACTTCTGTGCCGTCATCCCTCAGTCCAAGGAAAACTTCTGTTCCATCACTTCCTTTAGCGATCTGAAATTCATCACTACGAACAAGAGTAAGGTTTCCCAGCCTATTTTTATTGCTAATATCCATGTTAGCTAGCTTCTCAAGCTTAGGCCTCCAACGATGGCTGATCTGAACCCACCTTTTTGAGATATTTGAGTTCTCAGCAGGCGGTGTGAACGGCTGCACACTTGAGTTTGATTCCTCAATGGATTTCACTTCAGTGTCTGGATACGGTTCCTCTTTATTTTGCAGCTCAGATTCTTGTGATCCCAGTTCTTGCTGGATTTTTTTCTTCTTTTTCTTCTTCTTTTTCTTCTTTCTGCTTGTTGATAGAGCAGAAGTCTCCTCACATAAACTATCCACTGCACTTGAACCTGCTGGATGTCTCAGTGATTCATTAAACCTATGCAGCTTTTTTTTCATGACTTCATACATCTCTGTCTCTGCTTTTATAAGTATCATCTCTGGGATGGGAGACAATTCATATAATGCAACAAGTTCTGGAGCAAAGTCATTTATATTGGCGAACAGTCCATACGTCAACATTCCAATTAGACTTGAATAATCAGGATGTGTGAGAGGCAATAGACTTCTGCATAACTTCTCATAGATAGAATTGTTTGTACTCAGTTTCTGCTCAGACGTCTTCTGCATCATGACATTGATTATCTTCAGTATCAGATGATTCACTATTTCTCCTTGTGCATTTCCAAAGCGCTGAAGACTGTTCGTAAGAACTGACACAAGCTCACTGAATACCTGAGGAGAGATGCTTTCACTGACACACAAAGCAGCATTTAAGCAGTTCAGTGCACTCTGCCAGTTTTCCTGAGGGATTCTTGGGAAGCGCTTGATGAGTCCCTCTATGTATCTGTCTGCACTGTTTGTGTCTTTTAACCACTTGATGGTGGTCTGACGATACTGCTACTAAAGTAGACTAAAGTACACTAAAGTAAACTACACTAAAGTAGAGCTCAAAATAAATCAAATTATCAAAAGGATTCTCTTCAAAGAAATGTTCCTTAAACACTCTGTAAACTTCTGTCTGTTTTTTCGTTCGTATAGCACAAGGAAAAGAGAAAGATATACGAACTTTGTCAGACACTTCACCCTGTGAATACAGTCGATTAATCATTCTCTCCACTTTTTTATCAAGTTCTGGATTCACATAGTTCCTTCCGGGTGAAGCTCCAGCCTTTATAAGTGCTTTCACAATGTCTTCACGGTCATGATCAACAGCACACTGCAATGGAGTAAAAATTTGTAATCCTTGTCCATTTGGGTTAGCTTTTGCTGCAAGTAATCTTTCCACAATACTCAATCGAACTCCAATAAAACCAGCATAATGTAGAGGTGTTTGTCTATTTGTTGAGGGTTTGTTAGGATCAGCCGACTCTTCAAGTAGATAAGAGCAGATTTCTTCATTTCTGCATATAACTGCTGCTGTCAATGGTGTAACATCATCATTCCAGACTTCAGAAGAGTACAAACCATTAATATCTCTGCCTTTTAATAATTTCTGAAGTCTCTATGCCTTGTTGTCTATGATACATTTTATTATGGGGTCTGTTTTTCTAGGTACTGCTGGGAACCGGAACTAGGCCTACTTGGAACTGGACTTCCATGGATCTTCAAATACTCATTACAATCTGTCAAAAGATGTTAAACACTTGAAATTCACTGAGTAGCATTATTACTTATTTTCTAATTTATTTACATTCATAATAGACACAGAGTTAATCTTTACATAGTTTTTTTGTGTTTAGATGAAAATCTTTGAAGTCTGTCAATATGTTGTCATGCCATATGCATTAATCTCAGTAAATTTTACTCTGATTGTCAATGAAAAATAAAATAATTAATTAGTTTTATAAAATGTATAAACAATTTGAAATGTATATACATGAAACTGTCCTTAACCTGAGCTCCTGAAATAATGCCATAGTACACTGAAGTAGCCTATTATTTTTGGCAGCAGCTATTTGCAAAAGCAATAGATGCTATTTACACTAAGTGTAATTTACATTGGGCTATAGATTCTATTTACACACTGTAAAAATAGCAGTATTTTCTTTGCAATAAGTGTAAATAGTAGTTAGATAATATTTGCAACTTAGTATTTTAGTACATTATAAAACAGTAAGCAATAATAACATATTGAGTGTAAATTATATATTTATTATATAAATGTCGCCTTATTGGGACATTAATCCCTCACCACACCCATAACCCTATCTGATAGACACTTTATTATTAAATAACAACTTTAATTATATTTTTACATATTTTCTTCATATTTATTGACAATAAATGCCTTTCCAATCTGATATACGATGGGAAAAGGTAGAAGAACGTGTTCGGCTAAAGGTAGATTCGAACTTGGGTCGATCGTGTCAAAAGTATCTATTGTGCACCTTAGACTACTCCCTACGCCACTACGATGATATTGATAGGCGGAGTTAGTGTAAATACTTTCAACCAACATTGCAGGATATTTGCACTTAGTGTAGCCTATGGGCATGGGCTTTGGCTGGGTGAAATCAGCGGGTCCCATGTAGGTTTTGTAGTATGAGTCCCACATAGGAAGCCCATATGAGCTGATTACATGGGCCCCATAAGGGACAGGCATGGGCCAATTGGGCATGGGTTTGAACTGAGAACACATATATGGGTCCTGCATAGCATATTTATGGGCCAAGTGGGCATGGGTTTGAACTGGGAACACATATATGGGTCCTGCATGGTATATTTATGGGCCAAGTGGGCATGGTTTTGATCTGGGAACACATATATGGGTCTTGCATGACATATTTATGTGCCGAGTGGGCATGAGTTTGATCTGGGAACACATATATGGGTCCTGCATGGCATTTTTATGGGCCAAGTGGCCATGGGTTTGAACTGGGAACACATATATGGGTCCTGCATAGAATTTTTATGGGCCAAGTGGCCATGGGTTTGAACTGGGAACACATATATGGGTCCTGCATAGAATTTTTATGGGCCAAGTGGCCATGGGTTTGAACTGGGAACACATATATGGGTCCTGCATGGTACAGGACCCATATTATTAATCAAGCTACAGCAGAGAAATTTTCGGAGTCATTTGACCCGAGTTCTTTTATTGATTGTAATAATGCTGAATTATTTCTTCAGTCTTTTAATAATCAGTGTCTGTCGGTTTTAAATCTAGTTTCTCCCTTGAAAAGTAAAAGCATATTCCCTAATAATGTGTGCCCTTGGATAAATGATGATATAATGTCTTTCAGGAGAAAGTGCCGTAAAGTTGAACGTCTATGGAAATCCACAAGTCTAGAAGTACATAGATTGCATTTGAGGGAGCTTATCTCACAGCTAAATGTTAAGATAAAACAGGCCAGGTCAGAATACTTTACTAATCTTGTAACTCAGAATAAGAATAATTCTAAAGTCCTGTTTGATACAATATCTAAGATCGTCTCTCCCCTTGCTCCCCAAGTGCCTGTACACTCAAAGAGTGATTGCAATAGGTTTTTAAATGCTTTTGTAAACAAGGTGCAAGATATTAGAAATACTATAATTCCGTCTCTTGATGTCATTTCATGTGGGTCAGCTGCCTCATACACTTGGGATACTTTTTCTCCAATCAATCTAGATGATATTAAGAGCATATTAAGTAAAATGAAACCATCTTCTAGCCCGCTCGATGTAGTGCCGACTTCGTTGTTATTAAATGTGTTTGATTTACTTGGACCATTTGTTGTTAAAATGATTAACCTTTCCCTTTTAAGTGGATCTGTTCCTAGTCATTTTAAACAAGCAGTTGTCAGCCCTTTACTAAAGAAACCTAATTTGGATTTTTCTGTGCCAACTAACTACAGGCCGATATCTAAATTGCCTTTTTTATCTAAAATTCTTGAGAGAGTGGTCGCTGGCCAGCTGACTACATTTCTTAATGGGAAAAATATACTTGATAAATTTCAGTCAGGTTTCCGGAAATGCCATTCAACTGAGACGGCACTTCTTAAAGTTTCAAATGACATTATGATGGCTGCTGACTCAAGACAGTACACAGTGCTGATTTTACTTGACTTATCTTCTGCGTTTGATACATTAGACCATACGGTCCTGTTAAATCGATTACACAATGAAATGGGTTTTTCTGGTGTTGTTTTTAGATGGTTTACCTCTTACCTGAGCGACAGATCTTTCTGTGTGTCTGTTAATAACATTTTGTCAGATATGACCCCTCTGTCATACGGAGTTCCTCAGGGTTCAGTTTTAGGTCCTCTTTTGTTTTTATTATATATGAGCCCGCTTGGTGAAATAATCAGAAACTTTAATAATGTGTCTTATCACTTTTATGCTGATGACATTCAGTTGTACGTTTCTTTTAATGATTCTGAGTTTGGAAAATTAACGGATTTACTGGAATGTCTGTCGTGCATTAAGTCTTGGTTATATAACAATTTTCTACAACTGAATACAAAAAAGACTGAAACTATGATCATCGCTCCAGAACAAAAAATATCTCAAATTAAACAACACCTCTGTTCTTTAGACTCGTCTTTCCAGACGAGCCTGAGAAACCTTGGTGTTTTGTTTGACCAATCGATGTCCCTGGATGGTTATTCTAGACAGCTGGTCAGAAGCTGTTTTTATCATTTGAGAAATATCTCTAAATTAAGAACAATACTGCCCAAAACTAATATGGAGATGATCATTCATGCTTTTATTTCTTCACGGTTAGATTATTGTAATTCTCTTTTTACTTGTTTTAACAATTGTTCTTTGAACCGTCTCCAACTGGTTCAAAATGCCGCAGCCAGGCTTTTAACAGGAACAAACAGAAGGGCACACATTACTCCGATTTTATTTACTCTCCACTGGCTTCCGGTAAAATACAGAATTGATTATAAAATTTTAATTTTAACTTTTAAAGCACTACATGGACAGACGCCTCAATATATCACTGACATGTTGACCCCTTACTCTTCGTCTCGTATTCTTCGCTCCTCAGGTCAAAATCTCCTGATGGTACCTAAAACCCGCCTTAAAACTCGGGGAGATCGCTCCTTCCAGGCGACTGCTCCAAAAATGTGGAATGCCTTGCCCTTGTCATTGCGTGTGGCCGATTCTATTGTTTCTTTTAAAAAACAGCTGAAGACACTACTATTTAGACAAGCTTTTAGTTGATTGTGTTTTTATGTTTTATGTTTTTTGTTTGTATGATGCTTTTTAAATTGTATACTGCTACTTGTAAAGCACTCTGTGATTCTTTCTGTGATGGGTGCTATATAAATAAAGTTTACTTACTTACTTACTTACTACATTTATGGACAAAGTGGGCATGGGTTTGAACTGGGAACGCATATATGGGTCCTGCATGGCATATTAATGGGCCAAGTGGGCATGGGTTTGATCTGTGAACATATAAATGGGTCGTGCGTGGCATATTTATGGGCTGAGTGGGGATGGCCGGATGGGTTCGATCTGGGAACGCATATATGGGTCCTGCATGGCATATTTATGTGCTAAGTTGGGTTTGAACTGGGAACACATGGGTCCTGCATGGCAGAGGCGCAAAGTAACTATGTAGGCCTATTGAGTTATGTAATTACTTACTGTACAATTTTTAGTAACTTGTAGTAACTCTACATGTAGGCTAATCAAGCATGTTAAGATTGAGTAATTGTAACTCAATACATTTCAAGTCACGCTAGTCACCAAAGAACAAACATTGCATACATGTAGATCTTTTGCCAAAACAATCCATCAGTCATTTTTGTTAGTCGTGCAGAAAATGAAAAATGTAACTTCCCAAAAATGTAAAAAACATCAAAATAGGTCAAAGTTTACGCTGTGTTGAATTATGCTGATTAGTGGACTCTCAGAAAGGTTGCAGGCCTACCGTAACACTTCAAATAATAGCCCAGTCCCAGACGCCTGTCCCTTGGGGCAGAAACACATATTTAGACAAATAACTAGGGATGCTCGATATTATCGGCCGATATTGGCTTTAAAATTCAATATCGGTAAATATCGGTATCGGTTTTTGAAATGGTTTAAAATGACTAAAGTATGTCATTTTATACCTTATTGGAAAGCTCGTTTCCTCTCAAAGCGAATGCAGACAAAATTTGGGTGTTGCTGTAGGTTGTTGGCCAACCAGCATAAACACAGGGTTTGTAGAGTAAATAAATTCTTGAGCAGGGCAGATCTAAGCCCCAATGAGTGGAATGAGTTGAATTTTTGTTCTTGTGTGGCTATTTGTTTTCAGTTTACCTCAGTCAAAGAAATGTTCAGTTGGCATCTTCTCTCGAAGGGGTAGTAAGCACCGCACCCCAGTTAGCCTACCGGTTGCTGGCTAGTCCTTCAAAACATTCAAATCCCCAGTATCAAGGGAGTCATGGAACAGTGGGCAGTAAGCCTATAAACGATCATATGTTTCGGTATCTGTATCGGCTAATATCGGTATCAGAAATTAAGCACTGGACAATATTGGTATATCGGATATCGGTACAAAATCAATGTTAAGCATCCCTACAAATAAGCCCATACGGTTATCCACATCCCATAGATGCCTGTCCCAATGGTCTATTTGGTCAAATAAAACTCCGGGATCCTATTCGAAGTTTTACGGTACTTCATTTTTGAAGATGAGGCCAAATAGCTCACAGACAGCTAGTCCCTTTATGGACATGAATATGATGCATTTATTACCTCTTAGGAAATTGTAATTCAATATTTGTTAGAAAAGGACTTGCAGGAGGCCTCATCATCAATCTGTCTTCCACTTCTGTGTTGTTAGATGTCCTTGGACCAAGGAGTAGCATGTGTTTCTATCAAGGTGTAGCTCATACACCAACAATGACTGATGTGTTGGCTGTAAAAGGTACAGTAGATTTGTTTGAGGAAAAAAAATGAGGGAAAAACACTTGTTTTGTATCTTATCAATTATTAATGATTAATAGATTGTTGGCGTTTTAACTTTTGGTAAAGGAAAACACACATCCAGCCCTAGTCTGGAGAAGTGACGGTGACATCAGTGGTTAAAAGTAACTAATACTCTGAGTAGGTTTTTTTTTTTTGTTTTTTTTTTTACAAATTGTACTTTTACTTGAGTATTTCTCTAACACCAGTACTTTTACTTGTAATAGAGTAATATTTTAGCAATGTAACAGTACTTGTACTTGAGTACAGATTTTCAGTACTCTTTCCACCACTGCCTGTTATGCACACAACACCTAATTAGGCTCATTCATAATGAAGCCAGCGAAGCAGTTAACGTTTGTTAATTCTCTCACATATCCTTTAATTTACGAATTTTACTGTATTTAATTGTTATTTGGTCAGGCAGTTCTTAGGACATCTATAAGGGGCCTGTATGCAAAGGCCTTGTTTCGCGCTCAAAACGTTAACAGTCCATTCGGAAAGCACTGCTGTTAGCTGTGACTTCAAGGAGAACTTCATATCAGACATTCACAAATTGAGGTAAGTTGAAATATTATGTTGCCAGAAAAATAACACTGCAGATTGTACAGTGGTCTGTATTTTTGGTTTGTGCTGTTTAATCTGATGTAGAATCTAACCAAAAGGAAAAACAGCGGGAGAGGTTGGACAATTATATCACGATAGACTTTTATTCAATAACGGTAATATGACTTTTAAACACATTTCCGATATTTCGATATACATTACAGTATATGCAGTGTTAATTTCGTTGACGAATAATTTTCGTCATTATTTTCGTCAACGTCATTTTTTCACAGACGAAAACGAGACGATAACTAAATAAAAACTAGTTTTGAATGACAAAAACTATGACGAAAATCTATTGACATTTTCGTCAACGAATTAAAACTAGACGAAAATGTTAGATAGTGACGATTTGGAAAGCGATCCAGTCTGATGTCCTGCATTTGTGGTAGATGCGCACATTTGTACTGTGACGTGCTGATCTACTCAGCGGCACACGAGTTGGCATGCGCTGCATGTCTCATAAAACGTTAAAACATGTAAACGTCTGGGAGAATGAGTAGAGCAGACATGTAGATCTTACGGTGGCCGAGAGGTGCAAAACAAATCACAATTACAAAAACAAAATAACAATTCAGAAAACAAAATAACAATTCAGAAAACACAACGACAATTTAGAAAACAAAATAACAATTCAGAAAACACAACGACAATTCAGAAAACACAATAACAATTCAGAAAACACAACGACATTTCAGAAAACACAACGACAATTCAGAAAACACAACGACAATTCATACAAAACGGAAAAGGTAGGTATATTTTGAGAATGACGTACTTATCACTGATTGGACGAGACACCTTGTGTTTTCTGAATTGTCGTTGTGTTTTCTGAAATGTCGTTGTGTTTTCTGAATTGTCGTTGTGTTTTCTGAAATGTCGTTGTGTTTTCTGAATTGTTATTGTGTTTTCTGAATTGTTATTTTGTTTTCTAAATTGTCGTTGTGTTTTCTGAATTGTTATTTTGTTTTTGTAATTGTGATTTGTTTTGCACCTCTCGGCCACCGTAAGATCTGAATAAGAGTGACGACGCAAAAAAGAGCTCTATTCGGTACAGTTTTCTGTGCGCACACACCCGACCCGAAGCGTGCAGCCATTCACATAGACACCTATACAGCGCGCGAGTACTGAATTGAGCTCTCTTTCGTGTCTGAATGGACAAATACACACAACATTATGTCTAAATGTCAGTTTTGGAGAGTATTCACGTAAATTATGTCGGTTATGTCTTAAACAGTTGTGAGTGTATCGCATGTGCATCAGTGCAATTGGATCCGCATGTCATTGGCATGGCCGTAGCCAGCTATGAGGTCACCGAGGTCCGGACCTCGGTAATTTTTTTATATTCTAAAATAAAATTTCAAGCTCTCTGAATGATTAATTAGCCGTTTAAACCGCGTCATATGTGTGTTTGCAATTCATGTCGCTGCGAGAAGGTAGAACAGTGAACGGGGCTTGAGAGCGTGTTGTGAGGCTGCTGCGTGGGTGCAGCCTCCGTGTTGCCAGATCCACCTATTATACTGTAGCAAGTCTAAAGACTGTTTATGTTCAATATCAGGTGCAATCTTGATGCATGTATTTTTTCTTTCATGTGTTATGTGTTCTGGTTTTGCGGGACTTTAAGGCTAGGGCTGTTCTTCTGTTGAACAAGCCTGCGCAGTTATGCAGGGCGGGGTTGTTCACGAGGAAGTTCCGGAAGATTGGTGTTCACGGTTCTGTTGTGATGTGAGGCAAGAGCATCGGCCACACAGGTGCTCACGTTAATAAAAGAGCCTTGGGACTATAAAGTGAGTCTGTCAATTTCTCCGATCGCTACACTGGTGTCAGAAGTGAACTGTTTGAATCCAGTTAGTATACGAGATTGCTCTCGTTAGTGTCCCTGAAACGCGATGCGGAAGCAGACTAAAGAAAAGATTAAGTCCGAGCCAGAAGCAAGCCGAATGTTTCGTGAGGCTCTAGGCGCTTCGGCATGGGCCTCCGATCAATTCGCAACAGAGGAAGACTTTCTGGAATCACACAAGGCTCGTGTGAGGGAGGCTACTAGGAGAATGGCTGCAGACGCCGGGCTTTCGTTGCCGGAGCCGAGTGCCACCGAGTACCGCCGAACTTTCACGAGTTCAACAAACAAACATGGCGGCGCCCACGGAACCGCGCTGGTTGCCGATGTAAACAGACATGACGGCGCCCACAGAACCGCGCTGTCTTCGGACATAAACAGACATGGCGGCGCCCACGGAACCGTGCTGTCTTCGGACGTAAACAAACATGGCGGCGCCCACGGAGCTGCGCTGGTTTCCAACGTGAATGAACATGGCGGCGCCCGCGCTGCCGCGGCTACAGTGGCAGTAAAGACCCCCAAATTATACACATAATGGGCTATAATTTAACACAATTATAATGCACTTGTCGGGGCACTGAGACGGCGTTTTGGGCAATTTGAGCAGCCAGGGCTCCTGCGTTCTGAACTGAGTAATAGACGCAGGCAGCCAGGAGAGCAACTGAGAGTCCTGGCTAATGATATTGAAAATTTGACTCGGCGAGCATATGCCCACATGCCACCGTCAGTTCAAGGGGAGCTTGCGAGAGACCAATTCATACAGGCCCTTACCCCTGTGGAGCTCCGTAGACAGACACAACTAGCCCACCCTCAAACCCTGCAGGATGCTTTGGAGATGGCTTTGGAGAGGGAGATTGTCTGAGGAATGTGCTTGCCGGACGAGAGACAGCGCACATCTGTGCCAGTGAGGTCTACTGACGTGGGGGAGGGGCTAAGCGAAAGGCCAGCCTGGGTTTCTGAGATTACTGAATTAATCCGCGCTGTGGCGCTGCAACCTGATCAATGTCCCCGCACACGACCGAGGATTTGTTGGGGGTGTGGGCAGACTGGACATTTAGTTCGTCAGTGTCCTAAACTGGCCAGTAACCATGGAAATGGGACGGGGTCCGCATGATCGGGGCCATGCGGACCCCCAGCACTCATCCCCAATATGAGTCATCACCAGCAGGAGTCTCAAGAGATGGACAGAGGGAAAATGATCAAGGACTGTTGGGGAAGGGTGAATGTGAGCCGAAGGAGTCTGTGATTGTGGTGGGACGGACATGTGTTAGTGATTTTTGTCATGTGCCAATTTTGGTGGAGGGGGTTCCATGTTTAGCATTGGTGGATACAGGATCAACTGTGACAGTTATAAGACCGGAGGTAGTTCCTGCCAATGCCAGTCTGGAATCCACCACTGTCCGTCTACGCACAGTGACAGGTGAACTGTCGCCAATGAAGGGTAAAGGCGTAGTGGGGCTGACTGTAGGGGGAAAGACATTACGTCATTCAGTGTGGGTGGCTGCAGTTCAGGACCCTTGTATTCTTGGTCTGGACTTCCTTAGAAGTGCAGTTTGCCAGTTAGACCTGAGAGATGGCCTGCTCCGTTTTGAAGGGGGTCCTGAGGTTGTCATGTCCACTGAAAGGAACGTTGATATGTCTTTTACAGGTCTGCTGGATGCAGCAGCTGCACCTGAGGACCCTAGTTTGGAGCACCACACACTGCACTCGCGAACCCACCCCAGCGCTGTCGTCAGTCCACCACAGGTAGATGTTTACTCCACCCCCTTACCCAACACCCCAGCTGACCTCTTCCCTGGGGCGGCCACACAGTCACCTTTAGAGCCATCCTCGAACCTCCCCAGCAGGTATGAGCAGGCAACCGGCATTCCATTTCGGGCTGTTGAGGAGGGGAAGGGGTTGGTTGCTTTGAAGGAGTTGTGGCTGAAGAATTGTGAGGGCTTGGATGAGAGTCAGCGGGGGCAGTTGTGGGATTTGTTGGTTGATTTCCAACATTGTTTTGCATTTGGGGAAGGAGATTTGGGGCGAACACACCTGGTGCAGCACGAAATTGAGACTGGTGATGCCATGCCCATTAGGCTGCGGCCCCGAAGGCTCCCTTTTGCCCGCCAGGATGCTGCTGATAAGGCCTTGTTAGACATGCAGCGAGTGGGGATTATTGAGCCATCCAAGAGCGCGTGGGCCGCACCGGTGGTCATGGTGCCTAAGAAGGGGGGGCAGTGGAGGTTTTGCGTTGACTATAGGCGCCTTAATGAGGTCACTAGGAAGGACTCATACCCCATCCCTCGTGTGGATGAGTCACTGGACCTCGTAACCGGGTCGTCATGGTTCACTTCACTGGACCTGCGCACTGGTTACTGGCAGGTACCACTTTCTCCCGATGCTAGACCGAAAACTGCTTTTTGTACGAGCAGGGGGCTATGGCAGTTCAGGGTGCTCTGCTTTGGCCTTTGCAATGCACCAGCCACTTTTGCCAGGTTAATGGACAGGTTGTTATCGGGTATTCCGCGGTCAGAGTGTCTGGTGTACCTGGATGACATCCTGGTCCATGGCAGTTCATTTCAGACCTCGTTGGAGGCACTCCGGCATGTGCTGGTTCGTATAAGCGAGTCTGGCTTGAAACTGCACCCAGAGAAATGTCATTTGTTTAGGAGGGAGGTGACGTTTTTGGGGCACAAGCTGGGGGGCCAAGGGATTGGCCCGATGGAAGAGAAGGTGCAGGCGGTAAGCAGCTGGCCCACTCCTACAACCTCACAGCAGGTCAAAAGTTTTTTAGGGTTGGCCTCATATTACAGGAGGTTCGTGCAGGGTTTTTCCAGCATCGCAGACCCACTTTTCCGCCTGCTGAAGAAGGACAAGTCCTTTGCTTGGACTGAGGAGTGTCAAATCTCTTTTGACGCCCTGAAACATGCTCTGGTCACAGCCCCTGTACTGGTTCCCCCTGACCTCGCACTGCCCTTCATTCTTGACACGGACGCCAGCAATGTGGGTATGGGGGCGGTTCTCTCTCAGGCAGGGGTTGGGGGAGAGCGAGTTGTGGCCTACTTCAGTAAAGTTTTTAATAAGGCCGAACGCAGATACTGTGTCACCAGACGGGAACTTGTTGCGGTGCTGTTTGCAGTCCGACACTTTAAGTATTACCTGTGCGGGCTACCTTTCACTGTACGCACTGATCATTCAGCTCTCCAATGGCTAATGTCATTCAAAGAGCCAGAGGGCCAGCTGGCACGCTGGATTGAGGAACTCCAGGCATACAATATGAGAGTAGTCCACCGACCAGGGTCAGGCCATACAAATGCAGACGCTCTTTCTCGTCGACCATGCTTTGCTGACGGGTGTCGCTACTGTGATAAAAGAGAAGCCAGGGAAAGAGAGCTGGAGGACCCGGATGCCAGTGGGGCTTCTGTGGTTTGCAAGCTTGGCGATACGCCAGCGTGTCTGATGGTGGGGACAGTGGGAGTAGAGGACTGGAGGTGGCTGCAAGAGGAAGATGCGGACCTGCAGCCTGTAATCCAATGGGTCCAAACACAACAGCGACCTCTGTGGGAGGAAGTGGCCATTCTCTCTTTGTCCACGAAAAACTTATGGACAAAATTCAAAGAACTGCGTCTGCAAGACGGGGTGTTAGAGAGAGAGTGGAAAGACCCTGCTACGGGGGAGGGGAGGTGGCAGGTGGTGGTATCCATGTCGCTGCGGGAGGGGGTTATAAGGGCTGCCCACGGGATGGTGTGGTCTGGACACTTTGGGGTTTCAAAAACACTCAAACGTGTCAGAAAGAGTTTTTACTGGGGGCTTGTGAGGAGAGATGTGGAGGATTTTTGTCGGCGGTGTGATGGTTGCACTGCCCGCAAGGGCCCGTCTGGCCAGTCCCTCGCTCCCTTACAACAGTTCCCCGTAGGAGGCCCAATGGAGAGAGTGGGGGTGGATGTAATGGGTCCTTTTCCATGTTCGGAGAGGGGTAACTGGTTTGAGCTGACGGCTATGGATTATTTCACTAAATGGCCAGAAGCTTACGCACTACCTGACCAAGAAGCCGAGACAGTGGTGAACGCGTTGGTGGATGGCATGTTCAGTCGGTTCGGGGTTGCTGAATTCATACACAGCGATCAAGGCCGAAATTTTGAGTCACGTGTCTTCTCGCTGATGTGTGAGAAATTAGGTATTCACAAAACAAGAACCACCCCTTTGCATCCCCAAAGTGATGGCCTCGTTGAGTGGTTTAACAGGACACTGGCGGAACAGCTGGCCATTGTGTCTGCCAAGCATCAGCGAGATTGGGATACGCACTTGCCATTTATCCTAATGGCGTGCCGATCCGCTGTGCAGGACTCAACCTCTTGCACACCCGCCCTTTTGATGTTGGGGCGGGAGATCAGAACACCTGGGGAAATGGCTTTTGGGAGGCCACCTGATGCGCCTGCTGTGCCCCCGGGCCCTGAGTATGCTAGGAAGCTTCAGGACTCATTGGAAGCCGCTCATAATTTTGCAAGGAAGCAGTTGTTAAAAGCGGGGACCCAGCAGAAGCGAAATTATGACCTGAAATCAAAAGGGCGGCATTTCACAGCAGGAGAGCTGGTGTGGGTATACAGCCCTCAGAGAAAGAAGGGCAGGTGCCCTAAACTGGATTCCAAGTGGGTTGGACCATGCAGTGTTCTGGAGAGAATCGGAGAAGTGGTTTACCGAGTTCAGTTGCCTCCGAGGGGTAAGGAAGGTGGCTGTGCACCGAGACAGATTGGCACCTTATAGAGGAGGTGCCGCTACAGCCCAAACACCGGCCTCCTCTACAGTTGTACCTACCCCAGAGGGTGGACCAGGACCCCAGGCGAGCACTTCCAGTCCTCTGGCAGACCCACATACAGCCACACCAGCTCTTGAGCTGCAAACCTCGCATTCATATAGCCCGGTTTCAGTTACACAGTAAGGGCAACTGCGGCCTCAGCGTGTCAGAAGGCCGCCAAGACGGTTCAGGGACTTCGCTTGTTCCCTCGAGGTCGAGGAACTTTGTGAAGGGGGAGCAGTGTAGCAAGTCTAAAGACTGTTTATGTTCAATATCAGGTGCAATCTTGATGCATGTATTTTTTCTTTCATGTGTTATGTGTTCTGGTTTTGTGGGACTTTAAGGCGAGGGCTGTTCTTCTGTTGAACGAGCCTGCGCAGTTATGCAGGGCGGGGTTGTTCACGAGGAAGTTCTGGAAGATTGGTGTTCGCGGTTCTGTTGTGATGTGAGGCAAGAGCATCGGCCACACAGGTGCTCACGTTAATAAAAGAGCCTTGGGACTATAAAGTGAGTCTGTCAATTTCTCCGATCGCTACAATACGTCTTTTTGGATTCGTTTTTCCCATTTATTGTGACGCTTTAGGAAGTTAATAAAGTGGGAAGTTGAATGTTAGGGATAGTGATATATTAATTTTCTTTTCCAAAACACAAGCTTTGAACTTATTTTGGATTATTATTTATTTTTTTGTTTTTTAATGTTTTTCGTGGCATTAATAAAAAAGAAGAAGCTTAGACAAACTGTAATTGCTGACAGGAAGATACCACATTCGGTAAGACAAACGCATGATCATCGTGATTATCTGTAAGAAATGTACAACACTATCAAAAACAATAGCATAATACAGATCTGTATCATTATTCTAAAGTTATTTGTAACTTGTTACGAAATAAAAAGTCTCTCACCTAAAAAAAACATACTTTCCTGTCCCGTCAGTCTCGTTGCGCGTCCTCTTCAATTGCACGCGCAAATGCGGCAGAGCGCTTTATGTCACTTTATTATAAATAAAGCGCAAAAGAAACTACAAGCATGATGCAACAACATCGTATTTGATGTCAATTTGTAAGTCATGAAATTACCAAAAAGTGCCAATAAATTCCGCAACTTACTTCATGTTTGGAATGATTTACATGCAGGTTTATGTTCATTCAGTTTTCATCCTATTCATCAGGATCAGTGGGCATGTTCATTAACAGCTCATGTTAGTATTGTGTATTTACCATGGTAACTGTTGTTTCCTTAACCCCAAAATGCCACTTTATTTTCACTGTGTTTTTGCAGTATATTTTTAAATGACTGTGGTCTGACATACCAACTTATTTGTATTTACAAAAACTATTTTGGAACTGCTATTTAATAGCCTTATACTTTATTCATCATCAGTAGGCCTATGTGTCATATTCTTATATATATATATATATATATATATATATATACATACTAGTGCTGCACGATTAATCGTATCGCAATCGCAATCGCGATGTCAAGCCTACGCGATTATATGACGCAAAATGCTGCGATTTTATATTAAATAAACAAATTAGCGCTGTTAACGCAATTAACGCAGCATCTGTTAATTTTTGGCATCCTTTGGCTAGTGTTACATGATCCCGCTCTTATTCATGCAAATGCTTTTAAACCATTCATGCGCAATAAGACAAAAAAGAACGTGCTGCCTGTGAATGTCCTCCTGACACACACACACACACACACACACCCCCCACACGACCCACAGATAGACGCGCGCCAGTATGGAACGCCGTTGGGGACAATACCTATTATATGCCACGCGTGAAATTTGGACGCATTAACACGCACAGTTTGTACGCGTCTTTTTGGTCCGTGTAAACGCGAACGTTTTGTACGTCTAAACGCGAAGTTTTTTGTCATGTTATTTAAAAACACGATCGTTTGTATCGCCTTAACGCAACATTTTTGGCCGTGTATTTTTTGTTACGTGTTTCTATACGAACGTTTTCGTCGTGTAAACATGACATTTTTGAACGTGTAATATTTCTGAGTCTTATTTGATGTGCGACATACAAATATTTCTGTTTTAGTTAAACTGGTGATAATTTAGAGTCAATGATTAAATACATTCAATGACTGCATGAATTAACATTATATTCTTTTGTAACGTTAAAGGAATTTGTCCTGTAGGAAAAGTGAGTGGTCTCTGTGATCCAACGACCATAGCCTATTTCCCCCCTGGTTAATGCATTCGAGGTGTCTATTTGGACCACTGCAAATAGCCTACTTGTTGGCAGAACTAATTACACTAGGCCAGTCTACCCTATATGTGGAAAAAGTCACCTCTTTAGTCAGCGGTTTCTGTGGCGTAACGTGTAAAGGGAGACCGGGGTTCTATTCCCACTGACAGCGCTTTTTTTTTAATAACTTTACAGTTATTAAACGCAAAATTGTTTTCAATAAAAATGATTTGACTTAAAATTCATTTTAATTCATAAAAGTTACATTTAGGGTAAGGTTAGGGGTAGCTCTCTTTAATATCTCAATAAGTTGCCATGATTTTAATATTGTTTTATAAATCTAATAATCTACTGTCAGTTAAATTGCAGGATGTTTAATGCACAACAATACTGATGAGCAAATAGTAACGTTATCTGTCACTATTTATAAGTAAATAGCATCTAACTGTCTACTGAATCCTGGACTGGCTGCCCCACAGTTTACGTGGTCCGCCTGCTGTAGTGATTCTGTAATGTTTATGTGTCGAATGATTGTGTCTGTGTTTAAATGTTGAATAAAGATTTGTAAATTGTCATAGGCTACTGGTGCTTTGTTTTCTGCTTTTGTATTTGCCTTATTGTTATAATATAATTGTTAAATTTGTGATTGTTACAATATATTGTTGTTATTAGATTATTTTTATCTGACATATACAGTATACATACAGTATATGTGTATTAATTATTTCCAGTCAAACTGACATCCCGACTTCAAGGAGCATTCCAGAGTCTCTCATACCAGATTGATGCTGGCCCACTCGGAGATTACTCCAGTCATTTTGAAAAAACAATAGCCACAGTATTTAGTATTTAGCCTTTGCTAACTTTATTATTCATTGTATTTATTAAAGTTGAATGATTTATGGCATTTATTGGCACTATTATGTATAATTATTGACACCCCACCCTGGACCTCACTAATTATTAAACCCTGGCTATGGCCGTATCCAGTGTTGCATGTTGTATACATATGTTAACATATGTTATACACAGGGCTTAATTTGAGCCTGAACACGCCGGAACATGTTCCGTCACCTCCGACATTGGATCCGGCACCTTTTTTATTGGATCCGGTACTGTGTCACTAAAATTAATTGCCTAAATGAAAAATAAATAAATAAATACTGTTTGTGTAGTGTTCAATGTTTGTGACACATGACTTGCGCGCTTGTTGTACGAGTTGAGATTGCTGTTAGCCTCGATCGTTTCACGCAGGGGAAAAATGTCAAAAAGACAGGAAAGTTTGCTTAACTTTTTCAAATACGCTGGACAGTCAGATCCCAAACAAGCAAAAATCGTTTCCGCTGATCAAAAAGGAGACCACGATGGACACAGTAGCCTAGTAGGCTATCGACATAATATCTCGTTATTTCGACATAATAAGGGGACATTCTAATCTGCATTAAGCCACATTAAGCGTTCTTATAATGGGTTTCTATGGGAGGAAAATGCTTAACGTGTAATTGCGTTCATATTCTGGGCTCATTTGATTTGTTTTTCTGATTTGGGCTTTTCTGATTTTTGTACATAGCATAGCCTATTTGTTAGGATTTTAGTATCATAATGATTAATAAATGCACGCACAATTATCCGTGAACTTGATTTGAACAAATGCCTTTCAACTTGTGTGTGCAAAATTCAGAATTAAATTAATGTGCAGAAATTTGTACAAATAGAAAGTATGTAGGCCTGTTTTAGCCATTAAAAAAGCGCATTTAGTTTCATATTTGTTAAAATATTATAATGTTATTTTTTTTCCATTTATGTTGATTTATGAAAAGTGAACAGCACGACCGAGTAAGATAGGTTGCGCAATATGAGACATGGAGCGGGTCAGACATGATTTTGACCGCTGAAGTTGAAGTTGTTTTGTAGAAAGCCTTTCTTTAAAGTGAATTTCGTTTTGTATAAATTGTATCTTAATTTTAATCAATTTTTCATCAACCAATTGCCTGTATAGGCCTACGAAACAAATATAACGGAGGCGCCCGCGCGCTCACTTCCATTGCACGTGAACTAGAGCACACCCTAACTTAACGAAACTCAGTGTATGCCTCACACAGACATGACAAATACATCAAATACACAAAGCTTGAAATGTCTTTAAACGAAACGAAAAAGGCTACTCTCTGATTATGTAATCCATTAGTCTTATTTATGTGCATTTCTCTATAAGCGCGTTCACACGGAGATGGCGATCGTCAACTTCATCTTTGCAGCCGAGTCGACACTTTTAGAGAAAACACTTGTTTATTAATAAAAATCAATACACGCATCACCGGATTTACAGATGCACGCACACATATTATTTCGAAATAACGAGATATTGTGTTGAAATAACATTATTATTAATAATAGCCTACATCTTTTAGAATAGGCCTATTTGATTGAATGCTGAAAGTTGCCCTTGTTCAATTTAATAAAAATAAAACTTTAATTGTGATCATTAACATAACTGAATATTAAATATTTAGTGGCCAAGTTTTGCGCGGCTCTCCGTCAAATCTAGCACCCACTCAGCACATGCGTTAAAAATTCTCTGGCGCTGTCCCTGCAGAGAAGCTACGTAGGCAGTGTAATTTTTATTTTATTTTTTGTTTTTTGTTTGTTTTGTTCCGTTACCTCCAACCCCCGTTTTGAGTCGCCGGATCTGCGCTCCGGGACCTCCCACTTTACAAATTAAGCACTGTACATGTGTATATAGCCTGTTATAAGAGGATGCGAACTGAATGCAGTCTGTAAAAGTTCTTTGACAGTTTAATAAAAAATTTCTAAGAGCCATCGTAGAGAGCAATCCACTTTTCCACGTTACCGGAGACAAAAAACCTGCATGAGTACAAATGGGATGAGATGCCACAGCATGACACAGCACTGACATCACAGCCAACGTATAAATGCATCATTGACTCTAAAGTTTTACGCTTGCCTATGTACATGCCAACGTAAAATTACGATCTCATTCACGAACAAATGTTACGTGTGACGTTTGCATAGGTATTTGCTTACCTAACAGCACATCATCCCTCACGGAAAGAAATGTCGTCTGATGTTTATATATGTATACAGCAACGTGCCATCGCATCACAAATGCAAATGAAATCCTAAATAGAGCAACGCTATTGGCTGTTGTGCGGTCTGACGCGACACCCGAACATATACTTCGTATTTACGGGTACAAACTGTGCGTGTTAATGCGTCCAAATTTCACGCGTTGCATATAATAAGTATTGTCCCCAACGGCGTTCCATACGCCAGTATCGTACAGACAGCGCGCCAGTATCAAGTTCTCTTTCGCGGTAGAACAAACAACGCACATGCATGCCAAAATGAACGCGCTGCCTGTGAACGTCCTGAGCTGACTGTGACACACAGGAAGACTCGCGCTAATATCGTGCGTGCGCACAAAACAGCATGCCAGAATACAGTTCTCTTTCCAGCTTGAACGAACAATAACACACAATTATGCCAAAATGTCTTTTTGTCGAGTATCTTCATAACATAAGAGTAGTCTTATGATGAACGTGAAGAGTTGACTCGTGAAAGAATGAGGCGCGTGTGAGATCCGCGTCTCTGACAGCAGCGGCTGTTCTTAAAGGGACAGTACACAGTAGCCACTAATTATATCTGTCGCTAAAGTTAATCAAAGAACAAAGGTAACAGAGAAAAACACTCACTGCTCTTGACTAAATAACTTTTTTTCTTTAGGCAGATTATCACTAATCTCTGTGTGCATTTATTTTCCTTGAGAACCAAGCAAGTTGACTCATGAAACCATTTGTTTATTATATCGCTTATCGCAATCGCAATATTGACCTCAATTATCGCAATATGACATTTTCCCCAAATCGTGCAGCCCTAATATATACACAAAATTGCAAATTTTGTATGTATGCAAAGTTATCGTATTTTCAGAAAGTTTTTGAATATTTTTCCTCTCCCCAAATTTGTCACTACCGAAACACAATAATAAATAATTTAATAAGGCTTATGACCTATTCATATTTTGTTTACATCTACCTTCTTTGCTATTTTTAAAAAAAAGTTTTCACAGGTAAATCAATTACAATTACAATTTTGACAATATTTCAAGTGTAATTTAAAAGATTTGTTGTATTTTGAATCCAATCTTTCTTTGTAAAAGGCATTGTTAATCATACTGATTTCAAAGTTAAGGATTCATTAGTTTGAACAAACATTGAACCAAACATACTAACATCTTAGTTGATAGTTCAATATACTTTATTTTTAGACAAAACATCCACGTTCCGGTCGTGACGGCACATTTTCGGTAGTGACAATAATGTTTTTGTAGCAATTACAGAATTTTAACTCTCATACTAAATACTAAAACTAAAACATACTAAAACATACTAAGATACTAATGATTTGCATAACTGTACAAAAATTGTGTTTATTTCCCCCAAATAAATGATTATGTGTTCCCTTTTGTCACTACCAAAACAATGATGACATGTTTGGGTCATGACTGTTTGGGACAGCCACCTCCCAATTGAAAGTACCCAATAAATGATGATTTTATATATATTAAGCTTACTGATATTTTAAATATTATTGTGGGATTCAATAGATAATAGAAGGATCTTTGTAAACATCTAAGATTTGAATACTTAAATGCTTTTTAAATGTGTTTTTTTGGTTGTGGGACAGCAGTTTGCACCAATTCTGTAGAATGGCCTATATAGGTCAAATTCCTTATAAAAAGGGTCACAGCTTAATGTCCATGGGAAAATGTGGGTCCAATGGCCTAACCAGTTGAGAACCACTGCATTAGAGCACAAAATTACTATTACTTATCCATATAGCAATGTTTATTATGGAAATCTATTACAGTAATCAGTATTGTTACATAACAAATTGTGATGCAATAAAGAAGGTCTAAATTGTCAATGTTTATCCTCCAAAACAGACAGAACAGAGAGAGTGTAGAATGGCAAAAATGTTCTGGCAAAATACGTTACATGTATTTCTTTAAAAAAAAGCCTAAATTGAAAGATCAGGAAGACGGATATGAGGACAAAGAGGAGAGCAACAGAGAGGAAGAGGATAGAGATCAGAAGGAGACAAATGAGATGTCAAAAAGAATGACAAAAGAATGCCTATTTTAAAGTTTAGGCTATATTGTATAATGAGTTGCATTTGTGGGTGTTATTATAGCACAATTCTTAACACCTCACCAAGCCCGGATTACCCAATGGGCATTATGGGCAAGGGCCCAGGGGCCCATGCGCACTTGGGGCCCAAGTGAGGGGAAGAAAAAAAAAACGTTTATTTTCTTTTACATTTCCGATAACGGAGCGTATATTTGCACTAAGTGGCTGTCTTTTTAGCAAAAAAAGACACCCACTACTAAATAGCTACAGTGGCATAGGTTGTTGGGCGTGCGTGAGGTGTTTGAAACTAAGTATCTTTTGACGCGTTCGAATCCGCCTTTTGCTGAACTAACTCTTCTCCCTTTTCCCAATACACATGAGATGTAAAATGTATAGCCTAACATAAAGGTCTCTATAGCGTTATATTTTGCCAACGAATTAAAATCGAAACCGTGATATGGTTTTGTGCTTTATAAAACAGCACAAGACTTTAAGTATCCTATATAGGCATTATGTTTGTGCTGCGTGATTTAAAGAAAAGTGCGCACTTTGCTCATGCGATCAAAGGGTTTATTTCTTGCAAGTGAAGACATTAGGACAAAAGTATTGTAATTTTCCTATAGTGTAATGTAAAATATACTTTTGAAATATTCATTTTCATTTATTTGGCTATATGGATTTTATGTCATAGGAATAATTATATAAATCATTATTATATTATTATACTAATTGTTTGGCATACTAAAACACCAGTGATAATGTAATGTAGACTGAAACTCTATATCATAACTAAAAAATATGTTTGAGCCCCCTTTAATGTCCAGGTACAAGTCAATGTTTTTTCTTTGTGCACAGTTCATGGGTTGAAGCCCGTTGAAGCTCTTAATTTTGAGCTCTCAAAGTGCACCAGATTGATGCATTTAACCTTAAAATGTACAACATTTTCTTGCGGGGGAGCATGCCCCCGAACCCCCCTAAAGGGACAGAGGTCCACCCATCATAGTTTTACAAAATACTATGGGAAAGAACGATCATTTATGAACTTTACTCCAGCACAGTACTGCAAAGTTCCTTTTAAGTCAGTAAACTAAAACTGTTAATGCAAAATTAAATTGTCCTTGGACAAACTATACATTTGGCCTGCCTAAGGGGGGGCCTACAAGACATTGTGCCCAGGGGCCTCTGAATTGTTAATCCGCCCCTGCACCTCACCCCGGACCTCACTAATTTTCAAACCCTGGTTACGGCCTTGGTTAATATATGCATAATAAATGACGCTGGCTTATCTTTTTTACTAAGCAAGTTAGTGTTTATATATTGTTCATTGATGGTATAAAGTTAAGCCCCCTAAACAATTTCACATGCCCCCTCAGTCATTTCATCCTGCAGCCGGGCCTGTATACACCAGCAGCACACGAGCTCCAGACAAACAATGACACTCAAAACTGTCCTGTTACTATAACATCACAACAACAGCATATCTTGATTCTGTGAAACATATCAGCAAAACCAATGTTACTCACGTATGGAGCAGAAACAACACAACCTCTACAACTGTTCTTTTGTTACGTGACGTGACAGCAGTATTGGATACAATAATTCCCAACCTTCCTTACCAACAAGTGCTTAGTTCGTTTTTTTAATTCTTATAGTTAGGTAATGCGTTTCTATGCAAGTTTATATCTCACAATTCTGACTTTATAACACACAATTGCGATAAGAAATCAAAAATGTACATAAGGTAAATGTATAAAATCCAAGACCATTTTTGGCCAACCAATATTGTAATCAATAAATTCATACATTTTTGTCATCCTTTCTGTTGAAATCTACCTCCATATAATTGACCTTTTCCTACACTGTGAGTTTTATTTTGATTACCTGTTCAACCAACAGCTATTGCAATACGATTAAAATTTTAGTTTTACAAAAAAATATTGTAATTCATTAGGCCTATATGAAATTGTCAATTTCATAGAAACATAGAACATAGCAATTTAGATCAGTGTGAAATAGAATCAGTTTTATTTAAAATAGAGCCAGCCACATCTTTCATTATCATGGGAACAACGTTTTTGTTTCCCCAGGCATAGCGAATAAATTGAATTAAACTGATATTGCACTTACATAAATATGCATTTTTTATTTGTGCCAGTAAATAACATTAAAAATAAAAGGAGCAATTCTAATAGGGTCCTCACACCATCTGTATTGGGCTCTAAATACAGGTTAGGACTTTATGACTGGCACGTCCACTTTTATTAACTATTCATTGTTGATATCATCAATTAATATAGCCTTTAAATATTATGCTGGTCATCACTGCATCCGATTTTATAGAGGCAAATGATCAGATCTGTGTTCTGTTTGTGATGCGTTAAGGAAAAAGTAAAGTCATTCTTTAAAGCTTAACATAAAAACAAACAAAACTTGATTAAAACAAGAAAAAGTGCTCAAGTAGCCTGTAACAATGACAAATAAAAAGAATACTTACGCACAATAGTTTCTTACTTTTTGAGTGTAATGGCGTTACAAACACTCTTCAGATTTGCGTGGAAATGAAACTATACGCACTTCCTCGTTCTCACACCTGACAGAACACGTCATTTATTACAGGATCACCTGAGCAAAACAATGTGTTCGACGATTTGTTGAATTCACCATACTGTAGGCTACATTTAAAATATAAAAAGTAAATAGTAAAAAATATATCTTCTTTAGGGGACTGGTTCACAGAATTGCGTAGACCACATGTTGCATTATTTTAACAATAACAAAAGGATTAGAAAATATATGTTAAAATAATATAACAATGGGATAGATAACTGCTCCCCTGCTCCGTGCTGCAGCCCTGTGTGTTGAGTTAGGTGTTATCATCGAAGCTTTGCCTTTTACGGCTGCTCAAAGCACACTTGTCCAAAGTTCTCCTTAAGCAGTTTAAAATATAAGAGTCAAACCAGTTTTATTTGCAACACTGAAGAGACAATTGTAGGATTTTTCAAAGACGGGTTAGACCTACACTTCATTTCGGTTCACTTTACACATTCTACTAAATATAAGTAACTTTGCATGTCAACTAACTCTCATTAATTTCCAACTACATGTCAGCTAACTCTTATTAGAGTAGTAGACTCTAATAAGAGGTTAGGGTTAGTAGAATAAGTTGACATGTAGGCCTACTTGAAATGATCTTACTAAGATCATTTCATGGCCTACTAATGATCTTCCTTGTGTTTTGAATTTTTCTAGTTCTTTGCTATATGCTGATGACTGTTATTTTTCTTTCTGGTTCTAATATTGACACAATCAATTACAAACTTAACACAGATCTGCAGCATTTACATAACTGGCTGCAAGATAATCATTTAACACTTAATGTCAAGAAAACACAATGCATTTTTATTCATCTAGGAGACAGCTATCCATATCCAATCCTATCACTTTTTCTAATCAAACGCTTTCAATTGTATCAGCATATAAGTATTTGGGAGTCTATCTTGACTCACATCTTACTTATCAAGAACATGTTCAAACCCTAACCAGAAAGTTAAACCAAAAGATAGATGTTTATAGCAAAATTAGACCATATTTGTTGCTTTCTGTTTCAAAAACCTATCTTCATGCCATCATTCTGTCCACTTTGTCGTATTGTTTACCTGTTTGGTCATTAACAACAAATGAGATTATTGAACCAGTAATAAAACTTTATAATAGAGCTCATAAGATCCATGTTAGGCTTCCAGGCTGGACTGTACTGCACTATCTTTGTGTAATGCCTTGACATTTCAGAACTATAAAATAAGCCATGGGATAAACTTGTTTTATCAAATCTCAAATGGACACACTGTAACTGCTCTAACCGAATTGGTTCCGAAACTTAGCTCAAGGTCTGAGCGCACTACGAGATCTTTTACAAATGGACTTTTGCCTTTACCGGCTTTTAGAAACTGTTATGGACAGAGATCTTTTTTTCATGTGCTCACTAAAACCTGGAATGAGATCCCACAGCACATCAGAACTATCACATCAAGAAGACTATTTAAAATAACATTTGCTCGCCATTTAATGGACAGGTATATCTGTGACCATTGAGACGGCTCTATAGCCCCTCCTGTTGCCCAATATCTTGGTTTGTGTGTCTGTTGTTGTCTCTGTCTAGTGTGTGAGCTTTGTTGTGTATGTGGTTTTTATGTTCTGCAGAGCAAGAACCTGCTGAAAATCAGTTTTATACTGAGCCAGGCCCGATTGTCCTTAATCTTTTCCTGTTTTAAAAATATATATATATAAATAAATAAATAAATAAATAAATAAATAAATAAATAAATAAATGTTACTTATAGTAAGTAGTGTTTGTTGGGGAGCATCAAAATAAAAAGTTAGCAGAAATTAAGCAGACAAACTTCTAATACTCTAATGACTGATAGTTGATGTAGTTGCAAAGTTCCTAGTAGTGTCTAAAGTAAACTATTGAAAGGTTTACCCAAAGATAAAATGAAGAAAACGAAAAAAGGGACAGAACATTTGTTTTTGGTCAAATTCAATTTAAAACTTTTAAAAAAAACTTTTTTCTAAAAAAATAAATAAAAAGAGGGTTTGCTGTGCCAGCCGAGGAATTGCCATTGAGATTGACTCAACCATTCTGTGTAGATGGTAGACTTGTAGTCAAGACCGCCTAATCCGAGACCAAGACACTACCAAGACCAGAGGGTATCGAGACCAAGACAAGACCAAGACCAAGACAGACCAAGTCAAGACCAAGACCAAGTCGAGACCAAGACCGAGACCAAGTCGAGACCGGAGGGGAAAAAAACAGACTAGTGTTGAAGCTAAGCAATAACTTGTATGAATTCAAGAACAGCAGCATAGGGTTCAGCCGCAGTTTACATTCAATGCATATTAGATGGTATTACTTAAACTACACTGGCAGAACAATACAGAGACAGACCATGTCATGTTTGTGACTGTGAGCTCACTGTAAATGTTTTTGCAGATTGGGTGAGATCAACTATGTGTAGCAATTGCATGACGGCTGTTACTGCACTATTAGAGGATTGAGACTCCCTTAAAGGTCCCATTCCATGGATTATTTTTATTATTTTATCATGTTTCCAGGGGTGCCCTTATAATGTTAGTATGTTTTTTAGATCAAAAATTGTTATAATTTAGAAATAAAAGGCATATTTCCTAGCCTGATTTCATTCCCTGGTTTGAACACTCTGTTTGAAGGGGCGTGTCTGCTGTGAGACTTCAGTGTAAACGCCCTCTGCTGTGATTGGCTGACATGCTTGCATATGAAATATCTGGCATTACATGTGGAACTATCTGGAAAACTTTTACTATTACAGCTATTATACGTTTTTACTATTACAACTATCGGGATTAACGAATCGTGAGAAGTTTTTTAAGTATTTAGATCTATTTCAATCACATAAAAAATTGCAGTGAGCGTTGAGCAGATGACAGCCTGTTGATCCCGTGAAAAAAGATCTCATTGCAACGCAGTTTCTGCACTCACTAATGATTTCACCAATGTAAACATGAGGCATATAAATACAGTAAGAGCTTCGTTGTGCAGTGTAACAGCGTCATTGATTTCATAACGAGTTTTGGCAAGTGTCCAGATAAACTCGCGCTGTGTGATTGATTGACAGCTTGGACGATTGGAAAGGGATTGTTCTTTGATCGCTTTCTGTATATTAATCACAGTTTAAGTAAGATTATTTTCATCCTACTAAGAGAAACGATGTGAAGTTGATCGCTACTTCCATATTAAATCACTACTTGTACTTACCGCTTGCTGGAATATAGTTGAAATTGCCCCCTTCATCAGTATGAAACGCTGAGAGAAGCCTGCTTGATATTATCCCAGGTTAGAAAAACAGTCCGTGGTGAAATGGAAAGAGCAAACTAACAACTTCGAATTAAACTTTTGCGGTATCCGATTATAGATAAACATCAACCGTCTGTTCAGTGGCGTCATGCCCATTCAAAGTGAGGGGGCACGTGCCCCCTCAGATTTTTCCTCCCTGATAATTTTTTTGTCACAACTTTATTCCTATTATGCGCCATAATATACCAGAGCCTATAACGACTCAAATGTATTCTTCTGGATGTGTAATAAATCGGTCAGCATCAGCCCGCCCCTTTTTCCTAATATGGTGTCTGTGTATACGCGCGTAGCGCTCTAGAATCTTTGCTGTGTATGTTCAAGCAACTCACTCGTCTCGCACGTTGAGCTGGCAATGTTTTACAGATGGTCTTGAAGTGGTAAGTGGGCAAAGCAACAAATCGGCATTGAATTAGTTATCGGATGATATTAAAAGGTAGTGGGATTATTTGTGGTTGACCTGGAAATTTTAACTTGATCAAAAAGTTATGGATTTGATATTAGCTGCGAATTCAGAGCATTAACTTAAGTTGTGTCAGTCGATAGCTAGCCTAGTCTAACCGTAAACTAGTTGGCTAACGTTACTGCCATACAAAGCCATAGTAACGTTATCTGATCGGTTTTGAAACATCTGTTCCTTATTTAAAATATAATAATGAGCAGTGTAACTACTGTATTTCAATGATTTTACTAAAGTAATGTTACATATTACATTTGATTTGATTACTTTTTTACATTTCTGTCAAATATTAACCATTTTCAAATAAACGGGGTAGTGTTAACCTTATTCAGCACTGAAATCTGTCAAACTTCTTTCAAAGTCCTTCATCACATATTAATATTAAAATAACTTAATTTCAGAGCACCACAAAGTCAGACCTCAGCACCTTTATGTACCTTTAATGTAAGATCGTTCTTAGGTCACATACCAATTTAAAATCATAACATAAAAACTGCAATGGTACTGTTTTTAAAATCATGTGTAGTAGGCCTAAGTGTACAGTAAGTGTGTGTGTAAACATGCTTTTATGAAGTAGACTTCAAAAGCTTTTAAATTTGAGCTTACAGTTCTTTCATCAGCCTGTCTTTTACATAAACTTACAAAATAGATTTTAACTTAGTCCTCAGATAGAGGAGGGTTGCTGCTAGCTCCGTTAAGGTATTACTGTCCCTCCCAAACTGCATTGAAATGGTATGTTTAGCAGCCAGAATTTAAAAATTTTCAGGGGGAGAAACCCTGACCCCTGACCCCTCCTAACATGATCCATATCACCCGTCAGAAAACAATTGCAACGTCTCAGATTGTGCCCCCCCAGAATTTTGGCTTGCATGACGCCCCTGCGTCTGTTGACATTTCGCCATCAATACGCCTGTGTTCCTGTGGGCGGAGGTTAGTCTAAACACGGTTCTGGTGATGTCACTAATGAAGGAAGTAGAGGGGTGTAGTCCAATCGAGACGTTTTTTGTAGTCAACTTCTGTTAAATAAAATATCTCGCTTGGCATTGAACTTTGAGCGTTATAATTTTACAGATATTATTTATACTCTAACAACAACATTACACACTAACTAAACTTTGAAACATGGAATCGCATGCAACGGGACCTTTAACTTTTGTGTAGGCTACTGTTGAGGACTGACATGACTGGTACTGACTGGTTCATCTGACAAAACATCAAACACCTCCAACACCATCTTGCTCCTCCAACAACTGTCTAAAGAATGAGAAATATGTAACCAATTGAAATTATAATTAAAGCTGCAAGCAGCATTTATCGGGGTTCAAGCATTTAAGGCCTTTAAGCACATAAGCATTTAAGACATTAAGGTTTATTTAGAAAGCTTTTAACCACTGAAATAATAGATTGAAAAGTCCATTTACAGCCAATACAGGCAATTTACCATAGGAAATATGTGGTTTTAAAGCTTTTTAACAGTTATAGTGCCACCTTTGGTCCGATGTCCATAAAATTTGGCATGCTTGTTAATGATCTTATGTGACATATGCTCACCAATTTTTGTGAAGTTTTGAGTTTTCATTTAGGATTTATAGGCTTTTTAGTGTATTTTGCCACGCCCATTTTATAAATGACCCTATTACAGCCATCCAAATGCAAAAGTTCAACTTTTTTTTTGATAATTATTGATCTAGAGAGTCCAGAGAATTGTCCTAGACTAGTTTGGTTCCGATTGGGCAAAAAACCTAGGACTAGTTCGCAAAAGTAGGTTTTTAACATGTTTGCGAATATTAAATGAACGGTTTGATTGACAGCAATGGTTCTTGAGGCAAAGTTGTTCAGTATGAGGAGATCTATCAACTGATATGCATATTGTGTGGATGTATGCAACACCACGTGATTACAGAGCCGAAAAAACTCGTTAGCGCCAACTAGTGGCCGATTTCTTTCAAAATTCTTACAGACCTCTTGGGCCATGAGTCGAACATGCCCATCGAGTTTCGTTCCGATCAGCCTCCGTTAACCTTGTCTAATAGGTGCTCAAACTTCATTGGCCGATGGCGGCCATGTTTTTTGAGATACACCAATGTCCTCATAGATATACATGGCACCTTGGACCAAGAGACTGCATACCAATTTTCAAGTCAATCGGACTAACGGTCAGGTGGTTATAGTCTGTTTTATGTTTCTTTCATGTTATAGCGCCACCATGTGGCCAATCGCCGCGGTTTTTTTACTGTGACCTCAGATTGACCTCTTACACATGTGTACCGAGTTTGGTGAAGATACCTCATTTATTTCTCGAGTTATAGCCGTTTTAGTAAAATAGGCTCCTCCCACAACGTACGTTTTGGCTCCCCCTAGCGACCGTGAATCGAAATTTCAACTTTTTTTCGATAATTATTGATAGTCAGACTCCAGAGAACATTTCTGCACTGGTTTGGTTCCAATCGGACGAAAAACCTAGGACTAGTTCGCAAAAGTAGGTTTTTGAGAAAATTCAAAATGGCGGAAAATTTTCCCAGGCGGAAATGAAATCGGAGATATACGTTTTGACCGTCTTGAGCCAAGGATTACAATGATATAAGACACTTGATTCTATGACAAACCGTCTAGGAGTTATGGCTGATTTCATACTTTTGCTTGCTATAGCGCCACCTATTGACCAATCGGGGTCATACTTTGATAGGTTCTCCCCAAATTGAGGACTACCATTTGGCTGAGTTTCAAGTCTCCAGCATTTACGGTTTGGGCTGCACGATGCGTTTTAGGGGAAAATAATAATAATAAAAATCAGAGCAATTACAATAGGGTTTCAGCACTTCGTGCTTGAACCCCTAATTAAAGCTGCAAGCAGCATTTATCGGGGTTCAAGCAGTTAAGGCCGTTAAGGACTTTAAGCACAAAAGCATCAAAAGTTATAAAGTTTTATTTAGCAAGCATGACATCATAGATGGAAAAGACCATGTTCTAGCATGATTTACCATGATATGCCACATTCTAGCATGATTTACCATAGTTTATCATGATTTACCATGGTTTACCATGATTTACCTTGTTCTAGCATAGTTTACCATGAATTTATCTCAGTTTACCTTGATTTACCATGTTCTAGCATGATTTACCATGATATACCACATTCTAGCAAGATTTACCATAGTTTATCATGATTTACCCTGTTCTAGCATAGTTTACCATGAATTTATCTTAGTTTACCTTAATTTACCATGTTCTAGCATGATTTACCATGATATACCACATTCTAGCATGATTTACCATAGTTTATCATGATTTACCATGGTTTACCATGATTTACCCTGTTCTAGCATGATTTACCATGATATATCACGTTCTAGAATGATTTACCAGGATTCTAGCATGATTTACCTTGATACACCACATTCTAGTATGATTTACTATGATTTACCATGTTTCTAGCGTGATTTACCATGATTTACCACATTACTAGCAATTATGTGAAGTGTCAGTGCAAATGAAGTGATAAACACTGTCAAAATATGATTTTGTTATAATAGTTATTGTTATATAAGTGATTTGCACAAAGCACATGTGAAAAGACTTCATAAGTAGAATGGCCAGCAGAGGGCACTAGAAGACCACTTATTGGCTCAGTTTCACTTTAAATTTCATTATTTTTACCAGTTTTCTGCACTAAATCAAATCAGTTTTTCCATGTTAACTCAATAATGCATGCTTACACACACACACACACACACACACACACACACACACACACACACAAAGACAAATGTTGTTGTTGTTTTTTCAATGCTATTGGGATATGTCATAATGAAAATATATTTGAATGGTCTATAAACATTTCACAAAGTCTTTGTAAGCTATTAATCAGAAGATTCAGAATTTATTCAGAAACCTAAGACTACACAAACACATTATGTTGTAGATACAGACATTTGAACTATATGATGTGATCAAACTGTCAATACTAATACTTTAACGGATGGATTTTGACTAAATGTAATTGTAATTGTAAATGTTAAAATAGTGATTTTATAAATTTTAAACAGCAGGGGGCAGTAAAATACAACTTATTGGCTTAATATGCCATTATATTCATATAATTTTCACCTTTTTAACTGTTATAGAGGCAAATTTTGTCCGATCGGTCTGAAAATTTTCATGCATGTTCAGAGTGATATTTCACTGGCTTTTTAAGAAGGTCTGAGTCATTCATTAAAGAGATATAGGCTTTCGGGGACACTTGGTAAAGGCTACATTTTGAAGTGAACCTATTATAACTATCCAAATGAAGTAGTTCAACTTTTTCTGACAATTATTGACCTAGTGAGTCCAGAGAATTGTATTGCACTAGTTTTGAACATTATGATATGAAAATTATATGATCAGAGATGGAAAAGACCTTTTACAGCCAATACAGGCAGTTTACCATAGGAAATATATGGTTTTAAAGCTTTTTAACAGTTATAGCGCCACCTATGGTCCGATCTCCATAAAATTTGGCATGCTTGTTAATGATGTTATGTCACATATGCTCACCGATTTTTGTGAAGTTCTGAGTTTTTATTTAGGATTTATAGGATATTTAATGTATTTTGCCACGCCCATTTTATAAATGACCCTATTAGAGCCATCCAAATGCAAAATTTCAACTTTTTTTTGATAGTTTTTGATCTAGAGAGTCCAGAGAATTGTCCTAGACTGGTCTGGTTCCGATCGGGTGAAAAACCTAGGACTAGTTCGCAAAAGTAGGTTTTTAACATGTTTGCGAATATTTAATGAATGGTTTGATTGACAGCAATGGTTCTTGAGGCAAAGTTGTTCAGGATGAGGAGATCTATCAAATGATATACATATTGTGTGGATATTTGTAACACCACGTGATTACAGAGCCGTAAAACTCGTTAGCGCCAACTAGTGGCCGATTTCTTTCAAAATTCTTACAGACCTCTAGGGCCTTGAGTCGAACATGCCCATCGAGTTTCGTTCCGATCGGTCTCCGTTAACCTTGTCTAATAGGTGCTCAAACTTCATTGGCCGATGGCGGCCATGTTTTTTGAGATACGCCAATGTCCTCATACACATACATGGCACCTTGGACCAAGACACTGCATACCAATTTTCAAGTCAATCGGACTAACGGTCAGGTGGTTATAGCCTGTTTTATGTTTTTTTCATGTTATAGCGCCACCATGAGGCCAATCGTCGCGATTTTTTTACTGTGACCTCAGATTGACCTCTTACACATGTGTACCAAGTTTGGTGAAGATACCTCATTTACTTCTGGAGTTATAGCCATTTTAGTAAAATAGGCCCCGCCCACAACGTACGTTTTGGCGGCCCTTAGCGTCCGTGAATCGAAATTTCAACTTTTTTTCGATAGTTTTTGATATTCAGACTCTAGAGAACATTTCTGCACTGGTTTGGTTCCGATCGGGCGAAAAACCTAGGACTAGTTCGCAAAAGTATGTTTTTGACAAAATTCAAAATGGCGGAAAATCTATCATGGCGGAAATGAAATCGGAGATATACGTTTTGTTCGTCAGGCGTCCAGCTTTCCAATGATATAAGACACTTGAGTCTACGTCATACGGTCTAGTAGTTATGAGCAGTTTTGCGCTTTTGGTTGCTATAGCGCCACCTATGGGCCAATCGGGGTCATACTTTTATAGGTTCTCCCCAAATTGAGGACTACCATTTGGCCAAGTTTCAAGGTTCCAGCTCTTACGGTTTGGTCTGCACAATGCGTTTTAGGGGAAAATAATAATAATAATAATAATAATAATTAAAGCTGCAAGCAGCATTTATCGGGGTTCAAGCTATTAAGGCCTTTAAGGGTTTTTAAGCACAAAAACATCAAAAGTTATCAGGTTTTATTTAGCAAGCATGTAACCACTGACATAATAGATGGAAAAGACCATTTACAGCCAATACAGGCAATGTACCATAGGAAATATATGGTTTTAAAGCTTTTTAACAGTTATAGCGCCACCTATAGTCCGATCTCCATAAAATTTGGCATGCTTGTTAATGATGTTATGTCACATATGCTCACCAATTTTTGTGAAGTTCTGAGTTTTCATTTAGGATTTATAGGCTTTTTAGTGTATTTTGCTACGCCCATTTTATAAATGACCCTATTACAGCCATCCAAATGCAAAAGTTCAACTTTTTTTTGATAGTTTTTGATCTAGAGCGTCCAGAGAATTGTCCTAGACTGGTCTGGTTCCAATCGTGCGAAAAACCTAGGACTAGTTCGCAAAAGTAGGTTTTTAACATGTTTGCAAATATTTAATGAACGGTTTGATTGACAGCAATGGTCCTTGAGGCAAAGTTGTTCAGGATGAGGAGATCTATCAAATGATATGCATATTGTGTGGATATTTGTAACACCACGTGATTACAGAGCTGTAAAACTCGTTAGCGCCAACTAGTGGCCGATTTCTTTCAAAATTGTTACAGACCTCTATGGCCTTGAGTCGAACATGCCCATCGAGTTTCGTTCCGATCGGCCTCCGTTAACCTTGTCTAATAGGTGCTCAAACTTCATTGGCCGATGGCGGCCATCTTTTTCGAGATACGCCAATGTCCTCATACACATACATGGCACCTTGGACCAAGACACTGCATGCCAATTTTCAAGTCAATCGGACTAATGGTCAGGTGGTTATAGCCTGTTTTATGTTTTTTTCTTGTTATAGCGCCACCATGTGGCCAATTGCCGCGGTTTTTTTACTGTGACCTCAGATTGACCTCTTACACATGTGTACCAAGTTTGGTGAAGATACCTCATTTACTTCTGGAGTTATAGCCATTTTAGTAAAATAGGCCCCTCCCACAACGTACGTTTTGGCGCCCCTTACCGTCCGTGAGTCGAAATTTCAACTTTTTTTCGATAGTTTTTGATAATCAGACACTAGAGAACATTTCTGCACTGGTTTGGTTCCGATCGGGCGAAAAACCTAGGACTAGTTCGCAAAAGTATGTTTTTGACAAAATTCAAAATGGCGGAAAATCTATCATGGCGGAAATGAAATCGAAGATATACGTTTTGTTCGTCAGGCGTCCAGCTTTCCAATGATATAAGACACTTGAGTCTACGTCATACGGTCTACTAGTTATGAGCAGTTTCGCGCTTTTGGTTGCTATAGCGCCACCTATGGGCCAATCGGGGTCATACTTTGATAGGTTCTCCCCAAATTGAGGACTACCATTTGGCCAAGTTTCAAGGTTCCAGCTCTTACGGTTTGGTCTGCACGATGCGTTTTAGGGGAAAATAATAATAATAATAATAATAATAATTAAAGCTGCAAGCAGCATTTATCGGGGTTCAAGCAGTTAAGGCCTTTAAGGCATTTAAGCACAAAAGCATCAAAAGTTATTAAGATTTATTTAGCAAGCATGTAACCACTGACATAATAGATGGAAAAGACCATTTACAGCCAATACAGGCAATTTGCCATGGGATATATATGGTTTTAAAGCTTTTTAACAGTTATAGCGCCACCTATGGTCCGATCTCCATAAAATTGTTTACTGTGACCTCAAATTGAACCCATACACATGTGTACTGAGTTTGGTGAAGATATCTCATTTACTTCTTGAGTTATAGCCATTTGAGTAAAATAGGCTCCTCCCACAACGATTTGCCACATTCTAGAATTATTTAATATGATTCTAGCATGATTTACTATCATATACCATGTTCCAGAATGATTTATTAGGATTCTAGCATGATTTACCTTGATACACCTCATTTCAGTATTATTTACTATGATTTACAATGTTTCTAGCATGATTAACCACATTACTAGCAATTATGTGAAGTGTCAGTGCAAATGAGGTGATGAACACTGACAAAATATTATTGTGTTATAATAGTTAGTTATATACGTGATTTTTAGTGTGTGTCCAAGTATGAATGCAAAAGCACATGTAAAAGCTCCAAAACTCTGGAATAGCCTTCCTGATACTGTTCGTTGCTCAGACTCGCTCTCCCAGTTTAAAACTAGATTAAAGTCGCATCTCTTCAGCCAGGCATTCATATAATATTTTTAATCTTACAGTTCAAATTACAATCCGGCCTCTAGTTAATAAACGCCAGAGGAGAACTGGCCCCCGACTGAGCCTGGGTTCTCCCAAGGTTTTTTTTTTCTCCATTGGGTCACCTGATGGAGTTTTAGGACACTATTAGGTCACTTGATGGAGTTTTTCGGTTCCTTGCCACTGTTGCCTTTGGCTTGCTCAGTTGGGGATATTCTGGGGATATCTAATTTGATTTTATCAATAAATTCCACTAGAAACAAACCTTGTTGTATTATTTTAATTTAATACTGTAAAGCTGCTTTGATACAATCTGTATTGTGAAAAGCGCTATACAAATATACTTGACTTGACTTGACTTAAAATATTTCATTATTGAGTAGAATGGCCAGCAGAGGGCACTAGAAGACCACTTATTGGCTCACTTTCACTTTAAACCAGTTTTCTGCACTAAAGCAAACCAGTTTTTCCATGTTAACTCAATGCATGCTTACACACACACACACACACACACACACACACACACACACACACACACACACACATACACACACAGTTTAGTTAACCATGATTTACCATGATATACCACGTTCTAGTATTATTTACCAGGAGATAAACGACAATCTAGTATTATTTACTTTGATTTACCATGTTTCTAGCCTGATTTATCACATTACTAGCAATTATTTGAAGTGTCAGTGCAAATAAAGTGATTAACACTGACAAAATATGATTGTGTTATAAAAGTTATTGCTATATAAGTGATTTTTTTTAGTGTGTATTCAAGTATGAATGCAAGCACATGTTGAAATATTTCATTAATAAGTAGAATGGCCAGCAGAGGGCAGTAGAAGACCACTTATTGGCTCACTTTCACTTTAAACCAGTTTTCTGCACTAAAGCAAACCAGTTTATCCATGTTAACTCAATGCATGCTTACACACACACACACACACACACACACACACACACACACACACACACACACAGACACACACACACAGCATAGTTAACCATGATTTACCATGATTTACCACATTACTAGCAATTATTTGAAGTGTCAGTGCAAATAAAGTGATTAACACTGACAAAATATGATTGTGTTATAATAGTTATTGCTATATAAGTGATTTTTAGTGTGTATTCAAGTATAAATGCAAGCACATGTGGAAAAATTTAATTAATAAGTAGAATGGCCAGCAGAGGGCAGTAGAAGACCACTTATTGGCTCACTTTCACTTTAAACCTCATGATTTTGACCAGTTTTCTGCACTAAAGCAAACCAGTGTTTCCATGTTAACTCAATAATGCATACTTGCTACATATGCTACACACAATAATGCTACACACACACACACACACACACACACACACACACAAATGTTTTAGTGATATTGGTGTCACATTCACCTTCATCACATTCACCTTCTGTCTTCATCACATTCACTATCTGTCGTCATCACCTGCACCTGCTCCTCATCACCCTCCTCATCATCACCTGCTCCTCATCATCATAACCGTCACCTGTTGTCCTTGTCTTGATCTGTGTATTTAAGTTCCCCTCTCATCCATTATCATTGTCGGTTATTGTTTGTGCACTAGCACTCTGTTATGTTTGTTTTCATGTTGGAAAATAAAACCTTTGTTATATTTGTACCACACACACACACACACACACACACACACACACACACACACACACACACACACACACACACACACACACACACACACACACCATCATTTATCATGATTTACCATGGCTGATACCAATACCAATATGAGAAAATGACTATTTTAAACAGCGGGGGGCAGTAAAATACCACTTATTGGCTTAACATGCCATTAATTCATATCATTTTCACCTTTTTAACTGTTATAGAGGCAAATTTTGTCCGATCTGTCTGAAAATTTTCATGCTTGTTCAGGGTGATATTTCACACGTTCTGACTTGTTTTTAAGAAGGTCTGAGCATTGATTAAAGAGATATAGGCTTTCGGGGACACTTGGTAAAGGCCAGATTTTGAAGTGAACCTATTATAGCTATCCAAATGAAGTAGTTCAACTTTTTCTGACAATTATTGATCTAGTGAGTCCAGAGAATTGTATTGCACTAGTTTTGAACATTATGATATGAAAATTATATGATCAGAGATGGAAAAGACCATTTACAGCCAATACAGGCAGTTTACCATAGGAAATATATGATTTTAAAGCTTTTTAACAGTTATAGCGCCACCTATCGTCCGATCTCCATAGAATTTTTCATGCTTGTTAATGATGTTATGTCACATATGCTGACCACTTTTTGTGAAGTTCTGAGTTTTTATTTAGGATTTATAGGCTTTTTAATGTATTTTGACACGCCCATTTTATAAATGACCCTATTAGAGCCATCCAAATGCAAAAGTTCAACTTTTTTTTGATAGTTTTTGATCTAGAGAGTCCAGAGAATTGTCCTAGACTGGTCTGGTTCCGATCGGGCGAAAAACCTAGGACTAGTTCGCAAAAGTAGGTTTTTAACATGTTTGCGAATATTTAATGAACGGTTTGATTGACAGCAATGGTTCTTGAGGCAAAGTTGTTCAGGATGAGGAGATCTATCAAATGATATGCATATTGTGTGGATATTTGTAACACCACGTGATTACAGAGCCATAAAACTCGTTAGCGCCAACTAGTGGCCGATTTCTTTCAAAATTCTTACAGACCTCTAGGGCCTTGAGTCGAACATGCCCATCGAGTTTCGTTCCGATCGGCCTCCGTTAACCTTGTCTAATAGGTGCTCAAATTTCATTGGCCGATGGCGGCCATGTTTTTTGAGATACGCCAATGTCCTCATACACATACATGGCACCTTGGACCAAGACACTGCATACCAATTTTCAAGTCAATCGGACTAACGGTCAGGTGGTTATAGCCTGTTTTATGTTTTTTTCATGTTATAGCGCCACCATGTGGCCAATCGCCGCGGTTTTTTTACTGTGACCTCAGATTGACCTCTTACACATGTGTACCAAGTTTGGTGAAGATACCTCATTTACTTCTGGAGTTATAGCCATTTTAGTAAAATAGGCCCTGCCCACGACGTACGTTTTGGCGCCCCTTAGCGTCCGTGAATCGAAATTTCAACTTTTTTTCGATAGTTTTTGATATTCAGACTCAAGAGAACATTTCTGCACTGGATTGGTTCCGATCGGGCGAAAAACCTAGGACTAGTTCGCAAAAGTAGGTTTTTGACAAAATTCAAAATGGCGGAAAATCTATCATGGCGGAAATGAAATCGGAGATATACGTTTTGTTCGTCAGGCGTCCAGCTTTCCAATGATATAAGACACTTGAGTCTACGACATACGGTCTAGTAGTTATGAGCAGTTTTGCGCTTTTGGTTGCTATAGCGCCACCTATGGGCCAATCGGGGTCATACTTTTATAGGTTCTCCCCAAATTGAGGACTACCATTTGGCCAAGTTTCAAGGTTCCAGCTCTTACGGTTTGGTCTGCACGATGCGTTTAAGGGGAAAATAATAATAATAATAATAATAATAATAAAAATCAGTACAATTACAATAGGGTTTCAGCACTTCGTGCTTGAACCCCTAATAAAAATCAGTACAATTACAATAGGGTTTCAGCACTTCGTGCTTGAACCCCTAATAAAAATCAGTACAATTACAATAGGGTTTCAGCACTTCGTGCTTGAACCCCTAATTAATGTGTAGGTGGAAACGTATAACATCAAATTAAAGATACACAATTATAAACTTGGATTAGGTCTAATGTTTAGTCAACACAACGGAGATATGCAGATGATATTTAAAAGACCATTTATTTAGTCTAACACCAACAACACAACTTGCACACACACACACACACAGATATCAAAGATTCAAATTAATCTAAGCAAATGCCTGCCTATCTCTGCCGATTTCGGAATCTCAGACTCCAAATGAACCCATTCTGCAACTTTTAAATACTTAATTACATTTTTAAAAACGAAATTATAGGCTTAAGTGCGGGATCCGAAAGTTGGTCGTTTTGTCGCTATGGTTACACACACACACACAACACACACACACACACACACACACCGTTGGCAGTGCGCTCAAAGTCATCTGTCAGTTGTGTAGTTGTGCAGTTACCCAAAATGAATGACTCCTGAATGAAGTTAAAACCCATCATGTTACTGATATGTGTTTTTTAAACCAAGTGATCAAAGTGCTCGTTGCCGCTGCGATCAGTGGCCGCGGATACAGTGTTTTCTCATGTGGCTAGCACACGCCGCACTGTCAGCACTCGGACGCGCGCTTCAATCCGTTCCGTTGCGGATAATAATGTTGCATTATCGAACGTTGTGTCGTCGTGGATATTGTAGTATTGTATTGCTAAATCCCCCGACCACTATGTTGGTCTGAGACAGCGAGACCTAGACAAGACCGAGAGGTCCGAGACCAAGACAAGACCAAGACCAAAGACCGTCAAGGCAGTGACAAGACCGAGACCACGTAAAAGTGGTCTCGAGACATACATCACTAGTAGATGGGCACGGTTACTGTGGGTTGCTCTGGGTTTTGCCATGGTTTAGGACAAAATGTTGCCCCAGTGAATATTACTCCAATAAAATATATTGAGGCCATCCTTTTTCATGGCCACAGGAGTGTTTTTAGTTCCTCCATTTAAATAGCTGCGTGACCTGTTATCCTGTTAGACTGTTATCTCCTCCTGGTTCACTGGCTTTGTGTTACAGTCACAGGTTTTTATAATTTAAAGACGGTCAGAGTTCTGTTTTTGTTGGGTTACTCAAAACGTAAAGTCAATTTGTGTCTTAAACCTGACAAAGATGTACAGTAGGGCTACTGCAAATGGATTTTCAATGCATTTTTTTCAACTTTTACGTTTGTTCTGCGACTTCTTCAATGTTACATCTTTGTATATATATTTTAAATACACGAGTACAAAGAGTAAGAAAACATATATATTGCAAATTGTGTCAAATAAGTGTCCATTATGGTGGGTAAAAAAATAAAAATAAAAATAAAAACTTTTAGCTTGGTTTTTGTTTTCATAGAAACGAAACTCGGGGATGGGCGGACCGATCTCGAAGAATAGATGGGAGATCCTCACTTAGAAAGATTCTCGTATAAATTCTTGCTGTTTAAACAATTAATTTTAAGAAAATACGTATCACTGCAGTGTTACAAAGAGAAAATGTAAATGAACAATTTCTCCTGCACTTAAGTCTAAACAAGCCTGCTGTAGCCTGAGGCACATGACGTCGCTCATTTAGATAGCTAATATTATCTGGATTTGTTTTACAATAGCCACGAATGTAAATGTGACATTTAATATAATGTGTTTGCGTGATGTTTGTTAAATTAAAAGTTGCTAAAAGACAGGCAATTATCTGTGATTGCTATTGATAAATGCTCAACAAAAAAAGTAATTAAAGTTAAAATTACGGCTTTCAAATATCATGCTAAATTGTTATAATTACCTGTGTCATTCCCAGAAGTCGCACAAACCTTCTATTCAGAAGAGGACTGTCATGTGACATTTGAACCGAGGCGTCGGAGCTTGTGTCGAGAAAAAATGGGCGTGCCAGATAAAGCCGAGATTCGAGGCTTGTGTTGTTAACGTGAAAATCATGTGACTAATGACCATAGACAGTAAAATAAGCTAATAGGTGTGTTCGACATCGGCTGCGGCTGGATGCACCCGATCGGCGAGAGTAGCCGCGTGCAGGCGGGGAGGAGCTGCAAACGGAGACGTGAAGTCGGACACTTTCTGGTTCCCGTAGGGACCGCTCACGTGGTGTTTGCATACTTTACCACAGCTGCAGTGAAATAAATGCAATATTTGCCAAATAATGCACAGATGTTTCAGAGACATTTTGATTCAATACTTTATGTAGCCTACTGCTTCATCCAGCGTCTGTTTGAACAAGAATAAAGTTCATCATAAGCTACTATCAATGAAGTGGAGTCTACGTTTTTTAAGCAGTTTTAATTTGATAAACATGACACAATATAACATGACAACGACATGAAAAGAGTGTTCACTGTTATAATAAACTGATTTGAGAGCTTTAGAGGAACTAAAGGTTTTCGAATAAACACGAAACACACGTGATCGTTGTCATGCAGTGAATCCGGCCAATCGTGGAACAGCAGTGTCGTCATCAGAGCTCCTGCAGCCCAGTGCAGCCGCTCTTGAGAAGCTGCGCTGGCTGAGTTCTCCGGCTACTCTCGAATTGCACTCGCGGTACTTTGATGGCATACGTCACAGTCACGTGGCGTCGGCGCTGTATCAAGTCGGACAAAATTTCTAACCGGCATGCACTGCTTTAAGTCAGCCGCCGATCGGTCTGCGCAGAGCTGCATGAAGTCGAACAAGCCTAATGACAAACGAGGCCTCGGTTTTTGTGGATACGTCATCGGTTCGGTCTGAGTGTCGCTTCCGGAAAAAGAAGGTTCGAAACTCGCGCCACTTTGTAGGTGTTGTCAGGAGTAGTAGAAGCAGTTGTAGTAGTGTCAGAGAGTTAGAGAACTATCATTGTCATTGTCGTTATTGTGTCATATAATGTGTTAGGTCTGTATATTATTATTTTATCAGGTTAGAATAGTTATAGTATATTGTTATTATTAATTATAGTAGCTATATTATAGTCTTGTTATATTAATTAGATAAGATTATTTGGATTGCTTTAGATTTTGGGATCTGGACTGGACACTGCTTTTTGATTTGGATTGGCCTTTTGGATTTGTTTGCTTTTTGTGACCTTTTCCTTTTTCCTGGTAATGGACCAGCAAGAAAGAGGAAATCCTCCCCTGTCTGGGCTCAACAGAAGCATCAGTATCCTCATTTATTCCAGCTGGCACTGGCATTATTATGTTCCCCTGCATCCTCTGTTCCTTGTGAAAGGATCTTTTTTCCAAGGCTGGAGAGATTTTGTCCGAGAAGAGGAATCGTCTAAACCCCAACACACTTGAAATAATTCTGTTACAATAAAAATCTATTGTAATCCTTCCTTCACCCACCCCAAACTGCAGTGTTGCAGTTTGCTCCTCTATATCCCCAGTCCAATAAGCACAACACTGCACTGCACTAAAACTATAACAGTTCACTGCACAATAACCCCCACAATTTTTACCACCCCAGACTATTCTGTTGCAGTTTATTTATTACAGTTCCTCCACCATAAGTACTGCAATCAACACAGTGTCACTGTTGTTGTTCATACTGTCACTATCCAACCAATTTATGAATAATTAATTAACTGTGTGTGTGACAGTTGTCTCTGCACAAGTAAATTCAGACAGAGAAAGATATTTTATATTATACCCAGGCAATGGACAAATGTCTGCTCAGGTCTTTTTGCTCAGAATTGGTTCAGCACTGGTTCACCATTCAACACTGGTTCAGAATTAATTAATTTGTCTGCTATTTCTTTGCACAGTAGCTAGGTGTCACTGGTGAGCAATGCTGAATGAAGCTTCAAGTAATGAACCTTTAGCTGAAGCAATGGGCCGCGAGGTCACAGTGGTTCAGGAAGCCTCATTTTGCCATCACTAACTATAGGTATTGGTGTCTGCCAATACTGGCCTTGATAGTACCTATATCGGATAAAAAAAGGTAAGTGCCGCATGTCTTCCTCATTCTTATACACTGTACACGTCATCCACCCCACGCCCCAAAGAAATTGTTGCTTAAAGGGACATTGTGTAGGATTTTCTCTCATCTAGCGGTGAAATTGTATTTTGCATTCAAACGAATAGTGCTCTCCAGCGCCTCGCTTTTTCAAATGCGTGTTGCATCTACGGTAGCCTCTATGTACCAAAAAGCTATGACAGGATGTCTTATAATAGCACTTCATCGAGTTTTCCTTCGGGTGAACTGGTTTGTTATTTCAAACAAACTGCAACTTGACACAACGAACAAACGAATGTTACAGTTTTGAACAAACAAAACCTATAGGGCCTTCTCTATTTTACTCAATAGCTGCTATTCATCAAAAAGCCTGTTTAACTTTTAACTATAAATGTTCTACTCTCTATATAATAAAGTACACAACCAAGCAATGAAAAAAAGCTTGTAATTAAGACCGTAACATTGACTTACCTGTCGAGAAGAAAGCAGGCAACTTCAGCGTCTCTTTTGAAAGCTTTCTCCTGCATTAGCTATCCCAACATTAACCCTTGTTTTTTGTAATCTCCGGTCACGTTTCCTTTTACGGTCTATTTGGGACTTTTTCGACGACGAGGACTCCTTATCCTGTGACTCAGCATATGTATGGTCCTCCATTATAAATAACCGTACTTTTAAACTTGCCAGGGCAGTGACAAGCGCCTCTCACTGCTCTGCTCCTCCGCTTCTGCTGGCTTCAGTCACGTGACGCGGGCTCTGAACGAAAACGCGTTGTGGAAACGCGCTGGCCTAGTACTTTTTGTCCCTCTCTGCTATTATAGTTTTTCAAGATGGCAGAACTACATGGAAGCCTCCGTGGACCTACCCGTCCCATGTATATAAAAATAATAAATTCTTCGTTTACGAGGATAAGTCAGATACTTAGCAGAGGTATTTGTACACCATTGAGGACATATTTATGAATAAAAATATTGATTTTAGATAATAAAATACCTAAAAAACTACACATTGTCCCTTTAAGGAACCACTGGATTGTGTTTGGCAACTTGCCTATAATACACTGTTGATGCTACAGTGTGCCCAGTTTAATATGAACAAGCCTAAATAACATCCTAAAATTAAGTAAGATTGCTCAGCACTGCAACTGTACCTAAAATGTACTAATTCTGTGCTTTGTGATTCTGTAGCCTACTGTCCAGTATTTGATATATCACCAAATGAAGCAGATGGTAATAAAACAAAACAATGAATTGAATGATTGAATGCATGCCAATTATCTTGACCCAGTTATGTCCCATTTGTCTTGACCCAGTTATGTTTATAAGTCAATGTCACTGATAATATCATTTTCATTAGTGAAACATCACCCCCTTTTTGAAAGCTAACCATCTTAATTGGTTCAAAACACCAACTTTATGTTTTGTCAGCAACCAAGAGCGATATAACCAGTTTTATAAGCAGCATACATCAAAAAAATCCTGTGTTATGAATTAATAATCAAATGATAGTCAGTGTTCATAAGCATTTATTTACATTAGTATTCAAAATCATATGCCTAACATTCAACAAATGAGAATAGCCTATAGTTGTCATGATTTACAAATCATGATTTACAAAAGATTTAATTATATTTTTTGCATATCAGATTAAGCTAAAAACTGATATGAAATAAGGCATTATGTGATCAAGTAAGAGTTGTTATTTATTGAGTTTTTATTGAGTTTTTATAGGAATTAAAGTTAATGAATATTAATAGCTGAATATCATGCTTTTGCAGGCTGCAATAATTATTTGGGGTTCTTCACTCTGTATCACAGCTTGCAGAACAGTAAGGAAAAGAGGTTCTTATTTTAAAGGTTGTATCAGCAATTTCAGGCCCAAACATAAATGATCACATTCATCTAATCTTTCCTAACGATCCACTATCTGCTCGCCCCATAAGCAGGCCGTCAAAAAAGCGCGTCTAGGCAGCCTAGACACCAACCACTCAAAACCAAGCGTGCCGCACAAGCCCTGAAAAGTGAAGCCAAAACGTCTCGATCGCCCCCCGGTGACTGGTCCTAGTATTGGTCATAAGCCCCGCCTCCCCGTGTTATTCAACGGGACGTGAGACCAACTAAACAATTAAATTACACTTAAAATATCTTTTTTCCAAAGGTGGTTTCTTTCATTTGCTGTCTTTTTTATCACGCTGATGTAAGTTCAAGTGTCTGTTTCAAAAATAAGTTGTTTTTTAGTTAGTTACGTGATGCGGTGTTGTAACGTCATGATTGACAGCTGTGATTGACAGGTTCTCTGAGCGAAGTAGTCACTGAAGCACCAACGGACATTTTTTCGGGATCTTCGGAGCTGAGGAGATTGTATTTACTTTATTTTAACAAGCCTCTTGTCGTACTGCAATCAATTTTTAAAAAAGTGTGCAGAATCCACTCTCCCTGAGTGAGGGCGGAGCGTTGATTTCGCGGCTTTACTTCCTGCTCACTACTGCGCAGGTCTGGTCCCGAGATCGCTACTGCGCAGACTCAAGTTCCAATATGTCAGCGCCATATCGAGACTCTGGCGGCTTCAGTTCTCATCAATGGAAGAGAGCGAAGGGGCGTCGTCCATCTTTTTTTACAGTCTATGCTCAAAACCAAAATAAATAGTGTTCCAACCAATCACCGACAGGGGGTGGGTGTTGTGAGGTTTTGCGCTCGTGCACGGCTGCACGCGAAGTCGGAGCTGAAGAAGAAGCCAGCGTCTATCAACCAGGGGGGCATGGATTTCTATTATTTTGAAGGTACCCCCGGGCGCCGCCATTGGCAAGTGGACCCCCACCTGCTGTTAGCATCCCATTGACTCCCATTCATTTTGGCGTCACTTTGACAGCGAATAACTTCACATCTGAGGCGTTTAAAAACTCCATTTGTCCATTATTTATTTCTAAAGAAACACGAAAATGTATAAAAGGCTCCATTACCTTGTAGCTTACGTTATGGCCCCGTAGAAGCAATTTTTGTAAAAATAGGCTAACGATTGCGTCATAGCCACGCGACTCTCTGTCGCACAGTAGGAAATTACCGTATGGACAGGAGGAGAAGCTCGCGGGCAATCAGGAGGACGTGGAGGCAAAATGACTATTAAAGTAATTAATCAGAACACCTACTAAAAGTTGCTCCTGCTCCTAGCTCATGGACAGCTCCTACTCACACTCTCCGTCTCTGGAAGTCTCGGAAGGGAATGATTCAGATTGATCTTGGCACAGCTACTAGAAGACAGACTGTTTGCTCACGTCACATCTACGTCGTCAAGCTCAGTTTGAGTCTGCGCAGTACGCTCGACCCCCAGGAAGTAAGAGTTTCTAATTGGCTTCACTTTGTCTCCGTTGAATCCAATGGGGTCGCTGTGTTCATTTCTTTTACTGTCTATGCTATCAACGAACAAGAGAAATTGAACATGGCTGAATCAATCCCCAAGAGGAGGAGGAGGAGGAGGAGGAGGAGGATGATTAGGGCGAGGGAATACCATCGTGTTTATTCCAAGACACGAATAGTTATCGGGAAGGCATTTGAAAGGTGGAGATACTGGAGTCAGGTGCGCGCGCGTGTGTGTGTGTAGTGCAATGCAATGTCTTAGGATGTGTTTGTGAGTTCTGAGCAAGCGGCAACCTCCCTGTCTCTCTCTTGAAACCAACACGGAAGTGAGTTAAGGCCCTTGCACACTGAGTCCGAAATTCGCGTCCGAAAGTTTCGCACGTTAAAAAATAAATACGACCACACGTTATGTCAATCACGCTTGTACACTGCCTCCGAAAATTTAGTCCGGCAAAAAAAAAAAAAATCGAATCGGGTTCGATTTTCTGCGTTTTTCGCATCAGTAGCAAGCATTTTGAATGGTGTTTTGACAATTCAGAGCCGCCGAATCACAAAACTGAAAAAACGCATGCGATAATTTCGGACTCCGTGTGCAAGGGCCTTTAAACTGCAATTCATTGACTGGCCGCTTGAGGCTGGCTGCACAAGTGAGTCAAATCCATAGACAGTATATAAACTGGACACAGCGACCCCATAGACTTCAACAGAGAAAAGTGAAGCAAATTAGAAGCCCTCATTTCCTGATTGCCGAGCATACTGCGCAGCAGACTCAAACTGAGCTTGACGACGTGGATGTGACGAAATCTGAACCATTCCCTTCAGAATCTTGCAGAGACGAAGAGTGTGAGTAGGAGCTGTCCATGAGCTAGGAGCAGGAGCAACGTCATGATTCTCTATGGGCTTCTCCCTAGACTTTATCGGACATTATGCCTCCACGTCCCCCGATTGACTGTGAGCTTCTCTTCCTGTCTCTACGGTAATTTCCAGAGAGTCCCGTGGTTATGATGCAATCGTTAGCCTACTTTAACAAAAACTGCTTCTACGGGGCCATAACGTAAGCTACAAGGTAATGGAGCCTTTTATACATTGTCGTGTTTCTTTAGAAATAAATAATGGACAAATGGAGTCTTTAAACGCCTCAGATGTAAAGTTATTCGCTGTCAAAGTGACGCCAAAATGAATGGGAGTCAATGGGATGCTAACAGCAGGTGAAGGCTTGTTAGCCAATGGCGGCTCCCGGGGGTGGTACGGAAATCGAGCGCTCAATAGAGCATCACAGTCCCGCCCACAGCCGGTTCCGGAAGTAAAAATTCAATACAATTTCTCCATTGACAGTTGGGATATAAGCCATAAAAACGTAACCATACATGGTAGACTTAAAACCAGCTACGGGTGTACTAAGCGATTATATATGCTCATATAACCGCCAAAAGTTCATGGGGCACTAACCTTGTTTTGGGATAAATGCCTTTTATTCGCGATGTCTTGGAGAAGTACTTCATTACCCACAATCCTGAACAATCCCACAATCCCACAGTGATGCATCTGATTGGTGGAGCTCGTGTAACTGTCTGGTTAAACCCCGCTAAAGTCCGTGAAGACTGAAGATCATTAAAAAAAAAAACCTGTGTTTGTTGCGTTTTTTGCACGGTAGATTTATCAGTGCAATCATGATCTCCTTGGCTGCCATGATGGCTTTTTTCAAGGAGGAAAACAAAAGTGTTAAAAGGGGTGAAAACCACTTCAAATCGGGTCATGTAGTTGAGTGTAGCGTGTCCGAGGGTCAGCTTGTGGGTTTTGTAAGGGCCAGCATGAGGGACAAGACCTACAAAGTTGTGGTGAGTTTTGCAGGGAGATGGCAACGTTAGTTAGCATTATCGTTCACTTTAGCTAGCCTACTGTAGCCTCCATATGAGTCATATCAAGCATTTTATGATGCCACTGTCAAAACAATATTTAGCTTAGGCATACCTCTTCATGCATTTACTGAACATTTGTGTAATAATTTATTCATGGCAAGTTAATAAACTGAATATGATGCACTTTCTGGTTTGCTGACCATCACTGTTTAATTTTCACTTGTTGTTATTAAGAAAATACATTAAATGTTATTACAATTAAGGATGAACTATAACTTCATGAATAAAATGAGCATGGACCACAAGTGGGAAATTGTTGAGGCATTTGTCTGCAACCTGCCCGTGGGCCGCTGAAACTGATGAGCAGAACGCCGCGGACCGGGCGCCAAAACTATTACCCCTCATTTCAGAGGGCGTTTCAGAAGCTTCCTAGAAGCGGCTCTCCGCGCCGCTTCGCTAAATATAGGCGCCTAGTCTATATTTGACGGACGCGCATCCAAGTCGCACCGGGAATACAAAATAAAAGTAAAAAAAACATTGTCAAATTCAAAATAAACACCCTGTGCAAACTCCCAAACGTATTACACACCAATATCCTTGGTAGAAACCATAGACTGTATGGTAGAAACCCAAACATCAAGAAAAACCACGTCGGACAAGCAAATCACGTGGTCTCGCGCATCCAGTCGCTCCGCTTCTGAAATGCTCCTGGGGTGCTTCTCAATTCTTATTTGTGCATCCTCGTTTCCTTTCCTCGCTTCCTTTCCTCGCGTCTCAGCTCCGCCCCCTGTAGGATGCGAGGAAAGGCTGCAAGGAAAAGACGCGAGGACGGAGGAATCGAATGAAAGCTTTTTTTATACATTGAATACTTGATCACTTGAGCGTCACTTCACTGCGTCATCAGCAGGATCTGCCCTTATGTTCTTGAAGTTTGTTTATTTAAGAAATTCATAATAAATATTAATAAAGCAAGATACCCTGTTGAAATATGTGAGTTGTGTGGTTTATATAAACTGCAAATATAAAGTATAAATCAAAATGATTGTGACCGATGTGAAGGGGGAGGAGAATTTATACGTGCGTCACGTTTTAGTCGACACAACTCTTCCGCATAGGATACACCTGTGTATCCTCGCTCAAGACTCCTCTAGAAGCCTCCTCACTCCTCGATCCTCGACTCCTCGCGGTGCAATTAGAGAATTTAGATGTCCTTCAAGATGGCTGAGCTCGATCGGTTTCCGGGTCATAGGATGGAGGACGGAGGAGAGAGGAGACGAGGAGGGATATTGAGAAGCACCCCGGGTGTGAGTTGGCACCGCGTGGAGGACGGAATAAAACCTTGTCGCAGACGTAATGCACCGCACACGTGTGCAGTGTAAATGAGGGGTCAAACCTTGCAGGCTGTTGGTGACCCGGCTACCGGCAGTTTCATAAACACGTCCACACAACACAACATGCTAGACATTACAAATAATTGTAAAGTAGGCTAGAATGCATGCTACATGTTTTGGAACCTTTGAACAAAACATCTTCAACCTGTCCTGTCAGCAGAGTGTCCTGTAATATTGAGAACAATACCTATAAAACACTATTATTTACACGATTACTACTGAAAGAACTGCTATAAACTGCACAAGAAAAAGTTCGCGTTCTGTCGTCAGATTTGAAAGTCGCTCTAAAGGCTCTTTCGCGGTTGTGGCTTCAGTCGACTTCAGTGAGGCGCGGTGGTTTATGGGATGAGTAGTTCCTTCGCTCGGAAATGAAAATATGTACACAGTCTTGTACCTTTGACTTTTTTTGGATTTTCTCGTCGTTTTTTCACTCGAAACGATATGTTGTATGCCTATGAGTTCAGCCGTAGCTGGTTATCCTCAGACATGCTCTAAAACTCTTTAAATACGGATTTTCCAAAACGTCAATGGGAGAAATGAATGGGAAATTTACTTCCAGCACCAAAGCGCTCTCGGGCTGTGGGCGGGACTGTGATGCTCTATTACCCCCCTGGTCAAATCTGTATCTCCCCCATGTTAAAATTACCAACTTTACAGCAGAAAAAAACATGTTTACATCCTGGTTCTCTATGTGGCTTTGGTCTATACAGCTAATGTTGCCCTTCATAACAACTGTGAGGGGGGTGTATTTTTTTATAACTCATTTGTTTAGTTGATTAATATTTAAAGTTCTGCATAATTAAGGGTGTGGCCACTTGAGTGACAGGTGGATTGCCGCTGATGTCAATGCTAGCCGTTGTCTGCTGTTACTAGCCGTCACTTCACCTCAGCAAATTTTAGCTGCTGAACTTGCCATCTCTGCAGTGTTTTGTGCTTTTTTTCGGGATTATTTCATACAATTTAATACACCCATTACTTCGCCCACGGCTTAGGATTCCGTCGTTGTCGTCGAGTATCGTTCGAGAGAACAACCAGCGCTGTATTTCAGTTGTTTTCCTCTGTGAACATGCACTAATGGATGTCTGACAATTTCGTTGCTTTTTGGAGTTTTCAGATTTAAAAACGTCAATAAAGGCTTGTTCGTTCTGCTCTCACGGAACAGATAGATTATAATATGCTTATGTACCGTCAGATGAAATCCTGCAGGTGTCGGCACTTTCTCCGTCCATGCAATAAATGCACATCCTTGAATGAGCATGGATTTCAAGTCGCAGACTTGGTACTGTCAGTAGTAGCATAACGTTATAGCATTACCTCCCCAGCCTGAGCTAACTCGATCACGTTGAGCTAGGTGGGCGTGATTTCAGATAGCCAGGCTCCTCAGCTCCACTCATGCCCCGCCTCTTTGCCCATTTTCTGTTATCCGGGAGTGACGCAAGGCCAAGATGGCGACGGCCGGCTCCGCCCACTTTAGGCTTCAAAAATGCTCTTCAGAAACCTATGGGTGACGTCACGGACATTACTTCCATATTTTTTTACAGTCTAAGGTTCTGAGGAGTGACTACGCGTGCAGCCGCGCACGAGCGCAAAACCTCACAACACCCACCCCGTCGGTGAAAAGTGAACACTTCAAATATCTTTTTTCCGAAGGTGGTTTCTGTCATTTACTGTAGTTTTTATAACACTGATGTAAATTCAAGTGTTTGTTTTTAAAATTTACATTTACATTTACATTTAGTCATTTAGCAGACGCTTTTATCCAAAGCGACTTACAAGTTAGGACTAGATTAAGCGAGTCATCATGAAGAGGCAAAAAACAAAAGCAACGCAAGAAGTGCTCAAGATACGAAGTTCAGGCATTATTCAGAGTAGCATAAGCCCAATAAGTGAGGTTTTAGAGGGAAAGTTTTTTTTTTTTTTTTATGAGGTTAAGTGCTCATGGAAGAGATGGGGTTTCAGCTGTCTTTTGAAGGTTGTCAGGGATTCTGCATTCCGGATGAGGGTGGGGAGAGCGTTCCACCAGCATGGAACTGTGAATGAGAATGTTCTGGACAGTGATTTTGTGGCTCTCTGTGATGGAACCACGAGACGTCGCTCGTTGACCGATCGTAGGCTTCTGGTAGGGATGTAGGCTCGTAGTAGTGAGTGAAAGTAGGAGGGAGCTGAGCCTGTGATAGATCTGTAAGCAAGCGTCAATGCCTTGTACTTGATGCGAGCAGCGAGAGGTAGCCAGTGCAGAGAGATGAACAGAGGAGTGACGTGGGCCCTCTTTGGCTCGTTGAAGACAAGACGAGCTGCAGCGTTCTGGATCATCTGTAGAGGTTTGGTTGCACATGATGGAAGTCCAGCCAGAAGAGCATTGCCTCTAGAATGCATTGCCTTCTAGTAGTCAAGCCTAGAAATGACCAGGGCCTGGACGAGAAGTTGTGTTGCATGCTCAGTTAGGAAAGGCCTGATCTTCCTGATGTTGTGCATTGCAAACCTGCATGATCGAGCTATCTTTGTAATGTGATCTGTGAAGGTCAGCTGGTCATCAAACGTTACTCCCAGATTTCTGACCGACCTTGATGGGGTGATTGATGATGATCTAGCTGGATAGTGAAGTCGTGTTGTAGAGATGGATTGGCAGGGAGGATGAGAAGCTCAGTCTTTGTCAGGTGGAGCTGCAGGTGATGTTCCTTCATCCATGTCGAGATGTCCGCCAGACAGCTTGAGATCCGTGCAGCTACTGTGGGATCATCTGGTTGAAATGAGAGGAAGAGCTGTGTGTCATCAGCATAGCAGTGGTAGGAGAAGCCGTGTGCTTGTATGATGTGTCCCAGTGATGTGGTGTAGATGGAGAAGAGGAGCGGTCCCAGCCCTGAGGAACACCTGTGGTCAGTTGATGAGATCTGGATACCTCGCCTCTCCATGCGACCCTGAAGGACCTACCTGTGAGATAGGACTCAAACCAGTGGAGGGAAGTTCCTGTGATGCCCAGTGATGAGAGGCTGGACAGAAGGATCTGATGATTCACAGTGTCGAAGGCAGCGGACAGATCCAGGAGAATGAGGACTGAAGATTTGGAAGCAGCTTTTGCGATCCGTAGGGCTTCTGTGACTTCGTCGATAGGCAGAACATTCTCCCAGACCCAGACGGTCCAACATCGGACTGGTTCTTTCACCTGCAGACGCATAATAATCTTCGGAAACACTACCATTTCTCTGTCCGCACTCCACTTCATCTGCTAGTGAATTTAACGCTCGCATCAGCTCTGCCGCCGCACTGTTTCCTTCCAACACCTCTAAATACGCACCAAAGCCTATGTTTACCTGTTGCCGAGGTAACGGGCACGTGATCGGCTCAGAATGCATTTTCAAAATGCACATTGAATTTTGCTACATTCATTGCGTGACACTTAATGAAAATGCAATCGCAAGTGTCTTAACTGTGAGTGTAAATGCAATTAAGAAAAAAATACATTTAAATTACAATTTTGCCAGTTTTTGCTTGAACATGTTAAACACATCTAATCATTTCTGTAATACATTTAAATTTTAATTTTGCAACTTATAAAGCGTTAAAAATGTATTCAATTTACATATTAAAACTAGTGTATGAAATGGCAAATGTAACTTATATAATTGAATTTTCATTTTCATTTTGCACCAAACATTGCACAAATGTATGGGGAAATTAAAATTTAAAATCAGAAATGCATTGCCATTTTACATATTGCATTGTCATTTTGCATATTACATTTCAAATTGAATATTGCTACACATAAACTTCCATAATATACAAGCAATAGTTTGTTGTTATTTGCCAGCAGCACACGAGCTCCAGACAAACTATGACACTCAAAACTGTCCTGTTACTATAACATCACAACAACAGCATATCTTGATTCTGTGAAACATAGCAAAACCAATGTTACTCACGTATGGAGCAGAAACAACACAACCTCTGCGTTCGTTTTTAGGCCGCTTCTGTCTCTCCAGCGCTGGAAAGCTTTTCTAATATTAACGCTGATCTTAAAGCCCTTGTCTGATCATAACCCTTCTTTTTAAAGTGATATTCCTCTGACCTTTTCTCTTTTGTAATGTCTCTCAGCTATCTCTCTTTCTACAGTCTTTCTTCAAATTAGTGATGGGTCGATCATGAACAATTCATTCATTTTGAACAAATTCTTAATATGACAGAGTGATTCGCTCATTTTGTGTTGACCGCGAAATTTGTGTCGCGCATGGGCAACATCCTATAGGATCTCTACAGGAAACAGAAATGATCAGTTCACCTCTCGAGTCTTCAGGTCTAAGTCATTCATTATTCATTGTTAAGTGACGTGACAGCTATATTGGATACAATAATTCCCAACCTTCCTTACAAACAAGCACTTATTTAGTTTTTTTTATTATTATTATTATTCTTACAGTTATGTGATGCATTTCTGATCTCAAATGGTAGCTTTTTTATTTCTTACCATTTATAAATTTGTGAATTTCTGTCATGATATTTCTTTTCCATAACATTGAATGTGGTAATAAAGAGATGGTTAAAGCTTTAAACTTTATCTGTATGATGGGAAAAATCATTTTGATAAAGCAAAGATACCAAAAATAAAATACAACATATAGTCAATAATACTAATGTAATGTTATATTTGTTGTAAGATACTGAGCCGGGAAGCGGTGACGCGACGACAGAATAAACGACTCCGACCCGAAGACTCAAGCGGTGAACTAATCATTTCTGTTTCCGGTACAGACTTACGGTGGCCGAGAAGTGCAAAACAAACCACAGTTCCGAAAACAAAACAACAAATTTATAAATGCAATGGAAAGACTAAAAACAAATTAACAAGTTAGAAAACACAATAAGGTTTCCATAAACAAAATAACAAAGAGAACACAACGACAAATCTGAAAACAAAATAACAAATCAGAAAACACAACGACAAATATGAAAACAAATTAACACGTCAGAAAACACAACGACAAGTCAGACAAAACGGAAAAGGTAGGTATATGTGGCGAATGGAATAATCTGTCATTCAAGACATGCAGAAAGTAGCCTACAGCAGACTGGGGCAGGAGAAAGTCGATACGCGTGTGTAAATATTAGAGCTGTCTATTTAACCGGATAATTTAGTGCAATTATTACGGAGAGAAAAAAACTTTTCATATTAAAATCTTCCTAACACTATCTGGTTTGGTCAGACAAAATTATAAAAGAACTCGATCTAGTAAATTGGGAGAGTGGCGTGTAGCAAGAACAGCACCTGAGTTCGAGTCTCCCTCGAGTGACAAATTGTAATTCACAATATTAAATTGTTGTTTATTGATCTGTATAAAATGAATATCACGTGGAAAAAAACAGCACTGTAATGATGTATGCAAGGAAGGTGAAGATAGAAGACTCAGGTTCTTGAAAAACACTAAAAGGTTTAATTCAAACTCAAAAAGCAGACAGGCAGTGCAAACACATCTCAACATTACAGAGACTGGACAAAGAGTGAAGGCAAGGGTGAGGCTTAAATAAAAAACTGAAACGAGCTAATAAATGACACACAGCTGAAACCAATGAACTAATGATGGTAACCATGGAAACTGAACTAAGGTGGGAAACTGAACAAAGGAACAAGTGAAACTCAGACATGAACACATTAAGGAAACAGATCAAAAACCAAACTAAAAACAAACATAACCCTGACAATCACTCTTGCTTGAGTGCTTAACTATAGATATTATATAAGACAAACGCTCATGCAGGGGCATTGCCACTATATCTGTAATTTTAGGGGCATTATAACTGCATTCTAATAGTGTTTATGTTTGTTCTTTGCAAAGTGAGTGGCATACTCGATAATGTCTGCTCACAGCCTCGTACATAATTAAAAAAATATATATTATTGTGTTTTATCGTGTATTATCGTCACAAGTTTTGAGCTAATATTTATCCTACTGTAGAAGTTGCGGCAGCATGCGAGTTATGCTTAACTATAATAAAAGTATAACTCGATTTTTATCCAAGGCCATAGCAAGTGTTATTAGCTTGGGAAAATATATCTAGTGAAATGAAATCTTAAGTTCATGTCCAACTCTAAATTTTAAGGAATTTATATCTTTGAACCTTATTGTAAAGTGTTACTGTGAAATTATGTTTATTATTCATGTATTAACTAACATGAACTAACCATGAGCAACACATTTGTTACTCTATTTGTTAATTGTAGTTAATAATAATACAACTGTTAATTGTCTGTTCATGTTGTCACAGTCAGTGCATTAACTAATGTTAACAAATACTACTTTTGATTTTAATAATGTTTCAGTAAAATTCTGAAATTAATATTAAAGCAACACTATGGAACTTTTCCTGGTTACAGTCACAGGTTTTTATAATGTAATGAGAAGGTCAGTTGTCAGGGCCTCATTTCCCGTACAACAATAGATCTTACAGTAGCTCATCTTACATCTGTCTTTATTTAAACTCATTCATGAAATACATTGATGATGCAAAATCAATGTACATATGTAAAAATAACAACAATCAAATCTGTGGAACTGAACTGAAGAACTTTTTCAGACTCGCCCTGGAGTTCCATCCTCTCTCCTTTGCAAACCTGAACACACTCCCAAAGAGATCAGGGAATGAATCCATCAGGTTGATGCTCTCTGCGTCCTCTGGACTATGTAGAGAAAAGAGACACCAAAAAACATGGTCTGACACACAATAACACTAAATTATTTAACAAATGTGCCTCACGTCACATGTAACTCACTAATGCTCGTGTAGGTTGCGTATAAAACGCAGCAGGCCCAGTGTGTTCTCAGGATAGACTTTCTTCTTACCATCCAGTTTCTGGACAAGCTCAGACTGCAACTGACAAAAGAAATATTTACTTTTTTACTTTTATTTTATTACTTTTATTAAAGGCCATGAACTACATTCAAGGAAAATCTTGAAGACATGAAATCAGATTCTTTAAGTTGTTACTAAAAGTTAAGTTAGACTCACTTTAGTTTTCCATTCAGAAAAGCTTTTCCCCTCAGTGTATTCTTCAATGGCATGAAGGAGCTCCTCATCAACATTACGACAGTTTTCGGTCTCATTCTGGTTCCCCACTTTTTTCAAATACTCCATTCTCCTGACAGGATTTCAAAAACAGCACAATCTCTTCAGATGATAAAAAAGTATCTACAGTGGATGAAATTTCTTCTTCATTTAATATAAAATCATATTAAGCTAATAATATAAGTAGTACTGAACCTCTCTGGCTTGTTTAGACTGATAAATGTCATTGCCAAATCCATGTAATTTTCTACCTTTCATCAGTCCAGAAGAAGGGGTGTGCAAGGGTTTGCTCCACTGTTGGTCTGCTGTTTGGAGTTTCATTGATCATCCACTCGACGAGATCCTTCGCTACTTCATCATCCAGATGTTCCAGTGAGTATCTTCCTTGTAGGATGTTGACTTCACAAAATGGACCTTTACCAAACGGATGGTGTCCTCTAGAGAGAATGTAGTACACTAACATCCCAGCAACCTTCAAACAGGTTTCAGTGTTAAGTTTAGAATTTTCATCAAATAGAATTTAAATTCATTGTTTTAGTAATTGTGTATTAAGGTAAATAATTGATTTTTTGATAATATATTTTTAATTATTTAATTTAGTTATAATAATTACAATATTGTTGACTTAAAAGAAGGGAGAGACCACCTGAATGTCGGAGCTCCTCTTGTACCCAATGTTGACCTCCTCATCAATGGTCTCCTTTGCCTTCCAGCATCTAGTTCCAGCAATGCTTGTTCGTAAAGTTGTTTGGCTTAGGTTCAATCGACGACTAATGCCAAAATCAGCCAATCTAGCTTTTCCATTTATGTCTATTACAAACAGAAGTTTCAAATTAGTGGCAGAAAAAATATCAGATTAATTTAATTAATCAGGTTTAAGTCCTACCAATCAGAACATTCTGAGGTTTGATGTCCCGATGAAGCACTTTGGTCTGTGGTTGGTGTAAAACCTGTAAGCTGCAGAGAACTTCCTTCACCAGCTTCTTCAGAACCAAACTTCTCTCAGTGTTATCATCTGGTAAATGATCTTGGATATATTCCTCCAGTCTGTACTCACAAAGCTGAAGAACAAGGTATCCAAAATTGTCATCTTCTGTAAAGTCCACATATCGCACAATGGAGGGACTATCAAGCTGTGGAAGTCGTAGAAATTCCTGCTCATTCCTGAGAACTTGGTAATTAGCCTTAATCATTCGTTTCACAGCCACTTCTGTGCCGTCATCCCTCAGTCCAAGGAAAACTTGTGTTCCATCACTGCCTTTAGCGATTTGAAATTCATCACTACGAACAAGAGTAAGGTTTCCCAGCCTATTTTTATTGCTAATATCCATGTTAGCTAGCTTCTCAAACTTTGACCTCCAACGACGGCTGATCTGAACCCACCTTTTTGAGATATTTGAATTCTCAGCAGGCTGTGTGAACGTCTGCACACTTGAATTTGATTCCTCAATGGATTTCACTACAGTGTCTGGATACGGTTCCTCTTTATCTTGCAGCTCCAAATCTTGCGATCCTACTTCTTGCTGGATTTTTTCCTCCTTCTTCTTTTTCTTCCTTTTCCTGCTTGTTGATAGAGCAGCAGTCTCCTCACATAAACTATCCACTGCACTTGAACCTGCTGGATGTCTCAGTGATTCATCCAGCTTCTGCAGTTTTTTTTTCATGACTTCATCCATCTCTGTCTCTGCTTTTATAAGTATCATCTCTGGGATGGGAGACAATCCACACAATGCAACAACTTCAGGAGCAAAGTCATTTAAATTGGCGAACAGTCCATACGTCCACACTCCAATTAGACTTGAATAATCAGGACGTGTGAGAGACAATAGACTTTTGCATAACTTCTCATAGACAGAATTGTTTGTACTCTGTAGTTTCTGCTCAGACGTCTTCTGCATCATGACATTGAGTATCTTTAGTATCAGTTGATTCACTATTTCTCCTTGAGCATTTCCAAAGCGCTGAAGACTGTTTGTAAGAACTGACACAAGCTCACTGAATACCTGAGGAGAGATGCTTTCACTGACACACATAGCAGCATTTAAGCAGTTCAGTGCAATCGAACAGTTTTCCTGAGGGATTCTTGGGAAGCGCTTGATGAGTCCCTCAATGTATCTGTCTGCACTCTTTGTGTCTTTTAACCACTTTATGGCGGTCTGACGATACTGCTCTGCACTTGGACCAACTACACTAAAGTAGAGCTCAAAATAAATCAAAGGAACAAAAGGATCCTCTTGAAAGAAATGTTCCTTAAACACTCTATAAACTTGTGTCTGGTTTTTCGTTCGTACAGTACAAGAAAAATAGAAAGATATACGTACTTTCTCAGACACTTCACCCTGTGAAGATAGACGACAAATCATTTTCTCCACCTTTTTATCAACTTCTGGATTTACCCCATAGTTCCTTCCGGGTGAAGCTCCAGCCTCTATAAGTGCTTTCACAATGTCTTCACGGCCACGATCAACAGCACATTGCAATGGAGTAAAATTTTGTAATCCATGTCCATTTGGGTCAGCTTTTGCTTCAAGTAATCTTTTCACAATACTCAGTGGAACTCTAGTTAATAAAGCAGCATAATGTAGAGGTGTTTGCCCATTTGTTGAGGGTTTGTTAGGATCAGCCGACTCTTTAAGTAGATCAGAGCAGATTTCTTCATTTCTGCATAGAACTGCTGCTGTCAATAGTGTAACATCATCATTCCAGACTTCAGAAGACTACAATCCATTAATATCGCTGCCTTTTAATGATTTGTGAAGTTTCTTTAACTTCTTGTCTATGATGCATTGTATTAGGGGATCTGTTTTTCTAGGTATTGGAATTAGAAGTGGACCTGAAAATGGTACTTGGATCTGGAATTCCATGGATCTTACAGTGTTCATTACAATCTGTGGAGAGACTATGGCCATTATGGACATTTAATACATCAGTCATCAATGCTTCTTCAACCCTTACAAAAAAAGAGGTTTATTCAAGTGTGCTATAGTATACTTATTTTAAACTAAAAATAAGACTACTTTGTATATACTTTTCAGAAATATACTAGAAATATTTAAACTTACACTTAAGTATACTTGACTTATACTGACAGAAATGTCTATATTTGACCTGTTCTTGTCCTCAATCATTTAATCGAGACATACTTAAAGGTATAATTAAGTATTTTAAGTATACTTGGCTTGTAGTTGTGTTTACTCAATCTACTGTCTTGTAAAATTGCACGGTTTGGCACCCAATACAATAGATTTGTTTGAAACTATTGATTTTTGAAGAAAACAGATATTTTCCAAATTCTGAGTATGCAAATTTTTGTGTAGTCCACTGTACATGGGAATTTACTTCAAATCTACTAAACTCTTTCCCCAAATTTACGGAATTTTTTGGCATTTATGACACAACGCTTCCCTACCATTAATGGAAATTTCCGGCTATCCATGTTTTCACTGTAATATGGTAGGGGGCACTATTGCATCTTCTGAAAGAGTACAGAATCTCCGGATCAAAGCACAGGTGAAAAAGATACAGAACCTAGCGATACAGCATATAAACCATAGACCCGTAGGTTTCTGAAGAGCATTTTTGAAGCCCAAAGTGGACGGAACCGGCCGTTTCCATTTTGGTAGCGCATCACCAAGTGTCACTCGCGGATAAACGAAAGGGGCAAAAGGGCGATTTAAATTTTAACTATCACAGTCCATAATACATAAAAAGATGTACACAAAATTGAATATAGTCGTTAGGATTTTAATCTGGAACATATTTATTTTTTATGGTTTTCATCTCTTCTTTTTACAAAATGTACTGCAAACAAATTTTTTATTAATATTTAAAATAAATCATTGCTGCGGTAATGACAGTTTGTATCGGTAAGGACACAATGTTAATGGCAGATGTTAATAATGTAACCTTTAGAGAAAAACAGTAACAGATAAAAACAGAAGGTATTTTGCCAAAGATAGTAGAGGTATTGCAGAAAAGACTGGGACAAAATGATTTTCTTGTTTCAAATACTAATACATGTATGAATTTCTATTGTAACAACAAACTTAATTTAAGGACTTCAGTATTTAGTTTTGTCCTCTGGTTTCTTTTGTTTATCCTCCACTGTTTATCCTTTTTTTTTTTTTTTTTTTTTTTTTTGTAATGCTCTTTTTCCATAACTCTTCATATCTGTTTGGGTCTTTTCACATTACCCCTCTTCTGTCATCGTATTGTGTGTTAATCTTGTATCATTAAGGGTTGCAAAAATGACATGTTTATATTTAGTTTACAATAGATTTAATATTTGCATTTGTAATATACACTGATCAGCCACAGCATTAAAACCACCTGCCTAATATCATGTAGTTTCCCCTCATGCTGCCAAAACAGCTCTGATATGTCAAGGCAAGGACTCCACAAGACCTCTGTATGTGTCCTGTGGTATATCAGGTTGTGAGGTGGTGCCTCCATGGATCAGATTTATTCATCAAGCGCATCCCATAGATGCTCAATCGTATTGAGATATGGGGAATTTTGAAGCCAAGGCAATGCCTAGAACTCTTTGTCATGTCGTTCAAACCCTTCCTGAACAGTTTTTGCATTGTGGCAGGCTGCATTATCCTGCTGAAACAGGCCACTGCCATCAGGGAACACCATTGCCACGGTCTGCAACAATCTTAGGTAGGTGATACGTGTCAAAGTAACATCCACATGAATACCAGGTTTCCCAAAGTTTCCCAACATTGCCCTGAGCATCACACTCCCTCCACCGGCCTGCCTTCTTCCCATAGTGCATCCTGCTGGTGTCTCTTGGTCGGGTGGTGGTCCAGTTCTGACACTCACATGCCCATTGTAGGCACTTTCGGTGGTGGACAGGGGTCATCATAGACACTTTGTCCGGTCTGCTGCAAACCAGCAAACTGCTATGCACTGTGTGTTCTGACACCTTTCTATCATGGGCAGCATTACGTTTTTCAGCAATTTTTTGAGCTACAGTAGCTCTTTTGTGTGATTGGACCTGGCAGGCGAGCCTTTGCTCCCCATGTGCATGTGTGAGTCGTGGGGCATCCATGACCCTGTTCACCGGTTGTCCTTCCTTGCACCTCTTTTGGTACAGTAGGTACTAACCACTACCGACCGTAAACACCCCAACAAGACCTGCTGTTTTGGAGAAGCTCTGATGCAGTTGTCTTGCCATCACCATTTGGCCCTTGTCAAAGTCACTCAAGATTTTCTGCTTCCAACTTATGAAATTCAAGAACTGACTGTTCAGTTGCTGCCTAATATATCCTCTTGACAGGTGCCACTGTAGTGATATAATAAATTATATTCACCACAGCTATCAGTGGTTTAAATGTTGTGGCTGATCAATGTAATATACAGTATAAACCTTGAATTTGTCTCTACCGCAACACAAAGTCTTTATCGCAACATCTAAAAATGCTGTGGTAAAGACTGGCAGCTAGCAAGGTATGATATATCATCATGATGTATACATCAGTTTTGACTTTTAGCGCATTCTAAGCTGAATGGTAAGGACGCACAATAAATACTTAAGAAGAAAAGATTATCTTTATCTTATTTTTTCTGGATCTTGTGAGTGACCTAATGGAGGTGAACCAATCTGTCAGACATGTGCTCACATGGACATGTCTGATATAACAATTTTATATACAGTACCAGTCAAAAGTTTGGAAACGTTACTATTTTGAATGTTTTTGAAAGAAGTCTCTTATGCTCATCAAGCCTGCAGTTAAAAAAAAACAAAACAAAAAAAACAGTAATATTATGAAATATTATTACAATTTAAAATAATGGTTCTCTTTTTTAATATACTTTAAAATGTAATTTATTTTTGTGATGCAAAGCTGAATTTTCATCAGCAAGTACTCCAGTCTTTGGTGTCTTATGATCCTTCAGAAATCATTCTAATATGCTGATTTATGATCAATGTTGGAAACAGTTGTGCTGCTTAATATTTTTTTTATAACCTGAGATACTTTTTTCAGGATTATTTGATGAATAAAAAGTTAAAAAGAACTGTATTTATTTAGAATAGAAATCTTTTGTAACAATATACACTACCGTTCAAAAGTTTGGGAACAATAACTATTTTTTTTTTAAAGAAATTAGTACTTTAATTCAACAAGGATGCGTTAAATTGATAAAAGGTGATGGTAACGATTTATATTGTTAGAAATGTTTTTATTTTGAATAAATGCTGTTTTTATGAATAAATGCTGTTAACGTTTTACTCATCAATGAATCCTGAAAAAAGTATTCCAAAAAAATATATTGAACAGCACAACTGTTTCCATCATTGATAATAACCGAGTATCAAATCATCATATTAGAATGATTTCTGAAGGATCATAAGACACCAAAGACTGGAGTACTTGCTGATGAAAATTCAGCTTTGCATCACAAAAAATAAATTACATTTTAAAATATATTAAAAAAGAGAACCATTATTTTAAATTGTAATAATATTTCATAATATTACTGTTTTGTTTTTTTGTTTTGTTTGTTTTTTAACTGCAGGCTTGATGAGCATAAGAGACTTCTTTCAAAAACATTAAAAATAGTAATGTTTCCAAACTTTTGACTGGTACTGTATATATAAAATTTTAAAAAATACATATCATTTTAATTCATCAAATATGTATTTTTTATATGTTTTTATTCTAATCATAAATGTAGCTTTTTGCACCCTGCAGTGACTAGGCTACTTGCAAATAATATAGATATTTCACGGCACATTTCACAAACAATGTAGCCTGACTACGTCAGACTTCGTACTTCCGCTCAATTTCATTTCGCTTCTGTACTCAGTCTGAGATAGCGACCTATCTTTCCGTTTTCCTCCGGCCTGAAAACAGCCGGCCAATCAACGAACAGAGGGCGGGCTGAGAGCCGTGACGTAGACGCTGATTGTACCATGGATGCGTAGATTTACTTCACATAATCTGCAAAAGTCGTTCACAGCATGTTTACTCCGGTATTTCGCTCGATGGTTTTTGTTTTCGCATCATACGTGTGTTTACAGTGGAAGTTAGATGCGGCTGAGCATGCGCATAACACACGCCATAACCAAACGTTATGTGATTGGCTTATGGGTAACCAATGATTTTAAACTTCAGACAAGCGACCCCCCGCGAGAGAGAAAACACTTCTCTATTATGCCATTCCAGACTCTGTCTACGAAGCAAAGCGAAGTAGCAGAGTTTGGTATTACCAGGCTAAAAACAATGCAGTCCTACTGTACATTTACTACTACTACTACTACTACTACTAGAGCTAGACCAATGCGATAATAATCCACAAGTAACTGATTAACCTAAGCTGTAACTGACTGTCATAAAACTTTGAACTAAGGGCACTGACGTCACTGCAATTACACTGAGGTGCATCACGTGATCCAAGTTAGCCGTTATGCTTTCTCCAATGGTAAGAAAAACTGTTCCTCTCATCTCCCTAGAATAATACAATCTCTGATACTGTATAAATCAAAACTGACTAACATTACTGAATGAAATGTCGACCCAGGAAGAGGTAAATAAAGCTAGGATATATATATGTTAAATGTTTGTTTAAACGCTCTGATCATTAATTTTATATATTGTATGTTCAGATATTCATATAACAAATTATTCTGGGGGTCAAAGAAATTTTGGGGAAATTATCAAAAATGCTGGCACTGACTAACAACGTAAAAATAAAAATAAAAAAAATAAAAAAACGCTGGCGGGGAAAGAGTTAAAGCATGTGCACAGATAGGGCTCAACCTATGTAGAGCACCTGCCCTTTTTGCCCTTACACTCGAAGTTCCCTTTTATTTTGGTGATGGTGTTTTTTTATTTTTTATAAATCAATGCTATTGGTCACCCTGTACGTCTGTCTGTCTGTCTGTTTTACAAATATTTAGCCAATGAAAGTTCTTAAAAAGAGCTTGTGTAAATCTTGTTCGATCCTCAAACTGTCAGTTAACCTGATAACTCCGCCCCCTCTATCTTGACTGAATGAACTGAAGTTCCGCAGCTGAACAAAGTTTTGCAAGGGTAAACAAAGATCATATTGTTTGAATAAGTACTACCCATACACAAAAGAATTATATTTGAAATATATTTTCAGGATATATTTTGGAATATATGCAAATATTTGAAATTGGCCCAATAAATATATTTCATACTTATATTTCATATATTTTTGTTATATTTCAGAATATATTTCAATGTATTTGGAATATATGCCACATATATTTTTGACACTTTTGGGGACCCATACAGAAAAAAATACATTGAAATATATTCTGAAATATAACAAAAATATATGAAATATAAGTATGAAATATATTTATTGGGCCAATTTCAAATATTTGCATATATTCCAAAATATATCCTGAAAATATATTTCTTTTGTGTATGGGTAAACACTATGTCAATAAAGGCTCATATTTTATTTAATTTGATGTCTGACTGAGACATGTGGGACCTGAGAGAGAGGTCTAGCATTTGCCATCTAATAGCCAATACATAGCCTAGGCTACACTTAAATAGTCTGTGCATACAGTAGCATTTCATCTTTTATAAAATGAGATTTTGGCCAAATGTATTTTACAACAAGAAAAACTGAGCGCCCATATAGCTACAACAAACTAGTTTGTAATCTGTTGATGAAAATGTAATGTGATGCCACCGGCGCTGTTTTAATGACGGACAAAATGGACATTTGCACACATTCGCTGGTCAAAAACCCTGTAACTGCATTTGAGTTTGACTTTTGTAAAATGTTACCAATATATTGATAAGTAATACAGGGCTCTCAAGTTTTGAAGGCAGGCAAGAGTGACAGGGGGAGGGGGTCGTGGGAATGGGGGTGTTTCATTAATAATATTATTATTTGTGTTTTTGTTGTTGTTATTAATAATTGCTCAAATACCAAATACAAAGTATTTATTCAATTTCCGCATATGTTCGTGTGTGTGTGTGTGAGAGAGAGAGAGAGAGAGAGAGAGAGAGAGAGAGATTATGAATGGTGTTGTTTATTGAATGTGTTTGTTGCCTTTTTGGACTTGTTGCCTTCCACCTGCACTGTCTCTTGCCCTTTTTCAGTTAAAACAGAATATTGCACGTACAGAAAGCTAATGGGACAAATGTAACTGTAAAACTGTTACAACATGCCCCTCAAAAGGTCTGTGCACGGCCCTAAGGTGTATTTCAAGTATACAAATTAATACCTAATAGGAACATAGTAGTACTACTTTAAGTGCAAGAATAATATATTAATAGTAACTATGAGTATAATGTTAAGTTCACTTAAAGGACACTTACAAGTATTGCAGTACAAAAACAACTAAACTAGTAGTATAGGGACGTCCCGCGTGACGTCACGCCATTTGGAGCAGCCATCTTGACGGAATAGAAAATGCTAAACCGCTGGTGATAATACAGCTCGTCGCGAAATATTCATCTATTCTTCTATCATGCCCGAGCGATGCTGTGATACCGATAGCCTGCTAAGCTTTTGTATGCTTTTAATGAAGCTCCGGTGTAGCGTGATGGGAAGTGAATAAGGTAGCTGTAAATGTCACCGAACTCAATGTCAGGAAGTTTTTCTACACATTTAATGCCTGTAAAAAGAACGTGTGGTGCTTCATATGGATCTATGATTCCTAATTCCTTTATCTTCCTCTTGTATATTTCTTTTTGTGATGATATGACGTGAAGAGTTAGCTGACGGCCGCTGCGCTAATGATAGTGTTTGTCTAAAAACCATAGACTGTAAAAAATACATTTAGACTGGTCTAAACCAGTGACCGCGACGCTGAAGTGTGTGAGAACAAATGAATAACATCAGTGCGAACCACGAACATTTACTTATTTGGATTAAATATTTAAATATTAAATTTTAATCATTCTGTGTCATTTTTCAATGTCAATCTTTTCACTATTTACATGTTTATGCCCAAAATGCTATAATATTCAAAGTAGTTGACTGTAATTCTCCTCTACCCTGTGTACATTATTGATTAAATAGCCTAGCCTATTTAACATCGTTACAGGCGCACCTCGCGAGCATTCATTCAACTATTTTAAAAGACTGGAATAAACACCAGCACACACAAGCAATCTTTTTTTATAGTCAATTTAATTAAAAAATGTAAACCCAACAGGTATGTCAGAAAGAGAAAAAAAACTGTTAATGGGAAGACGAGCAGCTTAGTGGATAAATATATTTAGCCTATTTATTATTCAGATTGCACAGTTGGAAAGAAAATATATTTATAGGAACATTTCAGCAGGCTCAAGATAATTAATACAGTGACCATTATTCATTATTTTAATCAATTCGTAGCCATAAAACATGTGATAATCCGCATTCTCATGTATGTAGGTGCGCTGAAGTATTCCGTCAAAATGGCTGACTGGGAGATCCCTATAGCAAGGTATACTTTCATAAACTAAAAAAGTTCTACAAGTAGGCCTATTTAACTAGTAAACTATCAGTATACCCATAAGTTCACTTTTAGTTGCAGTGCAAACTAAAAAAATAGATGTAAACTAGTTGTGTACTCAACATTTACTACTGTTACACTTAAAGTATAGGCCTACTTAAAACTTTTAAGTATACTTTTATATATTAAAAATAGAGCCAATTTAGTCCCGACCAAGTAGTACTGATACAGTACACTTCCAGGTCACTATAGTTAATATTAGAATGCTTACTTACCAAAAGTATACTTAAAATATACTTGAACTTTACTTAAGAATACTTAATAAAATGAATTTGAAGTAGCCTATACTTATTTTTTGTAAGGGAACTCCAGAAGTTCTTTTTATTATTATTATTTTCAAAAAAGAAGTAGAACCACAAAAGTCACAAGACAGCAAAATAGTAAAGATTATATAGACCATTGTTGACCAACAAACATTAATTAATAAACTGTAAACATTTTTGTCATCCTTTGTTAAAATCTACCTCCATAAAATTGTCCCTTTCCTATGTCATTTTGTTCACCTGTTTAACCAACAACTATTTTGGATCAGTGTGAAATAGTTTCAATTTGAATTAAAATTTAGCCAGCCACATTCAATATCATGGGATGAACATTTTTGTTTCCGCAGAACTTTGAGCTCTGCTTTATGATGGATGCTATTGCTATGACCCTCTCACCTACTTTCATTAACTTTTCTTTGTCTATATTCGTAGCCTATAAAAATATTATGCACTGCTGGCAATGCATCCAATTTTAAAGACGGTCAGAGTTCTGTTTTTGTTGGGTTACTCAAAACGTAAAATCAATTTGTGTCTTAAACCTGACAAAGATGTACAGTATAGGGCTACTGCAAATGGATTTTCAATGCAGTTTTTAAACTTTTACGTTTGTTCTGCGACTTCTTCAATGTTACATCTTTGTAGCCTATATATATTTTAAATACACGAGTACAAAGAGGAAGAAAACATATATATTGCAAATTGTCTCAAATAAGTGTCCATTATGGTAGGTAAAAAAAATAAAAATAAAAACTTTTAGCTTGGTTTTTGTTTTCATAGAAACGAAACTCGGGGATGGGCGGACCGATCTCGAAGAATAGATGGGAGATCCTCACTTAGAAAGATTCTCGTATAAATTCTTGCTGTTTAAACAATTAATTTTAAGAAAATGCGTATCACTGCAGTGTTACAAGATAAAGAGAAAATGTAAATGAACAATTTCTCCTGCACTTCAGTCTAAACAAGCCTGCTGTAGCCTAAGGGCACATGACGTCGCTCATTTAGATAGCTAATATTATCTGGATTTGTTTTACAATAGCCACGAATGTAAATGTGACATTTAATATAATGTGTTTGCATGATGTTTGTTATAAGTTTAAATTAAAAGTTGCTAAAAGACAGGCAATTATCTGTGATTGCTATTGATAAATGCTCAACAAAAAAAGTAATTAAAGTTAAAATTACGGCTTTCAAATATCATGCTAAATTGTTATAATTACCTGTGTCATTCCCAGAAGTCGCACAAACCTTCAAGAACTGACTGAAGAAGAGGACTATAGGTAGTCATGTGACATTTGAACCGAGGCGTCGGAGCTTGTGTCGAGAAAAAATGGGCGTGCCAGATGAAGCCGAGATTCGAGGCTTGTGTTGTTAACGTGAAAATCACGTGACTAATGACAAACGAGGCCTCGGTTTTTGTGGATACGTCATCGGTTCGGTCTGAGTGTCGCTTCCGGAAAAAGGAGGTTCGAAACTCGCGCCACTTTGTAGGTATTGTCCAGGGGGGCATGGTTTTCTATTATTTTGAAGGTACCCCCGGGCGCCGCCATTGGCTAGTGGACCCCCACCTGCTGTTAGCATCCCATTGACTCCCATTCATTTTGGCGTCACTTTGACAGCGAATAACTTCACATCTGAGGCGTTTAAAGACTCCATTTGTCCATTATTTATTTCTAAAGAAACACGAAAATGTATAAAAGGCTTCATTACCTTGTATCTTACGTTATGGCCCCGTAGAAGCAATTTTTGTAAAAATAGGCTAACGATTGCATCATAACCACGCGACTCTCTGTCGCACAGTAGAGAATTACCGTATGGACAGGAGGAGAAGCTCGCGGGCAATCAGGAGGACGTGGAGGCAAAGTGACAAAATAATTAATCAGAATACATAGCAAACGTTTCTCTTGCTCCTAGCTCATGGACAGCTTCTACTCACACTCTCCGTCTCTGCAAGTTTCGGAAGGGAATGATTCAGATTGATCTTGGCACAGCTACTAGAAGACAGACGGGTTGCTCACGTCACATCTACGTCGTCAAGCTCAGTTTGAGTCTGCGCAGTACGCTCGACCCCCAGGAAGTAAGAGTTTCTAATTGGCTTCACTTTGTCTCCGTTGAATCCAATGGGGTCGCTGTGTCCATTTCTTTTACTGTCTATGGTGTTGTCAGGAGTAGTAGAAGCAGTTGTAGTCATAGATATCATATATAAAGGCTAGATATCTCGTGCGCGCTGCTGGCCAATGGAGGTCGACGTCCGCACGTGGCGGCCATCTTGCCACAGTGTTCTCGCTCACTTGTTTAATGGTGCATGTACTTTTAAATAACCATAACTTGCTCAATTTTCTACCTATTTTCAAACGGTTTGGTTTGTTATAAACGTCAGAGATGTAGTTATGACACTGCATACATATACTGCATACATATGAAAAATTATAACATACATGTTCAAGCATTCTGACTTATAGCCACGTTAATAACGTTTGTAAGAAACCAAACCGTTTGTAAATCCGTCCAGATTTCAGCGAGATAAGAGGATTTGTGTGCGTGCTGATCATTCACCTTAATTCACAGCTTCACTGAGACAAGATGGCCGAACGGTGATGCCGGAAGTGACTGCGCCATAAGACATCTAGCGTTTATATATGATATCTATGGTTGTAGTAGTGTCAGAGAGTTAGAGAACTATCATTGTCATTGTCGTTATTGTGTCATATAATGTGTTAGGTCTGTATATTATTATTTTATCAGGTTAGAATAGTTATAGTATATTGTTATTATTAATTATAGTAACTATATTATAGTCTTGTTATATTAATTAGATAAGATTATTTGGATTGCTTTAGATTTGGGGATCTGGACTGGACACTGCTTTTTGATTTGGATTGGCCTTTTGGATTTGTTTGCTTTTTGTGACCTTTTCCTTTTTCCTGGTAATGGACCAGCAAGAAAGAGGAAATCCTCCCCTGTCTGGGCTCAACAGAAGCATCAGTATCCTCATTTATTCCAGCTGGCAGTGACATTTTTATGTTCCCCTGCATCCTCTGTTCCTTGTGAAAGGAGCTTTTTTCCAAGGCTGGAGAGATTTTGTCCGAGAAGAGGAATCGTCTAAACCCCAACACACTTGAAATAATTCTGTTACAATAAAAATCTATTGTAATCCTTCCTTCACCCACCCCAAACTGCAGTGTTGCAGTTTGCTCCTCTATATCCCCAGTCCAATAAGCACAACACTGCACTGCACTAAAACTATAACAGTTCACTGCACAATAACCCCCACAATTTTTACCACCCCAGACTATTCTGTTGCAGTTTATTTATTACAGTTCCTCCACCATAAGTACTGCAATCAACACAGTGTCACTGTTGTTGTTCATACTGTCACTATCCAACCAATTTATGAATAATTAATTAACTGTGTGTGTGACAGTTGTCTCTGCACAAGTAAATTCAGACATTTTATATTATACCCAGGCAATGGACAAATGTCTGCTCAGGTCTTTTTTTATTATTGCAAATGAAAGGTTACAGACATTAACAGAAGAAAATAGATAAATAAATAAATAAATAAATAAATAAATAAATTGGGGGGGGGGGGGGGGGGGTAGCTAGGTGTCACTGGTGAGCAATGCTGAATGAAGCTTCAAGTAATGAACCTTTAGCTGAAGCAATGGGCTGCGAGGTCACTATAGGTATTGGTGTCTGCCAATACTGGCCTTGATAGTACCTATATCGGATAAAAAAGGTAAGTGCGCATGTCTTCCTCATTCTTATACACTGTACACGTCATCCACCCCACGCCCCAAAGAAATTGTTGCTTAAAGGGACATTGTGTAGGATTTTCTCCCATCTAGCGGTGAAATTGTATTTGGCATTCAAACGAATAGTGCTCTCCAGCGCCTCGCTTTTTCAGTTGCGTGTTGCATCTACGGCAGTGATTCCCAACCCCCGGTCCCCGGACCGGTGCCGGTCCGTGGACCCGTTAGTACCGGGCCTTGAAATATTCCCAGAATAATGTTTCTTTTTTTATAATAATAATAATTGTCTTTTTAAATGCTTTTTTAAGTGCTATGACGTCATATTATTTAATCCAAAACCTAAACAATAAATAGATTAAAATGTGTTTCATTGAGCGCCTTGCGATTGCTTAGCAACGCGTCATATCTGAACGGACTGCAAAAAAGCGCGCTGCACCTGAAGTGACAGGGAAGTGGAGAGATGAGCGGGCCGCGATATTTTTTTTCAATGGCTAATTTTATTGCGGACAGTTCTGGTAAAAGGAAAGGCGATGACCAACTCGAAAATAGAGAGAGAAATAAAAAAAGTAAAGCTTCATAAATACGATACCTCATGTACATTAGGTATGGATTTATGACAACAGGCGATTCCGTGGCACCAAATCCGTTGTGTTATTTGTGGTGAAAAACTGTAAGCTGGTTTTCGTTCATATTTGTGAAGCAGACCTTTTTAAATTTCGTTTTATTGTATCCTGGAATTTGTGTGCATTGTTCTGGATGCATATGTTTTTTATGGATGCTCAGGAAGAACAGCTTGTCTTGTGCACAGCTACAAATATAGTAATATCAATAAGCAGTTCATGCTCACATTAAAATAGTTTTGTTCTCATTGGTCTGATCTGGTATTTTTTGTTAAAGGTTAAAGCTTAATTTCTAATTTTATACTTTTAAAAATGATTGGCTGAAATCACTAAGTTATGTGTTTGCTATTGTATTCTGAAACTGTCTGACTGTTGAAACTGGCTCTTATTTTCATACAATTAGCCTTTGTTGTCACCTGTTGGTGTGTGAAAACACTAAGTTGCTGTTGAAGTGATTGTCTTTAGTGGTTCTGGAGAGATTTGACAGGTGAAATGGACTGGTATTTTCATACAATTTGCCATTACTGCCACCTGCTAGTGAGTGAGTGCTGTGTGAGTTGCTTTTGAAGTAGACCTAATTGTATGGCAGTAAAGGGAAACATTTTGTGAACCGGTTTGAAAGTTTAAAAAGATTGGTATATTCATACAAGTAGCCTTTGTTGCCACCTAGTTCATTATATGCAAATAAATGATAGGCTGTTACTGTTTTACACAGTGATATGTTCCAAACGATGCATCTTAAAATTGACAACTGGTCCCTGGAATTTTTTTTATGAATATGCTGGTCCCTGGCACAAAAAAGGTTGGGAACCCCTGATCTACGGTAGCCGTTATGTACCAAAAAGCTATGACAGGATGTCTTATAATAGCACTTCATCGAGTTTTCCTTCGGGTGAACTGGTTTGTTATTTCAAACAAACTGCAACTTGACACAACGAACAAACGAATGTTACAGTTTTGAACAAACAAAACTTACTAGGGCCTTCTCTACTTTACTCAATAGCTGCTATTCATCAAAAAGCCTGTTTAACTTTTAACTATAAATGTTCTACTGTCTATATAATAAAGTACACAACCAAGCAATGAAAAAAAGCTTGTAATTAAGACCGTAACATTGACTTACCTGTCGAGAAGAAAGCAGGCAACTTCAGCATCTCTTTTGAAAGCTTTCTCCTGCATTAGCTATCCCAACATTAACCCTTGTTTTTTGTAATCTCCGGTCACGTTTCCTTTTACGGTCTATTTTGGACTTTTTCGACGACGAGGACTCCTTATCCTGTGACTCAGCATATGTATGGTCCTCCATTATAAATAACCGTACTTTTAAACTTGCCAGGGCAGTGACATGCGCCTCTCACTGCTCTGCTCCTCCGCTTCTGCTGGCTTCAGTCACGTGACCCTGGCTCTGAACGAAAACGCGTTGTGGAAACGCGCTGGCCTAGTACTTTTTGTCCCTCTCTGCTATTATAGTTTTTCAAGATGGCAGAACTACATGGAAGCCTCCGTGGACCTACCCGTTCCATGTATATAAAAATAATAAATTCTTCGTTTACGAGGATAAGTCAGATAATTAGCAGAGGTATTTGTACACCATTGAGGACATATTTATGAATAAAAATATTGATTTTAGATAATAAAATACCTAAAAAACTACACATTGTCCCTTTAAGGAACCACTGAATTGTGTTTGGCAACTTGCCTATAATACATTGTTGATGCTACAGTGTGCCCAGTTTAATATGAACTAGCCTAAATAACATCCTAAAATTAAGTAAGATTGCTCAGCACTGCAACTGTACCTAAAATGTACTAATTCTGTGCTTTGTGATTCTGTAGCCTACTGTCTTTGTCCAGTATTTGATATATCACCAAATGAAGCAGATGGTAATAAAACAAAACAATGAATTGAATGATTGAATGCATGCCAATTATCTTGACCCAGTTATGTCCCATTTGTCTTGACCCAGTTATGTTTATAAGTCAATGTCACTGATAATATCATTTTCATCAGTAGTGAAACATCACTCCCTTTTTGAAAGCTAACCATCTTCATTGGTTCAAAACACCAACTTTATGTTTTGTCAGCAACCAAGAGCGATATAACCAGTTTTATAAGCAGCATACATCAATTCTAATTTGCAATATTTTTTTAAATTTAGTCCGTCAAAAAAAAAAATTATCGAATCGGGTTCGATTTTCTGCGTTTTTCGCATCAGTAGCAAGCATTTTGAATGGTGTTTTGACAATTCAGAGCCGCCGAATCACGAAAGCGAAAAAACGCATGCGATAATTTCGGACTCAGTGTGCAAGGGCCTTTAAACTGCAATTCATTGACTGGCCGCTTGAGGCTGGCTGCACAAGTGAGTCAAATCCATAGACAGTATATAAACTGGACACAGCGACCCCATAGACTTCAACGGAGAAAAGTGAAGCAAATTAGAAGCCCTCATTTCCTGATTGCCGAGCATACTGCGCAGCAGACTCAAACTGAGCTTGACGACGTGGATGTGACGTGAGCAACCTGCCTGACAGTTGTAAGTTTTCTAGTAGCTGTGCCAAGAGAAATCTGAACCATTCCCTTCAGAATCTTGCAGAGACGAAGAGTGTGAGTAGGAGCTGTCCATGAGCTAGGAGCAGGAGCAACGTCATGATTCTCTATGGGCTTCTCCCTAGACTTTATCGGATATTATGCCTCCACGTCCCCCGATTGACTGTGAGCTTCTCTTCCTGTCTCTACGGTAATTTCCAGAGAGTCGCGTGGTTATGACGCAATCGTTAGCCTACTTTTACAAAAACTGCTTCTACGGGGCCATAACGTAAGCTACAAGGTAATGGAGCCTTTTATACATTGTCGTGTTTCTTTAGAAATAAATAATGGACAAATGGAGTCTTTAAACGCCTCAGATGTAAAGTTATTCGCTGTCAAAGTGACGCCAAAATGAATGGGAGTCCAGGTGAAGGCTTGTTAGCCAATGGCGGCTCCCGGGGGTGGTACGGAAATCGAGCGCTCAATTACCCCCCTGGTCAAATCTGTATCTCCCCCATGTTAAAATTACCAACTTTACAGCAGAAAAAAACATGCTTACAGCCTGGTTCTCTATGTGGCTTTGGTCTATACAGCTAATGTTGCCCTTCATAACAACTGTGAGGGGGGTGAATTTTTTTATAACTCATTTGTTTAGTTGATTAATATTTAAAGTTCTGCATAATTAAGAGTGTGGCCACTTGAGTGACAGGTGGATTGCCGCTGATGTCAATGCTAGCCGTTTGTCTGCTGTTACTAGCCGTCACTTCACCTCAGCAAATTTTAGCTGCTGAACTTGCCATCTCTGCAGTGTTTTGTGCTTTTTTTCGGGATTATTTCATACAATTTAATACACCCATTACTTCGCCCACGGCTTAGGATTCCGTCGTTGTCGTCGAGTATCGTTCGAGAGAACAACCAGCGCTGTATTTCAGTTGTTTTCCTCTGTGAACATGCACTAATGGATGTCTGACAATTTCGTTGCTTTTTGGAGTTTTCAGATTTAAAAACGTCAATAAAGGCTCGTTCGTTCTGCTCTCACGGAACAGATAGATTATAATATGCTTATGTACCGTCAGATGAAATCCTGCAGGTGTCGGCGCTTTCTCCGTCCATGCAATAAATGCACATCCTTGAATGAGCGTGGATTTTCTAGCGCATTTACTTTAACTTCATAGGCAATATATCTATGGTTTAACCCATTTGAGAGGCGGCCAAAATCAGAATTTAAAATGGACTGAATAAGCTCTCTACGAACTTGACGAGCGATGCCGCGCTGACGGACCATAGACTATAAAAAAAGAGTGACTGACATGTATGCACATAAATCACTGTCACACACTCTCTCAGAGTAATATTAAGTTACTGCATAATACATTTTCAACTAGCAAAATAGTACAGAATCACGATACACAGTCTCACTTGTAGCCATGTCTTTTAACTATTATAATATTTCGAAGGGCAAAAACAGGAACTTTTAATTGGCTTTACATCATCAACTGTCACTTTAACGCGAGGCCCTGTGCAGTCGCAGACTTGGTACTGTCAGTAGCATAACGTTATAGCATTACCTCCCCAGCCTGAGCTAACTCGATCACGTTGAGCTAGGTGGGCGTGATTTCAGATAGCCAGGCTCCTCAGCTCCACTCACGCCCCGCCTCTTTGCCCATTTTCTGTTATCCGGGAGTGACGCAAGGCCAAGATGGCGACGGCCGGCTCCGCCCACTTTAGGCTTCAAAAATGCTCTTCAGAAACCTATGGGTGACGTCACGGACATTACTTCCATATTTTTTTACAGTCTATTGTTCTGAGGAGTGACTTCGCGTGCAGCCGCGCATGAGCGCAAAACCTCACAACACCCACCCTCTGTCGGTGAAAAGTGAACACTTCAAATATCTTTTTTCCGAAGGTGGTTTCTGTCATTTACTGTAGTTTTTATAACGCTGATGTAAATTCAAGTGTTTGTTTTTAAAATAAGTTTGTTTTTAGTTAGTTATTTGATGCTATAAAAACGGTGGTGTGACGTCATGATTGACAGCTGTGATTGACAGGTTCTCTGAGCGAAGTAGTCACTGAAACACCAACAGACTTTTTTTGGGGATCTTTGGAGGACTGAGGAGATTGGAGCTTTAAATTGAATATCTAAATTTCTATAATTAATTATTTCACACCGAGAGTGAGGGCGGGGCTTTGATTTCGCTCACTACTGTGCAGGTCTGGTCCCGAAATCGCTACTGCGCAGACTCAAGCCCCAATATGTCAGCGCCATATCGGGACACTGGCGGCTTCACTTCTCACCAATGGAAGAGAGCGAAGGGGCGTCGTCCATATTTTTTTACAGTCTATTGTTGGAACACTATTTATTTTGGTTTTGAGTGGTTGGTGAAACCAATTGTTTTTGTGTGCAGATCTCAGAGCCTAGGCTGCCTACAGAGACGCGTTTTTTTGACGGCATGCTTATGGGGCGGGCAGCTAGCGGATCGTTAGGAAAGATTAGATGAATGTGATCATTTATGTTTGGGCCTTTTTTGGGCCTGAAATCGCTGATACAACCTTTAAAACACTTTTTTATCAAAATAAGTCTGAATCTTCAACATTTATTTAGTACATGTGCAGTAAGCGATTTCTGAGAAACACTGTTGATATTTGAAATATATTGCTTCATTGCTCCACCCTTAAAATGCACAAACACGTAATGCAAGACTGGATGTCTCTTTATCATAGCTGAAGATGACGAACGAACTAACGAATGAATGACAAGAACAAAAAATTAACATACAGTACACAAGAGTATATACAAGCAATAGTTTGTTGTTATTTGCCAGCAGCACACGAGCTCCAGACAAACTATGACACTCAAACCTGTCCTATTACTATAACATTACAACAACAGCATATCTTGATTCTGTGAAACATAGCAAAACCAATGTTACTCACGTATGGAGCAGAAACAACACAACCTCTGCGTTCGTTTTTAGGCCGCTTCTGTCTCTCCAGCGCTGGAAAGCTTTTCTAATATTAATGCTGATCATAAAGCTCTTGTCTGATCATAACCCTTCTTTTTAAAGTGATATTCCTCTGACCTTTTCTCTTTTGTAATGTCTCTCAGCTATCTCTCTTTCTACAGTCTTTCTTCAAATTAGTGATGGGTCGATCATGAACAATTCATTCATTTTGAACAAATTCTTAATATGACAGAGTGATTCGTTCATTTTGTGTTGACCGCGCATGGGCAACATCCTATAGGATCTCTACAGGAAACAGAAATGATCAGTTCACCTCTCGAGTCTTCAGGTCTAAGTCATTCATTGTTCATTGTTAAGTGACGTGACAGCTATATTGGATACAATAATTCCCAACCTTCCTTACAAACAAGCACTTATTTAGTTTTTTTATTATTATTATTATTACAGTTATGTGATGCATTTCTGATCTCAAATGGTAGCTTTTTTATTTCTTACCATTTATAAATTTGTGAATTTCTGTCATGATGTTTCTTTTCCATAACATTGAATGTGGTAATAAAGAGATGGTTAAAGCTTTAAACTTTATCTGTATGATGGGAAAAATCATTTTGATAAAGCAAAGATACCAAAAATAAAATACAACATATAGTCAATAATACTACTGTAATGTTATATTTGTTGTAAGATACTGAGCCGGGAAGTGGTGACACGACGACAGAATAAATGACTCCGACCCAAAGACTCAAGCGGTGAACTAATTATTTCTGTTTCCGGTACAGACTTACGGTGGCCGAGAAGTGCAAAACAAACCACAGTTCCGAAAACAAAACAACAAATTTATAAACGCAATGGAAAGACTAAAAACAAATTAACAAGTTAGAAAACACAATAAGGTTTCCATAAACAAAATAACAAAGAGAACACAACGACAAATCTGAAAACAAAATAACAAATCAGAAAACACAACGACAAATATGAAAACAAATTAACACGTCAGAAAACACAACGACAAGTCAGACAAAACGGAAAAGGTATATGTGGCGAATGGAATACTGACCGCTGATCTGTCAATCAAGACATGCAGAAAGTAGCCTACAGCAGACTGGGGCAGGAGAAAGTCGATTCACGTGTGTAAATATTAGAGCTGTCTATTTAACCGGATAATTTAGTGCGATTATTATGGAGAGAAAAAAACTTTTCATATTAAAATCTTCCTAACACTATCTGGTTTGGTCAGACAAAATTATAAAAGAACTCGATCTAGTAAAGTGGGAGAGTGGCGTGTAGCAAGAACAGCACCTGAGTTTGAGTCTCCCTCGAGTGACAAATTGTAATTCACAATATTAAATTGTTGTTTATTGATCTGTATAAAATGAATATCACATGTGGAAAAAAACAGCACTGTAATGATGTATGCAAAGAAGGTGAAGACTCAGGTTCTTGAAAAACACTAAAAGGTTTAATTCAAACTCAAAAAGCAGACAGGCAGTGCAAACACAACTCAACATTACAGAGACTGGACAAAGAGTGAAGGCAAGGGTGAGGCTTAAATAAAAAACTGAAACGAGCTAATAAATGACACACAGCTGAAACCAATGAACTAATGATGGTAACCATGGAAACTGAAATAAGGTGGGAAACTGAACAAAGGAACAAGTGAAACTCAGACATGAACACATTAAGGAAACAGATCAAAAACCAAACTAAAAACAAACATAACCCTGACAAGCACTCTTGCTTGAGTGCTTAACTATAGATATTATATAAGACAAACGCTCATGCAGGGGCATTGCCACTATATCTGTAATTTTAGGGGCATTATAACTGCATTCTAATAGTGTTTATGTTTGTTTTTTGCAAAGTGAGTGACATACTCGATAATGTCTGCTCACAGCCTCGTACATAATTAAAAAAAATATATATTATTGTGTTGTATCGTGTATTATCGTCATGAGTTTCAAGCTAATATTTATCCTACCATGCTACTGTAAAAGTTGCGGCAGCATGCGAGTTATGCTTAACTACAATAAAAGTGTAACTCGATATCAGCCGCATTCTGAGTCTGACAATGTAATTCATTTTTATCCAAGGCCATAGCAAGTGTTATTAGCTTGGGAAAATATATCTAGTGAAATGAAATCTTAAGTTCATGTCCAACTCTAACCTTATTGTAAAGTGTTACTATGAAATGATTTGTTTATTATTCATGTATTAACTAACATGAACTAACCATGAGCAACACATTTGTTACTCTATTTGTTAATTGTAGTTAATAATAATACAACTGTTAATTGTTTGTTCATGTTGTCACAGTCAGTGCATTAACTAATGTTAACAAATACTACTTTTGATTTTAATAATGTTTCAGTAAAATTCTGAAATTAATATTAAAGCAACACTATGGAACTTTTCCTGGTTACAGTCACAGGTTTTTATAATGTAATGAGAAGGTCAGTTGTCAGGGCCTCATTTCCCGTACAACAATAGATCTTACAGTAGCTCATCTTACATCTGTCTTTATTTAAACTCATTCATGAAATACATTGATGATGCAAAATCAATGTACATATGTAAAAATAACAACAATCAAATCTGTGGAACTGAACTGAAGAACTTTTTCAGACTCGCCCTGGAGTTCCATCCTCTCTCCTTTGCGAACCTGAACACACTCCCAAAGAGATCAGGGAATGAATCCATCAGGTTGATGCTTTCTGCGTCCTCTGGACTATGTAGTGAAAAGAGACACCAAAAAACATGGTCTGACACACAATAACACTAAATTATTTAACAAATGTGCCTCACGTCACATATAACTCACTAATGCTCGTGTAGGTTGCGTATAAAACGCAGCAGGCCCAGTGTGTTCTCAGGATAGACTTTCTTCTTACCATCCAGTTTCTGGACAAGCTCAGACGGCAACTGACAAAAGAAATATTTACTTTATTACTTTTATTTTATTACTTTTATTAAAGGCCATGAACTACATTCAAATGATTTGTAACAAGGAAAATCTTGAAGACATGAAATCAGATTCTTTAAGTTGTTACTAAAAGTTAAGTTAGACTCACTTTAGTTTTCCATTCAGAAAAGCTTTTCCCCTCAGTGTATTCTTCAATGGCATGAAGGAGCTCCTCATCAACATTACGACAGTTTTCGGTCTCATTCTGGTTCCCCACTTTTTTCAAATACTCCATTCTCCTGACAGGATTCAAAAACAGCACAATCTCTTCAGATGATAAAAAAAGTATCTACAGTAGATGAAATTTCCTCTTCATTTAATATAAAATCATAATAAGCTAATACTATAAGTAGTGCTGAACCTTTCTGGCTTGTTTAGACTGATAAATGTCATTGCCAAATCCATGTAATTTTCTACCTTTCATCAGTCCAGAAGAAGGGGTGTGCAAGGGTTTGCTCCACTGTTGGTCTCTCCTCTGGAGTTTCATTGATCATCCACTCGACGAGATCCTTCGCTACTTCATCATCCAGATGTTCCAGTGAGTATCTTCCTTGTAGGATGTTGACTTCACAAAATGGACCTTTACCAAACGGATGGTGTCCTCTAGAGAGAATGTAGTACACTAACATCCCAGCAACCTTCAAACAGGTTTCAGTGTTAAGTTTAGAATTTTCATCAAATACAATTTAAAATAATTGTATTTGTAATTGTGTATTTATGTCAATAATTGAATTTCTAATAATATATTTTTAATTATTTAATTTAGTTCAAATAAAAACAATATTGTTGATTTAAAAGAAGGGAGAGACCACCTGAATGTCGGAGCTCCTCTTGTACCCAATGTTGACCTCTTCATCTAAGGTCTCCTTTGCCTTCCAGCATCTAGTTCCAGCAATGCTTGTTCGTAAAGTTGTTTGGCTTAGGTTCAATCGACGACTAATGCCAAAATCTGCCAATCTAGCTTTTCCATTTATGTCTATTACAAACAGAAGTTTCAAATTAGTGGCAGAAAAAATATCAGATTAATTTAATTAATCAGGTTTAAGTCCTACCAATCAGAACATTCTGGGGTTTGATGTCCCGATGAAGCACTTTGGTCTGTGGTTGGTGTAAAACCTGTAAGCTGCAGAGAACTTCCTTCACCAGCTTCTTCAGAACCAAACTTCTCTCAGTGGTTTCATCTGATAAATGATCTTGGATATATTCATCCAGTGTGTACTCACAAAGCTGAAGTACAAGGTATCCAAAATCCTCATCTTCTGCAAAGTCCACATATCGCACAATGGAAGGACTATCAAGCTGTGGAAGTCGTAGAAATTCCTCCTCATTCCTGAGAACTTGGTAATTAGACTTAATCATTCGTTTCACAGCCACTTCTGTGCCGTCATCCCTCAGTCCAAGGAAAACTTCTGTTCCATCACTTCCTTTAGCGATCTGAAATTCATCACTACGAACAAGAGTAAGGTTTCCCAGCCTATTTTTATTGCTAATATCCATGTTAGCTAGCTTCTCAAGCTTTGACCTCCAACGACAGCTGATCTGAACCCACCTTTTTGAGAAATTTGAATTCTCAGCAGGCGGTGTGAACGTCTGCACACTTGAGTTTGATTCCTCAATGGATTTCACTACAGTGTCTGGATACGGTTCCTCTTTATCTTGCAGCTCAGATTCTTGTGATCCCACTTCTTGCTGGATTTTTTTCTTCTTTTTCTTCCTCTTTTTCTTCTTTCTGCTTGTTGATAGAGCAGCAGTCTCCTCACATAAATTGTCCACTGCACTTGAACCTGCTGGATGTCTCAGTGATTCATCAAACCTATGCAGCTTTTTTTTCATGACTTCATCCATCTCTGTCTCTGCTTTTATAAGTATCATCTCTGGGATAGGAGACAATTCACATAATACAACAACTTCAGGAGCAAAGTCATTTATATTGGCAAACAGTCCATATGTCAACATTCCAATTAGACTTGAATAATCAGGACGTGTGAGAGGCAATAGACTTTTGCATAACTTCTCATAGACAGAATTGTTTGTACTCTGTAGTTTCTGCTCAGACGTCTTCTGCATCATGACATTGATTATCTTTAGTACCAGATGATTCACTATTTCCCCTTGTGCATTTCCAAAGCGCTGAAGACTGTTTGTAAGAACTGACACAAGCTCACTGAATACCTGAGGAGAGATGCTTTCACTGACACATAAAGCAGCATTTAAGCAGTTCAGTGCACTCTGCCAGTTTTCCTGAGGGATTCTTGGGAAGCGCTTGATGAGTCCCTCAATGTATCTGTCTGCACTCTTTGTGTCTTTTAACCACTTGATGGCGGTCTGACGATACTGCTCTGCACTTGGACCAAAGACACCAAAGTAGAGCTCAAAATAAATCAAATTATCAAAAGGATCCTCTTCAAAGAAATGTTCCTTAAAGTCTCTGTAAACTTCTGTCTGTTTTTTCGTTCGTACAGCACTATGAAAAGAGAAAGATATACGTACTTTGTCAGACACTTCACCCTGTGAATACAGTCGATTAATCATTCTCTCCACTTTTTTATCAAGTTCTGGATTTACCCCATAGTTCCTTCCGGGTGAAACTCCAGCCTTTATAAGTGCTTTCACAATGTCTTCACGTTCATGATCAACAGCACGTTGAAATGGAGTAAAAATGTGTAATCCATATCCATTTGGGTTAGCTTTTGCTGCAAGTAATCTTTTCACAATACTCAATGGAACTCCAGTTGTTAAAGTAGCATAATGTAGAGGTGTTTGTCCATTTGTTGAGGGTATGTTAGGATCAGCCGACTCTTCAAGAAGATAAGAGCAGATTTCTTCATTTCTGCATATAACTGCTGCTGTCAATGGTGTAACATCATCATTCCAGACTTCAGAAGAGTACAAACCATTAATATCTCTGTCTTTTAATAATTTCTGAAGTCTCTCTGCCTTGTTATCTATGATACATTTTATTAGGGGGTCTGTTTTTCTAGGTCCTACTGGAACTGGAACTGGAACCGAAACTACCTGGAGCTGGAATGCCATGGATCTTCAAATACTCATTACAATCTGCCAAAAGATGTTAAACACTTGAAATTCAGGTTACTGGGTAGCATTATTACTTATTTTCTTATTTATTTACATTGATAATAGACACAGAGTTAATCTTTACATAGTTTTTAGTCCGTTTTTGTGTTTAGATGAAAATCTTTAAAGTCTGTCAATATGTTGTCATGCCATATGCATTAATCTCAGTAAATTTTACTCTGATTGTCAATGAAAAATAAAAAATAAAATAATTAGTTTTATAAAATGTATAAACATTTTGAAAATGTATAAACATGAAACTGTCCTTAACCTGAAATAATGCCATTGGAGTACACACTGAAGTATCCTATTATTTTTGGCAGCAGCTATTTGCATAAGCAATAGATGCTATTTACACTAAGTGTAATTTACACTAGGCTATAGATTATATTTACACACTGTAAAAATAGCAGTATTTTCTTTGCAATAAGTGTAAATAGTAGTTAGATAATATTTGCAACTCAGTATTTTAGTACATTATAAAACAGTAAGCAATAATAACATATTGAGTGTAAATGATATTTACACTCAATATGTCGCCTTATTGGGACATTAATTCCTCACCACACCTACCCATAACCCTATCCGATATACACTTTAGTATTAAATAACAACTTTAATTATATTTTTTACATATTTTCTTCATATTTATTCACAATAAATGCCTTTCCAATCTGATATGCGATGGAAAAAGGTAGAAGAACGAGTTCGGCTAAAGGTGGATTCGAACTCGGGTCGATCGTGTCCAAAAGTATCTGCTGTGCACCTTATATGCAAAATGTAATATTCAAAACGTGATATTGATGGGCGGAGTTAGTGTAAATAGTTTCAACCAACATTACAGGAAATTTGTACTTGGAGTAATTAGACACTCCGATTACTTTTTTTTCCCCTGGTGTTAAATATGTTATTTTCTTGCTTTAATTACATTGTTAATGTTTCATGTTTTACAGTCTGTTTAGGATTTTGCACTTTGTGTACAGTCTGTTTAAGATTTTGCACTTTGTGTAACCACTTGTTAGAGCTACATATTTAAAACATATTTACACATAGCACATCCTCCCCCCCATGTTTTCATGAAAATGATACTCGGGGATGGGTGGACCGATCTCGAAGAATCGATAGGCTACTTTCGGTGATGGGTCCTTACTTAACGAAAGATCCTCACTTAAATTATAAATTAATTTGTTACAATATTAATAATAGCCACGAATGAAAATGTGACATTTAATAAACTGGTTTGTATGATAGCCTAGGCTATTTGTATGTTCAAATTAAAAGTTGCTAAAAGATAGGTCTAAAAGATCTAAAAGATAAATCTGCAATTGCTGATAGCCTAAATGCTTTAAAAACAGTCTGTCAGTTAAAATTAAGGCTTTCAAATATAATCTTAGCCTACTTAAATGGTTATAATTACCTGTTTTAATCCCAGAATTGCAAAAACTTAAATCAAAAATCAAATCAAAAGAGATTTGACTAAAAGAGAGACTATCGGTATTGGTAGCTATCTATCGTTGATGCCTGGATAATACGTGGTATCCGACAAAAAACCAATAGGGGCTGCCTGCAGACTTGCGGGTCGTATGGAGCATATGGTATAGAGCTCCACTCAAGAGCGGAGATACGTCACCTCCATTGCGCCCGAGCGCATACGTCACCAGGCGCCCTATTGGCCGCTGGATCTTACGTCAACGGCGCCGCCGTATTGCGGAGGGCAACTTTCCCATAACGGGCTATAATTCCGAATGCTTGAACATGTATGCTATAATTATTCATATGTATGCAGTGTATGTGTGCAGTGTCATAACTACATCTCTGACGTTTATAACAAACCAAACCATTTGAAAATCGGTAGAAAATTGAGCAAGTTATTATATGATAGCAGCAGACCTAGCAGCCTCAAGCCTGTTTTATACTTCTGTGTCGGAACTACGCCGAAGCCTCTACGCCGTAGGCAACGTGTTGATTTTCATTTATACTTCTGCGTCGTTGTCCGCGTTGACGCGCACCTAGGGAGCATGTGAAACCCCGAGGGAGGGGTTCTGGCAGACCAATCACAGCGCTTGCGTCCGCGTAGAATTGACGCGTTGTTACATTTTTGGAGAGGTGCACGTCAGGGTACGCCGTAGGGTACGCGCGCTACACACAGCCTACGACGTAGCTACGGCGGCAGTTCGACGCAGAAGTATAAAACAGGCTTTACGGTCTATGATAGCAGCAGAACTTCTTGAAGCGATACGAATTGAGGCATGTTAAATAATCTGCTAAAGTTATTGTTGTTGATTGTATTGTATTGATGCAACATTTATTATTTATAAACGATTGATGCAATATCAATTCAAAAGATGGGTCTATAATTTATTTCGAGAGAGGTTAGGCTGCCCCTAGTCTTCTCTATACCTGCTCTGTCTCACTCACTTTTAAAATTAATTAAATTTTTATTTTTATCTTCTTGTCTGTCTTTAGCTTGTGTGACATGGCTTCTTCTGGTAAGACCCTGTTTACTCCTTGCATTTAAGCATACTCCACATGGTTTCTGGAACAACATTAGTGGATATTGGAAATGTGTGAATTTTTTTCTTCTAATGTATATCTTAATATACAGTTTTCTTAAAATAGCTTACTGATCTGGACAAATGTATGTGCACTTAATGTGTGTTTTATCATACTCTCTTTAGTTCTTTTTAACTTGTATCTCATAAAGGTGTGTGTTTGCTTTAGGTACTTAAAGGTTGGGTAGGTAAGAATTGTCTAAAGAACTTTTTTTCAAATTGGCTTAAACTGTCTTTATATACCAATACATAATTAAAATGTAAGTACTTTGAAAAAGAGAGTATAAAAATTGAGTGACTATAGTCTATTTAATCTTCAAAAAACACAGCTCATTAATTCCTACCGGGACGAAACAAGTGATTGGCTTGCGCGACTGTCACTCTCCGTCGCCATGACTACCGCTGCTATTACTGGCTCTGCCCACGTGCGCGCAGTCGCGCACCCATTTTTAGGTGGGAGCAGGCCCGGTTCTACGGGGGTGCTTGAGGGTGCTAAGCACCCTCAAATAAAAGTGAAAGCACCCTCAGATGAAAAATTATTAATAGCACACATAAACGAGATTTTGCCGAAAATAAAACACAGACGGATTTCACACTCTTGCCTATAATAGGATAGCCTACACAAAATAAATAAATTAATAAAATTAAACAAATATATATATATTAAATAAATTATTTCGTTATGCTTTCATGTTTAATGCATTGTAGTTGTCCTTTCGTGATCGCGATACGCAAAAGGTGAAGCTGTCTCTTTAATTGCCCACTTTGCTTGCGTGCGTGCTTCCCGCTCAGAAATTTTGTTAGCTGACTTTCTGAGACGGGGCTTTAGGTAACGTAAAAATAAGTGTCCATTTTTAATCATCATGGACATAAGAAAATGGCTCAAGCAAGCCGTTTGAAGGAAGGTTACAGTACTGAATATATTTGGATTAGCTTCTTCCTCCTCCTCCGAATCACAACCTGTAAGCATTATTATTAATAATTGTAGCATGCTCAATAAGTATTTTGTGTAACGTTATGTGTGTTGTGTAACGTTAAGCTAGCGCAGCTTCTTGGTCTTTTGCTGTCAATTGTTTTGAACTGCTTGTCGTTGTTATTGGAGTTGTCATAAAGAATATAGCAGCAATACCTTGGTGTAATAACGTTACTGCTGCAGTGCTTTATCAATATGTTTATGCATAACGCTAACAATGAATGACTGATTGGGTGTTGATGTGTTGTCATGGTTGTCATATTGTACAGACCCGGCAGTCAGCGCTAGTGCATTATGGGTAATTGTTTGTTGGGAGTTGATTTATGCGTTATTACAGCAATATGGTTGGGGTTTGTGTTAGTAAAGTTACGTGTGTTTATGTTCAAGTTAGGTTGGATGTTCATGGTACATTTTCTGCCTTGTTATGTAAAAATGTGTCTCTCACCGTCATGGAGAGAGACGTGTGTAAGGCAGTGACTTTTGGCCATTCTAGGAGTGTTCAATTGAAGTTGAAGCCGGTTACAACAAGGGTATTACCCATAGACTGTAAAAAAATAGGTATTGCACAGTGTAGGTAGGCTATGTGTGGCATGTTTTAATGTTTTGCAAAGTGAAGATGGCTGCTTGTTTACATGCTATTCTATAATTTACTGCCAGATCGTATATTGTTTAACATAACAGCAATTACAGTAGTATTGTTGTATACAACATCCCCAATTTTGAGATACTATGTTTCAGACTGATGACAGTCTTGAGCTATTTCCTACGATTATGTAAGCAGCACCCTCACTATATTCAGAAGCACCCTCAGTGATTTGGTTCTAGAACCGGGCCTGGGTGGGAGTGAATGGAATTAATGAGCTGTGTTTATTGAAGATTAAATACACTAGAGTCACTCAATTTTTTATACTCTCTATTTCAGAGTACTTGCATTTTAATTATGTATTGGTATATAAAGACAGTTTAAACAAATTTGAATAAAAGTTTTTTTAGACAATTCTGACCTACCCTACCTTTAAGAAAATTAAAATCTCTCTCTCTAAACTTGTATAAACTAAAAACACACATCTCTTTTTTCTCTCTCCAAACATAGATTGTATTCTCTCTTCAGGGGAAGAAATAACATCTATACAGAGAGGTTGCAACTTACCTGTGCTTAACAGATGCACCTCCTGCTATTTCACTGTCCTTTCTGTACTTCTGATTTTTTCAAGCCCTCAAAGAAAAATAAAGTACAAACTCATCTTCAGCTTCACTTTTCTAGGGCAGTCGACCATGAAAGTAGCATCATTTATGATAGGTTTTTTTTCTAAAAATGTTGTAATGAATGTTAATGTTAAATGGATGCATGATTGATGTTTTAGTATTACTCAAATAAAGCAATGTCAACATTGTCAGGGCACGTTGCATATAAGTTTAACAAATAAGTTGTGCTGAGTCTTTCTCTGAAACATTAAGCTGATCACATGAAGTAGGAATGCAAGAAAATGAGTGATTTTTGTTTTGTTTTTCTTTTTTCTTTCAGATTATACAATCCACCGGTGTGGTCTAGGTTGTGTGTCATAATTATACTATCATTGTGTATATTGTTCCTCAATAAAAATCCGACGTCACAACTTTGTGGCCCACTTGAAAGGCTGTAAGACTGCCAGAAAATTAACCTAAATGTAACTAAATACCTAAATGTAACTTTATATAAATTCACAACAACATATATCAGTCAGTCTCCTGTATATAAAAACAGTTTATAAATAAAAATAAATAATAAATTCTACAGTAGGTCATAGGTCTGCAGCCTCCCCATATAGTGTTATTTCACCATATTTCCTTCTCCTCCTACTGGACGCATCAGGAACAACAGGGGCGTAAAACTGCCAGGGGCGTATATCCATAGATATCCATATAAAGCTAGATGTCTTAAGGCGGAGTCACTTCCAGCATCACCGGCGGCCATCTTGCCACAGGGAAGCTGTGAATTAAGGTGAGTGATCAGCACACACACACAAATCCTCTTATTTCACTGAAATCTTGACGGATTTACAAACGGTTTGGTTTCTTACAAACGTTATTAACGTGGCTATAATTCTTTCATATGGAAGTCCATTGTTATAATTATTCATATGTATGCAGTGTCATAACGACATCTCTGACGTTTATAACAAACCAAACCGTTTGAAAATCGGTAGAAAATTGAGCAAGTTATGGTTATTTAAAAGTACATGCACCATGTTACGAGTGAGCGAGCTCCCTGTGGCAAGATGGCCGCCGTGTGCGGACGTCGACCTCCATTGGCCAGCAGCGCGGACGAGACATCTAGCCTTTATTATATGATATCTATGCATATATCTACCGGCTCCAGGTCTGCAGCCACCCCATATAGTTGATACTTGCCATATCGCGCCGCGTTATCAGCCAGGTAGAACAATTCTCCCAAGCACTAAAGACAGATTCACAAATGTTTACAAGAGAAATGCTAGCAGGTGTAGCGTTCAGTTTATTATAAAACAGTACATATAACTTCTGACTACATTTACTGATTTTGATGAAACTTCATCTGTGTGTTCGTTGTCGTTGTTCGAGGCGGATCACATGGATGTGACTATTGTGAGTCAAAGTCATAGTGCCATCAACTGACAGCAGGAAGTGTGACACTTTCAAAAGGTTTTGAAATCGCCCTTATTTTTAAGGTTCTTAGGGTGTGTTCACATTTGTATGAATGAATGAATGACAAAAAAAAACATTAAGAGTGTGTTCACACTTGTAGTTCGGTTTCGCCTGGTTCATTTGGTCCGGACTCCAAAAAAATAAAACATTTATTCCTGGTTCACTTAGCATTCACATTGGCTGCCATCTGAACCCTGCGCACCAAACCGCTGAAAAGATGGGTCTCGGTCCACTCCCAAACTAACCCTGGTGCTTTTTGAATGATATATGAACGCAACACGAACCAAAGACATGTAAATGAACCAAAAGCGGCAAGATGAGACCCTAAAAAGGAGGAATCAGGCATCAGAACCGTATCTCACTGCAGCAGATCTTCGTTTTTGTGTGTGACGGAGGGATTCCTGTCACTGTTTTGACTCCTTTACACATTTTAAAAGCTCTTCACAAGTTCCCAGCTGGTCATAATACCATCAGGCTACGCAATATACAACGAGCGCATTTAGCCCAGTACACAGCATTGTTTTGGGTGTTGAATAAGTTCCTTCTCCAAATATAGGCAACGTCATAAAAGCTGTATCCTTATCCCTGGACGTATCCCTATGCCTTTAGGTTCGGTATCTTGAGGTTATTCAGTGTTAAAAATGCCAATCAGAATGCTAAGCGAACCAGGACTAAATGTCTTTTTTTTTGGTCCAGACCAAATGAACCAAACTACAACAGTGTCATTTTAAAAAGGCTTTGAAATCACCCTTATTTTTACCCAATTTTCTTCAAACTTAGTCAGAATAATGGCAAGACACCACAGATGTAGACCTGTGAAAGGATTCTTGGTATCTTAAATACTGTTGTCATGGCAACATCTCAAACTTTAGTATCCTTTTTGGGTGTCTTTTAGACTCTTAGCATGCTTCAAATTGCATGCAACTTGAAACATGATGTGTGAAGTATGACCACCTCAAACTTTGTCCTTTTCTAATCATACTGTAAACATGAAGAGTTATCAGCCAGTAGACATAGACAAACCCTTAGAAATGGGCGTGTATAAGGGGCTCAGTAAAGTGCCACCTTTTGACTAAAGTGGGGGGTTAGTTTTCCCTACAGCCCCCAAACTCAGGACATATATTGCTCTCATTTAGCCGGACAACTTTCTAATTTATAGTCATTAGCTCCGACCAATAGAAAGTCAGCTATTTTTGAATGAATGAAATTTATTTAAGTTTGAATGATCTTATGGACGTGGCTGTTCTGGGTCGTGGTCATAGTGGTACCAGCTGGCTGCTGTAAATATTAAGTATTCATATGACTTTGACATAGTCCTTTTACATTTATCCATTTAAAAAGCATATTGCCCACCATGCACAGTTGTCCTGGAGCTACCGGGATGGCGTTGGCACCGAAGCTTGGGGCCATCATCGCTGTTTGCAGCTATATTTAATATGAATTTGCCTAAATAACATCCTAACAATTAAATGATATAAGATTTCTCAGCATTGCAACTGTAGGCTACCTAAAATGTACTATACCTGTGCTTTGTAATTCTGTAGACTAGATATGTACCAAATAGAGCTGATGGCTAAAAAAAAAAAATATCTTTTGAACATAGCATGTAATAAAAATGAATGCATACGGCCAATTTAACTGATTTGTCTTGATCCAGTAATGTTTATTATAAATGTTTATTATAGTCACTTTAATAATATTATCTTCATCAGTTCCCTTTCTGAAAGCTAACCATCTTTATTGATTTAAAACACCAACTATACGTTCTGTTAGCAACCAAGAGTAATGTAGTTTTATAAACAGGCATTCATTTAAAAAACATTTTTGTAATGAATTAAAATTCAAATGATAATCAGTCTTCATAAGCATTTATTTACATTAGTATTTAAAACATATGCCTAACATTCAACAAATAAGAATAAAAACAAGTCATGATTTACAAAAATTAAAGTTCTATTTTTGCATATCAGATTAGGCTAAAACTGATATGAATAAGGACATTATGTGATCAAGTAAAAATTATTCTTTATTGAGTTTTTACAGACTGAAATGTATTGAATATTAATAGCTGAAAATCATGCTTTTGCAGGCTGCAATAATTATGTGGGGTTGTGTTCTTCTTTCTGTATCCCAGCTAACAGATTAGTAAGGAAAAGAGGTTCTTAGTGTGTTTACATTTGTATGAATGAATGAATGAATGAATGACAAAAAAAACAAAAAACATTTAGAGTGTGTTCACACTTGTAGTTCGGTTCACCTGGTTCATTTGGTCTGGACCCCCCAAAAATAAAACATTTAGTCCTGGTGCTTTTGAACGCCATGAACGCAACACGAACCAAAGACATGTAAATGAACCAAAATGGCAAGATGAGACCCTAAAAAGGACAGAATGCTCTCACATTCTTGTTTTTTTTTCTTGTCATAGGTACGATGTTGCCCATCACAGGCATCAGAACCGTATCTCATTGCAGCAGATCTTCATTTTTGTGTGTGACGGAGGGATTTCTGCCACTGTTTTGACTCCTTTACACATTTTAAAAGCTCTTCACAAGTTCCCAGCCGGTCAAAATACCATCATATGAAGGCTACGCACATACAACGAGCGCATTTAGCCCAGCACACAGCATTGTTTTGGGTGTTCAATAAGTTCCTTCTCGAAATATAGGCTTCATCATAAAAGCTGTATCCTTATCCCTGGACGTATCCCTATGCCTTTAGGTTCAGTATCTTGAGGTTGCTCCAGAATCTCCAGAATGCTAAGCGGACCAGGACTAAATGGGTTTTTTTGGTCCAGACCAAATTAACCAAACTACAAGTATGAACACACCCTTATTCAAATGAACCACACAAACAGAGCAATCACACAAGGGTTCGTTTTAATTGAACCAAACATGCCAAGTGTGAACACACCCTTAACACACTTGTTATCAAAATAAGTTTTACATTCAACATTTATGTCACTAGTACTTAAAGGTGCAGTAAGCAATTTCTGAGAATTACTGTTGATATTTGAAATCAACCCAAACAAGCACACACACACACACACACAACTTCATTGCTCCGTCCCCAAAATGCACAAACACGCAATGCAAGTGGATGTCTCTTTTTCATAGCTGAAGCTGAAGAATGAACGACAAGAACAAAAAATTAACACAGAGTGCTCAAGAGTATATATAAGCAAGTGTTTGTTGTTAGTCGCCAGCAGCACACCAGCTCCAGACAAACAATGACACTTAAAACTAGAGGTCAACCGATATGGGTTTTTCTCTGACCGATGCCGATATTTAGAAATCAGGGCCGATATATGATGCCGTTCTTTTTTTTTTTTTTTTCATATCATAAAATCTAACAGTTAAGTAATAAAAAGTTATACAAAAAACTGCTTAAATTAAACATTTATTAAACAACACAAGCCTCTCCAATCAGTGCACTTGTATAAATTAAATTAAAAAAAATATGTATACGTTAAATATTAAATACAGGTCATCAAAAATCTAGAGTTAATAAATAAACTTTTGGATGAAATTTTTTTTAGTTTTAGTGCACAAAACTGGCCGTCAGTCCTCTTATCAGCATGAAAAACTATAGTTTTATTCAATGGATTATATGCTGAAGCCTCAAAAGCAAGCCAAGACCGCTCCCTTTACAATCACTAAAACGCTGTCGCTTTGTCAGTTCATCGCGATCTCATAAAGTTCCGTTATGATCAGTGAAGATGATCTGATTGGCCATTGTCTGTGATGTCTACTTTGCTCACCGCTGCAAAAACACATTGAAAATAGATTCATTTGATGTTCTCCAGAGCGTAAACACAAATGCGCGGGAGCGTTTGCCAAATCTGTTTTGCCAATATATTATTACAGTATCAGCAGAGGGTGCTCTTGCTTGTGTTTGAGGCACCCCTGTAGAAGCGTGCCTGGCTGAAGCTGTGTGTGAACAAGGCATGGCTGCAGAGTGTGAGTTGCTCCATCTCACACGCAGCCTCAGAGGGAGAGAAATTCTCCGGGACAGAAACAGAATTGATAACATCAGAGATTATTTATACAAAACAGGCTACTATAATAATATAGCCGCTGGGCTTGTTACCAGGTTTTGTTACCCGCGGCAGTGTCACGTGTTCCACAACAACGCTTAGCAGCTCCTGCCTATTGATCGGCCTAATTTGCAGCACAATCGGCCGATGCCGAATAATAACAAAATGCCCAAAAATCGGCTTGATTAATCGGTCGGCTGATCAATCGGTCAACCTCTACTCAAAACTGTCCTGTTACTATAGATAACTTCACAACAACAGCATATCTTGGACTGTGAAACATAGCAAAACCAATGTTACTCACATATGGAGCAGAGACAACACAACCTCTGCGTTCATTTTCAGGCCTTCCCGCTTCTGTCTCTCCAGCGCTGGAAAGCTTTTCTAATATTAACGCTGATCTTAAAGCTCTTGCCTGATCATAACCCTTCTTTTCTCAGTGATATTCCTCTGACCTTTTCACTTTCGTAATGTCTCTCAGCTATCTCTCTTTCTACAGTCCTTCTTCAAATCTTCCTTTTGCTCACTCTCTCTCCACCTCCATCATGAGTGTATACGTCCCTACTGCGGATTGGTTACCAGTGTGTTTTGGTGCTCGGTCCGATCCACTTTCAACAGCGTTTCTCAGAAATCGCTTACTGCACCTTTAAAATAAAACACTGTTTACATTCATTGTACAGCGCAAAAAAAAAAATGTCTTTGACAGTCAGATGGATGTTGAAGTTAATGAGATTAAGTTACTTTCTGTATTAATGAGTATGATGGTTTTAAAGGTTTATGCTTTTCACAATTTCCCTGTATTTAAGCAAAGATTCTCCTTTTCATTCACGAAAGGCTTTATCCTTGAATTCAATATACCCAACCACATAAACCCACATTTCTGTCTAATGACCACACAGCTCAAATTTAAGTTTTGATTTGCTTCACTCTGAACAGATCCTAATAAATATGATAGAGGCGAATCTTTTAACTGACTAATTACTTGACATTACAACTTAGACCATTGACCAAAAGAGAGATATGATTTCAATAAATGGTGAACAATGAGGTAATATATTACTTAATATTTCTAAAGATAATAGGACTGCATTTGTCACCTGTGTCACTTGTCGATCTGCATGCCAGCTCTCAAGATTGTATTTTTTTTTATGTTTTTGCAGCCATATCATGCATGCTATCAGCTGTTGCATACAGATATTTGAAAGGCTCTCAAAAGTACAGTATATATTGTTATGTAGAGTGATTTAGGTTGTTACAGGTGACAAGTGCAACTCTTTTACGCAGTCCTTGCACCATACTTTCAGCAGAAATGTTCTCTGATTCAGCAGGGCTGAGGAATTGTTATATATAATACATAACAATTCTAATATAGTACAACAGAAAAATTGTCAGGGCCTTCCCAGAATCTATGTAAAACAACACAGATGCATGATGTAATACTTATTTTACTATGAACCTGATAATTCCATATTACGTCTGCTTCCCAGCTGTCTCTCTCGTTACAAAACCCACTAATTGAATTGCCCAGAAAAATGTCCAACTACCAAAGGAGGGGTTGCTGCTGAGCAGACGTGCCTCAATAACTGTGTCCACAATAGCACTCAAAGGCTCAGATCAATGATGATATGCTCATAGATCTGTGTGTTGCCCTTAAAACTGGAAGCAAATACGAAGTCCCTCCGGTCAGTGGAGACCACGGTGAAGGAACGTGGAGCCTGGATGTAGACTTCCTTGAAACGCTCAAAAACCTTCTTCTCAGCATCCCAAATATAGATCTGCGAGAAGGTGTAGTCGCTTCCCAGAGCCAGGTAGTTCCTCTCTTTGAAGGAAAAAGGCTGCAGGATCATGGAGCCTCTTGAAGGAAGGGCCTGAACCTCAGAAAACTCCTTAGCAGTCCAACGCAAGACTTTGGAGTCACCGATGTACCGGGTCATGGCCAGATAAAGCTCCTCCTTGATCCAAAAGGCCTTGACAGCAACTACATCTTCCATGTTAGGGATCTCACCCTGCAAAGCAAATTTCTGAGTGCTCCTGCTCCACTGATAGATGACCGGAACTTGGGAACGACTTGCAAGGATAAGATGGGCCTTACCATCTAAATTGACAAACTCTGCATCTGTATCACGAAACCATTCATGAAGGGACTGGTAGGAGTAGAATCCCTTGTCGTTCCATTTGTAGAGAGTGGACAGACCAGCCTTAGAGCTGTCAGCGATGATGAAGAACCAGTCGTTACCAATCTGAAAGGCCTCGATGTCATTCGGTTTGGAAATCTTAGATACCTCAATGTCCTGAAACTTTGTGAACTTGCTTTGGTCTTCATCAAACTTATAGATGTGGGAACCACCAAAGAGTTGAGCAACAATGACAAAGACCTGGTTCTGGATAATCACAGACTTGCAGCCAACAATGGACTGACCTGAGATGAAAGAAAACACACTGCATGAGATTTGTTGCATCATACAATCATTAATATAATGACTTTACCATGAATGCACCTGTGATGTTGTCATAACTCCTGAAGTTCATCTCGATGTGGTCCCATTGGAGCACCATGCAGCTCTCTGCGTTAGGAGCAGCGATGGCCACGTACACGTCGTTCTTGTGGGAGAAGGTGTCCACAGACAAAGACTCCGTAGGCACAGAGTGGAGAGGAATGAAATCTGGCCAACATATGGTAAAATGACATCTCAGGCTATGTCCACATTAATCAGGATATATTTGAAAATGCCATTTTCATTTTAAAACACTCTTCGTCCACACCAGCGTTTTTAAGTGTTTTCCAAAAGTAGCTTAAATCACCATGCTGCGCATGTGTTAAATATCATTAAAGCTCCCTGAGGTGATACCAAGAGACCAGACATAATACAGTTCTCACGCTATTCTTCTAAAATATCCAACTACTTACTGGTGCTTCCAGGTCCCACTGGATCGCCATTTCATGTAAGGTCTAAAAGGGCAATTGCCCTCGTGTTTTGCAGCAGGACAGCAATTTTGAGTACATTTTATGTTATCTTTGCAGGAATGTAATATGAAGTAACATTTATCTTTAGCAACACTATGAAAGTGAATAGCAGGCAGAACAATGCAGTTATAACCATAGATACATATACAGTATATGGTGCAATATGCGTAACATGACTAAACATGCATCATCGTTTTCAGCCCAAACTACAATGCAAAAATGGCATTTTCAAATGTATCCACTTGGGAGAGCATCTTCAAAAGGCTCAGTTTTCATTGGAAAAAAACATCATCTCAGTGTGGATGAAAGGCCAAATCATGGAGGAAAAGCATTTTCAAAAATGATTTTATCCGGATTAATTTGGACATAGTAACTTTATTACTAAGTAGTAGCTTTGTATCTCATGATTAGCTGCACGAAACCCTTGAAGACATACCCAAGGAAAGTATTCTTTGTAAGACATGAAATGTGCCAATGAAATACGACATTTTGTAAAATGCAATAAAATCAAGAATCTGTGATTTGTTAATTCTCTTAAACCTTCATTTAACTGACATTCACAAGTTCACACTAACATACAATTTGAGGGGGTAAAGTTTAATGCGTATTTGGCGTGCTGTCCGGAGGGAGGGCTCCGAGCTCGGAGTTCGGCCCGAACCCAGAGTACTCCCCCCGTATGTAAGTGTTTAGGACTAGAAGTGTGGAGAAGGGGTGGTGGGGGGATGCTGCAAAACTGTCAATGGATTGAGGTGAGACTGCTGAGTGTATATATACCTCTTACCATTGATTGCTGAGTGCTCTCCACTTGTGTTAATTATCTGAACGTGCTCCTCCCGAACTTTGTTAATAAAACCTCATAAAGTATAAAGACAAGATTTCCAATGTTTTCACAGACCAACTTAATTTTATTTTGTAAATGTAAACAAATTTTGGCTCCAAAAAAGTTGGGACAGAGGCTAAATAAAAGTGAAAAAATGAAAGAATATCAAAGTTAAAGTGTTTTGAAACAGTCCACAATTAGCAGGTGAATTGGTGAGGGTATCATTATTGGGTATAAAGCAAAGATGTGTAATGGCTCACCACTCGCCAAATATCATGAGAGAATTGTCAAACAATTCAAAAATAATTTTTCTCAATGCAAGATGACAAAGAATTTAGGTGTTTCACTATCTACCATACATAATATTGTGAAAACATTCAGGGAATCTAGAGAAATCTGTCTGTGTAGGGCTAAGAGGAGACCTTTGAGCCCTCAGTTGTCACTGCACGAGAAACCATCATGCTACTCTGTTAAATACAGCCACATGTGCTCAGGGGTACTTTAGAAAACCATTGTCACTTAACAGTCTGTCGCTGCATCAAGAAAAAAATCTACTTGAAACTTATGTATACAGAGAAAGCTATACATCGATTCTATGCGGAGATGCTGCCGAGTTCTCTGTGCCTGAGATCTCAGATGCTCCAAAAAACATGTGCTTTGGTCAAATGAGTCCATGTTTCAGTTTGTTTTTGGAAAAAATGGACTGAGTTCTCAACCCGAAACCCGTTCTCAAAGATGAAAGGGACTATCTAGACTTTCATCAGAGACAGGTGCAAAACGGTTACCCTGGAAATCCAGAGTTCTCGTGAAAGCATAGTTGAATTTGCTCAGCGAGTTTACTCTGGCGTTGAGTAATAATGCTCATTAAATATGCCCTTGTATCCGAGCTGCACCAATCACATCGGGTTATCTGATATAGGCGGGCCAGAGGCGAGCTAAACAGATGACGACAGCGCTGTGACGTCTAAGTCATTAGTAAACATTGCAAGATGGCTATGGATGAACACCAGTTGTTTGAAACGACTTTGGCCGCTACAATGAATGAGTTAGACTTGGCTTTTTATCTAAAACAGGAACAGAAGATGCCGCTTGAATCGTTCCTTTGCAAGAAGGGCGTTTTTGCTGTTTTGCCGACCGGATACGGCAAGAGTCTAATCTACCAGTTAGCTCCGCTGGTAGCTAAGCGGATGGGGCTTGTTGTGATTGGTCGTAGTGTTATCCAATTGCGTGCAGTGAGATTTTCAAATGCATGCTTGGTTCCGATTTTCATTAGTCGATGCCAGACCATTAATCTTTCAGATTTAGGTCTGGATTTCCAGGCTACAAAACGGTATGGGTGACTTGCATGTGTGAAGGTACCATTGATGTGGAGGCATATATTGGGATTGTACAGAGACATACTGCCATCAAGATGACATCTTTCCTGGGACGCAAGACAATGCCAGTTCTCTTTGTGCATGTGCTAAAACAGAGTGGTTTCTTAGAAACTCTACACCATAGAGTGCATGTGCTTGACTGCCTGTCTGCAGAAGAAAATTAACAAATTACAGACTCTTGATTTTATTGCATTTTACAAAATGTCAAAACTTTTCTGGAAATGGGGGTGTATTTCCATGCTGTAAATGCTTGTGAGGTTCAGAAAAAAATTACTTCTTATTGAATAAATGTAAATATTTTCCAATCCATTGGCTTTTAAAGTCGATGAAATGGAAGTGGCAACAGATCTTTTCTTCTGTATTGTGATGTGCATCTGAGTGTAATGGATTATCGAAAAAGCAAAAATGTGTTGCAGAAGTCCTGCATACTTTACATAAACTGAGAGAAGTCTGTCGTTTCACCAGAAAGTCCAGTTATGACATGTTGACTAGACAATACCAGGTCAAAAATCCATATATCTATAACAAGCATTTAGAAATGTTACCGAATTGTTTCTACTGGTGAATAGCTATAAACAACAAACAAAAGGCACTGGATTGGATGTATAGTCTGAAAAGGCTTACACACACAATACCAAGCATGCACACGCACGCTCACTCACATACCTGTAGAGATACACTCGTTATGTAAGCTCGCCATGTCATTGAGCCGTTTGCCCTTCATCTCCTCAGGACCGGCGCAGAGGACGTCTGATACAGTGGCATTCGTGCTCTTTAGCCACATCATCAACCATTTCGCCCGGCAGTCACACTCAAAAACATTGCCCCTCAGGTCTCTGCAAGGAAATAAATAGGAACAAAATCAATCAACAAGCATGAATAGATTAATAAATTGTGCCCCTTTCTGTAGGTTTAAATATAGAGACTTTCCCCCAGTTTCACAGACAAGGCTTAAGCTAGTCCCAGACTAAAATGCATGTCTGAGGTTTTTTAACTGAAAGCAACTTGCACTGACAGATCTTAAAATATGTCAGTGCCATTGTTTTGTCTCAAGATACACACCAGTAATGTTACTAAGGCACGGTTATAAAAGCTACTTAAATGTCCTAATTGTACTAAAGCCTAATCCTGGCTTAATCGAAGCCCTGTCTGTGAAACAAGGAACATATCATATTCAGTAAAGTCTACTACAATACTAAGTAAGCATTTGCAGAAGTTCATACTCACAACTCTATCAATGATTCCAGATCAATGAATAGCTCTCTGGGCAAAGCTTTAATGTTGTTGTTTGCCAAAGATCTGTGAGGGAAACAGCAACACTTTAGAGTAATGTACAATTCAAATAATTGGCAGCGGTACTTTAATTGATTGTAATAAAACATACAGATGAGTCAAATCCCTAAGTCCCCTGAAAGAGTATTTTGATGTTGTCTCAATCTTGTTGTTTTCTATAAACCTAAAGAATGGAGAGAGAAATGAGAGTAAAAGATAATGGTCAGTTTACATGAAATGGAACCAGGATGATCAACTGAACCATTAATAAAGTAAACTCTGTGAGAAACATGCTATACAATTAAGTAAATAAAATAAGATAAAAGCATTTTAATTAAATATATATAGAATACATTTAGGATTATTATACATTCAGATGTTCAAAGAATGTGTGCATATGTTCAATATGTAAACAAACACATATTCAGAACTTCAGAAATTACTTGCAGCTTCCCAACTTATCTTGCTCTCACATACATGGTTTACTTAAAATACTTTATACCTTCCATTCCTATAGCAACAGTATTGCAATAGACATTTAACTAATCCTTAAAAGAAAACTTACAGGTACTCAAGGTGCGGAAGGCCAGAAAATGCATCATCCCTTACTGTAGTGAGGGCATTGGAGTTCAGCAACCTGTCAGAGTTTAGAGTCACAACCATTACCAATGATCATTATCAGGCTGAGGGTTTACATTGCAGTGCTATTTAAATGGAGTGTTTTGCAAAGAGTTTTTCGATACACAAATAAAACTTGCCCTCTCACTCAATGAGTGCCAGGGCAGGCACATATCTCTCTATATCCCTAAGTCAGTGTATCAAATCGCTGACATCCTACATTACGCCAATGACAGAATGGAAAAGACACTATGTTCTCAGTGTCAAAAAGGGAACGGGAGGAAAACTGTCACTTTCTGAAAGCAAACGTCCCCTGACTTTTTAAATAGCTATAGGGGGGAAAGAGACCTTCCAAATGTCACCTTCATGTGTTTAGTAGGAGCATTGGATTCCAGTGCTAAATAGCTGAAGGCAAAACATGTTAAGCAAATTGTGCAATATGCATCTAAAGCAACTAGATACTTACTCAAAGGGCTGAATGCATTTTTACAGGTCAAAATATTCACCATCATTAAATTAAGACAGCTATTTTTAATTCAGTCCAATTCCAGTTTATCCAACCAGTTTATCCAATAGTAGGGTCAACTGAATATTTTTGGTTTTGCATAAAAATTATATAAAATAATTTGCTTAATAATTTGGTAGGTAAAAGAATTATTGTTTTTCTTTTTGCGATACTACCACCATGTAAATTTATCAAAACAATTAGCTAAACTGTATTTCAGCTAAAAAGGAAAAGATAATCACCAAAAGGAGACAGTGGATTTAAGTTTATAGCAAATATGATGTCTGTACAATAATCGGAGCGATTTTCTACTATAAAAAAAATCTAAATTCTTCTACAAATGTAAGTTAATGAGAAGAACAGTTTACAAGAGAATTAATAGCATGCTATAGACATTTGCTTAGTCAGATGGGCTTCACTTACAGTAACTGTAAGGACGGCATGTGTGAGAACATCGCCTCCTTGACCTCAGAGAAGGTCCCATTCACAATACTCCTGTAAAACACCGGCCATATGAGACATTCAGTGCAATTCAGACACAAAATATGTTACATAGCCTACATTATAACGGCAATATGACTGAATATGGTCATGCAAATGCTTTGTTTCCAACTAAGCTCTGAATTCAAGCACAAGAATACAACCCACTAAATGGTCTAATAAAGAAAAACGAGTGACTTACAGTGAACTGACATCGTTGGGAATGAATCGCGGGACATGCGAGGAGCCGACGCAAATGATAGACTCCTTGGAGCAGCTACATGAGGACGGACATTTAAAACCCTTTTTCCCCGTGTTCCCTAACGGGGCCAGGTATAACACTAGCGCCGATATAATCACGACAGTCCGCATGTTGTTTGTCAGGCTCGCATGTGTGAATCCGGAGAAGATCTCGGTCGCCATCCACCCTGCAGTATGAAATGCAGCACTGAAGCGCCTGACATCAGCAGTTCGGCTGCAGAGCTCCTCTCGCGACTTATTTATTTATTAGGGCGCCCAATAACGGTGGATGATGGTTAAACAGCCTCGATGATGATTACTTTTATAGCTGCATAATCGTTCTCGGCCAATATTCATTTAGGAATTCTGAAATGCAATCCTTCTAAAAAAATAAAATAAAGACATTTTATCTTCCATTTTAGAGAAACGAAAGACTTTTCCTCTTGTAATTTCAAAAACCATCAAAGCCCCCATGAAATCACTCACGGTTCAGTTTTTTTTTTTTTTTTTTTTTCTGTGGTGATGTATTTCCTAATAAAACAGGATGTTTGGGCGGAATAGGCTATAGAGGGATCCGTAAATTACAGCCATGAACCATGATTTGCTACTTGCTGTAGGCCAGTCATTTTCAGAAATATTGCAAGTAACGTTAGCTACAAATACATAATAGCTACACTATAAAAAATGCAGCTGTGAATGTGTAACTAGCACAGATTATTAATTCCATTCCATGCCAAAACATTTTGCAACACAACAATGGGCAAAGTTGTTCACTGGCCAAGCTGCATTCGCATACAATTCTAAAAATAAAGGTTCCAAAAGGTTTTTTTCGCAGCGATAACATATTAGCAGCATTTTTAGTTACCCAAAAAATCATTCAGTGAGCAGTTCTTAATGGAAACCATTTTTTTTTCTTAGTGTGAACTATATTTAAAGTGGTAGCCTAAATTATGTTTGTTTTTTGGTTTTGCGCAAACAAAGCCTCGCATCACTAAACCACTGGAGTCACATGCATTTTTTTTTAATGATGTCTTACCTTTCTGAGGCTTGATCGTGGTAGTTGAGTAGATGTCAGTGGAGAGACAGAAAGCTCTCAGATTTCATTAAAAAGATCTTCATTTGTGTTCCGAAGATGAATGCAAGTCTTATGGGTTTGGAACAACATGGGGGGTGAGTAATTAATAACAGAATTTTTGGGTGAACTATCCCTTTAAGCAATTTCTTTAATGATTAGTGAGTATAAGTAACAAATTCTGCATTATGAGAACTTCTGTGGCACCAAGAAAACTGCTTTGCTATACAGGCCTATCTTTATTTTGTTTCCTTTCTTTTTTTTAAAAAGGGACAGTACAAAAATCTTGACATTATTTTAAATAGGGTATCAGCATTAGTTTCTGTTACCAAAAAATGTGGGGCTTTAGAATGAGTTAAAAGTTAATTTTGTTAACTTACACGAAGCCAAAAATTGACACTAATGGACAGTTTGGCAGTCTTGCTGTTATAAAATCGTCAGCATTCTAGCATCTATTTAACTGTCAAAACAATGCACCTAAATGCAAAAAACGCATGCTATTGTCAGCAGCTTGTTCTATTACCGCTTTTAAAGCACTTGAAGTTAAAGTAGGTGATAAGTCAATGAGACACCTCCCTCAGATATTGATGACTGAGAGTAAACAATAAGAGTAAAACATCAGGAGTGGTCATCTTTTAAAATGGTCTGTAATTTTGGAGATAAACAATATAGATTTAGAGTTCTACAGTGACTGCACACCTCTTAGCTGGCTATATTTTTCATTAATTTACTTTAAAAAACTGGAAGCTTGTATCCGCTGCGGAATAAAAAATAAATAAAAAGGTACTTTTTTCCTCACAATTTCAAGTTTATATCGCTCAATTCTGACTTTATAACTCACAATTGCAAGTTATCGCAATTCGAACTATTTTCGAAATTATGAGTTTATAACTAAAAATTCTGCATTCTGCATTGCAATTCGGACCGAATGCAATGATTGGACGAACATTTTTTGGTCCAGAGACTTCTACAGAAGATATATGCACATTTTAAAATATTTAGACCACTTCTATTGATTGCCATCAGGATTTTCAACCACATTAACAAAAAGTGTTTATGAAAAAAAAAAGCCTATACCATACCTTTAAGAGCAGTCATAAACACAGAGTGATTAATGATGGGAGGAAAAGGATAAGTGTAGCCTAAGTGGGAGGAAAAATCGGTGTCAGCAAAACAGTAAGATAAACAGTAAAAGAGTTTTTTACTAAGAGACATAGCTTGTTGAACAGATGGAATATGGATATGGAGTGTAGCAGAGGGATCGGTGGATGAAGATGGCAGAGTGAGAGAACAGCAGAGGCTGATCCGACATAAATCATTAACAGAAATGCTGCTGGACTGCACATAAAATGCATTACAGCGCAGCATGAGAAGCTGATTCAACACCTCTGACGTGAAAACAGATACTGTGCACCTTCAGCTGAACAGATGTTATTATACATGCTGGACTATTGTGTGGAGTTAAGACTTTAAACACTGCATTGTGCAACCACTTTGTGAACTTTAACGTCCATTCTTTAAAAAAAAGAATACCCCAAACCTTTTTTATAGGTGTTTTGAGTGATAATACAGAATGGTACATTGATAAGAGGGTAAACAGTAAGACATTGTCCATTATTAAACCTTCAAATGGACAAGAAACAAGCAAACAAATCGGAAAGGTAAAATAAAAGTAAAAAGAAAAGAAAATAAGAAAAGAAGTTCCTTCTAATTGCTGGCAAATATTATTCATTGTCAGTCACTGGTGAGCAAGATAGGCCTTTAATTTGGTTCTAAATCCCAAGATGATCCCAAGTCTTACAAAAGGATTTAAGTGAGCCAGAGAGTGAGCTTCTTAACTTTAGGTCTAATACAGTCAAAAATGTCCTTTATCCACCTGTCATGCGTCAGGGGAGAAGAATTCTTCCACTCAGGAAGGATAGCCCATCAGGCCGAGATCAAAGTAAAAGCAACAACCTTGGGCTGTCAAAGCAGGCCTAGATGAAACCCCAAAGAGAGCTTGCAAGGGATCAGGGTCTATATTAGAGCTGAAAGGTTTTTTAAGTGCGTCAAATACACTGGGCCAAAAAGTTTCCAACGGTGAACACCTCCAAAATATCTGCAGGGGATTGGCAGGTGAATATTTGTAACAGTTGCAGACTGCATTCCTGTCTTGGAAAAATTTGGCCAATTTGGAATTGGTCAAGTGGGCTCTGAATATTATTATACACTCTATTAAACCATGCCTGGCTTGGTTATGGATAACCATGTTATGGATGGCTTGAGGGTGAGTAAATTATGGGATAATCATTTTTGGGTGAACCATCCTTTTAAGTACAGTCATTACCACCACTGTCTATTATATCTAATTACTAATTGTACTAATTGTAGGGTTTGGTACATCAAGAGACTACATCTTTGTGAAGATTACATTACATTTCAGTGAATTTTCTTTCAATCTTCCTTTCAGTGTGTTATGATTTCAGTTATGATATTGTTTGGAACAGATAATTCCCTCTACATTTGCATATTCAACCACAATGATGTTCTAAAAAAAACAACAGCACCAAATGATTTAAAATGATGAAATAATCTGTATTTATTGTCAGTCAGGATACACAGCTTTCGAACACAAGTCTAAACGCACAGATGAAACAAACGGATGCATTTGTGGCCATACGTTGATATCAACATTCACACACAAGGCTATTGAATCCTATGTAAACAACCAGAGCATTAGGGGACTGTTTAGTCTTTCAAATCTTCAGCAGGAGATACTGACTCACTCTTCTCTGCAGAGGCTTCTTTCCTAAGGCTCTTGAGGCATTTATCAAGTCTCTTGATGCACAATGTTATATCTTCTTTGGTTATTCCAATAGCGGAGGCTGCATTAAGGTACGGGCACGGATAGGAATCCGTGTGTGACATGAAGCCATTGAACGTGTGTCCGCTCACGGTCTGTTCCACACCCAGTGGGACCACCCTGCAACAAAATTTTGCATGAATGAACAAGCCATCTGACTCATTTCCGCATTGCTTCTCCAACAGAAACATCACTGTTTTGTTCAGTAGCTTCTTCTGTGCAAGAGAACGCAAACAACTCTGCAAGAGACAAATCTGATTATGCTTTACATCTGTAAAAGTGACTGAAGTTGACTGAAATGATCCATTCTCAGATTTTGTTTATATTATCTGTACTTGAAGATAATATAATTTTAATTAAATAAGAGGCCATGTGAATGTATTTAAAGAGAGTACACTTTCATTGGTAACACTTAACATCCTTGTTACATGTAGTAACTGTAGTAATAACTATAAATTATGCATAATTATATGCAACTAACTCTAAACCAAACTTTAATCCTAACCTTAGTAAGTACATGTATTTAATTATAATTACTCAGCCAGTGCTTAAATGTATAAGTACACTGTAACAAAGACACCTTAAAATAAAGTGGAAGTTCTTAATACTTAAAGTACAGTACACTTAAAAAGTGCACTTTGTAATAATGTCAAATGAACAGTTTTACTTTAAAGAACATGTTAACTCATTGTTTTAATAATTTTTGTCATGTTTTAAAGAAGTACACTTGTTTTGACGTGTTGACTAACATACTAAAGCACATGTAAAGTACTTGATTATAATAAACTGTTATTTTATTCAAAATAATAAAATATATAGTTAATATATTTAAAGTAGTAAAATTGCAGCTTTACAACAACTAAATAAATATAAATTTAAATATATTTAAATACATGACATTCAACATTTTTATGTCCTTGTGCTGTGGTTTTTTGCATGCATGACTAGCTGCACCAAGAATCCTTCTACAAAAAAGTTCCACAACATGTATATTATCTAAAAAAATATGTTATCCGAGCAAGTAGAATAAGAATAGAATTTATTTACGAACATAATGTAAACGGGCAAGGACAAATGACAGAAAACTGAAATTTCCAGTAGTATCGATATGGTAGTGGCACCATAATTTATTTCTACTGAAACATTAAACATTATTCTGTCTACTGTTTCTTCTCAAAGATTTCCTAAGTATCAAACATACTTTACAGTAAGCTATTGATGAAGCTTATCTAATGTTATGCAATTTGGACAATGAAAACAAAAGTTCTCAATACTTGTTCTAAATAGTTGTGTCATCCTAATTATTACCACTACAATGATTAATTTCTTACTAAAAATGATCAATTAAACTGATCCTCTAAAAGATTAATGAGGGCAATTAGAGTCTCTCTTACAAGGCGAAAGAGTTTCTAAAACAAAACATGAGCCAATTCAGAGAGTTTTACATGACTCTTTCCAAGTTCACTGACATTTAGTTCAATCTTAAAGGTGAACTAAGTAACTTTTTTTACCTTAACTGAACAGCTTCGGAGTCATTGGAATGGTTATATTACTTATTTTGGGTTGAATGGTGGTCGTTTAATGTACACGTGCCCGTGAGCAGAAAATACGCACTTGCAACTTTGAGCCGGCGGGCCGCCGGCCGCCGCGTCAGGAAGTCTTGCGTGATATCAGGTCTCGCGATGTAAACAATTGCTTTACGGCCAAAAGAAATCTGCTAAAATGCTGTCATTATTGCGCTCCCTCACGCTGTTCGAACCCGAATGAAGAAGACGTTTTAAAGAATGTTTTTTTACAACAGTGTTGTCAAATATCTATTCCGAAGCTGTGGGGGGAACTCTAGAGAGAAACCTGCGAGCAAAAAGCGAGAATACAGCGAAGAAATCCCGAAGCTACTGAGTGCTGCTTTAAATTATGGTGTCATATTTATTCATTGCACATCTATCACTGCAGATATAGTGCACAGTCTGTGACAGACTAAAAGGAGGTGGAGAGGATAATGCAACAAAATAAACCCTTGAGAATGAGAATGACTCCCGTTTAAATAATGAAAGTGGACAGCAGAAAGAAGGTTTCATCAATATTTCAGCAGATCATATAGTGTCCAGTAGAAAATATTGTATCACTTTATTTTAGTGTCCTTGTTACACGTTGCATGTAGTTATTATAATAACTATAAATTATGCATGATTACATGTACTGTAACTAACCCTAAACCAAACCTTAATGCTAACCCTACAGCAAGTACATGTAGTTAATTATTAAATGTGTAATTACACTGTAACAAGGACACCTTACAATAAAGTGTAACCGAAAATATAAAGAGAAGAAAAATAATGTAGCTTTGGGATGTGAAAATATTCAATTAGTCAGCTTGTATACAGTATATAAGAAGTTAAATGTAAGCTACATTGACCCCAGAAAGTATTTTGAGAGTTAAGCCATACTTTAAGTGGCATAAGGATAACATGCACACTTCTGAATCACAACATTTCACGAAAAAAGCTAGGTTAGTTAGTTAACCGTTAGGTTATAGATTATATAACAATAGACACATTGTTAAAAAGTATTTAGACACTTTGGGGCATGTAGTTCATCACAGTTAGTTCTCATCTGTGTGAACTTGAAGAGACTGACTTCACATCCACTATACTTTTCAAATTTTTGCTTTGAAGTGAAATTAGAGGACAACATATATGTATATACGCTCACCTGGCCCCAGACACCTGTCTGGTGAAGAGCATGGAGCCCAGCTGAGTGACTGCTGCGTTACTGTGTGTCTGGAGATGGTTCAGTGACATAGCTGGAGTGTACAGGAACAACATTAGACAACTTTTCATACATTTGCACTTTTGTACATTTGTTTCAGTTTGAAAATAGTTTGAAAAAGATGCTTAATTGTTTGACTGAAATTTTACTAAAATTATTTGTTTAAATTAAAATTAAATATAATTAGCTGAACTTTGCAGTGCTTCTCTAACCCACTTAAAGGAATTTACTCACCCTCAAGTTGTTTCAAACCCGTATAAATTTCTTTCTTTTGTGGAACACAAAAGAAGATATTTTGAAGAATGTCAGTAACCAGACAGTTGGTGGACCCCATTGACTTCCATTGTAGGGAAAAAAAAAATACTATGGCAGTCAATGATGTACATCAACTGTTTGGTTACCAACATTCTTCAAAATATCGTCTTTTGTGTTCAGCAGAAGGAAGAAATTTTAAGTAGGACTTAAGTACATCTTTATATGTAATTTTACAATTTACAAAGTACTGCTGAATATACTGACGAGCATTTATATAACTAAAATACAAGTTTCAACAGAAATTACATTAAAGTATATGTCATGTATTTAAATATGTTTTTAATTACACATTTGTAATGAAGTTCCAATTTAGTACATTTAATATACCTGTATATTAACTTTAAATGTAATATTGAATAACACACTACAGTTACATTTATAATCAAGTACATTACATGTGTTTTAGTATGTTAGTCAACACATCAAACAAAGTGTACATTAAAGCATGGCAAAAGATTATTAAAACATACTGATTTAAAATCTACTTAAAGTAAAACTATTAATTTAATGATTTCAAAGTGCACTTTTTAAAAGTGAACTTAAGCGTTTTTTTTTATTTTATTAATCATATTATATTTATATTAATACAACTAGGTTTCACAAAAAGGTGATTGACTGATAGCACCACAAGAACGCTTAAAGGTAGGGTAGGTAGAAATTGTCTAAAAAACTTCTTTTCCAAATTTGTTTAAACTTTATTTATATATCAATACATAATTAAAATGTAAGTACTCTGAAAAAGAAAGTATAAAAATCGAGTGTCTGTAGACCTCTCACGACTGTTTTAAAGACAGCTCATTATTTCCATTCACTCCAACCCCTCCCTTCTGGGCTCCTTCCAAAGCCACGCCCCCAAAACACATGAACGCGCGACTCCGACCGCTGAACTGGAAGACGCATTATTTACCTGAGACGAGCGGAGAGGAAGGAGCACAGTGCATGTAGTGACATCATGTCAGAATCACATGTAATAAAAAAATCTAACTTTATCATTATGAATATAAACAAATAAGATGTATTTTAGTACTCACTATCAAGCTAGCATATTGATATTGGTAAAGTTTAAAAAGTTTTTTGATTCGCTAACGAGCTAGTTATATCTATAAGGCAAAGCTAAAAACAGGTTGCATTGATACACGTTTTTCCATTACCATCAGTTACACTGTGATGAAGATGAATTTCGTATAAGATTCATAACATATATGGTGTTCTGCATGTAAGAGTTTCCATGATGAAAGCGTTGTTGACTCTGATGAGGACTACACCGGGGTCGAGGGCGAAGCAGAGGAGGTCGTGCAAGAGGCCGTGCAACTAGGGTCCGAGGATATTGACACGCGTTTTATTCAAAGACTTTTTGTTCATTACCTTTTCTAGTACTGTCTTCCTTTTTTGCCTTGTTTGCCTTCGCTAACTGCATATGCCGGTAATGTGAATTTTTGATTGCTCTTTCTCTGCCATTGTTTTGCTATTCCTAGGTTCCGTGCCTCTTGAATTCCTCAAATCAAACGGGTGCGCGGGCATATGGGCAGATCCTGTGGCAAAAGGGTGGTTGCCATGGTTGCGAGAGAGTGACAGTCGCCTCCTCTTTGTTTCGTCCCAAATGGAAATAATGAGCTGTGTTTAATGCAGATTAAACGGTCTAGAGTCACTCGATTTTTATACTCTTTTTTTTCCCAGAGTACTTACATTTTAATTATGTATTGATATATATAGAAAGTTTAAACAAATTTGGAAAAAAGTTTTTTATAAAATTCCTACCTACCCTACCTTTAAGGAGCCATATAACTATGTTGCGCGGCCTTGTGGGGACATTTATTTGGTCCCCATGAGGAAAACAGCTCATACATATTAATGATGTTTTCTGAACATGTAAAAATTCAGAAAGTTTTCTGTTATGGTAGGTTTAGGAGATAGAATATACAGTTTGTAGTATAAAAAAACAATGAAGGAAACCCAACGTGTGTGTGTGTATGTGTGTGGGTCTGTGTGTGTGTGTGTGTGTTAAATGTTGCTTGCAAAAGAAAAATTCTGTCAAAATACATGATCACATTTGAACAGTTGTAAATAGAGAAAAATGCAGAGATGCTCTTTGCAATCAGATGGTGTAGTTACAGCATCTACCAGCAGGGGCTAACAGGTTTATGCTAACCAACCAACCCTTGACCCCTTGTGCGTCATGCAAAAACGTTTGGAACTATTTGTATTTACAATCAAACAATACTTGTTCATTAAACTGTTTTATATTAGCAGCAGCAGCCTTCTTGCTCGTATGACACGGCATTATACATTATGTATTATTTCTCACCCAGTGATATTGGATTGTGTGGCGTATGCAGCAGTCTCTCCCCATGCCTCTCAGCTAGAGCTTTCAGCTCCTGTGCCAGGTGGCTGTACAGCTCCTGTGGGCCATACAAAACTCCAGTTATAAATAGCTTTCCACACTCCACTTTCCACACCTTTTCTTGTCGCACATTCTGTTTTCTGCTAATGTAGCATTTCTGTGTCTGCTGGCCTTCAGTACACCCACCACCTGCATCATTCTCCAGCCCCCCTAGCTCTCTCCCTTCCAGGCAAACACGCAGCCTGCTTTCCCATCTGAAGCTGTAATGTAATTGCGTCAACAGAATCAGCTGTGTTGGCAGAGTTGTGGGTCCACCACTGGGATCAATTATAAATGAACTGTAAGAGGTCACAGCCCCCTATTATGATGCTGTTAGTAAGACAGTATGAAAACACAAAGACAATAACCTGCTGTCTTTGACAGTTCATATTATGCAGCAGCCCACATTATCCAAACGAAATTCATCCTAGCAACCAGATGGAAAATCCTAGTAACCAAACACCAATGCCATAGCAATCACCCACAAGACTATAGAATTTTTGCACAGGCAAATCACCCTTGTGAAAATGCTTTAAATGCTTTGAACGTGCACTTTAAATACTTCAAATAAAGTAATTATGAAATGTACACTTTAAATTAAACAAAAGTAAATATTGGAAGAAAAAAAAAACTGTACTTGCAGATATCAATGAAATAAAAGGCCACTTCAGTGTACTTAAGGAGAGTACACTTGCACATTTGTACTTTGTAATTGTCAGGGTTCTGATATGTGTTATCTGTATTAGTGTTACTATGAGTTGGTTTTCCCTGTCATTTGTCTCCTTGGTTACTGATTGATTAGCATGCACCTGGTGTTGTTTTGCTTGAATAGTTCACTCTGCCCTGTTCTGTTCAGTTCTTTGTCCAATCACGTCTTTGTTATCTGTTATTAAACACCTGACTGCTGCACTAGAATCCTGTTTATTTTGCTATCTTTGCCTCAACCATACGTGACAGAAGATCGGGCCGACTATGGATTTAGCAGCAGTCAGAATCCTCCTGCTCTCACAGGGGAACCAATCCCTGGAGGCGCACACACAGGCTTTCTTGGAGCTACAACATCTGGTTCATTATGATGACACAAGCCTGCGTGTGTTTTTCCGGGCAGGCGCACCCTGGTCTTTTCATTGAGGAACAAGCCTCCAGGGAGCTTTAAAGACGGGCTTTAAATGCTTTAAATGGGTCCTTTTCCACAATGGTTCCCCATTTACGATCTGCGAGAGCAGGGAGGAAATCAGCGCTCCAGCCACCACCAACAGCCCAGCACCAGCGATACCTGGCAGAGGAGAATTTAATGGACTTTTTGTGATTGTATCTTTCCTGTCCCATCACCAAGCTGATATCAGTTATTGATATCAGTGTTCCCACAAAGCCTACCTCTCCCATCTCTTCTGAAAGTTTAAAGTCTGCCTAGTAAAAACTGTATGCCTGTTCCCTGTCAGCCAAGAGGGTTGTTCAAGAGATGACTACCTGTTCCGTGTCAACCAAGAGTGTCATTCAAGAGAGAGTTGTCTGTCCTGCGTATTTCCAAAGATTTGTGAAATTCATGTTTGCGCTACCCAGTCTTCCTACCCTGTCTGCACTGTCTTCTCTCAGCCCTTCAACTCCTTCCACGCTGGCTCTGCCTCCCCTCCAGGATGCGCTATGGTCCTCGAGTTTGACAGTCCAACTCAGGAGTGTCAACCCACTAGCACCGCCAAGAACTTCCTTGCCCGTCAATCCATCTCGGCCTGTCGACCCTGGCTCCTCCCCCATTCGACTCCACCAGGCTCCCTCTTCCCTCCGGCTCCGCCTTGGTCGGTCGTCGCACTGCCTGCGCCATGGACTTCCGGGGCATCAGCTGCACTTCGTCCCCTTCGTACCTTCACCCCTTCAGCTCCGCCTTGGTCCTCGGTCGCTCCGCCTTCGCCTCAGTCCGCAGTCCTGAGCTGTGTTCGAAATCGTCCCCGATACACTCATTCACTATTCCCTACATTACTCCACTAATATAGTCCACTTAAAGGAATAAATAAAAGCAAGTGAGAGAATTTGGACACTGAGAGCGCCGGAAGGGCTGCCGCTTTTGCATAGCAAGCAGTAAGATTAAAAGATTTAGAACTCTGTCATGGAAACTATGTTTAAACCTTAATTGAACAATTTACCTGTATGATATTAAACTGTAGCCACATTGGACCAGCGGTTTAGAAAATGATTCAGCTGCGGACGGCATCTTCTGGTCAGACGCAGGAATTAATTCGGCGCCCGACACTCATTGTGCATTATGGGTATTCTCTAGCCATTCAGCATACAACGGTTAATGTACACTCGTTATTGCGGTGCATTGTGGGATTGAATGAGTGCAATTAAAGGGATACTTCAGCATTTAGCATTAAGCTTTGTATCAGTAGAAAACCTGTATGTATGTATTTTTTGTCTGGAAAAATTCCTCCGATGACGCAAAAATCTTAATTTTGCGTCATTGGAGGATTTTTTGGCCAGAGGCTAGAAACTACAGCCAGTAGTAGGAGCTAGTTCCACATGTTTTCAACCCGCCCATAGAGGGTGGGATCTCACTCACAGAATGAACAAATAGTGTCAGCCATCTTTTTTTGGAAGGTAAGCCAACAGGCTCTTGCTCTGTGGAGAAAGCTGAGTAGTGGGGGTTACCATACATCCTCTTTTTCCCGGACATGTCCGGCCGTCGAGATCGTCCAAAATGTCCGGGATTCAGTTTTTGCTTTCTACAGTCGCCATTCATTGTTTACATGCACACCTTTTGTTTCAGTCTAACTGAATTCATTCCGATTGGTGAATCTGAATGTAGTGTTTACATGAACGCTAAACAAGTGATTGGTTGATGTGCGTTATAGCATTGCTAAGAAAATTCCCGCTCCTCCGTGAGAGATACGAGACCAGTGCGTCTCAGTAATCACGCCACCGGCCTCGCGCCGTTCTCCCGCGGCCCTCAGCCTCGTCCTGCTCGCCACAGTAAACATTATGAATGGCGAGTGTAGAACGCAAAAGCCGAATCCCGTACATTTTGGGCGATCTCGAAATCCTGGGCAGACTCGTCACGGAGACTCACGATAAAATGGCGTCTCTACAGTTTCGAGTCAACTAGTAGCTGCCCTCTGTAACCGGTAGGCGTGGCTTGGGAGTGGCCTCGTAGGGCAGCGAAGCAAGTGCATTCTGGGAGTTGTTGTCTTTCATCCACATGAGCCAAAAATAATTTTTTTGGCTTTTCTCAGTCTAGAAGGCTCCAAATTCAAAAATAATTTCACATTTCTACTACATAAATGACCCAATTTAAATACACATTCATCTTTCCAGAGGTGAAGTATCCCTTTAATATAAATTTAAACTAGAATACATTTTTGATTTAATTGCAATTAACATGTAAATAAGTGTTGGAAAATTACATTCAGTTTGTAACAAGTACTCTTTTTGAAAAGTATGCTAAAGTGCACTTCCTTTTTCTCATGGGTACAGTCCAAATATTCTTTCTCTTTTGGCTAAAACATGTTAGACCACCAAATCCAACCACAGAGAACATCTTATATGATCAACAAAGGTGGTAAATTATTAATAATCCGGATGCATTAGCAGTAAATCAATATCCCCTTAAGTTCCTTATCACATAATAGCTAATGGTATTTTCCTCCATGTACTCAAGTCTCATTGGGATAATATGCCCACCTGCCAGTGGTTCCCAACCAGGGGGCCTCAGTAAACTTCCAAGGGGGCCACAGAATGACTTTATTTTGGTTAAAGGTGCGGAAAGCGATTTCTGATAAACACTGATGATATTTGAAATGAACCCAAAAAAACACACCCCTCCCTTCATTGCTCTGCCCCCAAAATGCACCAAGAGTGGATGTCTCTTTATCATAGCTGAAGCAAAGCTAAATAACGCTTTGCGAAAATAAAGTGAAGATGATGAACGAACAACAAGGAAGAAAAAAAAAATGAAGATACAGTACACAAGAGCATATACAAGCTTGCTGTTAGACACCAGCAGCACACGAGCTCCAGACGTACTATGACACTCAAAACTATCCTGTTACTATAGCTAACATTACAACACCAGCATATCTTGGTTCTGTGAAACATAGCAAAAACCAAAGTTACTCGCATATGGAGCAGAAACAACGCAACTTCTACAACTGTTTTCCATTTCCTGCTTCGGTCTCTCCAGCGCTGGAAAGCTTTTCTAATATTAATGTGAATCCTAAAGCTCTTGCCTGATCATAACCCTTCTTTTTCCAGTGATATTCCTTTGACCTTTTTTTGTAATCTCTCTCAGCCATCTCTCTTTCTACAGTCTTTCTTCAAATCTTCCTTTTGCTCACTCTCTCTCCTCCCCCATCATGAGTGGACTCACCCCCTACTGCTAATTGGCTACAAATGTGTTGTGGCACTTGGTCCGATCCACTTTCAACGGCGTTTGCTGCATGATGAACTGACAGGAAAGCTTCAAGATGGAAGAATTTAATTTGGGGTACAATCTGAACTTGTAAACCTCTGATGATCTGTGTGTTATTATACCTATCCTAAGTTTCTCATATTGCGGTCTGTATCTGTGTATTTATGTATTTTAATTTGGGTAATGACAGATGACTCTGGGTAATTGTATGTGATCCCATCTATGAAAAATCAATAAAAAATTAACCCCCCCTCCCCCCAAAAATAAATCACTTACAGCACCTTTAAACTAAATGCCTCCAACTAAAGTAAAAGTTAAAGTACTAAAATTACAAACTGAAATAAAACTCAAATTGAAATAAAAAGAACTGTCTTACCTTTCTCTCAGACAGAAGTTTCTTGTAGCTGCTGGCCCCCAGTGTGAGCAGCGTAATGAGGACGTCTAAAGACGGGGAAGCAGAAGCTCGACCTGGACAAGAGCAGGTAATCTCAATGACTTTAACATCAACAGCTTGCAATAGTATTGCTTAAGTAAATATTAATGCATTAAAGAAATGCTTCTCATTGCAAAACTTTATAGCAGTACATAGAGAAAGATATATCAGTAACATAACAGTTATCAGATTTTTTAAGAATTTAGCATTATTGACTGATATTGGATGCTTAATTATACATGCCTTTTTCCCTATTTCTGCATTTAGACTGGGATCTAATGGTAATCTTTAAAAACTAAAATAATTTTGAGTATCTAAATAATGAGTATCTATTATGGACTTTTTCAAAGTCTTTATTTTGGTTTTGGGTTCTACTAGAATAGGTTTTCATGCTTGAATATTGAAAACACATTATTTTTCACATATTTGTACATTGTTGCAGCACCTCCTTTCCCAGTCTGTCAGTAATGCTTTGTTCCAGTCTCAATGAAGCCCCTCCTTCTGAAAAGTCACGCCCTTTACCATAATCGCGCATTTTAACACACTACCACCGCAACTCAACCGGGCCTCATTCCCTTTATTTTTGCATACGCCTTGGGCGGAAATTATTAAATGAGGAACATTACTGTCACATGTATGCTTTTTTGTTTAGTTTCTGTGTTCCCGTTTTCCTTAGTTCCTTGTTAATCTCCTTGTTTCCTAATTAGTAAACACCTGTTCTGTTTCAGTCATCCTCTGTCTATCTAATTTCCTGTATTCCATTGTCCGGTCTCGTCCATGTTAAATGGTTGTGTTACATTATTCTGCAGCGATCTCCTGAGTTTTAGTTTGTGAATTATAATAAAGACTACTCTACTCTACTCTCTACTCTTTCATTGTGTGCTTCAATATAACCAACGCCTGACAATTATGACGTTCGTTTCCGTAAGAAAACTCGAGACTACAATCGAGGCGTTTCAGAGAGTTCAAAAGCTTACTGATATAGAGAATAACTGCCTTCAGAGTGACTTTGTGCTTTGTAACTTTCCAGACCGTTTTCATGTGCAAACAGCAACATTACAAACTAAAGAAAGTTGAAAATGTAAAAATTTTAAATTTAAAATTAAAATTAAATTTAAAATTTAAAAAAATAATGTCCTGTACAATAAAAAAGAAAAAAAAAAGAAAACACATAATATCTCTAAATGAATAAAAAAAAAAAGTCCTGTACAATATAATGTTGTGATGCCTAAATTCGCTTGCAGCATTTAAAACAACCTATTTTATTTTTAAGTTTTTATTTTTTAGTTGTTTAGACAAAACATTATAGAATGATAGTTATTGTCAATAACATGAAAATTATTATCTGCTTGTCTTATCAGCCTGAATTTTAATACTGGTTCATTCCCTTATAGTGATGCATATCCTTTGGATTTGATAACCTCTGCAGTAAAATTCATAAGCAGTATTCACTTGTTTGACAATGGACCAAATTACAAGCGCTTTCCGCTGTCTAACTCACTCTAGCACACTCAGTGAATCAATAGTATTAGGAGTGTTTGGGATTTCCTCTGCAGTGCAGAAAAAGTGGGAGGGATATGTGGGAGCCAGCAGAGAGCAGTTCTGAAGTGGCACACCGCACAAGCAAAACTCTTACTAGATTTCTAGAGATAGTGTACGTGCAAGAGGAAATAAATGGACACATTCAGGCAGACCATGAATATTTAAATATAGTAAATATAGTAAATGTTTATTTACAGTAAATAATCAGTCTGTTTAAAGGGATAGCAGTATTTTAGTCTTGACTCTTCAATTGCAACTGCAAATGTCTGACTTCAGACATTAAGTTTGGAACAGATTACTCATCTACAACGTATTTGTTGTTTAAAGAAAATATGCATACCAGGGTACATCTTACTGATCTCCTTAATGAAGCTCTCATCAAACCCTGCGATGATGGCACCACCAACTGGGACCATGAAGTTTTTATCAAGACTTTGGACAAAGGCATCGATTCTCCCAACGCGACCCCCCTATAAAAACACCTCATAAGCCAATTTGGTTTCATTGAAATAAAGTAAATTATTGCAGTAAATTTACACAAAAAAGTATGTTACCTGCTGAATAAGGTGCATACATTTGGATGATTGCATTCCATAGGCATTATTGACTATGTGAGGAATATCGTGCTTGGCACAGAGAACAGCAAGTTCCTCTAGCCTGTAAAAAGAAACAAAATGAAGTGACTATGCAAATTGACTGTGCTATATATATATATATATATATATATATATATATATATATATATATATATATATATATATATATACAGTGAGGAAAATAAGTATTTGAACACCCTGCTATTTTGCAAGTTCTCCCACTTGGAAATCATGGAGGGGTCTGAAATTGTCATCGTAGGTGCATGTCCACTGTGAGAGACATAATCTAAATAAAAAAATCCAGAAATCACAATATATGATTTTTTAACTATTTATTTGTATGATACAGCTGCAAATAAGTATTTGAACACCTGTCTATCAGCTAGAATTCTGACCCTCAAAGACCTGTTAGTCTGCCTTTAAAATGTCCACCTCCACTCCATTTATTATCCTAAATTAGATGCACCTGTTTGAGGTCGTTAGCTGCATAAAGACACCTGTCCACCCCATACAATCAGTAAGAATCCAACTACTAACATGGCCAAGACCAAAGAGCTGTCCAAAGACACTAGAGACAAAATTGTACACCTCCACAAGGCTGGAAAGGGCGACGGGGAAATTGCCAAGCAGCTTGGTGAAAAAAGGTCCACTGTTGGAGCAATCATTAGAAAATGGAAGAAGCTAAACATGACTGTCAATCTCCCTCGGACTGGGGCTCCATGCAAGATCTCACCTCGTGGGGTCTCAATGATCCTAAGAAAGGTGAGAAATCATCCCAGAACTACACGGGAGGAGCTGGTCAATGACCTGAAAAGAGCTGGGACCACCGTTTCCAAGGTTACTGTTGGTAATACACTAAGACGTCATGGTTTGAAATCATGCATGGCACGGAAGGTTCCCCTTCTTAAACCAGCACATGTCAAGGCCCGTCTTAAGTTTGCCAATGACCATTTGGATGATCCAGAGGAGTCATGGGAGAAAGTCATGTGGTCAGATGAGACCAAAATATAACTTTTTGGTCATAATTCCACTAAACGTGTTTGGAGGAAGAAGAATGATGAGTACCATCCCAAGAACACCATCCCTACTGTGAAGCATGGGGGTGGTAGCATCATGCTTTGGGGGTGTTTTTCTGCACATGGGACAGGGCGACTGCACTGTATTAAGGAGAGGATGACCGGGGCCATGTATTGCGAGATTTTGGGGAACAACCTCCTTCCCTCAGTTAGAGCATTGAAGATGGGTCGAGGCTGGGTCTTCCAACATGACAATGACCCGAAGCACACAGCCAGGATAACCAAGGAGTGGCTCTGTAAGAAGCATATCAAGGTTCTGGCGTGGCCTAGCCAGTCTCCAGACCTAAACCCAATAGAGAATCTTTGGAGGGAGCTCAAACTCTGTGTTTCTCAGCGATAGCCCAGAAACCTGACTGATCTAGAGAAGATCTGTGTGGAGGAGTGGGCCAAAATCCCTCCTGCAGTGTGTGCAAACCTGGTGAAAAACTACAGGAAACGTTTGACCTCTGTAATTGCAAACAAAGGCTACTGTACCAAATATTAACCCTCTGAGGTCGACAAACGCGCGGGCGCGTTTTGCTGGATTTTCTCCACATTGTAGCACTATAAACTTAAATTTCTTCGTCATTTATGGTCATACAGAAAAAAGAAATATAAAAAAAGAATCTGTGATATTTCTACTTTTGTATGTGTCCACTTACAATCAAATCAAAACATTGTGCTTTTGTAAAATAAAGAAAATAGACAGGGTGTGCGTTCTGCCTCTCCGTCGGGGTGAACTTTTTTTTCTTGAGCACGTCTATAAACTGAAACAAAACTCAGCGAATACTTGTCACACATTTATGAGCCATACACCTTTATAAACATTTAAGTGTGTACTTTTAAATGATCGGATTCAAAACGAAAACAAATATTCTCTGTTTAAGTTATTTGTATAAAACCAACAAGATGTCCAGCTTCTCAAACGCTTCCTAATTATTTTTTAATTTGGCCACGCCTACTCGCGCAAAAGATATTCACATGCAAATCTCCACATGGAACGCGATCGCGCTCATTACCTCAACAACAAAACACTTCACTTCACTTTTCGTCGAGTTTGAAAGACGTGCCTGAGCTTACATTGGATTTACATCAGAAGAAGAAGAACCCGATTTGAAGACAAGAAAGATAAGGTAAGAAATTATATACTTACATATTAGTTTGCTATTGTTGCATAAATTTCACATTGCAGTTGAACTGTTGCTAGATATATGGTGAATATTATAATATTTAGACCCGTGTTTACTGTTACTGTGTTTGTGGATATCTGCTCAAACGTAGATATGTATATGGTAACCATAATGTTTTATATTTGAGCGCGATCGCGTTTGAATGTATCATATTTTGGATCGTGATCGCGTTTGAATGTATCATATTTTGGATCGTGATCGCGTTTGAATGTATCATATTTTGCAGCGCGATCGCGTTTGAATGTATCATATTTTGCAGCGCGATCGCGTTTGAATGTATCATATTTTGGATCGTGATCACGTTTGAATGTATCATATTTTATCCAGCACTGCGCATAGCTTATGCCTACAAGGCACAACAAACCTGGTGTTCACTGTTCATTATATTATATATTGTTGGAAACATTTGTGTGTGTGTGTATTCTGTGAATTTTAAAAAGCCATTTTAACCAGAAAAATCTAAAATTTATTCCCAAAATCGTGCAGGCCTTTCTCTTGATGTCAGTATGTTCACTTTTTTTTTTTCAGGGCCCAGATGCCACTGAGGACTTCAGTGAACATGAACATGGTAAAGTGAAAATCAAACACCTTGGAAATGAAAGGTATGTACAATGTTTTTAGGAATGGCACAAAGGTCTCTGTCTTTGGATCATTGTTTTCAATAAGTGCTTTTTTGGCATTTGCTGTGTGTATCTTTGGACTATGTTGTGTTGTAAATAAATCCAAACAATTTAAAAGCCATTCTTTTTTTAAATCTCCTCATTTACAGTATTGTGCAAGGTTGCTCAGAATGACAGGGCCTGATAGCTCCTAATAGGGCCATTAGGGGAGGGTCTTTGTCTTTCTCAGGTGAGAAAAGCTTACATATTAATGAGCTCTCGCATAAGGCTTTTTCACACAAAACACGTCGTAAAATTTTTAAATCAATATATTGTCTTATCTGAATGAGCAATCAGGGTGATTTTCACATAGTTTTAGAGCAAATATTCTAGGCTACGTGATACAATTTTCAAAAGTCTTGTGAAGAAATAATCAGTATGGGTTTCATAGCCTTATTTCAGTGAGATTTTTTTTTTGTATTTTCACAAACCACGCATAAATGTCATTATCTCAAAACTACAAACTTTTACATACATGCTGTTGATATATTATTGTAGCAGAGTTTGTGCTGAATACAGTGTAATTAGACTTTAGCCATGAAAATGTCACAAGTAACAGAAATAACCAGAAATGTCAGAGCATGTCAGAACACCTCCAGGGCCCAGAAAACAGCTCAGACCTCAGAGGGTTAACATTGATTTTCTCAGGTGTTCAAATACTTATTTGCAGCTGTATCATACAAATAAATAGTTAAAAAATCATACATTGTGATTCCTGGATTTTTTTTTTTTAGATTATGTCTCTCACAGTGGACATGCACCTACGATGACAATTTCAGACCCCTCCATGATTTCCAAGTGGGAGAACTTGCAAAATAGCAGGGTGTTCAAATACTTATTTTCCTCACTGTATATATATATATACCTTCATTAGTGTTTCACAAAAGAAAGAAAATAATATGGGTTCGGATTGTTAGTGAGTAAATGATGACAGATTTTCTTTTTATGGTGAACTGTTCCTTTAAACATTATGTCTACATGCTTACAGAAACTTTGCAGGCTTAAAGGTCCCATGACATGAAAATTTCACTTTATGAGGTTTTTTAACCTTAATATGAGTTCCCCTAGCCTGCCTATGGTCCCCCAGTGGCTAGACATTTTGATGGGTGTAAACCAATCCCTGGGTATTTTTGAGAAAATGAAAGCTCAGACGGGCAAATCTAGAAATCTTCCCCTTATGTCGTCATAAGGGGAAAGGTCACCTCCCCTTTCTCTTCTTTGCCCGCAAAGAGAATTTGGCCCACCCATGAGAAAATGAGCTACGCGAGCGCGATATTGTTTTTTCCTCGAGAGACATCGTGGCTTGCAAAAGAAGCATGGCAGTTGCTCAGTGTTTGGATGTACAAATGAACACAAAAGTATTTTTTTTAGTTCCTTCATCCAAGCCTCTGAAGAACCAGTGGGTTATGTGAATGTCTGATGTGTAATTGTTCAAGTTCAGACAGATAATCTTTCTCTCAAAGTCGTTCAATACTGTTTATGCATCAGTAAATCAAGCCAGTGACTAAACGATCAACTTCACGTCGTTTCTCTTAGTAGGATGAAAATAATCTTACTTATATATATACAGAAAGCGATCAAAGAACAATCCCTTTCCAGTCGCCCAAGCTGTCAATCACACAGCGCAAGTTTATCTGGACACTTGCTAAAACTCGTTATGAAATCAATGACGCTGTTACGCTGCGCAACGAAGCTCTTACTGTACTTACCTCATGTTTACATTGGTGAAATCATTAGTGAGAGTGCAGAAACTGCGTTGCAATGATAAGATCTTCATTCACGCGATCAACAGGCTGATCTGCTCAATGCTCATCACTACAACCTTTTATGTGATGGGAATAGATCTAAATACTTAAAAAACTTCTCACGATTCGTTAATCCCGAAAGCTGTTATAGTAAAAACGTACAATAGCTGTAATAGTAAAAGTTTTCGAGAGAGTTCCACATGTAATGCTAGATATTTCATATGCAAGCATGTCAGCCAATCACAGCAGTGGGCGTTTACACTGAAGTCTCACAGCAGACACGCCCCTTCAAACTGAGCGTTCAAATCAGAGGCTAAAATCAGGCTAGGAAATATGCCTTTTATTTATAAATTATAACAACTTTTGATCTAAAAAACATACCAACATTATAAGGGCACCCCAGGAAACATTCTAAAATAAAAAAATAATCCATGCAATGGGACCTTTAAGATTTGTTTTAGTAAAGAAACTGACCTGTCAGGGACACGTGGCGCAAAACAGGATGTTGTGGAATGGACACAGAGGATGTTTTTAGCACCCAACTCCTCAATCTTCCTCTCCACTTCCTCCATGTTTGTTCTCAGCTCATCTCCTTCCAAGACATTCTCTATCACCACAGGTTCAAACCCTTTCAAAAGTTGGAAAACATTTGATGTACTTTTGTGAAAAGAGTTCATTTTAAAATAATTTTCTACACTAATATAAAGGAAAGCACCATGAGGGTCAACTGTGACTGTGACATATTCGGATCCCACTTTATATTAGGTGTCTTTAAGTACAATGTACTTATTCTGATCATGTTGTACTGCAGAACGCTTTTGATGCTACTGAGGGGGATACGGATAAGGTTAGGGAGTGGACTAAGGGAAGGGTCAAAAGTGTAATTGTAGATGCAATTACAGAAATTAATTACAGCTGTAATTACATGTAGGTTTTTTTTTTTAATATGTGCAAAGTAAAAACATGTATGTACACAATAAGTGCATTGTATCAAATTATTAATTTAAATCTTATGACACATTAGGTAAAGACCCTTAATATAAAGTGGGTCCTAATGGGTTACACTTTATTTTAATGTTCCTTGTTACAGTGCAATTATACATTTAAGTACTGAGTTATATTAATTAAATACATGTACTTACTATAGGGTTATGGTTAGGATTTGGGTTTGGTTTGGGGTTAGTTGCATATAATTATGCATAATTAGGGGCCAAGCACCGAAGGTGCGGAGGCACCTATTGTATCTGTTCCGTTTCTTATTATTATTATTATTATTATTATTATTATTATTATTATTCTTCCGCCATGGGAGTCTATGGCAGCCCATAGAACCGATTGCGGGAAAGTTGTTTTGGTTTGACATTCTGATAGAGGACCGTCTCAACATTAAATACACCAATTTTGGTGTTTCTAAGTCATTCCCTCTAGCGCCACCACCTGTCCAAAGTTTCACTTTTATTTTGCTAATAACTTTTGAACCGTAAGGCCAATCAGCGAAATTCTTTTTTCCTCTGATTCCTGAGCTCATGGCGATTCGATTGCACCCTATGACGTCATTTGCCGTCATAAAAATATGGCCGCCATCTTGAATTTTCAAAAAAAGCTACTTTTTCGAACTCGTCCTAGACGGTTTGTCCGATTTGCACGAAAATTGAACCAGATCATCTTCAGGTAGTGCTGACAAAAAGTTATGGAATTCAAATGGATTCGTCAAACCGTTTTCAATAAACGCACAAATACATTTTACGTAGCGCTAGCAAAAACAGTCGTAAGGCCGTATCTCCGCAACGGTTTATCGTATTCAGACCAAACTTGGTACTTGTACTCACAAGCATGACCTGAGGCTACATGCTGTGTTTCGGCGCAGCGCCACCTACTGGTCCGGAGATATGAAAAATGGCTATTTTTGCTTATAACTTCTGAACAGTTTGTCCAAAAATCATAAAATTGGTCTCGTTAGATTCAGGGCAACATGCCGAGTCGACTGATATCCAATTTGACCATATCGGTCATTTTGGCTGTCGGCCATTTTGAATTTTGTGCTAAAATTCTGTATTTTATGAACGCATGAACGGATTGTTACGAAACGTGGTATGGGTCATCAGCACAATGCCCTGAATGAGCCTGAGAAGTTTCGAAACAGCGCCACCTAGTGGTGAATTTTTTTTTCCAAATGCTTATAACTTTGGGTGTGGTCGACTTATTTTCACGAAACTCATCTTTTTAGACTCCTGAATCGTTGCCGAGTCCTACGATACCAAACATGCTAGGTTTCGCCTTACGGTTTGTGTAGCGTTGTGATTTAGCGCTTAAAAAACATTTGGCTATATCTTTGAAACCGCTAGTCCGATCGAGACGAAACCACCGTCAGAAGTTTGGAAACATAGGTTGATAGCTATATGCCAATGCCCAAATGCGAAAATATTGATGTTTAGGGGTACTAATTTCCAATCAAAGTCATGTGTCAGTCATTTTTTTCGTGTTTTTTCATATAAATGTCTATAACTCCGAAGCGAATTGAGATATTTTCACCAAAATTGACACACATATGTATGGGCTCACTCTGAGGACACGTAAAAAAAATTGTGGGACTGAGCCTCTTGGTGGCGCTTTAATTGAACAAAATATGAAATTCCCATTGACTTCAATACAGTTTTGTGAAATAAAATGCTATACTAAACAAATGCATTGGTGTAATATTACGAAACTCAGATTGTGTCATCAGCACCATCCCCTGAAGGCAACCAAAATATTTCAAGACAGCGCCACCTAGTGGTCAAAAGTTATAACAAAATTTCCAAAAAGGCTAATAACTTTTGAATAAATCTGGCTATTGAAATTCCACGGTTCTTAATAGATTCCTTGGGTCAAGCCGAGAACATAGATACCAAGTTTTCCTTATTTGGCCAAACTTCCTGTCCGCCATCTTGATTTTCATTCAAAACCTACTTTTTCGAACTCCTCCTAGACCGTTTGTCCAATTTTCACCAAAATCGAATCGTATCATCTCCAGACTGTGCCGACAAAAAGTTATGGATTTCGTGTCGATTGATGAAACCGTTTTCGTATAGCACAGCAGCAAAGTTGAGGCATGATGCCAAAATGACTATTCAGGCTTTATATCTGCAATGCCTCGACATATTGACACAAAACTTTGTATGTGTCACTGTCTACTTACTCTGACCACACCACATCAATTTCGTAACAGCGCCACCTTTTGGTCAAAAGTGACAATCCATTAAATCATATTTTGAATCACTTTTTACATGATTTTTCAGCCATTTCGCCTAAAATCCTCTTTAAATGTCTTTAATTGCTCATTGTTGCAGTTGGTCTGACACTTTCAGACATTTTGGCATGTCTTGTCGTCTTATTCTGCTTGGCCCCGGTAATTGCTGCTTGCAGCTATATTTATTAGGGGCCAAGCACCGAAGGTGCGGAGGCACCTATTGTATCTGTTCCGTTTCTTATTATTATTATTATTAGGGGCCAAGCACCGAAGGTGCGGAGGCACCTATTGTATCTGTTCCGTTTCTTATTATTAGGGGCCAAGCACCGAAGGTGCGGAGGCACCTATTGTATCTGTTCCCGTTCTTATTATTATTCTTCTTCTTCTTCTTCTTCTTCTTCTTCTTCCGCCATGGGAGTCTATGGCAGCCCATAGAACCGATTGCGGGAAAGTTGTTTTGGTTTGACATTCTGATAGAGGACCGTCTCAACATTAAATACACCAATTTTGGTGTTTCTAAGTCATTCCCTCTAGCGCCACCACCTGTCCAAAGTTTCACTTTTATTTTGCTAATAACTTTTGAACCGTAAGGCCAATCAGCGAAATTCTTTTTTCCTCTGATTCCTGAGCTCATGGCGATTCGATTGCACCCTATGACGTCATTTGCCGTCATACAAATATGGCCACCATCTTGAATTTTCAAAAAAAGCTACTTTTTCGAACTCGTCCTAGACGGTTTGTCCGATTTGCACGAAAATTGAACCAGATCATCTTCAGGTAGTGCTGACAAAAAGTTATGGAATTCAAATGGATTCGTCAAACCGTTTTCGATAAACGCACGAATACATTTTACGTAGCGCTAGCAAAAACAGTCGTAAGGCCGTATCTCCGCAACGGTTTATCGTATTCAGACCAAACTTGGTACTTGTACTCACAAGCATGACCTGAGGCTACATGCTGTGTTTCGGCGCAGCGCCACCTACTGGTCCGGAGATATGAAAAATGGCTATTTTTGCTTATAACTTCTGAACAGTTTGTCCAAAAATCATACAATTGGTCTCGTTAGATTCAGAGCAACATGCCGAGTCGACTGATATCCAATTTTGCCATATCGGTCATTTTGGCTGTCGGCCATTTTGAATTTTGTGCTAAAATTCTGTATTTTATGAACGCATGAACGGATTGTTACGAAACGTGGTATGGGTCATCAGCACGATGCCCTGAATGAGCCTGAGAAGTTTCGAAACAGCGCCACCTAGTGGTGAATTTTTTTTTTCAAATGCTTATAACTTTGGGTGTGGTCGACTTATTTTCACGAAACTCATCTTTGTAGACTCCTGAATCGTTGCCGAGTCCTACGATACCAAACATGCTAGGTTTTGCCTTACGGTTTGTGTAGCGTTGTGATTTAGCGCTTAAAAAACATTTGGCTATATCTTTGAAACCGCTAGTCCGATCGAGACGAAACCACCGTCAGAAGTTTGGAAACATAGGTCGATAGCTATACGCCAATGCCCAAATGCGAAAATATTGATGTTTAGGGGTACTAATTTCCAATCAAAGTCATGTGTCAGTCATTTTTTTCGTGTTTTTTCATATAAATGTCTATAACTCCGAAGCGAATTGAGATATTTTCACCAAAATTGACACACATATGTATGGGCTCACTCTGAGGACACGTAAAAAAAATTGTGGGACTGAGCCTCTTGGTGGCGCTATAATTGAACAAAATATGAAATTCCCATTGACTTCAATACAGTTTTGTGAAATAAAATGCTATACTAAACAAATGCATTGGTGTAATATTACGAAACTCAGATTGTGTCATCAGCACCATCCCCTGAAGGCAACCAAAATATTTCAAGACAGCGCCACCTAGTGGTCAAAAGTTATAATAAAATTTCCAAAAAGGCTAATAACTTTTGAATACATCTGGCTATTGAAATGCCACTGGTCTTAATAGATTCCTTGGGTCAAGCCGAGAACATAGATACCAAGTTTTCCTTATTTGGCCAAACTTCCTGTCCGCCATCTTGATTTTCATTCAAAACCTACTTTTTCGAACTCCTCCTAGACCGTTTGTCCGATTTTCACCAAAATCGAATCGTATCATCTCCAGACTGTGCCGACAAAAAGTTATGGATTTCGTGTCGATTGATGAAACCGTTTTCGTATAGCACAGCAGCAAAGTTGAGGCATGATGCCAAAATGACTATTCAGGCTTTATATCTGCAATGCCTCGACATATTGACACAAAACTTTGTATGTGTCACTGTCTCCTTACTCTGACCACACCACATCAATTTCGTAACAGCGCCACCTTTTGGTCAAAAGTGACAATCCATTAAATCATATTTTGAATCACTTTTTACATGATTTTTCAGCCATTTCGCCTAAAATCCTCTTTAAATGTCTTTAATTGCTCATTGTTGCAGTTGGTCTGACACTTTCAGACATGTTGGCATGTCTTGTCGTCTTATTCTGCTTGGCCCCGGTAATTGCTGCTTGCAGCTATATTTATTATTCTTCTTCTTCTTCTTCTTCCGCCATGGGAGTCTATGGCAGCCCATAGAACCGATTGCGGGAAAGTTGTTTTGGTTTGACATTCTGATAGAGGACCGTCTCAACATTAAATACACCAATTTTGGTGTTTCTAAGTCATTCCCTCTAGCGCCACCACCTGTCCAAAGTTTCACTTTTATTTTGCTAATAACATTTGAACCGTAAGGCCAATCAGCGAAATTCTTTTTTCCTCTGATTCCTGAGCTCATGGCGATTCGATTGCACCCTATGACGTCATTTGCCGTCATAAAAATATGGCCACCATCTTGAATTTTCAAAAAAAGCTACTTTTTCGAACTCGTCCTAGACGGTTTGTCCGATTTGCACGAAAATTGAACCAGATCATCTTCAGGTAGTGCTGACAAAAAGTTATGGAATTCAAATGGATTCGTCAAACCGTTTTCGATAAACGCACGAATACATTTTACGTAGCGCTAGCAAAAACAGTCGTAAGGCCGTATCTCCGCAACGGTTTATCGTATTCAGACCAAACTTGGTACTTGTACTCACAAGCATGACCTGAGGCTACATGCTGTGTTTCGGCGCAGCGCCACCTACTGGTCCGGAGATATGAAAAATGGCTATTTTTGCTTATAACTTCTGAACAGTTTGTCCAAAAATCATACAATTGGTCTCGTTAGATTCAGGGCAACATGCCGAGTCGACTGATATCCAATTTTGCCATATCGGTCATTTTGGCTGTCGGCCATTTTGAATTTTGTGCTAAAATTCTGTATTTTATGAACGCATGAACGGATTGTTACGAAACGTGGTATGGGTCATCAGCACGATGCCCTGAATGAGCCTGAGAAGTTTCGAAACAGCGCCACCTAGTGGTGAATTTTTTTTTTCAAATGCTTATAACTTTGGGTGTGGTCGACTTATTTTCACGAAACTCATCTTTGTAGACTCCTGAATCGTTGCCGAGTCCTACGATACCAAACATGCTAGGTTTCGCCTTACGGTTTGTGTAGCGTTGTGATTTAGTGCTTAAAAAACATTTGGCTATATCTTTGAAACCGCTAGTCCGATCGAGACGAAACCACCGTCAGAAGTTTGGAAACATAGGTCGATAGCTATACGCCAATGCCCAAATGCGAAAATATTGATGTTTAGGGGTACTAATTTCCAATCAAAGTCATGTGTCAGTCATTTTTTTCGTGTTTTTTCATATAAATGTCTATAACTCCGAAGCGAATTGAGATATTTTCACCAAAATTGACACACATATGTATGGGCTCACTCTGAGGACACGTAAAAAAAATTGTGGGACTGAGCCTCTTGGTGGCGCTATAATTGAACAAAATATGAAATTCCCATTGACTTCAATACAGTTTTGTGAAATAAAATGCTATACTAAACAAATGCATTGGTGTAATATTACGAAACTCAGATTGTGTCATCAGCACCATCCCCTGAAGGCAACCAAAATATTTCAAGACAGCGCCACCTAGTGGTCAAAAGTTATAACAAAATTTCCAAAAAGGCTAATAACTTTTGAATACATCTGGCTATTGAAATGCCACTGGTCTTAATAGATTCCTTGGGTCAAGCCGAGAACATAGATACCAAGTTTTCCTTATTTGGCCAAACTTCCTGTCCGCCATCTTGATTTTCATTCAAAACCTACTTTTTCGAACTCCTCCTAGACCGTTTGTCCGATTTTCACCAAAATCGAATCGTATCATCTCCAGACTGTGCCGACAAAAAGTTATGGATTTCGTGTCGATTGATGAAACCGTTTTCGTATAGCACAGCAGCAAAGTTGAGGCATGATGCCAAAATGACTATTCAGGCTTTATATCTGCAATGCCTCGACATATTGACACAAAACTTTGTATGTGTCACTGTCTCCTTACTCTGACCACACCACATCAATTTCGTAACAGCGCCACCTTTTGGTCAAAAGTGACAATCCATTAAATCATATTTTGAATCACTTTTTACATGATTTTTCAGCCATTTCGCCTAAAATCCTCTTTAAATGTCTTTAATTGCTCATTGTTGCAGTTGGTCTGACACTTTCAGACATGTTGGCATGTCTTGTCGTCTTATTCTGCTTGGCCCCGGTAATTGCTGCTTGCAGCTATATTTATTATTATTATTATTATTATTATTATTCTTCCGCCATGGGAGTCTATGGCAGCCCATAGAACCGATTGCGGGAAAGTTGTTTTGGTTTGACATTCTGATAGAGGACCGTCTCAACATTAAATACACCAATTTTGGTGTTTCTAAGTCATTCCCTCTAGCGCCACCACCTGTCCAAAGTTTCACTTTTATTTTGCTAATAACTTTTGAACCGTAAGGCCAATCAGCGAAATTCTTTTTTCCTCTGATTCCTGAGCTCATGGCGATTCGATTGCACCCTATGACGTCATTTGCCGTCATAAAAATATGGCCGCCATCTTGAATTTTCAAAAAAAGCTACTTTTTCGAACTCGTCCTAGACGGTTTGTCCGATTTGCACGAAAATTGAACCAGATCATCTTCAGGTAGTGCTGACAAAAAGTTATGGAATTCAAATGGATTCGTCAAACCGTTTTCAATAAACGCACAAATACATTTTACGTAGCGCTAGCAAAAACAGTCGTAAGGCCGTATCTCCGCAACGGTTTATCGTATTCAGACCAAACTTGGTACTTGTACTCACAAGCATGACCTGAGGCTACATGCTGTGTTTCGGCGCAGCGCCACCTACTGGTCCGGAGATATGAAAAATGGCTATTTTTGCTTATAACTTCTGAACAGTTTGTCCAAAAATCATACAATTGGTCTCGTTAGATTCAGGGCAACATGCCGAGTCGACTGATATCCAATTTGACCATATCGGTCATTTTGGCTGTCGGCCATTTTGAATTTTGTGCTAAAATTCTGTATTTTATGAACGCATGAACGGATTGTTACGAAATGTGGTATGGGTCATCAGCACAATGCCCTGAATGAGCCTGAGAAGTTTCGAAACAGCGCCACCTAGTGGTGAATTTTTTTTTTCAAATGCTTATAACTTTGGGTGTGGTCGACTTATTTTCACGAAACTCATCTTTTTAGACTCCTGAATCGTTGCCGAGTCCTACGATACCAAACATGCTAGGTTTCGCCTTACGGTTTGTGTAGCGTTGTGATTTAGCGCTTAAAAAACATTTGGCTATATCTTTGAAACCGCTAGTCCGATCGAGACGAAACCACCGTCAGAAGTTTGGAAACATAGGTCGATAGCTATACGCCAATGCCCAAATGCGAAAATATTGATGTTTAGGGGTACTAATTTCCAATCAAAGTCATGTGTCAGTCATTTTTTTCGTGTTTTTTCATATAAATGTCTATAACTCCGAAGCGAATTGAGATATTTTCACCAAAATTGACACACATATGTATGGGCTCACTCTGAGGACACGTAAAAAAAATTGTGGGACTGAGCCTCTTGGTGGCGCTATAATTGAACAAAATATGAAATTCCCATTGACTTCAATACAGTTTTGTGAAATAAAATGCTATACTAAACAAATGCATTGGTGTAATATTACGAAACTCAGATTGTGTCATCAGCACCATCCCCTGAAGGCAACCAAAATATTTCAAGACAGCGCCACCTAGTGGTCAAAAGTTATAACAAAATTTCCAAAAAGGCTAATAACTTTTGAATAAATCTGGCTATTGAAATGCCACGGGTCTTAATAGATTCCTTGGGTCAAGCCGAGAACATAGATACCAAGTTTTCCTTATTTGGCCAAACTTCCTGTCCGCCATCTTGATTTTCATTCAAAACCTACTTTTTCTAACTCCTCCTAGACCGTTTGTCCGATTTTCACCAAAATCGAATCGTATCATCTCCAGACTGTGCCGACAAAAAGTTATGGATTTCGTGTCGATTGATGAAACCGTTTTTGTATAGCACAGCAGCAAAGTTGAGGCATGATGCCAAAATGACTATTCAGGCTTTATATCTGCAATGCCTCGACATATTGACACACAACTTTGTATGTGTCACTGTCTCCTTACTCTGACCACACCACATCAATTTCGTAACAGCGCCACCTTTTGGTCAAAAGTGACAATCCATTAAATCATATTTTGAATCACTTTTTACATGATTTTTCAGCCATTTCGCCTAAAATCCTCTTTAAATGTCTTTAATTGCTCATTGTTGCAGTTGGTCTGACACTTTCAGACATGTTGGCATGTCTTGTCGTCTTATTCTGCTTGGCCCCGGTAATTGCTGCTTGCAGCTATATTTATTAGGGGCCAAGCACCGAAGGTGCGGAGGCACCTATTGTATCTGTTCCGTTTCTTATTATTATTATTATTAGGGGCCAAGCACCGAAGGTGCGGAGGCACCTATTGTATCTGTTCCCGTTCTTATTATTATTATTCTTCTTCTTCCGCCATGGGAGTCTATGGCAGCCCATAGAACCGATTGCGGGAAAGTTGTTTTGGTTTGACATTCTGATAGAGGACAGTCCCAACATTAAGTACACCAATTTTGGTGTGTCTAAGTCATTCCCTCTAGCGCCACCACCTGTCCAAAGTTTCACTTTTACTTTGCTAATAACTTTTGAACCGTAAGGCCAATCAGCGAAATCCTTTTTTCCTCTGATTCCTGAGCTCATGACGATTCGATTGCACCCTATATCGTCATTTTCCGTCATAAAAACATGGCCGCCATTTTGAATTTTCCTAAAAAGGTACTTTTTCGAACTCGTCCTAGACGGTTTGTCCGATTTGCACGAAAATTGAATCGGATCATCTTCAGGCAGGGGTGACAAAAAGTTATTAAAATCTTGTTGATTCGTCAAACCGTTTTCGATAAACGCTCGAACAAATTTTACGTAGCGCTTGCAAAAACAGTCGTAAGGCTGTATCTCCGCAACGGTTTATCTTATTCAGACCAAACTTGGTACATGTACTCACAAGCATGACCTGAGGCTACATGCTGCGTTTCGGCGCAGCGCCACCTACTGGTCCGGAGATATGAAAAATGGCTATTTTTGCTTATAACTTCTGAACAATTTGTCCAAAAATCATAAAATTGGTCTCGTTAGATTCAGGGCAACATGCCGAGTCGACTGATATCCAATTTTACCATATCGGTCATTTTGGCTGTCGGCCATTTTGAATTTTGTGCTAAAATTCTGTATTTTATGAACGCATGAACGGATTGTTACGAAACGTGGTATGGATCATCAGCACAATGCCCTGAATGAGCCTGAGAAGTTTCGAAACAGCGCCACCTAGTGGTGAATTTTTTTTTTCAAACGCTTATAACTTTGGGTGTGGTCGACTTATTTTCACGAGACTAGTCTAATTAGTCTCCTGAAACCTTGCCGAGTCCTACAATACCAAACATGCTAGGTTTCGCCTTACGGTTTGTGTAGCGTTGTGATTTAGCGCTTAAAAAACATTAGGCTATATCTTCGAAACCGTTTGTCCGATCGAGACGAAACCATCGTCAGAAGTTTGGAAACATAGGTCGATAGCTATACGCCAATGCCCAAATGCGAAAATATTGATGTTTAGGGGTAGTAAAATTCAATCAAAGTCATGTGTCAGTCATTTTTTACGTGTTTTTTCATATAAATGTCTATAACTCTAAAGCGAATTGAGATATTTTCACCAAAACTGACACACATATGCATGGGCTCACTCTGAGGACACGTAAAAAAAATTGTGGGACTGAGCCTCTTGGTGGCGCTATAACAGAACAAAACATGAAATTCCCATTGACTTCAATACAGTTTTGTGAAATAAAATGCTATTTTCATTCACAATCTACTTTTTCGAACTCCTCCCACACCGTTTGTCCGATTTTCACCAAAATCGAATCATATCATCTCCAGACTGTGCCGACTAAAAGTTATGGATTTCGTGTCGATTGACGAAACCGTTTTCGTATAGCGCAGCAGCAAAGTTGAGGCATGATGCTAAAAGCATTATTCAGGCTTTATCTCTGCAATGCCTTGACATATTGACACCAAACTTTGTATGTGTCATTGTCACTTCACTCTGACCACATCACATCAGTTTTGTAACTGCGCCACCTATTGGTCGAAAGTGATAATCCATTAAATCATATTTTTATTTACTGTTTCTATGATTTTTCAGCCATTTTGCCTAAAATCCTCTTTAATGTCTTTAATTGCTCATTGCCGCAGTTGGTCTGACACTTTCAGACATGTTGGCATGTCTTGTCGTCTTATTCTGCTTGGCCCCGGTAATTGCTGCTTGCAGCTATATTTATTATTATTATTATTATTATTATTCTTCCGCCATGGGAGTCTATGGCAGCCCATAGAACCGATTGCGGGAAAGTTGTTTTGGTTTGACATTCTGATAGAGGACCGTCTCAACATTAAATACACCAATTTTGGTGTTTCTAAGTCATTCCCTCTAGCGCCACCACCTGTCCAAATTTTCACTTTTATTTTGCTATTAACTTTTGAACCGTAAGGCCAATCAGCGAAATTCTTTTTTCCTCTGATTCCTGAGCTCATGGCGATTCGATTGCACCCTATGACGTCATTTTCCGTCATAAAAATATGGCCGCCATCTTGAATTTTCAAAAAAAGCTACTTTTTCGAACTCGTCCTAGACGGTTTGTCCGATTTGCACGAAAATTGAACCAGATCATCTTCAGGTAGTGCTGACAAAAAGTTATGGAATTCAAATGGATTCGTCAAACCGTTTTCAATAAACGCACAAATACATTTTACGTAGCGCTAGCAAAAACAGTCGTAAGGCCGTATCTCCGCAACGGTTTATCGTATTCAGACCAAACTTGGTACATGTACTCACAAGCATGACCTGAGGCTACATGCTGCGTTTCGGCGCAGCGCCACCTACTGGTCCGGAGATATGAAAAATGGCTATTTTTGCTTATAACTTCTGAACAGTTTGTCCAAAAATCATAAAATTTGTCTCGTTAGATTCAGGGCAACATGCCGAGTCGACTGATATCCAATTTTGCCATATCGGTCATTTTGGCTGTCGGCCATTTTGAATTTTGTGCTAAAATTCTGTATTTTATGAACGCATGAACGGATTGTTACGAAACGTGGTATGGGTCATCAGCACGATGCCCTGAATGAGCCTGAGAAGTTTCGAAACAGCGCCACCTAGTGGTGAATTTTTTTTTTCAAATGCTTATAACTTTGGGTGTGGTCGACTTATTTTCACGAAACTCATCTTTTTAGACTCCTGAATCGTTGCCGAGTCCTACGATACCAAACATGCTAGGTTTTGCATTACGGTTTGTGTAGCGTTGTGATTTAGCGCTTAAAAAACATTTGGCTATATCTTTGAAACCGCTAGTCCGATCGAGACGAAACCACCGTCAGAAGTTTGGAAACATAGGTCGATAGCTATACGCCAATGCCCAAATGCGACAATATTGATGTTTAGGGGTACTAATTTCCAATCAAAGTCATGTGTCAGTCATTTTTTTCGTGTTTTTTCATATAAATGTCTATAACTCCGAAGCGAATTGAGATATTTTCACCAAAATTGACACACATATGTATGGGCTCACTCTGAGGACACGTAAAAAAAATTGTGGGACTGAGCCTCTTGGTGGCGCTATAATTGAACAAAATATGAAATTCCCATTGACTTCAATACAGTTTTGTGAAATAAAATGCTATACTAAACAAATGCATTGGTGTAATATTACGAAACTCAGATTGTGTCATCAGCACCATCCCCTGAAGGCAACCAAAATATTTCAAGACAGCGCCACCTAGTGGTCAAAAGTTATAACAACATTTCCAAAAAGGCTAATAACTTTTGAATAAATCTGGCTATTGAAATGGCACGGGTCTTAATAGATTCCTTGGGTCAAGCCGAGAACATAGATACCAAGTTTTCCTTATTTGGCCAAACTTCCTGTCCGCCATCTTGATTTTCATTCAAAACCTACTTTTTCGAACTCCTCCTAGACCGTTTGTCCGATTTTCACCAAAATCGAATCGTATCATCTCCAGACTGTGCCGACAAAAAGTTATGGATTTCGTGTCGATTGATGAAACCGTTTTCGTATAGCACAGCAGCAAAGTTGAGGCATGATGCCAAAATGACTATTCAGGCTTTATATCTGCAATGCCTCGACATATTGACACAAAACTTTGTATGTGTCACTGTCTCCTTACTCTGACCACACCACATCAATTTCGTAACAGCGCCACCTTTTGGTCAAAAGTAACAATCCATTAAATCATATTTTGAATCACTTTTTACATGATTTTTCAGCCATTTCGCCTAAAATCCTCTTTAAATGTCTTTAATTGCTCATTGTTGCAGTTGGTCTGACACTTTCAGACATGTTGGCATGTCTTGTCGTCTTATTCTGCTTGGCCCCGGTAATTGCTGCTTGCAGCTATATTTATTATTATTATTATTATTATTATTATTCTTCCGCCATGGGAGTCTATGGCAGCCCATAGAACCGATTGCGGGAAAGTTGTTTTGGTTTGACATTCTGATAGAGGACCGTCTCAACATTAAATACACCAATTTTGGTGTTTCTAAGTCATTCCCTCTAGCGCCACCACCTGTCCAAAATTTCACTTTTATTTTGCTAATAACTTTTGAACCGTAAGGCCAATCAGCGAAATTCTTTTTTCCTCTGATTCCTGAGCTCATGGCGATTCGATTGCACCCTATGACGTCATTTGCCGTCATAAAAATATGGCCGCCATCTTGAATTTTCAAAAAAAGCTACTTTTTCGAACTCGTCCTAGACGGTTTGTCCGATTTGCACGAAAATTGAACCAGATCATCTTCAGGTAGTGCTGACAAAAAGTTATGGAATTCAAATGGATTCGTCAAACCGTTTTCAATAAACGCACAAATACATTTTACGTAGCGCTAGCAAAAACAGTCGTAAGGCCGTATCTCCGCAACGGTTTATCGTATTCAGACCAAACTTGGTACTTGTACTCACAAGCATGACCTGAGGCTACATGCTGTGTTTCGGCGCAGCGCCACCTACTGGTCCGGAGATATGAAAAATGGCTATTTTTGCTTATAACTTCTGAACAGTTTGTCCAAAAATCATACAATTGGTCTCGTTAGATTCAGGGCAACATGCCGAGTCGACTGATATCCAATTTGACCATATCGGTCATTTTGGCTGTCGGCCATTTTGAATTTTGTGCTAAAATTCTGTATTTTATGAACGCATGAACGGATTGTTACGAAATGTGGTATGGGTCATCAGCACAATGCCCTGAATGAGCCTGAGAAGTTTCGAAACAGCGCCACCTAGTGGTGAATTTTTTTTTTCAAATGCTTATAACTTTGGGTGTGGTCGACTTATTTTCACGAAACTCATCTTTTTAGACTCCTGAATCGTTGCCGAGTCCTACGATACCAAACATGCTAGGTTTCGCCTTACGGTCTGTGTAGCGTTGTGATTTAGCGCTTAAAAAACATTTGGCTATATCTTTGAAACCGCTAGTCCGATCGAGACGAAACCACCGTCAGAAGTTTGGAAACATAGGTCGATAGCTATACACCAATGCCCAAATGCGAAAATATTGATGTTTAGGGGTACTAATTTCCAATCAAAGTCATGTGTCAGTCATTTTTTTCGTGTTTTTTCATATAAATGTCTATAACTCCGAAGCGAATTGAGATATTTTCACCAAAATTGACACACATATGTATGGGCTCACTCTGAGGACACGTAAAAAAAATTGTGGGACTGAGCCTCTTGGTGGCGCTATAATTGAACAAAATATGAAATTCCCATTGACTTCAATACAGTTTTGTGAAATAAAATGCTATACTAAACAAATGCATTGGTGTAATATTACGAAACTCAGATTGTGTCATCAGCACCATCCCCTGAAGGCAACCAAAATATTTCAAGACAGCGCCACCTAGTGGTCAAAAGTTATAACAAAATTTCCAAAAAGGCTAATAACTTTTGAATAAATCTGGCTATTGAAATGCCACGGGTCTTAATAGATTCCTTGGGTCAAGCCGAGAACATAGATACCAAGTTTTCCTTATTTGGCCAAACTTCCTGTCCGCCATCTTGATTTTCATTCAAAACCTACTTTTTCGAACTCCTCCTAGACCGTTTGTCCGATTTTCACCAAAATCGAATCGTATCATCTCCAGACTGTGCCGACTAAAAGTTATGGATTTCGTGTCGATAGACGAAACCATTTTCGTATAGCGTAGCAGCAAAGTTGAGGCATGATGCTAAAAGCACTATTCAGGCTTTATCTCTGCAATGCCTTGACATATTGACACCAAACTTTGTATGTGACATTGTCACTTCACTCTGACCACATCACATCACTTTTGTAACTGCGCCACCTATTGGTCGAAAGTGATAATCCATTAAATCATATTTTAAATGACTTTTTATATGATTTTTCAGCCATTTCGTCTAAAATCCTCTTTAAATGTCTTTAATTGCTCATTGTTGCAGTTGGTCTGACACTTTCAGACTTGTCGGCATGTCTTGTCGTCTTATTCTGCTTGGCCCCGGTAATTGCTGCTTGCAGCTATATTTTATAGTTATTACTATAGTAACTACATGTAAGACATGTAACAAGAACACTGTAAAATCAAGTGTTACCTAGAAATATATATTTTTAAAATAACAAAAATGACACTGAAACTAAAATTAAAATGAAATCTGAAAAAATAAATATAAAAGCTAATTCAATATAACCTACAATAGTATATACTGTAGATAACACAGGTGTTCTCTGTGGTGGGCTGTATTGAAAACTGGCCCTCAGGGAATCTTACCAGCAGTCACCATGGATTTGAAACAGGACTTCTGGTCAATGCGAGGCCAGAGGATGTATCGCGCTCCTGGCCTCCTGTGTCTCAGGGTGAGGAAACACAACGTGAGACTCATTCCTGTCGCCATGGGGACCACAAAGCACGAGGACACACTCCTAACACCTGTGAAAACAGTTACAAAAATGCACAAAAACACTGGATTATAAACGAAGGCTTGCTGTTTGCTTGTTTGTTCTGCTTAGTGATGTGTCCCATTACCAAGCATGTTGTTCAATAATAAAACATCACAGAAAGTACCTGTAAACTTCAGCACATCCAGAACTACTGAATTAGTGATTTTATTCAAGAGGCTGGAACCAGCAGCCTTAGGCTGAACAGCAGCAATGTCACCCGATCGGCCAATTCCATGGATCAGTCTGAGGGGAAAAACACCAAAGCCTTATAGTAAATTCATTTTTGTTTTTCCAAAATATATATTTTAATAAATTGCCCATATTATGCTATTTTAAAGGTTCCTAGTTTTGTTTTGGATGCCTCCTACAATAGGTTTACATGCATCCAAGTTAAAAAAACACTTTAAAGGTCCCGTTCTTCGTGATCCCATGTTTCAAACTTTAGTTAGTGTGTAATGTTGCTGTTAGAGCATAAATAATATCTGTAAAATTGTAAAGCTCAAAGTTCAATGCCAAGCGAGATATTTTATTTAACAGAAGTCGCCTACATCGAACGGCCCGTTTGGACTACATCCCTCTACTTCCTTCTTTAATGACGTCACTAGAACCGTTTTTTGACTAACCTCCGCCCACAGGAATGCTCCCTCAACTCTACCGAAATTCGTTTATGTACTTGCACACTTCTTATAACTTACTGTGTTTACTCAGCTCTTACGGTGATTTTCTGAAGTAAAACTGACGCTTCATCTTTTGTGTGATGTACAATAAACTTTATTAAACTCATCAGTATATGTTTGATCATCATTCGGACCTGGTCCAAAACAGCAGACTTGTAGGCTATTAATAAATAATGGATACATACAAGCAGATGACAAATACGTTATAATAACCGTAATTAAACTACTAAACTATACCTGTTCCATCTCTATACAGCACTCTGACTCTGTAGGCATTATTGTCCGACTCGAAATGAACACCGTTACTGAGAGTTTCTGATATTATCATCATTCCGTGAGATGAAATTGTCCTGAGAGACTGAGCGCGAGCTCATGAAGCTCCGCCCCCTGTGTCGTCCAGCAGCAGCGTATTTGCATTTAAAGGGCACACACTAAAACAGCGCGTTTTTCTGAGCCCCCAAAAATGACAATTTAAACATGCTGTAAAAAATGATCTGTTGGGTATTTTGAGCTGAAACTTCACATACACACTCTGGGGACATCAGAGACTTATTTTACATGTTGTGAAAAGGGGCATAATACGGGACATTTAATTTTCTCATAAGAAACATTGCAGCATCACTTCTTTTCTCACAGAAAAGAAGTGAATTGGTTTCAAAAGAAGTCTGAATTGGTTGATCAAGGATATGGTCTCTCTAAACCCCTCCTTTCCGAGAGCCTATTTTGCTCTGATTGGTCAGATGGCCCAGTCTGTTATGATTGGTCTACTCTACTCTGGGTTGCATTTCCCACAGCCAACTATGGTCGCGCGAGAGTTACATCGTTACCAATAGAATTCAATGGAACTTGCGACCATAGTTGGCTAATGATGCTTTTGGGAAACACACCCCGGATTGGTCAGATGACCCAGTCTGTTGAGATTGGTCTACCGCTTACAGCGAGTGTCGGAAACCAAACGTTCATTACTATATCTGAATTTCAGCTATGGAGGCTTCCTCAGCACTTGATGCAGTGATATGAACAGTAACAATGGCGTTGGTTTTACTCTATCAATTCAACCCCGAGTCTTCATCATGCAAAGTGTATGCAAAGTGGATTTGCTTTTGCAGCACAGAAAACAGCATCTTCATGTTTAACAACACGAACCAAACTCTTCCAGTCTCAGCTACAACTACAGTGTTTGAGGGCGGGGCAAAATAGATGCTGTTTGCAGGCAGCCAATGAAGACCATATGCTGGCATTATGCAAATGTGCTACAAACCTATGTAGGTTTTAAAGCAGGGGTGCCCAACCCTGCTCCTGCCGATCGACTGTCCTGCAAAGTTTATCTCCAACCCTAATCAAACACACCTGAAGCAACCAATTAAGGTCTTCAGGATCACATGAAAATTAAAGGCAGGTGTGTTTGATTAGGGTTGGAGCTGAACTGTGCAGGACAGTCGATCGGCAGGAGCAGGGTTGGGCACCCCTGTTTTAAAGGAACCGTATGTAAGATTGTGGCCAAAACTGGTACTGCAATCACTTTCAAATTACTGTAGAGCGGTGTATCCCCACCCCCTCCCCCCTGACTCGAGGTTGCCAGTTAGGCTGCAGGATCCAGCAGGAACGTAGACTGCTACAAGGAGCTTCCAATGGCAAGTGACGAGTCCTACACAGTAAGTTTTTTTTCGGACTTTTGTCACAACGTATTTCGGATTCATAACGAGGTCTTTTAGGTTTCGTAACGTTAGAGATTTTTTATCCGACACGTTTGTAGCTGCAGCTGTGGTAACTAGAGCAGAGCTGGCAACCCGGATGCCGAAACACTACTGATTTCGTGATTAGTAGATAGGTGGAGGGTGGAGCATCAGGCCAACATCAACATCAGTTGAAGGCTGCAACTTCACTTTTAAATGACAATATCCTGGCCGTACTACTGTTGTCAGTGATATTAAGTATTTGAAATGAACATGATTTCTTAATGTCTAGTGACATATCAGGGCCATTTTATGATTAATTGAAATACATTTCTTACATACGGTTCCTTTAAAATGTTACGTTTTTTAATTATTACTTTTAAGACATATGATAAACAAATTACAAAAGGTACTGTTCATAAAAATCCTAAATTTGGTGTGAAATCAGGACTTTGGTAGGTTTGACTCGGTAGGCCTACTTTTTCCCCATGTACACTGAAATGGCGACACCAGAATAGAAATAGCAAGTGCAAATGTGTGACCCTCTGGGTTTACCATATTTGATGCTTAATTACACCTGTGATAACTATACATGATGCATATTGTTGCATTTTTGTATTGTGATATCTTGTGACATGATATATTGTTACTTACACCCATAAACTAATGAATTCACATGAATATCTTAAATGTGTCTAACCTGTAATGTCTCCTGGCCACCAGGCTGGAGGCGACTCTGCCCTCTCTCTCTCCCACACCACAGTTCCCTAAAAAGTTGTTGCTGTCCATGACGGCCAGCTCATTTAGAAAGAGCTCTATGGTGCTTTCACTCCATCCCTCCTCTGGACATTTGCCCTACAAGGAAAGAGAAACCTGATAGTCACAAGCACCCATTTATGTGTCCACCATGATAAAAAATCTTTTGAAAATATAGTTTAAAGTCGGCATGAAACGGAAGTTGCGATTCTTTTCTTCCCTATTGTGACGTATATCCAAGTGAAACGGCTTCTGGAACAAGAAAAAAACGAAGAGCGGGGCTTAATTTCGTCCACGGGTTTTGATTGGGTCGTAGAAAGTTGGGTGTTGTTAAAGGGTTAGTTCACCCAAAAAATTAGGTCATTAATGACTCACCCTCATGTCGTTCCAAGCCCGTAAGACCTCCGTTCATCTTCGGAACACAGTTCAAGATATTTTAGATTTAGTCCAAGAGCTTTCTGTCCCTCCATTGAAAATGTATGTATGATATACTGTCCATGTCCAGAAAGGTAATACAGACATCATCAAAGTAGTCCATGTGACATCAGTGGGTTAGTTAGAATTTTTTGAAGCATCAAAAATACATTTTGGTCCAAAAATAACAAAAACTACGACTTTATTCAGCATTGTATTCTCTTCCGGGTTTTTTTTTCGATGCTTCAAAAAATTCTAACTAACCCAGTGATGTCACATGGACTACTTTGATGATGTCTGTATTACCTTTCTGGACATGGACAGTATATCGTACATACATTTTCAATAGAGGGACAGAAAGCTCTCGGACTAAATCTAAAATGTCTTAAACTGTGTTCCGAAGATGAACGGAGGTCTTACGGGCTTGGAACGACATGAGGGTGAGTCATTAATGACATCATTTTCATTTTTGGGTGAACTAACTCTTTAACTAAAGGCCAGTTGTGGAGGGTATTTAGTCCCACTCTCCACCAAGACACAAGTCATGAAGAGAACAGACGTCGTTTGGAGGGGGAGAGGAGATTTATGTTTTTGATTAAAGATTACGAGTGCACATAAATAAAAATAATAATAATTATGAAATGTTAAATCATTTATAATAAACACTGCAACATTCAGTGAAAAAATAAGAACTGAAATTTTTATTTCATGGAGACTTTAAAACAAACGTGCAACTATAAATATAATTATGAAAATAAAGATGTACTTAAGTTCTACTTAAGTCAATAAAACACTATTAAATTCAGCTAACTGTATTTAATATAAATTTAAACTCATTTTCATTTAATTGCAACTATCATGCAATTAAGTGTCCTAAAACATTACATTCAGTTTGCACTTATATATAGCCGTATATATCCGTAATAAGTACTCTTTGTATATGTATGCTCTTTTTCAAAATGGTTTAACAGTCAAGACTCAAGAGGGTCAGCAAGGCTCGTTTTTTTTTTTTTTTTTTTTTGCATCACATGACTGATTTCGCAGACAAGTTTATATATATATATATATATATATATATATATATTTATATATATATATATTTATATATATATATATATATATATATATTAAGCAGAGTAGTTTTTGTTGCACATCACAGCGTATCAAATTAATATAATTTTAATTCAGAAATTAAAAATGTGCTCAACATAGAACGCATTTTAAATGTTATAAAATGTATGTTATATAATGGTCCAGACAAAAAAGAGCCTCATGGCATTGACCCATGTCTCTTTCTTTCTGTCAAACCAGCACATGGACAGTCAGCAGTTGTCAATCATAGAGTGATTACCTGCTGTAAAAGGACTCTGATGAGCTGTTCGTGACCACGACGAGCCTGCAGACCCTGTCGCACATATGAGGACGAGACCAATTTTTCGCTCAGGATGAAATTTTCGTTGTTCATGTCCTTTCAGTCTTTAAAAAGCGCTGCAGGTGAATATGACAGTGACAAGCGCGTGCTGAGTGATGTGCATGTAGACACGACCAGCTGCTGCGTGACACTGAAGTTTGTCGCTGTATGTCTAAACAGTGGTTTCAGTAATGTGCTAGCGTGACTGTTACGCTACGGATAAGCAGATGTGAGGTTAAACATTTTCTAATATCTGAGTCAGCATGTTTCAAATCGATCAGCTTGAAGTGTACTGTTTACTTCCAGGTATTCTTCTTCTTCTTCTTTTCGTTTTATGGCAGATTGCAACCATGACTATAAAGGTGCATACCGCCACCTACTGTATAGGAGTATGTAACATGAGAAAATATTATCATGACTATATCATCAAATAAAAAAAATAAAAAATTAAAAAAAAGAATTATATACTACCTAAATCCTATTATATATTCCTATATTTTTCAAATATTGTACCACTGCTTTCTGTGCATCCTTTACCCCATCTCCTGTTGTGCCTAACAAACCTTCAATATTCCACTTTCTTCCTACCTGACTTATCTTTTGATTTAGTCTCATCCTCTCATCCCTATATTTCTTACAATGCAATAATACGTGTTCAACATCTTCCTTGGACCTACATTCTATACATTCATCAGATTGACTTTTGCCCATTAAAAACAATGTTTTATTTAATCCTGTGTGATCAAACATTAGCCTGGTTAAAACACTCTCCTCTCTTCTGTTACTTCTATTCACACCCTGTGCATTAATAGATTTTTGCAATCTGTAATATTTCCTTCCACTTTTATCCACATCCCACCTGTCCTGCCATTTTTTCATCATTTCTTTTTTGATTATTGCCTTAGCCTCTCCTTTTCCAAGGGGTATATTTATTGTATCATTTGTCCTGGTTGATTTTTTTTGCTATTTTATCTGCTCCCTCATTCCCTTTTATTCCTATATGAGCAGGTACCCAACAGAATCTCACATCTATCTGTAGTCTCTGTAATCTAAATAAACTTTGTTGGATTTCTAGCATTAGATCTTCTCTATTAGATTTCATATTTTGAATATATAGAGCTGCTACAGAATCAACACAACACACCACTCTGTCTGGTTTTACTTCCTCAACCCACTGTAGTCCTACAATAATCGCCATCATCTCTGCCGTATATACTGAAGCCTGTTCAGGTAATCTTTTTCCAATACTTATGTTCATTGTTGGTATATATATTCCTATTCCTACATTGTCCTTCTCATCCTTAGATCCATCTGTATAAATTTCTAAGTAACTATAATATTTGTTCCTTATATATTGACTTGCCAAGTGTCCTTTCTCACTCTCTTCCCATTCATTTTTTAGTTCCAAAATGTTTAAGTCTATCTCAGTTTTAGTAAATAACCATATAGGTATATTACTAATAGGTATAGGTGAATTAAACCATATATTTTTCACTCTATATTCCTCTGATTTTGTTTTTGTTACCCATCCAAAGCCATTACCTTTAAAAGACCTATACTCCCAACATTCTTGAATAATACTCTTTGCATGATTTTCATATCCACATCCACTTAAGCGACTCCAATATGTAAGCATGAGCTTATCTCTTCTCAGATCTGAAGGCACTTCTCCTAACTCAACCTGTATTGCTTTAATTGGTGTTGATCTCATTACACCTGCACATATCCTCAATGCTTTGTTACTAATTCTATCTAGCTTCAGTAAATGTGTTTTAGCTGCTGCTCCATATACATAACATCCATAATCTATTGTTGACCTGTAAATATATATTAGTGATTGTTTATTTGCTCCCCAATCTTTCCCCACTACTGCTCTCATTAAATTGATGATTTTCTTGCATTTTGATTCCACCTTTTCAATGTGTATTTTCCATGTTCCCTTTTGGTCTAACCACATACCAAGATATTTAAAATGATCTACTGTTTCCATATTATGTCCATATAACTGTAGGTTCTGTTTTTCTATCCCTTTCTTCCTTGTAAATATCATATGGCAAGACTTACTTGGAGAAAGCTTAAAGCCCCAGCTATACGACCATTGTTCTACCTTTCCTATGGCTTCCTTGATTTTATTTCTTACCCTTATAGGATCTCGTCCTCTTGCCCAGATGGCCCCATCATCTGCATACAAAGCTGATCCAATCCTTCTGTCCAGATTCATAAAAATATCATTGATCATAACATTAAATAAAACTGGACTAATAACTCTACCTTGTGGAATTCCATTAACAATTTCAAATTCCTCAGAAATTCCTGATCCCACTCGAACTCTAAATCTTCTTTCTGACAGAAAGTCTAAGATCCAGTTATAAAACCTACCTCTAATTCCCATTTGGTTCATTTTAATTAACAGCCCTTCCCTCCACATGGAATCATAAGCTTTTTCAATATCAAAGAACACAATACTCATTATTTCTTTCATTTTAAAAGTTTTCTCTATCTCATTGCTTACTTTCACAACCGCATCCATTGTGGAACGCCTTTTCCTGAATCCACTTTGATATGGTGCAAATAATCCTCTATATTCGAGGGTGTAGTTAAGTCTTCTGACTAGTATCTTCTCCATCCACTTGCAGAGATGTGACGTAAGGGCAATAGGTCTATAATTACCAGCATTATTTGGGTCTTTCCCAGGTTTATTAAATGGCAATATTAATGCTCTTTTCCGACTTTTTGGCATTTTACCATCTTCCCATATCTTATTAAATAACTGTAATATTATCTGCAATACTTTCCCAGGTATTTTCTGGAACTTGATGTAACTTAGTTGATCTTCTCCTGTAGCAGTATTCTTAATATCATTTAATACTATCACTAGTTCATTCAAGTTTATTTCTGCATCCATAGTACATTCCTCACAATCTTTTTTAATAAACACATCTCTATTTTCTTTAAGAACCTTCTCTTTATGTAATCTATGTATATCATCCAAATGATCCCCACTATGAACACTGGCAAACTTCTTTCCCAATGCATTTGCCTTTTCTTTATCTGTTATTGCCAGTATTCCATCACCCTCTAATACAGGTATTTTAGTATACACTTTTTTCCCACTCATTTTCTTCAGCATTGACCACACCTCTCCTATTTTAACTTCCCTCCCTATAGTAGAACAATAGTTCTTCCATGCATTTTGTTTACTATTCTTAATTATTCTTCGTGCCTGAGCCTTTTTCCTCTGATAATCAATTAAGTTATCTTGGTTCAAATTACCTCTTAACATTCTCATTGCCCTATTTCGTTCTTTAATAGCTTTTGTACATGTATCATTCCACCATGGGACCATTTTCCTATTCCCCCCAACTGACTTAAATGGTATGCTTTTTAATGCTGCATTCATTATTAAATGTGTAACCTCAGATGCACATTCCTCAATATCACCCTGCATTGAGACTGTCTCTGCTGAAATACAACATATTTCTTTAAATTTTTCCCAATCAGCTTTTTCAAACTCCCATTTCTTATGATTAGGCCTTTCTTGGAGATCTATTTCAATATTTATAGAGCAAAATATTGGAAAATGATCACTTCCAATACTTGTACTTTCTATCACCTTCCATTCACAAGAGTGTGACATTTTATTAGAAACCAGAGTGAGATCAATACAAGACAGTGTGTTAGAACGTATATCAATTCTTGTACCATTCCCATTATTTAAACAAACTAATTGCCTAACATCCATCAGTTCTTCCACTGCTTCTCCATTACTATCTGTATGCTTACTTCCCCAAAGACTATTATGTGCATTGAAGTCTCCACACCATATTTCTTTCCGGGTTCCTTGTCTACTTATTATTCCCTCTAAGGTTTCTAGGTTTAATGATTTACAAGGGTTATATAAGTTTATTACTACTAAGTGTCCATCTGATTTATAAATTTCAGTAATTACACATTCTATTTCTGTTGTAGTTTCTATTCTTCTAAATGGTATCCCATTCCTTACAAATGTTGCACATCCTCCACCCTGATTCCCACCTCTATCAAACCTAACAGACTCATAACCAGGTATAATAAAATCAAGGTGAGGCCTTAGCCAGGTCTCTTGAATGCAAATAGTATCAGGTTTGACTTCAGACTCTACTATAAACTTCTTAAATTCTTGTCCATTTGCAGTGAGACTCCTAGCATTCCATTGTAACAGATGGAATACCATAATAAATTTAAGTAATACTCTGAGACCCACCATCATTATTAGTGCTTAGCATGCCATGTATATCTTCTGCTTTTAAATCTTTGATACCCAAGAATTCCTCTGCAGCTTCTACCACTGTCTTGATCCTGTCACTTTTCCTTTCTTGTCGTGTGGCAACATTCACAACTTTACATATAAAAGCTACAAAGCTCTTTTTTTCTACCATCAAGGTGTTCTCCTCCACTATACACTTATGTTCACATGGTTGCTGTATGGCTACGGGTATTAGGTCTACTTTTCCTGGCTGACATCTCTTTATGTTTAACCTCTGGGGTAGGCCTACTGCTCCATGTATTACATTTTCATTGAGGTTTTCATGACTCTCTATTTGACTATTTTTCTTTGTTTCATAGTTGCCTATGTTTTTTATAGCCTCTGCATATGACATCTTATTCACAACCTTGTACCTTTGCACTTCTTTAGCTTGTTTCTGGACCATACATCCAGCATATGCAGCACTATGCTCACCCCCGCAGTTGCAGCATTTTAGCTTGGTATCCTTATTACATTTTCCATATTCATGGTCTCCTCCACATTTCGCACATCTTTGTCTCCATTTACATTGTTGTACTGTATGTCCCATTCTCTGGCACTTAAAGCATCTCAACGGTTGAGGGATATACTCCCTAACTTTGTAATTGATCCATCCTATTTGAACTTCATAAGGTAAGGATTTTTCAAAAACAAGCAATACAGATAGACTGTCTGATTTAACACCACTTTTATTGCTTTGGAGCCTTTTCACCTCTAATACTTTCCCACCTTTAATCTCACTCTTTACCTCGTCCACAGACATTTCCAGTGGAACATTTGAGATCACTCCTCTTAGCTTTGCTGCCATTCCTGGTACATGCACTTTAATCTTTCCACCACCAAGATTACTCATTTTCAAAATCATTTCCTGCTGCTTCTTATTTATTGCTGAAATTAGAATTCTTCTGTTATTCAGTAGTTTAGCGTATTTAATTTTCCCCATATCCTTCTCAATTGCTTTGGTCACTTGAACTGGGTGAAAATGACCTTTATCATTACTGAGCGTGATAATAACTTTCCACTCTTCCTGCTTATCATCTAAGTCAGGTCTACTGTTCCCCTTAGATTTAGCTTTAATCTTTTTGTTAACTTGTCTACCCTCTCCTCCACTACTCGCTTCAGACCAAGATTTTTTCCTTGCCTTTTTTGTTTGGCTAATCTCCATATCTGAAACCCTCCCATAATTATCGCTACCATCCGAGCTATCTCCCATCGTTACACTCACAATACAGTTCGGTTGCAATCTGCCTTCGCTCCGTCCAAAAACTTCCGTCCTCTCCAACAACTTCCAGTGACGTCACTTCCGGCCGGAAACACGAGCACGCCTTACTTCCAGGTCGAAACTCCACCAGAGCCTGTCTACGGAGAGCCTTGGCACTTCCTATTAGCCCCATTGTATCGATCTTGGTTGCAGTTCCATTAGAATTCCACTGGAGGTGATCGCGGGCGAGTGCAGACTGAATGGGAGTCTATGGGGCTATACAGCTAAATGTGTCTCTTTCACCCGATTGCCGTTGAGAAATCTCAGATTTTATTGTAGGTTTTGCAAGTTCAACATGTGTTAGGTCGAAAGTTGAATGAACGAGTACTTATTTCTTTTCGATTTCTTACAAGTTGAGTTGTTGTTGCCCATAACACGCTAGCATTCTGACGTCATTGACATTTTAAAAGACTTTTTAAACCAAATAAGTGACTCTAAAAAATCTAACACCCAGCAATGTGTAATTTCTTTGCATCTCCTTTCGAATACAACATTCAAATTACTAGACAAAAAATTATATCCTGAGAAAAGTGGATTTCGAGGGTTTTTCGCCATAGACCTCCATTCATTCTGCACTCGCCTGCGAGCGCCCCCGCATGGACAGAGACGTGTTACTGCAGCCAGTCCAGAAACCGGAAGTAAGCAGAGAGTGCCAATTCTCTTCCTATTAGACATTCTCTGACTCCACCATAATGACGTCTGTATTTCAAAGTTAAAGTCCTCGACATCAGCGAATTCATGCACCGTTGCAGTCATTACATAGGAACAACTTTATAAAATAATTAGTGCTGTCAATCGATTAAAAAATAACTAATTAATCGTACATTTTTCTATAATTTATCATGATTAATCGCATCTAACATTAGTCCAACTGTCCAACTGAAATCAAAATTGACCCCATTTACTTTGTTAGCACATATTACTAGTCTTGTGGTGAACAATTAATCCGTGCAAGTTAATACACAGAAAAAAAAAATTGTTTGCCTTCGTAATCTTTAATCAAAGTCTGAAAAGTTACTTCCGGTCTGGAATGGCGTTCCTTCTCCGATGACATAGGTTTGACTGCTTGGTTTGGGAAACGCTTAACCACTCCCCTCAAACCGTTAGTCTGCTATGAGCAGAGATGGAGAGGAGGAGCGCTAGAGTAAAACCCTGCCCTCTGTTCAATATTCCTTTTCACTGGGAAATACGTCACAACACTGGAGAAAAGTCGTTTGCAACTTCCGGTTCACGCGGACTTTAAAGCTTTTATATTTTTTATTTGAATAATTTGTAATTTAATCTCCAAATTTATGTAAAAACAACTTAGTCAGTAGCCTATATTTAAAATATTTTTAATAGCATCTTTTTATGAAAAAAGGCCAGTATCACCGATACAAATACTGCTACTGAACTCTATGAAAACTCTATGAAAGTGATTTTTTGATTAAACAACTTTTAATTTAAGTGAAGAAAATCTTCACATAGACCCATTATAATAAATGTCACATTTACTGGGCTCAATTTTTTTATTGCCCTGTCAAACTGCACAAAAAGTTATTGTTTTCATTGTTGTTGACCCATGTAATCTTGTAAACAGCGCTTTTAGATAATCAGATAGGTCTAACAGGTAGGATATATACAGAACTTGAATAAGTTATCAAACACTTCACAGTCTTCACTGCATAAATTATAAATTAAAAATAGATTAATCCTTATTAAAGCAACAAAAGCTATTCAGTCAAGGGCAGTGAGGGATTTTCTCTTTTTATTTTGTTCTTTGATTATCCTTGATGACAGACAGCAGCAGGTTTATTAGGCTGCTGTCACTTTAACTGCGGATTACTTGATAAACAAGAAGTTCATATTAAGTGACAGATTTTAGACACCATATTGCCTGTTTTTGCTCTATTTCACCAACGAAAATAGTTCAAAACAAAGCCACACACGGCGGTGTTTCCTTACAAAAATTTCAACATTTTAAATCTGCAATAGCTTCCTTCCAGGCAGCAGCAAAAAAACCCAGAGCAAAGCACCTCTCTGATTTGATCAGTAAACACTCAAACAGACCCAAAATTTTATTTAGTACTATAAACTCTGTTGTCAACCCCCCAAATTTCCCAATCGTTGATGCATCCACTGATACCTGTGAGAAATTTCTCAAGTTTTTTACTAACAAAATTGAGAACATTAGATCATTGTTTACCCCCACCTCATCTGTTATTCCGCCTGATTGCTCCGGTGCACCAGCTACTTTTAACCAATTTCAGCCCATCTCTCTCACTGAATTGAGGGACTTAGTATTGCATATGAAACCTACTACATCATCCCATGATGCTATTCCCTCCTCTATTATAAAGGATGTTTTTGATGCTGTTGGCCCCTCCAATTTAGATCATTTTAAATTCATGCCTTGCATCCAGCACTGTCCCTGCGTGTTTTAAGCATGCGGTAAAAAACACAACCTCAATGCCAAATGCCTAAAAAACTACCGCCCCATTTCTAAGCTTCCTTTTATTTTCAAAGTTCTGGAAAAGGCTGTTCTGTCACAGCTGATTCCCTTTCTGACCACTCACAACATATTAGAACCTTTCCATTCAGGTTTCAGACCCCTTCATAGCACTGAAACAGCCCTGCGCAAAGTAACCAATGGTCTTCTCACACTAGATTCAGGTGATAATGCCATTCTGATATTATTGGATCTTAGTGCCGCCTTCGACACCGTTGATCACAACATCCTCCTCACCCGCCCTGATCAGCAGGTGGGCATTAGCCTGGATTCAAAGGCAGAAATGGAGGGGGCAGATCTAATATCCAGGGGGAGCTGGTTCCACAGACGTGGAGCAGCAACTGCAAAAGCTCTATCACCCCTCTGTTTGAGCCGTGAGCGCAGCACAAGCAGGAGCCCTTTGTTTGAGGATCTCAGTGACCTTTGAACTGAGTACGGTTGTACGAGGTCAGTGATGTAGGTTGGGGCCAGCCCATTAAGTGCCTTAAAAACAAACAATAAAACTTTGAACTGAATCCTAAAAAGAACTGGGAAATTATCAAAATATTATTATTATCAAAAGTCTGATAAATAAAAATAATATTAATAATAATAATATGGCAATCATATAAAAGCTACCCTAAAAAAAATATAAGTTTGAAGGGATGATTTAAAAACACTAAAGGTATTTGTCATGGTTTATGAACAGCGCATATTTTGTCGCTGCCCATGTTAATGAATGAGAGTGTCAGCCGTCATGAGGTAAATTTGATAAAAATGTTATCATATTTATAGATATTGTTTTTTCCTAGGGTATGTTGCAACACACTTATTGTGTTTCTATATTTTTATTTGTTCAAAATAAAGAATAAAGACAAAAGAGACAAGACAAAAACTTTAGGGCCTTTGGTTAAACTTCTGCCTTCAGCTTATGTTTGCTTTTGCAGCGAGCTTAACAAAGGCTTAGTTAAAGTCGTAGGCAGTTGTCAGGGTCAAACTTTCTTTACTGAAGCCCAATTTGTGAAACTGTAACACAAATGAACAATGATATTAAAAAAATATCTCTTACAATGTTACATTCAGTTCACATAAATCAAAACAATATTTAAGATGCACATAAATCACCCTTACATAACTTATAGGCTAGTGACAAATGGTCAAAAAGTCCTTTAGTTTTTGAGATACCCCTACCGGAGGTAGAACTAAACCCAACAATGTTTTTCCTCATCTCTAAGGTCTCCCATATATGAAATGGATTCTTGGCTCAAAATATTTTACTGCTAAGATTGTTAAATTAACAGATATTGTTATACACCCCCAAACCAAAAAAGGACTAAAATATTGCCTGTCCGTATGGGAGTTAAGGCATATAAACTAATGCAGATCAGTCACACAAGCTCAGAGAGCTTTGAAACTTGGCATGTTTGTAGTCAGGAAGTTGCTTTACCTACTAGAAAAGACTGGATGTGAATATCTTGATGTATAGAATAAATAGAGACATATAAACACATACCTAAAATAAGCGGACATGCAAAAATTGAATATTTATGCAGAATGTTTTCATTTCCTTTGTGGTTGCTTTGCCAGGGATTATCATAGAAACACATATGATGGCTTGTTGGAAAGATGGGGTTGTGCTGAATCCAGCAATACCAAATATGTAAATATAGCACGACAAATCAGGGTGTTCTGTCACTCAATGTATGAGGTATCTAAAATGAAAGAAAATGGAACACTGACATAATTTAGTCCAAATCACATTATCAGAGGTAATGGTGAGAAATTCTAATATAAGATACATTTAATAATGAAACATTTCATATGGCACCTTGTACTATATGAAAACAAAGATTGATATCGAAAGATAAGACCTTACCATAGCACAAACAGGAGAACAGGGGCCTCATTTATAAAACTTTGCGTAGGATTTGCGTCAGAATTGGCGTACGGGTGAAACATAGGACGTGCGTACGCACACAAATATTCGGATTTATAAAACCGTGCGCACGCACATCCTACGCAGTTTTCCCTCAAAGGGTTAGTTCACCCAAAAATGAAAATTCTGTCAGTAATTACTCACCCTCATATTGTTCCAACCCCGTAAGACCTTCGTTCATCTTCGGAACACAAATTAAGATATTTTTGATGAAATCTGAGAGCTGGCTCACTCCTCCATAGGCTTCTAAGTGATTGAAACTTGCTGGCCCAGAAAAGTTATTAAAGAGATCGTTAATATAGTCCAAGTGAATACAGTGGCTCAATCTTAAATTTATCAAGCGACGAGAATACTTTTGTGCGCAAAAAAACAAACAAAAATAACGACTTTATTCCACTATTCATTTCCTTCTCTCTGGGCCTCGTAGTGTTTTAGCGCAGCGCGTCTGTGTTGCACGTCACCACGCATCACACACATGACAAGCGTCAACCAATAGTGAGCCTACGTGGTGACGTGCAACACAGACGCGCTACGCTTAAACACTACGTAAACTAACTCGAGGCCCAGAGAGAAGGAAATGAATAGTAGAATAAAGTCGTTATTTTTGTTTGTTTTTGCGCACAAAAAGTATTCTCGTCGCTTGATATACTTAAGATTGAGCCACTGTAGTCACTTGGACTATATTAACGATCTCTTTAATAACTTTTCTGCAGCAAGTTTCAATCACTAAGAAGCCTATGGAGGAGTGATCAGCTCTCAGATTTAATCAAAAATATCTTAATTTATGTTTCGAAGATGAACAAAGGTCTTACGGGGTTGGAACAACATGAGGGTGAGTAATTACTGATATAATTTTTGGGTGAACTAACCGTTTAATAAATCACGATCAATTCTAAATGTAGTGCAGCTTTTGCGGCTTCATGTCACGCCCATAGTTGCCCATAAATAGTCCGTGAAACGCTCACAAGTTAATATTCATCGATTGCGAAATCATGGCAAAACACAGAGAGGAAAACCAAGAAACGAAACTTCACTCACACGCAAGCGTGAAGCGCAAGATCAGCCATTGTGCGTCATTACGCATTGTGATGGCATCATGGCATTTTATTACCATCCATTTGATTGCATCTGACAAGCTACAGATGTGTTATGAGGATAAATTGCATAACATGCCAATATTATTGCAGAACAAATTTCACTTTTCTTTGCAAATATGTGTTAATTTGCATTTCTGTTGTAATCTTCATTTGATTTTGTTTGTTTTACACTGCAGATCGATCAAAAGGCTGTCCGTGTAGGCTGTTAATTGTAAGACTTGCTTTGTGAAGTCTTCATGTTATTTATGAGAGGCAGTATTGCCATTTATTTTACACAACGGTCTACAGTTTCACACACTTTCACATGTTTCTTCCATCTGCTGTCGGTGTCGCCATTTCTCATTTCACCCGTTTTTGTGCGTACGCCTGGGTCAGAGTTTGCGTGAAGGACCGCATATTTTCCCGTCAAGTTTGCTTTTTATAAATACCAATTATTGCGTAGAGGGCGGCGTACACCTTCTTTTGTGCGTACGCAACGTTTATAAATGAGGCCCCAGGAGTCAGAATTGCAATTTGACCTTATGAGCCTTTTAATAAAACTATAACTTTACTCAACACAATACAAATTAAATTACTGTCTTAAATCAAACAAATGGCAATCTAACAAAACAAACACTCTAAGGATGAATGAGCCCTCTCTTCTCAGGATGTTTTTTTTTCTAGCAGGAACCATTTGGAACATGAACTGCTTTTGGTAGCCATGCTGAGGTCAGCCCCCCATGATGTTACAACTGCAACACACCAATGTCACTCATCCACTTTATCATCAGTGACAAAGTGGGTCATATCTGGACAGTCTGGGAAAGGGCAAGAGCAAAACTCTGTGCAGGTCAAGCCTACTGAAAGACACTGGCATTTGGTGGCATCGTTGCAGTTTCCGTCTTTACAGTAGAGATGGGTGATGTCTCTTAACTTCTTTAGGTGCTGGTGCCTTCAGGAACATTACAGGTTCAATGCACCCATCTTCTCTGAGCCTCCATCCTCTACCAACTGGGTTCCAGAGAAGAGGTTTGGCCAGGTGGCTGTGACGCCACACTGATGTTTGGTACAAGGCTCTCAGCACATGTTGCTGGAAGGCATCTTCTGTTGGGGGTAGATTTGCTGCTGACAAATCTGTGGTAGACGCAGCGTGAATAAAATTGCGCTGCGTGCAATGCAGCATGGGGAAACCCAGGCTAGGCCTTCCCAATTCTGTAAAAACTGCTTGTGGTGTCACAACCCGTAAGGGCGTGGCATGCAGGTAAACACTCACAAAGCAGTGCTCCAAGCTTCTGAGCGATCAAACAGATAGGCTTCTGAGCGATCAAACAGATAGGCTTCTGAGCGATCAAACAGATACATCTTTATTGAACAATGTCTGGCAAAATCAAAAAGAACAAAGATCTTCTGGGAGCCAGAGAGAAGAAACCAGTGTGCGACCTTCAAGTACATGGAAACATCAGTTGGAGTCATTATATCTACAAAGGTTCACATGGACTCAAATGTGCTCTTTCGAAGATTACTGGCTGTCAAAAAGATTGCAACTTTAATGGGAAAGAAAGGTAACAGTGATATTAGCAGCCATATAACCCTGTAGCCCAAGACTGGTTGCCCACTGAAGCTAAGCAGGGCTGAGCCTGGTCAGTACCTGGATGGGAGACCTCCTGAGAAAACCAGGTTGCTGCTGGAAGAGGTGTTAGTGAGGCCAGCAGGAGGTGCTCACCCAGTGGTCTGTGTGGGTCCTAACGCCCCAGTGTAGTGATCGGGACACTATACTGTCAAAGAGCACCGTCCTTCGGATGAGACGTTAAACCGAGGTCCTGACTCTCTGTGGTCATTAAAAAATCCCAGGATGTCCTTCGAAAAAGAGTAGGGGTGTAACCCTGGCATCCTGGCCAAATTTGCCCCTTGGCCTCTGTCCATCATGGCCTCCTAATCATCCCCATATACTGATTGCCTTCATCACTGTCTCCTCTCTACCAGTAGGTGTGTGGTGGGCGTTCTGGCGCAATATGGCTGCCGTCGCATCATCCAGGTGGATGCTGCACATTGGTGGTGGTTGAGGAGATTCCCCCTCCCATGTAAAGCGCTTTGAGTACCCAGAAAAACGCTATATAAATGTAACAAATTATTATTATAACAGTTGGTCGTTATAGTGTTTGATAGATATGACCACCAACACTCAGTCAAAGATCTTGGAAAACAAAGAAGAGGCACCATTCACACCAGCAGACAAACACATATCTTCACAGGACAAACAAAATTTCCAAACTACATAAAATACCCCAGGATCAGCGGAAACAAGGCTGCTCTATGTAGCTTTGTCAGCACCTATATCGCCAGTACTGGGCCAACGAGAATTTCTTCAGGGAACACTGTCATCTTGGCAGGTGACTTTGAAAATGCTCAGGAGGTTAAGAGGGTTAGCAAGTCAGGCATTGACTGCTTGAAAGATCTTTACAGTGATCAGGAGGAGACTGACACGAGGCTGGTGTTACATGCAATACATTTTGCACAATCACATTCTCGTCTAATTATCAAATGTGATGATACAGATGTACTAGTTTTGCTTTTGTACTATTCAAGAAAAGGGATGTTTGGATCCTCAGCAGTGTTTATGCACTCTGGACATGGCCTTAAGGAAGGATTTGTCCCTATCTGTTTGATCGCTCAGAAGCTTGGAGCAGTGCTTTGTGAGTGTTTACCTGCATGCCACGTCCTTACGGGTTGTGACACCACAAGCAGTTTGTACAGAATTGGGAAGGCCACTGACTTCACAAGACTGAAGACCCATCTTTGTAAGTTACAGGAAATTACCAAATTTGGACTCTCTGGTAGCCTGGAAAAGGCTTTTGCAAGAAGCAAAGCACACTGTGGCAAGAAGGTGTGCCCTCCTCCTGTATGGCCAAAAGAAAAAGGTGGATGGGCATCCTTGAACCAACCTGGATGAGCTGAGCTACACTAGCGTCTACCACAGATTTGTCAGCAGCAAATCTACCCCCAACAGAAGATGCCTTCCAGCAACATGTGCTGAGAGCCTTGTACCAAACATCAGTGTGGCGTCACAGCCACCTGGCCAAACCTCTTCTCTGGAACCCAGTTGGTAGAGGATGGAGGCTCAGAGAAGATGGGTGCATTGAACCTGTAATGTTCCTGAAGGCACCAGCACCTAAAGAAGTTAGAGACATCACCCACCTTTTCTGTAAAGACGGAAACTGCAACGATGCCACCAAATGCCAGTGTCTTTCAGTAGGCTTGACCTGCACAGAGTTTTGCTCTTGCCCTTTCCCAGACTGTCCAGATATGACCCACTTTGTCACTGATGATAAAGTGGATGAGTGACATAGGTGTGTTGCAGTTGTAACATCATGGGGGGCTGACCTCAGCATGGCTACCAAAAGCAGTTCATGTTCCAAATGGTTCCTGCTAGAAAAAAAACATCCTGAGAAGAGAGGGCTCATTCTAGAGTTCTCAACGGGTCGGGTCGAAAATATAATCAACTGACTCGGGTCGGGTCGGACCTCGGGCTTAATCTTTTCCGCTCAGTGAAAAAAAATAAAATAATTAATCATCGCTGCTGTTCACCGTAAAGAAAGTCTGGCTGCTGCGTGCAACGCGCACCATGAAGAGGGGCGGGGGCAGACCTGACGCCGCTGCGTGCACGCCTTTAGCCTGGAGAGAAGAAGATGGAGTTGGTGAAAAGTAAACTTGTCGCAGGTGAATTCACCGTCGCTTCTACAGCCTATTTATATAGTTTATTTAAACTATTATTGTGAACATGCACTGTATTTATGATTAGGACTCATAATAAAGATTTAAAGTGGTTTTCCTTCATCTGCTGTCAGTCACTCAGCTCAGTTTATTGTTTTAGTTGTTTGTATTGTTAAAAGGCGTGAACATTAAAGGTTGATATGAATTCCCGTCTGCTGGTCATGATAATACGTGTATGAGAAAAAAAAAAAAATCAGACGCGGCATCGGGCCGCGGGCTGGGTTCGGGCAGATAATTCATGTTGATGTGTCCGGTTACATCAGGTCCGGGCTTTAAAGGGATACTTCACTTTAAAATGAAAATTCTGTCATCATTTACTCACCCTCAAGTTGTTTCAAACCTGTATGAATTTCTTTCTTCTGCTGCACAGAAAGATAGATATTTTGAAGAATGTCAGTAACCAAACAGTTAACTGGAACCACTGACTTCCATAGTATATTTTTTTCCTACTATGGAAGTCAATGGTTCCAGTTAACTGTTTGGTTAATTTAATGAATTTTCATTTTAAAGTGAAGTATCCCTTTAAAAGCCACGGGCCGGGTCGGGCTTTTAGCACATGCCAGCGTGTGAAATATTGTCCCAAAAACGCTCTGGTCTTGTTTCTTTCTTCAGAGGCCTTTCTCTTCTTGTCATACAATTCGTAGACACTTTTTCTCTTACACATAATACACCTGAAAGTGCGCATGCGCAGAAAGGACGAGCACGTACAACGACCTTACGTAAACATATCACCAGAATGATTGACAATTAGGTGGACCAATAGTCTTAATGATCCACCCGGAAAAAGAAAATTCTCCGCTATACCTTTAAGTTATAGTTTTATTAAAAGGCTCATTAAGGTCAAACTGCAATCCTGACTCCTGTTCTCCTGTTTGTGCTATGGTAATGTCTTATCTTTCGATATCAATCTTTGTTTTCATATAGTACAAAGTGCCATATGAAATGTTTCATTATTAAATGTATCTTATATTAGAATTTCTCACCATTACCTCTGATAATGTGATTTGGACTAAATTATGTCAGTGTTCCATTTTCTTTCATTTTAGATACCTCATACATTGAGTGACAGAACACCCTGATTTGTCGTGCTATATTTACATATTTGGTATTGCTGGATTCAGCACAACCCCATCTTTCCAACAAGCCATCATATGTGTTTCTATGATAATCCCTGGCAAAGCAACCACAAAGGAAATGAAAACATTCTGCATAAATATTCAATTTTTGCATGTCCGCTTATTTTAGGTATGTGTTTATATGTCTCTATTTATTCTATACATCAAGATATTCACATCCAGTCTTTTCTAGTAGGTAAAGCAACTTCCTGACTACAAACATGCCAAGTTTCAAAGCTCTCTGAGCTTGTGTGACTGATCTGCATTAGTTTATATGCCTTAACTCCCATACGGACAGGCAATATTTTAGTCCTTTTTTGGTTTGGGGGTGTATAACAATATCTGTTAATTTAACAATCTTAGCAGTAAAATATTTTGAGCCAAGAATCCATTTCATATATGGGAGACCTTAGAGATGAGGAAAAACATTGTTGGGTTTAGTTCTACCTCCGGTAGGGGTATCTCAAAAATTCGGGGGCATTGTCACTAGCCTATTAGAAGATAGCTGTGTTAAGAAGAACAATCAAGCATCACAATTATGGGCCTCGGCTACATTTAACATGTCACATGCAAATCGTTCTCAAACATATGTATAACCTATCAGAATACATGTCTTCTAGTAGCTGTGCCAAGAGAAATCTGAATCATTCCCTTCCGAAACTTGCAGAGACGGAGAGTGTGAGTAGGATGTGTCCATGAGCTAGGAGCAGGAGAAACTTTTGCTAAGTATTCTGATTAATTATTTTGTCATTTTGCCTCCACGTCCCCCCGACTGAGCGAGAGCTTCTCCTCATGGCCATACGGTAATTTCTCTACTGTGCGACAGAGAGTCGTGTGGTTATGACGCAATCGTTAGCCTATTTTTACAAAAACTGCTTCTACGGGGCCATAACGTAAGATACAAGGTAATGGAGCCTTTTATACATTTTCATGTTTCTTTAGAAATAAATAATGGACAAATGGAGTGAAGTTATTCGCCTCAGATGTGAAGTTATTCGCTGTCAAAGTGACACCAAAATGAATGGGAGTCAATGGAATGCTAACAGCAGGTGATGGTCTGCTAATCAATGGCAGCCCCCAGGGAAGCTTCATTTTTTTCTGAAACATTATCCCCTTGCACACTACTTAACGTGACCACAAGGTGTCAGTATTGACAGAGTAAACTATAACTATAATGAGATTGTCGGCCGTCACGCTTTCAGATCTGTGTTCGCGCAGCCGCTGATGACGGGAAAATTTGCGCACCTGCACGCAAACTCTGACCCATGCGTACAAACATTTTGGAGACGGAGCAGTTTGGCGACACCGATGGTGAGCTGAGTGACTGACAGCAGATGAAGGAAAACCACTTTAAATCTTTATTATGAGTCCTAATCATAAATACAGTGCATGTTCACAATAATAGTTTAAATAAATAAAATAATGATTTAAAATATGCTTTAGGCTACATCTGATATACACATTTATATTAAATATGCCATTATCATTAATGGAGTTAAGCACTTAAATGACATGAAATCCTTACCAAGAAGTTACAACATTTTTTATATTTAATAAATATAAATATTTGTAGTGGATGCGATGCTTTTGAACACTTTTCTTGTGGCATGCTGTGTTTTAATGTTTTAACTCGACAAGGATTACTTAGCACATGATATGGTCTGAGGAAATATTTTTGCACAAATAATGATCAATAATGCACAATAAGGCCTATCCGTTTCCATTAAAAATATAAAGAAATTAAAAATATTATTTGGCCAGTGGATAAGATTGAGAAAAACTTTCTCTGAAATGTATTTTATATTATTTTGATTTATTATTAAAAACAAGGCAAGGATAGGCTACTAAATTATTTTTAGCAATGTAATGTGATGGCACATCTGTATCTCATATTTTCCAAACGTCTTGTACCATTAAACATGTGGATGAATATGCATATGCAAATGATATGCAGATGAGGATATGCATAGTAAAACTAGGCGTTGAAAGCTCCATATATGGTTATTTCGGGGAGGAGACGCATGTGCGCACAATCTTCCGCTGACTGGGATTTATGAAGGGAATTCAGCTCAGGTTCTTGCTTACGCATGGTTTTATAAGTCTGAATATTATTTTGCGTCTGCCATTTTTAGCTTTATAAATGAAACATTGACTGATTTTTTTGTGTAGTTTAATTTAGTTTTTTTTTTGAGAATCGTGATCTTCATTTTACGCAAAAAAATTGTGATTCTCAATTTATCCAGAATCGTGCAGCTCTATTGATAGAAAAGTTCTAGCCTTAGAAAAATCCTTGATCAAACCAATTCAGACACTGTGAGAAAAGAGATTTTATTATGATTATGAATTTATATTATGAGAAAATTAAAGGGGACATATTATGAAAATCTGACTTTTTCCGTGTTTAAGTGCTACAGTATAATCGGGTCCCCTGTGCATCTACCAACCCTGAAAACATGAAAAGTGAAAGCCAGTAATTTTGTTTTGGTGAGCCTTTCTCTGCAAGCATGTCAAAACTTAAGCCGATCATCAGATTTCGCTCCCCTTCTGACGTAGGAAGAGGATCTTATTATAATATCACCACCCCTTAATCTGCACGTTTACACCCACAGCACCACCATTTGGTTTTCGCAAGCGACAACAGTGTAACCAGTTCAAACGCAATGGCAAAAGTTCAAGCAAAGCATGTAAACTGTTCTGTCATTGCTGCAGAGACGAGCACTGAACACTATTTGACCAAAAAATGTCCCAGCTGTCTTATAAAGACCTCAGGGAACTGTCAACTTGTGTAAAAGTTAAACATGACAGTACATTCAAGTCGATGAGATTAATCAATGTAACTCCACAACAACTACATAAATGTATCCACTAACCATTCAGAAACGACCAGGTGCGTCAGATTACAATCTCTACAATCTGCACTCAGCTACTCGTTATTTCTGAGATTTGACTGAAATTCGCGTTTGTTATTGCTGGAGTATCGAAGCTCGTGTAAAGGATTGGCTCTCTTCTGAACGGGGGGCGGGAAGCAGCAGCTCATTTGCATTTAAAGGGACACACACAAAAATGGCGCGATTTTGCTCACACCCAAAAAGGGCCAACTTTGACAAGCTATAATAAATGATCTGGGGGGTATTTTGAGCTAAAATTTCACAGACACATTCTGGAGACATCATAGATTTATAATACATCTTGTGAAAGGGGCCATAATATGTCACCTTTAAAGTGTATTTTGACCTAAGATGTATGTAAACATATTGTAGGAGACTACAAAACAAAATTAGGAACCTATAAAATAGCATAATAGGGGCACTTTAAAATATAGTTTACTGTATGTTAATAATTCAGTATACATTGTTGCTATATGTAAACGGTCTATATATATATATATATATAGAGAGAGAGAGAGAGAGAGAGAGAGAGAGAGAGAGAGAGAGATGGATAGTTACCAGTGTGCATGTCATTGTATTCAGCTCCAAAGTGCCTCCACTGAAAGCCATACACTAGGCCCAGGTCTTCCTCACGATCAGTAAAGCCATTTTTATCCAGAAACTCCCTGGATCCATTAGCATCCCAGATTCTCACACCCTTTTGTGACAGCTCTTTGGCATTTGTTGAACCCTAAGTTGGATGAACAAAAAGTAAATTTAAAAAATGCTAAATGAACAAAAACCAAAGAAAGAAAAATACTGTATACAGAAATAAGATACAAAAAGTTTGGAATATTTTCCTACTGTACCTTGATAAACCACAGCAGCTCCTCCAGTATGCCTTTCCAGAAAACCTTTTTGGTCGTCAGCAAAGGAAACTGATCTGCGAGGCACATGATGAAACCAATTTTTTAATTATGATAACATTTCAACATTAGTTTGACCCTTTAATCCTATAAAGCATTCTCTCAAATGATATGATGATGATGTATTGTGCATAATAATAATATATATATATATAGTTAATATTTCAAGATGAACACTTACTGGACTGAAGCAACATAGGTTTACTTGATTATCAATTTTTTTTGTAAAAATCCTGTTAAAATGTGAGTATCCTATACATTAGGTTTTTAAGGCACATTTATTTGTTCATCTCTCAATCATCATTGTATTGCATTGCATTGTTTCAAAACCACAGAGCTTTGATCATAAAACTAAGCATTTGCATACATTAAGACATATTTACATAGATATATCTCTCTATATAGCCTATATCTAGTATACAATATACATATTTATTTCTATAGTGACAACTGATATTTATATGCATTTTATGCAAGTAGTCTGCTATACATTACATGCTATCAGAATTTCATCATACTTTTTGACCATATCAGCAACTGCATCAAATTGCATATTTTTGCTCAGTTTGGTTCTTTTGATTTTTAAATCAAGGTGTTTTATCCTCCTTGAGAATGAGCTCCATATTCTCACAAGCCTATATCATATTATATGAGCCATAAAAGGCTGATGTATCAAATATGATATGCAACAAAAACCACAAGCAAACTTTTTTTTTTTAAGATATCTTTTGATATTTTGTCTAAATGTTCAACAAATTGTTCCATTTAAAAAATATATATATTTTTATTTCATATGTCAGACTTTACATTGTTAAAGGGGCTATATGTAGTTTTCAGCGGCCTCTAGCGGTGATGTTTCAGATTGCAACCAATACAAAGCGGAGGTTTCTCCATGATTCAAAAGCTCTGCCGATGTTGATCCGATTCACGTTTGGCCTGACAAGCTTCAGCAGATAAAACTTTTTTTGTTTTTTATCATTATGTGGAGTTTATGTTGGAGTCTGTGTTGTGCTGGGAGCAGGTCGTTTCTTAGTGTTAGCAGACTCCATGTCATAAGTTTCAGTGTCGTCACTGTTGAGTGCAAGGTCAGTAGACGAGGCGAGAGGCTCGGGAGCGCGCATGCAAGTCTCAGTAACGTCACTGGATTTTGCGGTAAATCCGACCCGGAGCCTTCACATATAAATAGGAATACTTGCTTTCAGAGGTAATAGCAAAACCCACCAAGTGGATCATGATATTGTATCGTAATGTGATATTACAACCCCTTCACACACAGGCAATAAAAAAAGGATTCATTTTAGTAGAAAAACTACACATAGCCCCTTTAAAAAGTTTTAGTTCACCCAAAAATGAAAATTCTGTCATAATTTGATGACAGAACTAATTCATATGAATTGAACGGATTAGTCCAAATTGTCTGAAGAGGCACAATCTTATATGATGAACAGATTTAATTTAGGCTTTATTCACATATAAACATTCATCAACTCACACATCAGTTATGGTAAATGGAAGCTCAAGCATGTTCGCTTGACGTGCGAGAACCAATGAGGTTCATTCATTCTCATGTGTCAAGCAGGTTCGGTTGAGCTTATGTTTATGTTCACTGATCAATGTTTATTATATGTGAATAGAAGCCTAAATTAAATCTGTTCATCTTTAAATAACTTATTGAAACGTCAAAGTTTCAGTTGTGTAACTTAGCTGTCAATGGAGTGTCAGAAAGCTCTCAGATTTCATCAAAAAGTTTTTGGGTAAAATGTATGAATACCATTTTAACCGTTGAAAATGACATTTTACTTGAAATTAACGTTTTTCTCACTGCTTTTTTTATGTTTAGGCCCCGAAATGTTATACATTTTTGATTAACCTGTTGCTTTCCATTCAAGTTTTTAATACATGCCTCTGATTATCTCTGTTGTATCACAAAGTAACGTAAGGTTCGCACACAGAAGATCAATAAGATATTCATAACATAAGAAAACACATTGCATTCGTTTTTATACCAGTGCTTGTCTGTTTTACTCGTAGACTTGCATTTAAAATCATTTGCCATGAAGTTAAATGCTATGAAGTTTACAGGTTTATCTCACCTCTGAGACTGTATCTGACATTTGTCTTTTGCACTTCGGCGTTCGGCATTTTCTTCAGTTTAAGTTTAAACTCTAAGTCAAAACTATTGCAGACAAAATTTGTAGCGCGCGAAAATGCACATTTTGAACATATTATTCCAGCGATATTCTTCTTCTTCTTTTGGCAGAACCGTTACATTTGCATATTGCCACCTACGATACTGGAGTATGTAAAAGCAAGGCTTCATAGATCTCTGCTTATTTTCCCCTAATAAGAACAGTTTCACGTAGGCCTACAAATGTAAGTATGCCATAACAACTCGGTGAGTTTTGATAAAACGATTTAAGTTCTTTATGTAGGCTACATGAACTAACAAATAAACAACATTTTTATTCATTTATTAACCTTAATGTTAATTTTACAAATGTTTATGTTAACTCACAGTGCATTAACTAATGTTAATAAATAAAACTTTTGATCTTAAAATGTGTGAGATTAAATAAGATTAATAAGTGCTGTAGTAGGAGTGTTTTTCATTGTTAGTTTATGAACTACCGGATAATGTAGATTTATCTTCATTTTTCAGCTATTTCATATCTTTGAATTCCTCTGAGCTGGGATCAATTGACCTAGTTTTTTCTAAATTTGGAAGTGAAGTGTATATTTCTATTAAAACGTCATGTTGTTTTACTTGTAATTTCTCTAAATTTGATTTGGCTGCAGCTCCAGGCTGTCATACGTACGTACGTATCTCATCAGTTCAATCAGATCTCATCTTGTTAGATTTGGCACATTTTTACACTTTGTTTTTCAATAGGCTTATGTTATGCGTTGCACTTTTTATCATTTCAGGTCATGGTTAGTTTTGTCCAAGAGGCGAAACTCAATAGAACGTTCCATTGCAACAAACTCACCCATGCGCAGAGCTGCAGCTCCGCCATCTTGGACTGAACGCAACACAGCTGTCATAGAATTGAACGATACCGGTTCAAATTCAAAAGCGGTTAAATGAACTAAAAAGTAGTTTCTAGTTTTTAATATCTCTAGAGCAGACATCCCATGTCTCCCGGAAGATCCGGGAGTCTCCCGCATATTGATAGCGGCTCCCTGATGCCCACAAATTAGCTAAAATCACCCGGAATCTAGAGCGAGCAGCTCCAAACCGTGTAACGTTAGAGCACACGGCAGAAAGGGTGAGGAAGCGAAATATCAACATATCAGCCTAAAATGTGGAACACAACTTGTTCAGATTTTTTGCTTTCATTTTCTTGCAGTTCTAGAGTAAAATATATTTTGTAATATATATATTTTATATAAAATATAAATAATTATATTTTAAATTTGTACATTTTAATAAACTCAAACTTATATAACTTTTTTCTGTTTCACTTTCATAATTTATTTCACTTCAACAATAATCTGACAAATTAAAACAAGACCAACCATAGGTCTAAATTCCAAAGCATTCTTGAATTACAACCATTAAGTTTGGATAGTGATTTTCATGTTTATGCGAAAAAAAGTTAAAGGGTTAATTTAGTGATAACAATGAATTAATAAAGCGGTCATTTGCCAGGTTAGGTGTTCATATATCTCTGAAAGCAAAGAGTATAGAAGTAACAAGAGGCGAAACTCCGTTGCAGTTTTGACAACAGCCACTAGGTGGCGCTTCGGTAGCGCGGCCGCCATTTTGGACTGAACCAACGGCTTTACCGTTAGCACAACTACTGTACAGCATTAACATTATGTCTGGAAATAATTGGAAACAAAGAAAACAGTGTTCTGCCATCAACTGCAACAACTACCAGTGTACAACCAATCAACTACCATTTCATAGATTCCCCAAAGATCCAGAGAAGTAAAGTAGAAAAGGTTTTTATTAACTTTAAAGTGAGCTAACGTCAACGATAACAGGTGCTGTAACGTTAATGTAAGCTATCCCATAACCGCAGTAAGTTAACAGTTTGCTAATGTTATGTATTTGGTCGAAATTGTCAAGACTCGAAATGGGCTTTTTAAATCGCATACTTTCAGATAATGGCTGTTGTCAAAACTGCAACGGAGTTTCGCCTCTTGTTACTTCTATACTCTTTGGTTTTGTGCCCCAGCCGATAACATCTTCCCTCGCAATTTGTAACATGTGTTTCCCTCGCAGGTCAAAATGACCCGAAGCCCTAAAATTACTTATGTTTTTTGTTTAGAACGCTTATTTTATTTTATTTTGATAATATTTTTTAAATTTTTTAATGCAGCTTTTGGAGATTTTTTTGTTCTTTTTTTATTGTATTTACCTTTAAATTACTAGCTTTGATAAATAAATAATAGCACATTCAGCACATTCCTCACATTGTTTTAATTTAAAACAAAATAACTGTGTGGTCGATTGTGACGTCATAGTCGCATTCTTCAGACCGTGAGTATTACGAAGTGCAGCGGATTTATTCTTTTAGTAGCGAGTTGGTGATTGTGAGTATGCTTTTTACACAGGGTTTGGGGATCTGAATTTAATCTTTTCATAATTTGCAGAAGAATCTGCTTTAACTGTGGAATGTTATTGTCTCGATTTGCTGTAAGTTAGCTACATTTACTAGATAGGCATGGTAAATTAGGCTACAGAGTGGTTGTGTGGAAATGAGAAGATGATATGTGAATCAATATTGATCAAATCTTTATATATATATATATATATATATATATATATATATAATTGTTGATAATTTATATTTCATTGACAAAATGATAGCAGATCTGATATGATTATTGGCCTTAAGCTGATTCGAGTTAGCAATCAAATTTGCCTCGACAACCGGGCATAATAAAAAATGACTAGCATAAGTTAGGCTTTTAGGGATGGGACGATTAAGTTACAGGTTTCACTATAAACCGTGTTTGTTTATTGCGATTTTAATAACTGGCTGTAAATCCTGTCCAGCCAGCAACAGGCTGACGCAAGTGCGCGCGCAATGTTGTTTTTTTATTCGAGAAGTAATGGCGGATTCGGAAGGCAGATTAACGTTAATGGTTTAAATCTAACATGATCACAAAAATATTATCCAACTCAGTAAACAAATCAACTCTGATTTCATTTTCAATACAATCGAAAACGGAGACGCAAGACGGCAAATTGTATTTGAATGAAACGAGATGTGCGCTGTGTTATTTGCGTTGTTATTGACGACGGTCATTTTAAGGAAGGAAATGCCACAGAATATAATCTTGCTTAAAAAAGTGCATAGAGCTGCTTGTTTTATTTGTTGTTTGTTGATTTTCAAATATAAAACTTGTTGAAATGTCTTCAAATATAAAACTTGAAATGTTTTCAGTGTTAGCATCAGTTATTTTTGAACACTTTCATCTCGTTTTAACAAAACCGTGATAATATTGATAATCACAATAATTTTGGTTTCAGGTTCTTGTACTGTATGTTTACTCAAATCATCACTTCCCTTTCTCTTTCTTTCATTGTGTTTCACAGATATAAATTGCAAAAAGTATTGCTCACTTCTAGTTAATTTTCTACATCCAACATCAATATGAGTATGTCAATTATGACCACCATTTTTGAGAGTGAGGAGTCCTCATCTCCTAAAATCTCAGATGAGCTCATTACGGCCCTTGCTGCAGGGATGTGGTGGGCGATGGTGGAAGCTCAGGAACTCATATTTGAGCATCCTGAGTATGGACACCTCATCTCAGGCCAGTGGGGGGCAAGAGAAACATCATGCCCCACATCCCTGGTCTTCAGTGATGCATCTGAGAAGGCTCATTCCCAGCACTCGGACGTCTCTGATGCAACAGTGAAGACCACACCGCAGGGGAGGCAGAAGATGATGCAGGGAGCCCCCCTTTCTTCCAGGTCCACAGTCTCCACACAGGGAGCACCTGTGCCTGCCAAGACCACAGGGCAGTGGAGAAAGCGGAGGCCTGGGAAATATGAGGAGGGAGAACTGAAGACCACACCGCAGGGGAGGCAGGAGATGACGCAGGGAGCCCCCCTTTCTACCAGGTCCACACAGGGAGCACCTGTGCCTGCCAAGACCACAGGGCAGTGGAGAAAGCGGAGGCCTGGGAAATACGAGGAGGGAGAACTGAAGACCATGACGCAGTGGAGGCAGCAGACACCGAAAGCACCTGTGCCTGACAGGTCCAAACAGGGAGAATGTATGCTTGTCCGGTCCCAGCAGAACTCTCCCAGTTCTAAAAAAGTGGATCTCACCTCATCCCTGGTCTTCAGTTCCCCAAAGGAAGCGCCAGTGCCCATAGGATCCCAAAAAAGAGGAAACCTCAGGATCCCTGATCATTTGACTAAATATCTGATTAAGGCCGCTTTAGAAACACCCATGCCCATCCAGTCTCAACAGAGGGCACCAGTGGCTGCCTCAAAGGTGCTCAAATGCTCTTCACATGGAGCACCAATTGGAGCACCAATGCCAGATAAGACCGGAGATGGGCCAAAACTAAAGACCCCTGAGCCACTAGGGCAGGAGCTGCTGCAGCAGAAGCCTCAAGCAGAAGTCCCTGTGCCTGAGATAGCGCCTGTGTGTTGTGCACTGGGAGCACCTGTTATTAACAATATCTCAGAGAGGAGCACAGAAGCTTCTGTAAGTCCCTAATATCTCTTGTTTTTACTTATTTTAAAATGTATTCAGACAAGTAAACATTGCCTTTAACTATGCTACTATGTTTTCTAGGTCCTCAATTTAAAATCCTTTTATATTTCAAAATGATAAAAAAAAGATACGCCTTTAGATTTAGTCCAAGAAGCAGCCATTAAACCTGCCCAGCACTGCACGATTATATCTGTTCTCTCAACAGGACAACACAGGTCTGTGTCAGGCACCTCCACAAAAACTGTGTGTGGAACTGAGGCGCAACAACCATCCAGCCCCTCAGAAAACCACTTCACAACCGAACCCGGGAACTCCGAACAGACTTCAGTCCAGGTCCCAGCCGACCCGGAAAAGAGCATTGGTTAGACCCTCCTCCTATCTCTCAATTTTACTAAGATTTAGAAACGAAATACTTAAATAATTTAATCAGGGATGCAAATCATATCCTTTTCAATTCAGACGCCTCATATCGAAATGGTAGAAGCAATTTTTCTGTAGATTTTCTTTATTAAATCCTTTAAGAATCATTTATTAAATTTATTAAATCCAGCGTTACATGATTATGTCTGTTCCTTCAACAGGACAGTGCAGAAATGGAGTGGTCACCCCCACAAAACAACCAGAGGATGGAGATCAAAGTCAACAGCCCACAGTCGGATTCAGGCAGCTTAGACCAAATTGATGATTTATGTAGCATGTTTGCAAAATGTTGTGTAATTTCAGATATTACCATGCCTGACAACATCTCAAAGAGGCAAAAACAAAAGATCCCTGAGCCTGAGATACCGCCTGTGTCTTGTGCACTGGGAGCACCTGTTATTAACAAGATCTCAGAGAGGAGCACAGAAGCTTCTGTAAGTCCCTTATATCTCTTGTTTTTACTTATTTTAAAATGTATTCAAACAAGTAAACATTGCCTTTAACTATGCTACTATGTTTTCTAGGTCCTCAATTTAAAATCCTTTTATGTTTCAAAATGATTTAAAAAAAAGATACGCCTTTAGATTTAGTCTAAGAAGCAGCCATTAAACCTGCCCAGCACTGCACGATTATATCTGTTCTCTCAACAGGACAACGAAGGTCTGTGTCAGGCACCTCCACAAAAACTGTGTGTGGAACTGAGGCGCAACAACCATCCAGCCCCTCAGATAACCACTTCACAACCGAACCCGGGAACTCCGAACAGACTTCAGTCCAGGTCCCAGCCGACCCGGAAAAGAGCATTGGTTAGACCCTCCTCCTATCTCTCAATTTTACTAAGATTTAGAAACGAAATACTTTAATAATTTAATCAGGGATGCAAATCATATCCTTTTCAATTCAGACGCCTCATATCGAAATGGTAGAAGCAATTTTTCTTCTTTTCATTTATTAAATCCTTTAAGAATCATTTATTAAATTTATTAAATCCAGCGTTACATGATTATGTCTGTTCCTTCAACAGGACAGTGCAGGAATGGACTGGTCACCCCCACAAAAAAAGCAGCAGGTGGAAATCATAGTCAACAGCCCACAGTCGGATCCAGGCAGCTCGGACCAAATTGACGATGTATGTAGCATGTTTGCAAAATGTTGTGTAATTTCAGATATTACCATGCCTGACAACATCAGATAACCCCTCAGATAACCACTTCACAACCGAACCCGGGAACTCCGAACAGACTTCAGTCCAGGTCCCAGCCGACCCGGAAAAGAGCATTGGTTAGACCCTCCTCCTATCTCTCAATTTTTCTAAGATTTAGAAACGAAATTAGAGATGCACCGATTACAATTTTCTAGGCTGATTCCGATTTTTCATTGAGTTTGACCTGCCGATACCGATTTTAGCCGATTCCGATTAATTTTTTTCTAACCACTTTACACAGCACACACAAATATTTTTTTTTGATCTTTTCTTTAACCCTTTCACGCGCAAGTTTAAAATATTCTAACTGACACCCCCTACCCCCAGAGTGAGTTTTTTCAAGGCGAACGTTCCCTTTAATGTTTCCATGGCGACGCGTCACGTGATACACCGCAGCCATAATAATACTGTATGACAGATGTGTCGCTTTTATTTCGCTTTTCCTTTTTTGTTCAAAATATTCACAAACTTGCTTACCATGTCATCAACTAGCCTATCTGATATTCCGATTCTCAAATACGTGTAAGTGAGTGTGTTTGGTCGTTTAAAAACCTTTATAAATAATCTTGATCTATAACATGAGATGGGCGCCGCAATGTTGTCCTGTCAGTTGGATTTACAGCACGTGAATTCATTAGTTTCTCCCGAAATAAATGCAAGAAAGTGGCCGGTGAACTGAGAAGAATAGAGTAAACTTTGTAGTTACTTCCACTATGTTTGTCTGATATGAATAACATATGTCGGCAAATTATATTTGAATAGATTGTTATTGCTGCTTCCACAGACATCAGTGTGTATTTTACAAACTCCAAATATATTGTTTTACTCGTGCTTATGTGTATTTAAAAATCTGAAACCTAAAATAAACATTATGAGGTTGAAAACACTGCTTAGTTGTGATATATGACAGCTCTGAACGCGTCCGACTCTGGCTCAGCGCCAGCCAACGTGCGAAAGCACAGTTTGAATCTGGCAGTTCTGCGACGTCACTGAACATTCTAAATGTGGCGCCGTACTCTCAGGAGCACAGAAATAAAAATCCCATATATGAGACCGTACCGCTCAAAAGGTTAATCATGCGGCGCCCGAGTGCATTTGACCGGCATAAAATCGGCATATGTCAGACTGACCGGCCAGTCGCCGGTCATGGCCGATCACGTGAAAATCGGCCAATTCCAGTCACCAGCCGATCAATCGGTGCATCTCTAAACGTAATACTTTAATCATTTAATCAGGTATGCAAATCATATCCTTTTCAATTCAGACGCCTCATATCGAAATGGTAGAAGCAATTTTTCTTTAGATTTTCTTTAAGAATCATTTATAAAATCCAGTCAGCGTTACATGATTATGTCTGTTCCTTCAACAGGACAGTGCAGGAGTGGACTGGTCACCCCCACAAAAAAAGCAGCAGATGGAAATCATAGTCAACAGCCCACAGTCGGATCCAGGCAGCTCGGACCAAATTGACGATGTATGTAGCATGTTTGCAGTGTAATTTCAGATATTACCATGCCTGACAACATCAGATAACCCCTCAGATAACCACTTCACAACCGAACCCGGGAACTCCGAACAGACTTCAGTCCAGGTCCCAGCTGACCCGGAAAAGAGCATTGGTTAGACCCTCCTCCTATCTCTCAATTTTACTAAGATTTAGAAACTAAATACTTTAATAATTTAATCTGGGATGCAAATCATATCCTTTTCAATTCAGACGCCTCATATCGAAATGGTAGAAGCAATTTTTCTGTAGACTTTCTTTAAGAATCATTTATTAAATCCGGTCAGCGTTACATGATTATGTCTGTTCCTTCAACAGGACAGTGCAGGAGTGGACTGGTCACCCCCACGAAAAAAGCAGCGGATGGAAATTAAAGTCAACAGCCCACAGTCGGATCCATGCAGCTAAGACCAAATTGACGATTTATGTAGCATGTTTGCAAAATGTTGTGTAATTTCAGATATTACCATGCCTGACAACATCTCAAAGAGGCAAAAACATCTCCGGTTACTATCGTAACCTCGGTTCCCTGAGAGGTGGGAACTCCTCCCTTCTCCACTTTCGCTGAAATCTTATGGGCTAACGCCAGCTGGGGACAGCTGGTCAATTGATGCGAAGCATGCTAATACTGACAGGTTAGCGGGCAGTATAAAATGCATGGGCGTGAAACTGATGTCGTAATCTCTTTCTTCACGCTAGAAGTCTTATCTAAGTCATCGTGGAAGTTGCAATAGAGGACTACTCACCTCTGTTTTTCCTCTCCGCATCCGATGGCTGCTACATTCCAGATATGTGCGGGTCCCATTGACCCGCCCGACCTTCACCAGTTCTGTGTCACCTGCCTGGGCCTCGCCCACGCCGAGGCGGCACTCACGGACAACACGTGTGCCCACTGCGCCGGGCTGCCAGTGCACGCCCTCAGAGCCAGAAGAGAAGTTGCTCGGGCAACACCGGGGATGAGGCACACTGCCGCCAACGAGCTGCTGGTGGGTCGTCCCCCGCCCGAAGACGAGTTTGACACTGTCAACTTCGCGGACGATAGCTCGAACCCCCCCCCCACCCCCCCCCACGCCGTCGTGAACTTCGTCTCCTTCGGAGCTGGCAAGGAAGACGACTCCATGTCGCTCTCGGTGTCGGAAAAGGATTGGGCATCTCAGTCGGACCGCCCCGACCAAGAGGGCCCTGCAGACCTCCAGGAGGAGCTTGTCAGCTTCCTCGGCAAGGCCGTCACGGAGCTGGACCTCGCTTGGAACGCACCGGACAAGCCTGTGAAAAGTAAGTTGGACTTGTGGTTCCTCCAGTCAAGCCATCGCCAGGCTGCATCGAGGAGAAGAACCCCGTTCTTCAGACGTGCATGAGCACGTGGTGAACTCGTGGGCTGCACCCCAATCGGCGCGCACCCACTCTGCCACACAGGCCATGTTCGCGCACGTGGACCGGGCGGAAGCCCACGGGTATGTGCACATGCCCCCCATCGAGGAGACTGTTGCCGCGCACCTGTGCCCGTCTTCCTCTGCAGTGGGTTCGGACCGCAGCCTGCCTTTCAAGCCGTGCAGGTTGAGTGCACGGTGAAACGCCCGGGATAGCCCTCCACGCATCCAGGAAGTGACATAGCGGACGTGTTAGCTCTACGGCCACCGTAGCCACTGATGGCGTGTTTTGACCGGTGTGGTGAACAAATGAGTCCTATTGAAGAGATGAGTCCGAGCTTAGGACCCCATTAGAATGCCTGATCTAAATCTGTTCTCGTGACAACTTGTAGCTAACGTGAGCTGTTTTAGTGTTGTTATGTGGTAGCTTTATGTAGAACTAGTGCAAAATGCCCGTGCAAAATCAGTTTTTGTGTGTGTTTTTAGTAACTGTTGGTTTGGTGTATTTGAGTGCTCATTGTTACAATTAAACAGCAAAAGTTCAGTGACATTTTTATTTGTGCATGGTAGAAAGCACACAGTGAACTCCGAGAAAACGCTACGCTTGAGCAAACAGTTTGTGAATAGGCTACTACAAATGATACCCGTGAAAGAGACTGTGAACGCATTGAATAGGATATGTTTAGTTGGTGAATAGCATAGGCTACTATTACACAGTAGTGATAACGTTAAGCGCACCAGAATGAAATATAATATTTAGAAGTAAACAGCATAGTAGGGCTGGGCGATATATCGCATGACATTGTTAGGCGCATCTCGTCAGTAAAGCCGTTTCCTTGATTAGTAGTAAATCGCCATCACCTGCTTTCAGATGGAGCGGCATTTACAACACAGAGCCGTAGTTCACTGACAAGCTGAGCCATATCGCATTAATTATTGCAGGCGATACGTCCGCGATAATTAATGCGATATGGCTCAGGGAGCAGTGCAAAGTGCCCGTGCAAAATCAGTTTTTGTGTGTGTTTTTAGTAATTGTTGGTTTGGTGTATTTGAGTGCTCATTGTTACAATTACACAGCAAAAGTTCAGTGACATTTTTATTTGTGCATGGTAGAAAGCAAATACTGATACTGACATAATGACAAACAATAAATGTGGAAAATTTAACACTAACAACGAGAAATGTTTAATTTCACAATCTATAGCTTCGGTTAAATACTAGTATATGAAACATAAGTTAAAATACATTAATGACTCATAACGTAGTACAAACGTCTTCTATAATAAAGTGATTTTGTATGATTTGTATCCAGGCACTAAAGCGATTACCCATAAAACGTGCTTTGAACCAATCGGATTGCTTGGATCTCTTCAGTAGGACTCATTTGTTCACCACACCGGAGCCCCGTCCCTGCGAGGCTAGAAGCACTGGCGGGAGGGCGGCTTGCAGCGGGCATTGTGTGGTGTTGGCACTCTCGCGCCCTCGAGACGCCATTATAATCATGGGTTGTGGCTCTGCGGCACAGTGTTGGGTGCAAGAGGAAGAAAAAGCTCTTTTTGTGAATGGATACATGTTTTTATTGTGGAACTCACACAAACAGCATTTAAACACATAGCAATCGTCGCCCGTAGGAACATGGGGGACATGATGCATTTGAACATGGCACTTGGGGGGCGGGGCCTCCAGCGCACTCTCTCTCTTCCTCTTGATCACTCCGTCAGGAAGACGGCTTTGTAGCCGAGGATGACGCGCTGGCTCTCTCGCGACGCGGGCTCCTCCTCCAACCCTGACGTTTCCTTCCAGGCCATGACCACTGCTTGTTTCACCTGAAACGAGCGTCCGGTTTGGGGCGGGGTGCCACGGCGGGCTGTCTAGCCGGTCCTTGAGCCTGGCTAGATGCCGAAGAAGAGCGGGACCTCGCAGATGACTGGAGTGAGTGACGGGGCATCACGTGTCTCATCGCCTTGACGCGCTTTTGCGTCTCGGAAAAACGCTCCGTTACCGACTCCACGGCGTCACCAAAGAGGCCGGAGGGAGTGACTGGAGCGTTTAAGAGCGTATTGCGGTCCAAGTCCTTCAGGTCAGCTAGGGTAAGCCATAGGTGCCTGTTAAAGCCCATGTTGCAGGTTAACCACCACTGTCGATTAATGGGTACATAAATCACTCAAAATATGTATATCATTCTTAAAGACCAGTTTTTACGTTTTTGGTATTAGCGGGGTTTTTTTAACGCAATTCGGTGATGACGTCACGTTGGGGAGAAGTGGAGGAAAGGTAGCCTCAGCCTAGTATTAGAACTATGGAGAATGAGTGGAGAGTTGGTGAAGTGTCCTGGTGAGTTGCTATCATTTAGCATGCAGCAATGAGCACTGGAGCTAGTCTACGAGCAGCAGTGCACAATAACGACACATTTTTTTTTTTTACTGTCATTGAATAGCACCGAGTGAAAAATCAACGTTTTCTTTATATCTAGTGGCAGTGATCATGACGTTAGTTCAGATAAGTACCGGTAACCTTTGTCATAGTGCTGTAGTACTGGTAAACTTTGTCTTTGTCATCTAGAAATAGAAGGCATCATGCTAGCCAAATGGGCGTTTTTAAGCGTTTATCTCTTCCTCCGGTGAAAATGTTGTTGCAAATGTAGCCGCTGCGTGTCTGTCGCTGTGTTTGGCAGGTGCTTGTGTGGGCGGTGCCGTCCCATGGAAACTGCGTTGGAAAGCTTGTGCTGTAGGGAAGTGACTGAGTGCATTTTGGTCGCTGGTCGAGGAGCTCACCCCGCGATCAGATGTCAATCTACCTACTATATATTTCTATCTATTTATCTATCTAGCTGCTAGCTATCTATGCTAATGTTATGCTATCTGGCTGTCTGCCTATCTCTCTCTATACTAGCCTATCTATATATATCTATCTGTCTGTCTATCTATATATCTAGTCTATCTATCTATATCTATGTATTAATCTATTAATCTATAATCTGCGCTATCTGAATACTCTCGTCTACTACTCGTGTCTCTCTAGTCACTCTCAATGCTCTCAAGGCGGGCTTTGGTAAATTCTCTCCCCAAGGTGACGTGACGCAATGCATTGTGGGGGAAAGGAGAATCGTTGCAAACCGCTGTAAGATAGTACCTACTTTTTCGTATTATATTCCGTTTTGTGATACCCAACAACATAAAATACAATGGATAACAGTTTAAATGTTTATTACCAACAAGCAAATTGCACAGATTCGTTGAAAAATTAACCCTGCAACACGGCCTTTAACCCTCTGGGGACCAAGCTGTTTTTGGGGTCCTTGAGATGTTCTGACATGCCTTGACATTTGTGCTTTTTTCAGTTATTTATAAACATGTTAATGGCAAAGGTGTAAATTCACTCTATATAGCACAAACAGGGCTACCATAATATGCGAGCAACGTGTATGTAGATGTTTGTATTTTTAAGAGAATAATGTTTATGCGTGGTTATTGGAAAAAATTAAAATGAAAGTTGCTGAATTAAGACCACAAAACACATATTAAATATGTGTCCACAAGACTTTTGACTAATGGATGTTGTCCCTTTGAGTTCTAGCTTCAAAATGATGTAAAAATAGTCTTGCTTTATCGTTCACAAAAAAAAAATACATTGATTTAAATGGTGTAAAACAGGTTTTGCTTGGAAAGCCAATATGCGAGGGGGAGGAGTAGTTTACACCTTAGATTATGAATGTCCCACCCACTCTGCATAATTAGCCATTCACTCAGGTGTGAAACTGACTGAGCCACAATGCAAGGACAAAATATGTATTTAGAAGAAGACTTATATTGACCATTTAAGATTTCGCTTACATCTCTCTTGTAAATATGTTTTGCTATTTTATTAAAAATGTTACAATTACAACAATAATTACAATTTCAACAATATTTCAAGTGTACTCTTTCTTTAAAAAAAAAAAAAAAGATTATAGGCCTACATTTTATCATATGTATTCATTAGTTTGAATATAGCCAACATTGGAACATCTAACATCTTAGTCTATGAATTTATTTTTGACAAAAATAGTATTTTTTTGCAGTTTAATACGTTGCTTATACAAATACATTTTATTTCAACATATTCCAGTCGATTTTTACTCATCTCAGTAGGCTATAGCAAAGCAGTTTATTCTTTCACACACGGACGCGCGATTCATATTTAGGCTAAACAGTCTTTACAAATATGTCCCCTTCATTCATCTCACAGAAAGGCGAGTCATATTATAGAAATGCGATTCATCTTTTTGCGGTTTACATAGGCCTACACTAACGTTATTCCATAACGTTATTCCACACGTGAGAAAAGAAAACAGCCTACCTCACTCCTCAGCGGAATCTGCTCCTCATTTCAGGAGATATTGCTCCTCATCAGCACTGTTCTGAGGAATGTTTTCTCCATAAGGTAGGCTATAATGTCTCACTCACGAGGAGTCGCGACGCGCTTTGTTTACAGCTGATGTGGGCGTTTCACAGCTATGAAATAGTTCTCAGAATTTGCGTTTGAATAGCACGCGCTCTCCGGGGAGTGGTCACATTACTGTGAATTAGGTCGTAATGAGCTCGACAGGAGTCGCTCTCTTTTTATACAGATTACAGAAGCTGAGAATATTTGTTTTTTATATAAATGACTTCATTTAAAAGATGCGATCTCAAGCTTTATGCCCGTGGGTCTGTTTGCCTGTTTGACTGAATTTTCGCGGAGTTATAGATCATTTTCGAACGCGTTTCAAATGGGAGTTTACTGACAGAGAGAAGGCAGAAATCGCATCATGTTAATTTTTCTTTATTTGTCAAAAAGCAAAACACTTTATTTTTATTGTGAGTATACAGAAAAAAAATAGAAACTGAACAGGATCGATTGATGTATTACACGAAAATGAAAGATCAAAATTAACAGAGCATTTAGTGTTTATTTTCATTGCTAAAAAAAAAAAACGAGCAAAACGCGCGGGCGCGTTTGTGGTCCCCAGAGGGTTAAGGACGATAACAGGCCGCGCGCAGATCCCTGATGACATCCGCGTTAGCTGCGCCGCCGCTGAGGGATTGAAGCAGTTTTGCCTGGAACACCTGGAGTATTGCCATGGCGTGAAGAGCAGAAGCTGCCTCCCTTGCAGATGCATAGGCTCTGTTCGCCTGGTGGGCCGTGAACCTGCACGGCTTGGAAGGCAGGCTGCGGTCCGAACCCAATGCAGAGGAAGACGGGCACAGGTGCGCGGCAACAGTCTCCTCGACGGGGGGCATGCGCACATACCCGTGGGTTTCCGCCCCGTCCATGTGCGCCAACATGGCCTGCGTGGCAGAGTGGGTGCGCGCCGATTGGGGTGCAGCCCACGACTTCACCACGTGCTCATGCACGTCTGGAAAGAACGGGGTTCTTCTCCTCGATGCAGCCTGGCGGTGGCTTGACTGGAGGAACCACAAGTCCAACTTACTTTTCACAGGCTTGTCCGGTGCGTTCCAAGCGAGGTCCAGCTCCGTGACGGCCTTGCCGAGGAACCTGACAAGCTTCTCCTGGAGGTCTGCAGGGCCCTCTTGGTCGGGGCGGTCCAACTGAGACGCCCAATCCTTTTCCGACGCCGAGAGCGACATGGAGTCGTCTTCCTCGCCAGCTCCGAAGAAGACGAAGTTCGCGACGGCGTGGGGTGGGGGGGATGAGCTATCGTCCGGAAAGTTGACAGCGTCGAACTCGTCTTCGGGCAGGGGAGGACCCACCAGCGGCTCGCTGGCAGCAGTGTGCCTCATCCCCAGTGTTGCCCGAGCCACTTCTCTTCTGGCTCTGAGGGCGTGCACTGGCAGCTCGGCGAAGTGGGCGCACGTGTCGTCCGTGAGTGCCGCCTCGGCGTGGGCGAGGCCCAGGCAGGTGAGACAGAACTGGTGAAGGTCGGGCGGGTCAATGGGACCCGCACATATCTGGAATGTAGCAGCCATCGGATGCGGAGAGGAAAAACAGGGGTGAGTAGTCCTCTATTGCAACTTCCATGATGACTTAGATAAGACTTCTAGCGTGAAGAAAGAGATTCTGACGTCGTTTTCGCGCCCATGCATTTTATACTGCCCGCTAACCTGTCAGTATTTGCATGCTTCGCATCAATTGGCCAGCTGTCCCCAGCTGGCATTAGCCCATAAGATTTCAGCGAAAGTGGAGAAGGGAGGAGTTCCCATATACGTCATAGCTGACGTAATGTTGAGTTACCGCCTTGAAAGGGAACAAAAGATCCCTGAGCCTGAGATAGCACCTGTGAGTTGCGCACAGGGAGCACCTGTTATTAAAGCTGCCGTCGGTAACATTTTTTTTATCATATTCAGTGAAATCGACACTATAATCCGACAGAACAACATAAATAAGGTGGTTTTAGAAAAAAACCCGAGCTTCTATCTCCACCTGGAGCGTGTTATTTGTTGTGCGAAAATACACCGCTCCCGGATAATCGGGTCCAATCAGCGCAGGAGGGTGTGACTGATTTGACTGTCAATCACAGGTCGTGCACACGCCACAGATCCCACTCCCCCCTCGCGCACGTTACAATCACATGTACACGCCTGAAGTTCGCACAGTAACGAAGAGTGATGGCGGAAAAGATTCCAATTCCTCGATTAACCTCAAGAGCTAGGAGGTCAGAGCTTGCAACATTTCTTCTCGACAGGTAATTGTGCTTTATCAACCATTTACTTTATGAGTACTCCATGGAGTTGATCGATGCTGATGAGACGGGCGCGTTCACAGAAAATCTGGTGCACACGCAATGACCAGCACAAACTCGATGGGAGGGTATTAGTTGATAGTGGGGGAGGGGCATGAGAGTTGTAAACATTCAAAATTTTGGCTAAGTCCACTCAATCTTCCAGGGTTGCCGACGGCAGCTTTAACGAGATCTTCTCGTAAGTTCCTTATATCTCTTGTTTTTACTTATTTTAAAATGTATTCAGACAAGTAAACATTGCCTTTAACAATGAAAAAAAAGATACGCCTTTCGATTTAATCTAAAGCCCCTTTCACACAGCGCAATGATCCCGGCAAATTACCAGGAAATTGCCAGAACGCCTTCTGTGTGAACGCAACCACAACCTGGGATTGATGCCGGCATCGATGCCGGGTTGGGGACCTAGTAACATTGCCGTGTTCAGTCCCGGAACGCGCGCTGTGTGAACAAAAGCCGTAATAATGGCGTGTCGTAGTGATGACACTGAAGCCGGGATCGTTCTCCAGCTGTGAAACGGTACGTAATGCGCAAGTTTATGATCAAATCAGAGAAAAAAAGCACAAGCGTGGTTTAGAGAGAGAAATCGCAGCTCATAAGCAAACTTAAGACGCTGCTGAGACATTACAAGTCACTGATTTGTGACTCTGATTCTGGAAAATCACTGGCAGTGTGAATGAACCAAAATCAAACGAACCTGGGTCAAATCCAGGGTAACTTTATCCGTGTATTTTCCGGAATCTCTGTTTAAAAGGGGCTTAAGAAGCAGCCATTAAACCTGCCCGTTTATTGCACGATCTCTCAACAGGACAACGCAGGTCTGTGTCAGGCACCTCCACAAAAACTGTGTGTGGAACTGAGGCGCAACAACCATCCAGCCCCTCAGATAACCACTTCACAACCGAACCCGGGAACTCCGAACAGACTTCAGTCCAGGTCCCAGCCGACCCGGAAAAGAGCATTGGTTAGACCCTCCTCCTATCTCTCAATTTTACTAAGATTTAGAAACGAAATACTTTAATAATTTAATCTGGGATGCAAATCATATCCTTTTCAATTCAGACGCCTCATATCGAAATGGTAAAAGCAATTTTTCTTTAGATTTTCTTTAAGAATCATTTATTAAATCTGGTCAGCGTGTGTCTGTTTCTTCAACAGGACAGTGCAGGAGTGGACTGGTCACCCCCACAAAAAAAGCAGCGGATGGAGATCAAAGTCAACAACCAACGGTCGGATCCAGGCAGCTTAGACCAAATTGACCATTTATGTAGCATGTTTGCAAAATGTTGTGTAATTTCAAATATTTAATATTTATATTGTAATTGTACATGCCTTATATAAATGCATGCACACTTAAAAAAGATTTTTAAGCAGTAACTCATCCAATTAATAATTTGTCTTTCAATTAATTTTACCATTATTTGTTTTATTTTTTAGGTAATATTTTTTTCGTTCAAAACATTGTTCAATGTAAATATTTTTCATTTAGAGCTCAACTAAGAAATATTTTTTTCGACCAATGTACAATTTCAAGGTTACACAAAGGCCAGCGCATGGGCATTTACACAAATCTCAACCAGTCACCAGACCGTTCTTCAAGTCTACGTTCCGTGGATCATTTTCCTGCACCGGAGAGAATCATTGGATGCATCGCGGATAAACTGAAGTAAGTGAAACAAACAACCATTTAAATGTGCTGCTGTATTAAGTAGCCTGTAAATTTTATGCCAGACATGTTGCTCTACTGACTTTCTCTGGTAGATAAGTACATGTACGTTAGTTTGAAAATGTTAACTTGGTGTTAGCTAGCTTAGTTTACACTAGTTAACGTTAATATGTCAACGTTAATCAATTCCTGACCGATTGCAAAAGGGAACACAAGTTTACCCGTGGCTTATTTTGATTTTACAATGGTAATTAACGTGAACGTTTAATCATTGAACGTATCTCGAGTCAGCGTCATAAGAATAACGTTAAAACCGTAGAAGTTAACCTGATCAACAACTAACTGAAAGTGAATGAGCTACATGTAAAGGGACTGGCTCACACGTGTGATTAATGGTAACATTAGCTAACAGTTGTGACTGGTGACACACACAATGATCATTTATTTATGGCTTTATGGTTTTCAAAAAAGTGTAGTACTAGCCAGAGGACACGGGGCAATAAAAAAAAAAAAAACGTTTAAATAAATGGTTAATAGGGTTGACACACTATTCAGTCTTATTGTAATGATTATTATATCAACTGATAACGTACTATATTGTGATAAAGATTGTTGACCATAATGTCCGGCCCTACCCTCATGCCAAACCTTGACACAGTCACAGTAAATGAATGGATCGGCTTAACCAGTTATATAATTTTTTACTATCTTGATGCAGGATACTGACACCGCTTCAAAGAGGGAGATTGCACTTAAATGTCTCATCCTTTACATGGGAGAAGCAGTGGAGGACCACACCAAAGATTTCCTGGTAAGACAAGATTACTTCAGAGATGTGAAAATGCTAGCTAAGGCTGGGCTGTCCACTTCAAAATTAGACATCAGACTATGTTCAGATATATGTCTGAAAACAGTCTGAAGGCTAATTTCAAATAGAGATACAATTCCTTTCAGCTAAAATCAGAGTCCCATGCGCTGGTAAGTTTATGTGACTTATATTCAGAGGCGGACAGAGTACACAGCTTCATTACTTGAGTAAAAGTACAGATACCCCTTGCTAAATTTTACTCAAGTACAAGTCAAAGTACTACAGTCAGATGTCTACTTAAGTAAAAGTACTAAAGTACTTGTTTTTAAAAGTACTTGAGTATCAAGAGTACATTTTTAAATATTGCATTACTACTGCCACAGTGCTTACATTGGTAAACACAGCAAACACTTGAAGCGAAAACTATCATTAACTTGTTCAGAAAATTGAAATAGTCTGGCGAGGTGGGGCCACGGGTTCGGGATGCGATATTTTTTCCCCCAGGATGGTAGGGGAAGACTCATGAATATTCATTAGAGAAGTCATCCCTGATTGGTCTGATGACCTACCCCTAACCCCACCCCTAAACCTACCCGTCACTAGGGTTAAGACCAATCAGGGATGACTTCCCTAATGAATATTCATGAGTCTTCCCCTACCATCCTGGGAAAAAAAATACTCCCGGGATGGACCTGCTGCATCTTCATCCATTGTTTCGTCCATGGTTTCGTCTCTTATCTAAATCTGACCATGGAGTTGACTTTGGCGGAAAGCTGAAGGTGATTGCTGATAGGCTGTCCCAATCAGTGGCGCCTGCACAATCCAATCACATTTGAGAGGGAAACAAAAAATTAAGGGTTTCCGAGATGTTTCTTTTTTCCTTTTTTTTTTTTTTTTTTCTTTTTTTTTATAGAAGTAACGGGTACTCACAGTTATGGATAGAAATGTAGTGGAGTAAAGAGTACAATAATTGCCTCTCAAATGTACTTGAGTAAAGTCATGAGTACTCCCCAAAAATTATACTCAAGTAAAGTACAGATCCCTCAAAATTGTACTTAAGTACTGTACTCAAGTAAATGTACTCCGTTACTGTCCGGCTCTGCTTATATTTATATTTCAACAACAAATTGGAGTAAAATGTATTATTTATCCTCAACTTTTAAGATCACTTGGTCTCAGTTTTCACTTTTATGCAAATGTCCTTTCTTTCTCTATGTATTTCTGAGATTAAAAAATGGATGTCTAGGAATTTTCTATGTCTAAACAGTGACAAGACGGAGGTAATGCTCATTGGTTCACCACACCAGCTACGGAAGGCTGGGTTTCCAACTTTAAGTGTAGATGGTTCTACACTGCAATTAAAAAATGTAAAAATTTGGAGGTGATATTTGATACTAATTTAACATTTGTTCCTCATGTTCAGAGCACTGTCAAGACATAATTTTTTCATCTAAAAAATATTTCCAGATTGCACCCCATGTTGTCACTCCCAGTGGCTGAAAAGTTAATTAACATCTTTGTATTCTCTCGCATTGATTACTGCAATGCTTTGCTGGCCGGGGTCTCAAAAGCTACCCCTAATAAATTACAGTTGGTTCGAAATTCTGCCACTCGAATCCTGTCTGGAAACAGGACAAGGGATCTTATCACTCCTGTGTTGGAATCTTTACTCTGGCTCCCTGTCAGACTCCGTGTTGATTTTAAAATCCTTATGCTTACTTATAAGGCTTTGCATGGACTGGCACCTCATTATCTCTCTGAGCTTTTAACCCCTTACACACCAGCACGTGATCTCCGCTCCTCGGAAGCTGGCCTTTTAATTGTTCCGCTTACTCGTTTAAAAATCATGGGTTATACTGTAGGGATTTTTCTTCAATCGCTCCAAAACTTTGGAATTCCCTGCCAGCTGAGATTAGGCAAGCTAATATCTTTAGTGTTTTTAAATCATCCCTTCAAACTTTTTTTTTTTTTTTAGGGTAGCTTTTATATGATTGCATTATTATTATTATTATTATTATTATTATTATTATTATTTATCATTAACGCATTGTTTGCATAATTGTATGTTTTATCTTGTTTCTATTCTTGTGAAGCGCTTTGAGATGCTACTATAAAGGCGCTATAGAAAATAAAGTTTATTATTATTATTATTATTAAAAACTATTTTATAATTAGTTAGAAGTAAATGCTAATTATAAAATTATGTGCAGCCTTATGTGCAGTTTGTGTTTGCATACAGTTTGTTATTTGAGTGTTGGTTATTAAATCTAAAAATAAATAGCAACTGAATTTAGGCTAATTGTTTGGTCTCTGTTGTTAACCCTTAATATTATAGTAATGTGCTACCTAAAGTAAGGGCTTTTTTAATCCTTAAGAAACTTTTGATAAAAATTTAAAGACAGAGACACTTGTAAAGACAGAGACAGAGAGACGTTTGTTCAATAAACCATTTAACCACAAATTCACATTAAATTAACCCCTATTCACATTACATGCTGCATTCCTTTCAAGCTGACAGTCATAGATGGCTTTGGTAATCTAAAAACAGTATGCCAACATTCTTTTGTTAAATTTTCAAATGAAATAATACTCTGTATAAAAACAAGATTTGGTCTTCAAAAAGCTGTTTTTCAAAAATGAGTGAAAAATAGGGGGTATCTTATATTCAGGCCAATACGGTATTAGCTGGCCTGAATATAAGAATATACGGCATTAGCCTGCGGGATGTCGGAATGTTAAGAGGTTAAGATTCCTTATTCTTTTTTTTTTCTTTTTATTTCTTTCCTAAATTCTTTTCCAGGTGTTGGAGAAGGAAGAGGCTGAAAAAATTCTTCAGCAAGAAACCATGGCAATCTTCATCATCAGAGATGCACAAGCTGTACCCACAAACATTGGCGACTTGCTGTCTGTCACAAATGCTGTTGCCATTCTCCTGGGCCTTCTTAATGCCTTCAATCTGGAATATCCCAAGACATTGAAACTGACATTTGAATATATCCAGAAAGTCATCATGGAGCTGGACCCAAAAGGCATGACCAACAAAGTCAAGAGGCTCTATGACCAACTCTACAATAAAGCTTAATTCAGGGTTCCTGTCATGGTCAATAAACAGTGGATTAAAATGCAAGTAAAACTCAGTTTATTGAAATATAGTTGATGATAAAGTAGTGAGAGGTCAGAAGCAAGAGTCCAGGAACAATCGCCCTTGGTAGCACAGGGACGCTGATGGACAACCCAGTCAGTCGCGATGGTGAAAGATGATGGAATACTGATGCACTGGCTGCCAGGACTCGGGGACCCGAAGATCTGGTCCATACATCCTCTTCCCTTCCTGAACCCTGCTTGCTCCTGTCTTATCCTGGTGTCAATGGCTGTCTCCATCCAGTTGTGAAGAACTCTGCAGAACACCTTGCTTGGGATAGACAGAAGAGTGATTCCACGCCAGTTGTCGCAGTTCTTAATGTTGCCTTTCTTGGGGACTTTGACAATAAGACCTTTGGACCAGTCTTCAGGGATGGTGTTACTGTTCCAAATGTTTTGTAATAGGTCTGTTAGCACTCTTGTTGATGTTGGAATGTCGACCTTGAGCATCTCAGCATGAATAGCATCTATGCCACATGCCTTGCCACTCTTCAGGGTTTGGATGGCAGCTTTAACCTCAGCAGAGTCAGGGAATTTGGTGTTGATTTCCAGGATATCCTCTGTTGTTGTGATGTTGGCTGGTTGTTCAGGCTCTGGGAGGTTGAGTACTTCCTGGCAGTGTTGAACCCATCTGGCTGCTTGTTCACTCTCTGATGTGCAGATGTTGCCATTCTTGTCCCTAACATGGTAGTTTGGTTTGTACATCTGCCGCAGAGTCGCTTTGTGATTTTGTACTCTGTGCCCAGGTTTCCATAGGCTGCATCTTTCTCGGCTTCACTTGCCAGGTGTTCAACAAAGACCCTTTTGTCTTTTCTAGCACTCCTCTTCACCTCTCTGTCCTTGTTTTTATAGGACATCTTGGTTTTCTCGAGGAGTCGTTGGGACTTGGTGTTCAGCATCTTTGCCTTCAGCTGTTTCCTCTCTTCGACTTTCAGCCAAGTGTTAGCGGATATCCATTCTTTGGCCCCTTTTTACTTGAAGCCCAGGACTTTTTGTGCTGTTTCAGAGTATATGGTTTTGATAGCATTCCATTTGCTGTTTATGGTGGGTTCTTCTTCCATTTCGGAGGAAGCCTCTGGCGTGCTGAAGCGGTTTCTGAGATCCAACACAAACTCCTAGTTTTTCTTTGGGTACTGGAGTTTTAGTGGTCGCTTATAGGCATCTGCACCCCGGTAAGATCTAACATCTTGCAGTGACCTGTGCCATTTATTGTTAATGATGATGTGGTCGATTTGGTTGATGGTCCTGCCATCGGGTGACTGCCATGTGAGCTTATGGATGTTTTTGTGTGGGAAGTTGGTGCCGCCGATGACCAGGTTGTTGTTCATGCAGATATCAACAAGGAAATAGCAGGGTTTTGGCCTTCTCCTTGGAGATTAAAATGGCTACACCATGTGTATGGGTGTTCTTTTGGCCAGAATGGAGGATGACAGACCCTTCATGCAGGACTTGACCGGAGCTGATCCAATGACTCTCACTTATCCCCAAGATTTCCAGGTGGTACCTTTTCATCTCACTGAGGACTTGTGCTGTCTTGGTGGTCTCCCACATGTTTTGGATGTTCCATACTCTTGGATCTTGGTTTTAAGCCCTAGTAGGCCCTCTTTCGCAATCCTGACTTCCCATCGGATTTCATCAGGTGTGGTCATACTGCCATCTGAAGAGTTTGGGTGACCAGGGTCTACTATGGGCCTGATGTCAGTAGGATTGCTCATTGTAGTTTCTGAAGCAATAGGTTTTTTTTTTTTTTTATGGGGTGGCATTGATAGCGCCACGCCCAACCCCCTAACCTGGAGGGCCAGGTGCTGCCTTTGGTCTCACTCCTCACCCAAGACCAGTCTGGTATGGTTGAACCTGCCAGGAGCCATAGGCTCCCTCCAGCATAGCTTTCAGGACCATAGAAGCACGCAAGCCTCTCCACCAGGACAAGGTCGCAGCGCGGGGAAAAGATCTGCATTTCTAGTAGCGATGAAACTGAGAAATTTTCGCATTTCCCTAATTCACTGCATTGTTCTCGGTTAAGGCTGTTGTTTTCTAAGGTCAATGTTTGCCAGCTCTTAGAAGTTGAAAATCTGACACTTGAGTACTGAAATTGTGGATGTGTGGAAGTAATTGGGGATATTTTGGGGATATTTAATTTTATTTATCAATCAATAAATTCCACACTAGAAACAAACCTTGTTGTATTATTTTAATTTAATACTGTGAAGCTGCTTTGATACAATCTGTATTGTGAAAAGCGCTATACAAATATATATACTTGATAATGTATAATAAGTTAATAAATATCGATGTAATGAAAATTATTTTATTTTTTTATTTTTTATTAGATTTTGGACAAGATTAAATATTAAGTAATGTTCCTCAATGGGAAATATGTTTTATTAAATTCATATCTTGTTGTTTGTTTAAAATAAATCATTTCTATTAACTTGTATTTTTAAAAATGAGAAATACTTGTATAATTAAATCTATTTGATTGGAGAAAACAAATAATTTCTAATAGGGCCTACATATTTCTTAAATGAGAATTTTTGTTTTGATTAAATCTATATATTTTTGTTTAAATCAAAAATAGAATTTCAATGAATTGACTTTCTTCAACAAGAAAATATACTTTGTGCCATGTTTTATTAAATAGTTTTCATAGACACAGAAAATATTGGTTTGGGCAAGTTATTTATTTCTCATGTTATAAAATATAGATGTGAACCATTACCCCAATTTTTTTTAATTGGATGAATGAAAATATTTTTTCAGTGTATTATAAAAAAAATTATATATATACATACAAAAGCCTAAGTGCCATCTTAAATTTTCTTCTAGAATAATCCTTTTTTTATCAAGCTCGTATATTTAAGTTCAGTAATTTCACTTAAATGACAATTCATAGGTAATTTTCTTTGCCATTTAAGTGAAATTACTGAACTTAAATATACAAGCTTGATAAAAATGATCATTCTAGAAGAAAATTTAAGATGGCACTTAGAGGCTTTTGCATCTGAACTCTTCACATATAATTCCTGTTTTCCACAATTTATGGCTGAAGAGACAATGGCTTTGTAATAAAACTGACTGACTATTTCAGTATACATTATCTTGCAAAAATAGTCTGCATCCCAAACATCATCAGATAAAGGTTTGTTTTAATTGTTATGACAGATTTAAGTCCAAAGACTTTTACTATCCTTATCAGTGGACCTTTTCTCAACGAAAAATGAATATATATATATATTAGTGAAGCTTCTTTGGTGCATTTATTTGGTGCATGTTTCACTAGATTTGCTTTTGCTCTGAAGTGCTTACCCAAGGATGAACTAGATTTAAGTGAAGGTTGAGGCAGATTTGCAAAATGACATTCGTAGATGCATCAACTTGGTGCTTCTGAGTCAAACGGTGTTGACTAATAAGTCAAATGTAAAAAATGTAGACATTTCAACCACATATCACTTCAATTAAAACATTAATTTGGTCCTAAGAATATGGCTGCATTTGGCAGGGGGGTTATAAGACCTCTGATCTGTTCAATGATTGATGCCAACCAACGATGGGACTTTATTGAAGCAGATGGGTAACCAAGCTGGCAGAGTTTCACCCACATCTCTCGGTCATGCTTTCATCTCTAAGGTAAACTGGCTTATCATGTTCATCATTCGTCTGTTAGTGAGGTTTTTTGCAATTCATGTTTATCTTTTTTAGTTCTTTGTGTGTAAAGGTCATTGCAGGTGATTGGTATTGGAGTTGCCACTAGAGAGCAGTTGAGTGTGATTTTTTTTTTTCTCAATTGAATTGTTATTGAACTCCATTGAACTATTGAATAGTTCACCCATAAATGAAAATTTACCCTCATGTTGTTGCAAATCTGTATGCATTTCTTTCTTCTGCAGAAGATGGGAGGGACAAACCTACATATTTCCAAAATTAACAAGTTTGTGGTTTGTCTGAACAACTAATCAACTAAATTTGACTCCAATGTTTGGTCAAGAAAACTAGTTAACAAAATAAACTTTTAAAACATTGGGAAGGTTTGACATACTTTGACATACATTTACTTACAGTTTCAAGATTCAAAACAGGAAAACCATTATGATTTAATTTGCAGGGTGAAAAGTGTTTCAACTTTCCCTAAAGAGACAACTACTGTAGGTAGGTAATTCCTATATAATTTGGCCGGCTTTGGGTTCACCTCATCCCGATCAAATTTTATGGGTTATTCTTCAATTGAAATGAGACAGAATCCATAAGAAAAATGATTGCTATGTACTGTAAAGTCAAGTCAATTTAACTTTGTATAGCACTTTTTCACAATACATTGTATCAATGCAGCTTTATAAAAAAAACATTATGTTAATGTTTATAATATTTTTATGCCTTTGTCACATTTATCAGATTAGAGCAATGATACAAGCAATATTTTTGTTCAAAATGCTATATTCAGTAAAATGTACGCTTCAGGACATTTTTATATGAAATAATTTTAGGCAAAATCTATGAAAATTAATAAGAATGAATTAACTCAGTATGTGACCCATAGATCAACCAACGTAATGACCTTTGCACACAAAAAATAGTCCAAATTGACATCCATTGTCGTAACACCACAGACAAAACATTTGGGGGACAAAAAGTTCTTAAAATATAGGCCTAATAAATATGTATTTTTAAATTAATTCTAAAATGTCAAATTAAATCTATATTTACAATATAACCACTTTGTGTTAAAAATGTTATATTGTTGCAATTAAATCCCAGGATTCCTCTCATGTACGGTGCAGGGGGGAGATTTGTACATGAAATCTCAAACTCAATTAATATGCAAATTATATCATTTATCATTTTAAACTATATAATTTTAAAACACAAATTTTCACTCTGCAAAGTACAAATATGCAACCCTTTTATGATTTATTGGTATTTAAAGTTTATTTCAAACATTGCAAAGTAGAAAGACAGCACTTGCCACTGCCAGGGTTCCCACACAGGGTTCCATTGCTAGTTTTCCAGACTAAAATTTCCAAACCTCTCTAGAATTTTCAGACCATATTCAACATTAAGGCATATTCAACATCTTCAGTACCGATACCAACTGTGCGTTCTCGCTCTCTTCTCTCTGATGGCAAATTGTGAGACACATTATGTAAAAATGCCCATCTCTGCGAGTATTCAGGTAAACGCAAAAAAAAGAAAATGCTTGTTTTGTAAAAGTATTGGATCCGTGCATTAGCTCTTAAAGTGACAGCTTTTTTCCATACTTTTCCAAACTGTGTAGGAACCCATTGACCCTTCTCATGCATCAACTAGATCAGTTGGACTTGGTTGACTAGGCAGTATCACCTCCAGGTCTGCTATTTACAACCAGTCGGATGTCAGCATAAATATAGAATGAAGACAAATCTATGTAAATGTTGGTCAAAATCATGTTAATATATTTCAAATCAAGAAAACGTAACACATTCTTTTATTTTACACATTTTTACACATTTTTAAAAGATGAATATACGGTCTAAACAGCCATTTGCATTTTGATTGGAGGATGGGGGTCATAGTCGTAGATCTCAAAATCCTCCGCAGAGAAGTCATTAATTTGTTCAACTTTGCGTTTGATCTTGAGTTTGGGGAACGGACGTGGCTCTCGCTGAATCTGTGGGTACAGGACATGTTAAAAGCACACTTTATACACTTTAGATAAGTACACACACCATTATGTCACGATTTCCCCCGTGTCTTGTGTGTTCTAGGACTTTTATTTTGAAGTCTATTTTATGTTTTCAATGATCCCTTTGTTCACTTCCTGTTGTTTGTTCCTGACTGCCTTTGTTTCTATAGTTACCCTTGTTTGTTTCTATGGCAATTTATTACCCACACCTGTTCTTTGTTAGGCTTTTGTTACCCAGTGTATACATATACCCCTGTGTTTCAGATGCCTTTTGTTGGTCGTTGTCTTTACATACATGTTTATAAAGCTGTTGTGTTTCTGTTCCCCATTTGGATTATTATCATCATCTTCCCTGTTTGGATTCATGTTTCACTGTTAGGATTATTGTCATTGTCATGACTGTTTGGATTATCTGGCTTATCTTTGTTTGTATGTTTGTTTAATAAACTATTGTTGCAAACAGATCCACACCTCTCCTCTTCCCTACACAACCGCAACAAATATGTTCATAATATATAGGAATATTGATATTGGAATTTTATTTGTACAGTTATTGATGGGTGAAGGTGAAATAATTTAACAATGAAAGTTTAATTCAAAAATACCAACAGAAATCCAAATGCCTATTAAAGATACTAAAGATAAGTAGATCCCCAGAATTAACTTCCTACAGTTATTTCTTATTTATCATCAATCTCTTACATGGACGAAGAATTTTTACTTTCCAATATCTATATGCCCTAATGTTTTGAGAAAAAAACAACACACAATACACTTTTTAATGGGGTGTACTTTGGCTTTTTCACACCACTGTAGATGAATGTAGATAGATTAGGAAGGTAGATAGATTAGTTTTATGGAATTTATGAAACATACCTGCTCTTTCAAAAGCTCAATGTGGTTGGTATAGATGTGGGCATCACCTATTGAATGCACAAAATCTCCAGGCTAGGGAAAATAAAAATGAGTACAAAATATATTCAGCTAGTTCAAGTTTGGTTAGTCTGTCCATAAAATAGTATGAATGCAGATTTCACAAGCTATGATCTTCATGAAATTGTAAGGCACAAATGTTAAATAAAATTAAATAAAACTAGTTGGATTAATTATATATATATACACACACACATATATATTTACTTCCTTTGTGAAAAATGAGTGTTTAATTGTAATTGATGTGCATTTGAAGTGTACTTTAAATAGTTATTTTTTGTAAATGTACATAAGATATACCCATTTGCAGATAATATAATATTAATGAAATAAAAGGCAATCAGTGTACTTAAAGTACACTAAATTAAACTAAATTGCCAATTCATCATTACAAATATATAATTACAAATAAATGCTTATTCTAAAGTTAAGCTAACTGCATCTAAATTTAAACTATAATACTAGGGCTGTCACAATTCCTTAATTAAATTCGAGTTCTCGATTAAAAAAAATTCTCAATTGCAATTTACCCACGTTGTCGAGTAACCGGCAAAATACCAGAAGTGGTGCATTCCACAGATGAGAATCCATGAACCGCATTATTAGACCGTTTTCTAAGGCTACATGACATATGATAATAACCATTTAAAAAAGAAACTTATAGCATAGTGCTATTGTGAATTCACAATGGCTGTGATTCAATTAAATAAATATATGCCCTACAGATTTAATATATATATATATATATATGCGCTCTATTTATATGCGTGTAGGTTATGTGCGTCTCGGAGTGGCTCTGTTCACAGTAAATGCTGTTCCACATGAACTCTTATCTTTTACATGCGTGGAGCACGTCTCATTTAAATGATTATACGTTGCATCAAATCATGCATAATAATGGATTTTGTGATGATTACCAGATAAGTGTACATTATCCCTTACATTTACAGTATGCAGGAAGATGTCCTTTTACAGATCATCAGATTTTGAAATATGTTCACCTTGAGTCCAGTGATGTGGGCAATCATGTAGGTGAGTAGTGCGTAGCTGGCAATGTTGAATGGCACACCCAGACCAATGTCACCAGAACGCTGGTACAGCTGGCACGACAACTCACCGTCTGACACATAAAACTGGCATAACGCATGGCAGGGGGGCAATGCCATCATAGGGAGATCTGTCAATAAAATGGATCCTTTTGTCATCATGCATACATGTCAAATACAACAATATTAGATGAAAAACTGGTAACACTTTAAAATAAGCTTTCATTAGTTACTTTAGTTAACTACATTAGTTAACAAACTAATAATGAACAATACTTCTACAGCATTTATTAATCTTAGTTAATGTTTCAGCATTTTCTAATACATTATTAAAACCCAAATTTGTTAACATTAGTTAATGCACTGTGAACTAACATGAAAAAAAAAAGTATTTTTATATATGTAACAAGTGTATTGTTGACTGTTAGTTCATGTTAATCAATACATTAACTAATGTTAACAAATAAGACCTTAGTAAGTAAGACCATAGTAAAGTGTCACCAAAAGACTTATTAAAAAAAAAAAAAAAACCTTAGATATTTGACAAACTTAAACTAAAACGGAACTTTATAAAAATAAATTAAAAACTTAAACCTTGGCAACTAACTGAACTATAGTTACTATACTAGTTGCCAACTAAAATTAAAACAAACTATTACAAATCATTTTGATAACTAACTGAAAAATGAAAAGGTAAATAAAACTTCAACTTAAAAACTTAAAAATAAATGAAAGCTAAATAGAAATATTAAAAAAACAAAAACTAATAAAAATGATAAAAGCACTTAAAATTACCATCCTAAAATTGAAATTAAATGAAAACTGAAAACAAATAAAAGCAAATTCAAAATATTAATAGATACCATAGAAGTATATAAATTATATTAAAATAACACTGCTGGAAGGTTATATATTTGATTGAGACCTTTGGGGTTCCAAGCACACATGATGATCCTCCTGTCTTCTGGGTTTGACTTGATGGTGTCAATCACTTTCTGTAACTGGTCAACACCTTGCCCAGAGTAATCTTCATAGAGAGATGAAAACACAAATTCTTACCATACATACATTAAAAGAAATTTTAAATTTCTCTCAGTTAATGAGGTCTTAAATACTGTATGAATAATAATCGGTGTCTACAGTCACCTACACTATGCAACCTAATGGCTTGACCTGCCCTGGTAACAATTATACAACAATTTTAAAGTGCCCCTATTATGCTTTTGCAGATATGACCTTTCATGTAGTGTGCATTGCAATATAGTTGTTTGTGAATGTAAAAGGTCTGCAAAGTTTCAAAGATCAAAGTGCAGATAAATGGAGTTATTGTCTCTGAAAATAACCGATTCTGAACAGCTGCCTGAAACGAGTCATCAGTAATTCCAGTCTTACTTCCTGCATGAACCTATGTAAGTTTGTAACAATTTAGCATAATGCCCATCAGTGGTATTCCTTGGTTGCCCGTGAACAATGTCTACTTTGAACCTGCCCTCAAACACTGTATTGTCAAGAAGACGCTGTTCCCTTTCGTTGTCACTCCGAGTTACGTCAGATGACGACGAATGGGGTTTCGCTTAGAAAGCCTTTCATCTTCGAGTATATAAAACGAGCCAATGGCAATGAAATGCCATGGGTCTGCGGAATTTGCATAGCGTATCTCCGCCCCACGCAGGGGGTATATAAGGAAGTGCGCGAGCAACATGCAGATATGTTTTCGCTTCGGAGCCAAGAGTTTTCTTCACTCCTACAAGCCATTCTGTATCATCTTCACTCTTCGAGACGAGTGGCTCTTCAGTGTGTTGGTGTGACGGCGTGTTCCAGCGAGATCGCATTGCCTGCTGCTGGTCTGTGCAGTGATCTCCTGACAGTGTGTGTGTTTCTCCCTGGGCGCTTCAGCACTCTGCTGAGCTTTTCCTCTCTCTAAAAGAGCTGCACGCGGCACGTCTTTTTCAAGACCCGTGTATTACTGGATGTGGGCGTGTGACTCATCTGTTTAACGGTCGCGAGCGCTGTTTTGCGTGTTGGGCTTAATCACGCTCGGCAGCGCTTGTGGATGAGTCATGTTTTCATTGCGGGAACATGACCATCGCGATGTTTATAGACCGAGACTCAATGATCTCCGTGTGGGTAGAGTCCCCTCTGCCACACCCCAATCTATCTCTTCCTACGAGTGGGGATACTTTGGCTGGTGGCCAGGGTGATCTGAGGGGGACAGTGTGGCATAATACCGACGAGCATTCCTCGGGCCACGCCCCCCTCCACATCGCAAACCGTGGGGCTTCCGTGTGTGCCTGGTTCCTCTCGGGGACCCAGTGTTTTCATTCGGGGCTCCAGCAGGTGGTGTCATGTCACTCACAGCATCACAAGGCGGGCTTGATTCCTCTGGAAATGAGGATTCGACTGCGTTGCCTCCCTCTGGAGTGTCAGCGTTAGTCGGGTCAGATCCAGAGCTGATGGCCATGCTTTCCCGGGCAGCTGAAAGCATCGGTTAGAGTGGCGCCGCACTCCCCCCGAGCGCTGTAGGCTTCCCGGATGTGCATCAGGACGCTTCCGGTCCGCGGGAGTCCACGTGACTTTTTGCGGCCCGCGGGCGTCCTCCGCCTTCGCTGCCCTTGATCGTGAGGCGATCTTGGTCTGTATGTTCTCTGTCACTATTGTGACACAGGCATGCGGTCCTGTGTGTCGCCTTCACCTTCGAGGCAGTGCTGACTCGGGAGTTCTGTCAGAACCGGCCGCAGTGGAACGCTAGCCCTTCCCTGGCCAACACTGACAGAACGCGGAATCTCGACCACGCCCCCTTGCTGGGACGCTATGCCTCCCATGCCCGGCCTGGTCGTTCCGCCGCGCACACTACTGACCTCGCTCTCGGGCGACATCGGTACCTGCGTGATCCCGGGGCCAGGTGATGTCCACAGCTGTGGTCCAGGAATGGGCTCAGCCAGGTTGATGTGAGGGGATCTGAGAATTTTTTCTCAGCTCCCCCATGTCCCAGGCTGGGCTCCTCGGCGGTGTGGTTGAGGACTGTACCCTACAGTCTTTTGACCCCCCCAGAAGCAGACCGAGGCCTTCTGCACCGACGGTCATCCTTCCGTGTGGTCTCCTTAGTCTGCTTCCCGCCGAGGCCGCCTCCCTGCGGCCCCTCCCCTCGAGCCTTCACTGGCCCAGAGAAGGAGAGGGTTGCAGGAGGGCGGCTCCACCCGTCTCCGCCCCTTAGCCAGCCAAACGCCAGGCTAAGCAGCACTCTCGAGACGGGTGGCTTGCTCGGCGGTGTGGTTGAGGACTGCGCCCAACAGTCTTCGACCCTCCCCTGAAGTGGACTGAGGCCTTCTGCACTGACGGTCATCCGTCCGTGCGGTCTCCTTAATCTACTTCCCGCCGAGGCTGCCTCCATGCGGCTCCTCCCGTCGAGCCTTCACCGGCCCCGGGCTGGAGGGGGATGCAGGAGGGTGGCACTGCCCGTCTCCGCCCCTTAGCTGGCCAAAACGCCAGGCTAAGCAGCACTTTTGAGACGGGCAGCTTGGAGTTAGGGCTCAGTTCTTCTCAGGAGTTGGTAGCAGGGCCACTCCGTCCCCCGGTGGAGGGCCGGGGGAGAATCTCTTGTTTCAAGAACTGATGCCCCTTCCTCCGAGCCCCAAGAGGTTGTGGATGACAGTGCGCCCCGCTCACGAGCCTCACCACTCTCGTCCCCCTCTGTCGCCAGACCCCTGCCAGAGCACGCCCCCATGGGACGCTGGTCCTCCCCTGGCCTCCTCTGGCAGGGCGCGGCTAATGACCGTGCCCCCACACCGGGCCGCTATGCCACCCACGTCCGGGCCGGTCATTCCGCTTCGCTGCTCCTTCAGTGTACGTCTGGTTCCCTTGACCCCGCTGGTACAGCTTTTGGAGCTTTCCCAGACTGTCCCGTTGGGTCGCGAGAACTATCAGGCTCGGCTACGCGATTCAGTTCGCGCGGTCTCCTCCCCGCTTCAGGGGAGTCCGCTTCACTATGGTCGGTGGCAATGCCCCTGTCATGAGAGTGGAGGTCGCCACCCTACTGGCAAAGGGTGTGATCGAGATGAAGTGCGGCTTCTACTTCATTGTACCGAAGGCAGCAATCGACCTGAAGGACACCTACTTCCATGTCTCCATTCTTCCTCGACACAGACCGTTTCTTCGGTTTGTTTTCGAGGGGCAGGCATACCAGTACGCGGTTCTCCCTTTCGGGCTAGCCCTGTTTCCTCACGTCTTCACGAAGGTCGTCGAGGCAGCCCTTGTTCCCCTACGAGAACACGGGGTTCGCATCCTGAACTATCTCGACGACTGGCTGATCCTAGCTCACTCTCGAGACCAGGTTTGCGAACACAGGGACCTTGTGCTTCAGCACCTAGCTCGTCTGGGCCTTCGGGTCAACTGGGAGAAGAGCAGACTCTGTCCCGTGCAGAGGATCTCTTTTCTCGGTATGGAGATCGACTCGGTCGCCATGTGCGCGCAGCTTACGAGCGAGCGTGCGCAGTCACTGCTGACTTGCCTTCGTCAGTTTGAGGGCAAGAGTGCGGTTCCACTGAAACTTTTTCAGAGGCTCCTGGGGCATATGGCATCCGCAGCCGCAGTAACGCCGCTCGGATTGCTTCATATGAGACCGCTTCAGCTTTGGCTTCGCGATCGAGTCCCGAGGTGGGCATGGCAACACGGCAAGCTCCGAGTTCCAGTGACTCCGACCTGCCGTCAGACCTTCACCCCGTGGTCGAACCTCAATTTTCTACGGGCCGGAGTGCCCTTAGAACGAGCTTCCAGGCATGTTGTTGTATCAACAGATGCCTCCACCACGGGCTGGGGTGCCATGTGCAATGGACATGCTGCCGCGGGCTCCTGGACAGGACCCCAGCGCCTTTGGCATGTCAATTGCCTCGAGTTGCTGGCCGTACGCCTTGCCCTGCACCGCTTTCGGGCGTTGCTCAAGGGTCAACACGTACTAGTCCGATCAGACAATACCGCCACAGTAGCGTACATCAACCGTCAAGGTGGTCTACGTTCCCGCCGTATGTCGCAACTCGCCCGCCACCTCCTCATATGGAGTCAGAAGCATCTGAGGTCGCTTCGAGCCATTTATATCCCGGGACACCTGAACCAGGCGGCCGACGAGCTGTCTCGAGTTCGGCCTCTCGCTGGAGAATGGCGACTCCATCCCCAGTCGGTCCAGCTGATTTGGGATCAGTTCGGGGACGCTCAGGTAGATCTGTTTGCCTCCCACGACTCGTCCCACTGCGACCTGTTCTATTCCCTGTCCGAAGGCACGCTCGGCATGGATGCATTGGCGCACAGCTGGCCGCGGGGCCTACGCAAGTATGCGTTTCCCCCAGTGAGCCTTCTTGCGCAGACTTTACGCAAGATTAGGGAGGACGAGGAGCAGGTAATATTGGTTGCCCCGTATTGGCACAACCGCACCTGGTTCCCAGAACTAGTACTCCTCGCGACAGCACCTCCCTGGCCAATTCCTCTGAGGAAGGACCTGCTTTCTCAGGGACGGGGCACCCTCTGGCACCCTCGTCCCGATCTTTGGAACCTCCACGTGTGGCTCCTGGACGGGAGGAGGTAGGTTTGAGTACCCTACCACCAGCGGTGGTGGCTACCATCACTTCCGCTAGAGCATCGTCCATGAGACATGTCTATGCTTTGAAGTGGAACCTCTTCGTCAACTGGTGTTCTTCTAAACAGCAAGAACCCACGAAATGCCCGATCAGTGTCGTGCTTTCCTTCCTGCAAGAAGGGTTGGAGCGAAGGCTGTCTCCCTCCACCCTGAAAGTGTATGTTGCCGCCATTGCCGCACATCACAATGCAGTTGAAGGTAAGTCTCTGGGGAAGCACGACCTGATCATCAGGTTCCTGAGAGGAGCGAGGAGACTAAATCCTCCTCGCCCTCCTCTCGTTCCCTCTTGGGACCTCTCAGTGGTTCTAACTGCCCAGCAGAGTGCTCCCTTTGAGCCTCTGCAATCAGTGGAGCTTAAGTTCCTGTCAATGAAGACAGCGCTCCTGGTTGCATTGGCCTCCATCAAGAGGGTAGGGGACCTGCAGGCATTTTCGGTTGACGAAGCGTGCCTGGAATTCGGGCCGGCTAACTCTCACGTGATCCTGAGACCCCGGCCTGGATATGTGCCCAAGGTTCCCACCACTCCCTTCCGGGACCAGGTGGTGAACCTGCAAGCGCTGCCCTTGGAGGAGGCAGACCCAGCCTTGGCACTGCTCTGTCCAGTACGCGCCCTCCGTGCTTACGTAGACAGAACGCAGTGTTTCAGGACCTCAGACCAGCTCTTTGTCTGTCATGGTGGGAAGCTGAAGGGAAAGGCTCTCTCCAAGCAAAGGTTGTCTCACTGGATAGTGGACGCCATTGCTTTGGCTTACCAGCAGCAAGGTAGACCATGCCCCCTTGGTGTGACGGCCCACTCCACTCGGAGTGTGGCTTCCGCTTGGGCTCTAGCGCATGGCGCCTCGCTAACAGACATCTGCAGAGCTGCAGGCTGGGCGACACCTAACACATTCGCGAGATTCTACAATCTCCGAGTTGAGCCAGTTTCTTCTCATGTATTCGCTTCAACTAGCCGGTATTAGATTCTGCTCAGGTGTCTTCGCTTGCTCGCCATTCCTCTCCACGGACGGGATACGTGCGATATTTCCTCAGGTGAGCCTAATAAGCCCTGAGTCTCCTCCAGCACTGACGACGTCAACGCCAGAGTTATGCCACTGGCAGCTTTCGCGCTTGGCTAGGTGCCTCCATGTGCATGGTTCCCCCTCCGGGCGACCCCCACATGTGTATTCCACTGTAAGCCTCTCTGAGCATGTGTCTTTCCCTTGGCAAGCCACCTTACCACCCCTGGGGTTGAAATATTCCACCTGCGGCTGGACACCCCAGTGTTACCCCGTATGCAGCCCTTCGGGGTCATATGTGTATTCTAAGTCCCCCCCTTCGGGTTGGGCATGATTGCATATTCCACTGAGATATGCTTCCCAGTGTACCTTGGTATTCCTGTGTTAAGTAGGAGTCCTTCGTCCGTGCCAGTCTCACGACAGGGAGCTCAGACTTACGCAGGGCACTGGAAGACAGTCGAGAGGTGGCGTGATTACACTGGGAACCCCATTCGTCGTCATCCGACGTAACTCGGAGTGACAACGAAAGGGAACGTCTCGGTTACGTATGTAACCCTCGTTCCCTGAGTAGGGAACGGAGACGTTACGTCTCCCTGCCACTTCCGCTGTACCGCTGGAACGCCTGAGTTCAGTCTCGGCTCCTCAGCGAAGACATATCTGCATGTTGCTCGCGCACTTCCTTATATACCCCCTGCGTGGGGCGGAGATACGCTATGCAAATTCCGCAGACCCATGGCATTTCATTGCCATTGGCTCGTTTTATATACTCGAAGATGAAAGGCTTTCTAAGCGAAACCCCATTCGTCGTCATCCGACGTAACGTCTCCGTTCCCTACTCAGGGAACGAGGGTTACATACGTAACCGAGACGTTTTGAGCACTGTGAAAGCAAATCCAATTTGCATGCACTTCCAAAGGAATAGAACTCTGGCTCGAATTAATACAGTAAAACGGACGCCATCGTTACTGTTCGTATCACTGTGTATCAAGTTGAGGAAGCCTCCAGAGCTGAATGGTAATGAGCGGTTTGTTTCCAACCATAGACTGTATAAAACAATGGACGTAGTGTCTGTGACGTCACCTGTAGGTTTCTGAAAAGCATTTCTGAAGCCCAAAGTGGGCGAAGCCTGCAGTCACCATCCTGGCAACGCGTCATTGTGCGTCACTTCCGGATAAACAAAAATGGGCAAAGAGGCGGGATTAGCTGAGGTGACGTGACAGCTAACAGACAGCAGACAAACGGCTAGTAGTGACAGCAGCGGCAATCCACCTGTGACTCAAGTGGCCACGCACTTAATTATGAAGAACTTTTTCAGAGTTTAAAAAAAATGCACCCTCCTCACAGTTGTCATGAAGAAACAAAACACTTTTTGTACCAGGCTGTAGGGGTGTGGGTGATATATTACAATGCATTTGACATTGTCGAGTATAGCCTATCCCTCACACACACAGAAGAGAGTGCATGCATACTCTACGTTATTTAGTCTTGTAGATTACACTAGTGCACGCTTTCACTGCCTGATTTAGTCTTTATTTATATCATTTAGCAATAAATATCACAAAAAATCTGCTGGAAAGTTGGGCATTTTAACATGCGGGGTATATGGAATTAACTCTCTTTTGGAACCTATCTCTAGCGGCCAGTTGATGAATTACAGTTTAAGTCACTTCCGTGATTTAAGAGAGAGACCGGGAAGGTTGCCGCTTGTTTCCAACATGTGCTGTAAGCAGTAGACCAATCAAAACAGACTGGGCCATCTGACCAATCAGAGCAGAGTAGGCTCTCAGAGAGGAGGGGTTAAGAGAGTAAAGGCCAGTTCACACCAAGGGCAATAACTATGAAGATATTAACGAATAGCAGCGTTTAGACCACAGCTATAACGATAACGGCACAGAGAAACGATATTGTTGAAATCACTTTCAGAACAATTTTATCAAGCTGATGAACGATAAAAACATTGACAGCCAATCAGAATCCATCCTGCTGTAACAAGCTTGAGCTTTTAAAGCGGCAGACAAGCACGTGTTTAGAATAAACAGAACGATATCGCCTGCTGGTGTGGACTCTAATATAGTTCTTGTTATAGTTATTTTATAGTTATCATTCTTGGTGAGAATGTGCCTTAAGAATTAGGGCTGGAATGAAGCGGCGATGTAATCGATTATGTAAATTAGTCGATTTGCGTGGAATGTGACACCGTTTATGGTCATCCCTAATAATGATGACGAGACAGTGCAAGCATTTGAACAAAATAGTGATTTTTTTACACAGCACTATATGGTTTTCAGTCCCATAATTTGGGTCTAATATGGCTGTGTTCACACAGCATTCAGTTTTAAACGAGCTTCAGTGAGTGCGAGGCTACGAGACTACGAAATGTACTATCTGCAACATACTCAAGCAGCAACTTTAATCTCCTGAATGAACAAAACATTTCAGGATTCACACCTGTAAGTAGAGCTGCACGATTAATCCTTAAAAGACCAAGACCTCGATTCAAACACCCACGCGATCTTATGCCTAAATGACTATGATTCTGCTGTCTTTTTACACCCGTTTCACATCGCAAGCTTCAGCGGAGCATGAACAGCGCATATTTTGTCGCTGCCCATGTTAATGAATGAGAGTGTTGACCGTCACGCTTCCGATGTTACCATATTTATAGATATTGTTTTTTCCTAGGGTATGTTGCAACACACTTATTGTGTTTCTATATTTTTATTTGTTCAAAATAAAGACAAAAGAGACAAGACAAAGACTTTAGGGCCTTTGGTTAATCTTCTGCCTTCAGCTTATGTTTGCTTTTGCAGCGAGCTTAACAAAGGCTTAGTAAAAGTCAACCAACATAAATTCCCCTTATTTACCCGCACAGAGGCTTCATAGAGTTTCATCCGGTGTGGTCACCGTGAGCTCTAAAATCCAAAATGGCTGATATATTATTAAAGGCGACGTACTACTTAAAGTGACCACAAGGTGTCAGTATTGACAAAGTAAACTATAACTAAGGCGATCATCAAGATCATCACTCTGCAACATTCAGATCCGTGTTCGCGCAGCCGCTGATCAGGAGCCTCATTTATAACTGTTGCGTTCGCACAAAACAGGCCCTGAAAGAGGCGTTGTGTTGTGATTTATAAAAACAAACTTGACGGGAAAATTTGCGCACCTGCACGCAAACTCTGACCCATGCGTACAAACATTTTGGAGACGGAGTAGTTTGGCGACACCGGTGGTGAGCTGAGTGACTGACGGCAGATGAAGGAAAACCACTTTAAATCTTTATTGAGTCCTAATCATAAATACAGTGCATGTTCACAATAACAGTTTAAATAAATAAAATAATGATTTAAACTATGCTTTAGGCTACATCTGATATACACATTTATATTAAATATGCCATTCTCATTAATGGAGTTAAGCACTTAAATGACATGAAATCATTACCAAGAATTTACAACAATTTTATATTATAATAAATGTAAATATTTGTAGTGGATGTGATGCTTTTGAACACTTTTCCTGTGGCATGCTGTGTTTTAATGTTTTAACTACAGTGAGGATTACTTAGCGCATGATATGGTCTGAGGAAATATTTTCATGCAAATAATGATCAATAAAACGGCACAATTTTGCTCACACCCAAAAAGGGCCAACTTTGACAAGCTATAATAAATGATCTGGGGGGTATTTTGAGCTAAAATTTCACAGACACATTCTGGAGACATCATAGATTTATAATACATCTTGTGAAAAGGGGCCATAATATGTCACCTTTAAAGTGTATTTTAACCTTAGATGCATGTAAACATTGTAGGAGACTACAAAATAGCATAATAGGGGCACTTTAAAATATAGTTAACTGTTAAAATATGTTAATAATTCAGTATACATTGTTGCTATATGTAAACTGTCTATATATATATATATATATATATATATATATATGGAGAGAGAGAGAGAGAGAGAGAGAGAGAGAGAGAGAGATGGATAGTTACCAGTGTGCATGTCATTGTATTCAGCTCCAAAGTGCCTCCACTGAAAGCCATACACTAGGCCCAGGTCTTCCTCACGATCAGTGAAGCCATTTTTATCCAGAAACTCCCTGGATCCATTAGCATCCCAGATTCTCACACCCTTTTGTGACAGCTCTTTGGCATTTGTTGAACCCTAAGTTGGATGAACAAAAAGCAATTTAAAAAATGCGATATGAACAAAAACCAAAGAAAAAAATACTGTATACAGAAATAAGATACAAAAAGTTTGGAGTATACTGTACCTTGATAAACCACAGCAGCTCCTCCAGTATGCCTTTCCAGAAAACCTTTTTGGTCGTCAGCAAAGGAAACTGATCTGCGAGGCACATGATGAAACCAATTTTTGAATTATGATAACATTTCAACAGTAGTTGATCCTTTAATCCTATAGAGCCTTCTCTCAAATGATATGATGATGATGTATTATGCATAAGAATATATATATATATATATATATATATATATATATATATATATATATATATATATATATATATATATATAGTTAATATTTCAAGATGAACACTTACTGGACTGAAGCAACATAGGTTTACTTGATTATCAACATTTTTTGTAAAAATCCTGTTCAAATGTGAGTATCCTATATGATACATTAGGTTTTTGAGGCACATTTATTTGTTCATCTCTCAATCATCATTGTATTGCATTGCATTGTTTCAAAACCACAGAGCTTTGATCATAAAACTAAGCATTTAAATACATTAAGACATATTTACATAGATATATCTCTCTATAAAGCTTATATATAGGCCTACACATAGTATACAATATAAATATTTATTTCTATAGTGACAACTGATATTTATATGCATTTTATGCAAGTAGTCTGCTATACATTACATGCTATAAGAATTTCATCATACTTTTTGACCATATCAGCAACTGCATCAAATCGCATATTTTTGCTCAGTTTGGTTCTTTTGATTTTTAAATCAAGGTGTTTTATCCTCCTTGAGAATGAGCTCCATATTCTCAAGCCTATATCATATTATATGAGCCATAAAAGTCTGATGTATCAAATATGATACTCAACAAAAACCATAAGCAAACCTTTTTTTTAAGATATCTTTTTATATTTTGTCTAAATGTTCAATAAATTGTTGCATTTAAAATATATATATATATATATATTTATTTCATATGTCAGACTTTACAGAGTTAAAGGGACTGTGTGTAGCTTTTTAGGTATTTTATTATCTAAAATCAATATTTTTATTAATAAATATGCCCTCAATGATGTACAAATACCTATGCCAATGATCAGACTAATCCTCGTAAACGAAGAATTTATTATCTTTATATACATGGGACGGGTAGGTCCACGGAGGCTTCCATGTAGTTCCGCCATCTTGAAAAACTATAATAGCAGAGAGGGACAAAAAGTACTAGACCAACGCGTTTCCACAACGCGTTTTCGTTCAGAGCCAGGCGTCACGTGACTGAAGTCAGCAGAAGCTGAGGAGAAGAGCAGTGAGAGGCACTTGTCACTGCCCCGGCAAGTTTAAAATCCTGCACTGCACGGTTATTTATACACCGTTCATTCATACATACATATGAGTCACAGGATAAGGAGTCCTCGTCGTCGAAAAAGTCCAAAATAGACCGTAAAAGGAAACGTGACCGGAGATTACAAAAACAAGGGTTAATGTTGGGATAGCTAATGCAGGAGAAAGCTTTCAAAAGAGATGCTGAAGTTGCCTGCTTTCTTCTCACTGTCTTAATTACAAGCTTTTTTTTTTCATTGCTTGGTTGTGTACTTTATTATATAGACAGAAGAACATTTATAGTAAAAGTTAAACAGGCTCTTTGATGAATAGCAGCTATTGAGTAAAGTAACATTAGAGAAGGCTCTGATGATGATGATATCTAACAATGCAAGTACTTCAAAAAATATAACGAGTAAAGAAGGCTTTATTACTACCTTAGTTAATGTTTTTCACAGTCAGTAATTCAAACTGTAACATTCTTTTTTCGTTGTTTCAAGTTTCAGTTTGTTTTAAATAACAAACCTGTTCACACAAAGAAAAACTCGAAGTGCTATTAGACATCCTGTCATAGCTTTTTGGTACATAACGGCAACCATAGATGCAACGCGCATTTGAAAAAGTGAGGCGCTGGAGAGCACTATTCGTTTGAATGCAAAATATAATTTCACCATTAGATGGGAGAAATTCCTACTTACAGTCCCTTTAAAGCAGGGATGGGCAACTTCGGTCCTGGAGGGCCACTGTCCTACAGAGTTTAGCTCCAACCCTGAAAAAAATCACCTGCCTGTAATTTTCTAGTAATCCTGAGGACCTCAATTAGCTTGTTCAGGTGTGTTTGATTAGGGTTGGAGCTAAACTCTGTAAGACAGTGGCCCTCCAGGACCGAAGTTGCCCATCCCTGCTTTAAAGGGTTTTAGTTCACCCAAAAATGAAAATTCTGTCATAATTTGATAACAGAAATAATTCATATGAATTGAACGGATTAGTCCAAATTGTCTGAAGAGGCACAATCTCTTTATATGATGAACAGATTCATATTTTGAGTTAAATACTTATTTTATTTATTTTTTGTGATCAAATTTTTATTTATTTTTTTCTTTTAGAAAGACAAAACATACAGGTATATACAAGGCATAAAAATAGAGTATAAATATATATATATATATATATATATATATATATATATATATATATATATATATTCACATACATACCTATACATAAGCATAATGAAGCATATGATTAACATATAAAAAAAACAAAAATAAAAAAAAAATCAAATAAAAATAAAAGAGGAAAAAACAAAATGAAGAAAAATTTAAATAAAAATAAAAATGAGACTAATTATAGGCTTTATTCACATAAACATTCATCAACTCACACATCAGTTGTGGTAAATGGAAGCTCAAGCATGTTCGCTTGACGTGCGAGAACCATTGAGGTTCATTCATTCTTTTATGTGAATAAAAGCCTAAATTAAATCTGTTCATCATAGAAAGAGATCGAGTCTCTTTAGAAAATTTGGACTAAATCGCTCAATTCATATGAATTAGTTTTACAATCTCTTTAAATTAACTTTTTGAAGCATCAAAGTTTCAGTTGTGTAACTTAGCTGTCAATGGAGTGTCAGAAAGCTCTCAGATTTCATCAAAAATATCTTAATTTGTGTTGCGAAGATGAAAGAATTACGGGTTTGGAATGGACTGTTTGGGGTAAACTTTCCCTTTAAGTCACAGACACTCTTTATGTATGAATGCCATTTTAACCGTAGAAAATGACATTTTACTCGAAATTAACGTTTTTGTTACTGTTTTTTTTTTTATGTTTAGGATCCGAAATGTAGCCTAATACATTTTTGATTAACCTGTTGCTTTCCATTCAAGTTTTTAATATGCCTCTGACATAGAGAAACACAACAGGCATCTCAACAGGTATCATAAAGTAGGTTCGCACAATCAATATCAATAAGATCAATAAGATACTCATAACATAAGAAAACACATTGCATTCGTTTTTATACCAGGCTGTGCTTATCTGTTTTCCTCTTAAACTTGCATCATTTGTCATGAAGTTAAATGATATGAAGTGTTAATGAAACACGTTTGTGTCACCTCTGAGACTGTATCATGAAGTTAAATGATATGAAGTGTTAATAAAACACGTTTGTGTCACCTCTGAGACTGTATCTGGCCTGTGTCCCGAACACAGAGATCACTCCAGTCCCTGTCCTGTCTCCTTTGCGCCTTCCCTGCTCCAGAATGTACTCGACCAGGTTCAAGTAGCCCTGTTCGTCACAAAACAGAGAAAAGTCTTTTTTTCCTCCACCTGCACCTTCTCTCGTGTTTTCCACGCCAGCACAATGCCCATTTGCCATTTGCACTTCGGCGTTCGGCATTTTCTTCAGTTTAAGATCGAACTCAAAGTCAAAATCTTTTGCGTGCAAAAATTTACTTTCACATTCACATTCCCGTGATTTTCCAATAGAGTCTGTCTGCATCCTGCAAGACTTCAAGTTACGCCCCTTCAAGTTACGTCGCTTCAAGTTACGCCCCTTCAAGTTACGTCCATTCAAGTTACGCCCCTTCAAGTTGCTATTCTGGTTGCTCACTGTTTAAAGCAGCGCTGCACACTGCACAGACCGGTCGGTGTATGATATCAAAGTACCGCGAGAGCGATTAGAGAACAGACAGACTTCCATGGGCGAGGCTAGCCCCTTTTTAGGGGTGCTTCAGCACCCCTAAAAAGGAGCTCAGCACCCCTAAAACTTGGAGTAAGAAATGTTGTTATTCTAAAATTTTTGTTCGTCTTTGACAAGGTTAAATAATGTTCTTCATCTTCAATCCGCAGCAGCGCCAAGCAGAGCGCAGGTCAGAAACAGAGGCGTGTGTGTGTGTGTGTGTTTGTTCATCTGAGCCTCATTGGTCTTTCACTTCTCGTCAATGTCAGAATATTTGAGATGACCAATCAAATCAAAGTAGGCGGGCTTTATGTTCACGGAAGCTGCTGAGCGCGAATTTTACATGGAATTTTAGCAGCACGACTGACGCTTCAGTTTATAGTGCGAGTTAAGATGTAAGTAGCTAAACTAAACATTTTATATTTGACAGTTTTTTAGGTCATAAATGTTAAACGAATGACAAAAATAATTAGAAAACTAATAAACTTGTCTATTTTCGCCATTTTGAGCTGAAAATAGGCCTATATAACGTGTAATTATGTCATTGTGAGGGGACAAGAAACATTAACAAAGCCGTTTTCATAGGCACAAGATTAATAATGCATGTGTACATGTTGAGAATTAATATAATACAATTTGTAGCCTTCAGTAAATTAAAAAAGTTCAGCTTTAGGAGGGGAATTAGAGACAGGGCAAGATCAGGAGACTGAGAGAAAAAGACAGAGTGATGGAGATGAGGAGAGAGCGGGTTTTAAATATATTTCTTATCCTTTTTTGGCCTTCAAACGTCTTGAAATGCACATATCAGAGAAATAAAAATGTTTAACCCCATAACAACCTCAAATTTATGACCTCTTTGATTATAAAGCCCTGTCTACGGCCATGTATTAGGCCTAGATCAATAATGAATGTGTACATATTGTGAATGAATTTAATAAACTTAGTTACCTAGCTTTCCTGGTAGCTTTGTCTGAGAAAATGATTCATAAATCAACCTATCAGTTGACCCTATGTTTACTTTCTTCACTGACAGACAAAAATGAAAAGCCTATATCAGTCAAAGCTCAGCTTTAGGAGGGGAAAAGACAGAGCAAGATAAAAACAAAGAGAAAAAGAGTGTGATGCTGATGAGGTGTGAAAAATAAACAGCTGCCCGCACATGGTTTTAAAGCTATTGTTATCCAATTTTTTTGGCCTTCAAAACATCTTAAAATGCACATATGTAGATCAGAGAAATCAAAATTTTCTCGGGGGAGCATGCCCCCGAACCCCCCTAAATACCTCACATTTGGGACCTCAGTGATTCTAAAACCCTGCCATATGCATGTTACTGGATGAATGAATGAAACTAGTTAATAATGAGCATTAGACCATAAACTAACTTTTTTTTTTCCTCATTGGGGGCTGAGCCCCCCTAAAATGAAAATCCTAGAATCGCCCCTGCAGACTTCTATATGCTTTTGTATCGCTCGAGTTTAACATAAACAGAACATGAGTTGATTAAACCGACTTTTAGCTGTTCACGAACCGAAATACTTCTTTTGGTATGCAGTAAAGCAAGCTGCAATCTGCATTAGTGCCAGGGTATTGAAAATGTATTACAAGAAGAAACCATATTGCGATGTATTGTTTAATTTGTTTTATCAATTATTCTTCCCACCTCAACTAACTGAAATTGGGCTTTATTTCTTTTTCTTCTTCTTTTTTTAAATAAATAATTTTAAACATCTGTTGATGTCTTATTGTATGACTGATTTGCTGATGATTAAAAATGTTGACTGATATCAACAGCACTAAAGAACAGCTAAATGCACCGCTGACAAACAAATCTTATGATACTTTTAAGTCAAATGAACAACAAGCACACCCATAACAAAATCTTTTAATTGAAAGGCAACACAATGAGGGTTTAAGGACAAATGAGGAATTGTCACTCAAAAACACCACAGCTGCACAAAAAATAAAGAGGAAACAGTCGTAAACTGGTATAGAAAACAATAAATTAGGCGACATCTATGCATTTACATCTATTATGACTTACCCATGCATTTACATGTAATAATGGAAAGTGACCATTCCAGGGCGATCTACTAATGTCCATTTTTCTGTCCCTAGCCTTTACAGAAATATTACACATAAAAGACACTTTAGGGTTACAATTTCTTTATTTTTAAAATAAAACAATGTTATTTGAACACTTACACCTTCTTGAGCCATCAATGTGGCAATATTTGATTTTTAATTAATTATATAGAATTTCAAGCACCACAGAAGTCCTCGTCCCCGGAAAATGCTTTATTTTTATGTCAATAACAGGGTTTTCCGCCATTTAAAATACAATAATGTATACATAACTATAAAAAATATTATGTAAATGACATAAAAAAAACAAAATGCTGAATAAATATTATAAAATTTATAATGAAAGTATGGTCCCCTGGAGTTGTGTCACTGGTGTTACCGTTAAACAAAAATCTCTTATTTTAAAATAAAAATCACACTTATGACATCACTTGACTTTCTTCTTCCAATTTCCTGAATATCTATGAAGAAAGGCCCATAGTAAATCCACTGTCTCTTTTCAGTTATCAGACATTTTCTCATTTATCTCATGATTTCATATGAAGCTTTTAGTTGAACTCATTGGTATGACCTACTTAATTGTTAGGGAATTGTAAAAATCTAGAATACAAATGGATTAAACTACTTAATTTAGTATACCATGATTGACAACATGTGGTTTGATACTGTCACGTTCACCGTCTATCTCTGCACTACATTCCCCGGGATCCTCTTTGGCGCACCTGTAATTACTCTCCCCTGAGTATAATCACCTGCACCTGTTCACAATCAGCAGCCTCATCAGCAAGCTCTATAAAATACTCACCACAGCCTCAGTTCAACATCAAGCCTCCAACAGGAACAGACCATGATCTGTTGTCTCCTGAACCGCTGATGCTTCCAAAATGTAACGTATACTCACCTGTGAAACATTAACCTCTGTGTCATTGTTCTGCTGTCTCCAGGAATCCTGTTCCATTTCCTATTGCCTGTGATCCGTTGTTCTCCCGAGCTTCCAGTGTTTCCTCCGAGCTTGCTTGCTATCGACTGCATCTGAAAGAGAAAAGTATTTATGAACTGTGACTGTTTGGTATCTACAAACCTGAAGTGAACATGCTTACCTGCTGTCTGCCCTGCCCGCACCGAGTGATCTTCATTGAATCTGCACTTGAACTCACTGAATACTCACCTTGCACTATTGTCAACTTGAATAAAGCTGTTTGGATTCACTTATCTCTGTCTCCGTGCCTGTATCCTGACAGATACCTTGCAGCAGCCATTTTGTAAAATTAATTTTTCATGAAAATTGTCACTGGTGTCACCTTATGGGTAACACCAGTGTCTCCCATTTTATAGATCAACTTTATTCAAAGCTATTCATTTAGACTGTATGCCAGATGTAACAATTTAGTCTCATCTACTTATAGTTGAAGAATAATGATCTTTGGTCTTAAAAAAAGACAGTGACACAATGAATCACCAATGACATACAGTACATGTCACATTAAATAAAATCTCACATGTGACATGGTGATAATTTTACATCCATTTAATTTCTGCTTGCACTCAAATGTTAAGATTTAAAGGACTGCATCATTACTTGATTTTAACTGGTTTACAAATATTTTCATCGTTATAGCAAATACATGGTTGTGCAAATTAACTTTCAAGCACACTTTTAACAAACCTGATTAAAATAAATAAAACATCTCCTTATTTGTTGAATTATTATTTTTCTGTAACTCTGACCACATGTGCTGAAAAAAATGGAAATATTTCATAACCTTTAATATTGCACAATATTAATATTAAATAAATGCACAAATAAATAAATTAACTGTAATTTATGTGTACTCAAAGTCAAAGGGTAATCTAAAATCTTTCCATACAAAAGTGGACATTTCTGTAGAATGACCTGGCATCTGTGTGACACTCAGCGAGACAGATTGATGAGCTCAAAGTTCCAAACGCTTTACTCTGCCCTTGCTGCAATGTAAAAAGCGGCAATATGACTTATATACACTTCGATTTACATGGTTATCTCGGGAAAATATTCTTACCATTGTCTTGATCTTGCCGACAACATCTCGTTTTGAGTTTGACATATCAACTTCAAGTTACGCCCACTTCCGGTTACGCCCCTCTCTTGCCCCTCTCTTGCCCCTCTCTTGCCCCTCTCTTGCAGTCCGCAGACAGACCCATCTCTGATTTTCAGCTTCTTCTGGCGGAACCGTGTAAAAATGCATACTGCCACCTACGATATGGAGTATGTAAAAGCAAGGCTTCAACGATCTCTGCTTATTTTCCCCTAATAAGAACAGTTCCCTTTTGAACGGTCACTTCGTATTGCGTAGCTATATGCAGTGGGGAAACTCACTTTCCTCGATTTACTGAAGCTTATATGTAAAACGCATTTGCAGCTGCACAGCTAGCACATTGAGCGTCTGGCCCGCTCATAGGCTGTGCTGCAGCAACTGCACATCCAATGGCGCGGGCGCCTCTGATGTGTGACCAATGAGCTAGCCCTACGTCAGATCGCCCGATGGGGGCGCGGCCTTAGTCTATTATTATCCCCCCGTTATTATCCCCCCGAATTCGCCATTATAGCAGATCTTACTCCTTCAGCGACAACTTCACGTCTCTGACTGTGTTTTACTGAGCTTCGCCGTTGAACAAGCCCTTCAGCCTGAGCGAGCATCGATCAGCGGACTACGCTTTTCAGCCGTTTACTCCTGACGCCGTCTCACTTGTGGCTATCCGGCGACGACGCATATCCTTTCTGATTATATTCGATTGATTTATTATGCCTCATTCATCCTGCGCCACGTGCGGTGTCAAGCTGCATGAGGCCGATGGACACGCGAGCTGCATTTCATGCCTGGGAATTCACCACGCTGAGAATGCACTCTCTGCCGGCGGATGTGAGGCCTGTGAGAGCATGCCCATCTCCGTGCTGCGAACACGGCTAGCTCTCTCTCGAGACGGCAACGCCGCACCGACCGCGCTTTCCGCGTCGGTTTCCGCAACGCTCTCCTCGGTGGACGGCGCAGCGGAAAAGGCCACCTCTGGCTTAATCTCACCGAGATTAACGACACGGACAAGACCAAGTTCCTCGACGCCCCTGTAACCAGCTCCGGCCTCTTCGGCCCGGCGGTGAAGGGGTTCTCTGAGCGTTACACCGAGGCAGAGAAGGCGTCCCAGGCCATGCGACACTTCTTGCCGAAGCGCTCGAGCTCAGCGTCCAGCAAGCCCAAGCCAGCATCTTGGCCTCACCCACCCAGGCCGGCGAAGCAGGTCTCTCAGCAACGCCCTGCGGCTGATACCTTCCGCCAGCCACGTTCAGCTAAACGCTCCCATGTTCAACCTACGGGTTCACGGTCCCCCTACACTAGGTGGCCCCCTCCCTGTTGTATCACTGACTTTCCCCCAGGCGAAAGCTTGTACAGTCAGTCCAACACTCAGTATGTGCACAAATCACAATGTAAGGGTATTAGGTCCCCATATGGTCGCACGTCAGAGGCGCCCGCGCTATTGTATGTGCAGTTGCTGCAGCACAGCCTATGAGCGTTACATGATTATGTCTGATCCTTCAACAGGACAGTGCAGGAGTGGACTGGTCACCCCCATGAAAAAAGCAGCGGATGGAAATCAAAGTCCTCCTATCTCTCAATTTTACTAAGATTTAGAAACAAAATACTTTAATAATTTAATCTGGGATGCAAATCAAATCCTTTTCAATTCAGAGGCCTCATATCGAAATGATAGAAGCAATTTTTCTTTAGATTTTCTTTAAAGCTGCAGTCCGTAGTTTTTCCTCTTTGTTGCCATCTCTGTTTGAGATCTGTAATTGCAGTTATTTGCAATTATTATCAACTTTACATGGGTTGTACCAGAGCCCGTCTATTAGACATTCTCTGGTTGTACATCGGCATGAAACAGCGCAGATGAATCCAATGTTTTGAGGTGAGTGTGCGGCTGTTAATCACCACGCCGGTGTGGATATGGGCATTCAGAATCACAGAATATAATTTTTGGAACGGCTGCGTTGACTCTGGATTTAATAAAGCACAGTGGACCAAAGTCCTCTTTTCTGATGAGAGCAAATTTTGCATCTCATATGGAAACCAAGGTCCCAGAGTCTGGAGGAAGAATGGAGAGGCACACAATCCAAGATGCTTGAAGTCTAGTGTGAAGTTTCCACAGTCTGTGTTGGTTTGGGGAGCCATGTCATCGGCTGGTGTTGGTCCACTGTGCTGTCCACTCAACGCAGCCGTCTACCAGGACATTTTCAGAGCACTTCATGCTTCCTTCATTTTCCAGCAGGATTTGCACCTGCCCACACTGCCAAAAGAACCAAAACCTGGTTCAATGACCATGGTATCACTGTGTAATTACTGTGTGATTTCATGTAATATTCAAATTTTTTGAAATCCTGTTTTCGTGGGTTTTATGAGCTGGAAGCCCAAATTATGTACAAATAAACAACTAAATACTTGAAATCGTTTAAGTTGTGGGCCCTGAATCTATAATCTATGGAAGTTTAACGTTTTGAATGGAATTATGGAAATAAATAAACTTTTCCATGATATTCTGTGGCAAGATGGCGCCAGTGTGTAAGGCAAGCCGTCTGTCAGCATCACGCTGCGCTCATCATCTGTTTGCTGCTATTTTAATTTTGTGTCTTTGCTGCCGGGATGTAACAAGCCTTCTCGTATATGATCGCCAAAGTTTGTTTGACATTCGAGCGTCATGTGAAGCTTTGGGGCTTTCTAGAGATCGCTTGGGAGAACAGGCTGGAAGCCTACCTCCATGGTTGCATAACATCCCAGACCACCTGCGCTGTTTGCCGTGGGAATTTCCCCGAAAAAAGCGCCACAGGAGACGAGGAAGGCGTGCTGGAGTGCTTGTTCGCCTCAAGGCGTACCTGAGGTCTTCGGATGTGCCCGATCCCCGTTTCCTCTGCGGTGGGGGCTGCGGTCGCCAGCGCTGGTGCTCGGAGGTCGCGCGTCTGCGATGGATCCGCCCCGTCTTCCCCAGCCAGATTGCAGTTGCGTTGCGGCCCGTCGAGGCCCTCTCCAACCTGGAAAATTATGTCCCGTGGGCTGACACCGGGCGGAGAAACCCGGTGTCGGCAAGGAAATGTCGGCTTGACTGTCGACTTGGTGTGAGAACGGCTAATCTGCGCGCACTGCAACGAGCCCCAAAGCCAGACAGTTTGGATTTAACTCTTTGTATGGCATTGATTAATGTCAGATCAATGGCCAACAAAACTTTTATACTAAATGACTTTTTTACATCTCACAAATTGGATTTTATGCTGCTGACTGAGACTTGGCTTCATGTTGGTGAGTCTGCATCCTTCTCTGAACTTCTCCCTCCAAACTGTACATTTTTTAACACTCCTCGAACTACTGGTAAAGGTGGAGGACTTGCCACTGTGTTTAAATCCACCTTCCAGTGTCGGCTGTCTGCATCTGTTAATTACTCAAGCTTTGAGCTGCAGTTATTTGAACTAAACGCCACTTCTCCGATACTGTGTGCAGTTGTGTATCGCCCTCCAAAATTCAACAAAACTTTTTTGCAAGACTTTGCGGATTTTATAGCAGGTCTAAGGTTAAATTATGATCATTTTATAATCTGTGGTGATTTTAATTTACATGTGTGTTGTGAAAACAAACCCATGGCTAAAGACTTCTTAAATCTTCTAAACGCTTTTAATCTCACTCAGTCAGTGTCTGGCCCGACACATGAAAAGGGTCATACATTAGATCTTGTGCTGTCTCATGGTTTGTGTGTTCATATAAATGAAATATGTAGTGCATGTATTTCGGACCACTTCCCGGTCTTGTTTACGATTACAGTTCCATGTTCTGTAATTAAGTCTCCGATTTCACAGTGCCGCCGTGTATTTAACAGTCAAACCCCGGCACAGTTCTCTGCTGTTTTTAAAGATTCTGTGCTTTATAAATTGGATGGAAGTGATGTTAATGGTGCTGATGGACTCATAACTCTTTTTAATTCAACCTGCACAAATATCTTAGACTCTGTAGCTCCCTTGAAGACGAAACGCACTAAACCGCTTTCAGAGCCTTGGTTAAATGACACTACCCGAGCGATCAGACGTGCATGTCGGCAAGCTGAGCGAAGGTGGAAGAAAGATAAACTCAGAGTGTCTTATGAAATTTTACAGCAATATCTATCTGATTATCAAAGGGCTGTAAAGCTGGCAAAATCTGATTATTTTTCTAAACTGGTTGCAAATAACCGTCACAAGCCACAAGTTCTGTTCAATATGTTTAACAATATTACAAATCCTCGCAAATCTTTTCCTGTTACACCTACACTGGACCTTTGTAATTCTTTTTTAGAATTTTTTGTTGAGAAGATTTCTGTTCTTCGATCTTCTGTAATTACATCCTGTGATCCTGATCCCTCTGCTCCTCCTGTATGCCTTGCGGTACTGGATCAGTTTGAGCCCATATCAATCCTATCCCTATCTGAGGTGGTCCATAAACTGCGGCCTACAAACTGTCCCTCAGATAGCATCCCTTCTCGTTTGATTAGAGAAGTCTTTGATACCGTTGGACCGTGTATTTTATTATTGATAAATACTTGTCTTGTCTCTGGTCAGGTTCCGTCCGCCTTTAAACATGCTTTTGTGCAACCGCTGTTAAAAAAGGAAAATCTTAATCCTGCTATTCTTTCTAACTTCAGGCCCATTTCAAAACTGTCCTTCCTATCTAAAGTCATGGAGAAAGTAGTTTCTATGCAGCTGCAAACTTTTTTAATTAGTAATAAAATTTATGAAAAGTTCCAGTCCGGCTTTAGATCCCGTCATAGTACTGAAACTGCATTGTTGAGAGTTTTTAATGATTTGATTTTAACTGTCGATTCAGGAGCCTCTGCTGTCTTAGTGCTTTTAGACCTTACTGCAGCCTTTGACACTGTGGACCACTCAATTCTCCTGGCACGTTTGGAGAGTTGTGTGGGAATCAAAGGTAGTGCACTATTGTGGTTTCTATCTTATCTAACTGACAGGAGCTTCTCTGTCCAACTCGGTGATTTTCTATCTGAAACGGCTCCACTTACCTGCGGTGTCCCTCAAGGTTCCGTCTTAGGCCCCATTTTATTTTCTTTGTATATGCTGCCCCTGGCCTCCATTTTTGAAAGGTACGAGGTGTCCTTTCACTGTTATGCAGACGACATTCAAATTTATTTGCCCCTGAACGTAAAAAATCTGCAGCCCCTGTTTGATTGTATGAAGGACATTAAAACATGGATGAATTTAAACTTTTTAAATTTAAATGGAGACAAGACAGAAATCATAGTATTTGGAAACCCTAAACCTCTATCCTATCCTACCCTAAACCTATCTCGGCCCCTTGGCTTCGAACAGTCGTTCAACTGTGAGGAGTCTTGGTGTTGTGTTAGATAGTGCATTCAAGCTTGATAAGCAAATATCCGCTACTGTAAGATCATGTTTTTTCCAGTTGAGAACTATAGCCAAGGTAAAGGCATATCTCCATCCTAAAGATCTGGAAAGGGTGATAAATGCCCTTATAACCTCTCGCCTTGACTACTGTAACTCGTTGTACGTAGGCTTAGATAAGTCATCGATTCAGCGTCTGCAGCTAGTCCAGAATGCGGCTGCACGTCTCTTGACAGGAAAGAGGAAGAGGGACCATATCACACCTGTATTGCGCCACCTCCACTGGCTCCCTGTTCATTATAGGATCGATTTTAAAATTTTACTACTGACTTTTAAATGCTTAAATGGCCTGGCTCCATCATATTTAACAGAGCTTCTGCACGCTCATATCCCGGCTAGAGCGCTAAGATCCGCTAATCTCCTCCTTTTGAATGTACCGAGAAGCAGACTAAAAACCAGAGGTGATCGAGCATTCAGTGTAGCTGCCCCTCAATTGTGGAACAACTTGCCAGTCCATATCAGAACCTGCCAAACTCTGGAATGCTTTAAATCATTGTTAAAAACTCATTATTTTTCTTTGGCTTTTCCTTCGAGTTAGGTTTGTTAATTTCTCGGTAATTTTAAATTTTTATTTTAATTTTCACTATACCTCGTATACTGTATATTACACATGTTTTATTGTTGTATAAATGTATGAGTAGTAATTGTTGTTGTTTTAACCTGTGAAGCACCTTGGTCAACCATGGTTGTTTTTAAGTGTGCTATATATAAATAAATTGATTGATTGATTGATTGATATTCTAATTTTTTGGAAAGGGTCTGTATAATTCCTTTTTTCCACAATTTATGGCTGAAGAGACATATATATATATATATATATATATATATATATATATATATATATATATATATATATATATATGAGAGATATATATATATATATTTTAGTGAAGCTTCTTTGGTGCATTTATGTGGTGCATGTTTCACTAGATTTGCTTTTGCTATGTATACTTTAAGTACAATATACAGAATAACTGAATCTCTAAATATCTATTCATAAATATTTATTTCTATAAATTGTCATTTACATATAATAAACTAACTTTCTGATACAATGTAATATAAAATGTCATTTACTGAATGTTTTGATTAATATTTTGCATTGTCTTGCAAAATCAATATACTGTATAAAGGAATCAGAATGCATGAAAAAGTTGCAGAATGTAACTGCAAACAGAGTGCAAACTGCATATTACTGTGATATATATCAAGCAGTGTTCGATTTGTGTCTAAGCACTTGGGTAGTTCTCCTTGATTGCATAACATTTTAAATGTTGAAATCATTAAATTATGTTTTAAATATTAAACCAAGCCCACCCGCTGTTTGCAAGGGTGTAGAACTTAGTTAAACAGTGTTTTGAGGGATATTGAACAGATTCTGACAAACATACAGTAAACACCTCTTATTGGCCATTGCTTTCAACAGAAATGCCTGTGATTGGCTACAATATTCAACGCTGCAAAAACACGTTGTATTGAAACCTTTGCAATTAGAAACCAGAGCTCACACACAAATACACGCAGGACTGAAAGCAATTAAAACCCCCAAAACCCATCTACACAAATCACACAAATTACCTATTTGGTGACAAGTTTGCATCCCTGATTCTGAATATGTTTAAAAAAAATGACAGTATTTCAGTAATGAGCTTAAGAAGAATAACAAAAAAAACAAACAAACAAAAAAAAGCATTAATGAGACTTTTGGGGATAAACTGTCATACAAAACGTCACATTATAAAGTATCATACAATTCTTACAGGTTTGATTTACTGCCTTTTTTCTATTAAATATATAGGCTATTACAAAAATAGTATAGTACTATAGTACATATAGCAATATAACTGTCAAGTTACTCTTTGGATTTCACACATCAGTTCTGCCTCTAACTTGAAAAAGGGCTTAGTCAACCACGGACACAGGAATCATCTCAAAATGGCTTTTACTTTCTCTTCAATAAAGTTGTTACAATCTTGATTTGCAGTCTGTTGATTTCATTCATATCACAATAGATTGGGACAGATGAACTTTGTTTGCAGTTAGATTAGTCTTGAAACAGTCATTTCTTTTGTAGAAAAGCTCAAGCTCAAATTAGGTTGATAACCTTTAAAGGAAAAAATAAATAAATAAATAAATAAATAAATAAATAAATAATACAATTCCTAATTACAATCAAACATTTGACACCCTGCATTAACACAATATGTACATTTAACAGACTTTTAAATTAATATATGAATCGTATGCACTCTAATGCAGCCTTATCATACTCAAAGTAAAATGTCTAAAACTTGTAAACATTATAAATAACACACAGGATGGCATTTATCTGAATATAAATTAATTGAGCTTCAAACAGTCTTCCTACCAGCAGCGTCTCGGGTTGATTAATCACTGATGTGCATCCAATTCCTGTCGTAGGCCTACTCATTCACTCATACCTTTTTCAGTCACAAAGTTTTTCCTCAAAATGAGATAAGCTGGATAAAACCACAGGACAAGCGTTCTCACTGACGATTGCTTCTGCTCGTGTTTGGCGTTTAATGTGCTCTAATTACAAGCGCACCTGATAGAAATTTGGCGAGCTGAGTTCGGCTTTTTCCGATGGATGACGGATGACATCATCTGGTTGACAACGCTCTTCATGGCTTTCCGTAACACCTTCTGTGACAATCAGTTCGGCATACAAATTTTCTCTTTTCATCTTCAATCGTCCCCAATAATGTTTAAACTAATATAAATAAATGTGTTTAACTTCACACCTCCCACTTGACATTCTTGATTCTTAAATCCAAGAGGTCACAATCAATTCCTTTCTTCCAAATTCTTGGATTGCTCTTCCACTGGGGTTAACACAACTAACCGCCGAACGTCCCTATGAATAACAGTTGATGGGATTTTAGTGCTTTCATGTTTGGTGACCTTTTTCGTGTCTGATTTCTCAAGCCCCGAACAAAAGACTGGGTGACTTGAGGAAACTCTGACGTCAACATCTCTCACAATACCTTTAGGATCAGCATTTGCCTTGATGACTCTTCCTAACTTGTATTGACTCCTTAGAGCATTCTGGTCTGCAACCCAGACAATGTCTCCCTCGGCAACATTCCTTTCCCTTGTGTGCCACTTACTTCTTATGAACAGGTTTGGTCCTGCTAGCTGGCTCCACTTTTCCCAGAACTTGTTAATTTCTCCTTGGATAACCTTTAATCTCTTGTATGGGTATCCTGCAAAATCGAAATCACCTGGATCTCCTCTTGGATTTGCTCTTCCCAACAACAGGGAGTTCGGGGTGACATACTCCAAACAATACTCACGACTTTGAGTTTGTGCGTCTATGGGCCTTTCATTTGCTAGATTTGCTGCCATATACAGAAAAGTCTGGAATTCTCCCCAAGTGAAGATACCATCACCTCCTAGATTAAGAAGAGCTCTCTTCACCACACGAACAGCAGCCTCAGCCGCTCCATTCCTATGGGGTGAGTTAGCTGGATGAAACTTCCAAGACCACTCGGTTCCATGTTTCCTGGCTTCCTCTTCAAGTTCTGGTTTCTCTACTCCCTCCAAAAATTCATAAAGATCTTTCAGAGCTGACTGTGCCCCCACAAAGTTTAAGCCTAGATCTGACCATACTTTTTTTGGGTGTCCTCTCAAAGCAGTGAACCTCTTGTAAGACAAAAAGAAACCTTCAGTGGATTGATCGCTTACAACATCTGTGTGAACAGCCCTTGAAGCCATGCAACAATACACAATCCCCCAGACCTTCAATTGCACCCTTTTTCTCAAAGGGTGCAGCTGGTCCAATCCTTTCAGGTGGGAGATCACTCATAATCTGCTTGCACTTCTTAGCTCTTGCTTTCCTGCAGATGACACAACTTTCCACCACTCTTTTGGCTAATCTCCGACCTTTTACTACCCACGCTACTTTTCTCATCCTAAGATGTGTCCCAGCAATCTCCTCATGGTTTGCATTATGCGCTTCATGAGCCAGTAGCAATGATACTCGTGCTTCCATGGGTAATAATGGAATGGTGAGTCTATCTTTCCCAAAGGCTTCATATCTTCCTCTGCACACAAGAAGTCCGGTGTTTTCTTCTTTAAACACAACCAGTCTACAGAGTGTGGTCTCAGGAAATGTTGTGCCCTTTTGTGCCGCCAAAAAGAGTGCCTTCAAAGCGTCCTCTCTTTCCTTCACTGTTAGCACAAATCCACTGATTCCAATTATATCCTCTTTCCCAAATGCTGAATTTTTATCTCTTATCTCCAGCCATTTCCTCACGCTGGCCACACCCAGCCGATGACTCTTACCAACCTTGACAGACTACTGAACTTTTTAAACATCCACTAGTCCTCCAGTGATTAGTCTGCTCAGCATTTTCATGCGAAACGACTCCTCAGGTACTGATACTTTCTTCTCTTCAATTATTTTCTCTATTTGAGCTCTAGTCACTGCCACTGAGAAGACTTTCCTCTGGAGCTTGTTAACTCTTTCTCTAGCATCATCAGCAATTTCAGCTGCTGATCTCTTGGGCCATTTGTCCACTGACCTTTTAAGGAACTCTGGTCCATTCTGCCACATTGAATTTTCATCAAGATCTTTAGAGCTTGCTCCTCGTGTGAAAATATCTGCGATGTTCAGATTCCCTGGAATCCACCACCAGTCGCCAATCGCTCCTGTCTTCTGAATCTCTCCGATCCTATTCGCAAAGAAAGTTTGAAACCCATAGCTGTCGCGCTGGATGGCTCCCAGTACCATCTGACTATCCACAAGATGGAACCATTTCTCTACTTTGATTCGTCCATGTTTTTCGAAGTATTTCCTAAGACGTGTTGCAAAGACTGCGCAACAGACTTCAGCTTTTACTGGATCCCCTTCAGTTCTAGTGGTGTCAGTTTGGCTTTAGACTCAACTAAGCGAACATCCACTCCTCTGCTTGTATCCCACCTAAGATATAATACTGCACCATAGGTCTTGTCACTCTCATCCGAGAACGTGACTCCCCATGGCTTTCCTTTCCAGTTCGCAGGCGTAAGACTTCTGTGGAACTTCACTTTCTGGAGTCGTACATACTCCTCAAACAAATCAATAGCTTCTCCCCGGATTCCTTCAGAGAGTGCAGTGTCCCATGTATGTCTTGTTAGACATCCACTTCCAGCTTCCTGGAATGCTTTTCTAACGAGAATCACACCCTTCTGTTTAACTGGTGTGACGAGACCAAGTGGGTCATAGAGTCCTGCCACCTGACTCAATAGGTGTCTTCTCGTCAATGGATTTGGTGTCTTCAACCTAACTTCCTCTTCAAGGAAATCCTGCTCAGTCCTCACCTTCTTTTTCCTTTTGGAAAAATTGACTGAAGTCATTATATACAACCTATCCTCCTCTGCCAGGTATCCAATTCCAAGGGCTTTATCATCCCCTTCCCCCAGCTGATTAGGAAGCACTACAGTTTTTTCAAGAATCAGGCTTGAAAACTCTTTGTTTGTTTTTCCAGATCCAGACCTCCCACTTTGACCAGACCAGACCCATTCTTTCAATGAGAATCCACCAGCTTCCAGGATTTCCTCAATACCTTTCACAATCTCGACCAGCCTCCTCCGATCATTTTGAGATGTGAGGATATCATCCACGTAGCTGTCTTCTTCTAGGACTCTCCGCTCTTCTTTCAAGTGAGCAAAAGCTGCTAAAGCAGCGGTCTCCCTCATTGCCAGCTGTGCGATACAACCTGCCGGGTGATCTCCAATGTTAACTCTGGTTATGGCGTACTCCTTTATTTCGTCTTCAGGTGTATCCCGCCAAAGAAATCTGTGGAGATGCATTTCTCGTTCTTCCAGCCATACCGAATTATACATCTTTTTGATGTCTCCCAACACTCCGAACACTCCCTTCCTGAACCTGAGTAGGACGGCTCTGATAGAATTCAACACATCAGGTCCTTTCAGCAGGAGGTCGTTCATACTCAGCCCCTTGAATTTCTGGCTGCTATTCCACACAAGACGCACAGGTGTGGTGACTGAATGTGGGTTTGGTGCAACTAGATGACTTACATACCAGACTGGACCTGTCCACTTGTCAAGCACTTCTTTTGTTAGCTTTACAGTGGCATCTCTTTTAACCATTTCATGAACCTGTGCAGTGTAAATTTCTTCCACTCAGGCACCTTCCCAAGCTGCTTCTCGGTTCTCAGGAATGTCGATTCCACTCCGTTCCGGTTGTAAGGAAGAGTTACAGGGTCTTGGATCCATGGGTACCTTGCGTCCCAATGGGGTCGATCACTATGAGAATCCACTTGCACATAAGTAAGGCCACTTCTAATGATCTCTAGCTCTTTCTCCTCTGCCAAAGTCATCTCTTTTCCTCCCGGCTGGCAGTTCCCGCAGCGGCAGCCTCCACACTTTGGCTCACATGCAGCTCCGATGCTATCCCAGCTCCACCATTGAAGAAATTATTTGCCACTTGCAAATGTGCTTTTTGCATCAATGCAGGCCAGTTTGTTTTCTTTCGGGGTTTTGGAGGTAAACAGTGGTTCACTTTCTCGAAGAACTTCGTTATACTTGACCACAGCAGTTCTCATTGACCGTGCAAAGTGTGTCTTCGACTCATAAGCTGTCACACTTATTTCCTCAAACAAGTCTGGGTGCGCTCCACCCACCATTTTCCCAAGTGGGCTTTCCCAAAGAACAAGATCTCCTACAATTTTTACTCTTTGTGGTGCAAGCTTTCCTTCCCGATGACTGAGAAGAAGTTCTATCTCTTCAGGCCTCCTTAGCTCTGCCAAGTCTACATCTGGAAAGAACTTTTTCAGTTGCTGTGGACTCACACTCTTATGCATTCTTGCGATCTCTTCTAAACCATAACAGACAAGCTGGTGGGATTTCTCGGTTTCTGCTGATGTTCTTACTTGAATTCTGAGGAGATACCTTTGGTTCTTACACGGATAGCCATCTTACCCACTCCATGAACAACCAGGTTGATTTCTTCTCCACTCAATCCTAGCCTGTCGGCAGCTTTATGGGTTATGTAATTTGTATCAGATTCCAGGTCAATTAGAGTTCCAATTGTTTGTCCTGCATTGATCGTCACCTCTTTGAGCATCATAATGACTGGAAGCTCCTGAAGTCCATTTTCCTCCAACAGTCCTAGTTTCCCTTCTTTGGATCTTTCCCTCATAGCTCTGTTGGTAAACGCTTTCATACACTTTCCCACCATTTCAGGAGAAAGTTTAGAGAGGAATTTTTCTTGTTCCACAGTTAATCTGCTTCCCCTTTTCCCTTCTCTGGTGGTGACTCTGCCTTCATGCTCAGATCTGGTCTCCCCTTTGGGACAGAAAAGATAATGATGATCTGCAGAGGCTCTTTCTTTGCATTCTTTTCTCCTGCACAGAAATACATCTCTACACTTGCTGTCATCTTCATGATACCCCAAGCACCTCCTACACAATCCGAGTTTTCTCAGGATTATCTTCTTTTCTGCGAACTGCAGTTCCTTAAACTTATTGCAAAAGAAGATTTTACCTTTGTGCTTCTCTGATCCACACACAATGCACACACTTTCAGACGGGGCTGTCTTTGTTGATTTAATGAATGCATGACTTCTTTCTGGCTTTCTTTCTTGCCTTTCCACTTTTTCTGTTACTCTTTACTCTGTCTCTCAAAGATTCCTTCCTCTTTCTTCAAGAACTCGAGAAGCTTGTCAAAGTGGTTTTCTGATGTGACCTCACTTTCAGGAGCCGTCACCAAAGTAAGCCAGTCCCTTTTCATGAACTCAGGAAGTTTACTTTCTATGGATTTGACTACAAGAGGGTTTTTTATGACCCCCGTGTCTCCAAGGTCAGTAAGATCCACTAAAGCCTTTTCCACTGTTTGGACAAGCTCAATCACTTTGCGTGGCTGGTTTCCTCTCATCACAGGAATTCTCTCTAATTCCTCCACAATTTCCATTGTAATCGCATAATTGTTCCCATATCGATTTTTAAGCACTCTGAAAATATCTACAGCAGTGTTGTAAGAGGACAGATGGAGATCTTTCACAATCCTGACATCTATGCTGTCTAATAATTGAATTTTCTTGACTTCCACAGATCCAGAAGGTTCTCCCTGTTGTTGAAGTTTTTCCCAGTCCTTCCTCCAACAATAGAAGTTTCTCTTGTTTCCATCGAACACAGGCAAACTTGCTGGTCTGAATCTCACAATTGGTGTGGCTTGACCTATAAATGGCGTTGCGTTTGGCATAGTTATTATACTGGGGTTTGCAAACTCACCGTTCCTTGCTTCAAGGTCATTGCTTCCTTCAGCCTTCTCACATGTCCCTCCAAGACTTTCCTTTCGTCATCAGGGGTCCATTTCTCCCAGCTTGACAAAGCTCTTAGTGCCTCTTTAACAAGTTTTGCAAGAAAGTCAAGTTGCACTTCATAGTTTTCATACTCACTGCTGTCAATAGCCATGCTTGCTACTCAATCACAGGTTTTCTCCGCTGCAGATATTGCACCAGTCACTTCGTGCAGTCCATATCTTGACCAGAGATTATTTCTAACAATTCTCCTCAATGACCGATAAAGCCATGATGAGCGAGTGCAGGTGTTTCGCGTCTTTCTCCAGGGAAACGCTGATGAGTGCTCGGGACGCTCGTCACACCGTGAACAATGTCTACTGAGAAGACGCTGTTTTGAGCGCTATGAAAGCAAATCCAATTTGCATGCACTTCCAATGGAAGAGAACTCTGGCTCAAATTAATACAGTAAAACGGACGCCATTGTTACTGTTCGTATCACTGTGTATCAGCTCGGACTCATCTCTTCAATAGGACTCATTTGTTCACCACACCGGTTAGAAATTTTGTCAGACCTAACAATAACAATTATTATTACTAGTGTGTGTTTTTAGTAATTGTTGGTTCGGTGTGTTTGAGTGCTCATTGTTGTAAAAGTTCAGTGACATTTTTATTTGTGCATGGTAGAAAGCAAATACTGATACTGACATAATGACATACAATAAATGTGGAAAATTGAACTACACGATTCAGGGAGCAGGCTACACAGTGAACTCCGAGCTACTTAAGCTCCACTGCTTTCTTCCACCCTCTCTGTCTCTGGTCCTGGGCTGTGCTCACTCAGTGTCAGTGTGAGAGGGGGAGTGACCAGCGGCTATAGCGGCAAAAGCTAGTGTGTGCTTCTTTTACCGATATATATTTACCGATATCATTTGCATTTCTAATCCAAACAACGTCAAACTTGGCACTGCACTTACTCGTGCCCATAGCGAGACACCTGTCAAGTTTGAAAGCCATCGGACTAACGGTTCGAGAGATATGTGAACAGACACACACACAGGCACACAGATAGACAGACATACGTTTCTGTATTTTATAGATAGATGTAGTAAAAAGTTACTCGAATCAATGAACAGCACTAAAGCTCCATTCTTACAGATCATTAACTAAAAAAAGTTGGTTTAGGCTTTAGTTACCCTTTAATATAAGTCTATTATTTGGCCTATATATTTTCTTATCTCTCGTTTCGAAGATGCGTTCTTCAGAGGGTGTCTCAGAGTCAGAACAGTATAAAATTGAGTATTATTCCTAGTGAAAAGTAAGTATTGTAATTTCTTAATGACTTTGGAATGTAGTGGTCAGTTTACTGAAATGAAGCAGTGTGTTGGCCAACAAATGCGAGTGCGACCTCCAGATGATGCAGCTTTCAAAATGAAATGAGGCGTTATAACTTTAGCATATCGATTTTCGATAAATTCAAGGTATTGGTGAGTCATTCCAAAACTAATTTCATGAGACCCATAGCTACTACAGTGACAGAAATAGAGATCTTAATGTTGCACATACTGTAAAGGAACACAGAATTTGAAGTATTTCATTAATGGTTTATTTTCATAAAGCCAGTTTCTACAAAAACTACATGTAAATGTTCTGTTATTAAAATAAAGGTCAATCAATTTGACTGCTGAAGCATTGGAGCAAAACTGTGGCAGTCTGGGCTTGAAACTACAAAAACTCTATAGAGAATTTGAGTAGAAGACCTTATTCACATCAGAGCCATTTTTGATGGCGAGGCTGTGAGGGATAGACGTAGCATACATCTCTTCAGTGGATTGTTCTGCTGATGAAACACTACAAATATATATAGACAAAAAACTTTAAAATTATAAGTGTATGAGCTTTATATACAGCTTTTAATAGCGGATGCCATTGAAAACACAGCAAGTGCCTCGCTTTTACTACCTGGCGCTGATCTGAATAAGGTCTCTCTCACATTTAGTAAACCCGCATCTGATTCCAAGCACATCGTCAATGCATTTTACAGACGAGCAGCAAGAAAGTTGTGAAATCGACTTCGGATGGATTTTGTTTTTAGTCACTTTGCACCGGAATGCACAACACAAGAAATAAAGACCGGAATAAAAGGTGCACAAGTGATTCAAGTGATTATACACACAATCTGAAAAATAGGCACTTTCAAATGTAGAGCATGATAGGCAAGCTCATATTCAGCAGTTGTTAAATGAATTAATCTGATGCAATATTTGTTTGCAGAGAGCAACAAATTTAAAGCCTTCATATTATGCATTATAAAAGTATTTTAATGCATTAATTATGCCTTGTGATGCACCTTATCATGAGTAATTGCAATCAGTTATAATACTTATCTATTCATTGTTACACCTTCAGAAAGTAAAATGCATTAAAACACATGACAATAAACCAATTTCAGATGTAACAAGGAATCTGCAAATATTATAATGCATTTTAACTTTGGTAACAATGATTTCTGAAAAGATGTAATGCATTATAATGTACAATTTGAATACCTTTATAATGTATTACACATAAAGGCTTTAAGTCCAAATTGTTTTCAGTATGTCAGTCTAAAAGGTAATGTATAGGTAATGCATAACCATTATATGACTTCTGAAAGAAAAACATTCAACAACGAAACGGAATCATGGTAATCATAATCATTGTGCACAATTTTTAACTATTAGAATGAACAAAAAGCACACATTATATAAGCAGATAACCTGTAAAGAAATTGTGTCAAAGTTCAGTTTAAGTACAGTAATTAATAAGATTATAAGATATTCATTTATGCTTTGATATCATATAAACAGAAAAGCGAGAATGCGACTTCAGTTTGGCAGTGCCGAGATAGGGTTAGAATGGAGAAAGTTCAACTTGTCATTGACAACATCTAATGCTTTCATACTTCCCCGTCAATCCCACTGAGCTTCCACCAAACCAATAAAATCATCATCTGCACAACATCAGAATCAAAAACAGCACCTTTCAGAGATACTGAAGAGAATTAAACGTGTATCAGACAACATTATGCAAACTATTTTGATGTTGACAGCAAACATTACAGTACACTTAAAAGTAAACAACACATTAATTGGTTCTTAAGGAAAAAACAGAAACACTGTCAGGACAAAACATGTAGATGGTGGATATGTGCGTTTAGAGTGGAATGTCCTGAAGAGGGTGTCCTTCCTTTCCGTCTTAATTTTCAGACATCTTGCGAATCATGTAGTTGAGGATGCCACCATGATGGAAGTAAGTGAGCTCCACATCCGTGTCAAACCTCATCTTAGCCTGAAATGTTTTCCCCGTGTCCAGCTGCAGAGATGAACGAAACACACCACATTTAATCATATGGAACAGGGGGGAAAAAAAGTGTTATTGTTTACATACAATTGTAGTATATAGCGTATATTTTTATATTTTCAGTTTTCATATTCATTTATTTAATTTTAGTACTTTTGTTAAGTGCTTTTGTCCTTTTTATTCTTTTTTATATTTCTATAGCTTAGTTTTATTTATTTATTTTTTCAGTTTTAGTTTTAGTAATTTATTTGCCAAGGCAACATTTAAATTTTATTTCAGATTTATTTCAAGAAAGAAAATTAATTTCAATAATTACATTTTTAATGTAAAAAAATAACACATTTTTTACATGAAATAATATTTTTTCTGGTCTCTAAACCCCTCCTTTCCAGGAGTCTACTCTGCTCTAATTGGTCCGATGGCCTAGTCTGTTATGATTGATCTACTCTGCTCTGATTGGTATGATGGCCCAAGGCTGTAGTGATTTGCCTAATCTATTCTGATTGGTCAGACAGCTCAGTCTGTTGTGATTGGTCTACATTTACATTTATTCATTTAGCAGACGCTTTTATCCAATGCGACTTACAAATGAGAACAATATAAGCAGTTAAACTGACAGTAGGACAACAATATGCAAGTGCTATGACCCTTCTCAGTTTAGTCTAACACAGTACATGTTAATTTTTGTAAAGAAATTTTTTTTTTATATATATAGAATAGAATAGAAGAGAAAGTGTTAGTATTACTGGATCAAGTGCGGTCTACTCTGCTCTGATTGGTCAGAAGGTCCAGTCTGTTGTGATTGGTCTACCACTTACTGTGTGTGCCGAAAACAAACCGCTCATTACCATATCTGAATTTCAGCTCCGGAGGCTTCCATAAAATTTGATACACAGTGATACGAACAGTAATGATGGTGTCGGTTTTACAGTATCAATCTCATCCTTTGGATGAGTGGATATGCTTTTGCAGCACTGAAAACAGCATCTTCTCAACATGTCGACAACACGAAAACTCGTCCAGTCTCAGCTACAACTACAGTGTTTGAGGGCGGGTAAAAGTAGACGTGGTTCACAGACAGCCAATACAGACCATAGATGAGCATTATGCAAATTTGTTACATACCTACGTAGGTTCATGCAGAAAGTAGGACGAATTACTGACGACTCATTTCAGGCAGTTTAAAATTGGTTCTTTCTTTTGGGACTTTGCAGACCTTTTACATTACAAACTACATGAAATATAATATCCAAAAAAGCATAATAGGGGCATTTATTTACTGCTGTATACTTTTGGTAGGGTGTTGTGTGGCCACATGATGTAAAATGTGAGCTCCTGAAGAGAAAGCAGTTGAGAGCTGCTGATTTAAGGCAGGGTTTGTGGTGGAATCATAAGCTCTACCTTGATGTCCACAGTCATTCTGGGAGTGAGCTGTGGGGGAATCATCACAGTGTATCGCTCGCGGCCAGTGAGCCCGAGGCTTTCAGCGCTGTCACCCGGCAGGTACTCAAGAGGAATGATGCCCATGCCCACCAGATTACTGCGATGAATCCGCTCGTAACTCTCTGCTAGTACAGCTTTGATGCCCTAAGGGAGAAAATCAATAGCAGTAGCAGTTTCACTGAGAGGGTTGCACACTACAGCCTTTTTTGTTTTATCCAGAAAATGACTGTTTAACTATCAAAGGCCCTGTTTACACCTGGTATTAAGATGCGTTTTAGTCGATCAGATCACGAGTAGATAAGTGAGACATTCCTGTTTACACCTGGTATTTTAATCCATGTCTTTTGTCCACTTTCAACCACTTCTGTCCTGATTTCTTTGATGGGAGGGTCTATGGACAGTTAATGGGCTTTTTCAGAACTTTTGATCTAATGGACAAAATAAGCTTGCGCAAAAAGACAGAAAAATCGTTTCTGTTCTGACAGCAGCAAGACCACAGCACATGCTGTGAGTGTGTGTTAGAAATCAGGAATGGTGAGAGAACATTGTGCTTGGAACGTTTTTGTCTTTAAACCAAACTCTTCAGCAGACAAAGTTAATCCCGTCTGGCTAGTGCACTTCAAATAATGTTTACACCCATTAAGTCAGTAGGCGGAGAGTAGGCGGTGTTTTGTGGCTGTTCGAACACATTCGATCAGATGTGCATCTACACTACGAAAGCAATCCGGTCAAATACTACCTCTGGAAGTGGGCGAAAGTGAACAAGCTCATGGTGACGCCGTTTACACCTGTATTTAGCTTCGTCCACTTGTGATCCGATCGCATCTTAATAACAGGTGTAAAAAGAGCCAAGAGTAAAGAAGACGCATTCAAAATATAAATACTAAAAATAATAATGGGTGAGCAACCACTTATGAAAAAAAGAAGTACACTTAATTTTAAAATTAGTAATCATAATATACTTTAAAAACACACACTTAAGTACACACTGAATATAATGATATTGGACACTTAACTTACCCACTTAAGTAGAACTTAAATACATCTTTATATGTAATTTTATAATTACTTCTGTTGTCTTTAAAGTATGGTTAAAGTGTACTGCTGAATGTACTAACAAGCATTTATGTTAAAATGAAATGCATTTAATTTCTATTGAAACTTGTATGGCATATATATAAATACATTTGTACTTACACATTTGTAATAACAAAGTTGCAATTTAGTACATTTCAAAATATATGAACGAATAACACTTCAGTTAGAAATATATTACAGTACTTTACATGTGCTTTAGTATGTTAGTCAACACATCAAAATAAGTATATTTCTTTAAAGCATGACAGAAGATTATTAAAAAAATAATGATGTATGATTATTAAAATGTACTTTAAAGTAAAACTTTTAATTTTACATTATTACAAAGTGCAATTTTCAGAAGTGTACTTAAGCGTGTTTAGAAACAGTCATGAAAGTGTTCTCTCTTTAAGTACACTTAAGTGGCCTTTTATTTGATTTATATAATATCATCTGCAAGTACAGGTTTTTATATATATATATAATTCATATTTGAAATACACTACAAGTGCACATTCAATCCAATTAAGTCCACTTCTTTTTAACAAGGGACATCACATTCAGACAAGATTCAAATTGATTGAGACTTCAAAAAATAAAACTGCATTGGCACAACTGGAAAAATATTTTATCCCATACATGTAGTTTCCAGACAGACATTGATCATCGTGTCCAAGTCACCATCAATCTAGATGAACTATAAACCTTACCAGGAGGAAGGGCCCTTTAGCAGCCCAATCTCTAGAGCTTCCTGATCCATACTCTTTGCCTGCCAGAATCAAGAGAGGATGACCAGCCTGCTGATATTTTTCTGCAGCATCAAACACATCCATCTGTAAAAAAAAAAAAACACACACAACACACAAAAACAACATTTTATTACAATTGTCAAATCTGAACATTTCTCTGGTATGGAAAAACGTGTTAAAAAATAACATGGGTTTATAGTATATTAATCTAATGGATTAGTATAATAATCTAATGGATTATTAGTATAATAATTAGTTTGACATTAACTTTTTGCTCACCAGCCACAGTGGCTAGTGGTTTTCCAAAGTTACTCGCCACTCAGCATTTGCACTGGCCACAATTTTGACATCGATACCATGGGGAAAAACTTCCATATAGATATTTTTAATATTATCTAATAATTTGGCAGCCGGTATATTAGGCTGCCGTCACTTTAAAGGTGCCGTAGAATGGATTATTTTATTATTTTATAATGTTTTCTGGGGTGCCCTTATAATGTTAGTATGTTTTTTAGATCAAAATTTGTTATAATTTAGAAATAAAAGGCATATTTCCTAGCCTGATTTCATCCTCTGATTTGAACACTCAGTTTGAAGGGGCGTGTCTGCTGTGAGACTTCAGTGTTGTTGCCCACTGCTGTGATTGGCTGACATGCTTGCATATGAAATATCTAGCATTACATGTAGAGCTATCTGGAAAACTTTTACTATTACAGCTTTTATACGTTTTTACTATTACAGCTATCGGGATTAACGAATCATGAGAAGTTTTTTAAGTATTTAGATCTATTCCCATCACATAAAAGGTTGCAGTGATGAGCATTGAGCAGATGACAGCCTGTTGATCGCGTGAATGAAGATCTTATCACTGCAACGCGATTTACTGATGCATAAACAGTGTTGAACGACTTTGAGAGAAAGATTATCTGTCTGAACTTGAACAATTACACATCAGAAATTCACATAACCCACTGGTTCTCTTCATTGATGAAGGAGCTAAAAAAATATTTTTGTGTTCATTTGTACATCCAAACACTGAGCAACTGCCATGCTTCGTTCGCTCGTTTGCAAGCCATGATGTCTCTCGAGGAAAAAACAATATCGCGCTGGGATTGTGTGTATTGTGCACAATTTTTTTCATTCCTGCAGATTTTGTGCTCACACCCAAAGTGCACGCACATAAAGCCAAGTGTATTGGCTATATAAACCAGTATAAGGGGTCTGTGCGTCTGGTCTTAAATTAAAAAAATTCAAGCCCCGTAACACCAACAATATTCATTCGGATCAAATGAAATGAGTAAGTGAGGGGAGGCGGGTTTGAGTGTCAACTCTCTGTCGGAGAGATGAGAAAACAAGAAAGCACAGCTGGTATCCTGTATCTATTCGGCAGAAAATGAGTATTGGAAGCGTTTCAGATATTTCAGTATCAATATGTATAAAAAAAATCTATATTTTTGACAACACTACATTGCACTTACTTTATTATTTCAGATGCCTTTTTAAAAGACTACAATTGAAAAATAAATTATATCAAATCCAACCCGCCAAAGTGGCTAATAGGAGTGATTGCGATACACACCACTGCTGAAATCCACCCACATTTGGCGGGTGTTAACGTCAAGCCCTGAGTGTGTGTGTGTGTGTGTGTGTATGTGTGTCTATATATATATATATATATATATGAAAAAAATACAGTCTCCTACCGTCTCTCCTGTAGGAAGATAAGTGGTGCTTGGAGCTTGCTTGTTTATAAACTTGTTAAAAAGGCGGATGTTTGCAAATGTGCCTCGAGCCATGACTGCGTCGTTGCCTCGACGAGAACCATACGAGTTAAACTCTCTTGCAGTGAGTCTAGCAAAGGAAAGGAATATTTCATTAGTCACAGTGTTTCGAGTCATATCTCAATTTTAATGACAATGTAGGCCTACAACTTTTTTTGCTAAAACAATGTATATCAGACTACAGAGAGATAGTCATGTAACAGCTTGAATTCTTGAGGATGCTAAAAGTCTTACCCATGGCTAGTTAGGTAGCGTGCAGCAGGGCTGTTGCGTGCAATGTTACCAGCAGGCGAGATGTGGTCTGTGGTCACAGAATCTCCCAAATTCAGCAGTACATATGCATCTGTTATGGGCTTTGGTGTCTGGAGATCCCGGGTCTAAAATTGTAATAGCAGCAAAGCAATATATGTTTACAGTTCTTGCCTACCCTTGTCAAAGTTTCATTGTATTGAATGTACACTAGTGGTATTAAAAAATAATAATTATATACATTTAATAAAATAAATGGTTACTTAAGTGTACTTAAAGAGAGTACACTTGCATGCAGTACCAATGTTTCTTAACACAATAATTCCAAATTATTATTTTTTACTTCAAAGTTCATGTGCGCCACCTTGTGGCTGATTTTCACAAAAATTGGTACACATTCATTTTCACAAGATGTACAAATATGTCATTTTTTATATATATATTTCAAAATACTGCTCCTTTAAGCGGGTAAAAAAAAAACTCTAAAGTTTAGCTAATTGTATTTAATATCAATTTAAACTATAATACATTTTATTAACATTAAATGTCTGAAACCATTACATTCAGTTTGCACTTAAGTATATTAATTTAAAGTATATTATTTAAATAAGAACTCTTTTTAAAAGTAGGCTAAAGTGCACTTCTTTTTCATAATGGTACAGTTATGACACTGAACACATATTAAAAAAACAAAAACAGTATACAATACCAGTCCATCAAAGAAAGGTGGGGATTTTATGTAAGTGGAACTGGAATCCCAGTTGTACAGTTTGTCAGAGGAGGCTTCCAGGGAGTTCCAGCGTTTATTCACTTTCTGAATATGAAAATAGACAAACACTACAGTTCAATTTATTACATTTACTTTTTGTATCTGGACATTGTTTTGATTTATGATAATTTAAAAGTACCTCAATTTTCTCATAGACCTCCTTAAACATGGCAGGAATGACAAACTTTCTCTCCACCACCTGGATTTCCTCTCGTGTGGGCCAGATGTCCCTTAGGAAAATCTCTTTTCCCTTAGAGTTCACAGCTGGATTAAGACAGGCCGAGAAACACTGTTGCTTTTGATGCTCTTTGGGGAGAACCAAGCATTGTAATGTAAAATAATGAAATTAATACCTGGTAAATATTACTTACCTAAAGGCTCTTTTTCAAAATCTATCCTCACTGTGCCTGCGATAGCATAGGCAATGACCAGCGGAGGAGAGGCCAAGTAATTGGCACGTGTGTTGGGATGGACACGACCCTCAAAGTTTCTGTTTCCAGACAGGACACCAGCAGCAACCAAATCACCCTGTGACATAAAAAAAAAATCATTCTTTTTTTTCTCTAAATATTATAACATTATCCAAAAACATTATAAAATAAAGAGTAAAAGCTTGTTTACCTGAGTAATTGCCTCTACAACCTGCTCTGGAAGGGGTCCACTGTTTCCAATGCAGGTCATGCAGCCATAACCAACAACCTCAAAACTAAAGACAGATAAATATTATTATAAATTTGTTAAAGATTTTGTAAGCATATTGTGTAGTTATGCTGTCCTCGTATTTTGATGGTTTCTCACCCTAACTGAGTGAGGAAGTCCATGACTCCACTCTCTTTAAGGTAGTAGGTGACCACTCCACTCCCTGGAGACAGACTGGTCTTTATGTACGGCTTGACACTGAGACCACACCGTACAGCCTTCTGAGCCAAGAGACCTGACGGAAATAAAGAGAAGCATTACATTGCCATAGACAAATATACATTGAACATATTTATTAAGTCAGTGGTTCTCAAGATAGATATGTGTAGACATTTGACCGCTCCAGGCACGTTGACGCGCGCGCCATCTTGGAACGGTCAGCGTGTCGTCACTCACAGTAAGAATCAATGATACCACAACATTGTGCAGCTTCTGGTTGTGAATCTGACAACATTTAAATTCCAAAAGAAATGGAATAACCTTTGGTTTGTGTTTTTATATCTATTAACTCAATGGTACTTTTTAATTAATTTATTTTTACTATGGTAACTTTTTAATAGTCTATTAGCTAGCGCTAGTCTGGCTATCACCAGACCAAGCTCAATCTTTTAAGACTGAACATTGGTCTGGGGAGTCTGCTATGTATTTTCTACTGCACAAGAGGCGTGATCCACGGGCATAGTTCAAATGACTCTGTATGCAATTGAATAGTCCTTCAACCAATCAGACCAACGATCCAGGTGACATACTTTGCAGAGCGACGCGAAAACTCCAGGCAGGAAATGTGTAACCAAACGTGTTGATCAGCGGTTTGCAGAAGCAGCAATGGAATCGAACGATTTTTGCAGGTTGTGCAAAAAAAACATGAAAGTTAATGGTATTTACACCCACTCGAGCGATTTGTTTGCTAAAAAGAAGCCATTGAGCGTCGTCGAGAGGTTAAAAGGAATTGGACAGAGCCGTAACGGATCTGGAATTGGATTGGATTAAACCTGCTAATAGCGCACCAGGTGGATAAGCCAGTTTGTGATTGGTTCCCGCAAAGTTGTAAAGGAAGCAGCAGAGATAAATGTACAGGTTTCCAGCCTGAGCTGCAGGGCGAAATCAAATTGCCGGCAGATCAGGCTAGGTTTACCCAGTCTAAGCTAGCACCTTCGTCTTCTTGTATTGTGTTAGTTTAGCAAAAACACCAGCTGAAGTCTATTGCAGATATAGATATTCACAGATGCGTCGAACTACGGTTGCAGACGCTCAGTCCACTTGCTGTCGAGTGTTCATGGACCGGCTTTGACCGTTCCAATTACTTTTATGATGACTTTTTCTGGGGCTTAAAAGTGGTAGTTGCGTAGCTGTCAATGGAGGGACAGAAAGCTCTCAAATGTCATTAAAAAGATCTCCATTTGTGTTCCGAAGATGAACGAAAGTCTTACGGGTTTGGAATGACATGAGGTTGAGAAATAAATGACAGAATTTTCATTTCTGGGTGAATGAACCCTTTAAAATCTGTCCTTAAAGGGACAGTTCAAACAAACATTAAAATGATATCACTAGAACGATTCTAGAGAGTCATATGGACTACTTTTATGGTGTTTTTTCAATGCATTTTCATATATTTAAAATATGGAAAAGAGCAGCCTTATAACCATTCTTTTGTGTTAAAAAGGAGGGGAAAACCTTGCTTGAAGTGACTTGAGTATGAGTGGATGAATTATACTTTGGGTGTAAATGATCCCTGTGGGCAGACGTACCTGCTCCCAGCATGACTGAGGGGTTACTGGTGTTGGTACAGCTGGTAATGGCTGCGATGACCACAGATCCATGAGAGAGTGAATACTCTGCACCGTTAAACTGGAATGGTACTTGAACATCATGGCGCTGGGGAGCCACCTGGAATCCTTTAAAACCTTGCTGTAGACAACAGACAATAATGGATGATAAAGGTGTGCAGGAATATTTCTCTAGACATGAATGGTTGCTTCAGCACTGCTTTAAGGAAATTAAAATCTGATGTTTATGGATTTTATGACTGTTATGTCCATATATTAGCTTTGAGATCATCTTTAGGCTAAGGAAATATGTCAGTACAGGATTGTATGAAGCCCACTTCCACCACATGAGGGAAAAAATATTTTTTTGAAAAAAATAAAATCAAAATTAATTATTAAAATAAATAAAGGGAAAAAAATAAATGAATTAAAATAATAAAAATGTTGAAATGATATACTCTCTTAATTATGAGGAAAAATTAAATTAAATTATGACATACTAAGTCTTGATTATAAGATAAAAAGTCAAAATTATGTAAGTATATAATAGTTATGTAATAATCACAATTTCAACTTTGTCAGTTGTGACTTTATCTCATCATTTAAGTTGAAATTGACAAACAATTGATGTCAACTGTTTTTTGTCAAATTTAACTCGTGTAATAATTTTTTCAACTTTTTGCAATAAAGTTTCAACTATTCAACTATTTGTGCAATAATTCTGAGTGATAATTTCAACTATTTATGTCAATTTCGACTCATGTCAAAATAGATTTTTTATGTTAGTTTTAACTTAAACTGAAATCATGACAAAAAGTCTTAATTATTACATTAGTTGAAAAACTAGCACAAAAAAAACAATTATGAAGTTGAAATTATGATATCATTGTTTTTTATGTCAATTATGAATTTATGTAATAATTACTTTTTGGCAATTTCAACTTATGCCAATTTCTTTTTATGACAGTTGTGGCTTTTTATGTCAATTGCATTTAATGTCAGTTATGCCTAATGTCAAATGAAATAGGCTTTCACAGGAATTCGATTTCTGCTCATCATGTAATTTCGTGGGATTGCTAAGCTTTTAGTTTAGCACAGTGGTCATTTACTCTTTAAAATGATTAGTTTTTCATACACAATATATTATGATTGAACAAGCCTCACTCTATTTCATTTTCAATTTTGGCTGTGGAGCTGAACTATCTGTTGCTTTTTCAAAAGCACAAAACTGGGAAAGACCTCAAAAAGTGTGTAGAGAGATTACTTTTGGGGGATCCATGAGGAAACAGAATACTGCATTATCTCGAGAATCAAAGGGAACGTGTGTCCTGTGTGTTTTCCAGGTATTACTGTGACATGTACCTTGGCCGCTAAACACGATTCAAAGTCCTGCTTCATGTCTGATACAGCCACTTTGTCATGTGGCCGTTTAGGACCACTGCAGCAGGGGACAACCGTACTGAGGTCCAACTCAACAACCTGGATGTGAAAAAATGAGAGACACACATACATTTAGCAGAAAGTGGTGCAGACAGCAGTGACTAGTGCAAACATATCAGTGAACCGCACATTTGTGTTGGGTTTAGATACCTGAGTGAACTGTGGATCTTGAGAAGTGTTGCTGTAGTCTCTGAACATGCCCACCGCTCTCAGATACTTTTCTATGTAACTTAGATTCTCCATGTCCCTCCCTTAAAAACAAATATGTATAAAACACACATAAACAATGAGAGTCCAGTTTCCAACCTTCTGATATCCGGTAAAGTAATTCCACCTTACTGACCACAGGAGAATGTAGTTCCCCTTGTGAAAAAGAAGTGTGCTTAATTGTACTGAATATGCACTTCAAATCTTAAAAGTATTTCTACAAAATAAACTATACTACTGTTTATAATATTAATTCAAAAATAATAAAAGGCCACTTAAGTGTACTTAAAGAGAGTATAATTTCATAACTATGTATCTTAACCCACTGTGTTAAGAAAGTGCACTTTATAATAATGTCAAATGTCAAAAAGTTTTACTGTATATACAATACTGTATTTTACTGTTTTACAATATATGCTCGTCAGTATATTCAGCAGTACACTTTAACCATATTTAAAAGACAATAGAATTATGAAATTACAGATAAATATGTACTTAAGTGGGTGAAAAAAACTCTAATGTTCAGCCAATTGCATTTAATATAAATGTAAACTATAATATATTTTCATTTATTTGAAGTTAACATGCATTTAAGTGTCCGAAAGCAGTTTGAGCAAAGTTTTTTGGTAACATTTTAGTTTAGGTTCCAATTCTCACTATTAACTACGACTTTTGCCTCAATAAACTCCTGATCACTGCTTATTAATAGTTAGTAAGGTAGTTGTTAAATTTAGGAATTGGGTAGGATTAATAGATGTAGAATATGGTCATGCAGAATAAGGCATTAATATGTGCTTTATAAGTACTAATAAAAAGCCAATATCCTAGTAATATGCATGCTAATAAGCAACTAGTTAATAGTGAGAATTGGACCCTAAACTAAAGTGTTACCAGTTTTGCTTTTGTCTTTTTAAAGTATGCTTAAGTGTACTTGAAAACTGATCAGGGACAGGTTAACGTACCCGTCTGCGTCAGATATTGAATGCTGATGGGGTCTACAGGGAAGAAGGCAGCGGTGGCTCCATACTCAGGGCACATGTTGGCGATGGTGGCACGGTCAGCGATAGACAGCTGGGCAACACCAGGGCCAAAGAACTCCACAAATTTTCCAACCACACCAACTTGCCGCAAATGCTGTGAAGATAAAGAATATGATGAAACAAAGCAACTTATCCATTAAGTTCTTCTAGTAGGGAGAATATTTTTAACGTTTCCAATATTTTCACACCAAAGCCACCATAAAATCAGACTTGGCAAGACTTCCATACCTTGGTGACAGTCAGCACTATGTCAGTGGAGGTGATGAATTTGTTGGGTGTCCCCTGTAGTTTGTAGCCAATGACCTCTGGCAGCACCATGCTGATGGGTTGACCCAACATGACCGCCTCTGCTTCAATTCCTCCCACACCTGCTCCGAAAGATCTGAGGTTACATCTCAGCAGAACATTGTGTTTATTACTGAATTTATCATTTCTTTCTCTTTAATTACCAGCCCAACACTAATACACAAATGTAACTTTCTTTTTTGCCTTAAATAACAAAAATATAACTAAGGTCGGGATTATGAGATGCAAAGTCGTAATTATGACATTAGTCAAAATGATGCAATAAGTGATAATTATGACATGAAAGTAAAAATGATGTCAGAATTATGATCTTTGTATTAAATATACATAAACTATTATATAAAATGGAATTATGAGATAATAGGTAGAAATTGTCATAATTATGACTTGTGTATTGACATACATAAAATGTCAAAATTATGATATACTAAGTCAAATTACATGAAAGTTGAAATTGTCATAATTATTACTTCTGTACTGACACGTAAAATGTCAAAATTATAAGATACTAAGTCATAAATATGAGATAAGAGGTCAAAATTGTGACAATTATGACTTGTATATTATGATTATGATGTATAATTTTCATGTTATATATAAGTCATAATTATAAGATAAAAAGCTGAAATAGTATCTCATAATTTTGACATTTTATGTGTCATAAAATACAAGTCATAATTATGACACAGTTTAAACTTTTTGTATCATAATTATGCCTCTGTATCTCATAATTTTGACATTTTGTGTATGTCATAATAATACAGAAGTAATAAATATGACAGTTTCAACTTTTTGTCTCATTATTATGCCTTCGTATCTCATAATTTTGTCACAAATATACAAGTCACAATTATGACACTAAGGCATAATTATTATGAGACAAAAGTTTAAATGGTCATAATTATTTGAAATTGTCATAATTCTTTTTTAGGACATAAATAAAATGTCAAAATGTTGAGGTACTAAGCCATAATTATGAGATAAAAAGCTGAAATTGTGTCAGAATTATGACTTGTGTAATAGCACCTGTACATAAAATGTCAAAATTATGAGATACTAAGTCAAAATTATTACATGAAAGTTGAAATTGTCATAATTATTACTTCTGTATTATGACACATAAAATATCAAAATCATAAATTACAAAATTATAAAAAAGTCATAATTATGAGATAAAAAGTTGAAATTATGACAATTACGACTTTGTATCTGATAATTTCAACATTTTGTGAAAGTCATACGTAATAGAATACATGTAAAATGTAAGTCATATTCATAATACATTTTGTATCCACCCTCTATCCCCCCACAGCTGCTTCAATAATTTTGAATGGATGTGTATGCCATATTGTTGCAATAACATGCACAAGACACTTTAAGCTATTTTTATTGTTTTAACTTATTGTTTTTGTGTGTTGGTATATGTGGGTAATATGGATGAATACAGTTTGTTTTCTATGAGAGATATCAAATTTCGTTGTATACCATGCAATGACAATAAAGGTAAAACTAAACTAAAAAAATATAAAACAGAAGTCATAATTATGACAATTTCAACATTTTATGCACAAATCATAATTATAACATAATTTTGATACTTTATGCATGAGTCATAATTATGACCATTTCAACTTTTTATCTAATAATTATGACTTTTTAATCTCATAAATATAAATTAAGGCCCATTCATACCCAGATCACATAACTGTAAATGACTTAAAATAATGAAACTACTGGTGATTCTCGATGAGTTTCACTCACCCCAGCCCAGCACTCCCAACCCGTCGATCATGGTTGTGTGCGAGTCCGTTCCCACCAGGCTGTCCGGGTAGAAGAAACCATCCTGGTCAAACACAACCCTGGCCAGGTACTCCAGATTGACCTGATGGACTATTCCTGAACCCGGAGGAATGATCCGCATGTTCCGGAATGCTTTAGAACCCCACTGTGAACCAATACATTTAGTTCACAACCAATCATCATCTTCATATCTTGAAGAGACAAACAATATCAAAACATGTCAAATACAGAGGGGGGAAATTACCTTTAAAAACTCGAATCGTTCCTTGTTCCTTTCAAATTCAAGGTCTTGGTTTTTCTGAACGCTGTCAGACCTTAAAATATGGAAAATGTATATTTAAACGTAATAAACTGTTGAACTGGGTAGTTATGGTGATAGTTCACCCAAAAATGAAAATTCTGTCATCATTTACTCACCCTCGTGTCGTTCAAAACCTGTATGACTTTCTTTTTGTCTTCAGAACACAAAAAGAAGATATTTTGAAGAATGCTGGTAACCAAACAGACATTTCTCAAAAATATCTTCTTTTTGAGAACAACATGAGGGTGATTAAACGATGACAGAATTTTAGGGTGAATTATTCTTTTAAATTATCATTCACTTATCACAGACTGCAAATCCCAAGACAAGAGCTCCAGATGACAATTAGGTTTAAATTTTAATTTTTAGTTGTGACAGAGACATTTAGGAGCTCACAAGGACAGAGCCCAAAAATTAATAATAAATAAATAAATAAATAAAAGACAGACAGACAGACAGGCAGACAGACAGATAGATGTTTTTAATAGTCTTCTGTCATGTTTTAACTTATTTTGCTGTGTTGACTAACATACTAAAGCACATGTACAGTAACATACTTGATTATAATTTAACTGTAGGGCAAAATTCAATTTTACATTTAAGTTAATATATTTAAAATGGACTAAATTGCAACTTTATCATTACACATGTGTAATTACAAATATATTTAAATAAATTACAGTAAAATAATAATAAATAAACAAGATAACAAAGTATATTTTAGCTTACCATAAATGCTTGCCAGTACATTCAGCAGCACACTTTAACCATTTTTCAAAGATAATAGAAGTAATTATGAAATTACATATTAAGATGTATTTAAGTCCTACTTAAGTTGGTTAAAATAAGCTCAGCTATGTCCATTAAATATAAATCTAACCTATAATTTAATATACTTTAACATGCAATTAAGTGTCCGAAAACACAAAACAAACTTATTTTAAAAGTACCCATGAATAGTACCCTTTTTAAAAGTATACGTTTTTTGCACAAGGGTTAACAGTGGCATTTTCTCATGCTCACTGTCTATAATTAAGCACTTAAACACAAAGCATACACACTCTCTAAATAAATACTCAGTTGGCGTAGGTAAATACTTTTAAATAAACCCTGTAATACAACATGAACCTATTTAAAACATGAACTCTGTACATGAAAACAGACATTAAACAGAGGCTGTTCTGAAATATCGACAGATAGACAGAGACATAAAAAGCAATTTTACATTTCTGTCAAATGAACCTACTTCCTGTTGAAGTCAACCTGAATGGAATGATCTATGACAAGGTCTGCCGGACAAACTGGATTAATCTTCTCAGGGTCGCCCTGTAATTTTTTCACTGCGTCACGCATGGCTGCAAAGTCGACCACTGCAGGAACCCCCCTGTGCACAGCGAATAAACAATGAGACAAATATGTAACAGACAGATAGAAAGCTGTGAAAATATGAAACAGTTTATGGAAACTTTTTAGACAAAAATAATTTTTTTAATTTGCATCTGTGTTTTTTGTTGATCATATTTGTTACAACAGGTCTTTATTACTGATATAGTGAGAATATGAAGCTCACTTTACTGTGTATGATTGCATAATATGCAATTTGGTGCTGTTGCTGACATTTACATGGCCAAATATTACGAAGAAATTCCAGGCATGCATGTGATCAGCTAAATACAAAAAACAAGGAAAACCTATTTCAAACAATAAACCATCAAGCTTTTATTTTGGCGGGAAACCGCAGGAAGACAAATAGCGAGTACAAATAGCGATGCAGATTAACACTAGGCGATTTCCTAAGCAGATATTGACTTATATATTAAGGACTATATTAGGGGGAAGCACAGGCGAAGCACTGCTACTTGGGCGTGATATCTCTGCGCCCAAGTAGCAGTGCTTCCCCCTAATATAGTCCCAAGTCAATATCTGCCTAGGAAATCGCCTAGTGTTAATCTGCATCGCTATTTGTACTCGTTGTGAATACGCAGGCCACAAGAAGTAATTAGGTGGTTTTTTTTATTTTTTTATATCACTTTTACTCAGGACATGCTAGCTGGCAACAAAGGATTCCATTCATTATGCTAAGCTAAGCTAGCGCCGACCCTGTCAAACTAAAACAATGCATGCACTGAGACAAAAATGCATTTGCCCACCTATCTAAATGTAGGAAAGAAGGTGAACAAGCCCTATTTAAAAAAAACGGTGGAGTGTTCCTTTAACACCGTTTTCAAGTTTTACTCGCATTTGACGCTTTGAACCCTGGCTAACATGCTAAGAGTGTCCCGCAGATGTCTTACAAATTTACGTATCAAATATGACACAGTAGGCTATATAGGGTAAAAACCTACGTGAAGTCTTGCAAGATGACGCGGGCCGGTCTGAAAGGCACCTCCACAGTCTGACTCTGCGTCACCTTCCAGTTGAGGATTTTCTCCACATCCTCCTCCTTCACCAGGAACCCATCGCAGTTCCTCACTGCTGACTCCAACAGCACACGGATCGAGAAGGGAAGTTGGTCTTCAAAGAAAGGTACAGAGAAGGACACAGTCATGTCTCCAGTCATCACAAAATTCATAATAACCCTGAATGCAGGACAGCTGATGTAACTTTCACTACTTGAATGGTTAGAACAGGGGTGTCCAACCCAGCTCCTGGAGGGCCACTGTCCTGCAGAGTTTAGCTACAACTTTTATTAAGCACTTATTATGTCTTCAGACTCACTAGATACTTCCTAGCAAGTGTGTTAGAGCTGGTTGGTCTGCAGGACGTTGGCCCTCCAGGAGCAGGATTGGACAACCCTGGGTTAGACAATTCAACGAGGCAAACATAAAATGTGTAAAATGTCTTACCATATCTGGGGTCTTTAAGTTTTTTAAGGTTGAAAAACTTGTGGCCAGGCTTCTGGGGGTCCAGAGGCTCAATAGTGTGTGCATAAGGGTTCGTCATAACTAAAAACACGCTTCCTTACTGCACACTCTTGAACCCTGATATTGAGAGGAAGAAAACAATGTAAGTAACTCATTTACTAATTAAACATTTTTAGACATGATACACTGGTAATAACATCAAAGTATGGTATTATGCATACATTCTCTTTTGAAAAAGAAGTGCACTAAACTGTATGTAAATTTGTAGAGAACTTTAAATATTAAAAGTATTTGTTTTAAACTGTACACCCAGATAATAGATTGATTAAATAAAAGGCCACTTAAGTGTACTTAAAGGAGCACACTTTCATTACGGTTTCTTAACACACTTCAAGTGCACTGTCATCATGTGAAAAGTTTTACAGTACATTTCAAATAATTCTGCTTTAATAATCTTTTGTTGTGTTTTAAAGAAGTACACTTAATTTGATGCGTTGACTAACATACTAAAGCACATGTAACATACTTGATTATACATTTAATTGTAGCGTTTTTCAATATTTCAAGTTTAATATATTTCGAATGTACTAAATTATAACATCATTACCATGTGTACTTATACAAATATATGACAAAAGTTAAATAGATATGACATTAAAGTATATTTTAGTTTACCACAAATGCTTGTCACTACAATCGGCAGTCACTTTAAGTGTTTTTCAAAGACAACAGAATTATGAAATTACATATAAAGATGTACTTAAGCTCAACTTAAGTGTGTCAAAAAAAGCCCTCTAAGGATCAGTTAATTGCATTAAATATACATTTCAATATAGCCTAATATAACACATTATCATTTAATTGCAATTAATATGCGATTAAGCGTTTGAAAACTACATTCAGCTCACACTGGCATACATTATTTTAAAGTATTTTCTTAAGTCATAAGTACTCTTTTTAAAAGTATGCTAAAGTGTACTTCTTTGTTGCAAGGGTTTAAGAAGGCTGACCAGCACTTGCAGTTCACTATTAAATGAAAAAACATTTTAAATAGACCTTTAGTCCTGTTCTGAAAGGCAATATAATTCCAGTAAAATCTCCAAAACAGAAAATCCAGTCAAAACTCCAAAACAGTAAATCTCCAGTTCAGTTCAAGTGCAAATGGAAGATCTGGCACTTTATCCGCCTCTATTCAACACCAAAGGCTTGAGAGCTTCCCAGAATTAAGAGGTTGGTACGTGACAGCCGGGACGACACCAGCTGCCAGCACACAGCACAAGAGATCAAGGAGGCAAAACTTTATCACTGCCTTCACACAGACTAGTTTATACAGAAGCTGCGTGTTGACAAATCTACGGTTTACATCACAGCCTTGATATCTGCTTGATCTTACAGAGATAAGTGAGATCAGTTTTATGCAATGAGATAAACATGGCCCTATCCAAAACTGTCACAGATAATGAACTGTATGGTATTTGTCTTGGATTCCACACAACAGTCAAAAGAAACTCATACATGAGTCTAGAGATTTGGAAATGGTTTGGGCTGGTTGTGGAGTGATGCATCAGGTGAGTGATCAGGCCATGACGTTAAACCAGCCTTCACAATAGTCCAAAGAAAAGCCAACTCTCTTTGCTCATTGCAATTTCCTAATGTTTCAATCCATCCATTTTTATCCAAGTCATAGGTCATGAATCACGATTGCTGTGTGGCAGTCTAACCTAACTGTGTTTCTACATAAAATTACTATATTTAACCTCTGAATGGGATAGTTCAATTATTTGATGTGCTCTACATACAGTAATGTTTATGTGAATTAAAGTCTAAATTAAATTAGTTCTTCATATACAGAAATACGATCATGTCCCTTCAGAAGACTGGGATTAAACCACTTGAATCATGAGGAATTCGTTTACAATGCCTTTATGAACATTTTGAAGCATCAAAGTTTTGGTTGTGTGAACTTTCAAAGGTAAAATCTATCAAGTTTTATTAAAATGATCTTCATGTTTTTTTCGAAGATGAACAAAACTCTTCTGGGTTTAGAACAGCATGAGGCTTGCTTACCATCTAATCTACCCAGACCAGAATATGTGGCATTTTTAAGAGATGATAAACAATATTCGCTTCACCTGTGACTGGTCATAATGTTTTGGCTAATCAGTGTATATCGGTCCATGTTTAATTAAAAAAATACTCTAGATGTAAAAAAATGTACGAGGCAATATCATTTGGATGAAATGAAAATTAGACAACCATTGAATATTCACCTTTATAACTAGGCTCTGTGGAATACTTGATTCTGATTGGTCAATCAAGCCATCCAGAGGTATGTTATTCCCGATAACAACCGGTAAAAAAAGATAGCAAAGGCTCATCCGGGTTACAGAAGTCGGCGCTTTACGCTTGCTAGGAACGGAAGTTTTGCGTTTGGTGAGCTAATAAAATATTAAAACTCAAATCAATATTTTGTGTACAGTTATTTAATTATGTCATCCGGTTTCGCGGACTCGCTCTCTCTTGTTTCGTTCAAATGCAGCTGCTGCCATTTTGCTGTTTTCACTGTAATAAGATAACAAACAGGTACGATTTAAAACAGTTTCATCTCAAACCAATATCTCTTTATGTGATAAGTGGTATGAGTGAACCCTTAAATGTCTGTCTAGTTTGAACTTTCAGCTTGCTAGCAACTGCTTTCTCTGTGGAAGCTTTGCATTTAAAGAGCTAATAAAATATTTAGACTCAGATCAATAACCTATTTCATGTCTAATTATTTACTTATGTGGCAAGTAGCCGTGTAGTAAGCTGGATAATGTACATCCAGCTGGTTGTTATCGCAGAATAAACCCCTTCAGGGTGATGCAAGACCTAATCATCCTGTAAGGGTTTATTCTGAGATAACAACCGGCTGGATGTACAGTACAGGTCAAAAGTTTGGAAACATTACGTTTTTTTATATTTTTGAAAGAAGTCTCTAATGCTTATCAAGGCTGCGTTTATTTGATCAAAAATACAGAACAAAAACAGTAATATTGTCAAATATTATTACAACTTAAAATAATAGTTTTCTATTTGAATATACTTCAAAAAATAATTTATTCCTGTTATGCAAAGCTGAATTTTCAGCATCATTACTCCAGTCTTCAGTGTCACATGTGACATCAGTCTATCACATGATCCTTTAGAAATCATTCTAATATTCTGATTTATTATGAGTGTTGGAAACAGTTCTGCTGCCTAATATATTTGATGAATAAAAGGTTAAAAAGAACTGCATTTATTCAAAATAAAAAAATATTTTCTAATAATATAAATCTTCTTTACTATCACTTTTTATCAATTTAACACATCCTTGTTGAATAAAAATTACTGACCCCAAATTACTGACCAGTAGTGTATATTGTTGTTACAAAAGATTTCTATTTTTTATTTTATTTTTAAATCTTTTTTTTCTTTTTTCTTTTTTTTTTATTCATCAAAGTATCCTAAAAAAATATCACAGGTTAAGAAAAAATATTAAGCAGCAGAACTGTTTCCCTACTTTGATAATGAATCATCATATTAGAATGATTTCTAAAGGATCATGTGATAGACTGGAGTAATGATCCTGAAAATTCAGCTTTGCATCACAGAAATAAATGATAATTTAAAGTATAATAAATTGAAAACCAATTATTTTAAATTGTAATAATATATCACAATATTATTATTATTTTTTTGATCAAATAAATGCAGGCTTGATGAGCAGAAGAAACTTCTTTCAAAAACATTCAAAATAGTAATCTTTCCAAACTTTAGACCTGTACTGTACATTATCCCTTACTTAACTATTTATGATTTTGCAGTAATTTATACTATAGCAGAAAGCAGCATTTCAAAGACATTTAAACCTTAGAGGAAAAATGAGGGCAAAAGAGCCCCTAGGGGGCCAACATGCTTTATCCTAGAATGCTGCTTCACGTTATCATGTTAACAAGTTTAACTCAGTCCTCCTGGGATATGAGCGAGCAATGAGGACAAGCTGTGCAGCAAGTAAAGTGGGTTTTTCCTACTATAACTGCAGCAGAATTGTGCAACATTTCAAACAGAAGACAAAAAGACACAACCGACCAAACAGGGTGAGCCACTAAACTCTTCAGCCAACCCGAGGGGGAAGGCAGATTAACACCAAATGATAGAAGCGATTATCATGATTAAAACCGAGGGTTTTCAATCTTTTAGATGCACACACCTCTGAATATGAACATTCTCATGTGAGGAACACCCATCCTAAAATTTAAAAGGCACCTATATAGTTGCTTGTTTAAAGACCCAATTTATACAGTGAAAATTGTATATTATAAATATGTCTAAAATATTATATATATATATTTATTTATTTATTTTTCATTATTTTATCCACAGGCCCCCATTACTTCCTTGTGGCCCCTGTTTTGGAAACGCCTGATTTAAACAGTTAGACTTGGCCAAGTTCACGTCATAAGAAATGTAGCCTAATTCCTCTGTAGTATTTTATTATGTTTCTGTGATTTAGAAAGGTGGGATAACAAGAATAAAACATAGGCTATCTGAACGCAACCAGAAACCCGCTTTTATTTAGTTACTTCAATCAATGAATCACTATCTGACATAAGTGTGAGAGTTGGTGCCAAGCATAACAGGCTCAAGGAAACATAATCTGAGGTAATATCTGTACATTCCCACCCAGTCTTGTGACCAAATGACATTTTCTATGGTTGTTGTGTGTATTAGACTCTGGACTATGAAAGAAGGCTCATGTGTTTCCCTGTCTTCCAGGAACTTGTTTAGAGAATGATTTACTGAAGCTAGTCCACGTTTTCTGCCTTTGACTGACATAATACGTAAAAGAAAAGAAAATTAATATACAAGTGTAACCTACATTTGCACCAATTTTACAACTAACTTACTCTATTAGCATGTGCAATATCAATGATTTCATTGTCAACGTGAAGATAGCCGGTTAGCTAATGTTAACTTAACTCATCCAAGTAAGAGCTAAAACAGGAAATATTCCCCACTCGATCTCGGTCTAATATTCACACATTCAAGCTGCCATGATCCTCGTGCTAATAACTCCAATTGCATCATTTTAATATGCAACAGCACTGTTATTACGACAGACAACAGAACAAACACTATGAACTCAAACTCCGAAAGCAATGACATGAGACATGCAGACGAGAAGTAGATGTTGCATGCAGTTATGCTCATAGAGCACGATTTCCCTGTATAATAACAGCTTGATCAATCAGCTTACCTCGTAGAGTTACAGTAGATTTGAGTCCTGCTGTCAATGGATGTTCGGCCTCTTTAACTCTAGAGCCGCGTTGATGCTTTTACCGTAATTTCTCTAAATGAGCTGCATCACTTAACTACACATACTGCATCTACACAATTAAAGACCTGTCGATTTACATAATATTAATATCTGTGACGAGCTGTTTTAACATTTATTCCTAAAACTAGCTAGAGCTTTTTCTACGTTACTAGCCTATTTATTTTAATTATTAGTAAGTAGCAAGTGACTTAATAGTTATTCCTAAATATTTCGTATCTCACTATACTTGGCTACCTTTTTTAAACTTGTCATATGGATTAAATAATCACTAAATAATAGTACAGTAATAAAAAAACAAAAACAATGACTAAAGTTTCTTTTTTCAATTTGTTAATATGGATATTACCGCTTGGATACCAATATCCAATAGCATTTTCAGTGCTATGTTAAAAAAAAAAAGTTTATGAGAATAAAATTATATTTAGTGAAAAAAATCTAAATTATGAGAAAAGGTCTTTATAATAAAGAAATAAAATACTTTATTCTTATTGCAACGACTTTGTTCACAAAAATTTGACTTAATCTCACTATGATGCAACTTTATTAATATGACTTTAATCTTGTAGTGCGACTTTATTCTTGTAATTTTGACTTTATTCTCACAATGCTACGACTTTCTCATAATTTTTACTGCATTCTTAAAATATTATGACTTTATTATTCTCGACTTTATTCTCTCATTATGACTTTGTTATTGTAATTTTGACATTATTTTCGAAATTTTAAGATTTTAATCTCACAATGCTATTTTATTCTCAAAATATTAACCTACGACTTTATTCTCGTGTTGCTAAGATTTTATGCTCGTGTTGCTTTATTCGCATATTTTTTACTTAATTTTAAATTTGTATTAGGCTACTTTATTCTCGAAATTCTTGATTTTTTACGTCGTTGTACAAGTGAAATGGAAAACTTCTTACTAATAATAAAAAATAAAAAAGATAGCATTTAGTTCTAAACAGATATGTTAAAACGGTGGCCATAAAATACGTTTACATTTCTACACTATAATTTTTGTCATTAAAGACATTAAACAATTGTGTAAAATTATTCTGTGTATTACGGTAATGATTCAGCGGTTCTGCCCTGTTTCTTAGCTCTGTTATGAATGTGTGCTAAAGGTCATATTTAGTTCATTGCTACTATAATAACCACCAAAAAGCACGTGTTTAACATTAGTTTTTCACACTTACATAATTTAGTGGTCTGGGAGATGTGCATGAATTCGGTAGCTACAAAAATAATTTGAGGTCTGTTAACATGATCAGTAACAAATCTTCCTGCAGTGCATTAGGCCTGTGAGGGGAGGGAACTGTAATCTGATTGTTTTTAAGAACATACTGTACATGAAGATGCTAAAACATCACAACAGAGATAAATATAGCACATGTTTTGGTTTCTACGGAGCGGTTATCAGAATGGCTGTTGGTGAAATTGGTGGCTGCAATTATTTTGCCAACCTGACTTGTTTTTTCACAAGAGCCTTCATGCAATTTTTATTTGCTATCAATAATCTGCTTTAGCAGCAGTGATATCAAAACAATAAGATATAGATTGCACCTATATAATTGGATTAGGGCCTATTGCTGTTATAAAATAGTGTCAACAGCAAATGAAGATACAATTGATAATTTACGCCTGTTATATTCTATTCCTCCATGCATAGTTCATTAATCCTAAACATAAGCTGTTTGCGGTTGCTTTGCAACATGTCACATTAAAGTCAGCATGAAACGGAATATTCTTCCATAACAAACAAAACAAAACAAGAAATGCCAATTTTGAATTTGTGTGGACTTTAATAGTTTAATAGTTAGATTCTATTCTTCCATGTAATATAACCGTAAGCTTGTCACAATAATATAGAATTCAAATTGTGTGCAGTATTTACAGTGGCTTTGAATGTGTCTCATTCAATCAAATTTGTGTTTTAGTAGTCTATACTATTAAAAGATTTCTCTAGATAAAAAGTGTGTGGCAGTTACTTTAAATATTTAAATAAGTTTGTTTCTTAATTGTTTTATATGCAGTATTTATTTATTTTTAAACTCCTCATTGTTATGCAGATCATTATAGTTGTTCAAATCATTGTTTTAAAAAGAAAAAAAAGCAGTACAAATATTTCCAATGCCACTTCATATTTATTTGTTGCGACTTCAAATCCAAGTTGAAATATGATCTGGTGCATGAGTAAATTCACTTCCTGTCAACAAGCTTTGAAGCTCATGAAGTCTGGAATGAACGCTTGGATTGTTGTGGGATAGTACTAAGTGTCTTGGCATACATCTCGGGAAAAGCGTGTGAAATGATGAACAATTCTCTGTTAGCGATGAAGCTCCTTCCTCCTGCTGCGGCCTTCTTTGATTCTCTGCATCCTGTAGGTCTTTCGGGCCAGTTCCCGCTCTTTTACCTGCACCTCTGTGTCATCCAGCACCTCCAGACTGGATATCTGACTGATCACATACTGCCTGTCATAGAGAGATATACGTATTAGTAGTTAGTATGGACTCTATGTGTTAGATTGTATCAGAATCAGACTGTAAATGAATGCTGAACTTGCTGGCACAAATACTACAGCACAGCTTGGTTTGTTATTGCACTGAAATCTGCTTTAGCAAAACATGACCACTAGATGGTAGTATACCCTAGTGAAAAATAAGTCTGCTTAATTGTCTAGATGTTCACTTGTATACTTCAAATATTAAAAGTATATGATCAAAAACTTTAAGTATGCTTAAAGATAGTACACTTTCATGACTGTTTCTTAAAAAGAGCACTTCATACTGTCAAATTAAGTTTCCCTTTAATGTACATTAAATATGTTAATAATAATCTTTTATCATGCTGTAAAGAAGTACACTTATTTTGACGTACTGACTACTTGATTATCGTTTTAACTGTAGTGTGTTATTTAATATTACATTTAAAGTTTTAATATTTTAAACTTCATTATTACAAATGTGTAATTACAAATATACTTAAATACATGGCATACAAGTTTGAATAAAAATGACATTAAAGTATATTTTAGTTGACCATAGATGCTTGTCAGTGTATTCAGCAGTACACTTTAACCATATTTCAAACACAATAGAATTATGAAATTACATATAAAGATGTAATTAAATCCTACTTAGGAAAGCAGTCTAAAGTTCTGCTAATTGCATTTGATATACATTTAAACAAGAATATTTTAGTTTAATTGCAATTAATTGTCTGAAAACATTCACACTTAAATATCTTTTTGATTATTTCTGTAATAACTATTCTTTTTAAAAGTATGCTAAGGTGCGCTTCTTTTGAAGTTCTAAAAACAGACCAAAAAGCACAGGCTGAATGTTTACTGTACTACCAGATTTCATACACCGGTTCTTCTCACGCTTACCTGTAATCGATATACTGCGTCCGACTGCCTCCATTAAAGTAACTGGGTGCTGCTTCATTGTTCATCATACTAAGAATTCTACAATGAAACCAAACAGGTCAATTACTGGAAGTCACGTGTAAAGAAAACATGATCATGTCTATTGAGCTAATGCATCAGTGGATGTTCTTGGGTGAATGGGTGAACTCACTTGATATTTGGGAACTTGCAGGAGATCTCTTCCACAATAATGGGCAGGTTGCTGATTTTGTTCTTGTTGATCCACAAGGTGGTGAGGCTGGGCATGTAGGGGAATTTGACATGTGCGTTGTAGTTGTTGCAGTCCAGGATGAGTGTGCTGAGCTTCTCCAGACCCCCCAAAAGAGCAGGGTTCCGTCAGCAGCTCGGTTAAGGGCAATCACATGATAAGCTTGTGTGTGTTCTTGTTTAAAAGCCTTCTTCTAAAATAAATAAAGGTTCCAAAAGTTTTTTTTTTTTGCAGCAATGCCATAGATAGAAGAACCATTTTTGGTTCCTCAAAGAACCTTTCAGTGAACATTTTAATCATCCGTTTTAATCATCTATTAGAACCTTTTGTGCAATGAAGAGGTTCGATGACAATACTTCTGTTTTTAACCCTGTAAAGTCTACTGCATCATATTTAAAACCCAAATTTCTAAGGCCTCTAATTTATCAATGCGATCAAAACTTTGCTGAAACACCTGTTGTTCACAATCTTACATGCCTTCTGTCGTTTGATTGATAGTTTATACTTTTTTAAGCAAATAAAAGGCCTTTTGGCCTAATTGTTAAAAAACCCATCCCCCTTCAGGTTGTGATTTCAGGCTGTGAAATCTTTACTGATTTTAAAGTAAATATTTCAAGAATAACATTTATGGACAGAGGCAACTTAGTTACTTACTTGTTGATCATATATGCATCATTCTTTTTTTTCTTTTTATTTTAATCATGTTAAAATGTGAGTATTGGCCTAAATATGATACATCAGGCTTTTGAGGAACTTTATTTGTTCATATCTCAATCTTCATTGTATTGTGTTGCATTAGCCTATAGAAAAACTACAGAGCTTAGTCGTAAAACTAAACATTTAAATAGCATCTTCCTAAAACATAGGCCTATTATTGGGTGATATAGAGTGACAACTGATATCTACACTGTTATAATGATCTCATTTATTTACATCACACTGTAAAAAAATTATATGATCAATAAGTTATGACAACATATGTTTTTACATTGCTTAACTCATCTAAATAAATTAAGCAATTTTTTACTTTTTTATGTTATTTTAGATTAAACTAAAAAAGTCTGTTTAATGTAATTTAAGTTGAAATGACATAAACATAAGTTGAGTGTACTTAAAAATTTAAGGTTTTCTTTTTCTTTTTTTTACAACAATCAGAATTTTATCTTTTTGGCCATATAAATATCCACAACTGCTCTAAAGTATACATTTTTACATTTTGGGCCTCTGAATAAAATGAAGCTGTTTGTTTCCTCCTCGAGTATAAGCTCCATATTTTCATTATATCAGATGAGCCGTAAAAGCCTGATGTATCAAATATGATACTCGACAAAAATGCAAACTGTTTTTTAGATTTTGTTTGAAAATGCAACAAAATGTTCCATTTAAAAAAAATGCCATTTCATGTCAGGCAATACAGAGTTAACATTCCAATTTTTGCAATCTGTGTAAAAAAAAAAAAAAAATCTCTATGTCCTTGTAACCTATACATATTTACAAAATAAATATGTTAGTAAGATTTTGAACATATGACCAAGACATCTGATTCCCAAAAGGATACTCATCCAGCAAGTTGTAACTGAGGTCCAGAACCTCCAGAGTGTCCTGATGCTGAAGAATGGTGTCATAGGGAATCTCCAAGAGGTCCTGGTAGGCAAAAGAGAGCCTCTGGGGACCCAACACCACAGCAGGACCAGCAGGGCTCGGGGGCCGGGGCCCGGTCTCCATGTCACTGCTCTCACACTCTTCAATACGGTCGGCATCCCACCACCACGGCATCAGGACACATAATGAGCTGATCGACCTCTTAACTCTGTAAAAAAATATTTTGTGAATGTTATCTCTTTCGCTGCCAGAATTTTTGATCATTTTCACAAAAATTCCATGGCCCCCAGAATATTTTGTTGTATGAATATCTGAACATGCAATATATATATAAAAAAGATAGCTTCTAGCTTCATGCATTTTTTTAATCAACACTTGAATATCTATGTTTCATTAAAAAAAGCTAAATTTTTGAGCAAAAAGCTGAGAAAATCAAGGTTTTTTTTCAAAGAATGGAGCGGACACAGAAAGATGATCTAACATAGACGGAGTAAAACGAGTAGGCCTACATCAGCTCCCCTAATGCTTCACAGTCCTAGCTCGTCCTGGGTCGACATTTCATTCAGAAACATTAGGCAAATTTGATTTATATGCTGTTTAATGTTGATGATCGTGTTATTTTACATTTGCATATACATATGAGATAGCTTGGCTGTGTTCCAGTCCAAAATTGTCATGAAATGCCTGAAATGTATATGAAGTAGAATCAAGAGCGAGGGTCTGTCCATACAAACTTCCCTCGTCCACTTCACGAAGTGGAATGCACTTCAATATGGGGAGTGCTTAGGGAAGTTTGCAAGTGTGTGTCTAAAAGTGGACTGGAACGCAGCCCTTGTTTCTGCGTCTTCTTCGCATGTGTTTGAGCAGGAGATTTAGTACTCTTTCAGGAGATGTGTCATAGCGCCCCCTACCATATGACAGTGAAAACACAGAAACCCGGAAAATTCCGTGTTTGTTGAGGAAAGAGTTAAGGTTTCAGTTATTTTTAGTTAGATATTTGGTAGTTTTTGCCAAAAAGTCTCAGCACATTTGCTGTAACTACGCTGTAAAAAATTGTAAATGTAAATAAAGATTATTGGAGTAGTTACTGTGCATTTTATAAGAACATACTGTTAAAGTCTTTCTATTTCCAAATTTTACGTTTTACAGAACTTTTAGAACTTTAAGATCTATGGAAACTTCCATTCCATGAAAGGTTCTACTGGAAAAAGGTTCTTTAGATCTTTAAAATCAAATCAAACTTTATTTATAAAGCACTTTAAAACAACCGTTTTGGTCAAAAAGTTGACCAAAGTGCTGTACGGACAAATAAACAACAAAAAAAACATAAAATACATACTTTATGTAAAGCATATACTACAGATAAAACAAATCAAGAGACATAAAACATAGGAAAAATAAACAATGTCAGGTGGTGTCAAAAGCCAAGGAGAAAAGGTGGGTTTTAAAACCAGACAGTGAAAAGGCTTGTCTAACGGACAGTTTAGGAGCTGCCACAAAAGCACGGTCCCCTCTGAGCTTGCACTAAAACTTGCATACAACTTAAAAATACACTTGCATTAAAATGTTCTTCACACAAAGATTTTTTTTTTTTTTTTTTTCAAAGAACTGATAACATTAAAGTCCTTTTGGGAACCAAAAATGGTTCTTCTATTGCATCACTGTGAAAACCCCCATAGGAATTATTTAAGAGTGTACTTGCCATTCATTTGTTATTACTGAAAGTTACTAGCAATTTCTTCAAATTCACATTCTAACAAAGAAATGATCCAGAAAATGAAAGCAATGTAATGTGAGGTCACCATCAAATATAAAAAAAATCAAATCCATGATTAGATGCATATTAAATGGAAAGATTCAGTGGCCAACATGATGGCCAAATAAAATTCATTAACCATAGAAAAGCCAAGGCCATTTATATTTTAATGTGAAGTTGCTCTTTTAAAATCTGGAGCAATTTTTTACAGTTTTTTATTTATTTATTTATTTATTATTATTATCAGAAACTAACATCATTCATCAGAATTTCCCCACAACACAGATTCAGAAATCCTTATGTTACAAAGAATCAACCACAATTGTGAAGAAGATATAGGATTACAGAAAAAAAAAGTGCAGTCATTTCAATGACCCCTGTGATATTTAGCCTACTTCAAAAAGCTTTTTTCTTCTTTTTTTTTCTTTTTTTTTGCAGTGATGCCATAAAAGAACAATTTTGGGTTCCCCAAAGAACCATTCAGTGAACAGTTTAAAAAAATAAAAATAATTTCTTGTAAAGAACATTTAAAAAATGTAAGGAACCTTTTTCCATTATAAAGAACCTTTTGTGGAACGGAAAGATTCCATGGATGTTAAAGGTTCTGCATGGAACCAGAGATGCCAATAAACCTTCAAGAGTGGTAAGTAATAAAAATTCATACAGTCACAAGAATCTCGCATTTGGAATTCCTATAGTCAGAATCTTAACACTTACCGGGGTTAGCAGCTCTCCAGTGTGTGGTGAGATACGTCCTGCACAAATAAAATACCTTCTTTCATGGCTGGAAATGGGATCACAAGATGGGATAATCACATTGCCTGTTAACCCTTTCCTTATGGGGTTCACATGAACGTCACAAAAGTGTCTAAAATAGGTCATCAGCTTTTATGAAGCAGCTGATGCTAAAAAGATTGCCAGTTTTTAACTCATATCTGACTCTTTTCACAATGAATGATTTGTGTAGAACGGAATTAATTCTTGAACAGTTTGAGCTGCAAGGATTTTTTTTTTAGATGGATCTGAAACAGCACAGATCATAAATATCTGATAGTGCCAGGTTTTAGGAGAGAAAGTTGGCAGAATAATATTAGTCTATGAAATAATACATGGTGATGTACTGTAAAATACTGTAAATTGTTTTTTTAATGTAAAAAATATTAATTGTTATATCATTTTCATTTGAAATCTATATTATGTCCAACAAGATAATACATGCTTTTGCAAAAAAATAAAATAAAAAATAAAATAAAATAATATATATATATATATATATATATATATATATATATATATATATATATATATTAGTCATGTAAAACTTCACATTAGGCTATAATTTAGAGTGCAAAAGCTGTTTTCAAAAGACCCTATATGTTTCTTATTTTTTTCATGAGTTGTGTCCTATATTATAGGATGTTTTTATGCTAGCTTACATTTTATGTTGCTGAGTTAATGTTTATTGCATTTTTATTCTATTGTGTGTGTCTGTGTGTATATGGCACTGTGTACTGTCAATATAGCATCAGATTATCAGTCACAGGCCACTGAGTTACTTTGACCCATCTGTTTTATACCTCTGTTTGCTTATCAATACATTTTATGATATAAAAGAAAATTAAGGATTGGTTTATTTAACCCTATGCATTGTGGCTTCTTTGGTGTTTTCCATTTTCATTTCCATTTTAATTTAAAATCATAATGTCATCCCCTAAAGAAAGTCCCCTTGATATAGATGTTTTTGTTTACAGTTTCACACTCCAGACTGTTTTGTTCTGGACTTCACTTTCCTTATTAGGGTATGATGCAATCCAGTCTCAACCAGACCCTGCTGGCCAAGCCCCGCCCACCACAGGAGTTTCTCGAAACGTAACGAAACGTGGGCTACGTGATTTCCCAGCAGTCGCAAGTCCCGCCTCCGCGTGACGACGTCATCACGGTTTATATAAACACTCGCCGTCACTCACAGCAGCATTTCTATTTACGGCAAAGAATAATGACATACATGAAATACGAACCAAGCGCGAGATGTTGATGAACAAAGCGAACATGGAGTTTATGTTTAAATTGAAGTCGTCGTATTGCTCAAACAGTGTTTTAGGGTACGTTAGTACATTGAACATTGGAGAACCAAATCTTCGCTGGAGCGACTGCCAAGCGACAGGCTGACAAACTCACAAAGGTAAGAACCTTGTAGATCATGTCTATTAATAACGCTCGTGATGTTGGAAAATTAAAATATTTTATTAGATGTAGCCTACCAATAAATGAAGCAATTAAGTTAAACATATTTACAATGGTTTATCATTTGTCCATGGTATTACCTTGGTATCATGGGTATTGTTTATTGTTATGTATTAGACAGCACGCAGTGAAAGGCAGGCTGTGTCACATTGGTGTGTCATAGTACTTTATGTTGTAGCAACAATGCAAACAACACCCTTTTGAGGACTGAGAAATCTTTCACTGGTTTTAACATTTATATAATTAAAAATATTGATTGTTTTATGGTGTTTTTTTGTTGTTGTTTTTTACAGATTGAGTTGAGTGTGATTATGGCACCATTCACCATTTCCCCACATCGTCCACTGCCATATCAGTGCCGTCTACCTCAGGAAGCTCTATTCATGCAATCCAAGATGAGTCCTGAGCTTTCGTCCAGTAAACCTGGAACGCTTGAAGATCTACATCTTAATTATAATCACAAAACGTCCATCATGAAGATCAGACTCCATCTGTGGCAGGTCATCCAAAGAGTTGTGAACTGCTGTACGAGTGTAGCAGAGCTTTTCTGCTCCAAGATGTTTTTCTTCGTTTGTGTGGGAAAAAACATGACCATGACCGGCGAGTTGAAGAAGAGAGGTGTGGAGGCCCTGGAAAGGGAAATCTGGGATGGGCAGGATCCAGAGATGAAGGTTGTTATGAAGTTGGATGATGAGGATGAGTTGATCGAGCCTGCTGTTGAGCGGGAATCCTCACTGATTGATTCGGATGAAGAGGAAGATGATGAAGCCAGGCTCTCAGAATGGGAGTCTGATGAAGAAACTGATGAGGAAGAAGATGATGAGGACAATGAAGAGGAAGACTGTGAGCCACAGGATGTGGATTCTGAATGGTCAGATGATGATGATGATGACTCTGAGGCATCAGCTGAGAGCCTTGAGCTTTGGGAATCCTTCCTCAACAGCAATGACCCCTACAACCCTCTGAGCTTCTGCTCGTCCACCGGCTCCAGAACAAACACTAAGCAGAACCAACTAACTCTGAGCTCACAGAATAAAGCTCCACCTACACCAGCTACAAGGCCAGAAGAGTGTCATCCGAAACCAAACTCAAAGGAGGGAGGGAAGAAGGTAAACATTTCATGGAAACCGGTGTTATTTATAGTATTTATTCATATGTTGAATTATTTTTAGTAATTGTATGTGCTTTTAGTTTTTTTAATATTTAGCTTTGGTTTATTTTTAATTCGGTTTTAGTTTAATAGTAATAGTTAAACTTTAGACTTATTTTATTTCAGTTAGTTGCCAAGCTAAAAAAAAAAAAATAGTTTAAGTTTTTCATTGAATATTTTATTTTATTTCAGCTAACAAAAGCAGTTTTTAAGTTTTAATTAACCATAACACCAATGGAAACAAACTTTTAAATGAATAAAATAACTTTTTTTTCTTTAGTTTCTATAGCGCCTTTAAAGGAGCTTCTTAAAGTGCTTTACAGTGTAAAGTAAATAAAACAAAATACAGAATAAATCAACAAAAGAACATATGTGAATAAATCATATCCATAGGTGGATTAAAACCAAACAAAACAAGAAACCAGTGATGATTACCACAATTAACTGTAAGCCAACTTAAAAAAAAAATTTTTTTTTTTTTTAAATGTGTTTTAAAAATCCCAAGAGGCTGTGCTTCCCGAATTTTGACTGAAAGTTGGTTCCCCAACCTGGAAGCGGATATAGGAAAATTTGTTATATACAACAGTGTTCATTTAAATAATTAATTAAAATAATATAAATGGTAACAAATAAATGAGCAGTAATAAGATAATAATTAACCTGTATTTATGGTATTCTAAATTATAGATAATTTTAAAAGAAAGCAGAAGTTATGCAAGATAAGAAGATGCCAGAAATTAAATGCCCATAAGAAAAAGTCAACAAACAGGGGTTCATATTGTGGTTGCTATAAGAAGGCTGAAAACATTGAATCATCCCTCTTCCATGACAACAGCTGACGGCAGCTAGTAGTCAAACCAGTTCCTGTAAGTCAGGATGTCATGTGACATGTGACTCGTGCTGCATGACTAACTAGGTTTAAGGTTAACACTTCTTATACTGTCTATGGGTTAACATGCTTTTGTCTTTTGTTTTATTTCAGGTGTGTTTCAGTGATGAGGTGACTGTACACCCCCTGGTGGCTTGGAGTTTTGCTAGCAGGGAGGCACGGGACGGCTCTTGTTGGCTGCAGATGGCCAGAGACCGAGAGCGTTTCAGAAGAAGAGTGGAGAACATTGAGAATGTCATTAAACCCTGCCTGACACCTGAACACAGAGCCAGCGTGTGGGAGAGACTTCAGAGAAGAACATTGTCATAATACTCCAACTTGATGTATTTTTTAACATAATGTTGCAGTCGATGTTTGAAATATGCTGTGATTTTTGGTGCTTTATCTCCGAACACTGAATGTTGTTGTTGTTGTTTTTTACTGTGTTATTTATATTTTTTCAATATTGTGGTGAATTTGATTTTTATGAATCTTTGTCTTATTGGGGTTTCATTTTATATAATATTGTATATTCATATTATATTTGCACATGTATAATTGTATTGTTCTACAAAACACAAATTCTTTACACACTGCATATTTTATAGAGTAACAGTTGAAAAATATTAAACTTTTCCAACATTTATCCTGTTGTTTGTGAGTTGAATTTTTTTTTCTATGCATAGGTTATCAAATATAACACACAAGTTGTTGTTTTTTGAGAAGCAGCATGTTACACTGATGTCACTGCTAGAAAATGTCAGTATATTACAAATATAGAAACATTTCATGCAGCCATTCACAATGTCACCTTTTCACCATAGTATCAACAGTGTTTGAGTAATGCATTACAAGTAATGTGAGTTATGTAATCAGATTACTTTAAGTTACTTTTACAAAGTTACCAAGTTACTTTTTCAAGCAAGTAACGCAATTTACTTTTTCCCATTTATTGACTGACACCTCTCCCCCCTCCCCATGTTGAGAAACATTGTGAGTAAGTGCAGAGGCGTTGTGTGCGCTGTGTAAACATGATGTTATTGTAAGCATGTTATTAGACTAATGTGAGCATGCATTTACTCATCTCACTTGCACAAAAACAGATTTTATATTCCTCAAAATGAATAAAAACTGAAATGCAAACTCAGAATATTACACAAATCTGTAATTAAATATTTTAAATAACAAATAAGTTATTAATTAATGTATTTGCTGCTGAACTTAAATAATCCAATTCAACCATACTAATAAACAAAAATGGCATCACATTTTTGCTTCATTTTTTGGTTTTATTGCTGAAGTAAGAGGCTGCATCAGAAATCGCATACTTCCCTAGTAGGCGAAAAACAGTATGTTACAAAACCAGTATGTATAATTCAGCTAATCTATAATTCATAAAAGAGTTGGCAAAAAGTACCTGGATGACCTACTACTTCTGGCAAGATCCTGAAGTGTGCATATGATCGACACTTTACTATCCCATGAGGCCACGGGAGAGGATTTATGAATGGCAGTGAAGCGAGGTAACTGACGCTGGTAGGTCCAGATTACATTCAAACACTTATGTATATAGAACATACTTTTTAGCTGTTGTGAAGTAATTATTAATAAGTATGCGATATCGGACGCAGCCTTGAAGTTTCTTCTCCTGCGTCCTATTTTTCTGCGATTCAAAATGCAACACAGCTGAAAGGTTTATTTGAAATGCTCCCTCTACTGTACAGGCATGAGTTTGCATTTCCTTCAGTCTGAGGCTTTGTGCATTCCTGGCGTCTTAGCTCCACACCCTTAGAATGCGAGGGACAGACACACCTACAGTATCTCACAAAAGTGAGTACACCCCTCACATTTCAGCAAACACTTTAGTATCTTCTCAAGGGACAATACTATAGAAATGAAACTTGGATAGATTTTAGAGTAGTCAATGTGCTGCTTGGATAGCATACATTTACTGTCCTCTGAAAATAACTCAACATACAGCCATTATTGAAAAAATAGCTGGCAACAAAAGTGAGTACACCCTAAGTGAACATGTCAAAACAGTGTCGAAAGTGTCAATATTTTGTGTGAGCACCATTGTTATCTAGCACTGCCTTAATCCTCCTAGGCATGGAGTTCACCAGAGCTGCACAGGTTGTTGCTGGGATCCTCTTCCACTCCTCCATAATGACATCATGGAGCTGCTCGACACGTGGCGCTTCTCCACTTTCCACTTGAGGACGCCCCACAGGTGCTCAATAGGGTTCAGGTCTGGAGAAATACTTGGCCACTCCATCACCTTCAGCTTCCTCAGCAAGGCAGTTGTCATCTTGGCGGTGTGTTTGGGGTCGTTATCATGCCGAGGGCATCATGTTCTGCTTCAGAATGTCACAGTACATGTTGGAATCCATGTTTCCCTCAATGAAGCGCAGCTCCCCAGTACCAGCAGCACTCATGCAGCCCCAGACCATGATGCTACCACCACCATGCTTGACTGTAGGCAAGACACAGTCTTCTTGGTACTCCTTACCAGGGCATCGCCACACATTCTGGACACCATCTGAGCCAAGCAAGTTCATCTTAGTCTCATCAGGCCACAGGACATGGTTCCAGTGATTCATGCTCTTGGCCAGGTTGCTTTCAGCAAACTGTTTGCCGGCTTTATTGTGAGCCAGCTTCAGGCATCCTTCTGGGACGACGGCCATGCAAACTGACTTGTTGCAGTGTGTGGTGTATGGTCTGAGCACTGACAAGCTGAACTTCCACTTCTGCAACCTCTAAAGCACAGGTGTCAAACTCAGTTCCTGGAGGGCCACAGCCCTACAGAGTTTTGTTCCAACCTTGCTTCAACACACCCACACCTGCAGTTTTCAAATAAGCCTGAAGGACTTGATTAGCTGATCAGGTGTGTTTAATTAGGGTTGAAGCTAAACTCTGCAGGGCTGTGGCCCTCCAGGAACTGAGTTTGACACCCCTGCTCTAAAGCAATGCTGGCACGATCATGCGTCTGTTTTTTGAAGCCAGCTTCTGCACCTGACGCACAGCACGAGGACTCAACTTCTTTGATTGACCCTCGCGAGGCCTGTTCTGAGTGGAATCCATCTTGGAAAACCTCTGTATGACCCTGGCCTGTACTGCAACTCAGTTTCAGGGTGATACCAATCTTCTTATAGCCTAGGCCTAGGCTGGGTAAACCCAGCCAGATCTGCCGGCGATTTTGATTTGCCTGTTACAGCTCTGTCCAATTCCTTTTAACCTCTCAACGATGCTCAATGGCTTCTTTTTCGCAAACAAATCGCTTGAGTGGGTGGAAATACCATTAACTTTCATGTTTTTTTTGCACAACCTGCAAAAATCTGTTGATTCCATTGCTGTCTCTGCAAACTGCTGATCAACACGTTTGGTTACACATTTCCTGCCTGGAACTGTCGCATCGCTCTGCAAAGTACGTCACCTGAATCGTTGGTCTGATTGGTTGAAGGACTATCCAATTGCGTACAGAGTCATTTGAACTATGCCCGTTGATCACGCCTCTTGTGCAGTAGAAAATACATAGCAGACTCCTCAGACCAATGTTCAGTCTTAAAAGATTGAGCTTGGTCTGGAGATAGCCAGACTAGCCTAGGCCATCTTTGTGGAGAGCAACAATTCTAATTCTCAAATCCTTAGAGAGTTCTTTGCCATGAGGTGCCATGTTGAACATCCAGTGGTCAGAATGAGAGAATTGTACTCAAAGCACAAATTTGAACTGCTCTAATACAAGATACACAAATTTGTATGGTCCTGTCAAGCAGACAAAAACTTGATGAACATGATGAATAGGACATGTGGCTTTGCATGGTTAAACGATGTACAGCTATTATCACTTGGGGTGTACTCACTTTTGTTGCCAGCTATTTTGACAATAATGGCTGTATGTTGAGTTATTTTCAGAGGACAGTCAATATATACTGCTATACAAGCAGCACACTGACAACTCAACTCACTGAATCTATCCAAGTTTCATTTCTCTAGTGTAGTCCCTTGAGAAGATATACTAAAATGTTTGCTGAAATGTGAGGGGTGTAGTCACTTTCGTGAGGTACTGTATGTTTCCTCGCTCATGACTCCTCAGGAAGCCAAAAGAAGTGAGATGTCCTTCAAGATGGCTGAATTTAATCGGTTTCAGGGTCACGGGCTGGAGGACGGAGGAGCGAGGAAACATATATTTGAGTATTGAAAAGCACCCTTGGTGTGAAAGGGTCTTTACATTTGCCATAAACAGAACTTTCTTTGTTATTATAACACAAAACAAGCCCAGCCCAGGTGAGAAAAATTAATGCAATGCATTACTTTCCATAAAAAGTAACTTAGTAAGGCAAAGTTACTTTTTTAGGGAGTAGCTCAATATTGTAAAACATTACTTTTTATACTTCTACTCAAAAATAAGCTGGCACATTATTCAAGGGGTCAGTACATGTCCATGTTAGAAAGTGTTTTTAGAAGGGAATGTGCATAAGGTTAGGTTGCTTGTTTCAGCATGAACATATTAAGAAAGACATGCACTGTTCAAACGTGTTAATTTGCAGCATGTTTTTATTAAATCAGTGTAAAAATACAATCAAACTCATTTGGTTACAAAATCATGAATCAGTGGTAGTTACAAAATTATTAATTGGTTATCGCAAAAATAAATAGTCTTTGTATACTTGGTCCCTGGGTTGCGTCTGGGTCCGGGTGACACACGCACACACACATATATTCACACAAGTTACAGCCATTGAATGGCTTACAGTACATATTGTGCATTGCTTGAGCAGAAAGTTACACAAAAATACAAAATCTCTCTGCTGCTCCTTGAAAAAAACCTGGATAAGTGGCAAAAACATTAAGAAACTGTTCAGTTTCTCTTAATATTGATGCAATTTTGTGGCATTGGAAGAAAGCAGCAAGAAGTCATAGAACGTGTCAATTGTGTATAAACCACAACTGAATTTGTGTTTTTATTGCATACTGTGTTTTTGGTATTTCATCCTTCAATAATAAATCATTTAGATCAGGGGTCCAATCTGCTCCTGGAGGGCCACGGTCCTGCAGAGTTTAGCTCCAACTTGCCTCAACACACATGCCAGGATGTTTCTAGCAATTCACTTGCGATTGTTTACGATTGATCTATTTTTAGAGTTTACACTGAAAAAAAATGCTGTTTTATAAGAGAAGTTACGGACAATTGCGCGACAGGTATGATTCAGTTCACGGCATTTCTCATTCATTTCTATGGTATCTGCAAACAGTGATTGACTGTTGCCTGGAATTCAATGACATCCAGGCTGTAATGTATTTGGTTATCAAGGCACATGTGATCCAAGTTAGCCGTTACGCTTTCTCCAATGGTAGAGCCACGGACCCTCATCATATCTTCCAATAATAAAACTATCTCTGTTTCTAGTATGCCTAGTAAGATCTTGATCAGCTGGTCTAAGGTGTGTTTAATTGGTGTTGTAGCTAAACTCAGCAGGACAGTGGCCCTCCCGGAGCAGGACTGGACACCCCTTATTTAACTAGATTATATAGAGTGGTGCAGTTCCAAAACATGGAAGCGAGTTAGCACTTCTGGTTCCATCGTTCCGAAGTCAACAGGTTTTTTGAATGGGGTTTTGGTTAAATGGCTGAAATAAGGTCTGTGGTAAACACGAGCTCAAGACGCTTTCACTTTTTATTCTACAACATAAAATCTGTACTACCCTACTTGTGGTTCTTTTAAGCTTTTAAGTGTCTTGAAAAAGGTGATTGCTAACAAGTGGCTAAAAGGGACTACAGAGGCTGTCGGGGAGATTAAACATCATAATGCTGAAAAGGTAAGATCAATCTGCTTTTACAGCATCGTTATGCTTATAATTGTGCTCTTAGAAACTATTCTTATGCAAACGTTCTGGGAAAATGTTTTTAGATAAAAACTGAAAGAGTTGTCGGAAGCTTAGTGATGGTGACGTTGAAGTCGAGCGACCGTGTTGTAGTTCGTTTATAGCCTCCTTCAGCGTATAACTTCTGGAAACTGCATTTAGGCTTCAAAATTCATAAAAGTTGTGTTAATCTTTTTATCAATTATCTTGATGGACAAAATCTGTGAGTATCATAAACTTTTGTTGATCACAAAGCTTGTTTTTTGCGATAATCCAAAAGCCTATGGAAAAATTTTGTTGAGGGAACCAGTGTTATGCTAACTGTCGGTTGGCCTACAAAGTGACATCATACCTGCACCACTCTATTTTGCCGTACAAATTCATGATCCATCGATCAATGGCAATTTGTTCTTTGACAGATAAAGATACAAACTGCAAAGGCCTTTTTACAGTAATGTAAGGTTAGACTAAGTGAGGAAATAAAAGGTCAAATTAACGTTCGTCTATGAGAAGGCAATACTAACAATAGGCTATATATAAATATATACATTTCTATCTGAAAACATTCAGTAAAGGACAAACTTTCATTCTCAAGAGAACATTCCTTTACATTTAGTTCACCAAACTATTTTCATGCATTTTTAAAGTCTTCTGTCCAATACACTCCATTCATTTTCACAGTAGTGCAACATAGCTTAAAATATCTAGATAAAAACATCCAGTTTATACTGCGTTAAACATTAACATCATAAACTCAGCATAGAGGTATCAGGCCTTTTCCTGTATTAACTCTGACTGTTGGTGAAGATGATTGTGTGTCCTACAGCAATTCATAATAAAGGTGCACTAAGTCATTTTTTTCCACTTAAAGTTTTAAACCTAAATGTATTATTAGCTCTTTTGGCAAATATGTTTAAAATGATGTACCATGAGATAAAGACTCCAGTCTTGTCAGTGGCTTAGTAAAGCTGTTAATAAGGCAAGTTGCAGGATCACATGGCCAGCTGAATAATACAACGGTAAAAAAAAAACTCCTCCTGAATAGAAATAAATAAATTGTTAATAAATGAATGTTATTGAAATCAATTTTGTGAATTGATGAAACCTGAAAACGTTTTCTTTTCCATCCACACCTATAGGTGTCAGATTCAGTATAAAGTCCGAGACCATTGTCATATCAGTCAGTAAAACAAAGAAAAAACACTTAGTGCACCTTTTCATTTTAAATGTATACACTGTTATGTCAAAAAAGGTAACTAGTAGAAGTACTGAGAAAAAACATGCTTTGTGTTAACATAGTTATATAATATTAGTCTATGGCTGTGCTGCCTTATTATAGGTGAAGTTTAAATAAGATTTTAACAATGTTAATGTACAAAAAACATTACTATTATCATATTTAATTTCAGCCTCAATTGCTATATTTCTTATATAAACTACAGGCTAAAAGTTCGGAAGAATCAAGTTTTTTAAAATGTTTTTGAAAGAAGTCTCTTCTGCTCCAAGGCTGCTGTTATTTAACCAAAAATACACTTTTGTAACATTATAAATGACTTTATTGTCACTTTTGATCAATTTAATGCATCCTTGCTGAATAAAAGTTTTTTTTTAATCTTACTAATAACCCCCCAAACTTTTAAGCAGCAAAAACTGGTTTCAAAATTGATTATAATAAGAAATGTTTCTTGAGCATCAAATCAGCATATTAGAATGATGAAGGATCATGTGACACTGAAGACGAGTAATGATGCTTTGCATCACAGGAATAAATTACATTTTAAAATATATTCAAACAGTTATTTCAGCAATCAGATGAATGCACCCTTGGTGAGCAGAAGAGTCTTCTTTCAAAAACATTAAAAAAATCTTTAATTATTCCAAACTTTAGACAGGTTACAGTATAACACCATGTATAGTTATAACATGAAATCCTGGATCACTCAGAATTTATCCCAAAGTAAACTTAAAGCTCTATTTGTGCTGTTAAGACACTAAATACTCTGAATCTTCCCCCAAAAACAAAACCTTACAAATGCACATGCAAAAACAAGATTCTCCTTTGTGTGAATGTCTATAACAAAGTGCATTGAAGTGTAGTCGGACACCTTAGGAAGCACAGGTTAAGTCACCTTAATAGAGGGCTTCCTGTGCACACAGAGAAGAGTGACGTATGGCACCCCGATAAAAGCCCATTTCTCGCTGGGCCAGAATTTGACAACGGGCCCCTGCTCTGGAGCCTCGGACGCCGCGTCAAAATAAGCAAAACAAACACATCCCAGGTAGGACGCCAAGCAGATGAGGATATGCCTATAAACAGATGCATAAAGGGGAGAAATGTACAGCAAATTATACATTATAACAACAATCAAATAATATTAATTTACTGATTTTATTTTACAGTGGATCTCAGCCCACAAATCTGTACAGTTATATGAGACATAACGTTTTCAGTTTACAAACATATCAGAATCTTCACTTTTGGGTGAACTACGCTGGGGAAAAAAAGTGGTATAGTTTTCACTCAGAAACTTCAGTAATAATTACAAAGAAAATGCAAGTAAAGCATTGAATTAAATATGAAATTTTGAAGTAAAAAGTTTCTTGTAAAATGCATTCTTACAATCTTTTATTTAAAAATTATATTTTTTACAGTGTATCCGTTTAAATGTAGGTGGAAAATGTTAAGTACAAAAATAGAAACTATAAAAAATAAAAGTTAAATAAGGTATTCTGTATTACATTTATTAAAGTACATCAGTGTTATTTTAATATCATTTAGACACTATTTTATTTTATATTAATTATCATATAATATATAAAAAATAATATTTAGACACTTTTATTTTATATTAATATATAAAAACTAATATAATTCTATCAATTCTTTGAATGTTTTCATTTTTGTATTTTCTGTGTTCATTTTCATTTTAGTTAGTGTTTTTTGTCATTCTGTTTTGACATTCTTATTATTTTTTGTTTTTAAAAATATGTCTATATAATTTTTTATTTCAGTTTTAATGTGTTGTTTTAGTGCATCAAGGTCGCCTTGGCAACTAGTTGAAATAAAAATATTTTTTTCACTTCAGTTAAAGTAAAAAGTTTTTCATGGTTTTAGTTCTAGTTTTAATTTTAGTAATATAATAACCCTAAACTGCATTCATGTTCAACTGGATTTAGGGATGCACCGATCCGATACTCAGTATCGGTATCGGCTCCGATACTGCCATTTTTGCCGGATCGGGTATCGGTCAGACGAGGCCGATCCAAATCCGATATTGTGCGTACACTATTCAGTGTTATTGTTAAGCCCCAGAAAAGGCACACAAACATTATAAAGCACCATAAGTTTTCGTGCACAATATTATAAGTGTTCTGAAGCCATTATATAGTATAATGTGAGATAGAAATTAATATTTAAGTCGTTAAATTCAAGTTCACGTAAACGTTTCCCTCAGCTGCGGCTGTCATTCTCCATTCGGCATTCAAACAGCGCGTCGTGTTCGGTTACGACAGTTAACACGATGAAACTCTCTCCAGGATGATTCAATGTTACTATTATTATACTTGATCTGTAGATAAAGGTCTATGGTTTCGCATAAAACAATTTTATCTTGCTGGACTTTATTGCTGTACCTTAATCATGTTACTTTCTACCGGGTGTCTGTTAGGATCACAACACTGGAGTAAAGTCAGAGCACTATTTGTTCTTCACGCGCACAGTAACTGAAATTTAAAACTGTTAAAAGAAAATGCTGAATAGACTATTGCATAACTATTGCTTTAAACTTTTCAATGCGGACTCGACGCGCTGCGCGCTGTGACTCATGTTGCTTCAAGCGCATCATTCTGTGCTCGGGATGCGCATAAGCGCTTTGTGCCGCACTGTATTGGAGCCTTTCATATCACATAATACAGTGACGCAATGAAAGATTATTAATAGCCGTTCTTGTTCTGTCCTATCTATCATATGTTGCTACCTCATTAAACAGCTGTGCTATACATTTAAAAAATGTCTCAAATTTATAGTAGGCTATAAAATAATTGTTATTTTTGATTTCTGTTATCTTGTTTTTCATGAATGTATTTTACAACAATACAAATACAATACAAAGTTATAGAAATTCTACTTGATTAAAAAAAAAAAAAACCTGCGCTGGTATCGGTATCGGTCGATACTCAGAATTTTTGGTATCGGATTGGATCGATTCTGAAAAAATGGTATCGGTGCATCCCTAACTGGATTGGTAATTAACATTTACAAACTTTTTTTTGAGCTGAACCCCATTTGACATATACTAAATGTAAACTTTACTAAAAAGCATTTAACTTTACTAATTCAACGACACATTCACGGTTCTCAAATCTTGTTTAATGGTCATATGACATGCATTTTTTAAATTTATTCATTTTAATTTTTCACTTTTGTGATTTCATAACCCCCCTCACTTCACTCACGAACACCAGTTTGGGAAACCCTGCTCTACAGGAAAAGTACATAGAGCAAAGCAATGTTGCAGTGTGTTGATAATGCTCACGGTGGCTTACCTGTATGTGCAGCACACTGAGCATGCACACTAGGTGCTATATATGATGTGACAAGTGCACTTACCAGGCACAGTGAAGATATGGGAAGTTGACAGATGACCACATCTCACAGAAAATGCGATCACTAATCCAGCACACGAGTGCGAGAGTCCACCACAGACCCGAGAGCAGACCCAGCTTGAACACACGCAGGTTGTCGCACCTACAGACATTATAAACACAAACAGGATGTGTTTGATTAACAGGTGCTACTGGTCATACTTCCTTCAACAACAGGGTTATTATAGTATGAGCAATACATGTTACAGTATCTATTCATCTTTCTTAACGTTAGTTAATAAAATACAACTATTCATTGTTAGTTCATGTTAGCTCAGGTCCATTAAATAATATTAACAGATACAACTTTTAATTTTAATAATGTATTAGTTAACTAATGAAAAATACTTCTAAAACATTTACTAAGTAGTTAATTAATGTTAACAAATGAATTCTTATTGTAAAATCTTATTACTAAAACCACTTTTAACTTGAAATAAAATAAATGTTAACTGAAATAAAATAAATTAAAATAATTTTATTTCAGCAACACTTCTCATTTTCATTTAGTTTAACTTGAAGTACTAAAATAACTAAACACAACAAACTGAAATAAATAGATCTAATAGATATAAATTCAAATAAATAAAAATAAAAAAACCTATATAAATAGAAAATAGTATCTCAATGATACTAATATAACGTGCCACACAACCAGTGAAATAGTGCACTATTACTTTTCTAAGTGATTGCACTCACGATTATATCCAGTACATCTGATTTAGCATTGGATAAAATGGCCAACAGCCTGTTTGCTTGACATTAAATAACTGTAAATGATGTTGTTTCATTCGAGAGTGATCTTAGGTCACGATTTTTCCCAGATGGGATCACGCTGTTGATCATTTTCACAGTCCTGCCCAAACACAACCAACCAAATCTCTCTTCTTATAACGGTAAACAAACACAGCGGCTAACAGATGAATGTTTCTTGCACAGACATAATTAAGATAGCCGTGGAAGTGTTACGAAAGCAAACGAGGAGACGGATATTGAACAAGGAAGGGACAAAGGACATGGATGTGAAATGAATGCACTGAGAACTTTATCGTATTAGATAAAAATATATGTGGACAAAGTTTGCAGTTGGATTTTTTTTTTTTAATAAATCGTAATATATTGCTATATATGATCACAATACTCTGCATATCACAAAATGTTTGAAATTCCAATAATATCATACCGTGGATTAAGTATCGTGATAATATAGTATCATGAGCCTCTGGTGATTTCCACCCTTAGTCTAGTCATATCTGTAAATAGAAAAACGTTGTCACTTTGACGTGTGTATGCTGTGCATCTCTTGACATGTGTATGCTGCTTTTTAATCTTTTCCACATTTTGTTGATCATAGCACGCTGACTTTCCCACTTGTCTCATTCCCTCTCCCAGTGTTTTAATAGTAGCAATTGCCAAAGAGTGGTTTAATGTGAAAGATTATGGCCTGGTTTCACAGACAGGGCTTAAATTAAGCCAGAATTAGGCCTTAGTTCAATTAGGACATTTAAGTAGCTGTTATAAACGTGCCTTAGAGAAAAAACATCTGATGTGCATCTCGAGACAAAACAATGGCAGTGACATATTTTTAATTTGTCAGTGCAAGCTGCATTCAACACTGCTTCGGTAGCCTGTTTGTTTAGGTTCTTGTTTCCGTAAGTCAGTCGCTAGTTCCGCCTTCTCAATGACATCACACACGTAGTCAAAGACGGCAAGCGATGATTGGTCGGGAAGCAACGTGTAGTCTGACATGTTTCTTGTCCACGACACAACATGAATTTAGGAGTCAAAATCGCATGAATTGACAGTGACTATAATAACAGACCAAAATATTGTGTAGTCTGAACCCGGCATCTCATTGGATGAGAGCTCATTGTAAAGCATTATCTATTGTGAAGGGTAATTTAATTATGCGTTGTTGTAGCGCTGTGCTGGAATTTATTTTCAAGGAAGTTCTGTGTTTATTAATGGGTGTAGCTACATTAACATCTTCAGCTAGTCAGCTTGAGATCCTTTCCATCTAAACTGGTTATATCTCTTTAGCCTTGAGGTGAACGTTGGATATGAGCAGTATGATAATCTCTCTCTTTTTTTAGTTATGAGAAAGAACCACAATCATCCGCACGGTCGCACAGAGCCAAAGCACAACCAAAACAATGTACATTCACAAAATGCATGCAGTAAAAAAGTTTACAAAAGTAAAAAAACCCTAATTAGTAATGTTCCATGGCAACTTACTGCAATAAAAATAAAGCTAAACAGAAATATTTAAAATTTACTAGCAGATTACAAAATTACTTAAACTTAAATTAAAATAAACTTCAAAATATTAATAAATACTTGAATTGTAAATGATCAGTGCAGTGGCCAATGAAAAACCATTTTTAAAAAGAGCTCTATAATAAAAATGTTTTTTGAGTGATGAAAACAATGCTGAAGGCACTGTGTTGAGAATGAAAATAGAGAGCTAGCAGTGGTGGTGTGAGGTGGTGTGCTAGCAGAGAGAGAGAGAGAGAGAGAGAGAGAGAGAGAGAGAGAGAGAGAGAGAGAGAGAGAGAGAGAGAGAGAGAGAGAGAGAGAGAGAGAGCGAGAGCGAGAGAGCGAGAGCGAGAGAGCGAGAGAGAGAGAGAGACAGGAAGTGTCTGTAACTAAGACAAACTGAAAACAGTACTAACAAAGAGTACTTATTACGGAAATCATATACTTAAGTGTGAACTGAATAGAGCGATTTTGGACACATTGACTGCACTATAGTTTAAATTTATATTTAAGACACATTTAAGACATTTAAGTAGGACTTTGGCATATCTTTATATGTAATTTCATAATTTCTTCTATTGTCTTTGAAATATTGTTAAAGTGTACTGCAGAATGTACTGACAAGCATCTAAAAACAAATATACTTTAAAGCCATTTCTATTGAAACTTGAATGCCATGTATTTAAATATTTGTAATCACACACTTGTAACTATGAAGTTGCAATTCAGTACTTTTTAAGGTTGCAATTTATTTTAAGGTGATACGTAGTAACATTGTACTTACTCATAAGTACTGAGTAATATTAATTAATTACATGTACTTACTATAGAGTTATAGTTAGGGTTTGGTTTAGGGTTAGTTCTTTTTAATTATGCATAATTTACTGTTACTACTATAGTAAGTACATGTAGTAATGTGTAACTACATCACCTTAAAATAAAGTGTTGCAATATATTAAGTTTAAATGTAATATAACACACTACAGTTAAAATTATAATCAAGTATTCCATCTCAGTCTATTACTGCTTGAAAAACGCCCTGTTGTTGTACTTCCTGTATTTGTTTTACAACATTTTCTGGATATTAATAACACAATCTTGACCTTAGAAAGAATTTTGCATTCTTTTAATTTATGACTGTCCATTAAGCAGGAGGACGCATGACGACTAGGGCCAAAACAAACAGCAATAGATACAATCCAAGATCTTTAGGAGACAGGAACGGTAGAAATTAAACATACCCTAATGTACAGTATACGTATACTGTACACACACACACACACACACACACACACATATATATATATATATATATATATATATACACTGTACATATATATTTGAGAAACATTTAACAAAATTCAGTTTTAATTCTTGTAAATAGAGGAAAGTTGACATGCGTTAGTTCCTAATGTATATGCACACGGTGATCTGTTGTACATAGCCTAACTAAAACTACAAACTCATACATGGTTTGCTGTAAGATAAAGCTACATCTAACCGGTCTGAACGCAGAGAGACATGCTATCAGGAAAACCACAGAAGTGCATCTCATTTTCAGGAAGCCGCTGATAAGCCTGTTTCTTCATCTACAGAGCAAAGCAAATGAACTCTATGCATATCTGGACAGGGTTTCCAGAGGCCAGAGGATTTCAAGCATGTGTGCTAAAGAACAAATTTCACATTGACTCTCTTTAAGAACAAAAAGTACCAGTGTGGTGTTGTGTTTTAGGATGACCACACTGTCTGTTTAGTTGAACTTTTGTTCAAAGGTCAATAGACAGTTTGAAATTTAACTTAAAGAGATCATTCACCCAAAAATGAAAATTCTGTAATCATTTACTCACCCTCATGTTGTTCCAAACCTGTATAAATGTCTTTGTTCTGTTGAACACAAAGGAAGATATTTAGAAGAGTGTGAGAAACTGTTTTTTTTTCTACTATGGTAGTCAATGGTGCCCCAAAGCAGCCTGGGTACAAACCGTCTTCAAAATATCTTCTTTTGTGTTTAGCAGAACAAAAATTTGAACAGGTTTGGAACAAACTGAGGGTGAGTAAATGATGACAGAATTTTCATTTTGGGGTGAACTATCCCTTTAAAGGAACACTCGACCGTTTTTTGAAATAGGGCTTATTCACCTTCTTTCCTACATTTAGATAGGTGGGCAAATGCATTTTTGTCTCAGTGCATGCATTGTTTTAGTTTGACAGGGTCGGCACTAGCTTAGCTTAGCTTAATGAATGGAATCCTTTGTTGCCAGCTAGCATGTCCTGAGTAAAAGTGATCAAAAAAAACCCCCCACCTAATTACTTCTTGTGGCCTGCATATTCACAAGTACAAATAGCAATGCAGATTAACACTAGGTGATTTCCTAGGCAGATATTGACTTGGGACTATATTATGGGGAAGCACAGGCGAAGCACTGCTACTTGGGCGCAGAGATATCACGCAACACATGAAATCCCACGACTTCCGTCAACATACCGGCGTGAATAGTAGCTGGCTATTTTTCCTACAGTACATGAATGGCAATGAACATGGCTAATTTTGTGACTTCTCAGACAGTCAAGAGCCAGAGCCAGAACCATACCTGAGTTTTCAGAAGATGAGCTGCGTGCTTTGGAAATAGAACGACAGGAGGAGGAGGTTGCGATCGCTCAACAGCCTGAGGACGTGAGGATGAGAGCCAACACGAACTGGTGGTGTGAATGTGGGGAAATGCGCCAATCTATCCCGACTGAAATAGTGTCTGTGCTGTGGAGAGTGGGACAAGTTTCTGCCATCGATGACCAGGCTCAGCGCGTCAGATCAAGATGAGCGTGCCCGCAGTTGTGTCACAGCTACCGAGGATTTCACGGCGTTGATCCATCCTGCAGTAACTTTTACTCTATTTTTTTTCCCGGTGTGATAAAGTGAACTGGAAAAAAAGCCCCACGCCGAATGGACCAAATGGACAGCTGTCCACAGAGTAAGTGATTATTTTAAACATGACGCATGTATAGATCGACCCATATTATACCTGTATTCACATTCACATATTATACCACATATTCACATTTCATGTGTTGCGTGATATCACTGCTAGCCCAAGTAGCCGTGCTTCGCCTGTGCTTCCCCCTAATATAGTCCCAAGTCAATATCTGCCTAGGAAATCGCCTAGTGTTAATCTGCATCACTATTTGTACTCGTTGTGAATACGCAGGCCACAAGAAGTAATTAGGTGTTTTTTGTGTTTTTTTTGGATCACTTTTACTCAGGCCATGCTAGCTGGCAACAAATGATTCCATTCATTAAGCTAAGCTAAGCTAGCGCCGACCCTGGCAAACTAAAACAATGCATGCACTGAGACAAAAATGCATTTACCCATCTATCTAAATGTGGGAAAGAAGGTGAATAAGCCCTATTTCAAAAAACGGTGGAGTGTTCCTTTAATAAACTACATTTTGGATGTTCTGAAGAAAATGTGAGTGGCCCACCATCAAGATGGGTCCCTCGTTTAATGTATTTTTTACTGTTTTATGGTCTTCCAGGTGCAAATCATAAGTCAGGCCTCTTTCACCCACTGTGAAAAAAAAGTGTGCTTAACTCTATTGAATGAAAACTTGTAGTGTAATTGAAATCTTAAAATTATATTTAAAAAAAATGTACTTGCAGATACTATATTATTAATTAAATAAAAGGCCACCTAAGTTTACTTAATGAGAGCACATTTTATTAACTATGTCTCTTAACACACTTAAGTACACTTTTAAAAAGAGCATTTCTTAATAAAGTCAAATTAAAAGTTTTACTTTAAATGTGCAATAGGTGATTCTCTACACAGAACCATTTTCGTTATGCTGGTTGAAAGTCTTCTCATATCCTGAAAATTCTGTCATCATTTACTCACCTTCAAGTTGTTCCAAACCTGTATGAATTTCTTTGTTCTGCTGAACACAAAGGAAGATATTTGGAAGAATGTTTGTAATCAACAGATCTCGGTCCCCATTGACTACCATAGTATATATTTTTTCCTACTATGGAAGTCAATGGGGACCGAGATCTGTTGATTACAAACATTCTTCCAAATATCTTCCTTTGTGTTCAGCAGAACAAAGAAACTCATACAGGTTTGGAACAACTTGAGGGTGAGTAAACAATGATAGAATTTTCATTTTTGGGTGAACTATCCCTTTAAGCAGTTTAAAAGTATTTTTATAGATTTGTATTATCTGTGGAAGGTGTAGGACCATAAAATGATAGTTTAATAATTGCATCCGGTCCAAATGAAATGATAGTTTGCTATCAGTCAACGTGCATTTGCCTGCGCAGCCTGTTCACGCAGACATCATACGTCATCAATGACAGAGCGAGAATGGCAGGCAAACAGCAACAACCTAACAACCTTTCCTTCTGAACCAACAACAAGTGGCAAGTATAGTTGCTATTTAAAGAGAGCTGTCACTGTGATTTGAAATGAACATGCACAGCAATAAATATGTAATGCGATAATATGGAAAGCACTAGAGGACTGATGCTGAGTTTCAACAAGCGCACTGACCTCTTTAGCTCAGTGATGAGAAGAGCAGTGCACGGGATTCCCAGCGTCATGAGAGAGATGGAGTTTATCGCTGGCTTGATGAAGGCCAGACAGGTGGTGATCCCTGAGAGAATGCCGATGACCATCTTAAACCTCGATCTAGTGACAAACAGGGAAAGACAATAGGAATAAAACATGGAGAAACAAGAGAAAAGTTGTGCAGAATCACTATCTACAAGTAAATTTCGATCAAAATGTGTGTGCTTGTGGATATGAGAGCACACCTGTCTTTACGGAATATCCTGGGAAGATATCTCTTGGGAAACCACATGCCGATGGCACACATGAGCACCCACAGAATGGCCAGTTCATCCAGCATCTGTCCCAGGAAGCTCAGCGTAGCATGGAAATAAGTGGAGCCAATACCTAAAGAACAGCCGTATGATTGTACATTAAAAACGAACAAACAAATGTTTTGAATTTAATTTTAAATAATGTTACATTTTGGAGTAAAGCGCTCCATTTCATTGACTTCTCTTGAAAAGAACTACACTTTAGCATATTATTAATAGGAGTACTGATATGTTTATTTTAAATATATAATATAATAATGTTTTCGGACCGTTAAATGCATGTTACTATAGCTTACATTTATATTAAATGCAATTAGCTGAACTTAATGCTTTTTTTAACCACTCTAAGTAGATCTTTATATTATTTTCAGTATTACTTCTATTGTCTTTGAAAAATGGTTAAAGTGTACTGCTGAATATCTTGACAAGCATTTACTGCAAACTTAAATATACTTCAATGTCAAATCTATTGAAACTTGTGTCATGTATTTGTATTTGTAATGATGAAGTTGCAATTTAGAGCATTTAAAATAATTAATATATTTAAATGTAATCTCAAATAACACAATACAGTTATAAATACTGTATTAGTACATTTTTAAATACTCTCTCCATGTGCCTTAGTATGTTAGTCAACACATCAAAATAAGTGTACTTCTTTTTTCCATCTTATTAGTGTGAAGCGGTTTTAAAACAATCTGTATTGTATAGCGCTCTATAAATCAATGTGACTTGATTTTAATTATATTCTTAGAAGATGTTTGTATTTCAGCCACCATTTATCCAAAAGCACACAATAATTTGCCAATTAAATCCCAGTTAAAAGTCTTCAAAGTGTTCTTAAAACATGCCTCCATCGCCGCGAACAGCGCTGAATCACCTAAAGGTATGTCCCGAATGAATTCAGCTATGTCTGTGTCTAATCCTTTGACTAAACTCACTGTATTAGATGACGGCAAGGAGGACTTTGATTCAAAATCCCACCCGGATTAATTAAGTCAGCAGCTTCTTTTAGAGCGGAAAAACTCTGAAGACATTTGTACAGAGCAGTGTTTGTGCTGAGCTGGCTTCTTTCCCATGCTGCTCCACAGACAGGACTGCCAGCGAGCTTTAAATACACCAGCGGTTTGTTGGGAACAAGTCACACTCCTTCCCAAATCCCGGACCAATTTCCCAAGTGATTGTCTTAACCTTTGTGGTTACAGGACAGAATATAAAGCAGCCCCAAATAGTAAGTAAAAAGGAAGAAGCTTGATAAAACTGCAGCTCTGGTTGTCAGTAAGCAGTCAGGGTGACACCAGTGTGAGAAGGGAAGCTTTTGTAAACCTAAAACTGACAGGGACATAGAGCTTCATTGTTTAAAATATGTTACGCTTCACAAATGCAGACTTGTGAAGCGCTCGGGTCATGCGAATATTAACACATGCAGAAGACCAAGTGAAATGTGGTCTGTGAGGCCTTCTGTAAAATGAACAAAAAGCTCTAATGACAAGGGATCGACTCATGCTGTCCTTAACCCAGGATTAATGTCCTTTGTAACTCCGGGTAAAGGTCATTTTTAACCCTGGGTAATGAACCCCTGGTTTCACAGACAAGGCTTAAGCTAGTCCCAGACTAAAATGCATGTTTGAGCCATTTTAACTGAAACCAACTTGAACTGACAGATCTTAAAATGTCAGTGTCATTGTTTTGTTCTCAAGATGCACACCAGTAATGTTTTTCTAGGGCACGTTTATAAAAGCAACTTAAATGTTTTAATTGAACTAATGCATAATCCTGGCTTAATCTAAACCCTGTCTGTGAAACCAGCCAAAAATGTGTCACACTTATCCAGAGCAGAGCAAGTTTCCTCCGAGGAGGCAAGGGAGGCAGTGCCTCTTCAAAAAATGATTGGATATGATTGGTTGTGATTAGATGTGATTGGTTCATGCAGTAAATCCCACCTTTTGTTTTCGTGCATGTTCCACATTCGTGAATCAGTCTCAATGAACAAATTGATTGCGTTAATGAGGAAGACTGATTAAAAAGTGAGTAAACAGCTCACCCACTTGGATATCACGTCAAAATCAGACTTTATGACACGTCAAAATCAGACTTGAAATGGCTTGAAAACATGATGACTGTGGGGGGGTTTAGTGAGCAGTAAACTTGGTGAATTAAAGGATTGGTTCACTCCGGAATTAAAATTTCCAAATTGCAGTTTCAATGCAGCTTCAAAGGGCTCTACATGATCCTAGCCGAGGAATAAGGGTCTTATCTAGCGAAACGATCGGACATTTTCTAAATAAATAAATATATACTTTTTAACCACTGTGACCAGTGTTTACTGAGCTTGATGACTGAGTTGAAAATAAGTTGACAAATCACAAAATTCACAAATAAAATATAGTGTTTAAATGGTTACTGAATTCATTCAGTGAAGACTATGCAGTGTTTTATTTTGTTAAATGTGATTATTTAATTTCTGTATAGTAGCTTATTATTTTTGTAGGGTAATTTTCTTCTTTTTTTATTGCATTACTGAACATTTCAACTCAACTCACTGATGTTTGTTGACAGTGAAACTGCTCAGAAATAACAGATTAAAGGGTTGGGGGTCACAAAGTTTTGCTTAGGGCCGCCAGAAGTCTAGTACCGGCACTGAACTGGGACATAATTTTACATTTGATTTTTTATTTTATTTTTAAACAAAAACTTATTTTTTTGAAACTGAGGACATTTCAGAACATCACTGCATGCCACGGATATATAACTGTGCTGTAATGCTGAATATTTTACTGAGATAACGTATTTCCTCAGTAGCCCTTCCTGAACTGCTCAGCTATTTCCTGAATACTAGCAATATTCCAGAAAAGGAGAAAGAACGAGTTCACTAACTGCCACCTCCTATATGCTGAAAAAGCTCGGGCATACTTGTGTAAGAAGTTACTTTAGGTCACGGCCACTCTTAACAGCTGGAAATAATGATGATTGATGAAATTTACCAACAACTACCAGCAGAGTCCATATGAGATAGATGCCACTGTTGAAATGTGTGGCGTACTGACGAAACAGACACATGAGGATTGGAGGCAAGACGAAAAACAGCACGTTGCTTATCTGAAAAGAGACAGAAACATGTTTGAACATCGTATTTGATGCAAGTTAAGCAGAGCACAGGCAAAGCAGTCCTAAAGTTTAGACTTCGAACTGCCAGCCGCTCATATGTTAATGACACAATATGGCACATGAAACAAAACAAAGAGAGTGCAGACCGACGTACCGTGTTATAAAATTCCGCTATTCCAGGATATATGAGATAATTCCCTTCACACCAATCCACCTCCGAGCTGCCAGCCTGGAGCTGATCCCACAGATGCGCGTCCATCTCTGCGCGTGCACTAGATGCGATCGTGACACTGGCTGAATGTCTTTACACAAAGCGCCGTCGACAGCTGTAACGTACGCATGCGGCGACAGTTTGTTTTAATCAGTGACTCGTGTGTAACGTTAGTCTTCTTATCTGAGCATGTCATCCTGCCAGATCCAGTCCCAGTCTAATCCAGCTCGCCTGTGTGCGCGCGCGTACCGCTTTCTGTCCTTCACTGACTGTACAAGCACTAGCAATAACAGCAGAGCAACATGTGATTCGCGCATGCGCAGAGCGGCACTGGGGACAAAAATCAGCGCTTTTTTCCAAGTAGTACTCTAGTTTGCTTAATAATACTTACAATATTTCTCAGTCACATTTCACCAGCTGCTCAAGTAATTGTGTGGTCTACTATGGAATGCCAAAGCTGCCGAAATAATAATTCAATAAACACATAAATAAATAAGAAAATGTGTATTTATACTTTTATCTCCTTATTTATGAATAATTGTATTTTTTCACATTTATTTATTTTTTTCCATTTATTTATTTCCACATTTATTTAATTTTGTTTTGCCTGTATATGATTTTTTGACTCTCGTGACGGTAGCCATTTATATGAATCATCAAGGACTACGGTTTCAGCTAAAAATCTTTATTTTTCTACTGAAGAAAAAAAGACACCTACATTATTCATTGAGTGTTCATCAGAGGGGTCCAACACCCTATGACTTTTGTCGCACTTGAAGCACGAATACACAAAAAGTTTTGTGGTTGAAAAAGTATTAAATCCTTTCCTCGCGGGTCAACTTGACCCCCATAGGAATTAATGGAATGCGAGGAACACTTCAGTACACATAGAAAAACCTAAAAATGCAAACTAAACTTTACCAAAAAAATATTTTATAATGTCTACATGTGCATACTGAAGAAAAACGGACTTTATGACCCAGCGGAACAGCTCATTTGCTCCAAATAGAGCTATAAGGCCATCTAGTGGCAATAGTCATACAATATCATGTTATATAATTTTTTTTCGGCAAAGACATCCAATGTAAGATATTTTGAGCTGAATTAAAAGGGTTAGGCATGAAATTGTGAGTTATTTATTTTAAGTTGAAACAATGTGAGGAATGTGCTTAAATTACTATTTATTTATTATTTATTGATCAAATCTAGTAATTTAAAGGTAAATAAAAAATAATAATTTTCATCTGCATTTTAAGGTGTAGCAGTGTAAACAGTAGCCGTGGCATAAATTATTTGTCAAGGCGATAACAGATTCTTAAACATGAGAATCGGTTTAAATGCTGCAATGAATGATCCACACTACAAAATGGAAATGCTTATTGTTGACAAAACACGATCACATATTAAATTAGAAATGATTCAAGGATTATTTTGCATAGTAATTTTGCATGTTACATTTCAATCAATTTCCAATGCAATACTTCTGTGTCCAGAGGCAAATGAGCAATTTATATGAGCATCAAAGATTGGTTTCAGCAACTTGTTTTTTTGACCAATCTGTTCATTTAAAGAGCATGTTGCAGGTTAGAAGACCCAATGAGTCAATGTATAGAAAAATAATGTAGGAACTAGATTTTCTTTTAAAAAAAACCCTTCTAAATACGCTACAGTGGCTTCTGGAGTCGTATTTATACAATACTACTATTATGGCATAATAATTGATAGGTGCTTGTGTTTTTAAATTGAGCTTATATTTTATTATTAAAGAACATTTATATGTCTTAAATAGGAATACATTGTAATAATGTTAATCTCATGGGCACAGTATGGAATACCTGCTCTTCCGCTCTCATTTCCGTCACATTCTCTCTTTCTTCTTCTCGCAGTCTCCTAATCTTTACCTGTATATCTTATCTTCCTAAAGCTGAGCTTTGATTGATAGTCTTTGCAAACTGACTGTTTCTGTTACTCGTTTAATACTTCTCTCGTAAACAGTTGTTTGGTTTAGCTACTTACATCTCGAAGGCCTGACTCGCACTATATGACCGTTAACTGAAAGCGTGTCGTGAACTCCAACAGGCTAGTTGTAATTTTTTTGTTATATTGTCAATTTAAATGGAATATTTACTGTAATTTTGGATAGACTCAACCTGGACAAGCAGTCCAGTAGTCTAAAACCAGCCATGTGACTTCCCACACTAGAGGAAAAACAAGCTAACAAATGTGCTCCGAGATTAGTGAGGCATCCATTTCAAAAACATTTGGGAGAAGATAAATGTAATTTAATAGTCACATACTCCACTCTCCTACAAGTGTTGAGTTGGATTTATTTGTTTCTATTAGCCTTAATTAGCAAAATGTTCATCTAAAATGTAAAACATCTTCATAAAATGAATCTTAAATCTAGATAAAATGTTATAAGTATAAAAATAACAAATATATTCCAAGAACACAAGTTTTTTTCCACACAACATTTTAATGGTATAATAAGATAAAATAACAAATATTATGAATATATTTCAAGAACACACTTCACATAAAATTGTAATGGTATTTTACAAAACTCAATCAATATTTATTTACATTATAGTACCCCACTGGTAGATTTCAATGTACTTTGCAAACAATTCCAGGCAGAGGGAGCAGCAAATTTAAATGCCTTTTTCCCAAATTCAGTACGTACCACTGGAACAGACAGTAAAAATAATTCCTGTGACCGGAGGCTATAGCTACAAGCATACTTTTTACAGATGTATGTACAAAGATATGAAGGAAGTAAACCCAGGATAGATTTCAATTCAATTCAATTCAAAATGTATTTGTATAGCGCTTTTCACAATACATATTGTTTCAAAGCAGCTTTACAGAAAGTGCATTTCAGAAATGTACATAGAAAAATACAGTTAGTTAATTAATCATGCATTAATTTAGGGCATAAACATATCGCCAGCGTCGAGTCGTCTCTTCACAGGCTTCGAGTCGTCTCTGCACGGGTGTTGGGGCATCTGTAGTTTCCATGGGAGGCTGGATACAAACTGGAGCTGACAATCTGTATTTACCTCGGGACTAGCGTCCCGAGATAACAACAGAAAAGCAGATGGGAAATAATTAGCGTAGCTGCTGTTCATAAAAATAATGCATTCAATCTGATTCAACTGTAGTATAAAAGGTAAGTATTATGTGAATGCTTGGCTAAAGAAATGCGTCTTTAATCTAGTTTTACAGCGAGTCTGAGCCTCGAACAATATCAGGAAGGCCATTCCACAGTTTAGGAGCTAAATGTGAAAAAGCCCTCCCTCCTTTAGTGGACTTAGATATCCTAGGAATGACCAGAAGCCTCGAATTTAGTGATCTTAAAGAGCGCGATGGATTGTAGGGCGATAGAAGTTCCGTTAAATACCCAGGAGCTAAACCATTTAGGGCTTTATAGGTCATTAGTAATACTTTGTAATTGATACGGAACTTTATAGGTAACCAATGTAGAGATGATAGAATTGGTGTTATATGATCATATTTCCTTGACCTAGTAAGAACTCTAGCAGCTGCATTTTGGACTAACTGTAGCTTTGATTATTGAAGATGCAGGACAACCTGAATGAACTTTTCTGCATCAGAAACTGATAGCATATTACGTAGCTTAGCAATGTTTCTAAGGTGGAAAAAGGCTGTTCTTGTAACATATGAAATATGATTTTCAAAAGACAAGTTGCGGTCTAATATAACACCCAGGTCTTTTACTGTAGTGGATAAAGTAACAGGACATCCTTCTAAAGTAAATGAAAAAGAGTAAAGTAAAAAGATTTATAAATAAAATCATGCCAGTGTTTTTGTCTTCGGATGGACAACGCAGACCAGCCAACCCGAGCATACAACACACAATGATGAGTGAGGGTTTTAAGATTTGTTATGAACCTCAGTGCCCCATGATAAACAGTGTCTAAAGCATGTAAACACTGTGATGATGCATGCATATAATATATAACATCACCGTAGTCCAGTACAGACATAAAAGTGGCTGCAACAAGCCTCTTTTTTGCCTCAAAGGAAAGACACAATTTGATTCTAAAGTAAAAACCCAATTTCACTTTCAATCTTTTCACCAGTTGCTGGACATGAGGGCGTCATCAATTAAAATCCCCAGATACCTATACTGAGACACAAACTCAATTTCTGAACCTTGGGACGTAGTAATAGGCAGAAGATTATTATGAGGGATTGATTTGGATTTAGAAAACAACATGAATTTTGTTTATCAACTTGAATTAGTTTTAATTCAAATAAGTTACGCTGAACAATATCAAATGCCAGCTGTAACTGAGAGAGAGCCAGATTGGGTGTGGATGCTGAACTATATATAACTATCATCAGCGTAATAATGAAACTTTACATTATGAACATTATGATCAATATTATTTATATATAGAGTAAATAGGAGTGGTCCAAGGACTGAGCCCTGTGGCACACCTTTAGTGACATTGAGTGAACCAGAGATAAAACCTTCTGCCTGTACACATTGAGTTCTGTTTGAAAGATAGTTATTAAACCAACCAATCTTATGTTTAGATAATCCTATACTGACAAGTCGTTGTATCAGTAAAGTATGATCAACAGTATCAAATGCTTTTGATAGATCGATGAATAAGGCTGCACAGTGTTTCTTGTTTTCAACAGATTCAATAAAATCATTTAGTACCTTTAGGCTGCCGTATTTGTGCTATGTTGTTTTCTAAAACCAGATTGAAAATCAGACAGGGTATTATTAACAGACAGAAATTCTTTTAATTGATTGCTGACAAATGTTTCGCGGACTTTGGCCAAGACTGACAGCTTGGAAATGGGCCGGTAATTATTTGGGTGTGTGGGATCTCTGCCTTTAAACAGGGGAAGGACAAAAGCTGATTTCCATATAAGTGGAAATTCATTTAAGTCAAGTAAAAGGTTAAAAATATGAGTCAGAGGTGGGGCAATAAAATCAGCTGCTAGTTTAAAAAAGTAAGGTTCTAAATGATCAGGACCTGCCGATTTCAAAACATCTAAAGATTTAAGGGCTTTGCACACCTCAGAGATTGCAATTGGTGAAAAGTTGAATGACTGACTAGACACTAAGCTCTCTGACTGAACACTCAAAGGGTTCACATGAGCACCATTAACTGAATCAAACAAAAAAACAGAAGCTATGAAGTGTTCATTAAAACAATTAAGCATATTTACTTTGGCTCTGATTGTATCAGAGCCCTTATTAATACATGATGGAAGTTCTATACCTTTATTATTTTCAGTTAATGATTTAACACTTTTTCCCTTCGACCCTTCACCCTGTACCTTTTGCGAGGAGCATGTTTATTGACTAAAGCAGAAAGATTTGCATAAAAAAATTCCCAGGCTATTTCAAGGTCAGGAATTAAATTAATTTGTTCCCACTCCAAATTATTCAAATTGTGTAGAAACCCTTTTTCTGAGAAATGTTTCATGTCACGCTTCGTTATGATGTTTGGTTTAGTTTTAGGAATTTTTGTGTTTCTAACTGTTGCGATGACACAGTGGTCACTGATGTCATTCACAAATATGGATGCAGTTGAATACTTATGGGGAGTGTTTGTTAAGAATAGATCTATTAGTGATGATTTTTCTGGACATTTTAGGTTCGGTCTAGTGGGCTTGTCAACAATCTGAAAAAGATTCAATGCATCACAATAGGTTTTAAATTCATCAGTTGCTGAATGCCAATGCCAGTTTAAATCATCTAGAACTACCAATGCTTTAGCATCAAGAGCTGAAAAGAGCTGGAATAAAGAAGGGAGCGCACTACTATCAGCAGACGGTGTTCTATAGCAACCAACAACTGTTATGCTGAGAGATTTAGAAACCTCAAGATCGAGAGCTAAAAATTCAAATTGTTTACTCACTGATTTAAAAAGCAGTACTTTAACATGAAACCTTTTTTTTTTTTTATAAATATTGCTAAGCCCCCATCCCTTATTGGTCAGTCAGACCTATATACATTATAACCATTAATACAAACATCCTAAAACAGCTTTGCTTAGCCAAGTTTCAGTTAGAACAATTACATCCGCATCAGTGGACTGTGCCCAAATACGAACCATATCCATTTTAGAAATTAAGCTCCGAACATTCAAATGAATAAAACCAAGTCCGCACCTTGATTTAAAATCTGCAGGTGTTTCTAAGCTTGATGCAGAGTCAGAAACTGGGCCTGGATTAGGTTGAACGTTTCCCGAAATCAAAAGTAATTAAAGCTGCAAGCAGCATTTATCGGGGTTCAAGCAATTAAGGCCTTAAAGCACAAAAGCATAAAAAGTTAAGTTTTATTTAGCAAGCATGTAACCACTGACATCATAGATGGAAAAGATCATGTTCTAACATGATTTACCATGATATACCACATTCTAAAATGATTTACCATAGTTCATCATGATTTATCATGGTTTACCATGATTTACCCTGTTCTAGCATAGTTTACCATGATTTACCATGTTCTAGCATGATATACCACGTTCTAGAATGATTTACTAGGATTCTTACATGATTTACCTTGATACACCACATTCTACTATTATTTACTATGACTTACCATGTTTCTAGCGTGATTTACCATGATTTACCACATTACTAGCAATTATGTGAAGTGTCAGTGCAAATGAAGTGATAAACACTGACAAAATATGATTGTGTTATAATAGTTATTGTTATACAAGTGATTTTTTTCAGTGTCTACTCTAAATATGAATGAATCCAAAAGCACATGTGAAAAGACTTCATTAATAAGTAGAATGGCCAGCAGAAGCCAGTAGAAGACCACTTATTGGCTCACTTTCACTTTAAACTTCATGATTTGCACCAGTTTTCTGCACTAAATCAAACCAGTCTTTCCATGTTAACTCAATAATGCATGCTTACACACACACACACACACACAAATATGTTTTTTGGATATGTTATTGAGAAAATATATTTAATTGTATAAAAATAGGCATTTCTTTGTGATCTAATAATATAAAACTATGTTACCAGTATAGGGCTGTAAAGATTCCTCGATTATAGTCAAGTACTCGATTTAAAAAAATCCTTGATTGCAATTTACCCCTCGAGTAATTGGCAAAATACTGAAAGTGGTGCATTCCACAGACGAGAATCCAACAACCGCAGAATTACCGTTTTCTAGGACAACGCGATATTTAAGGGCTCCAGACTAACTTTTTTTACTAGGAGCGCTGTAGCCCCTGACTGAAAATTTTAGGAGCACAAGCAGAAAATTTAGGGGCATACCTTAAATCAACTTGCAATGCAATTATTCAAATTTCCCCCAAAATAACTACTGACAAATTATTTATTTATTATTTAATAATAAATAGACTTAATGTACAGATATTACAATGTGCAGTTTTATTTTAAGTTCACAGGCACCAGACTAACATCTGAGGGCAGCGGCACCGCAGACACTGAGTTTTACAAAAAAATATCTGGTAGCACTGGGGCTGACAATAAAGCACTAAGCTTAGTTTAGGGTGTAGATGAAATTAACTTTAATTATTATCATTCATAATGTCTTAATATTAATTAAAAAGCAAACCGAGTGAAATAAATTATATTAGGGCCAATATTAGAGCCAATAAGCATCCTACTGTTTACAATGGTAATTTATTTATTTTATTATTTTTAAATAAGTGTATAAATAAGAGTTTAAATAAGACCATTTTTCAAGGATGAACAAAAAAAATGTGTTGGTCATCACATTAAAAATAACATTTATATATGATAGTTTTGAAGTGCTGGAAAAAGATGAGTAGCCTAACAGTTAACTTAGTACTTGTAAGCGTTTGACTATTTCTGTCACATTATGGTTACAGTTACTACATTAAATCCATGGTGAATGTCGCTGATTTGTGGTCTGAAAGCCCAGTGTTTCTCCTGGTTTCCACATCAGCGCTGTTTGATCTGATATCTGATTATGTTATTAATTCTGAGGCGAATTCAATGGATTTCTTCACTGGATCTCCAGAGTCTGGATCTCCTAGTAACAGTGTCGCGTGATCGAGATCGGCCCGCGACTGGCAAGTTCGGGCTGCTGCGCTCATAGGCTGCGCTGCGCCATAGATATCATATATAAACGCGTTTATATATTATATCTATGGGCTGCGCTGTCTATTATTGATTCGAACTAATAAACGGTCTGTGAAGCATAAAGGAGTAAGTTAGCGCATTTTCGTTCCGCTTTCATTTTGTATGGATTCGCTGCTCGGCAACGTTGTGGTCGCGCCAGCGCGACCTAAATAAATATTTGGTCGCACCGGCAGGAAAAATGGTCGCAAAATGCGACCAATTGGTCGCAGTCTGGAGCCCACCATTTACAGTCATAATATAGCATAGTGCCATTGTGAAATCACAAAGGCTGTGATTCAGTTAAATAAATATATCCTCTGTTTTTTGTTTGTTTGTTTTTTTTCACAGAGAAGACGCTTCAATTACATGAGTGCAGATTAGCCTACATGTTAAAATTACCTCAGCTCCGTCCACAGTACGCTGCTCCAAGCAAACTCAGTCTCTGCAGTGCTGTTTGTTTAGGTTTCCAATAACGTGCAAATATGGGAACGCAAGTCGGACGCAGTTTGTGTTTCATAGTTGCACTGTTATCATTTGTGGAGCACATCTGGGTTTCTCAAACTGCTGTTCATCGCGATTTCAAAATAAAAGTTTAAACATCGCGATTTCAAAATAAAAGTTTAAACTCTCGCTCTGAGTTTGCATGTTTTGATGTGCACATGTTCTTGTTCAAGAAATTACAGTGGCTGTAGCACTTCTATCGTACAGAAGTGGCCAAATATTAAAGGTTAAGTTGACATTTGAATTTAATGTTGTTTGCCAATAAACAAGGATTTGATAATGCCAGGCTTAGTGTAACAACAACCAGGCCGCTGGTGCCCTCTGCAGGCATTTGTTATTCATGTACATAAGTTATCTCTATATTAGTTTATATCATTTATGTTACATGGGTATATTTTAACAGTGTTGTTCAATAAAACCCATATAATTACTTACTTTGATACTTTACTTGAACCAATCATTATTGCTTGTTATTATATATTTGTATTTTAAGTCATTTTAAAGGCGGTTGTTAACTTGAATCTATTTTTTACCACATTTTTTTATCCGATTACTTGAATAGAATACTCGATTACTAAAATAATCGATAGCTACAGCCCTATAGCAGTACATCATAATAAAAAAGATTTCTTTTTAAAGCATTTGTTTGTTTTCCAATACTGAAAGTGAATAAAAAGGTAATCTGTAATCCTGCTGCTCCCTCTAGTGGACAGTGGTATTACAGCTTCCATCTTACAGTTGAAGTGATTGAATGAATTAATGAATGGGAATTTGGTTTTTCACTTATATCTCGGGAACCGGAAGGCGAAAAATTCTGAAACTCAGAGCATATATAGTGCTTGAGGAGCCCTGTTGAATGAGACCATCAAGGTGTTTTTGGGCGATTGGGGCTGGGAGTTATGACTGTTCAAATGCAAATATTTGGGGGCTTTTATCTCTGGAATGCCGAGGGCAAATTACACCACATTTGAATCGAAGTTAGCCAAGGACGGGCCCTTTCCAACGAGCTCTCACACAAGGTTCGGGGTGGTCTGGGTCGGGAGTTACGGCCGTTCAAAATCGGGGGTCCCGCGGACGCGGGGGCGCGCTCCCGAGGCCCGCGACGACACGTTTCGATCAAGAGCCCGGAGAGGACCTTACCATCAAAATTTGAGCGCGCAACGACTTTCTGTTTTCGAGTTATGAGTGAATTTGTATTCGGGGGCGTGGCTTAAATAGCCGTTTTACTTCCAGTTTCAGTATTCACTTCTTAATGTGACTCAATAGTCACATTAAGAAGTGAATATTGTCAATAGTAATAATATTGTAATACTCCAATAGATGAATTTTGACAAAATGTGATTGTAAATGTTAAAATAATGATTTTATAAAGTCTAAATATGAATTATAGAACACTATTATGGAGTAGTATGATGAAATGGCAGCAGGGGGCAGTAAAATACCACTTATTGGCTTATGCCAATGTTATTCATTTTCACCTTTTTTATTAACTGTTATAGAGGCAAATTTTGTCCGATCTGTCTGAAATTTGTCATGCTTATTCTGACTTGTTTTTAAGGTCATTTAAGAGATATAGGCTTTTGTGGACACTTGGTCAAGACTACATATTGAACTGACCCTATTATGGCCATCCAAATGAAGAAGTTATACTTTTTCTGATAATTATTGATCTGGAGAGTCCAGAGAATTGCACTGCACTGGTTTTGAATATTACTATATGAACATTTACACCATTACACCAAAACACCATTTACAGCCAATACAGGCAATTCACCATAGGAAATATATGGTTTATAAAGCTTTTTAACAGTTATAGCGCCACCTATGTTCCGATCTCCATAAAAATGTCCATGCTTGTTTAGAATGTTATGTCACATATGTTCACCAATTTTTGTGAAGTTCTGAGTTTTTATTTAGGATTTATAGGCTTTTGAGTGCATTTTGCCATTTCTTTATGACCCAATATACCCATGCAAAAAATGCAAAATTTCAACTTTTTTTTGATAATTATTTATCTAGAGAGTCCAGAGAATTGTCCTAGACTCGTTTGGTTCCGATCGGGCGAAAAACCTAGGACTAGTTCGCAAAAGTAGGTTTTTAACATAATTACGAATATTTAATGAACGGTTTGATTGGCAGCAATAGTTCTTGAGGCAAAGTTGTTCAGCATGAGCAGATCTATTAAATGATATGCATTTTGTAACGATAAGTTTAACACCACGTGATTACAGAGCCATAAAACTCGTTAGCGCCAACTAGTGGCCGATTTCTTTCAAAATTCTTACAGACCTCTAGGGCCATGAGTCGAACATGCCCAGCGAGTTTCGTTCCGATCGGTCTCCGTTAACCTTGTCTAATAAGTGCTCAAATTCATTGGCCAATGGCGGCCATGTTTTTTGAGATACACCAATGTCCTCATAGACATACATGACACCTTGGGCCAAGACACTGCATACCAATTTTCAAGTCAATCGGACTAACAGTCAGGTGGTTAAAGCCTATTTTATGTTTTTTCATGTTATAGCGCCACCATGTGGCCAATCGCCGCGATTTTTTTACTGTTACCTCATGTTGAGCTCCGACATATGTGTACCTAGTTTGGTGAAAATATCTCATTTCGTTCACGAGTTATAGCCGTTTTAGTAAAACTGGCTCCTCCCACAACATTAATTTTGCGCCCCCTAGCGACCGTGAATCGAAATTTCAACCTTTTTTCGATGATTATTGATCATCAGACTCCAGAGAACATTTCTGCACTGGTTTGGTTCCAATCGGTCAAAAAACCAAGGAGTAGTTAGCAAAAGTAGGTTTTTGACAAAATTCAAAATGGCGGAAAAATTTGCATACCGGAAATGAAATCGGAGATATACGTTTTGTTCGTCAAGTGTCCAGCTTTCCAGTGATATAAGATATTTGAGTCTACGACATACGGTCTAGGAGTTATGAGCAGTTTCGCGCTTTTGGTTGCTATAGCGCCACCTATGGGCCAATCAGGGTCATAATCTCTGAACCTTTCCTCGATTTTTGTACTACCATCTGGCAAAGTTTCAAGTCTCCAGCACTTACGGTTTGGGCTGCACGATGCGTTTTACGGCAGAAGAATAATAATAATTAAAGCTGCAAGCAGCATTTATCGGGCTTCAAGCAGTTAAGGCCTTTAAGACATTTAAGCACAAAAGCATAAAAAGTTATTAAGATTTATTTAGCAAGCATGTAACCCAGCCGCGGCGCTACCATTGGGCCCGGGTGGGCCCACCCATTTTCTACTATGGTTTTGTACATTCCTTCATTCGGATCTATTTGCGATCCATTCCATTCTAAACAAACAACGCAGTTTAGCCTTCATTCGTCCTTGTTACATTATTCATTAAGATAATAATAAATGCACGCATAATTATCAGTGAACTTGATAAATGTTGCAGATATGTTTTACTATGCATGAACAAACAAATGCCTTGTGTGCAAAATTCAGAATAAAATTAATGTGCAGCAATTTGTACAAATAGAGAGTCTGTAGGCCTATATGTGTTGTAGCCATCAAGCTCATTTAGTTTCATATTTGTTAAAATATTATAATGTTATTTTTTCATCTAAGTTGATTATGAAAAGTGAACCGCACGAGTAAGATAGGATACGCAATATCGAGAGACATGGAGCGGGTCAGACATGATTTTGACCACTTAATTAAGTTAGAAAGGCCTTTTTTAAGTGAATTTCGTTTTGTATAAATTGTATCTTAATTTTAATATTTTTTTTATCAACCAATTGCCTGGATAAATATAGGAGACAATATAATCATAGAGGCGCCCGCGCGGTCACTTGCATTGCTCGTAAACACAGGAGCGCATCTAATCCTAACTTAACGAAACTCAGCATATGCCTCACAGACATGAAATATATCTTAAAGCTTGAAATGTCTTTTTAACAATTTAAAACGAAAAGAAAAAGGCTAGGCCTACTCTCTGATTATGCAATCCATGATGTGCATTTCTCTCTATAGGCGCGTTCACGGAGATGACGATCGACAACTTCATCTTTACAGCTGTTGCTGCTGTTAATAAACTAAAAATAATAGGCCTATAATTTTATTAAACAATACATTCAATTAAATTGTAATTTTATTAAAAAAAGCAACAAAAAATTCCTAAGATTTTCTTTTTTTTTTTTAAACCTGTATTACGCATTAAATTCAGGTAGGCTATGAGTTGCTGTCCTACGTGCCGCAGAAAAGCGCTGAAACGGAGATGAAGGGGAACCCCCTTTTCTTTTTTTTTTTGTGGCTTATTTTAACTGGCCCATCCAGTTTTCTGAAGGCCCACCTACAATCAAAATCCTGGCGCCGCTAGTGATGTAACCACTGACATAATAGATGGAAAAGACCATTTACAGCCAATACAGGCAGTTTACTATGTGAAATATATGGTTTTAAAGCTTTTTAACAGTTATAGTGATCACTAGTCATCACTATAGTGATCAACAGATCACTCAGATCACTAGGATCATATCAGCTAGAAATACCAAGGGTTCACTCAAAGCATGGCGAGTCCGCTTTTAGCTATTATGCCAGCCGCAGCTGGAACCAGCTTCCAGAGGAGATCAGACGTGCTCCTACAATAGTCACTTTCAAATCCAGACTCAAAACACTTCTGTTTAGCTATGCATTTAATGAATGAGCACTGTGCCAATGTTCGTCCGACTGTTTGTACTGTACTGTTAGGACTGTTCAAATGCAAATATTTTGGGGCTTTTATCTCTGGAATGCCCTGGGCAAATTACACCACATTTGAATCGAAGCTAGCCAAGGACGGGCCCTTTCCAACGAGCTCTCACACAAGGTTTGGGGTGGTCTGGGTCAGGTCGCGGACGCGGGGGGCGCGCTCCCGAGGCCCGCGACGACACGTTTCGATCAAGAGCCCGGAGAGGTCCTTACCATCAAAATTTGAGCATGCAACGACTTTCCGTTTTCGAGTTATGAATGAATTTGTATACGGGGGCATGGCTTAAATGCTGTTTTACTTTCGTTTCATTTCATTCATTTATTTTCGTCCATTTCCATATGTCAGTGTGACATAATTGTCAAGTAATACTCCAATAGATGAGTTTTGACAAAATGTGATTATAAATGTTAAAATAATGATTTTATAAAGTCTAAATATGAATTATATAACAATATTAGGGAGTAGTATGATGAAATGACAGCAGGGGGCAGTAAAATACCACTTATTGGCTTAATATGACATGTTATATCATTTTGACCTTTTTAACTGTTATAGAGGCAAATTTTGTCCGATCTGTGTGAAATTTTTCATGCTTATTAAGAGTAATATTATGTTCTGACTTGTTTTTAATAATATCTGAAGGCTTTCAGGGACATTGGTCAAGGCTACATTTTGATGTGACCCTATTATAGCCATCCAAATGAATAAGTTCAACTTTTTCTTATAATTATTGATCTAGAGAGTCCAGAGAATTGTACTGCACTGGTTTTGAACATTATTATATGAAAATTATAAGATCATAGATGGAAAAGACCATTCACAGGCAATACAGGCAATTTGCCATAGGAAATATATGGTTTTAAAGCGTTTTAACAGTTATAGCGCCACCTTTGGTCCGATCTCCATAAAATTTCCCATGCTTCTTTAGCATGTTATGACACATATGCTCATCGATTTTTGTGAAGTTCTGAGTTTTCGTTTAGGATTTATAGGCTTTTGAGTGCATTTTGCCATGCCCAATTTCTTTATGACCCTATTATAGCCATGCGAAAAATGCAAAAGTTAAACTTTTTTTGATAATTATTGATCAGGAGAGTCCAGAGAATTGTCCTAGATTGATTTGATTCCGATCGGGCGAAAAACCTAGGACTAGTTCGCAAAAGTAGGTTTTTAACATAATTACGAATATTTAACGAACGGTTTGATTGACTGCAATGGTTCTTGAGGCAAAGTTGTTCAGCATGAGCAGGTCTATTAAATGATATGCATATTGTGTGGATGAGTGTTACACCACGTGATTACAGAGCCATAAAACTCGTTAGCGCCAACTAGTGGCCGATTTCTTTCAAAATTCTTACAGACCTCTAGTGCCATGAGTCAAACATGCCCAGCAAGTTTCGTTCCGATCGGTCTCTGTTAACCTTGTCTAATAGGTGCTCAAATTCATTGGCCAATGGCGGCCATGTTTTTCGAGATACACCAATGTCCTCATAGACATACATGGCACCTTGGACCAAGACACTGCATACCAATTTTCAAGTCAATCGGACTAACAGTCAGGTGGTTATAGCCTGTTTTATGTTTTTTTCATGTTTTAGCGCCACCATGTGGCCAATTGTCGCAATTTTTTTACTGTAACCTCAGATTGACCTATTACACATGTGTACTGAGTTTGGTGAAGATACCTCATTTACTTCTGGAGTTAAAGCCGTTTTAGTAAAATAGGCTCCTCCCACAACGTTAATTCTGCGCCCCCTTGCGACCGTGAATCGAAATTTCAACCTTTTTTCGATGATTATTGATAATCAGACTCCAGAGAACATTTCTGCACTGGTTTGGTTCCGATCGGTCAAAAAACCACGGACTAGTTCGCAAAAGTAGGTTTTTGACAAAATTCAAAATGGCGGAAAAATTTGCATACCGGAAATGAAATCGGTGATATACGTTTTGTTCGTCAGGTGTCCAGCTTTCCAGTGATCTAAGACATTTGAGTCTACTACATACGGTCTAGGAGTTATGAGCAGTTTCGCGCTTTTGGTTGCTATAGTGCCACCTATGGGCCAATCGAGGTCATAATCTCTGAACCTTTCCTCGATTTTTGTACTACCATCTGGCAAAGTTTCAAGTCTCCAACACTTATGGTTTGGGCTGCACGATGCGTTTTACGGCAGAAGAATAATAATAATTAAAGCTGCAAGCAGCATTTATCGGGGTTCAAGCATTTAAGGCCTTTAAGCACATAAGCATTTAAGACATTAAGGTTTATTTAGAAAGCTTTTAACCACTGAAATAATAGATTGAAAAGTCCATTTACAGCCAATACAGGCAATTTACCATAGGAAATATGTGGTTTTAAAGCTTTTTAACAGTTATAGTGCCACCTTTGGTCCGATGTCCATAAAATTCGGCATGCTTGTTAATGATGTTATGTGACATATGCTCACCAATTTTTGTGAAGTTTTGAGTTTTCATTTAGGATTTATAGGCTTTTTAGTGTATTTTGCCACGCCCATTTTATAAATGACCCTATTACAGCCATCCAAATGCAAAAGTTCAACTTTTTTTTGATAATTATTGATCTAGAGAGTCCAGAGAATTGTCCTAGACTGGTTTGGTTCCGATTGGGCAAAAAACCTAGGACTAGTTCGCAAAAGTAGGTTTTTAACATGTTTGCGAATATTAAATGAACGGTTTGATTGACAGCAATGGTTCTTGAGGCAAAGTTGTTCAGTATGAGGAGATCTATCAACTGATATGCATATTGTGTGGATGTATGCAACACCACGTGATTACAGAGCCGAAAAAACTCGTTAGCGCCAACTAGTGGCCGATTTCTTTCAAAATTCTTACAGACCTCTTGGGCCATGAGTCGAACATGCCCATCGAGTTTCGTTCCGATCAGCCTCCGTTAACCTTGTCTAATAGGTGCTCAAACTCAAGCACTTCGTGCTTGAACCCCTAATAAAAATCAGGACAATTACAATAGGGTTTCAGCACTTCGTGCTTGAACCCCTAATAAAACAATCAAGCACCTCTGCCTAAATGAGTTAACATTATAATCTTTAGAATTTGTCTCTACTATTTTAAAATTCCAGTGGTCACTTATACAGAGGCGAACCAACACTGAGTGGGGGCCCCAGGCAAAATTAATCAATGAGGCCCTTTTTATATATATGTATTTTATATATGTTTTATATAATATATAAGATTTTTTTGTTAATATATCTTTTTTTATGTTAATATATCATTGCCTAGAGATATTATTATACAAAATTCAAAAAGTAGTCAAAACAGAATATCTAACAGAACATAAGTTGTTTATTTTTTACAACACTGTGTGCTTATTTTTTTAATTAACGAAATGTCAATCTTCATCTTTATAACAGAAAAGTATATTTAGAAATATATAGTTAGCATCTTAATTTAATATTTGTTTTATTGTTTTATTAGTTCATTAACTAATTGTTTACTCAAGTTTAATGTAAAGAGCTGGATACTTATTACTAATGAAATAATGTCAACTATAGAAAAAGTATTGTTTAAAAGTGGACATTTCAAGCTTTATATAGATATATTTCTCATGTATGTGAGGCTAGTAGCCTATATGCTGTGTTTCTGTTTATTTTTGAGACGCGCTCCAATTCACAGTCCATGAAAGGAAAAACCTGATTGTTTCATTTTATTTTACAAAAGCACAAAGTTTTCTTGTTATTGTGAGTTTACACAAATAAAAGTAGTTGTGACTGATGCATTATTCTTTTCTGTATGGCCAGAAATTTAGTATTTTAAGTTATTTCCACTGTTTATAGGAAAATGCAAGTAATCGCGTCGGCGCCTCCATGTCATGCAGTGCGCGCTCCACACTCTGCTCAAACACTTGGATATGCGCCTAATAATAGTGAACATTTATCGCTGCTCCAGTTTGAAAAAGGCTGCTGAGGCGAGACGGTAAAAGCATAAACAGGTAACGAGAGAGGGGCCCCAATAAGGGGGATGCGGAGATGTTGCTGCGTCTTTATATTAACATTCCTGATTGTTTGAATGATCAGCCCTCAGGGGCTCCCTTAAAATGCGGGGCCCCAGGCAATTGCCTGGCTTGCCTGCCCTATTGCGACGCCTCTGCACTTATAGAGATTGCAAAATTATCCTGAAGAGCCATAACACTGGACAAACAGACCAGGGGCCCTATTTTAACGATCTGAAACGCAAGTGTCAAAGCGCAAAGCGCAAGTAACTTTGTGGGCGGGTCTTGGCGCTGTTGCTATTTTCCCGGCGGGATAAATGACTCTTGCGCCAGGCGCAAATCTAAAATGGGTTGGTCTGAAGTAGCTTCATTATTCATAGGTGTGGTTTGGGCGTATCGTGAAATAAACCAATCAGAGCGTCATCTCACATTCCCTTTAAGAGCAGGCGCGCTTTGTTCTAAAGCGGATTCCTATTATAACGGCGGATTTGCCAGGCGCGCGCCAGAAGCGGTTCACAGCCAAGGAGAGCAACGCTCTCGTCAGGGACGTTGGGGATTAAAATTTACTTCGGTTAAAAAGGCGTATGATAATTTGGGTAAATGTGTAAGCTAGATGTAGCCTATGCTTTTATAATAAATTGTCTATCTATCTATCTATCTATCTATCTATCTATCTATCTATCGTAATAATATATGATTTGCAAAAATGAAAACTGCTGCTTCTGTGTAGATGAGAGAATCAAAGTGTATGCGCGCTGTGCACACGCTACATTGATTATGGCCAAGCATGCGCCCTTAAAATAGCATATGAATAACCCGCCATTGACTTTAAACTATTTTTTCCTGGTTAGTGGCGCAATTGTTTTCTAAACCTGCAAAATAGCATGAAGGAACGTTTACGCCGGAACACGCCTCCTTTTTTGCGCTGAACCGCCCAGGGAGCGCAAGTTCATTCCCTAGTTTAGCGACGTGCTTTTGTGGAGGGAAAAGCGCGCTTTGCGCGGGTGCAAAATAGGAATGATACATGCGTCGGTGTACAAAGTCAATTGCGCTGGGTGCAAGATAGGGCCCCAGGTCTTCGATGCAAAAACAGGACTGGAGTATAGAGGACAGTCTGGCACACGGCACCTCTAGTGCAAAGCCAGATGCACACGTTCCTCTGTGTGCTGTGACCATAAGTGGAGTCGCTAAATATGGTTTGTCATACCCGTGAAAACCACCTTCAGTACTGTAATGGCTAAATAGGCACAGTACAATGAAAAAACACAGCATTCGAGTCAACCCCTTCATCTTTTCTCCAAAAGCACCAATAAAGCCCTCCATAGTAAAGTACCGGTAGGCGAGTGCAGCAGTGGAATCCAAATCCACTTTGTAGGTAATCCACTCCAGTTATTCGCTCTCCTGGGACGGATGAAAAGAGGTACTTGACGTCAGATGTAAACAGGAAAATGGGCACAGTGAAGTTACGCGATGCTATGGAAAATAAGATAAAATCAAGAACAGCAAGGTCTAAAACAATAAAAATAAAAATAAAACCACATCAGAGGCAAAAAGAAGCACTTCCATTCATCTTGAAGGATTCGTATCCATAAAGACCACACGGACAGCTTCTACAGACAGCTTCACCAAGACAGCTTCCACAGTCCAGCCAGGTAGGATAATCCAAGTCCTCCAGACCTGCGAAAGCCGTCAGAAATACAAGCCACGCTTGATATAAGGTCCAGTTGACAGCACGGAGATACTAACTGTTGTGCTTAGACCATAAATTGAAGGATTTACGATCGCACTTTGTTAGTATTAATGTGGCACTTTTGTCCAACAAGAGAACGAGAAGTTAAAGGGATAGTTCACCCAAAAATGAAAATTCTGTCATCATTTACTCACCCTCAAGTTGTTCCAAACCTGTATGAGTTTCTTTGTTCTGCTGAACACAAAGGAATATATTTGGAAGAATGTTTGTAATCAACAGATCTCGGTCCCCATTGACTTCCATAGTAGGAAAAAAATATACTATGGTAGTCAATGGGGACCGAGATCTGTTTGGTTACAAACATTCTTCCAAATATCTTCCTTTGTGTTCAGCAGAACAAAGAAACTCATACAGGTTTGGAACAACTTGAGGGTGAGTAAATGATGACAGAATTTTCATTTTTGGGTGAACTATCCCTTTAACACTGATATAAGAACTCAGATAACTCACAGATAACTCACAACACACACGTACTCAAACGACTTAGTCTGAAACGATATTAGCCTAAATGAACAATGTTTTTAGTTTTAAATGCTAGGAAGAAATTACTATGACATGCAAAAACAGAAATGTTCAACAAACATGTTTTTCACACACAGTATAATTTAAATAATTCACATACCTTCTTGTTGCACTGCATTTCGCATGTGATTAGCTACATGATTTCTGAGCTCGTGTAAATGGTTATACAGATGGTGCCCAACCAGAATGCCTATTACCGCCGCGCCAGCCGCCGCGGCGAAAATAAACCAGCCGCATTTCAAAGTCGTTCCCGAAATGACCGCCAGGTGGCGCAAAGGGACATTGTGCAAATCAGCAGCAATTGCCGTATTTTAAAATGTAAGTGGGTTGAATATAAAACCCTAAGCCTAATAGGCATATTTTTCATATATATAAATAGGCCTATAAGGCTACAACAGAATAGAACCAAAGATAGAATCAATTTTAGAACTGAAAAAATAGAATCAAAAGTTAAAAATAGAGACGATATTAGGAGCAATGACGCTGAATATTTTTACTATTCTATTGAGGAATTAGATAAATGAAGAGCTCTCGTGAGCGATACAATCGGATAGTAATTTATAGTGATTTCAAAAGCAGTCCTTAAAAAAAAAAAATACATGGAGTAGTGTGGCATAATACGCGGAATGCGTTTTAGTTAAGATCCTGGTTTCAATGCCCTTAATCTATATTGGCTAGGCTACTGCTTTAAAAAAATGTCACAACGCGTTTTGAGATTGTTTTGAATTAAACATTGAAGTTTAAAATGTAGTGTTTTGGCACACTAGGGCTGTCAAAATTGCTCAAAAATGACGTTCGAATATTCCCTCTAAAAAACACACGAATATTCGAACTATTCGAACATCTGGTTGCGCATTTTGTCAATGATGCGCATTACGTCAATAACAGGACAAATTAATACAAAGAGACATAACTACTTGTATAGGTAGTAAATTTAAGTTTAAACATATTTGACAATGTATTAGTATTACCAACACAAAACCAAGTAAATAAACTAATGGCCAAGGCCGCAGATAGATCTCTCTCTCTCTCTCTCTCGATCTCTCTCTCTCTCTCTCTCTGCGCATAACGGTTTAAATTAACAACAACAATAAGCACATGTTGAGTGCTGATCAAGAGTTTTGTGCAAGCAATTTAAGGTCGCGACTCTTGTCCCAAATATAGCAGGATTTATTCAGTGATTGAAACAAATTTATTAACATTAATTGAAGTTTTACAGTATAACCGACATTGAACGCTCCGAGCGAGCTGTGCTGTGGTAAACATGGAACTTTTCTGTTTAACGTTAAATAAAATGAGGCACACAATTCCGAGAAATGTGACAACAAAGAAATTTTACCCTGAGGTTCATAAAAAATAAAGTGCTATTAAAAAAGAAAAAGGCTACTTACATTCTTGGTGCTTGTATTAAAAAAAGGAAAAACTGACTGCAATTTATTCCATTGTCTTTTTAGTGCACTGTCAACTTTCAGCAGTGACGCTGTGCTAGACAGTGCGACTCGTGTGATGTCCCTCAGGCAGCGCGCGCGCCCACTCGCAAAGCAGACAGCCGCGCCTCTGCTTCCGCGGGCGTGTTTTTCCATATTCGAAATTCACATTCGAATATTAATTTTCACGTTCGAATTCCTGTTTTTTAAAACTATTCGAATATATATTCGAATTTAGAATATTCGTTGACAGCCCTATGGCACACCAGGCCGAGTGGCGTTACACATTGTTCAAAAATCAGGTTTTATTCTGGCATGTTGAATTGGCGTTAGATTTTTTTTTTAGATTTATTAGATTTAGATTTTAGATTTCGTTAGATTTATTTTTATAACAGCTAAAATAACTTAATATATGCCTTGTCTTAATATGACCTACTTAATATAGGCAATAGGCATATAATAGCCTATATAATAAATTAGCAAAACTTGGCCACTAAATATTTAATTTTCAATTATTTTAATTATCACAATTAAAGTTTTAATTTTATTAAATTGAACAAGCGCAACCATCAGCATTTAATCAAATATTCTAAAAGATGTATTATTAATAATAATGTTATTTCAACATAATATTTCGTTTTTTCGACATAATATGTGTGCGTGCAACAAGCAAGATGTGTATTTGTAAATCCGGTGATGCGTGCATTGATTTTTATCAATAAACTAGTGTTTTCTGACAGTGTCGACTGCAAAGATGAAGTTGACGATCGCCAAATTTGTAGTGAACGCACCTAGAGAGAAATGCACATAAAGACATAATCAGAGAGTAGCCTTTTTATTTTCGTTTTGAATTATTTCGTTTGAAGACATTTCAAGCTTTGTGTATTTTATGTATTTCTCATGTCTGTGTGAGGCATACGCTGAGTTTCGTTAAGTTAGGAGGATGAGATGCGCTCCAGCTGACATGCAATGCAAGTGACCGCGCGGGCGCCTCCATGATTAGTGTCTGTTATATTTGCTTCTCTTACTTATTAAATACAGGCAATTGGTTGATGAAAAATTGATTAAAATTAAGATACAATTTATAGAAAACGAAATTCACTTTAAAGAAAGGTTTTCTACTAAACAAAACTTAATGAAGTGGTCAAAATCATGTCTGACCCACTCCATATCCATCTCTCGATATAATGCATCCTATCTTACTCGTGCTGTTCACTTTTCATATTCAACATAGATGGAACAAAATAACATTATAATATTTTAACAAATATGATACTTAATGAGATTATTTAATGGCTACAACAGTATAGTAGGCCTATATACTCTATTTGTACAAATTGCTGCACATTAATTTAATTAAATGAAACCTTGTAACGAATTCACACTGTATAGGGTAGACTGTGTACAGTTGAGACACCTTATGTCTCACGCTATGCATTGTTCTAAAGCCAGGTTTTATTCTGGCATGTTGATAGTGTTCGACAAACGCGGCGGCGCGTTCATTTGAATGAAGAGCGCTTCTCGCTCTTGTGAGCGAACACACACTGGAACGTTAGGCCATGTCGCAACGAGTGAATCGTGGCCGAGTGGTTGAACTTACGTTACGATCATTTAGATGACACGGGTTCGAATCCCGAACTAACTTGGACTACTGATATTTTTATATTAGCCTATTAATGCATTTTATAGTCTATTGTTGATGCAGAGAGATTTGTCTAGTTCTAAAACATAGTTTTTTGCTTATAGCCTATTTACAAAATAAAATCACCATGCATTTCCATTTTACACTAAGGAACAAATATTATACAATGACTTTACTTCTGTAGCCTATAAAAATTCCAATCGTAATTTCAAAAGCAGTTCTGTTAAAATATATGTATGACGTTTAAACGACAAACAATAAAATCAGAACCAGTATTTGCGTTCATGGTTCCAGTGGCAGTAATGCATCTGCGGCTTTTCAAAATGTCACAAAGCGTTTTGAGATTGTTTTGAATGAAATATTGAAGTTTATAATGAAGTGTTTTGGCACACCACGACGAGTGGCAAACTCTTTGTTTTGTTTTGCAAACTCAGCTAGTCTGTGGGGGGTTTGGAGAAAGCAATAGTTGCTTTATCGTGGGGGTGCAGGACAGAGGTGTTAATGTTCCGTCTTTCATATGGAGAGTGTCGGAGCCAGCCTGATGAGTAGGCAAAGGCAAAGTTCTTTTAAGGATTAATCTCAAAATCTCCAAAAGTCCATAGTCTATGTACAGTAGGCCCTATATCTTATTAAATTATATATTGTAGTTTTATTGATTGTATTTAAAGGTTTTCCACACACAATTTCAATTTAGCAGATACAGAGCTCTTTAATTCGCGACCCACCTCGTTTTATTGTAAGGTGAATTCAGCAAGGCATGTTGTATCTTTGAAGGAACAAAAGCTATTTGTTACAGTTTTTTCTTTCGTGATTTGTGTGGATGACACACAGCGACATATACAGTATTATCAGCTGTATGGTGTTTTTTTACGCTGAAATGCTTAATTTCGAGAAAGACCCGCCGCGCGCAGTGAGGGAGACCAAACTTACTAAAAAAATATCCAGCGCGAGAGAGAGAGACAAAGAAAAACGCCTGTTCTTAATTTATGTTGCTTTGAACTTTTTTCGTTTTGTACCGTTTTAATTTTTTAATTTAGCTGCAATTTCTTTGACAATAGAAATTTAAAATGTTGCAAGAATAAGATTGTGTTTCTTATTTTGCATCACAAAGGGAATAAACTCTATCGATGCAACCCTGTTTAAATAAATAAACTGTTCCGACACTTTATTCATACCTTGAAATGTGCGATGGGTTTTCAAACTTAATTAATTTTCTTTTTCTTTTACATTTTCATTGTTTATTTTTTAATTGAAAGCAATACTGTATTGAAAGTATTTTTCTGATTTGTTCGATCTGTTTTGAAAAATGTCTTCTGTTGCTATGGCCGGGTATCACTGTCAGTCATCTCAATCTCGTGAATGATTCACACACACAAAAAAAATAATTTAGCAGATTAAAGAGTGCTTCATCATCTTAATTTTCTGGTGCAATCGGCTGACAGTCTTCCTTCATCAGATGTGTCGTCTTTGCAGCGGCTCAACTGGAATGTAGCAAATTTACTTTGTAAATTGATAATTAAACAAGATGATTGACTTTAATAAACAGATGCATATTTAAGCATCAAGAATGGAAAAACATAAACACTGTCGGCTACACTGAGATTCGATCTCAGATCGTTTGAAGCTCCGAGAGGCTATTGTTAATGCATTGACCACAGAGCTATCGTCTGAATAGCCTAGGTCTACTATTTTCTCTGTTTTAAAAGTTTGTTATATTCTTTTTTTATTTGCTTATGTTTTTTAACATTGGCAATTTACTGTCTCGAAATTATGTGTCGAAAAAATTATAAAAAAAGTGTTTTTACAAGACCTTGTGCTGTTTATTTATTTATTTATTATTATTATTATTATGCAGATGTTAATTCAGCCATTCTGTTGGATAAAAATTGTCCCTAATGTAAAATGGAAATGAATGGTAATTTTATTTTATAAATATAAAATATTTAATATAGGCTATAGGAGAAAAAAACAATATGGTGTAGCAATATTTTAGAACTATCAAATCTCTCTGCATTAATAATAAAAAAGTAGCCCATGTTTGTTCGGGATTAGAACCCGTGTCATCTGAATTATTGAAATGTAAGTTATAGCCTACCACTCGGCCACGAATTTGTTTTGTTTTAGTTTGTTTGAAATGTATTTTTACATATTTTGCTTTCGTTAATGTTAACCAATTCTGTTGTAGCATAATAGGCCTATATTTTTTCCCTAAAAGTTTGTTTTATTCTCTGCTTTGTTTGTTTATATTTTTACATATTCAATCAGTCTCATTTTTGTTCAAATAATGAAAAACGTTTTTTTTTTTTACAAGATCTTGCGTCATGTTTTTTTTATTATTTTTTTTAAAATAAACATATAGGAAACTTACCTTTTAAAATGCCGCAGTTGCTGCTGTTTTGTTTAGCCTAGTCATTTCGCGAACGACTTTGAAATTCGACTGGTTTATTTTTGCTGCGGCAGTAATAGGCATTGTGATTGATTATTTATTAAAGAATTCAATTGATAATCATAACAACATGTAAGCCTATTTAATTCTGAATATAACAAAGAATGCTTAAACCGACTAACATCGGTTAGTAACTGCAAGTCCTGAAAATGTTTTAATTTTACGGTAAATTATTTTAATTTATTTCACTGTTATGTTTCAGTTAATAAATCTACAAACACATTAAAACAACACGAAGTAAATGACAAGTAACCTATTGACATAGCCTTTCTAAATTATAGAAAAACTGGGCACACAATGTTAACGTGTGTCTACTTTGTTTAAATTTAATGAATTTGAATTCATTTAACCACAATATTTATCTTGTACGGTGACGCATTGCTGCCACATACATATTATTTTTTTCCCTCAATTATGTCGTAATAACGAGATCTTATGTCGTTTTAACAACATCTTTTCTCGTAATAACGAGATCTTATGTCGTTAAAACGACATATTTTCTCGTAATAACGAGATCTTATGTCGTTTTAACGACATCTTTTTCTCGTAATAACGAGATCTTATGTCGTTAAAACGACATCTTTTTCTCGTAATAACGAGATCCATATGTCGTTAAAACGACATCTTTTTCTCGTAATAATGAGATGCTATGTCGTTAAAACAACATAGGCTATTTTTTTGCCCTTATAAGGACATGTGTAGTCATGTACAAAATATGCCTTTATCCACATAAAATTGACAGCCTATCGCGCCTTTATCACACTTTTACGTTCAAAAAGCTTAAGCAAACAGTAGCAGCCCCCAATCATGCAAAATTAATCAATGAGGCCCTTTTTTAAAAATATATTTTATATAGGCCTAAGTTTTTTTTTTATATGATATATTAGGCTATATAATAAGATTTATTTTGTTAATAGGCTATATCTTCATTACCTAGAGATATAATTAAACAAAAAGTTGTCAAAACACATCTAACAGAACATAGCCTAAGTTGTTTATATTTTACAACATTGTGTTCTTATTTTGTTTAATTAACGAAATGTCAATCTTCGTCTTTATAACAGAAGATACAATACAATACAAAAATCTTCAAGATACAGCCATATACAATCTTCACATGTAACGGATTGTCACCTTATAAACAGTCCTTTGTGTGGTGGTGGAATAAAGAAATATATGGTTACCGGTATTATCTTAATTTAAACTTTATTTTATTATTTTATTAGTTCATTAACTAATTATGCTAACTCAACTAATTTAATGTAAAGAGCTGGATACTAATTAGCCTACTAATTAAATAATGTCAAATATTAAATGTAGGCTATTGATTAGAGTTGCCATAGACTAAAGGATTTTCTAGACTAGTAGTCATTCATTTAAGCAATTAGGACTAATCACACGTTTATATTCAATCCTGTGTTCATATATGGCTATAGCCATTCCGCGCTCAAGCGCATGCAAAACTTGCCGCAAAGCACTGGCAAAAGTAGACTAATGATATAATAAATGTGTCTGAAAAAAATAACAAAGCATTTTAATTGTTTATTAATGACCTAGTCTTTTCTAAATCAGTGCGGTTAGGCACCCTGCAAACATATCTCCATACATCTCCGCTGTAATGTAGCCCATATGCGCCTATCACGGACAGGATTACATAATCAGATGGTACCGTATTTGCTTTCGATTGGATTTTTTTCGTTGGTGGAAATTTTTTTTTAATAAACTTTATATAGTTAGTTATATTTCTCATGTCTGTGAGGCGCGCTCCAATTCACAGATCATGAAAGCGCGTCCTGTTCGTTTTCTTTTATTTTACAAAAGCACAACGTTTTCTTGTTGTTGTGAGTTTACACAAATAAAAGTAGTTGCGACTGATGTATTATTATATTCTGTATGACCAGAAATGGAGTATTTTAAGTTGTTTCCACTGTTGATAGGAAAATGCGAGTGATGGCACCGGCGCATCCATGTCATGCAGTGCGCGCTCCACACTCCGCACAAACACTCGGATATGCGCTTAATAATAGCGAACATTTATCTAGGTTAACGTTAGAGCGAGCGGCCATGCCAGACTGATAAGTCCTCTTCATGTTTAACAAATCAAATTCTATTGCATTTTCTTGCGCCAGTTTGAAAAGGGCGGCTGAAACACTTAGCCTATACAGATAAACGCCCAACGCTGGTGTTTTTCTTTAAACAAATTCGTTTAGGCTTTAAAATAAATATTGTTTATGGGCTAATTAATGCCACAATAATTTGTTTATTTTATTGGCTACTTGTATTTTTCATTTTTGTTTTGCATTGAATACCATTTAAAGGATTTGCTGCATCGCAATCCCATCCTCCCATAGAAAGACACGTTAAGAGCCACCTTTATTTTCTTTATAATAAAGGGTTTCTATGGAAGGAAACCGCTTAACGTATAATTAAATGCATTGCGTTCATATTCTGGGCTCATCTGCTTTTCTGTGTGTACAGCAATTGATCTTTATCACTGAAGCTTTTTCTTTATTATAAGGGTTTATTATTCCATTCCAAAGGACTGTTTATAAGATGACAATCCGTTATACATCTTGAAGATTTTTGTATTGTATTGTATCTTCTGTTATAAAGACGAAGATTGACATTTCGTTAATTAAACAAAATAAGAACACAATGTTGTAAAAAATAAACAACTTAGGCTATGTTCTGTTAGATGTGTTTTGACAACTTTTTGTTTAATTATATCTCTAGGTAATTAAGATATAGCCTATTAACAAAATAAATCTTATTATATAGCCTAATATATCATATAAAAAAACAACAACTTATAGGCCTATATAAAATATATTTTAAAAAAAGGGCCTCATTGATTAATTTTGCATGATTGGGGGCTGCTATGTTTGCTTAAGCTTTTTGAACGTAAAAGTGTGATAAAGGCGCGATAGGCTGTCAATTTTATGTGGATAAAGGCATATTTTGTACATGACTACACATGTCCTTATAAGGGCAAAAAAATATGTTGTTTTAACGACATAGCATCTCATTATTACGAGAAAAAGATGTCGTTTTAACGACATATGGATCTCGTTATTACGAGAAAAAGATGTCGTTAAAACGACATAAGATCTCGTTATTACGAGAAAAGATGTCGTTAAAACGACATAAGATCTCGTTATTACGACATAATTGAGGGGAAAAAATAATATGTATGTGGCAGCAATGCGTCACCGTAATCTTGAATTTATCTGTGACCTCAGCTCAGATTACTGCCGCGGCATATTACGTCATAAAGAGAATAAACTGACACTTTTCAAAGTCTGTGATTACAGCGCCACTCAGCGGTAAAAGGCAGCAAATACACATCCCAATTTTACCGCCGCGGGAACGGCGGCGGTAAAAGTCTCATTCGGGTTGGGCACCATCTGTACACCGATTAACAGTATGCACAGTGATATTTTAAGCAGCACACTGTGCATCTCTCGTTAGACAGCGGGGGATCCTGTCCTCGCAAAAGTATTGTCTGATGCATCTGTGCAGGTTAAACAAATATTTAAATAAAATAAATAAAAACTATGATTAAACACACTACATACCACTTGTGGGGGATGGGAGAATGCTAGCACATATTAGCAATCAATAATGTTTATCGCGAAAGTTAACCTACTCCCGATTAATATTGCAGGGAGTCAGAAAATAATAACATTAATAGTCATATCGAGACACCAATACATGTAAGATTGAGATTTTATATACATATCAAAGTTCAAAGTTTTCTTACCGTGAGATAGAAGTTGCACAGGTAGTACAAACGGACTATACCTGCGCCTGCGCGGCCCCGCCCACTAGATCCAAGGAGGGGAAGCTGGAGCTCTAGCTCCTCCCATACATTATCAGTTGATATAATAATCATTACAATATGATTCAATAGTGCGTCAACCCTATTAATTAATTATTTTTTTTTACTGCCCCCCAGTGTCTCTGCACTACACTTTTTTGAAAACCAACTGACATACTGACATCAACCGAATGGCGCCAGTGCAGCAACTGCTATGCATACAAGCCATAAATAAATGACCATTGTGTGTGTCACAAGTCACAACTGTTAGCTAACGTTACCATTAATTACACGTGTGAGCCAGTCCCTTTACATGTAGCTCATTCACTTAAGTTAGTTGTTGATCAGGTTAACTTCTTCGGTTTTTATTCTTATGACGCTGACTCGAGATACGTTCAATGATTAAACATTCACGTTAACTACCATTGTAAAATCAAAATAAGCCACGGGTAAACTTATGCTCCCTTTTGCAATCGGTCAGGAATTGATTAACGTCTACATATTAACGTTAACTTACCTAGTGTAAACTAAGCTAGCTAACACCAAGTTAACATTTTCAAGCTAACGTAACGTACATGTACTTATCTACCAGAGAAAGTCAGTAGAGCAACATGTCTGGCATAAAATTTACAGGCTACTTAATACAGCAGCACATTTAAATGGTTGTTTGTTTCACTTACTTCAGTTTATCCGCGATGCATCCAATGATTCTCTCCGGTGCAGGAAAATGATCCACGGAACGTAGACTTGAAGAGCGGTCTGGTGACTGGTTGAGATTTGTGTAAATGCCCATGCGCTGGCCTTTGTGTAACCTTGAAATTGTACATTGGTCGAAAAAAATATTTCTTAGTTGAGCTCTAAATGAAAAATATTTACATTGAACAATGTTTTGAACGAAAAAAATATTACCTAAAAAATAAAACAAATAATGGTAAAATTAATTGAAAGACAAATTATTAATTGGATGAGTTACTGCTTAAAAACCTTTATAGAACCTTTAACCATTATTACGGCTTTTGTTCACACAGCGCACGTTCCGGGACTGAACACGGCAATGTTACTAGGTCCCCAACCCGGCATCGATGCCGGCATCAATCCCGGGTCATGGTTGCGTTCACACAGAAGGCGTTCTGGCAATTTCCTGGTAATTTGCCGGGATCATTGCGCTGTGTGAAAGGGGCTTTAGATTAAATCTAAAGGCTTATCTTTTTTTTCATTGTTAAAGGCAATGTTTACTTGTCTGAATACATTTTAAAATAAGTAAAAACAAGAGATATAAGAGACTTACAGAAGCTTCTGTGCTCCTCTCTGAGATTTTGTTAAAGCTGCCGTCGGCAACCCTGGAAGATTGAGTGGACTTAGCCAAAATTTTGAATGTTTACAACTCTCATGCCCCTCCCCCACTATCAACTAATACCCTCCCATCAAGTTTGTGCTGGTCATTGCGTGTGCACCAGATTTTCTGTGAACGCCCCAGTCTCATCAGCATCGATCAACACCATGGAGTACTCATAAAGTAAATGGTTGATAAAGCACAATTACCTGTCGAGAAGAAACGTTGCAAGCTCTGACCTCCTAGCTCTTGAGGTTAACCGAGGAATTGGAATCTTTTCCGCCATCACTCTTCGTTACTGTGCGAACTTCAGGCGTGTGCATGTGATTGTAACGTGCGCGAGGGGGGAGTGGGATCTGTGGCGTGTGCACGACCTGTGATTGACAGTCAGATCTCACACCCTCCTGCGCTGATTGGACCCGATGATCCGGGAGCGGTGTATTTTTGCACAACAAATAACACGCTCCAGGTGGAGTTTTTTTCTAAAACCACCTTATTTATGTTGTTCTGTCGGATTATAGTGTCGATTTCACTGAATATGCATGCAAATACTGACAGGTTAGCGGACAGTATAAAATGCATGGGCGCGAAAATGACGTCAGAATCTCTTTCTTCACGCTAGAAGTCTTATCTAAGTCATCGTGGAAGTTGCAATAGAGGACTACTCACCTCTGTTTTTCCTCTCCGCATCCGATGGCTGCTACATTCCAGATATGTGCGGGTCCCATTGACCCGCCCGACCTTCACCAGTTCTGTGTCACCTGCCTGGGCCTCGCCCACGCCGAGGCGGCACTCACGGACGACACGTGCGCCCACTGCGCCGAGCTTCCAGTGCGCGCCCTCAGAGCCAGAGGAGAAGTGGCTCGGGGATGAGGCACACTGCTGCCAGCGAGCCGCTGGTGGGTCCTCCCCCCGCCCGAAGACGAGTTCGACACTGTCAACTTCGCGGACGATAGCTCGAACCCCAATCCCCCCCCACACGCCGTCGCGAACTTCGTCTTCTTCGGAGCTGGCAAGGAAGACGACTCCATGTCGCTCTCGCCGTCGGAAAAGGATTGGGCGTCTCAGTTGAACCGCCCCGACCAAGAGGGCCCTGCAGACCTCCAGGAGGAGCTCGTCAGGTTCCTCGGCAAGGCCGTCACGGAGCTGGACCTCGCTTGGAACGCACCGGACAAGCCTGTGAAAAGTAAGTTGGACTTGTGGTTCCTCCAGTCAAGCCACCGCCAGGCTGCATCGAGGAGAAGAACCCCGTTCTTTCCAGACGTGCATGAGCACGTGGTGAAGTCGTGGGCTGCACCCCAATCGGCGCGCACCCACTCTGCCACGCAGGCCATGTTGGCGCACATGGACAGGGCGGAAACCCACGGGTATGTGCGCATGCCCCCCGTCGAGGAGACTGTTGCCGCGCACCTGTGCCCGTCTTCCTCTGCATTGGGTTCGGACCGCAGCCTGCCTTCCAAGCCGTGCAGGTTCACGGCCCACCAGGCGAACAAAGCCTATGCATCTGCAAGGGAGGCAGCTTCTGCTCTTCACGCCATGGCAATACTCCAGGTGTTCCAGGCAAAACTGCTTCAATCCCTCAGCGGCGGCGCAGCTAACGCGGATGTCATCAGGGATCTGCGCGCGGCCTGTTATCGTCCTTAAAGGCCGTGTTGCAGGGTTAATTTTTCAACGAATCTGTGCAATTTGCTTGTTGGTAATAAACATTTAAACTGTTATCCATTGTATTTTATGTTGTTGGGTATCACAAAACGGAATATAATATGAAAAAGTAGGTACTATCTTACAGCGGTTTGCAACGATTCTCCTTTCCCCCACAATGCATTGCATTACGTCACCTTGGGGAGAGAATTTACCAAAGCCCGCCTTGAGAGCATTGAGAGTGACTAGAGAGACACGAGTCGTAGACAAGAGTATTCAGATAGCGCAGATTATAGATTAATAGGTTAATACATAGATATAGATAGATAGACTAGATATATAGATAGACAGACAGATAGATAGATAGATATAGATAGGCTAGTATAGAGAGAGATAGGCAGACAGCCAGATAGCATAACATTAGCATAGATAGCTAGCAGCTAGATAGATAAATAGATAGAAATATATAGTAGGTAGATTGACATCTGATCGCGGGGTGAGCTCCTCGACCAGCGACCAAAACGCACTCAGTCACTTCCCTACAGCACAAGCTTTCCAACGCAGTTTCCATGGGACGGCACCGCCCACACAAGTACCTGCCAAACACAGCGACAGACACGCAGCGGCTACATTTGCAACAACATTTTCACCGGAGGAAGAGATAAACGCTTAAAAACGCCCATATAGCTAGCATGATGCCTTCTATTTCTAGATGACAAAGACAAAGTTTACCAGTACTACAGCACTATGACAAAGGTTACCGGTACTTATCTGAACTAACGTCATGATCACTGCCACTAGATATAAAGAAAACGTTGATTTTTCACTCGGTGCTATTCAATGACAGTAAAAAAAAAAAATGTGTCGTTATTGTGCACTGCTGCTCGTAGACTACCTCCAGTGCTCATTGCTGCATGCTAAATGATAGCAACTCACCAGGACACTTCACCAACTCTCTACTCATTCTCCATAGTTCTAATACTAGGCTGAGGCTACCTTTCCTCCACTTCTCCCCAACGTGACGTCATCACCGAATTGCGTAAAAAAACCCCCGCTAATACCAAAAAACGTAAAAACTGGTCTTTAAGAATGATATACATATTTTGAGTGATTTATGTACCCATTAATCGACAGTGGTGGTTAACCTGCAACATGGGCTTTAACAGGCACCTATGGCTTACCCTAGCTGACCTGAAGGACTTGGACCGCAATACGCTCTTAAACGCTCCAGTCACTCCCTCCGGCCTCTTTGGTGACGCCGTGGAGTCGGTAACGGAGCGTTTTTCCGAGACGCAAAAGCGCGTCAAGGCGATGAGACACGTGATGCCCCGTCACTCACTCCAGTCATCTGCGAGGTCCCGCTCTTCTTCGGCATCTAGCCAGGCTCAAGGACCGGCTAGACAGCACGCCGTGGCACCCCGCCCCAAACCGGAAACAAGGTGTAGCAGGTGAAATGTTCAGGTGAAATGTTCAGGTGAAACAAGCAGTGGTCATGGCCTGGAAGGAAACGTCAGGGTTGGAGGAGGAGCCCGCGTCGCGAGAGAGCCAGCGCGTCATCCTCGGCTACAAAGCTGTCTTCCTGACGGAGTGATCAAGAGGAAGAGAGAAAGTGCGCTGGAAGCCCCGCCCCCCAAGCACCATGTTCAAATGCATCATGTCCCCCATGTTCCTATGGGCGACGATTGCTATGTATTTAAATGCTGTTTGTGTGAGTTCCACAATAAAAACATGTATCCATTCACAAAAAGAGCTTTTTCTTCCTCTTGCACCCAACACTGTGCCGCAGAGCCACAACCCATGATTATAATGGCGTCTCGAGGGCGCGAGAGTGCCAACACCACACAATGCCCGCTGCAAGCCGCCCTCCCGCCAGTGCTTCTAGCCTCGCAGGGACGGGGCTCCGGTGTGGTGAACAAATGAGTCCTACTGAAGAGATCCAAGCAATCCGATTGGTTCAAAGCACGTTTTATGGGTAATCGCTTTAGTGCCTGGATACAAATCATACAAAATCACTTTATTATAGAAGACGTTTGTACTACGTTATAATGAGTCATTAATGTATTTTAACTTATGTTTCATATACTAGTATTTAACCGAAGCTATAGATTGTGAAATTAAACATTTCTCGTTGTTAGTGTTAAATTTTCCACATTTATTGTTTGTCATTATGTCGGTATCAGTATTTGCTTTCTACCATGCACAAATAAAAATGTCACTGAACTTTTGCTGTGTAATTGTAACAATGAGCACTCAAATACACCAAACCAACAATTACTAAAAACACACACAAAAACTGATTTTGCACGGGCACTTTGCACTGCTCCCTGAGCCATATCGCATTAATTATCGGGGACGTATCGCCTGCGATAATTAATATGATATGGCTCAGCTTGTCAGTGAACTACGGCTCTGTGTTGTAAATGCCGCTCCATCTGAAAGCAGGTGATGGCGATTTACTACTAATCAAGGAAACGGCTTTACTGACGAGATGCGCCTAACAATGTCATGCGATATATCGCCCAGCCCTACTATGCTGTTTACTTCTAAATATTATATTTCATTCTGGTGCGCTTAACGTTATCACTACTGTGTAATAGTAGCCTATGCTATTCACCAACTAAACATATCCTATTCAATGCGTTCACAGTCTCTTTCACGGGTATCATTTGTAGTAGCCTATTCACAAACTGTTTGCTCAAGCGTAGCGAGTTCACTGTGTGCTTTCTACCATGCACAAATAAAAATGTCACTGAACTTTTGCTGTTTAATTGTAACAATGAGCACTCAAATACACTAAACCAACAATTACTAAAAACACACACAAAAACTGATTTTGCACGGGCATTTTGCACTAGTTCTACATAAAGCTACCACATAACAACACTAAAACAGCTCACGTTAGCTACAAGTTGTCACGAGAACAGATTTAGATCAGGCATTCTAATGGGGTCCTAAGCTCGGACTCATCTCTTCAATAGGACTCATTTGTTCACCACACCGGTCAAAACACGCCATCAGTGGCTACGGTGGCCGTAGAGCTAACACGTCCGCTATGTCACTTCCTGGATGCGTGGAGGGCTATCCCGGGCGTTTCACCGTGCACTCAACCTGCACGGCTTGAAAGGCAGGCTGCGGTCCGAACCCACTGCAGAGGAAGACGGGCACAGGTGCGCGGCAACAGTCTCCTCGATGGGGGGCATGTGCACATACCCGTGGGCTTCCGCCCGGTCCACGTGCGCGAACATGGCCTGCGTGGCAGAGTGGGTGCGCGCCGATTGGGGTGCAGCCCACGAGTTCACCACATTCTCATGCACGTCTGGAAAGAACGGGGTTCTTCTCCTCGATGCGGCCTGGCGGTGGCTTGACTGGAGGAACCACAAGTCCAACTTACTTTTCACAGGCTTGTCCGGTGCGTTCCAAGCGAGGTCCAGCTCCGTGACGGCCTTGCCAAGGAAGCTGACAAGCTCCTCCTGGAGGTCTGCAGGGCCCTCTTGGTCGGGGCGGTCCGACTGAGATGCCCAATCCTTTTCCGACACCGAGAGCGACATGGAGTCGTCTTCCTTGCCAGCTCCGAAGGAGACGAAGTTCACAACGACGTGGGGGGGGGGGGGGGGGGGGTTCGAGCTATCGTCCGCGAAGTTGACAGTGTCAAACTCGTCTTCGGGCAGGGGAGGACCCACCAGCGGCTCGCTGGCAGCAGTGTGCCTCATCCCCGGTGTTGCCCGAGCAACTTCTCTTCTGCCTCTGAGGGCGTGCACTGGCAGCCCGGCGCAGTGGGCACACGTGTCGTCCGTGAGTGCCGCCTCGGCGAGGTCCAGGCAGGTGACACAGAACTGGTGAAGGTCGGGCGGGTCAATGGGACCCGCACATATCTGGAATGTAGCAGCCATCGGATGCGGAGAGGAAAATCGGGTGAGTAGTCCTCTATTGCAACTTCCATGATGACTTAGATAAGACTTCTAGCGTGAAGAAAGAGATTCTGACGTCGTTTCCGCGCCCATGCATTTTATACTGCCCGCTAACCTGTCAGTATTTGCATGCTTCACATCAATTGGCCAGCTGTCCCCAGCTGGCGTTAGCCCATAAGATTTCAGCGAAAGTGGAGAAGGGAGGAGTTCCCACCTCTCAGGGAACCGAGGTTACGATAGTAACCGGAGACGTTTTTGCCTCTTTGAGATGTTGTCAGGCATGGTAATATCTGAAATTACACAACATTTTGCAAACATGCTACATAAATCGTCAATTTGGCCTTAGCTGCATGGATCCGACTGTGGGCTGTTGACTTTAATTTCCATCCGCTGCTTTTTTCGTGGGGGTGACCAGTCCACTCCTGCACTGTCCTGTTGAAGGAACAGACAAATGTAACGCTGACTGGATTTTATAAATGATTCAAAGAAAATCTAAAGAAAAATTGCTTCTACCATTTCGATATGAGGCGTCTGAATTGAAAAGGATATGATTTGCATCCCAGATTAAATTATTAAAGTATTTCGTTTCTAAATCTTAGTAAAATTGAGAGATAGGAGGAGGGTCTAACCAATGCTCTTTTCCGGGTCGGCTGGGACCTGGACTGAAGTCTGTTCGGAGTTCCCGGGTTCGGTTGTGAAGTGGTTATCTGAGGGGTTATCTGATGTTGTCAGGCATGGTAATATCTGAAATTACACTGCAAACATGCTACATACATCGTCAATTTGGTCCGAGCTGCCTGGATCCGACTGTGGGCTGTTGACTATGATTTCCATCCGCTGCTTTTTTTGTGGGGGTGACCAGTCCATTCCTGCACTGTCCTGTTGAAGGAACAGACATAATCATGTAACACTGGATTTAATAAATTTAATAAATGATTCTTTAAAGGATTTAATAAATGATTCTTAAAGAAAATCTAAAGAAAAATTGCTTCTACCATTTCGATATGAGGCGTCTGAATTGAAAAGGATATGATTTGCATCCCAGATTAAATTATTAAAGTATTTCGTTTCTAAATCTTAGTAAAATTGAGAGATAGGAGGAGGGTCTAACCAATGCTCTTTTCCGGGTCAGCTGGGACCTGGACTGAAGTCTGTTCGGAGTTCCCGGGTTCGGTTGTGAAGTGGTTATCTGAGGGGTTATCTGATGTTGTCAGGCATGGTAATATCTGAAATTACACAACATTTTGCAAACATGCTACATACATCGTCAATTTGGTCCGAGCTGCCTGGATCCGACTGTGGGCTGTTGACTATGATTTCCATCCGCTGCTTTTTTTGTGGGGGTGACCAGTCCACTCCTGCACTGTCCTGTTGAAGGAACAGACATAATCATGTAACGCTGGATTTTATAAATGATTCAAAGAAAATCTAAAGAAAAATTGCTTCTACCATTTCGATATGAGGCGTCTGAATTGAAAAGGATATGATTTGCATACCTGATTAAATGATTAAAGTATTACGTTTAGAGATGCACCGATTGATCGGCTGGTGACTGGAATTGGCCGATTTTCACGTGATCGGCCATGACCGGCGACTGGCCGGTCAGTCTGACATATGCCGATTTTATGCCGGTCAAATGCACTCGGGCGCCGCATGATTAACCTTTTGAGCGGTACGGTCTCATATATGGGATTTTTATTTCTGTGCTCCTGAGAGTACGGCGCCACATTTAGAATGTTCAGTGACGTCGCAGAACTGCCAGATTCAAACTGTGCTTTCGCACGTTGGCTGGCGCTGAGCCAGAGTCGGACGCGTTCAGAGCTGTCATATATCACAACTAAGCAGTGTTTTCAACCTCATAATGTTTATTTTAGGTTTCAGATATTTAAATACACATAAGCACGAGTAAAACAATATATTTGGAGTTTGTAAAATACACACTGATGTCTGTGGAAGCAGCAATAACAATCTATTCAAATATAATTTGCCGACATATGTTATTCATATCAGACAAACATAGTGGAAGTAACTATAAAGTTTACTCTATTCTTCTCAGTTCACCGGCCACTTTCTTGCATTTATTTCGGGAGAAACTAATGAATTCACGTGCTGTAAATCCAACTGACAGGACAACATTGCGGCGCCCATCTCATGTTAACTTATAGATCAAGATTATTTATAAAGGTTTTTAAACGACCAAACACACTCACTTACACGTATTTGAGAATCGGAATATCAGATAGGCTAGTTGATGACATGGTAAGCAAGTTTGTGAATATTTTGAATAAAAAAGGAAAAGCGAAATAAAAGCGACACATCTGTCATACAGTATTATTATGGCTGCGGTGTATCGCGTGACACGTCGCCATGGAAACATTAAAGGTAACGTTCGCCTTGAAAAAACTCACTCTGGGGGTAGGGGGTGTCAGTTACAATATTTTAAACTTGCGCGTGAAAGGGTTAAAGAAAAGATCAAAAAAAAATATTTGTGCGTGCTGTGTAAAGTGGTTAGAAAAAAATTAATCGGAATCGGCTAAAATCGGTATCGGCAGGTCAAACTCAATGAAAAATCGGAATCAGCCTAGAAAATTGTAATCGGTGCATCTCTAATTTCGTTTCTAAATCTTAGAAAAATTGAGAGATAGGAGGAGGGTCTAACCAATGCTCTTTTCCGGGTCGGCTGGGACCTGGACTGAAGTCTGTTCGGAGTTCCCGGGTTCGGTTGTGAAGTGGTTTTCTGAGGGGCTGGATGGTTGTTGCGCCTCAGTTCCACACACAGTTTTTGTGGAGGTGCCTGACACAGACCTGCGTTGTCCTGTTGAGAGAACATATATAATCGTGCAGTGCTGGGCAGGTTTAATGGCTGCTTCTTAGACTAAATCTAAAGGCGTATCTTTTTTTTAATCATTTTGAAACATAAAAGGATTTTAAATTGAGGACCTAGAAAACATAGTAGCATAGTTAAAGGCAATGTTTACTTGTTTGAATACATTTTAAAATAAGTAAAAACAAGAGATATAAGGGACTTACAGAAGCTTCTGTGCTCCTCTCTGAGATCTTGTTAATAACAGGTGCTCCCAGTGCACAAGACACAGGCGGTATCTCAGGCTCAGGGATCTTTTGTTTTTGCCTCTTTGAGATGTTGTCAGGCATGGTAATATCTGAAATTACACAACGTTTTGCAGACATGCTACATAAATCATCAGTTTGGTCTAAGCTGCCTGAATCCGACTGTGGGCTGTTGACTTTGATCTCCCTCCGCTGGTTGTTTTCTGGGGGTGACCACTCCATTTCTGCACTGTCCTGTTGAAGGAACAGACATAATCATGTAACGCTGGATTTAATAAATTTAATAAATGATTCTTAAAGGATTTAATAAATGATTCTTAAAGAAAATCTACAGAAAAATTGCTTCTACCATTTCGATATGAGGCGTCTGAATTGAAAAGGATATGATTTGCATCCCTGATTAAATTAATAAAGTATTTCGTTTCTAAATCTTAGTAAAATTGAGAGATAGGAGGAGGGTCTAACCAATGCTCTTTTCCGGGTCGGCTGGGACCTGGACTGAAGTCTGTTCGGAGTTCCCGGGTTCGGTTGTGAAGTGGTTTTCTGAGGGGCTGGATGTTTGTTGTGCCTCAGTTCCACACACAGTTTTTGTGGAGGTGCCTGACACAGACCTTCGTTGTCCTGTTGAGAGAACAGATATAATCGTGCAGTGCTGGGCAGGTTTAATGGCTGCTTCTTAGACTAAATCTAAAGGCGTATCTTTTTTTTATCATTTTGAAACATAAAAGGATTTTAAATTGAGGACCTAGAAAACACAGTAGCATAGTTAAAGGCAATGTTTACTTGTTTGAATACATTTTAAAATAAGTAAAAACAAGAGATATTAGGGACTTACAGAAGCTTCTGTGCTCCTCTCTGAGATCTTGTTAATAACAGGTGCTCCCAGTGCACAAGACACAGGCGGTATCTCAGGCTCAGGGATCTTTTGTTTTTGCCTCTTTGAGATGTTGTCAGGCATGGTAATATCTGAAATTACACAACGTTTTGCAGACATGCTACATAAATCATCAGTTTGGTCTAAGCTGCCTGAATCCGACTGTGGGCTGTTGACTTTGATCTCCCTCCGCTGGTTGTTTTGTGGGGGTGACCACTCTATTTCTGCACTGTCCTGTTGAAGGAACAGACATAATCATGTAACGCTGGATTTAATAAATTTAATAAATGATTCTTAAAGGATTTAATAAATGATTCTTAAAAAAAAAAATCTACAGAAAAATTGCTTCTACCATTTCGATATGAGGCGTCTGAATTGAAAAGGATATGATTTGCATCCCTGATTAAATTAATAAAGTATTTCGTTTCTAAATCTTAGTAAAATTGAGAGATAGGAGGAGGGTCTAACCAATGCTCTTTTCCGGGTCGGCTGGGACCTGGACTGAAGTCTGTTCGGAGTTCCCGGGTTCGGTTGTGAAGTGGTTTTCTGAGGGGCTGGATGGTTGTTGCGCCTCAGTTCCACACACAGTTTTTGTGGAGGTGCCTGACACAGACCTTCGTTGTCCTGTTGAGAGAACAGATATAATCGTGCAGTGCTGGGCAGGTTTAATGGCTGCTTCTTAGACTAAATCTAAAGGCGTATCTTTTTTTTTATCATTTTGAAACATAAAAGGATTTTAAATTGAGGACCTAGAAAACATAGTAGCATAGTTAAAGGCAATGTTTACTTGTTTGAATACATATTAAAATAAGTAAAAACAAGAGATATAAGGGACTTACAGAAGCTTCTGTGCTCCTCTCTGAGATCTTGTTAATAACAGGTGCTCCCAGTGCACAAGACACAGGCGGTATCTCAGGCTCAGGGATCTTTTGTTTTTGCCTCTTTGAGATGTTGTCAGGCATGGTAATATCTGAAATTACACAACGTTTTGCAGACATGCTACATAAATCATCAGTTTGGTCTAAGCTGCCTGAATCCGACTGTGGGCTGTTGACTTTGATCTCCCTCCGCTGGTTGTTTTCTGAGGGTGACCACTCCATTTCTGCACTGTCCTGTTGAAGGAACAGACATAATCATGTAACGCTGGATTTAATAAATTTAATAAATGATTCTTAAAGGATTTAATAAATGATTCTTAAAGAAAATCTACAGAAAAATTGCTTCTACCATTTCGATATGAGGCGTCTGAATTGAAAAGGATATGATTTGCATCCCTGATTAAATTAATAAAGTATTTCGTTTCTAAATCTTAGTAAAATTGAGAGATAGGAGGAGGGTCTAACCAATGCTCTTTTCCGGGTCGGCTGGGACCTGGACTGAAGTCTGTTCGGAGTTCCCGGGTTCGGTTGTGAAGTGGTTATCTGAGGGGCTGGATGGTTGTTGCGCCTCAGTTCCACACACAGTTTTTGTGGAGGTGCCTGACACAGACCTTCGTTGTCCTGTTGAGAGAACAGATATAATCGTGCAGTGCTGGGCAGGTTTAATGGCTGCTTCTTAGACTAAATCTAAAGGCGTATCTTTTTTTTTATCATTTTGAAACATAAAAGGATTTTAAATTGAGGACCTAGAAAACACAGTAGCATAGTTAAAGGCAATGTTTACTTGTTTGAATACATTTTAAAATAAGTAAAAACAAGAGATATAAGGGACTTACAGAAGCTTCTGTGCTCCTCTCTGAGATCTTGTTAATAACAGGTGCTCCCAGTGCACAAGACACAGGCGGTATCTCAGGCTCAGGGATCTTTTGTTTTTGCCTCTTTGAGATGTTGTCAGGCATGGTAATATCTGAAATTACACAACGTTTTGCAGACATGCTACATAAATCATCAGTTTGGTCTAAGCTGCCTGAATCCGACTGTGGGCTGTTGACTTTGATCTCCATCCTCTGGTTGTTTTGTGGGGGTGACCACTCTATTTCTGCACTGTCCTGTTGAAGGAACAGACATAATCATGTAACGCTGGATTTAATAAATTTAATAAATGATTCTTAAAGGATTTAATAAATGATTCTTAAAGAAAATCTACAGAAAAATTGCTTCTACCATTTTGATATGAGGCGTCTGAATTGAAAAGGATATGATTTGCATCCCTGATTAAATTAATAAAGTATTTCGTTTCTAAATCTTAGTAAAATTGAGAGATAGGAGGAGGGTCTAACCAATGCTCTTTTCCGGGTCGGCTGGGACCTGGACTGAAGTCTGTTCGGAGTTCCCGGGTTCGGTTGTGAAGTGGTTTTCTGAGGGGCTGGATGGTTGTTGCGCCTCAGTTCCACACACAGTTTTTGTGGAGGTGCCTGACACAGACCTTCGTTGTCCTGTTGAGAGAACAGATATAATCGTGCAGTGCTGGGCAGGTTTAATGGCTGCTTCTTAGGCTAAATCTAAAGGCGTATCTTTTTTTTTATCATTTTGAAACATAAAAGGATTTTAAATTGAGGACCTAGAAAACACAGTAGCATAGTTAAAGGCAATGTTTACTTGTTTGAATACATTTTAAAATAAGTAAAAACAAGAGATATAAGGGACTTACAGAAGCTTCTGTGCTCCTCTCTGAGATCTTGTTAATAACAGGTGCTCCCAGTGCACAAGACACAGGCGGTATCTCAGGCTCAGGGATCTTTTGTTTTTGCCTCTTTGAGATGTTGTCAGGCATGGTAATATCTGAAATTACACAACGTTTTGCAGACATGCTACATAAATCATCAGTTTGGTCTAAGCTGCCTGAATCCGACTGTGGGCTGTTGACTTTGATCTCCCTCCGCTGGTTGTTTTCTGAGGGTGACCACTCCATTTCTGCACTGTCCTGTTGAAGGAACAGACATAATCATGTAACGCTGGATTTAATAAATTTAATAAATGATTCTTAAAGGATTTAATAAATGATTCTTAAAGAAAATCTACAGAAAAATTGCTTCTACCATTTCGATATGAGGCGTCTGAATTGAAAAGGATATGATTTGCATCCCTGATTAAATTAATAAAGTATTTCGTTTCTAAATCTTAGTAAAATTGAGAGATAGGAGGAGGGTCTAACCAATGCTCTTTTCCGGGTCGGCTGGGACCTGGACTGAAGTCTGTTCGGAGTTCCCGGGTTCGGTTGTGAAGTGGTTATCTGAGGGGCTGGATGGTTGTTGCGCCTCAGTTCCACACACAGTTTTTGTGGAGGTGCCTGACACAGACCTTCGTTGTCCTGTTGAGAGAACAGATATAATCGTGCAGTGCTGGGCAGGTTTAATGGCTGCTTCTTAGACTAAATCTAAAGGCGTATCTTTTTTTTATCATTTTGAAACATAAAAGGATTTTAAATTGAGGACCTAGAAAACACAGTAGCATAGTTAAAGGCAATGTTTACTTGTTTGAATACATTTTAAAATAAGTAAAAACAAGAGATATAAGGGACTTACAGAAGCTTCTGTGCTCCTCTCTGAGATCTTGTTAATAACAGGTGCTCCCAGTGCACAAGACACAGGCGGTATCTCAGGCTCAGGGATCTTTTGTTTTTGCCTCTTTGAGATGTTGTCAGGCATGGTAATATCTGAAATTACACAACATTTTGCAGACATGCTACATAAATCATCAATTTGGTCTAAGCTGCCTGAATCCGACTGTGGGCTGTTGACTTTGATCTCCATCCTCTGGTTGTTTTGTGGGGGTGACCACTCCATTTCTGCACTGTCCTGTTGAAGGAACAGACATAATCATGTAACGCTGGATTTAATAAATTTAATAAATGATTCTTAAAGGATTTAATAAATGATTCTTAAAGAAAATCTACAGAAAAATTGCTTCTACCATTTCGATATGAGGCGTCTGAATTGAAAAGGATATGATTTGCATCCCTGATTAAATTAATAAAGTATTTCGTTTCTAAATCTTAGTAAAATTGAGAGATAGGAGGAGGGTCTAACCAATGCTCTTTTCCGGGTCGGCTGGGACCTGGACTGAAGTCTGTTCGGAGTTCCCGGGTTCGGTTGTGAAGTGGTTATCTGAGGGGCTGGATGGTTGTTGCGCCTCAGTTCCACACACAGTTTTTGTGGAGGTGCCTGACACAGACCTGCGTTGTCCTGTTGAGAGAACAGATATAATCGTGCAGTGCTGGGCAGGTTTAATGGCTGCTTCTTAGACTAAATCTAAAGGCGTATCTTTTTTTTTATCATTTTGAAACATAAAAGGATTTTAAATTGAGGACCTAGAAAACACAGTAGCATAGTTAAAGGCAATGTTTACTTGTTTGAATACATTTTAAAATAAGTAAAAACAAGAGATATTAGGGACTTACAGAAGCTTCTGTGCTCCTCTCTGAGATCTTGTTAATAACAGGTGCTCCCAGTGCACAAGACACAGGCGGTATCTCAGGCTCAGGGATCTTTTGTTTTTGCCTCTTTGAGATGTTGTCAGGCATGGTAATATCTGAAATTACACAACATTTTGCAAACATGCTACATAAATCATCAGTTTGGTCTAAGCTGCCTGAATCCGACTGTGGGCTGTTGACTTTGATCTCCATCCGCTGGTTGTTTTGTGGGGGTGACCACTCTATTCCTGCATTGTCCTGTTGAAGGAACAGACATAATCATGTAACGCTGGATTTAATAAATTTAATAAACGATTCTTAAAGGATTTAATAAATGATTCTTAAAGAAAATCTAAAGAAAAATTGCTTCTACCATTTCGATATGAGGCGTCTGAATTGAAAAGGATATGATTTGCATCCCTGATTAAATTATTAAAGTATTTGATTTCTAAATCTTAGTAAAATTGAGAGATAGGAGGAGGGTCTAACCAATGCTCTTTTCCGGGTCGGCTGGGACCTGGACTGAAGTCTGTTCGGAGTTCCCGGGTTCGGTTGTGAAGTGGTTTTCTGAGGGGCTGGATGGTTGTTGCGCCTCAGTTCCACACACAGTTTTTGTGGAGGTGCCTGACACAGACCTTCGTTGTCCTGTTGAGAGAACAGATATAATCGTGCAGTGCTGGGCAGGTTTAATGGCTGCTTCTTAGACTAAATCTAAAGGCGTTTTTTTTTTTTTATATCATTTTGAAATATAAAAGGATTTTAAATTGAGGACCTAGAAAACATAGTAGCATAGTTAAAGGCAATGTTTACTTGTCTGAATACATTTTAAAATAAGTAAAAACAAGAGATATAAGGGACTTACAGAAGCTTCTGTGCTCCTCTCTGAGATCTTGTTAATAACAGGTGCTCCCTGTGCGCAACACACAGGCGGTATCTCAGGCACAGGGACTTCTGCTTGAGGCTTCTGCTGCAGCAGCTCCTGCCCTAGTGGCTCAGGGGTCTTTAGTTTTGGCCCATCTTCGGTCTTATCTGGCATTGGTGCTCCAATTGGTGCTCCATGTGAAGAGCATTTGAGCACCTTTGAGGCAGCCACTGGTGCCCTCTGTTGAGACTGGATGGGCATGGGTGTTTCTAAAGCGGCCTTAATCAGATATTTAGTCAAATGATCAGGGATCCTGAGATTTCCTCTTTTTTGGGATCCTATGGGCACTGGCGCTTCCTTTGGGGAACTGAAGACCAGGGATGAGGGGAGATCCACTTTTTTAGAACTGGGAGAGTTCTGCTGGGACCGGACAAGCATACATTCTCCCTGTTTGGACCTGTCAGGCACAGGTGCTTTCGGTGTCTGCTGCCTCCACTGCTTCATGGTCTTCAGTTCTCCCTCCTCGTATTTCCCAGGCCTCCGCTTTCTCCACTGCCCTGTGGTCTTGGCAGGCACAGGTGCTCCCTGTGTGGAGACTGTGGACCTGGAAGAAAGGGGGGCTCCCTGCGTCATCTCCTGCCTCCCCTGCGGTGTGGTCTTCAGTTCTCCCTCCTCGTATTTCCCAGGCCTCCGCTTTCTCCACTGCCCTGTGGTCTTGGCAGGCACAGGTGCTCCCTGTGTGGAGACTGTGGACCTGGAAGAAAGGGGGGCTCCCTGCGTCATCTCCTGCCTCCCCTGCGGTGTGGTCTTCAGTTCTCCCTCCTCGTATTTCCCAGGCCTCCGCTTTCTCCACTGCCCTGTGGTCTTGGCAGGCACAGGTGCTCCCTGTGTGGAGACTGTGGACCTGGAAGAAAGGGGGGCTCCCTGCGTCATCTTCTGCCTCCCCTGCGGTGTGGTCTTCACTGTTGCATCAGAGACGTCCGAGTGCTGGGAATGAGCCTTCTCAGATGCATCACTGAAGACCAGGGATGTGGGGCATGATGTTTCTCCTGCCCCCCACTGGCCTGAGATGAGGTGTCCATACTCAGGATGCTCAAATATGAGTTCCTGAGCTTCCACTATCGCCCACCACATCCCCGCAGCAAGGGCCGTAATGAGCTCATCTGAGATTTTAGGAGATGAGGACTCCTTATCACTCTCAAAAATGGTGGTCATAATTGACATACTCATATTGATGTTGGATGTAGAAGATTAACTAGAAGTGAGCAATACTTTTTGCAATTTATATCTGTGAAACACAATGAAAGAAAGAGAAAGGGAAGTGATGATTTGAGTAAACATACAGTACAAGAACCTGAAACCAAAATTATTGTGATTATCAATATTATCACGGTTTTGTTAAAACGAGATGAAAGTGTTCAAAAATAACTGATGCTAACACTGAAAACATTTCAAGTTTTATATTTGAAGACATTTCAACAAGTTTTATATTTGAAATTCAACAAACAACAAATAAAAAAAGCAGCTCTATGCACTTTTTTAAGCAAGATTATATTCTGTGGCATTTCCTTCCTTAAAATGACCGTCGTCAATAACAACGCAAATAACACAGCGCACATCTCGTTTCATTCAAATACAATTTGCCGTCTTGCGTCTCCGTTTTTGATTGTATTGAAAATGAAATCAGAGTTGATTTGTTTACTGAGTTGGATAATATTTTTGTGATCATGTAAGATTTAAAACATTAACTTAATCTGCCTTCCGCCATTACTTCTCGAATAAAAAAACAACATTGCGCGCGCACTTGCGTCAGCCTGTTGCTGGCTGGACAGGATTTACAGCCAGTTATTAAAATCGCAATAAACAAACACGGTTTATAGTGAAACCTGTAACTTAATCGTCCCATCCCTAAAAGCCTATAGTCATTTTATGCCCAGTTGTCGAGGCAAATTTGATTGCTAACTCGAATCAGCTTAAGGCCAATAAGCATTCAGTGTGTCATCAGATCTGCTATAATTTTGTCAATGAAATATAAATTATCAACAATTATATATATATAAAGATTTGATCAATATTGATTCACATATCATCCTCTCATTTCCACACAACCCACCACTTTGTAGCCTAACTTAGTTACCATGCCTATCTAAATGTAAATCTACAGCAAATCGAGACAATAACATTCCACAGTAAATTATGAAAAGATTAAATTCAGATCCCCAAACCCTGTGTAAAAAGCATACTCACACAATCACCAACTTGCTACTAAAAGAATAAATCCGCTGCACTTCGTAATACTCACGGTCTGAAGAATGCGACTGACGTCACAATCGACCACACAAGCTTGTGACGAGGATAGGCATGGAATTGTGAGTTATTTTGTTTTAAATTAAAACAATGTGAGGAATGTGCTATTATTTATTTATCAAATCTAGTCTTTTAAAGGTAAAGAACAAAAAAATCTCCCAAAAAAGTTGCCTTAAAAAAATGAAAAAATATTATCAAAATAAAATAAAATAAAATAAAATAAAATAAAATAAAATAAAATAAAATAAGCGCTCTAAACAAACAAAAAAAAGAAGTAATTTTAGGACTTCGGGTCATTTTGACCTGCGAGGGAAACATGTTACAAATTGCGAGGGAAGAATGAGGGTTACATTTTTGGGTGAACTATCCGTTTAAAATGTTATCGGCTGGGGCACAAAACTAACCATGACCTGAAATGATAAAAAAAAGTGGAGAACGCATATTGAAAAACAAAGTGTAACAATGTGCAAAATCGAACAAGCTGTGTCTGGTTTTGAACTGATGAGATCTATGATTATACGGACGTGTGTATGACAGCCTATATGGAGCTGCAGCCAAATCAAATTTAGAGAAATTACAAGTAAAACAACATGACGTTTTAATAGAAATATACACTTCACTTCCAAATTTAGAAAAACTAGGTCAATTGATCCCAGCTCAGAGGAATTCAAAGATATGAAATAGCTGAAAAATGAAGATAAATCTACATTAGTTAATAAACTAACAATGAAAAATACTCCTATTACAGCATTTATTAATCTTAGTTAATGATAATCTAATCTCACATATTTTAAGATCAAAAGTTGTATTTATTAACATTAGTTAATGCACTGTGAGTTAACATAAACATTTGCAGAATTAACATTAAGGTTAATAAATGTATAGTAAAAAATGTTGTTTATTTGTTAGTTCATGTACATAAGAACTTAAAGATCGTTTTATCAAAACTCACCAATGGGAGTTGTTATGGCGTACTTACATTTGTACATGAAACTCTTCTTATAAGGAGAAAATAAGCATTGATCGATGAAGCTACGCAGAGATAGAGAGGAGGATATTGGGGGAGGGTGTATAATATTTGTAAAAAATGGAATACAATATAGGGTTATTGAGAAAGGTAATGAGTTGGAATTTATAGTATTAGAAGTTTTGAAGGAAATGTTAAAATTATTAATTTTTATAATCCATGTAAAAGATTATCACTAGAGTAAATGGATGAACTTACTGTACATTTAGAAGGAAAAATTATATGTTGTGGAGATTTTAATGCCCATAGCACTTTATGGGATAATTGCAATGATGGGAATGGAACAGTGATTGAAGAGTTAATGGAGATTAAAGATCTAGTATGTTTAAATGATGGAAGGGGTGCAAGGATTAATGTCAGAACAGGCACAGAATCAGCTATTGATCTTACACTTGTATCAAATTCACTTGCGGGGGTATGCTTAGGGATGTAAATAGAGAAATGACTATAGGAAGTGATCATTACCCTATAGTAGTGGAAGTTAATTTAAGTATAGAAGAAGGTAATACAGGAGGAGTGGACAAATGTTTTTTTGAAAATGCTGATTGGGAGTCTGGGATTGTCTTTTAGGTATATTAGTGAGCAAGAAATGGAAAAAATTGATATTGAAGAAGGTGTTGTTAATGTTAATAATTATATTTGTAATGCGATATTATTAGCGGCAAGTCAGACTATACCGAAGAAAGGGGGTATAAAAAAGAATAAGATTGTACCATGGTGGACAAATGAATGTGATAAAGCAATTAAATCTAGAAATAAAGCTTTTAAAATGTTAAAAAAGAATCACAGTTTTCAGAATTTTATTGAATATTAAAGGAGGCAAGCAAATGTAAGGAGAATCATAAAAAATACAAAGAAGGATTTTTGGAGGAAATTTTGTAACACAGTGGGAAGGGAAACAGAAATTGGTAAAGTATGGGGAATGATAAAAAGAATGAATGGGATAAAAAGAGAATTTGGGTATCCAATATTAAGGGATGGAGAAACAACAGCAGTAAGAGATGAGGAGAAAGCAGAAATGCTGGTTACAAATTTTGTTAAAATTCATAACTCAAACAATATTAGTGAAGAGGGAAAAAGAGGAAGGGAAAGTACATTGGAGGAGTATAAAGAACTATTACAGAATGAGGAATACAATAATGACCAATTAAATATGTTATTTACAAAGACAGAATTAAATCGTGCTCTCAGAAAAACCAAGAAATCAGCTCCAGGCATGGATCAGATTTGCTATATAATGATAAATCAGCTCAGTGAATCATCCAAGGATGTTTTATTAAAAATGTACAATAAAATTTGGGAGGAAGGAAAATTACCACAAAGTTGGAAGGAGGCGGTGATTGTTCCAATACGCAAACCAGGGAAAGATTGCACAAATCCAGAAAATTATAGACCAATAGCTTTGACATCTAATGTCTGTAAAATAATGGAAAAAATGATAAATGAAAGGTTAATGTATTATGTGGAAAATAAAAAATATTTATCCAAATATCAGAGTGGTTTTAGGATAGGGAGAAATACCATGGATCCAGCTGTATGTTTAGAACATGATATAAGAAAAGCACAAATAAATAGAGAGAGTGTTGTGGCTGTTTTCTTTGATATAGAGAAAGCATACAACATGATGTGGAGAGAATTGCTGTTAATCAAATTAGGTAAGTAAGGTATTAAAGGTCAAATGTATAGATGGATTAAGGATTTTTTATTAGGGAGAGCAATAAAAGTTAGAATAGGAAACAGTTATTCAGAGAAATTTATGATAGAAAATGGAACTCCTCAAGGAAGTATAGTTAGTCCTTTATTATTTTCGATAATGATAAATGATGTGTTTGAGGATCTGGAGAATGGGTTGGGGTTCTCGCTTTTTGCTGATGATGGGGCAATCTGGAAAAGGGGAAGGAACATTGATTTTATTGTTAAAAAAGTACAGGAGGCTATTAAAGTAGTTGAAGAATGGTCATATAGGTGGGGTTTTAAATTTTCAGTAGACAAGACAAAGATAATGTTTTTTACAAGGAAAAAAGTTGGAGGTGAGGTAAATCTAAAATTATATAATCAAGTACTGGAAAGAGTGAAAAGTTTTAAGTTTTTAGGGTTGTGGTCTGACGAAAGAGTTACATGGGCAATACATATCCAGAAAATACTGGACAAATGTAAGAAAGTGTTAAATATAATGAGGTGTTCAGTAGGAAGTGAATGGGGGGCTGATAGGAAGGCATTAAAAGCCATATATAGTGGGCTGATTAGATCTGTATTTGATTATGGTTGTGTGGTGTATGGATCAGCAGCAGATACATCGCTTAGAAAGTTAGACAGTGTTCAGTATCAGGTATTGAGATTATGTACAGGAGCTGTAAAAACTACACCAATCGTAGCACTACAGGTAGAAATGGGGGAAATGTCATTAGAAATGAGAAGGATACAGTTATCATTGAGTTATTGGGCTAATTTACAAGGCCAGAGTCAAGAGCATCCTACACAAGACACTTTAAAGCCCTGTTGGGAAAAGGAGAGGAGAAAAACTAAAAGTTTCGGATGGACAGTAATACAGAAAGCAATAGAATTCAAAGTTAATCAGTTAATAGTCCAACTATTCCGCTACCAGTAATAAAACCATGGTTACTCTCAGATACTACAGTAGATTTTACATTGTTAGAAAAGAAAAACAGGGACAAAGAATGGAATTCATGTAATGTGCAGAAATATATTAATGATTACCACAGCTATGTTCAGATATATACAGACGCATCAAAGAATATAGACAATAGGGTAGGAGTCGCTTTTACTGTTCCAGAGTTTAAGTTAGCAATAAGGAAAAGGATTAGTGATGAGTTATCGGTTTATACAGGGGAAATGATTGCAATATTATTAGCAATACAGTGGATAGAGGAGATAAGACCTTTAAAATCAGTTGTTTGTTCGGACTCGAGTTCGTCATTGGCTAGCTTACAATACAGTCATTCGGAAAGTAGACCAGATATTTTAATAGAAATACAGCAAACATTATACAGAATACAAATGATGGGACTTACTAGGGCTGGACGATTTTGGCTAAAATCATAATCGCAATTAATCAAACAAGTTACCTCGATTACGATTATTGAACGATTATTTTAAAAAAAAATCCTATGTCACTGGCAAGGCTTATACTGTAAATACGTTCACGGTTATTTTTTCTAATGAAAGATTTAGGGATGTCCCAATACCACTTTTTCACTTCCGATACGATACCGATACCGCAGCTTTGGCTATTTGCCGATACCGATATCTATCCGATATCTTTATTTTATTCTTGAACTAATACTACTAGTAATAAAGTATGCTCAATTAGCCACATAAAAACATCTCACTCAAATGGAGAACAAATACTTCTCCAGTATATAATCCACAACAACAGTTGGATAATGAAAGACTGCCACCCTTTATTCAAAAGACCTTGAGATATGTTTGGTAACCTGAATGAATTTAAAATTAATTAGCTATATTTCAGATCAATATATTTGTTTCCTTACAATTTAAATTAACTTTAACTTCTCATCTGAATTATAAATAATTTATTTCTGTATAAAATAATACTAGCCTACCATTAAAAACACATTTGATTTTATTTTTTAATCAATGTAGAATGTGTTACTTAAAAATAAAAAGATTAGTGCTCTGTTTTAGGACAAGAAATGGAAACCAATGCAATATGATGAATGTCCAAAAGATGAGATCATTTGATATTTTTATATAAAAAAATGTACACAGTGTACACAATGTGTGTGTGATTTTGGTTGGGTGACAGTTGTAGGTTACAGTTTGACAAGAGTTTACAGTTTGACAAAAGCACTATGTTTTACACAAATATAAGTAGGCTAAACACTTTGCAGTTTTAATGATGTCCTGTATGAACAAATTGACGTTGATGTTATAATGACGAATGATGTTTTTATGTTTCCACTATTAGATCGCGTCCGTGCCTCTCTCTCTCTCTCTGACACACACACATTCAAATTCGCGTCTATCGCGTCTAGTTCTACGCTTAAACATTTTGAATCCATTCGCGCGTCCAAAGCGAATAGGACGCGGAAGCGAGTTTGAAGCGAAATAGACGCGCGTTCAGAGCTAAGGGACAGGGCGGAGTCACGTGACTACACACGCGGTAATATGTTTTAAGGGGAAAGTACATTAACACACATTGGGCGGAAATATTAATAGGATTAAAAAAACGAAATAACCGACTTGGTTTCGATTACTTTTCGATTAATCATCCAGCCCTAGGACTTACAGTGAATTTCTTATGGGTACCTACCTGCACATATTGGTATCCAAGGAAATGAAATGGCAGATAAGGCAGCAAAGGAAGCCATTAAAAATAATGAAATTAACTTAAGTGTTAGTATAAGTAAGAATGAAATCAAGAGTATTATTAAGGAAAGGTTGAAGGTAAGGTGGCAAAAACAATGGGATATGGAGAAGAAAGGTCGATGGTTTTACAGAATTCAAAGGAAAGTGGGAGAGATGAGAAGTGCAGGAAAAAACAGGAGAGATGAGATAGTAATATCAAGGATGAGATTTGGACATACAAGATTAAACGGTACACTTTATAAAATGGGTAAACATGATACGGGAAGGTGTACATTTTGTGGGCAAGAAGAAACTGTGGAACATGTTATGATATACTGTCAGAAATACGAGTTTGAAAGAAGGATTTTAATAGAAAAATTAAGAAAAATAAAAATGCAATTTATACTAGGGGATATTTTACAAAATAAATCTGGAAATGAATGTTATAGTTTTATTTTTCAGTATCTTAGAATAAATAATTTGTATGAGAGGATATAAAATGTCATTTTGATCCACACTCCATAGCCTACCAGTTGGTGACGGTAATACACCATTTTGTTGCTTGTCAACCGCCAATAAAACCTTAAGAAGAAGAAGAAGAAGATTGCGTCCCAATGTGCATACTATCCATCCTAAATAGTATGTGACATTAGTAATTGTCAATACTATTTAGGGTAGATAGGGTGGATAGTATGCACATTGGGACGCAGGACTTGTTTGGTTTTTACCATATGGTTTTTACATACTCCAGTATCGTAGGTGGCACTGCAGTATGCATTTTTACACGGTTCCGCCAGAAGAAGAAGAGGAAGACGAAAATCGCGGGAATAATAAATGTTTTTGCGCGCTACAGGTTTTGCCTGCAATAGTTTTGACTTTGAGTTCGATCTTAAACTGAAGAAAATGCCGAATGCCGAAGTGCAAAAGACAAATGGGCATTGTGCTGGCGTAGAAAACACGAGAGAAGGTGCAGGTGGAGGAAAAAAAGACTTTTCTCTGTTTTGTGACGAGCAGGGCTACTTGAACCTGGTCGAGTACATTCTGGAGCAGGGAAGGCGCAAAGGAGACAGGACAGGGACTGGAGTGATCTCTGTGTTCGGGACACAGGCCAGATACAGTCTCAGAGGTGAGACAAACGTGTTTCATTAACACTTCATAGCATTTAACTTCATGACAAATGATTATAAATGCAAGTTTAAGAGGAAAACAGATAAGCACAGGTATAAAAACGAATGCAGTGTGTTTTCTTATGTTAAGTGTATCTTATTGATCTTCTGTGTGCGAACCTACTTTGATACAACAGAGATCATCAGAGGCATGTATTAAAAACTTGAATGAAAAGCAACAGGTTAATCAAAAATGTATTACATTTCGGATCCTAAACATAAAAAAAGCAGTGAGAAAACATTAATTTAAAGTAAAATGTCATTTTCTACGGTTAAAATGGCATTCATACATAAAGAGTGACTTAAAGGTAAAGTTTACCCAAAAACAATAACTTTAGTACATTCCAAACCCGTAGGTCTTTCATCTTCGCAACATGAATGTTTATATGTGAATAAAGCCTAAATTCAATCTGTTCATCATATAAAGAGATTGTGCCTCTTCAGACAATTTGGACTAATCCGTTCAATTCATATGAGTTAGTTCTGTCATCAAATTATGACAGAATTTTCATTTGTGGGTGAACTAAAACCCTTTTACTCTGTAAAGTCTACTCTGTAAATATCTTTAAAAAAAAGTTTGCTTGTGGTTTTTGTTGAGTATCATATAGTACATCAGACTTTTATGGCTCATATAATATGATATAGGCTTGAGAATATGGAGCTCATTCTCAAAGAGGATAAAACACCTCGGTTTAAAAATCAAAAGAACCAAACTGAGCACAAATATGTGATTTGATGCAGTTGCTGATATGGTCAAAAAGTATAATGAAATTCTGATAGGATGTAATGTATAGCAGACTACTTGCATAAAATGCATATAAATATCAGTTGTCACTATAGAAATAAATATGTTGTATATTGTGTACTAGATATAGGCTATATAGAGAGAGATATCTATGTAAATATGTCTTAATGTATTTAAATGCTTAGATTTATGATCAAAGCTCTGTAGTTTTAAAACAATGCAATGCAATACAATGATGATTGAGAGATGAACAAATAAATGTGCCTCAAAAACGTAATGGATCATATAAGATACTCACATTTGAACAGGATTTTTACAAAAAATGTTGATAATCAAGTAAACCCATGTCGCTTCAGTCCAGTAAGTGTTCACATATATATATATGTGCTAATTCTTATGCACAAGACATCATCATCATATCATCTGAGAGAATGCTTTATGGGATTAAATTAATTCAACTAATGTTGAAATGTTATCATAATTCAAAAATTGGTTTCATCATGCGCCTCGCAGATAAGTTTCCTTTGCTGACGACCAAAAAGGTTTTCTGGAAAGGCATACTGGAGGAGCTGCTGTGGTTTATCAAGGTACAGTATACTCCAAACTTTTTGTATCTTATTTCTGTATTTATTTTTCTTTGGTTTTTGTTCATTTCGCATTTTTTAAATTGCTTTTTGTTCATCCAACTTTAGGGTTCAACAAATGCCAAAGAGCTGTCACAAAAGGGTGTGAGAATCTGGGATGCTAATGGCTCCAGGGAGTTTCTGGATAAAAATGGCTTCACTGATCGTGAGGAAGGAGACCTTGGCCCAGTGTATGGCTTTCAGTGGAGGCACTTTGGAGCTGAATACAATGACATGCACACTGGTAACTATCCATCTCTCTCTCTCTCTCTCTCTCTCTCTCTCCATATATATATATATATATATATATATATATATATATATATATATATATATATATATATATATAGACAGTTTACATATAGCAACAATCTCTCTCTCCATATATATATACAATGGCTGTGAAAAGATTAATCGTGATTAATCGCATCCAAAATAAAAGTTTGTGTTTATATAATATATGTGTGTATACTGTGTATAATTATTTTGTATATATAAATACACACACATGCATGTATTTATTTAAGAAGTATATGCATCTATATACTGTATATATTTATATATAATTTATATTATATATAAATATAAATATTTTATATATAAACACATTGTTCTTAAATATATGCATGCAAATGTGTATTTATATATACAAAATAATTATACACAGTATACACACATATATTATATAAACACAAACTTTTATTTTGGATGCGATTAATCGCAATTAATCTTTTCACAGCCCTATATAGACAGTTTACATATAGCAACAATGTATACTGAATTAACATATTTTAACAGTAAACTATATTTTAAAGTGCCCCTATTGTACAATTTTGTAGTCTCCTACAATGTTTACATGCATCTAAGGTCAAAATACACTTTAAAGGTGACATATTATGCCCCTTTTCACAAGATGTATTATAAATCTGTGATATCTCCAGAATGTGTCTGTGAAAGTTTAGCTCAAAATACCCCCCAGATCATTTATTATAGCTTGTCAAAGTTGGCCCTTTTTGGGTGTGAGCAAAATTGCGCAGTTTTTTTATCATTATTTGCACGAAATTATTTCCTCAGACCATATCATGCGCTAAGTAATCCTCACTGTAGTTAAAACATTAAAACACAGCATGCCACAGGAAAAGTGTTCAAAAGCATCACATCCACTACAAATATTTATATTTATTATAATATAAAAATGTTGGAACTTCTTGGTAATGATTTCATGTCATTTAAGTGCTTAACTCCATTGAGAATGGCATATTAAATATAAATGTGTATATCAGATGTAGCCTAAAGCATAGTTTAAATCATTATTTTATTTATTTAAACTGTTATTGTGAACATGCACTGTATTTATGATTAGGACTCAATAAAGATTTAAAGTGGTTTTCCTTCATCTGCCGTCAGTCACTCAGCTCACCACCGGTGTCGCCAAACTGCTCCGTCTCCAAAATGTTTGTACGCATGGGTCAGAGTTTGCGTGCAGGTGCACAAATTTTCCCGTCAAGTTTGTTTTTAAAAATGACAACACAACGCCTCTTTCAGGGCCTGTTTTGTGCGAACGCAACAGTTATAAATGAGGCTCCTGATCAGCAGCTGCGCGAACACAGATCTGAATGTTGCAGAGTGATGATCGTACTTTCAGAGGTTAACTATCCTGGCCTTAGTTATAGTTTACTTTGTCAATACTGACACCTTGTGGTCACTTTAAGTAGTACGTCGCCTTTAATAATATATCAGCCATTTTGGATTTTAGAGCTCACGGTGCAGAGTATAGAGGTGCATCCACGTCCATCCTTCTTGTTTTGCTCTTGAAACAGCACAATCTGTAAGTTTAAAAGACTAATCTAAGCGGTAAAATACAATTACATGTATTCTGATAGGTTATACATATGTTTGAGAACGATTTGCATGTGACATGTTAAAGGTCCCATGACATGAAAATTTCACTTTATGAGGTTTTTTAACATTAATATGAGTTCCCCTAGCCTGCCTATGGTCCCCGAGTGGCTAGACATTTTGATGGGTGTAAACCAATCCCTGGGTATTTTTGAGAAAATGAAAGCTCAGACGGGCAAATCTTGAATCTTCCCCTTATGTCGTCATAAGGGGAAAGGTTACCTCCCCTTTCTCTTCTTTGCCCGCAAAGAGAATTTGGCCCGCCCATGAGAAAATGATCTGCGTGAGTGCGATATTGGTTTTTCCTCGAGAGACATCATGGCTTGCAAACGAGCGAAGCATGGCAGCTGGTCAGTGTTTGGATGTACAAATGAACACAAAATATTTTTTTAGTTCCTTCATCTGAGCCTCTGAAGAACCAGTGGGTTATGTGAATTTCTGATGTGCAATTGTTCAAGTTCAGACAGATAATCTTTCTCAAAATCGTTCAATACGGTTTATGCATCAGTAAATCAAGCCAGTGACTAAAATATCAACTTCACATCGTTTCTCTTAGTAGGATGAAAATAATCTTATTTAAACTGTGATTAAATATACAGAAAGCGATCAAAGAACAATCCCTTTCCAGTCGCCCAAGCTGTCAATCACACAGCGTGAGTTTATCTGGACACTTTCCAAAACTCGTTATGAAATCAATGATGCTGTTACGCACAATGAAGCTCTTACTGTACTTACCTCATGTTTGCATTGGTGAAAGCATTAGTGAGAGTGCAGAAACTGCGTTGCAATGATAAGATCTTGATTCACGCAATCAACAGGCTGTCATCTGCTCAATGCTCATCACTGCAACCTTTTATGTGATGGGAATAGATCTAAATACTTAAAACTTCTCACAATTTGTTAATATCGATAGCTGTAATAGTAAACACGTATAATAGCTAGGGGTGTGATGGTTAGTATATAACCGTGAGACCGACGGTTATAGTTGAACACCGTCATTAGAACTCTATAACCGCCAAAACCGTGTTAAAATGTTTTTTACAAACATTTTTTATCATAGAGAATGTTTAAATACTAATTACTAAATACTAAACATCTGTTAACAGTCTATTATTAATGGTCTACGTCGTTTCCAACTGTATTTGATTCTTTGCCAAGTACCCCTTGACTGACCGCCAATCATTTGAGATAGAAATAAAAGCTATGATATAGTGATGTGCCATCATTATGAGATTTATTAAACAAATGAAAAACATTTGCAATAATAAACATTAGCAATGAACATTTGCAATCGGGAGACATGGTTTTTACCACTTAATGAAGTTTTGTTTTGTAAATCGTCAGACATGATTTCTTTAAAGCGAATTTCGTTTTGTACAAATTGCATCTTGTACAAAATGTTTCATCAACCAATTGCATGTATTTAATAAATAAAAAGCAAATATAGGAGACAATATAATAACCGTGTCATCGAGGCTCCGATGCGCCGCGTTCACTTGCATTGCATTGTGAAGTTGATCTCATCGTAAATGAATGAAACTCAGCATAGGCCTATGCCTCATACATTAGCATTAAATATCTTTGCTGCATCCTTTCTAGAACAGACAAGGGCTTTCTTGCGGCTCGCATCAGCAGAGCATTGCATTGTCCATAGACCGCAAAACAATCAGCGGATGGCGGGCGGGTGCAGCTTTGAAATCTGGTCAAAAAACGTTGGTGCGCATGATGAGTTTTGTGATGCGGTTGCGGATGAAATAATACCCCATCCGCGTATCTCTATTGATAACAACATTGAACACTACACAAATATTAATTTTATTCAAACTAAGTTGTCCTATAACAGACGAACGTCGCATCCCACACCCCCCGACGGTTATGTTACGAACCGTCACATTTGACTCGTGTCATAACCGCCATCACCAATTCTGAAACCGGCACACCCCTAATAATAGCTGTAATAGTAAAAGTATTTGAGAGAGTTCCACATGTAATGCTAAATATTTCATATGCAAGCATGTCAGCCAATCACAGCAGTGGGCGTTTACACTGAAGTCTCACAGCAGACACGCCCCTTCAAACAGAGTGTTTAAATCAGAGGCTAAAATCAGGCTAGGAAAAATGCCTTTTATTTCTAAATTATTACAATTTTTGATCTTAAAAACATACTAACATTATAAGGGCACCCCAGGAAACATTATAAAATAAAATAATCCATGTCATGGATGTAGCCGAGGCCCGTAATTGTGATGCTTGATTGTTCTTCTTAACACAGCTATCTTCTAAGTTATGTAAGGGTGATTTATGTGCATCTTAAATATTGTTTTGATTTTTGTGAACTGAATGTAACGGTTTAAGAGAGATTTTTTTTTATATCATTGTTCATTTGTGTTACAGTTTCACAAATTGGGCTTCAGTAAAGAAAGTTTGACCCTGACAACTGTCTACGACTTTAACTAAGCCTTTGTTAAGCTCGCTGCAAAAGCAAACATAAGCTGAAGGCAGAAGATTAACCAAAGGCCCTAAAGTCTTTGTCTTGTCTCTTTTGTCTTTATTCTTTATTTTGAACAAATAAAAATATAGAAACGCAATAAGTGTGTTGCAACATACCCTAGGAAAAAACAATATCTATAAATATGGTAACATCGGAAGTGTGACGGTCAACACTCTCATTCATTAACATGGGCAGCGACAAAATATGCGCTGTTCATGCTCCGCTGAAGCTTGCGATGTGAAACAGGTGTAAAAAGACATAGCAGAATCATCGTCATTTAGGCATAAGATCGCGTGGGTGTTTGAATCGAGGTCTTGGTCTTTTAAGGATTAATCGTGCAGCTCTACTTACAAGTGTGAATCCTGAAATGTTTTGTTCATTCAGGAGATTAAAGTTGCTGCTTGAGTATGTTGCAGAGAATACATTTCGTAGTCTCGTAGCCTCGCACTCACTGAAGCTCGTTTAAAACTGAATGCTGTGTGAACGCAGCCATATTAGACCCAAATTATGGGACTGAAAACCATATAGTGCTGTGTAAAAAAATCACTATTTTGTTCAAATGCTTACACTGTCTCGTCATCATTATTAGGGATGACCATAAACAGCGTCACATTCCACGCAAATCGACTAATTTACATAATCGATTACATTGCCGCTTCGTTCCAGCCCTAATTCTTAAGGCACATTCTCACCAAGAATGATAACTATAAAATAACTATAACAAGAACTATATTAGAGTCCACACCAGCAGGCGATATCGTTCTGTTTATTCTAAACACGTGCTTGTCTGCCGCTTTAAAAGCTCAAGCTTGTTACAGCAGGATGAATTCTGATTGGCTGTCAATGTTTTTATCGTTCATCAGCTTGTTAAAATTGTTCTGAAAGTGATTTCAACAATATCGTTTCTCTGTGCCGTTATCCTTTTAGCTGTGGTCTAAACGCTGCTATTCGTTAATATCTTCATAGTTATTGCCCTTGGTGTGAACTGGCCTTTACTCTCTTAACCCCTCCTCTCTGAGAGCCTACTCTGCTCTGATTGGTCGCCCAGTCTGTTTTGATTGGTCTACTGCTTACTGCACATGTTGGAAACAAGTGGCAACCTTCCCGGTCTCTCTCTTGAATCACGGAAGTGACTTAAACTGTAATTCATCAACTGGCCAAAAGAGAGTTAATTCCATATACCCCGCATTTTAAGAATTATTATTATTATTATTATTATTATTATTATTTTACAGCTTGGTAGGGGTGTGCGATATTGACAAATGATTATATTTCAATATTTTCTGGGATTTTCTCTAACGATTATTAAACGATATTTTGTGAATGTGAGAAAATAATTATTTTCTGGTCCCGTTTGAATTGTGCCATGAATGTGAACATATGTTGTCTGTGAATTTTTTATATAATTTTTCATGTCACGAGTTTGACAGTATATTGTATGATTCTTTGGCTAGCAGTTGTGGAAAAGACATAACGAGAAAGACTACATGTCGCCTAATGTGACGTCACCCCATTACACATTTTCCCTCCACTTGTCAAATCACGGTGCTAATGCTGCGATAATCTATGGAGACAGATCGAGATGCCTGTGTGTTTTGTACCCAAATGTCACCATTCAAACCAAATGGGCTGTTCTTTCTTCAGATTCCCGTCTGATGTAAAAACTAGTTGTAGTCCACAAAGTGCTCTCACACAAAGTCTAACCGTATCAAACTTCTACCCGTTAAATTGTAGCATTCTTCACACGAAAAATTATATTAAAAATTAACAGACAACATATGTTCACATTCATGGCAAAAAAAAGACCAGAAAATAATTATTTTCTCACATTCACTTGCATTGATGATTTTTCAACCTAGAGGTAGTGGGGTTAGCGGAAGGGGCGGGACTTACCAGCTCTATACCTTGTGCGGGGGCCGGGCAGCAATGTGGCTATGCATGGAAGCCCAGGCAGTTTGTTTATTCAGTCAGCCAATCAATCAAAAAAAATTTTTTCTTCTCTGTAACCCTCCTAGGTGATCCTGCTTCCATATTCCCGGCCAAACAACAACCCTGCATTTCTCCTTATATACACCCGCACACACACAAACTAACACACGACCATCCCCACACACCCATTAATCAACCCTGTTTACAATAATTATCAGCCTCTATAGCTGTTGTTAAATGTTATGTCATATCAAGATATGTCAAGTCAATGTCATGTCAAGATATGTCTTTTGTCTAGTGTACATGTGTTTATTGTTTGGTGTAGTACTCTTATGTCTATTGTATTGTTACATTTTGTTTGTAACTTCATTCTTGTTTGTAATAATAATAAATAAAAAAAAGAAATAATAGATTTTTACCTAATATGGGCATTTTTACCTTTATAAAAAGCCATTTTTTAAACCTAATTAAATGCATGCTTCATCTTTGGTGTCAATTTCATAAATTTAATCAAATTCAATTATAAAAATAAGACACAATAGGGCTGTTACCAATCAAATTAAATCAGTATTAACAAAAATTCATCTTTGCAATATTGAATATTGATATTTAAAACAAGAAAATATACTTTAAATGTGAGATTGAAACAGCCAGTAGGTGGCAGCAAGTCACTGTTAATGAGCGAACCATTGAGATTCATTCAAACGGCTGATTCGTTCAAGGAAAGAAGCATTTGACTATCTTAATCTATCATAGTCAACTGATTCTTCAAAAAGCTGATTCACTCAGTAAGGAAACACTGCTGTGTGTTGCTTTGTTTTGAACTATTTTCATTGGTGAAATAGAGCAAAAACAGGCAATATGGTGTCTAAAATGTAAGTCACTTAATATTCATTTCTTGTTTATTAAACTTATCAAATCAATATCACGATATTTGTAGAAAAACTGCACTCTTGTGATATTTATTGCTAAATGATATAAATAAAGACTAAATCAGGCAGTGAAAGCGTGCACTAGTGTAATCTACAAGACTAAATCACGCAGAGTATGCATGCACTCTCTCTGTGTGTGTGAGGGATAGGCTATACTCGACAATGTCAAATGCACATTGTTAAAACAACAGTTGTAATATATCACCCACACCCCTACAGCCTGGTACAAAAAGTGTTTTGTTTCTTCATGACAACTGTGAGGAGGGTGCTTTTTTTTTAACTCTGAAAAAGTTCTAACTGTCACTACTAGCCGTTTGTCTGCTGTCTGTTAGCTGTCACGTCACCTCAGCTAATCCCGCCTCTTTGCCCATTTTCATTTATCCGGAAGTGACGCACAATGACGCGTTTTTACAATTGGGTAATTTTGTTTTTAAGAGTTTACACAACACAAGGAAGCTTGATTTCAATCTTTGAATTAAATTGAAAAAAGTAGCAAAAAATATATACAAAATAATAAAAATAAAATAAGTTTTTGGGTAGGTCTAACACTAGTATTCAGAAATACTACAGAAACTGAATAAGGTAATCAAATGTAAAATAACACTAGTCCTCAGTCCTGACTAAATTAAATACATAGGCTATTAATTCTGATTTCTTACAATTAAAGCTATCTTTTGTTGTTTTGACGACAACATTAATGCTGCTGTCACTTTTAGAGCTAGTGCCCGGATCCATTACTGTTTTCATTATACTGTCTGTCACACTGTCACACGCGTTTTAAGCTTATTTCAGACATAACCGACTGTGTTTACGAGTATACTAACCATGACCGGAATTTTTACACAATTTTGCATTTTTTTCCCCCCGTTAAAGCAATATAATCCGCGAAAAATAACTTTTGTTAAGGCCCTTTCACACTGGACGCGATTTTGACGCACGAATAATTCGCGCGATGGTTTTATTTTTTGATCAGCTGTTTGTGTAATGAGTGCTTCCACACCGAACGCGAATGTGCTGCGGCGAAAAAACGACTTTTATTTATTTTTGTCGATTTTTTTAAAAAAAAATTTTTACTTTTTTTTTTTTACTTTTTTACTTTTTTTTTTTACTTTTGCGACGACAGAAAAAGCTTCAGCCAATCACATACTACAAGGACAACGATCAATGATTTGATTTTAGAATCTGTATGGATTCATTTAGGCTACTCATACAATGTACATGCTAAAGTGAGTCAGTGTTTGCGGGGGAATTATAAGTGTACGCATTATAAGTGGTAGACCTGTGGGAATTATTAAAATACTATTGAAGTAGCTCCTTTTTAGGTATTAAATCGTCATTGGAGGCTGACTTGCTGCTCTCGCGCTCAGACAGGTGTTGTTGTGCGCATAGATATCATATATAAACGCTAGATGTCTTATGGCGCAGTCACTTCCGGCATCACCGTTCGGCCATCTTGTCACAGTGAAGCAGTGAATTAAGGTGAATGATCAGCATGCACACAAATCCATTTATCTCGCTGAAATCTTGACGGATTTACAAACGGTTTGGTTTCTTACAAACGTTATTAACGTGGGTGTAATTCCGAATGCTTGAACATGTATGTGATAATTATTCATATGTATGCAGTGTATGTATGCAGTGTCATAACTACATCTCTGACGTTTATAACAAACCAAACCTTTTGAAAATCGGTAGAAAATTGAGCAAGTTATGGTTATTTTAAAATACATGCACCATTAAACGAGTGAGCGAGAACACTGTGGCAAGATGGCCGCCACGTGCGAACGTCGACCTCCATTGGCCAGCAGCGCGCACGAGACATCTAGGGTGTTTCTCAATATGCGTTCTTCAGCGATCTTGCGTCCTTGTGTTCTCGTTTTACGTCATCATTAACCGTCGAAGTTCAGACCCAATTCTCAAGAACGCAAGTACAGAGGACGCATGAAAGAACCCGGATGTGTTCTTGATACCGAGGATGCATCGAATGCAGACTTGAGCTAGTACTCGCCTGGTGTCCCAGAAGTCATTGCGGCCGGTTCCGAGTTCGTTCTTCCAAGGAAGCTTGGCAAGACCGGTCTCCAGGAGAACACAAGTCCGTTCTCTGCGTTCTTGGAATTGAGAAACAGCCCTAGCCTTTATATATGATATCTATGGTTGTGCGTGCTAGGGAACGTAATGCGCCATACGTCATTGCGTCGCTATATCAGTGATATCGCGATATGACACTTTTTTTTATCATGTAATAATTTATACCAGTATGATATGGCACACCCCTACTTTGCAGACCTTTTACATTCACAAACAACTATATTGCAATGCACACTATCATATCTGCAAAAGCATAATGGGGCACTTTAAAATTGTTGTATAATTGTTACCAGGGCAGGTCAAGCCATTAGGTTGCATAGTGTGACTGTAGACACCGATTATTATTCATACAGTATTTAAGACCTCATTAACTGAGAGAAATTTAAAATTTCTTTTAATGTATGTATGGTAAGAATTTGTGTTTTCATCTCTCTATGAAGATTACTCTGGGCAAGGTGTTGACCAGTTACAGAAAGTGATTGACACCATCAAGTCAAACCCAGAAGACAGGAGGATCATCATGTGTGCTTGGAACCCCAAAGGTCTCAATCAAATATATAACCTTCCAGCAGTGTTATTTTAATATAATTTATATACTTCTATGGTATCTATTAATATTTTGAATTTGCTTTTAGTTGTTTTCAGTTTTCATTTAATTTAAATTTTAGGATGGTAAGTGTGTTTATCATTTTTATTAGTTTTTGTTTTTTTTAATATTTCTATTTAGCTTTCATTTATTTTTAAGTTTTTAAGTTGAAGTTTTTTATTTACCTTTTCATTTTTCAGTTAGTTGCTGAGGCAACATTTTTAATTTTCATTTGTTTTTCATCTAATATTTTATTTCACTGTTGTTTTAGTTATTAAAATGATTTGTAATAGTTTGTTTTAATTTTAGTTGGCAACTAGTATAGTAACTATAGTTCAGTTAGTTGCCAAGGGTTAAGTTTTTTTTTTTTTGGTTTCTTTTTAGTTTAAGTTTGTCAAATATTTAAGTTTAAGTTTTTTTTTAAAGAAGTCTTTTGGTGACACTTTTACTATGGTCTTACTAAGGTCTTATTTGTTAATATTAGTTAATGTATTAATTACCATGAACTAACAGTCAACAATACACTTGTTACATATACTGTATAAAAATACAGTTTGTTCATGTTTGTTCACAGTGCATTAACTAATGTTAACAAATTTGGGTTTTAATAATGTATTAGTAAATGCTGAAACATTAACTAAGATTAATAAATGCTGTAGAAGTGTTGTTCATTATTAGTTTAACTAATGTAGTTACCTAAAGTTAACTAATGAAACCTTTTTTCATCTAATATTGTTTTATTTGACATGTATGCATGATGACAAAAGGATCCATTTTATTGACAGATCTCCCTATGATGGCATTGCCCCCCTGCCATGCGTTATGCCAGTTTTATGTGTCAGACGGTGAGTTGTCGTGCCAGCTGTACCAGCGCTCTGGTGACATTGGTCTGGGTGTGCCATTCAACATTGCCAGCTACGCACTACTCACCTACATGATTGCCCACATCACTGGACTCAAGGTGAACATATTTTAGTTCCTGCATACTGTAAATGTAAGGGATTATGTACACTTATCTGGTAATCATCACAAAGTCCATTATTATGCATGATTTGATTACAATTAAACACTAATTTTTCACAAAGGAAGTAAATATATATGCGTGTGTATCCATTAATCCAACTTGTTTTATTTAATTTTATTTAATCAATTTCATGAAGATCATAGCTTGTGAAATCTGCATTCATACTATTTTATGGACAGACTAACCAAACTTGAACTAGTTGAATATATTTTGTACTCATTTTTATTTTCCCTAGCCTGGAGATTTTGTGCATACAATAGGTGATGCCCACATCTATACCAACCACATTGAGCCTTTGAAAGAGCAGGTATGTTTCATAAATTCCATAAAACTAATCTATCTACATTTATCTACAGTGGTGTGAAAAAGCCAAAGTACACCCCATTAAAAAGTGTATTGTGTGTTGTTTTTTCCTCTCTCATTTTTCAAAACATTAGGGCATATAGATATTGGAAAGGGAGGAAAATTCTTCGTCCATGTAAGAGATTGATGATAAATAAGAAATAACTGTAGGAAGTTAATTCTGGGGATCTACTTATCTTTAGTATCTTTAATAGGCATTTGGATTTCTGTTGGTATTTTTGAATTAAACTTTCATTGTTAAATTTTCACCTTCACCCATCAATAACTACAAATAAAATTCCAATATCAATATTCCTATATATTATGAACATATTTGTTATGGTTGTGTAGGGAAGAGGAGAGGTGAGGATCTGTTTGCAACAATAGTTTATTAACAAACATATAGACAAAGATAAGCCAGATAATCCAAACAGTCATGACAATGACAATAATCCTAGTGAAACATGACTCCAAACAGGGAAGATGATGATAATAATCCAAATGGGGAACAGAAACACAACAGCTTTATAAACATGTATGTAAAGACAACGACCAACAAAAGGCAACTGAAACACAGGGGTATATGTATACACTGGGTAACAAAAGCCTAACAAGGAACAGGTGTGGGTAATAAATTGCCATGGAAACAAACAAGGGTAACTATAGAAACAAAGGCAAACAGGAACGAACAACAGGAAGTGAACAAAGGGAACATTGAAAATAGGGCTGGGTAAAAAATATTGATTTCTCGATTTTAATCGATTCTCATTTTTACGAAACGATATCGATTCTTAAATCCCAATAATCGATTAGTCATCCTGTTTTCAGTTGATGAATGAATGGAACATTGTTGCGCGCATCCCATCCAATAAATCGCAATAATCTTTGTGCTTTGTTATTATTGATATGAAACAAAGTCTCAGATTACAAAATTACGTCCATTTTCTTACGAAATTCAAAAACATAATTATCGTTTTGGCGCTGTGGCATGAGATCGCTCTGGCTCAGCTCAGCTTAAGAGAAGCAGCAGCGCTGAGCGCACGTTATCTTCTCTTCTGCCTTAATAATACCAGTTACAGCGCGAAATAAACATGAATGAGCATCTGAAAGTGAGTTAAAAGAGAGTACAACTTATCGAAGTCCGTATCATGTGACATGGAATCGCTCAATCAGTGTTTCAACCGTGGAAAGACGTTAGTAAACAATGTCATGTAACGTCACATTTACCTCAGAAAAAACATATCCAGTGACCATAAACTCGTTAGTCAGCTAGAAAAATTAAGTCTAGAGAGGAGCATTTTGTTAAATAAATGCATCATATTACATATTCATTATAATTTTTAATGTTCTTCAATATTTAATGCATGTTTGAATAAATCTGGAAAGTTTTTTATGACAGCCACCATTTAGATTTTTTATATAATTTCATATAACTTTATTATAAAAATAAATAAGTGTATTTTAAGTGTTTGTATACAAATCAGTTCATTTTTACCTTCAATATTATAGTAAGCTAGTGAAGCCTATTGGCTACAACTGACTCCCATAGTTTACAATAATAGTTAAGAGATTTGTTTTCCTTGAGAAAATTTGCAATTTATTGTACCTGATATCCAAAATAATCGATACTGAATCGAATCGTAATCGAAATCGAATCGAATTGCAAGCTTGTGAATCGGAATCGAATCGAATTGTCAATTTTTGTCAATACCCAGCCCTAATTGAAAACCTAAAATAGACTTCATAATTAAAGTCCTAGAACACACAAGACATGGGAAATCGTGACATAATGGTGTGTGTACTTATCTACAGTGTAAAAAGTGTGTTTCTAACATGTCCTGTACCCACAGATTCAGCGAGAGCCACGTCCGTTCCCCAAACTCAAGATCAAACGCAAAGTTGAACAAATTAATGACTTCTCTGCGGAGGATTTTGAGATCTACGACTATGACCCCCATCCTCCAATCAAAATGCAAATGGCTGTTTAGACCTTATATTCATCTTTTAAATATAAAATAAAATAAATAAAAATTTAAAAATACTTGCAGAGATGGGCATTTTACATAATGTGTCCCACAATTTGCCATCAGAGAGAAGAGAGCGAGAACGCCAAGTTGGTATCAGTACTGAAAATGTTGAATATGCCTTAATGTTGAATATGGTCTGAAAATTCTAGAGAGGTTTGGAAATTTTAGTCTGGAAAAGTAGCAATGGAATTTTGAGATTGAAAATGTGTAGGAACCCTGGCAGTGGCAAGTGCTGTCTTTCTACTTTGCAATGTTTGAAATAAACTTGAAATACCAATAAATAATAAAAGGGTTGCATATTTGTACTTTTAACATATACATACATAACATACTAAAATTTGTGTTTTAACATATTTAAGTTTGAGATTTCATGTAAAAATCTCCCCCCTGCACCGTACATGAGAGTAATCCTGGGATTTATTGCTTGTATAATTGCAAAATGTTAACTATTATCGCCCTGCTCTAATCTGATAAATGTGACTACGGCATACGAATATTATAAACATTAACATAATGATTTTTTGTAAAGCTATGTTGATTCATTGTGTATTATGAAAATGTGCTATACAAAATTAAATTGACTTGATTTTACATGGCAATAATTCTGTCTCATTTCAATTGAAGAATAACCCATAAAATTTCATTGGGATGAGGTGAATCCAAAGCCAGCCAAATTATTATGGGAATTACCTACCTTCAGTAGTTGTTTCTTAAGGGAAAGTTGCAACACTTTTCATACAAATGAAATCATAATGGTTTTCCTGTTTTGAATCTTGAAACTATAAGTAAATGTATGTCAGAGTATGTCAAACCATCCCAATCCTTTAACAGTTTATTTTGTTAACTAGTTTTCTTGACCAAACATTAGAGTCAAATTTAGTTGATTAGTTGTTCAGACAAACCATGCACCAACTTGTTAATTTTGGAAATATGTAGGTTTGTCCCTCCCATCTTCTGCAGAAGAAAGAAATGCATACAGATTTGTAACAACATGAGGGTACATTTTCATTTATGGGTGAACTATTCAATAGTTCAAAGGAGTTCAATAACAATTCAATTGAGAAAAAAAAAAATCACACTCAACTGCTCTCTAGTGGCAACTCTAATACCAATCACCTGCAATGACCTTTACACACAAAGAACTAAAAAAGATAAACATGAATTGCAAAAAAACCTCACTAACAGACGAATGATGAACATGATAAGCCAGTTTACCTTAGAGATGAAAGCATGACCGAGAGATGTGGGTGAAACTCTGCCAGCTTGGTTACCCATCTGCTTCAATAACGTCCCATCGTTGGTTGGCATCAATCATTGAACAGATCAGAGGTCTTGTAAACCCCCTGCAAAATGCAGCCATATTCTTAGGACCAAATTAATGTTTTAATTGAAGTGATATGTGGTTGAAATGTCTAAATTTTTTACTTTTGACTTATTAGTCAACACCGTTTGACTCAAAAGCACCCAGTTGTTGCATCTACGAATGTCATTTTGCAAATCTGCAAAGTCAAGGTCAATTCAGTGGTTTGGGAAAAGCACGTAAAAGTCCTGGCAGAAAGTGATCACAAGGATTTAGTGTAACGATGCCCATTTCCAGGAATGCACTAATATTTTGTTGGTAGTACCAGTTTGCCATAATTATTAGTTAACATTAAGTTGTCAACACTTCGGAAAAAATAATAATTTGTCGTTACACTACATCCTTATGCATCGCTTTCTGCAAGGACTTTTACGTGTTTTTCACAAATCACTGAAGTGACCTCGACACTCGGGTTGGCGGTAGCATGAGCCATCAGGCAAGTGTTGTTTAAATAAACTCCTGATGTACTTACAAACTTTCCAATGCCTCATTTTATGAGTACAGAACCTATTTGTACTACTGTATAAGTTTGGTACCATTCTGAGCATTGTTAGTGGGGTAATTTATGAGATACATCCTTGGATCCATTAGCGCCTGCACTAAGCCATTCGGCTGATATTTCTAAATAAGCTCTAACATTAATAATGTTCGACCAAGGGGAAAAAGGCTTCTGGGGGGGTGTTTGGCTCAAGGTCATGGTGCAGAGGCCCCTAGGTTAATTTTACTCCGAACCATCCCTTTAAATCTAGTTCATCCTTGGGCAAGTGCTTCAGAGTAGAGTTAAACATGACAAAACATGCTTAGCAAATCAAAAAAAAATTACTTCTACTTTGCTGCCCCCTTTTGGCTTTTAACAATATATTTAAAAGAGCAATGGATTTCTGCATTATTTTAATGCAATAGCTTTCATAACTAGTGTATACTCAAAGATAAACATAATGCTAAACATTCAACACATTTATAGGCTCATCTACAACACTGAGTACTGGTACTTCAGTACTTTCAAGACTTCATGTACATTGGAATAAATTAACTTACTGATAGACTGGCCCCTTTAAGAGTGTATGGACAATAAAGATATTTTGTAGTATTTACTAAGCATCATGCCATGCATCACTTTCAGTTAACTTTTTAGTTAAACAGGTGAGTGACAAAAATTACCAAAATCTGAAATCCTGTTGTTTATATGCATCATTTAACAATGGTAGTGATACACATCACCAAGTAGTCATTTGGCTTGTCAGTATACCAAGTTGTTATAAATTGTACAAAACCTTACAGATTTCATAATCCTCTATATTACTGCATATCTATCTATAAATTACAGGAATGTCTGTCTGCCTGTGTGTGTCTGTTATTGGCATATCTCTCGAACCATAAGTCCGATGGATTTAAAACTTGACAGGTGTCTTGCTATGGGCACGAGTAAGTGCAGTGCAAAATTTGATGTTGTTTGGATTAAAAATGCAAAATATATCGGTAAAATAAGCACACATTGAAGATGTTTAGATGATGTTTAGAAGGTTGTGTTTTAAAAATAAACATTCTGACATAAACACTCTGTCAGCTAAACATAAAGTTATCTACACTGTTTACTTTTGAATATTATATTTTATTCACGGCCAACATTTGTAGTAGCCTATTCACAAACTGTTTGCTCAAGCGTAGCGCTTTCTCTGAGTTTACTGTGTAGCCTGCTTCCTGAATCGTCGCTCTTATTCATTCGTGGATGTTAACTGAATCTGTAAGTCAGCTACACTGTTTACTTCTGAATATTATATTTTATTCTGGTGCGCTTAACGTTATCGCTACTGTATAATAGTAGCCTATGCTATTCACACCCATCCAACAATTACTAAAAACACACATAAAAACTGATTTTACATGGGCACTTTGCACTAGTACAAATTAATAACCCAACTCACAACTAGTATATTCAGTTTCATCTGCATACAGCACACTCAAATAATCAGTTTTTAAACAGGATGAGATGTAAACATCCTTTATGTGGGAGCACGTACCAATTAAATCCTTGGTCTTGAAATTTGCAGGCACTTTGATGTTGCAGGATAGGATTGGAATTATGGGAGACAAAAATGTCAATAAATATGGGAGGGTATGTATGTCAACAGGTGGGCACCCTCTTTCACTGATGTTTCGTGAATGAGCCCATCTCATCTCCAGAGGGCTCAACAGTGATAACTGGTGTCACAGGAACCAACCAGGACTCACTCGCTGGTGGTAAAGAATTGATGGTAATAAGTTTTTCCTCAAGGGTGGGGGCAAGGCTCTTATGACTAGCAGCCATATCACCCTGTAGCTCAAGACTGGTTGCCCACTGAACTAAGCAGAGTTGAGCCTGGTCAGTACCTGGATGGGAGACCTCCTGAGAAAACTAAGTTACTGCTGGTGGAGCTGTTAGTGAGGCCAGCAGGGGGTGCTCACCCTGTGGACTGTAACACCCCAGTATAGTAATGGGGACCCTATACTGTCAAAAAGCACCGTCCTTCAGATGAGATGTTAACTGAGGTCCTGACACTCTGTGGTCATTAAAAATCCCAGGATGTCCTTTAGAAAAAGAGTAGGGGTTTAACCCTGGTCAAATTTGCCCATTGGCCATCACAGTAAAATAGCGTCACAGTCCAGCTTAAGTAAATTCAGTGATGTTTCATTTTTGTTGTAAAAAAGTTATTAATTTAGTTCATTTATATATATAAAGCCACTCTGGAAAAAACGTACTCGGTTACTCATGTAACCTCGGTTCTCTCTACAAGAGGGAACGAGTACTGTGTAAGTATCTTACGCTAGGGGAAAATCCCTTTTCCGCGAGATATTGAAGCCAAAAAATTATCCTTAATTTTGTATTATTGTAAAACGCGTTGCGGCAGCATACAGACATAGGCAAGACGGCTCGTGTGCCTATTGGCTGTTCTGCGGCAACTGCAGCAGCCTATCGAGCGAGGCCTAGCGGCGAAACGGGCGTGGCTTAGGCCTATAAATCCAGCTCGCAGGCAGCTGATATCTGGTTTTTCATCGCCGAAGCTAACCAGAGCGTGTGCATGCACGGCAAGATACGCAGTACTCGTTCCCTCTTCTAGAGAGAACCGAGGTTACGTTAGTAACCGAGTACATTCTCTTACGAGAGGTCTCTCGTACTGCGTAAGTATCTTACGCTAGGGGACCCAATGTAAAACGCTGTGCGTGCTGGGATCTGACACCAAAGACCCAAGGGCGAAAGCCCGGGGTTCATACAGTGCATAATCACCAGGGGAACTCACAGGGAGTCCGGGAAGAGGGAGGGGCGGTGAGGAAAATAAGTATTTGAACACCCTGCTATTTTGCAAGTTCTCCCACTTAGAAATCATGGAGGGGTCTGAAATTGTCATCGTAGGTGCATGTCCACTGTGAGAGACATAATCTAAAAAAAAAAATCCAGAAATCACAATGTATGATTTTTTTAACTATTTATTTGTATGATACAGCTGCAAATAAGTATTTGAACACCTGAGAAAATCAATGTTAATATTTGGTACAGTAGCCTTTGTTTGCAATTACAGAGGTCAAACGTTTCCTGTAGTTTTTCACCAGGTTTGCACACACTGCAGGAGGGATTTTGGCCCACTCCTCCACACAGATCTTCTCTAGATCAGTCAGGTTTCTGGGCTGTCGCTGAGAAACACGGAGTTTGAGCTCCCTCCAAAGATTCTCTATTGGGTTTAGGTCTGGAGACTGGCTAGGCCACGCCAGAACCTTGATATGCTTCTTACAGAGCCACTCCTTGGTTATCCTGGCTGTGTGCTTCGGGTCATTGTCATGTTGGAAGACCCAGCCTCGACCCATCTTCAATGCTCTAACTGAGGGAAGGAGGTTGTTCCCCAAAATCTCGCAATACATGGCCCCGGTCATCCTCTCCTTAATACAGTGCAGTCGCCCTTTCCCATGTGCAGAAAAACACCCCCAAAGCATGATGCTACCATCCCCATGCTTCACAGTAGGGATGGTGTTCTTGGGATGGTACTCATCATTCTTCTTCCTCCAAACACGTTTAGTGGAATTATGACCAAAAAGTTCTATTTTGGTCTCATCTGACCACATGACTTTCTCCCATGACTCCTCTGGATCATCCAAATGGTCATTGGCAAACTTATGACGGGCCTTGACATGTGCTGGTTTAAGCAGGGGAACCGTGCCATGCATGATTTCAAACCATGACGTCTTAGTGTATTACCAACAGTAACCTTGGAAACGGTGGTCCCAGCTCTTTTCAGGTCATTGACCAGCTCCTCCTGTGTAGTTCTGGGCTGATTTCTCACCTTTCTTAGGATCATTGAGACACCACGAGGTGAGATCTTGCATGGAGCCCCAGTCCGAGGGAGATTGACAGTCATGTTTAGCTTCTTCCATTTTCTAATGATTGCTCCAACAGTGGACCTTTTTTCACCAAGCTGCTTGGCAATTTCCCCGTAGCCCTTTCCAGCCTTGTGGAGGTGTACAATTTTGTCTCTAGTGTCTTTGGACAGCTCTTTGGTCTTGGCCATGTTAGTAGTTGGATTCTTACTGATTGTATGGGGTGGACAGGTGTCTTTATGCAGCTAACTACCTTAAACAGGTGCATCTAATTTAGGATAATAAATGGAGTGGAGGTGGACATTTTAAAGGCAGACTAACAGGTCTTTGAGGGTCAGAATTCTAGCTGATAGACAGGTGTTCAAATACTTATTTGCAGCTGTATCATACAAATAAATAGTTAAAAAATCATATATTGTGATTTCTGGATTTTTTTATTTTATTATGTCTCTCACAGTGGACATGCACCTACGATGACAATTTCAGACCCCTCCATGATTTCCAAGTGGGAGAACTTGCAAAATAGCAGGGTGTTCAAATACTTATTTTCCTCACTGTATATCTTGCAAGGCAATCCCACTTGACCAGGCCCACGAGGAAGCCATGCTTCTCGTGGAGTGCGCTCTGACACCCAACGGGCACTGCATACCCTTGGAAGTGTACGCCAGCGCAATGGCGTCAACTATCCATCTGGATAGGCTCTGTTTCGACGCGGCTAGTCCCTTGGAACGTCCGCTGAATGAAACAAAGAGCTGCTCCGTCTGTCTGAAGACAGATGAGCGAGACACATAAGCTCTTAATGCCCTGACTGGACAAAGGAAGCTCGCGTCTCCTTCCTCGTCAGAGACCGGTAGGGCTGACAGGGAAATGACCTGCGCCCTAAACGGTGTGTTGAGGGATTTTGGAACATAACCGTGCTTTGGTTTGAGCATAACTCTTGAGTCATTAGGCCCAAACTCCATGCACGTCGCGCTTACTGAGAGCGCGTGTAAGTCCCCTATGCGCTTCACTGAAGCGAGAGCCAGAAGAAACACTGTCTTGAAAGATCTGTCTTGAAGATTAATCGTCTGTAAAGGCTCGAATGGGTCACCTTTCATGGCTTCCAGCACCGTAGAAAGGTCCCATACAGGGACTGAGGGAGGTCTGGGAGGATTCAGTCTCTTAGCTCCTCTAAGGAAGCGGATGACTAAATCCTTCCTTCCTATTGACTGACCAAGTGTTGTTTTTGAGAACGCTGCTATGGCCGCCACATAAACTTTGAGCGTGGAAGGGGTCCTGCCCTTGTCCAGCAGCTCTTGTAGGAAGGAGAGAACCTCCGTCACCCCACAGTCTGGAGCTGTGCACCAGCTGGAGAACACTGACCATATCGAGGAATAGAGACATCGCGTAGACGGAGCTCTAGCCTGCGTGATCGTGTTTAACACTCCGCTTGGGAGGTCAGCGGGTACCCGTTGATGGCCCAAACATGAAGGGACCACAGCTCTGGGCACGGATGCCAAATCGAGCCCTTGGCCTGAGAGAGGAGGTCCCTCCTCACTGGCACTGGCCATGGGGCAGTGCTCGCTAGCTGCATCAGAACTGGGAACCAGGGTTGGTTTCTCCAGAACGGCGCTACGAGTAGCACTGAGCATCCTTCTTCCCTGATCCGTTCTATCACCTGAGGCAGGAGAGAGACGGGAGGAAAGGCATAGAGCGGGCGGCGGGGCCATACATGAGCCAGCGCGTCCCTGCTCTTGGAGAAAAATTCCAGACAGTGAGCGTTTTCTTGAGACGCGAAAAGGTCTACTTCCGCTCTGCCGAATTTCTTCCACAGCTTCTGGACTGTCTGTGGGTGTAGAGACCACTCGCCTGTCGGAACATTGTTCCTGGACAGTCTGTCCGGTCCTACGTTTAGGAGCCCTGGCACATGCGCTGCTCTCAGCGAGAGCAGGTTGCGCTGAGCCCACACCAGGAGGCGTTCTGTCAGCCTGTGCAGGTTTCGGGACCTGAGGCCGCCCTGGCGATTTATGTAGGACACCACTGACATGTTGTCCGAGCGGACCAGGACGTGGTGTCCTCGTATTTGGGGACAAAAACGCGTCAGCGTGTTGTCTACTGCCAACATTTCGAGGCAGTTTATGTGTAGAAGCTTCTCCCGTTCTGACCATTGGCCGAAGAACGGTCTGCCATCGAGCAGCGCTCCCCATCCCGAGGTGGATGCATCCGTAGACACTACCTTCACACTCGAGGAAGTCCCCAGGCTTACACCTGATTGGTACCAGTCGTTTGCTTTCCAAGGTTTCAGAGCTGCGATGCATTTCTGATTGACCTTGAGACGAAGCACACCGGAAGCCCATGCTCGGCGCGGTACTCGCGCTTTCAGCCAGAACTGTAGCGGGCGCATGCGAAGCAAGCCCAGCTGAAGTACTGATGATGCTGAGGCCATGAGACCTAGCATCCTCTGGAATTTCTTGAGCGGGACAGATGCGCCGCAGCGGAAAGAGCTCGCTGCGCGCTAAATGTCTAGTACGCGCTGTGGTGACAGTCGCGCTATCATAGACAGCGAGTCCAGTTCTGTGCCCAAAAAAGATATTATCTGTCTGGGGGACAGAGAACTCTTCGCCCAATTGACTCTGAGACCCAGATTCTCGAGGTGATCGAGTAAAATGGTCCTGTGCTCTATGAGCACCGAGTGAGATTGAGCTAGAATCAGCCAATCGTCCAAGTAGTTCAATACTCGCATGCCCTGTAGTCTGAGGGGTGCGAGCGCTGCATCCATGCACATCGTAAATGTACGGGGTGCTAGGGACAAGCCGAACGGTAGGACTGTGTACTGATATGCCTGGCCCTCGAAGGCGAATCTCAAATATCGCCTGTGACGTGACGCTATCTGTATTTGAAAATACGCGTCTTTCAGATCTATTGACACAAACCAATCTCCTCGGCGAATCTGCGCGAGGATTTTTCTGGTCGTGAGCATTCTGAACTGTCGCTTTGCAAGCACTCTGTTCAGTTGCCTTAGATCTAGTATGGGTCTGAGACCCCCGTCTTTTTTCGGTACCAGGAAGTATCTGCTGTATAGCCCTCCTTCGCTCTGAGCTTGAGATAACGACTCTATGGCCCCTTTGCTAAACAGTTTCAAAATTTCGGCTCAAAGTAGGTGTGCTACTTCTGTTTTTACCGTGGTCTCGACGTGCGTCGCATAGCGGCGAGGGCGTTGGCGAAACTGTAGCGAATAGCCTCTTTCTATAATGTCTAGCACCCACTTCGAAACCCCGGGTAGCCTTGCTCATGCATCTGCACGAATGGCTAGGGGTTCGGTGTGCTGCAACATAACATTCCTCGTGCACAGATGAGCGAGAGCGCGGGCTCGCGCTTCGGGCCTGTCGGCGCTACGAAGTGGCGGCGGTGGGCGGAGGCTGAGGCTGTGAGCTCTGAGCAGATGGTTTTGCACGGCCTGCTGCAGAACTGGAGCGCTTCGGCAGGAAGTGCTTCATAGCCTGTCACGCTTTCTGTACCTCGGCGAATCTTTCCGCGAAATCTTTGACGGAAGTTCCGAAGAGGCCAGCAGGAGAAAGCGGAGTGTCGAGGAACGCGGCGTGCTCAGACTCAGACATCTCAGAGAGCGTTAGCCACAGGTGTGTCACAGTGAGAGAGGCCATGCTCCGTCCTATGGCCTGTGCAGCAGACTTAGTAGCGCGGAGAGCGAGGTCCGTAGCACTTCTCAAGTCTGGCACGCAAATTGCATCTGAAAATTTGCAGTGTGGCCATAGTATGCAGCGCTGACGCAGCCTGCCCAGCGGCGGAGAAAGCGCGACCGAGCAGGGTTGACGCCATGCGGCAAGCTTTTGAAGGTAGCGCCAGCTTAGCGCGCCGTCCAGCGGAGGGCGGGCATAGGTGGGCTGCTATCGCTTCTTCGACCGGCGGCAGCGAATGGTGCCCTCTGTTTTTAGCATCGTCAACAGCGGAGAATGCTAGCGAAACAGAAGAGCGCATTCTAGCTGAGAAGGGGGCGTTCCAAGACTTAGCGACTTCTTCGTGTAACTCAGGAAGAAAAGGCGCTGGTCTGGATGCAGGCGAAGGGCGCTCCCCAGGAAGAAAGTATCCATCCAGCCGGTTGTGAGCAGGCTGTTCAGGCGTAGACCACTCGAGGCTGAGGCTCGCCGCGGCCTGTGCGAGTATGCGAATCAGCTCTGACTCGATGCTAGCTCTTTTGCCTGACGATGCACGAGCAGAGGGCGCGAGATCCACAGAGCTCGCCCAATCCTCACTGCCCGATGCCAGGAGAGAGCAGGAATCATCCTCCCCCGACACGGCTTTCTCATCAGCGTCGTCGACGGAAGCGGCGGCAGACGGCGGCCGCTGTCCGTCAGGAAGAGACACTGACGAAGCCGGTGAAGCTGGCAGGCGAACCGGCGAGCTTTGACGGGTGGGGGAAGGCTCCGGGACCCGCTGAGCACGGCGCTTTTTACGGCGCGGCACTACAGCGGGCGCCGGGCGGAGGTGCAGTCTCAGCGAAATATGCCAGGCGAGTCCTCAGAGTCGCCATAGGCAGTAGCTCGCAATGAGGGCAGCCGCCGTCAGCGAGCGCGAGAGCTGCATGATCCTCACCCAGGCAGGAAACGCAGATCACATGGCGGTCCCCGTCGCTGAGTATGGCTCTGCACGAGCCGCAGGAAGGCATCTTAAAAAAGGCGCAAGCTCTTTTAGACAGTGTGTGTCGCGGCGGCGAACACACACACAGCAGAGAGTGTAAAGGATATAGGCGCCGGACAGCGCAGCAGGAAGGCGATTGAAGGTGGCGCGGCCAGCGACTTCAGTGACGACTCGTCCCGCTGCAAAGGCTTCCTCAGACGGCGCGGCTTCTCTCCGGATCCAGCGATGTGTGTGCTTCGCTGAAGAGATGAAAAATCAGATATCAGCTGCCTGCGAGCTGGATTTATAGGCCTAAGCCACGCCCGTTTCGGCGGGACGTGACGCAGTGGGTGCGAAGCACCCTCATTGGGTCTGACGTCACGCTAGGCCTCGCTCGATAGGCTGCTGCAGTTGCCGCAGAACAGCCAATAGGCACACGAGCCGTCTTGCCTATGTCTGTATGCTGCCGCAATGCGTTTTACAATAATACAAAATTAAGGATAATTTTTTGGCTTCAATATCTCGCAGAAAAGGGATTTTCCCCTAGCGTAAGATACTTACGCAGTACGAGAGACCTCTCGTAAGAGAACCATGATGTCATCGTCCAACTGTTCCAATGAACGAACATTGTAAGATTATGATTCAAGCAGCATTATAGGTCAGAAGTTAGATTGGATTGGAACAATCAGCATGTTATCCAGTTCCATCTGGTTTAAGATCTGGTTTATTATTAAGGACTTGGTCATGACGCCACGTGTAACGATCCTGGGTGAGGCTGACTTAACACCCTGTCAGTATGTGCTTGAGCGAAGCTGGGCTGGAGCAAAGAGCACACCCTGCATCTTCACCCAACCACTGATGGAGATTAGTTGGTGTTGGAATGATGTTTTCTCCACCCTATCCCACCGTGTCCAGTGTCCTTGTTTACCACAGGAGACTGCCTTAGCCCACCTTGCTGCTTTCTCCTGTCTATGTGTTTCCTCCACCACCATCTTCCTCAGCTCTGGTGATATGGATTTGTTCCACTCTGGACGTCTCGTTGTTAATCCAAAGCCTCCTCTCCCTTGCTGAACATGCCCCACAATTGCCGCATGTTTGATTGCTGCTATCGCCTCCTCCACTGCACTGGCTGGCCTCCATTTACGACCTGCTGCCAAGACTGGTGTATTGTTACTCAGCACTATGTCTCGTGATTCTTTAGCAAGAATGAAGGATGAGATGAGAATCCTAATGCTAGGAAAGTGGTTATTTATTTTCATCTGTGATTGTCCCAGTAGAGAATTATATGTTTGTTCGGTACATTTCACTGTGGATTCTTTGGTAAATCAGTTACAATATACAGTATATATATATATATACGTATATATGTATATAACACATAAGAAAGAGATTAATGGTCTAATGAGCATGAAGAATCCAAATATCCTTTTAATTTGAACAATGATATTACCCCACTATTTGCTTAACTTGCACTCAGGTTGAGTATGTTATGCACACTTCCTTGTGGATATAATAAATGTCATATTTACCTCATAAAGAACAGACACAAGCATACGTTACTAATTAAGGCAAACAGAGACATATGTTCAAATGAGCCATAAAAGCAAACAGGTTATTGCACAGGACAAAACTGGATAGGTTATGACTGACACTACTTGACGCAGTATACCAATCAACTCTAATTAAATATATATTAGTGTGTTTGCATAAGCATAATTCTTTTATGGGATATCTCTGCAGTTTCCAGAATCTACCATCGTCAGACATTCGATTTCCCTTTACCCTTTTCAATAGACTCGACAGTCTTACAAATATTAAAACCACAATTAGTTTTAACAATATGCAACTATTGCATATCAACGTGAAACATTCACTCACAACCGACAACGCTTATTATAGCTGCATATTTATAGCCAAGAATGCTTTGAAACGATATCACAGTGCATGATTCATAAAAGTGGACCATCTGACAATTTTTCCAATTACGTTAAAATGTCCAAGTTTGAATTAAAATTACTTTTAAAGGGGTCATGAATTGCGAAAAATATTTTTCTTTTATCTTTTGACATGTGAAATGTCAATGTATTACAACTCAAACCTTCCTTGTTAGTCCAAAACCAGCTTTTTCTTGAAACCATGCTCTGAAACTGGATCATTTTGGATTTTGTCACATTATGACATGATAGTGTGACGAAAGACCACCTTTGCAGAATCGGATCCCCGCCTACTTCTACATCATTGCTTCTTTGGCCTGGCCTATTTTCATCTATGAATGTATCAGTAGAGCATCTTTTGTGTCCGGTACATTTAACTGTGGATTCTTCGGTAAATCAGTCACAATTTCGACACGACAAAGTCTTGCAAACAGACTTTTACTATAAGATATGGACCTGACAGTAATGCCACAACATGTAAGTTACCGTGTTAATTGTAATGCCTGTTAGAATTACTGTGGTCATTGATTTCTTATATGTAATGATTCATGTACAGTCAGATGTTCTTTGTCTCAAAATCGTTTCAAATTCAATCTGTTTGTAACGATAACCAGCTGGAGTGCCCTCGAGAGCCACCAGAGGGCGCTCCACAATAGACTAGGATCACTTCCTCATAAACTACATTTCCCATCCTGCATCTACCTGGACTGATTACTTCATACACCTGCACTGCATTATTCACCTGCACTGTTCCTGATTACAGTCACACCTGATCCTCATTCTATGGACTATTTATGTCTCGCACATTCTCACCCTCACTGTGAAGTCTTGTTTTACTGTTACTACATTTCTGAGCGTTATTTACCTGTGTTTGATTCTTGTTTTGCTGACCTTGGACTGTTTCACCGTTTCCTGATCGTTTCTCTGCCTGGCCTGACTCGGATTGTTTATTGGACTCTGATTATTGCTGCCTGCCCTGACCTCTGCCTGTTATTTGGATATTCTCTGTGTTTCCTCCTTTGATCTGTTCGCTGTTGATGACCCTGCCTGTACGACTACTCTGTAAATAAACTGCATTTGGATCTTCACCTTCGAGTCTCGGAGCCGTTTCATAACACTGTTCATCATATAAAGAGATCGAGTCTCTTTAGAAGATTTGGACTAAAGCGCTGAATTCATATGGATTAGTTTTACGATCTTTTTATGAACTTTTTGAAGTGTCAAAGTTTCAGTTGCGTAGCTGTCAATGGAGGGACAGAAAGCTCTCAAATTTCATAAAAAATATCTTCATTTGTGTTCCGAAGATGAATGAAAGTGGCTAACTAACCCCTTTATACCTCCCTATATAAAAGTACAGTACACAATTATAAATTACTGTAATTCACATACTATTTCAGTGAAAGAAACTGCTTCAAACAATTCACCGCGTGGGTGAGCTGTCCTAATGAAACAGAATCGTAAACAATTTTAGACCTTTTTACAAACAGATTAGTTGAGAGTGATTCCTTCGCAAATCTTATAAATTACGTCATATGCTCTCATTGACAAATGCGGAACAAATAGTTCACGCGTTCATGACCTCAAGGCTAGATTATTGTAATGCTATTATGGGTGGTTGCCCTGCATGCTTAATAAATAAACTACAGCTAGTTCAAAACGCAGCAGCTTGAGTTCTTACCAGAACCAGGAAGTATGACCCTGTTATGGGAACACTTCCCATAAATCCTGATGTACTCGTTACATCAAAGAAGAATGGCGTCTACGCTAATATGAGTCTCTCTGTTTATCCCGAGGTTTACCGCAGTCCGCCGGATCCAGGGTGTATCCAGATCTGATGAAGGACCTGCGCCTGGACGCGACGACAACGCAGTCCTGAAGTGTCAGCTAGTCTCTCCCTTGTGAAGGCCTCCTTCCCTTCCCTTTACCTCTGTACAGATAAAACGTTGTCGGGATAATTATGGTTTGCGTGGCTACGCGGAAGCAATAAAAATTCTGTATTATAAATTTTAAGGCCAGACAAGTAGTTTGTTGAGGGTTGGTTTGTAGGGAAGGACTACACGCCTGCGCACATATATTCAAACGCACATACCTATAGACTGAACTTGTAATACGCATGTGCACGCCATCAGTGTTCTCACAGGTTCTCGTTTTTTGAAGTATGCGCAGTAATTTATGATAAAAGTGCTTGAAACAGCTCTGCGGGGGTTGACGCACAACGTAATGATGAACATGGTTGCCCAGTCCTCTTTGTTTGAACCGCGAGAGGCGTCAATTGCCGTCATTACGTTGTGCGTCAAGTTCAAGGGTTACTCTTGTGGCGTAAATCGATGCGTACGGCCGTCTGCCGGAAGCTATTATTTTAGTCGATAAAGTTTTAAACATGGATATTTTTCTTACACGAACGCTTCACTTCAGAAGGCCTTTATTAACCACCGCAGAACCGTTTCGAGCACTTTAATCATGAATAGATGCGCTTTAATGGACTTCTAAAGTCAAACAGCCATTCACTCCCATTATCAGGCTTGGAGCCAGGACATTTTTTAATATAACTCCGATTGTATTCGTCTGAAAGAAGAATGTCATATACACCTAGGATTATTTCAGGGTGAGTAAATCATGGGCTAATTTTCATTTTTGGGTGAACTATCCCTTTAAGTTAAGATGCTTTTGCAAAACAGCCTGTAAGAGGATTCTTCGATCTAAAGTCACCATGAAATTTTCCCTATTGTCATTCTTCTCTATTGTGACTTATCAAAAACGACTGCACAAGCAACAGCAAATGTAGGATGGGATTTGATTTTGTCTATGAGGAATTAGATGGATGGTTGTGGTTTGCTATTAGTCAATCTCATGTAAGTGACAGGTTGCCCTGCCCTCGCACCAGTAGAGAGAAGAGATGTCAATGCAAGAGGGAGAGGAAGTTTTTTTTAATTAAAGACTATGAGGACACATATATTAAAAAACAATAATAATGATATACACGGATAAATCATTTATCATAAAAAATTACAGCAGTTTTCCATAAATAAAAACAATAATTGTCCATTTTGACTTCATGGTGACCTTAAATCATGAAGCCTATATGATTTTTAACACCTTTTGAATCATATGTTTAATGTGCACTGAAATGAAAGAATTTCTTAAAATTAAACTAAATGGAATTTAAAATAAACCTTTAAATGTTTGATTATTATTAAATGATTGCTATTTTATTTGAAGAAATTATTTGTATGCACTACATACAGTATGTGGTATTGAATATGCTAATTAAGAAAGATAAAACTAGGCTACTACGAAAATATTTACTAACTCAAATGAAGCAGCAAATACTATTGTAAATATTTGTATAATTTCATAAAATGGGTCCTGTGTGGAGATCACTGTAGCCTACTTTCCCTTCCTCCATATATGGAGAAAGGAAAAGTACAGTGATCTTTCCATCTCTCCATAGTAAGGGAGGATGACGTCGACAAGATCTCTAAAGTGGGGAGTGAAAAGGGTCCAGAAGAAAGGGCAGGGGGAATAAAACTCGCGATAATATAATGAGCGATGAAGACAAATGATAGCTCGTTTCAGATCCGTTCGACTGACATTATATGGAGATCTGAGGGGGAAAAATAGAATCTACGCTGTGCTCATAAGGATAACAGAGTGACGCGTATAAAAGTTTAAAGAGCAGCCTAGGAGAGAGTCTTAGAGCGAGCTTGAGATTTTCATCCCATTCTTGGTTGCAGCTTCCACTGGACAGCAGCCGTAGGTAGGCTATGTGAAGAACCACTTCTGAAAGGAACGTGACTTTGTGGGATTCTATAGGCTATTCTGTGTGAAATAATTCAGTTTGAGATGAAAGTGGGTTGTTTTGAGCTTGCTTCTGTTGGAAAATTTGAAGCATAATTTAAAAAAAAAAAGTCAGCGAGCTATCAGAGACACCTGATACTGTAGCCTAACAGGGAGAGAATGGAGCGAGAGCAGTTGGACCTTCAAAGACTGAAAGTTTTAAAGACCTCTCTGTATGCGGTTAGAGACGATGGTTCTAATCGATTAAGATCTAGCCTATTACTACTAATTTATATCTTTATTCTACAGAATGATGACGAGCAGCAAAACGACTCTTGCCCTCCTTATCTACGGGCTCCTCGTACAATGCAACGTGTGTTCGCCTCTGAACCATCCGAACATCAGGTACGGAAACTGCACATCTGTCTCATCTCGATGATCTTGTGGATTTCGGATAGTGCAGCTGGATGGCGAAACAGGACTTTTGGCTACTAAGGCTGTTAAAAAAAAACAAAAACGTAGATACACGTTTTATTGACAAGTGTCACACATTTTCAACAGATCTTGTTTTGTTGGCTATACACTCTTGAAAACAAACGTTCTTTATTGGCATTGTTCCATGAAGAACCTTTAACGTCCATGGAACCCTTTCAATGCACAAAAGTTCCTTTATAGGTTCTTCAGATTATTAAAATGTTCTTCACAAAAATAAAAAGATAAATGAAAGGCTCTTTGCATGGGGAACCCAAAGGCATGATTTGGAACCTTTTTTTTAAGAGCGTATGCTACCTAATAAGAAATGATTACGAACCATTTTTAATAAGTAGGCTTTCATCATTTGCATGTGCATTCTTTTTTCACGTAGAATCGGATTGATTTGTATATGATTGTAAATAATTCTAAAAGACACGACTATAATCTTTTGATCTTTTCTGACTTATGGCGGATTTCACAATATAAGCAAGAAAAAATATATAGCACTGATAGCCTATTAATTAGCTTAAGCAGTTTTACAGAAATATCTCCTATATCTTGTTATTAAAGGTTATAGACTAATATAGGCTAGTATGCATTTAAATAGCTATAGGCTACTTAAATATTTAGAGCATATGCGAATAAGTCTTGAAAGTGCAGAGTGGCCTTATACTTCACAGTAATTACTTGAGAATGAAATGACTTCATGTCTTACAGAATGGAGACTGCGGGATTTGACGAGGAGGGCAAGGGATTAACGGATCTAACCTTTGACAGTGACCAGATCACTATTCGAAGCTCTCCTTCAGTCACTGAAGACGCATACACGTTATATAGTCCTCCCTCGATAAGGTGATTATACTTTTCCATAACCCGGACTCCAAAACGGGATAGCCTACTCTATTGCCTAGTTATGTTTGTTTATTACTGTGATTGTTCTAGTTACAAAGACATTCGAGGCTGCCGCTTTTGCTTGTTTGAGTTGTGTCGAGTTGAATTACGAAATAGAATAGCCTAATAAAAAATGTTTCTCAACGACCGGCCTGAGGATGTTACGAGTGCTAGCCTATAATTTGGGAATATTGCAGCTATAAGGCTGACCTAATTTTAAACCCTCACTGAAACGTCGTTGTACAATCTGGTATTTTGTCACGCAGATTGGAAAGGCATGCTGACGGGATGTTTAATAAAGCCTACAGGAAAGCGCTTGCTCATTTATCAGCGCGGAAATACCTGCATACACTGATGGAAAAACGCGTGGGGTAAGAACAGTTCCTTTCTCTCCACCCATCTTGCTCTCTCTAAAAATAAATATCGCTAATTTGGTTTAGGGTTAGTTGCTATGCCTAATTTATAGTTATTACTATGTATCATCCAGTTATCAACATTCATTAGATTTGTGGAATAATAAGAGGGCGTTCCCACAGTCCGTTCGTTCTTCGGTAACAGTAACGTTTCAGTAAAGTTTTCTGGACTTAAATAATGTTCTCAAAACATTAGAAATAAAATGATAGGCTACACTGTTTATGCAACTTTTTTCCCCCATGAAACATTTTAGTTGGATGTTCGTGTAACATTTTTTTTTTAAATGTTAGCCTACTAATTGTTTCAGAATGTTCAGAGAACATTCAAAAGTAGCTTACGATACCAAAATATTTGTAGAATGATAAAATGGAATGTTCCCTTAAATGATTCCACAGAAAAATAAGTTCTTAGAACATATTTTGTGTTAGCTAGGATAACGAACCCTGTGTGAACTGCCCATTGTCACTCTTTTTTTTTCTTTTTTACAAAACGTATTCTTTTTTATATATAGGCCTATTCTAAAAGTTTTTATATACAAAAGCATATACAACTTATTTACTAAATGAAACAAAGTTTTTGCCACAAATAGTTTAATTTTTTTTGTATTTATTTTTTTAAATTAATATTTGCACACTTAAAGGGATAGTTCACCCAAAAATGAACATTGTGTCATCATTTACTCACCATCAAGTTGTTCCAAACCTGTATGAATTTCGTTCTTCTGCTGAACACAAAAGAAGATATTTTGCAGAATGTTTGCAATAAACTATTGTGGGGCACCATTTAGTATGGAAAAAATACTATGGAAGTCAAACTGTTTACTTACCGTCACTCTTCAAAATATCTTCTTTTGTGTTCAGCACAAAGTCCATACAGGTTTGAAACAACATAAGGGTGAGTAAATGATGACAGAGTTTTCATTTTTGGGTGAACTATCCCTTTAAATCCAGACAAATGTGACTTTTTTTCACTAAGTCAGTGTCAAGTGTTTCTGTAATATCCTGGGTTCTAGAACGCTTTGTTCTTTTTCTCTAATACAGAGGAAGGACCACAATAGATGACGACAACGAGCCGCTCTCAAAGCGTCACTCGGACGGGGTTTTCACGGACAGCTACACTCGCTACCGGAAGCAAATGGCCGTAAAGAAGTATCTGGCCACGGTCCTGGGCAAAAGGTATAGACAGAGATATAGAAGCAAAGGACGGCGGCTCGCCTATTTGTAGCCTTTTTCAAATTCGTCTCTAACTATCATGTACATGTACAGCTCTTGTAGCAAGTTAGTCATCACTAAGACTACTATGATGATCATTTGATCGCACCTGTGTCCTTTATAAACATGTATTTATGTATGAAGTAAAGACATTAAAACGAATATTTTGATAATAATATTGTTTTTCTTTTGTACTGAAGCACCTGATAATGCAACGATATGCCTTGTGGACCAGTCCTTTAGTTTGAGCAAAATAACAATTTGTTTGTTTGTTTATTAATTCATGCTTGCTTCAATACTTTGTCTATTAAATACATCAGTCTGAATATGAGTAAATAAATAGTCTCAAAGACAATCATTACATTGAATGATACCTTCTTTCTTTCACTCCTGAAATTAAGAAAGAAGTTTTTTTTATTTACAACAGCCCTGACGATATAGATTTGCCACAAGACATATACTTTGGTGAGCTCCCGGATGGGGATGAGATAGAGGCAATTTTGTTGGATTGGCTGAGACAGTTTCCTCCTGAATTCCCGGTGAGTTTCTACGGCTCGGTGAGGAACGCCTCTCGTCCCTTCCACGCTCTTTTACTCACGTCAAGTTCTTCCCACTGTCATCTATGGCTAAAAATCTCTCAAGCCGTTCAACACGGTTTCCTTTCTTGCACACACCTTTCAAATATTATGAACACCTTAACTTCTATAGATGTATCTGAAAAAAATGAGCTCTTTCCTGTGCTTATAAACTTAAATTAAATCTGCATCTTCAAACACTCTTTTTTAAACACTGTCCAGTCCTTCCTGCTTTTCACTGAGCATGCGTCTGTTCCCTTTTGAAATCTCACAAAAGGAACTGAAGTCCCTGTCTATGAATGTGTGTGTCATGTGCATTAGAATTGATTCCAGTGGTTCAGACCTTCACTACCTTCAAAAAGTCTGGGGTCAATTTGTTCATGTTTTTAAAAGAAGTCTTCTATGCTCACAAAGGCTGCATTTATGTGATTAAAAATACTGAAAATAAACAGTAATATTGTGAAATATTATTACAAATTAATATAACTGAAATCAACATCCTTACTCCATTCTTCAGTGTCACATGATCCTTCAGAAATCATTCTGATATGATTATTTGCTGCACAAGAAATATTTCTTATTAGTATCAATGTTGAAACAATGTTGTGCTGCTTCATATTTTTGAGGAATCCTTTTTCCAGGATTCTTTGATAGATGGCATTCACTTTTGACAATATACATGTCTTTACTATCACTTTTTATAAATTTAATGTCTGTATAAAAGTAAAAAAACAAAACAAAAAAAACTACTGACCCCAAACTTTTGAAAGGTATATATGGTATTTAAAAATTTCATAGAATTTCATTCTTTTCTTTGTTCTGTTTCTCAGTTTTCTATCTTTCTCATATTGCACTCTTCTCATATCAGTGTCAAATGTCTGTTATTCGTCCATTAAGCTGTTAATCAATGGAGATAATATGCGTCTCTGCATTTTGAAGTTCAGAGTTACCATTTTCTGTCACATCTACTGTATGTGGTTATAAATATCAGTAATTGCACAGCTGTATAGGAGCTTGTTGGGTATGACATAAAGAGGTATTCTGTAATGATCCCTCTATGCATGCAAGACAAAGAATTTCCCAAAGGTCAAATGAATGGTGCACCGGTTTGAGGTAAAACCAACTTGCATAATTTTCTCTGATTCTGCAAGTTTTTGACAACGTTATATATGCTTAAGCTTGTCAGTGATATGTACATGTTTGTTTGCATGTTAGTATGTGCAAACATGTGAAACCAATCTGTGTTTAATTCTGCATTCTCCTGCAGGCTTTGTGACACAGGAGACAGCTAAGCGGCTTGGGTGCCTTTGCTTCATCTTTATAATGGCCACCAATTTCAGATGGCATATTAGTGGCCCTCCAAATGCTGCAATCATCTGCTCACACACCTCCTATTTCTCACATAACATAATTTGTTAAAATGCCACCTGGCCCTGCCTTTCCATTTTTTTCGATTGAACTTCTTTATGCATAGTGTGTAGTTATCTGTACAGCATTCATTAAACATTCTCAGCCTTGAAACGCATTTTGTGTGCAGAGACTGATAGTGCCCAAAGCCTTACTTAAATGTTAAGATAAATCTCTGTGTCTTGTGTTGATCATTAGTACAATATAACACATGGGAGCCACACAAGGTCACCATTATATATGTAAGAAACAAAAAAAACTAAAACAAAAAACTGTGTTGTAAGATTTGTATGAATAAATTTTTGTAAACAATACAATTTCGTCTAATCTTTGAAACTCTTCCTAAGTTATGGGGAATGACGTACTCACTAACACAAGTATTTGTGTTATTGTGTAACAATACAATAACTATAATTGTGTTATTGTATAATACAATAATTGTGTTACAGTAAAGGACCTGTTGCTCGCCATGTTCAAAGTTCGCTCTTCTCTCAGACACACTGCGCGAGCGGCAGCAGCGGGGAAACGTAGTGGGCGTGGTCAACCTGTCACTTCGATCCAGAGTGACCAATAGAAAAGGGCCTTTCATCCTGGTTGGTAGAGACCGCCCACTGAGACACAGCTTCATCTCGCAAGCAAAACTTTTCAACCTGCAAGCAAAAGATTTAGACCCGCAAAAAATACAGCAGAAAAGAGAGACAAATTTGTGCGTTTGTGATGAAAAGTGTTCGGAATGCACAAAGAAACATAAAGGTTTTCAAAGATTTACATGCACTGCAAATAATTTTGTTATCAACTTCTTTATTTTTGAGCCTTAAGAAGACTTTTTTGCAATCTTTTAATTTTTTTAATTACAAAATAATTAGTTTTACTCTCAAATGCAGTATGTTTGATTGAATAAAAAAGACACAAAGGAAACTCCATAGGAGTGGACCATAAATACATGTACAGTACTGTAAATATAACACACTTGCAAGATCCCATATCTTCACAATCAAAATGTAACATGCCATCAACAAAAATTCCAGAAACTATATGATGCATCAGATAATAAAAAAATAAGCAAAATATTTTAAAATATTATAAGATTAGCAAAAATGAATGCTTCATGTGACCAGATAATACAAAGACATATTTAATTGTTTAGAAGAAAAGGTTGTAGAACCTTAAAGGATTCTTTTTCATTTATCATTATGGATTTACTTTTAATCAAGTGATAGTTCACCCAAAAATGAAGATTCTGTCATTAATTACTCACCCTCATTTCATTCCAAACCTGTAAGACATTCGTTCATCTTCGGAACACAAATAATGATCCTCTTAATGAAATCTGAGAGCTTTCTGTCCCTCCATTGACAGCCTATGCAACTACCACTTTCAAGCCCCCCAGAAAGGTAGTCAAGAGATCATTAAAGTAATCCATGTGACTCCTGTTTTATGTTGGAGTTTAATATTTTGTTAATAAAGTGGTAAATTGTGCTTATTTTGCGCAAAGCACTTGTGTCGCTTCATAAAATTGAGGTTAAACCACTGGATTCATGGATTACTTTTATGATGTCTTTATTACTGTACCTTTCTGGGGCTTGAGAGTGGTAGTTGTGTAGACTATCAATGGAGGGACATATATATATATACATATATATATATATATATAGAAACCCACTGAACCTTATTTCTAAGAGTGGGAGCCGAAAGTATGGCTGACAAAGAAAGGCGAAAGAGAAAGTACATGTCTACGAATGTGTATGTATTTGTGTGTATTCTCAGGCTGTGACTGGTGTTATACAGAGACACCTGGATAAGGAGAACCTTTTAGTTCCCGTCAGAACAGATCAGAGCTAATAATCTCACATTGGACCCCTACAAAGATGTAGCACAGCAGGCAAAAACACTGACCTTTACAATCTCTATTACATGTCCGTTTAGCTAGTTGACTGATTGCATGTAAACATGCATTGTACACACTGTCAGAATTTTGTAATGTGGGTTAAACAGGATGATTAGTATTAATTTTATTTAAAGGTTCATAATCGCTGAGCAGGTGTTTCGTGGCTCGCCAATGTGATTGAATTCTTCTAATAAATAAAGTAAAGAAGAATTTATATATAAAATAAAAAAAGAGTAGAACAGACAGTTATTCAGTATAGTGTCAGCTTTTGAAGAAAACCAAAGGTTTGCCATGAAGACAAATGGGCCAAAATCAATAGCGTTTTTTCCAAAGAGCCCAACGACTCCCAGAGAAGGTGTGGCACTAATGAACACTCAACACCTGACTTGATTAAAATTCATTCTCAAATGTTCTTGTCAAATGAGTCATGCATTTCTCTCTCTCTCTCTCTCTCTCTCTCTGTAATCGTTATTGCATACACAAATACTTTAAATGTGGTGCTCCTACAAGCCTCCATTGTTAATATCAATATAACTTGCGGGTGTCCCATTTGTCATTTTAGGTTTCAGAAGGGTGCTCCTAAGCGCCCCCTTTGCGGCCAATATTGGAAGGTCCCCTTCGTTTCGCGTCCTTCATTCAGCTCATTTTGAAGGATGCATCAAGTATAGTCTCAGCCTCAGATGTCACACCCATGGACTGTTGGCTGAATGCCTGATGCATTAGGAAAACATTAGGGAAACACTTCAGGAGTTTCGAAGTTGTCATTAGATTGGTTGAATTCTACAGGATTTTGTAGAAAATTAGAAGAAGAACTCAGTTGAATTAATAATTTATTAGATGCATGCCTGTCTGATATCGTATGGACTTCAACATTTTCATGCCCCTAAACATGACGTGGAACAAAACAAACTGTGATTTGTTGCTTTACATGTCGGTCCTTAAAAAATGAAAGCTGCGATGGAGTCCAGACCCTCTGCCGTCAGTCTGAAGGACTGAATGACACTGCAGGCACCGTTTGCGCACGAAGGTACCTCATGAAATTGATTTCTGACAGACTTCTGAGGCAGCATAACGGTTTAATGATCTACAGCAAAATAGAGGGAGCTTTGGTGATAACTTAGCAAATATTTAAAGTCCCCATGTTGTAGTTAATAATTTTATCCCTTGAAACTCCTCTTTGATCACCAAAATTACATATTTAAAAGTTTTTTCCTCTAATTTTTTTATTCATGCCTCAAAATAGCTTGAATGTAACTACACCCTTCTTTATTTCGTATACGTGGATCCATGAAGATGCAAATAAGCCCCGCCTCCACTCACTCATACAGGCTCGTCTACAAGTCGATGTATCAGAATGGTAACGTTAATGCATTTTATGTAGCTATCGCTCTTTACAACATTGGACGCATAACGGTTATTAATATGATTAGCCTTTGGTTTGACTACGTTATCAGACAGTTAATAATGTGTTGTTTGTTACATAAGCCATGTTCCCGTTCTCCATCTCAGAGTCAGACAGCTGCCTTCTAAAAATCAGCTTCCACAGAAAGCTTTGAACAACTCAGAACGTCAGTGGAGAAAGGTATATAGTTCATCATAACATTGTAGCATCATATACATAATTTCCTCGCTATATTGCTAAATGTTCCTGATTTTTCATATCAACAAGAAAAGTTTTTCTCTTGAGACTCCCCTGCTAGTTTGCCGTTAATTATATGCTAAAGCCCGTCCTGCACATTGACGTGATTGGTTCCTAGGTAGTTTGTGACGTCAGAAACACTGGCGATTTTAAACCGCATTCTCCTTAAAACCGCAGTCTTTTTTCACTGCAGTTTTAAAGACAAAATACTCAGCAATGGTGTTGACTTATGAATTTGCACATGGTTTGTCTTAAAAACACCACGTAGACATATAAACAATATTAAAAACTTGATTTTCACCACGGGGTCTTTAATTACTACAATGGTAATTTCTTGCTAGAAATGACATCAAAAGTGGAAAACGTTGGTCAAAAACATAGGGGTGAGCGGGACACAAACTAACGCGGGTTGTAACACACTTGTGTTAAATACATCCACACATGATGAAACTTAGTGTATTTACTAGTTGCTATATCAACACTATATAGAGAAAATATTGTGTGTGTGTGTAGAGAAAATACCTGTGTGATTTTATTTTGTCAGTTGTTTTTTCATTCGGTCACATTCACCACAATTCACAACAGTTGCACAACACTACAGTTCAATTTCAGTATTATTGGTTATATGTGTATGTTATATGTGACAAAGTGGCAAATAAAACATATTTCAAGTGTTACAGTAAATGTGTTGATCTAAGTAACTGCTAAAATGGTTATTTTAACAAAATGTTGTCTTTATTCTTCTATTTTATCACGCTTGCATAGATGGGTCATTTTTGACCCATGTGTGTTAACTTGATGTAGTAACACAAAACCTAGAAAATATTCAAATAATAATTTGTGATCACTGAAAACAAGATACGTTCGAAGCACCTGTCTCGTATCTCTCATGGAGGAGCGACGACAGTGAAGATTGAGAGGGGACCAGGCTTGGACTTATGCTGTGTTTTATGTGACAACAGTCGTCCGTGAGGGGCTGCTGTCTTTTACTTTTACTTTCATTTTGTATTTGTTTATTTATTAAAGTCTTTGAATGTTTGCCGGTTCCCGCCTCCTTCTTCCTACAACATCTAACTGCGTTACAGGCAGTGGTGGAAAGAGTACTAAATAATTGTACTTAAGTAAAAGTATTGCTACTTAAGTAATAATTTACTTGAGTACAAGTATAAGTACTGAAAAATAATATGACTCAAGTAAGAGTAAATAAGTAGTTTGCTTAAAAACTACTCAAGTAACTACGTTACAAAGTACTTTAGTATTATTTTTCTATTTTTACCCAAAATGGGGAGATGATAGCGATATGGAGCGCTAAACACTCTCATGTCAATTCTGTTTCATTCATACTGGAAGCCCAGTACACACTGATTCATACCTCGCGCAGAAAGTCCACAAGTGAGATTCATAGAAGTGATTCACTTATGACGTTTCAGGAAATGCCAATATGGATATAATAACATGCAAATAGAGACATTTGACTGAAGAAACATGAAGACAAACACATGATAGCGATATCCAAGGTATTTTCATAAGAATGATGTATGTCTTTAAAGGGATAGTTCACCAAAAAAGGAAAATTAGCCCCTGATTTATTCACCCTCAAGCCATCCTAGGTGTATATGACATTCTTCTTTCAGATGAATACAATCAGAGTTATATTAAAAAATGTCCTGGCTCTTCCTTTATAATGATAAAAGTGCTCCACTTTTACTCCAGGGGGTTAATAAAGGCCTTCTGAAGTGAAGCCATGTGTTTGTGTAAGGAAAATACCCATATTTATAACTTTATAATCTAAAATAACTAGCTTCAGCCAGACGACCGACCATACGCATCGATTTACGGTGGAACCCCTGACTCGACGCACAACGTATATACACTGCTCAAAAAAATTAAAGGAACACTTTGAAAACACATCAGATCTCAATGGGGAAAAATATCATGCTGGATATCTATACTAATATGGACTGGGTAATGTGTTATGAACGAAAGGATGCCACATCGTTTGATGGAAATGAAAATGATCAACCTACAGAGGATTGAATTCAAAGACACCCCGGAAATCTAAGTGAAAAAATGATGCAGCAGGCTTGTCAATTTTGCTGAAATTTCATTGCAGCAACTCAAAATGGTACTCAGTAGTTTGTATGGCCCCCACGTGCTTGTATGCATGCCTGACAACGTCGGGGCATGCTCCTAATGAGACGACGGATGGTGTCCTGGGGTATTTCCTCCCAGATCTGGACCAGTGCATCACTGAGCTCCTGGACAGTCTGAGGTGCAACCAGGTGATGTCAGAGATGGACCGAAACACAATGTCCCAGAGGTGTTCTATTGGATGTAGTTCAGGTGAGCGTGGTGGCCCTTCAATGGTATCATTCCTTCATCCTCCAGGAACTGCCTGCATGCTCTCGCCACATGAGGCCGGGCATTGTTGTGCACCAGGAGGAACCCAGGACCCACTGCACCAGCATAGGGTCTGACAATGGATCCAAGGATTTCATCCCAATACCTAATGGCAGTCAGGGTGCCATTGTCTAGCCTGCAGAGGTCTGTGCGTCCCTCCATGGATATGCCTCCCCAGACCCTTACTGACCCACCACCAAACCGGTCATGCTGAACGATGTTACAGGCAGCATAACATTCTCCACGGCTTCTCTCAAGACCCTTTCCTGTCTGTCACGTGCTCAGGGTGAACCTGCTCTCATTTGTGAAAACCACAGGGCACCAGTGATTCCACCTGCCAATTCTGGTGTTCAATGGGAAATGCCAATCGAGCTCCCTGGTGCTGGGCAGTGAGCACAGGGCCCACTAGAAGACGTCGGGCCCTCAGGCCACCCTCCTGAAGTCTGTTTCTGATTGTTTGGTCAGAGACATTCACACCAGTGGCCTGCTGGAGGTCATTTTGTAGGGTTCTGGCAGTGCTCATCATGCTCCTCGCACAAAGGAGCAGATACCGGTCCTGCTGATGGGTTAAGGACCTTCTACCGCCCTGTCCAGCTCTCCTAGAGTAGCTGTCTGTCTTCCTGGAATCTCCTCCATGCTCTTGAGACTGTGCTGGGAGACACAGTAAACCTTCTGGCAATGGCACGTATTGATGAGCCATCCTGAAGGAGCTGGACTCTGTAGGGTCCAGGTATCGCCTCATGCTACCAGTAGTGACACTGACCCTAGCCAAATGCAAAACTGGTGAAAAACAGTCTGAAAAGATGAGTAGGGAAAAAATGTCAGTGGCCTCCACCTGTAAAACCATTCCTGTTTTGGGGGTTGTCTCACTGTTGCCCATCTAGTGCACCTGCTGTTAATTTCATTAACACTAAAGCAGCTGAAACTGATTACCAACCCCCTCTGTTACTTAACTGACCAGATCAATATCCCAGGAGTTTAACTGACTTGATGCTATTCTCTGATTAAAAAGTGTTCCCTTTATTTTTTTGAGCAGTGTATATTATAGAAGAGGAGCTTCAGTTTGTTGCACAGCCCTATTTGTTTAAACCACGAGAGGCGTCTAACCTTACGACACTCCTACATTCTACATCATACATGTGTCACAGGTTACTCTTATGGTGCAAGTCAATTTGCTTAGTATGCGTACGATCATCTGGCGGAAGCTAGTTATTTTAGATTATAAAGTTATAAATATGGGTATTTTTCAAAAACCCATGGCTTCGCTTCCGAAGGCCTTTATTAAAGGACAAATCCAGTGAAAAATTAACCTAGGAGTAATTAACACATGGTTACCGAGTCGATCGTTCCCTGCGATGCGTTTTCATGAAAATCGAATGTATAGAGTTTTATCTTTAAAAACAGATTAGCTCATAACACTAGTATATGGGGCACAGAGTAAGTAAAAGTAAATCGCTAGTTAATACCACTAACAAGGCTCAAAATAGCCTCACACTAACACACTAACTTGGTGTTTTCCAAGATGACGCCTGTCTGTAAACGCATAATGTACTGTCTTTATAAAGTATCTTCTTATTAAACTGTCTGTACACTTACAAAGTTCTCAATGCTTCGGTTTGCATGTAGGGACCCTCATTATGCTACCTTGTTAGTGTGAGGCTATTTTGAGCCTTGTTAGTGGTATTAACTAGCGATTTACTTTTACTTACTCTGTGCCCCATATACTAGTGTTATGAGCTAATCTGTTTTTAAAGATAAAACTCTATACATTCGATTTTCATGAAAACGCATCGCAGGGAACGATCGACTCGGTAACCATGTGTTAATTACCCCTAGGTTCATTTTTCACTGGATTTGTAATTATGTGTGAGTAAATCATGGGCTAATTTTCATTTTTGGGTGAACTAACCCATTAATGCAATGCTAATCAACATAGCCTGTATTATAGAATTTAATAAAATAATATATTCTCACACATGAAACCACAGAAGTAATTTCAAGTAATTTTGATTTTGAAGCAAAACATGATATTAAACTCATAAATTGTAGTTTTTGACGGTATGCTAAGCAAACATACTAGCTTTCCCTGTTGTCAAGAGAAAATGTTTTATTACTAATCTTTAAAAGTAAGTCCAGGTTTGAATAATTTCATATTTGAAAGCAAAGAAGGTTAAGTGAAAAGTCCGATAAAAAAGAGAGATGTAGTATGAATAAAAAAGTGCCAGTAAAAAAAAAAAAAAAAAAAAAAAAAAAATTAAGTGGGGTATGGTTAACGTTAAATTAAATGCTCTTTTTTTTCGTTCTACCGAAAATGTGCTGGGAGCCTACTATTGCTTTTACATGCATCTGATTGACAGACAAATCATGCGATCTTATTTCACTGTTGTTGAGGGTTTTTCAGCTTTGTACAAAGTTTGTTTCGTACATTTAGTTTAACTGTATTGTTAAAGAGGGCGAGCTTTACCTTTCAGTTGAACTGTGTTAATGTTTTCAAGACACTTACATTGTTCTTGCTCCGTCCATGCAATAACGGTGTCCATGTTATGAGCCGAGTTTTTTATTTACTTCAACTACTCAATGCTCTGGTAATATCAATGGGATGACCCATTTCAGGAGTTGCCACAATTACATTTTAAAATCAGAATATGAGCATAGCTCACTTATATTCAATAAAATATTGAAACGTTAGCAATACGGATTCTAAACACAAGCGCCAGTGATTGAATGCCAATGCGCGATTTGAACGCCCCGCCCCCCAGCTGAACTGGACGTTTTGATTGGTTTTGCACCCGAGTCAGACCTGTCTGTTATTGGCTGAAGCGCTTCAGAACTGTCTGTTATTGGCTGAAGCGCTTTTAGAACTGTCTGTTATTGGCTGAAGCGCAGGGCTGAGGGCTCAGCCTCCACCGCACGCAGTCGTTTGAAAAGTGTTTGTGAAATGTAAGCTCGCTCTGTTGCTCCGTCGGCACCTTTGTCAAAGTACTCTGTACTTTTGGTGAAAAATAAATGTAGCGAAGTTGAATACTTTATTTGAATTCTACTCAAGTAAAAGTAAAAGTACCACAATTTAATTATACTCAAGAAAGTAGAAAAAATCTAAAAATCTACTCAAGTACTGTAACGAAAGTATTTGTAATTAGTTACTTTCCACCACTGCAGGGTCTTTTTAGACCTATGTTGTGCATTAGAAGGGGTTTGCATCGCTTGTGCATCAAAGGGTTAATGCTTCGCTAACCAGCAGAAGACACTAGCAGGGTTTAAATCCCTGTTGTGCAGGTGGGGAATGTTGTAATACTGCGTTACAATGTGCCCCTATTAGAACTATGCAATTCTGTTCTATACTTTTATGAATTCTAATGAGAAACTATGAGAAAAAGGTGAATAAAGACTGAGAGTCCATGGTAAGAATTTATTAATTATTATTCAATTTTGAACTATGCTGTATAGCTGTGTTTTCCGATGTGTTCGTTGTCAAACTCCAAAAAATTAGGTTTAATTATTAAAAAAAATGCCATTATTTTATATAAAAAAGTTAATAATTGTATTTTTTGATAAAATATTTTAGTGTGTCTTGTATATATATATATATTGATTAGATCAGATAACATTTTAAGCTGTCATATGGTCATGTTACAATATGTCCCTCGCATGTTACAATGTACCCAACCTATGGGGCATGTTGTCACATTTCACTTCACATTCACATTATTTCTGGGTAAATCAAGAAAAACTACTAGACTGTCTCATTCTAGCATTTTATCTGAGGAGGACAACACGCCTAAGACTGGACTAGTAAGGACACAGTCTCAATAGGATGCAGCCTTCCATTTGAGAAGCACCCATTAACATTTTATTATGCTGGTTGTTTGTTTTTTTAGATAAAAATTTGGTATTTTACTGCTAGTGTCCATGTCAGAAAACTGTATAGGTGTTTTTTGAGTTTTGCAAAAATGTAGCCACATAGACTGTTCTAGAATTATGTTACTTCCCTGAAAAGTGGTTGCTTATAAAATGAAGCAGAGTACTACAGTGGCTACAACAACAACAGCAAATAAATAGTGGCACCATTTCCAAATCTTAAATAATAAATAAAGATGGTGCCACAAAAATGAGGCTCTTTCTGAAAATGAAAGTGCATGTGATTGAATTAAAGTGCCTTAAGGGAAAACAAGCTCTTTCTACTTCCTTTCTCCTCGTTCTACCTTCCTTCTCCCCCTCTTCAAACATTGTCTGTTCAGGTAAATAAACCAGCCTACCGGAACAGAAATATTTATTTGCGCATGATAAATTGCCTTTGTTCTCTTTCTTATCCTCCACTTCTTCTTTTCCCGCTCTCGTATTCCATTATCTACTCGTTTTAATCACCAGCTTAATGAGCATTTTAATTATTAATTTCCACAGCCAGTGTGTGTGTTTGTGGGCTGTGCAAATGCAGCTAAGTGGGTGGATTTGTGTTGGGCTCTATGCTGTAATATTGATCAATGGGGTACATGCATAAGGTGTCACTGTCAAACTCTTCCATTTTTATATACAAGAGTTGGCACATCCTTATGAAATATTCATATGAGGGCATCCTCTCTGCACTCATCATGCAGAGAGCCGGTCTCATTTAATACCTCTTGTACTTTAGAGCTGTGGCTCTTCAGTGCCAGTGTGATCTCACTTGTCCAGCAGGACCAATTAGCTATAGTTATTTCCATCTGAAATGAACACTAGTGGCAATAAACACACACATTTGGTTACAGGGGCAGATGAGATACGAGACCGGCGCGGCACGCAGCCGTCGATCATCGATCACGGCTTGATCACGGCGATGCGTCGAGCATCACGCTCATCGATCACGCCACCGGCCTCGCTACGTTCTCACGGCACTCAGCCTCATCCAGCTCGCCATACTCTTCTTTTCACAGCTTGCACAATAATAATATGTTACAACCTCAATACACTTTTACCATTGCAAAGACAACTCGATCATCCAGGTTGCACTACACAACATCAAGAAGATCAGGCCTTTCCTAACTGAGCATGCAACACAACTTCTCGTCCAGGCCCTGGTAATTTCTAGGCTTGATTACTGCAATGCTCTTCTGGCTGGCCTTCCATCATGTGCAATTAAACCTCTACAAATGATCCAGAACGCTGCAGCACGTCTTGTCTTCAACGAGCCCAAAAGGGCCCACGTCACTCCTCCGTTCATCTCTCTGCACTGGCTACCACTCGCTGCTCGCATCAAGTTCAAGGCATTGACACTTGCTTACAGATCTATCACAGGCTCAGCTCCCTCCTACTTCCACTCGATCTTACGAGTCTACATCCCTACCAGAAGCCTACGGTCGGTCAATGAGCGCCGGCTCGTGGTTCCATCACAGAGAGCCACAAAATCACTCTCCAGAACATTCTCATTCACGGTTACTGGTGGAATGCTCTCCCCACCCTCATCTGGAATGCAGAATCCCTGTCAACTTTCAAAACACAGCTGAAAACTCATCTCTTCCGCGAGCACTTAACCTCATTCAAAATTTTCCTTGATTTCCTCCCTTGTCTGGCTTATGCTATAGCAATGTCTGAAACTTTGTATTTTGAATACTCTTGATCGCGCAACTGGAGTTTCGGTCTTGACCCAGTTTCCCAGTTTCGGTCTTGATTGCGCAACTGGAGTTCAAATAAAGGTTCTTGAAAATGGCGATGAATCGTGGCGGGATGCCACACAGGTGAAGAATACTCCACAGCAAATCCCAATGGACACTATCAAAGGCCTTCTTGAAGTCGATAAAATGAATGGAAAGGGACCGCTTGAACTTGATGGACTGCTCAATGATATTACGGAGGGTGAATAGTGACAGCATCCTAATAATCCTGCCACTGTATGCGTTTTAAATGTTAACCAGACAACAAAGGACAATAAATAAATAAGTTCACTCACTGCTCTTGAACTTTAAAAAGGATATGAAGCCTATGCAGTGTTATTTATTTGATTAGCCTACTTTATTAAATTCCGGTACCTGAAAACTATTAGAACTGGCTGAAGAGCACTTCATTTGTATGTATTGTATTGTTGACTGTTTACTTGTCTTTAAAAAATGTAGGCTATTAAATTTATATTAGTTAAGCTAGTAGTTTTAGGTGTCAAATTGGAATAGAGGAATGTCAATTTTCACTGGTATCAAATATTTTGATGTCAAAACTGCCTGTTTTTGTATCATGGCTGGTATAAAATATTTCTGTCCGGTACATTTTGGCACCGGCCATTGGCAGAATTTAAGCCCTGCATACATATTTCATCAAAATTAGCTACATCTGTATCTCTTTCTGTCTTTGTTTCTATTTCTCTTACATCTCTTAAATAAAAACTGTGCCGTATTTCAGATATTAAAAACAGTTAGGTGCTTTTAACGTGCCCTGTAGTTCTATAGTGAATCCCATCATATTGAAAGTAATAGAGCATTTTAATCAAATGACATAGTTCTGCGCCACATCAGTTGGGCCATACCGTGTGTGTGTAAAAATACCGTGTGTGGGTGTATGCATTAACCTTCATGCGTAGAGATTTCTAATTCTATTATTGGAAAGTTGTGAATGACGCAAGATTTTAAAAGATTACTTTACCAAAGGCTATTACGATTAACAACATTCAACAATAAAACATTAATTGTGGGTTAAGGACTGAAAGAGCTTCGTTTGGTATTTACATTTACAACACAATATTACAATACTGCAATATTAAGTTTCAATAAGCACTTTATAACATCTGTGATTGGCTATATATATTTACTCAGCAAAGTTACATTAAATCTAGTGTACACACAACTACAAAACCATTTTTGAATATATCTAAATGTAATATCCTGTTATGGTAGAGACAATATTTTTATGGCCACAGAAAGTCCACTTCAATAAAATCCTTGCAGTGATGTAATAAAACGACTCCCAATGAAAAGCAAACAAATCATATATCAGTGTTCATAGACAAAGAGAGAAATACCTCTTTGAGAAGTTTAGTACTTTTCAGTATCAGTGTTTACGTGGTGATCTGAGGAGCAATATGCTTCTCAATTGATTTTTAATTTATCAGACAGTAACTTGCTTTTAGACTTACATTTATTTAAAGGTTTGCAGAGAGCTGTCAACAAAGCTTTGTTATAAAAGATAGCTGACTCAGGACAGTAAAGGGCGAGGGTTTGAGATTAAACAGGATAATTAACCTTTAGGAGGTCATTACAGAGGAATAAAAGACTAATCTTGCTGGAAATGTCAATGGTATAACATTTGCAGGAAAGAAAGAAGCCCTAATGACCGAGACCTTATCCAAAGAGAAGTACTCTTTCTTCTGCTACACTTTCACCCCCTCTAATTGTCAGCCCCTTAACTTCTTTCTTTCCTTTATATTTTTCACCATGATTTACTTTTTCTCACTGAGGTTTTGTTTTAATTTATGGTCACATCTCAGGATCTTCTTTTTGATTCTCTTCCTCTCCTTGTGTCATGTCAGTGTCTTTGACATTTCTCTATAAATTACAGGAATGTCTGTCTGTCTGTGTGTCTGTGTGTCTGTCTGTCTGTCTGTGTGTGGGTGTGTGTGTGTTAACCACATATCTCTCGAACCGTTAGTCTGATGGATTTCAAATTCGACAGGTGTCTTGCCACAGGCACGAGTAAGTGCAGTGTCAAGTTTGACGTTGTTTGGATGAGAAATGCTAAAGATATCGTTAAATATATAATTTTTAAAAGGTTGTGGTTTAAAAATAAACACTCTGACATTAGAGGGTTGTATCGGTCAAAGAAGCCCCAAGAAGGTTGTGGTTTAAAAATAAACATTCTGACATAAACACTCTGTCAGCTACACTGTTTACTTCTGAATATTATAGTTTGGTTCCAGAACGTGATAAATCCATTTTGATTAATTTGAGTAAAAATGTGTTTTCTTTACCAAGAAAGTGGCAAGATGAAAACCACTATTTTCTGTTTCAAACTTTCACATAGCATCTTTAGGTTATAATATCATAAAAAATTCAAATCCAAACAAAAACTGATTTTGCACGGGCACTTTGCACTGCTCCCTGAATCGACGCGCTTATTGATTTGTGGATGTTAACTGAATCTGTAAGTCAGCTATGCTGTTTAATTCTGAATATTATATTTCATTCTGGTGCGCTTAGAGTTATCGCTACTGTGTAATAGTAGCCTATGCTATTCACCAACTAAACATATCCTATTCAATTCGTTCACAGTCTCTTTCACGGGCATCATTTGTAGTAGCCTATTCACAAACTGTTTCCTCAAACATAGCGTTTTCTCGGAGTTCACTGTGTGCTTTCTACCATGCACAAATAAAAATGTCACTGAACTTTTGCTGTGTAATTGTAACAATGAGCACTCAAACACACCAAACCAACAATTACTAAAAACACACTCAAAAACTGATTTTGCACGGGCATTTTGCACTAGCACTTAGAAGGTTGTGGTATACATAAACACTCAGTCAGCTACACTGTTCACTTCTGAATATTAAAGTTTATTCACAGCCATAATTTGTAGTAACCTAGCCTGCTCCCTGAATTCAATGCGTTCACAGTCTCTTTCACGGGCACCAAACCAACAATTACTAAAAACGCACACAAAAACTGATTTTGCATGGGCATTTTGCACTAGTGAATATGAAATAGTAATTACAAACCATTTTACTTACGTGATGTGATGTATTTGAAAAGTGTTCAATTACCGTAATGGGCACTTGATGTCCAATGTAAATATGGAATAATAACATGAAACTGAAAATATGAGGTTTCTTAGAACCGCATCAAAGCTCATTATTGCAAATTAACAGTCACCGCATTGCAACAATCATGCACCATTTATTTATATGGAACACAGATATTAGAAAAAAAAGGTTATATTATAATTTTTAAAGTCTGCATAAAACGGAAGTTGAGATAGTCTATTCTTCCCTGTTGTGATGTATCCTCGAGTGAACTGGCTTCTCGAACAAGAAAAAATGGGGCGGGGTTTGATTTTGTTCATGAGGAATTGATTGGATGGTTGTGGCTGTCGTAAATCTTGAATGCTAAATCTAGAGGCTTAAAGGGATGGCTCGGACTTCGGAGTAATTTCAACCTAGGGTCCTATTAATTATAATTTTTTTATTTATTTAAAACAACCCAAACACACATATATACATTTGGATGCTGCATTAAACAAATTCCTAAAGGGAAAAAAAATTAAAGTTAAATTTTAAATAACACTTGCCTGATGGCTTATGCTACCGCTAACCCGGATGTCGAGGTCACTTCAGTGATTTGGTAAAAGCCTGTAAAAGTCCTGGCAGAAAGCGATGCATTTTTATTATTTTTTCCAAAGTGTTGATAACTTAGTGTTAACTAGTAATTGTTGCAAACTGGTACTACCAACAAAATATTAGTGCATTCCTGGAACTGGGCGTCGTTACACATCCTTATGCATCGCTTTCTGCCAGGACTTTTACGGGCTTTTCCCAAATCACGGAAGTGATTAGCGGTAGCATGAGCCATCAGGCAAGTGTTATTTAAATAAACTCCTGATGTACTTACAAACTTTCTAATGCCTCATTTTATGAGTACAGAACCTATTTGTACTACTGTAAAAGTTTGGTACCATTCTGAGCATTATTAGTGGGGTAATTTATGAGATACATCCTTGGATCCATTAGCGCCTGCACTAAGCCATTCGGCTGATATCTCTAAATAAGCTCTAACTTTAATAATGTTCGACCAAGGGGAAAAAAGCTTCTGGGGGGGTGTTTGGCTCGAGGTCATAGTGCAAAGGACCCTAGGTTGAAATTACTCCGAACCATCCCTTTAAGTTTGATCTCTTTTCAAAGACGACACTTGGCAAATTACTTCAGAAGTGAAAAAGTTTAAAAAAGTGAACTTAAAAAAAGTTGCAGAACTTTACATTTATTGTTATGAAAAATGCACAAAAAACTATTTTCAATTTGTATATAAAATATATATTTGTGTTCCAAATTTGAGTTTGATGTCAAAAAAAAAAAAAAAAAAAAAAGAGCTTTCAGTAAGATTTTGTTTGGGCCGCAGTACCAAAAGTTTTCACTAGATGAAATTCGTCTCCCATTCATTTCCAATGAGGTCATTTGGAGCACATGTATGAATATTGTTTTCAGGACCATTAACCTTTTCGAATCCATGATTTTTTTTTTTTCACATAGCAAGTGCCAAAACCTTTACAAAGTTTTGTACCATTCCGATGAAGTAAAAAAAAAATAAAAAAAAATTAATCAAAAACGATAGAAGAGCACCAGAGGGTTAAAAAATAATAATGATGTGCATGGATAAATCATTTATAATAAATACTGCAATATTCCTTTAAAAAGTAAGAATTGTCCATTTTTATTTCACGGTGAGTAAACCCTCATACTGTGTGTGACATTTCAGGCTATAGGAGGCTAATTGGCTAATGGCATTTAACACACTGTTCAGAATGAGCAGATGACTGCACTGTGGGATACTGAAACACAAAAATAGGATCAGCAGCTGCATGCTGGGAGAAATACTTACCGGTCTGATTTACACACTACCACCAATCAACAAAGAAGGACATCTTCATGGCATACCAGTTAACCAGGTAATAGTTCCCTTGTAACTTTCATTTTTTGAGGGATGTTCTTACTGTATATAAATTATTTATAAAACATATTATTATTATTATGAATAAAGTATAAATAAGAAAGACTTTCTGCAGAATGACTGCTGCAGTTGCCACTTATTGCTGCAGGGATGATGCATTTTTGTAAGCCAAAAGCCAGAAAGGAGTTAGCATTTTAGCACTTATGCTTCCATCGTCCTGAGGTCAATGGGTTTTTGATTTTAAAATCTTTGAAATTAGGTTTGTGGTGACCACAAGCTCAATATATGTTCATGTTTTATTCTACAACATAAAAATACATCAGTAATACCCCCTTGTGATTTTTTAAAAAGCTTTTTCTTGATTTGAATAACAAGTGGCTAAATGGGACGTCAGAGGTTGATTAAACGTCATCACAGTGTTCTCATCAAACTCATCTCACTAGTCCACTTTTACAGCCTCGTTGTGTTTATATTCACGCTCTTGCAAACTATTATGATTTATACTTTGAGGGAAAATGTTTTTAAAGACTGAAAGAGTTGGAAGCTTAAGTGATGGTGATGTTGAAATCATGTGACCGTATGTTCGTTTATAGCCTACAGTTAGCTTTGTATTCAGGCACATATGCTTATGTGAAGATTATCATAATGTACAAAACATGTAAGAATCACAGAGCTTGTTTTCTGCAATAATCCAAAAGCCAATGGAAAAATCATATTAATCTCGCATAGGTCACTCACTCACATCATTTTGTTATCTAGTGTGCTGATGCTTTTCCTGGTCGTCTTGTAGAAAGAGCTGGAACATATTCATAATTTACTCAAAACACGCGCGTGGTTGGCACTAAAACAAAGATGCTTCCTCTTTTACAGGATCCTGGAGGTGTTGTGAATTGTGATGGCTTGCATTAGCCTGACTACGTCAGACTTCGTACTTCCGCTCAATTTCATTTCGCTTCTGTACTCAGTCTGAGACAGCGTCATAGCTTTCCGTTTTCCTCCGGCCTGAAAACAGCCGGCCAATCAACGAACAGAGGGCGGGCTGAGAGCCGTGACGTAGATGCTGATTGTACCGTGGATGCGTAGATTTACTTCACATAATCTGCAAAAGTCGTTCACAGCCATGTTCACTACGAAGCAAAGCGAAGTAGCAGAGTTTGGTATTACCAGGCTAGGCTTGCATGGAGGACGTGCTGTAAAACAGGGTTCACCAGTCTCGGTCCTGGAGGGCCGCTGTCCTGCAGAGTTTAGCTCCAACCAGCTCCAACACACCTGTTTGAAAGTTTCTAGTATGCCTAGTGAGACCTTGATTAGTTGGTTCAGGTGTGTTTAATTGGGGTTGGAGCTAAACTCTGCAGGACAGCGGCCCTCCAGGACCGAGATTGGTGAACACTGCTGTAAAAGGAAGAGCTTTTTTTTGAAAAGGAAGTTACATGTAGTTCAACTTTATAAGATGCCTGTCCTTTCTTATTCATGCGTTGAGCAACACTTGGGCACAAGAACAAGTCCAATTTGACAGGCTCCCAACTATTCTTTATCTGCAGTTAGAGGAAACTTCTTTACATGAGCTGCCCTTGTGAAAAAGAAGTGCGCTTAATTGTATTGAATGTGCAACTTGCAAATAAGTGAACTTGCAGACAATATAATATTAATGAAATAAACTAATACTTAAAGAGCACACGTTTATGACTAAGTCACCTAAGTACAGTGTCAAATTAAACGTTTTACTTTACCCATAGGACAAGAGGTTTGAAGAATGGATGGATGGACTTTTAAATCAGATGTTAAAGTTACAATTAATAACATTTATGGTTAATATATTTTAGATGCACTAAACTGTAACTTGCAACAAATTACATTTAATCATTCTTTAGTTTAACATAAATACTTGACAGTTCACTTTAACCATATTTCAAACACAAAAGAAGGTATTATGAAATAACATATAAAAATGTACTTAAGTTCTACTTAAGTGGGTCAAAAATAGAACTTTAGATTTCAGCTTATTGCATTTACAAATTTAAACATTTTCCTTTCAGTGCTATTAACATGCAATTAAATCTGAAAACATTCAGCTTGCACTTGAGTTTATTCTTTTAAAGAACATAATTTCTATAAGTACTCTTTTTTTATCCTAAAGTGTATTGCTTTTTCACCATGCAGCAGTGAAAGTGAATGGACTGTGAAGTCTAGTGTGACCATGATATAGAAAGAGATATAGTTCACCAAAATGAAAATTCTGTCATTTACTCACCATCATTTTGTTCCAAACCCATAACTTTCCCTCATATTTGGAACTAAAATAAAGATATTTCTAATATTCCCCCATTATTTTTGTCCATCCATTAAAAAAGTCCACACAACTAAAATGTTCACGCTTCAAAAAGTGCAAAAAGGTATTGTAAAAGTAATCCACATGAATCGAGTGCTTTAGTCTTCTGAAGAGATATGATTGCTTTATGTACATATAAGCAAATTTAATTTCAAATATGGTAAACACAGAAACTCCTTTTGCTCTTCACATATTTGTTTTTGTATATGGTCACATTCTTGCACATAAATGACCTATACACAAATATCCACAAAACTGGTTATACCAGGATACTTTTTCCAGTCTAACACACAATACACTACTGTATAGACATACAATATGACTTTCTATAAAACTGCTTTGAAATGATGTGTATTGTGAAAAGACTTGATTTTGTATGTGTGTTTACATATATTTGAGCGCAAACTTCCTCTGTATTTCCTTTCACCGTAATATGTGAATTAAAACAGGAAAGAAACATTAAACATTAAGAACAAATCCTGGCTTATATATGCGTGTACGCAAATGTTTTGGCAGACAGATGCAGATAAAATATTGACTTCTTTCCTCACTCTGAGGCATCTGGTACTCCAGTGGGAAGCACATGTCCTGATCAACACGCATAACCACAAGGTTTGCTGTGTTTTGTAACTGAATTATTGAATTTGTGTTGGAATGTAACATCAAAGCAGATTTTTCTTCTCTGTGCGTGCTTGAAATTATATTTGACATGAGTTTTATGAGTGATTTTTATTAGGACTGTATGGTTTCGTATATCAACGAGAAACACCTTTTACATTATGATCTGGACTAAAACATGCATTTTCAGAAAAGATATTGGTTGAAAATGTTCTGATTCTTTATTATTGTTATTTATAGTTGTGTTATTTTGCTCTCTAATGTCAAATTAAAAGTGATCGTCAACGAGTGGATCTCTGAGCTGGTGTGAGTGAGTGGAGGCGGGGCTAATTTGCATAAATGAGGCAAGGGTGTAGAGTTACATTCAAGCTATTTTAAGGCATGACAAGGAAAAAACATTTAGATATTTTATTTTGGTGATCAAAGATGACTACAGGGGGCTTTATTTTTGTCATACATTCAATACTGAAAAAAAAGTTGCTTGAACAAAGATTTAGTAGGATGAGTCACAAGAATACTCTAAACATGTTGCTAACAAAAGTTGCTTTGATGACCTTATTTAGATCCAAAATTTGTCTAAATGTTGTCCTTAACTTTGAAACTATTATTTAAAAAATTACCATTGCTTTACATTTACTGGCTAAATGTATGCTGCAACTGTTATTGTCACTAGCTGTCATATGTTTCAGAGTTCATATTTCTATTGAATTAACATTTGTTGATCATCACCATTGAGATTTGTGTTGAGTTGAGGTATACGTATGTGCATCTCACTGCAACGTTTGTATGCAATTTATTTTCCTATCAGGGTAAAATGTTTGCCTCTTGTTTTAAGAGGCAAATAATGTTGATATCATGTAGCTTTGAAAATCAAACAGAATGAAAGAAGAGGAAAGAACAATGATTGTAACCGCCTGCATTGCTAAATGCCAAACAATCTTTAATTGCCTTGACATTAATTTTCAAGTTCAAAATACTACCTATTACTCATTAGATGGGAAAAAAAAGTATTTGAGTTGACTTTAATTGGAGCAAATTAGTTGAGTTAACTTAAGTTGAATGTGATATTTTGATGCATTGACTAACATACTAATATTATTCAATAATACATTTAAAGTTCACTTTTAAATTTAAAAGGATGCACGATATATCGGCCACCTTATCGGTATCGGCCCATATATGTTCATTTTTAATTTTATCATTATTGGCCCAATAAGAAAATTTGGCTGGTATATTAAAGCCGATAAATAATGGATTATGTCCTTCAGCTGAGACATTTCAGATGAACACTACTCGCCATGATGGTTTTGAATTGCTTAAAATATGATTGAAAGATTGGAATCACTTCAAAAAAAGTGCGACATGTGCTGTCACATCGGCTACATAAAATTATACTGAGAACATTATAATTGTGTGCTTGGGACATGTCTTTTGATGATGAGACTTTTGTTTTTGTAATAGGGCTCTCAAAAATTTTATTTAGATTTATGGGCCAATATATCGGTTATGGGCTTTCAAATATAAAGAATTATCGGTATCGGCCGAAATGTTTATATCGGTGGCGGTGCATCCCTAATTAAATTGCACCTTTGTAATTAGAAAATAGCCTAAATACATGACATACAAGTTTCAATAGAATTGACAATAAAGCATATTTTTAGTTTGCCATCAATGTTTGTCTGTATTTAACAGTTCACTTTAACCATATTTCACCATTAGAGAATAGAAGTAATTCTGAAAGTATAGACATGAGATGTACTTAAGTAACTGGGTCCTCAACTATAATGCATTTTATTTTAATTGCACTTAACATGCTGTCTGAAAACATTGCATTCAGTTTGCACTGAAATATATCCTTGTGAAGTATATTATTAACAAGTACGTATACTCATCATAACTAGCCTGCCTACTCATTTTAAAAGTATATTAAAGTGCACTTCTTTTCAAAATGGATCACTAAAGCTCATCTTTTTAAGCTGTTTTTGTAATGTAAATCAGTACTATGTAACCGTGATATTTTTTCACGGACGGTGGACACTGAGAGACTATTCTAAATACGAGGCACACTCGTGTCTTTTGCATCATAAAAATGTGATCGGCAGGTGGGAGACCTTGTATCGAGTTAAAGGATGTGATGATCAGCTAGTTTTGATAAGTGTTCAATCATTTGAAGTATTCCTATAAACTACCTATGACAAGGTGTGACCTCAAACAGGGGTCCGCCACCCTATAGGTGAACATTTTCACAAACAAGGACTTTTTTTTCTTTGTGTGTCATGTATTCTCTTCATGTGCTCACTGCAATTTTGCTTCTAAGTGACTGAGACATTCTGAGAGAAAATGTATTCTTGACCTCCATAGGGGCACGTCAAATAGTGTTTGGAACCAAGAGGCGTCTGATGTGTTGGATTCTGTCAGCTGAAAGAGCTCCATGGGGTTGGAGGTCAACAGCAGTGACAAGCCTGTCTCGCTGAGAGGCATTCTGGGACATTTGCCCTTCTGCATAGTGAGAAAGAACCCCTGTTGCCACTGTGGGTAGATACACACTCACAAGTCACACACATCTCATTCGCAACACAAATTTAATAAAGGTCTCCTTGTCATCTTCATTTCTCCAAAAACCGCACACATATAGACGATGTACACTTTATTTCTGTGACACACCACCCAATGCAGGCGTTTAAAACATTTACAGTTTACACTCGGAATCTGCAAAATACTGACAATTAAAAAATAATAAGAGGGATCAGAAATTTCATATTGTTTTTTTATTTAGGACTTCCCGAAAAAAGCTATTTCACATAGCAATTAACATATAACCCACAAGACCAAAAATGTAAAAATTTGCCCAGAAAAGATAGATATTGGTTGAAAATTAAATTTTTTATTGTGTTCTTTTGCTCTTTAATCTGTTTGATATCTGTTATATTGTGTATTGCTTTATTGTATTTAAATGTTCATGGTTATTTGAAAAATGTTTGTGAAAAAGAAGTTGAATGTGCACTTGTAGTGCACTTCAAATCCTAAATGTACTTAATAATATTAATAAAATAAAAGACACAACAAGTGTATCGGTGAGAACACTCGTTTAAACAACACACATTTGACTGCACATCACATTTTTGACATTATTGATACCATATATATATATATACAGTATATATATGTATGATTGATACTGCTTTTAATCATAATGCAATGGAACGGTCTACAGGATATTAATATTGCTTGTTGATATTACAGGAGTTAATTGTTTTATGGTATTATTTTATTCACATTGTGCTATCTTACAACCCTAACTGACATCGAAATGGAAAATATTATCAATTCTTTTAATGAAAAGGGGAAGCAGACACAAAAAGCCTGTTCTCATTAATAAGGGTTATTTCAGGTGGAAGTGTCAAGCAATGGATTTCAGTCATGCATCAATGATTGTGAAGTCGACGTGTATTTTCTTCTCCTGTCAATCATGTCGACAGCATATTTATTTATTTGTTTATTTCAATTAAACTTGCAATTCCATGTCCACCTGTCTCCACATCAGTTGACAGAATGTCAGGTCTTAGAAACACAAACATTTACCTTTCACTTTCGCATTGCTTTTGGGCATTTTGAGAATATGGGCATGATGGCATTTGCCAACTTACAGGATCCTGCCCTAAAACAGTAATTCCACTCTTCTGGATTTATTTAGGTTCATAGAAAAAAAAGGAAATGTATAGTGACTATAGATAACATTAAGTTACAAATAATTTATTAGCCTAGTGAATTTCTGAAGATGATTTAAAAAGATTTTAATAATGGAAGAGATGCTTGTTAAATATATCATCATGCACGGCTCATAGGGAATGTGGATGAACCTTATGAATGGGCTTTGGTCACAATTCAAAAATGCCCCAAAACAAAATAGGAAAGATAGCTAATGCATTTGTTCCCCTAGTACATTTTTTGTTTCCCCAATATCAAAGAAATGATTAGAAAACAATTTAATAAAAAGTACACTCTCAAAATATGGTGACAAACCTGTACCTTGACTTTTGAGTCATGACAAACTCAAAAAATCAAGAAACGTCATCATTTAATAATATGAAATAGACTGAACTGATTTTGCACATTAAAAAAAACCACTTCAACTGCTTGAAACAAAAACCTTGTATCTTTCATTATGTATTGCCTCTATATTTCCATTTAGTTTTAGTTCTTTAATCGTTTTATCATAAAATTTATTTATAAAATGTAGACTAGTGTCAGTGTAATGTGTACTTCGTAAATTTACCCAGTTTATTTCGTTCTCAAGTTCAACATAATTTGCTCTTTTTACACTTGACCATTTGTTTTATGCCTATTTTTCTAATATTTAATACCATTTATTTAGGCTATGTTTAAAAAAACCCCGAGAGATTGTAATCTCAAGGAACCTGCTAAAATAAAAGTGAATTAGCTTATCAAAAATATTTATAATTTAAGCAAATTTAAGGCATCCTTTACTCTAAAATGTACCATGAAATGTCACAGCCTGTATAACTTAACCAAGACTGGTGCAATGAGACTTTTTAAGTATACAAACAAAATGATAAAACACTGAATAGAACTAAATAGTGGAAACAATATTGAAACAACCACAGCACAAAAATAATTACATGGTGTTTTCATATAAAGTTTAATGGCAAATTTTAGTTAAAGAAGTTTTACAGTTAACATTTTGATCCATAATTTCTGCAACCATCATGAGACAATGGAAGTCAAACAGTTAGCGCACAAAGTATGTGGTCCATTTGTTAAAGTCAAAAAACTATTTTTTATATATTTTCTTAAAATACCATAACATTTCTGACACACATACTTAAAAATGTTTCTAAAAACAGACAAATTATTGGAAGGCCAAGTACAATCCCAACTACTGGCCAGACCAGGCTCGCAGAAAGGAAAAATCCTTATTGTGGAGCCCCATAATGAATTGCTAAAATGTATGTAGTAAAATACTGACAGTACTCTTTGCATACAAAAATATAGTTGTTTCTGCTTGGTATAAAATACACTATTCAGACGAAAACACAATTGTACTGCATTTTACATGTTGAACTGAAAGTTCATATCCATGTATATAATACAAACTTTCTTACACTAGTTTCTTGTATTCTTGTAAAAAAAGTCCATGAGCTACTGTGCAAGTGTTTCGGATGTCCTGGCCGGATCCTCGGCCCTCTCTCTGGTAAAATAGCTGCTGTGCTGGAACTTGATGACTTCGTTTCCCCAGCTGGTCCAGTCACACTGGAGACTTCGGGCAAACAACTCTAAACACTTGGGCTTGTGGCTAATGTACGGCTTTAGCACAGCTGTAGTACAAAAGAGAAAGAATTAGCACGAAAGCTAGAAATCAGGGAAGTTTGCAGACCCGGACCCTCAACATCAGCAGGACAAAACGTCCCATAGTGAACAGTAACAAAACAACTGGGGTTTTTCCACGCAGAAGATACACTTGTGTGAAAAAGAAGTGCGCTTAATTGTATTGAATGTGCACTTTTACTTCAAATCTTAAAAGAATATTCTTAAGAAACTGTACTTGCAGATAATATAACAGCAATGAAATAAAAGGCCACTTAAGAGTATTTAAAGAGAGTACACTTTCATCACTGATTCACTATGTTTCTTAAACTTAAGTACACTTAAAAAAATGCAGTTTGTAAGAATGTCAAATTAAAAGTTAGGTCATGTTTTGATAATCCTTTGTCATGCTTTAAAAAAGAAGTGTTGTCTTACATAGCCTACTAAAGCACATGTAAAGTACCTTATTATAATTTCAACTGTAGTGTGGTATTCAATATTACATTTAAAGTTTATATAATTATTAATAACCCCATTTAACCCCAGTTTCACAGACAAGCGTTAAGCCTAGTTTTGTAAGTGAAAGCAACATGCACTGACCGATACGGGACGCCTAACTTTACTTCCCTATATTACTATTTAATCCTAATCTAATTATGACAAACTATATATCGTTGGAAAGTTCTAAGACTCCTAAATAGATATTTAGGACTGTTTTTTTGTTATAAATTATGTAGGAACAGAAATAGATGAATTTATGACAAGAGTGCACCTCAAAAAATCTACGTAATAACAGGAGTTCTGACCTTCGTCACAAAAAGTTGACGCACACACTTTTAATAATTGATATGTTGGTTTTTATGCTAAAATTTCATTAGAAAATATATAATCTAGTATTTGTCAATAAAAAAATATAAAATAATATTATCTTCTAAAAAGTATAATATATATATTATCCTCTAAAATATTGTATTATATTTTTTTATCGCTTTTTTTTATTATATTACATATTTTATTAGTTATCATAAATTAGGTATAATTTGAAAGCTTATGATCTCAGAATTCATCCTGTGAAAACTGTTTTGAAATTGGACATTGTGTTACCATAGAAACTGTACTCTAAATTATTTTATCAGGCTCCTCCCCTTTTGGGCATCCTTATGTTTCATAATTTATGATCAAAATATTTTCTAATCTTGACAAAACACATATTGTCAGAAAGGTCTGAGTCTCAAGGTTCCATATTTTGTGACAGAAGTGATATTTGGACAGAAATTTATTAATTTGTTATGGTAGAATGCATACAGTAAAATTCAATGGAATTCAATGACACCCGGTGGCTATTTTTGGTAATACGCCTAAACAAAATCTCATGGGAACTTCATTTTTTGTGATATCAACTCCAAATTTGGAACACAGCTTGGTTAGATATTTGGCTTTGATTTTATAGTAATTTTTTTGTAAAACATATTTTGTAAAATATATATTTTATATAAAATAAAAATATTAAATAAATTATATTTGATTTAATGTAAATTTAAACTTCCATACTTTAATTTTTTGATGTGCTTTCACTTCAGCAATAATCTGCTATTTTTTACCTTTAAAACAAGACCAAACTTAGGTCTATACTCCAAAGCATTCTTGAATTACAACCATTTAAGCTTGAATAGTGCATTTTAATGTCCATTCTCAAAAAGGGCTAAGGGGCTAAGGGGTTAAAATATGTTAGTGTCATTATTTGTCTCAAGATGCACATGTTTATAAAAGCATTTATTTGTCCCAATTGAACTAAAGCCTAATCCTGGCTTAATCTAAGCCCTGGCTGTGAAACAAGGCCTATATGTAATAAAAAGTTAATTACAAATGTGTAATTACAATTATATTTAAATACACAACATGTATTTGTACATTCATCAGTATACATATTTAAATAACAATACAATTAATTATAAAATTATATATCAAAATGTACTCAAGTCCTACTTAAGGTCAAAAAGCACTTTGAAGTTCAGCTAACATTTTATTAATTTAAAATATAATTAATTTCCATTTGATTGCAATTAACATGCAGATCAATTGAGTCTCTAAAAACATTAAGTTTTTAAAGTGCATTATTTTTGTGAGTACAAAAAGTGTTACCTTTTCAAAAGGATAGGCAGGCAGAGACCAAAATGAAGTATAATCTGATATATGAACCACAAATGAGCTTTATATTGCAGAAGCACAGATTTGTTTTAAGCGTGTGCACCTGACAATGAAGGCTTATGAGAGTGCAGCACTGAGGGGACGCTGATCAGAAGCCGTTGCTCTGGAAGCTCATCCACTGCTAAAGACCTGGAACACACAATTTTGGAAGCTTTGGAGATTACAATACAAAAAGATGGAAGGAAAGAAGAGTCCAATGTGAAACATACACACATTACCTGACTGTGTGGTCAGTGCGAGAGCGATACTTGCCAAGCACCAGCACTTCATAAGGCTTCTTGTGCTGTGAATCCAGAGGAAACACAAACTCCCCTGTTCGGGTCACCTGGAGATTCAGACAAAATGTCATCACAAGCTGAGCAGTGTTGGGGACTTTTACTTTCAAAAGTAACAAGTTACATTATTGCAGTCCTCCTTAAATCAAGTAATTAATTATTATGTTTTGTTGTTACTTCATGAATACCCATTAGTTACTTCAGAAGACTCAACATTTTGAATGAACTTTCAATGGATGGATAGAAATCTCTCAGGTTTTATTAAAAATAACCTGATTTGTGTTTTGAAGATGAACAAATGTGATACAGGTTTGGAATAACATGAGAATGATTAAATGATGACAGAATTTTGGGTGAACTGTCCCTTTAACCATCTGGTGGTCTTCAATCATGTTAATTGAACAACTTCAACTTTTTTTTTTTTTACTTCATCAGAATGGTTTGAAACTTGCAATTGCTATATGAACGCGCGTGTGGAAAGATTAGAAAAGGTGAAATGGTCCACAAAGATGCAAAATCTAATAAAAGTAGTTATGTCCGAAAATACTATTATAAGCAACAAAGGAATACACATCCCTATATATATATATATAAGGCTTTATATATATATATATAAAGCTGAATTTTCATCAGCAAGTACTCCAGTCTTTGGTGTCTTATGATCCTTCAGAAATCATTCTAATATGATGATTTGATACTCAGTTATTATCAATGATGGAAACAGTTGTGCTGTTTAATATATTTTTTTGGAATACTTTTTTCAGGATTCATTGATGAGTAAAACGTTAACAGCATTTATTCATAAAAACAGCATTTATTCAAAATAAAAACATTTCTAACAATATAAATCGTTACCATCACCTTTTATCAATTTAACGCATCCTTGTTGAATTAAAGTACTAATTTCTTTAAAAAAAAAAAGTTATTGTTCCCAAACTTTTGAACGGTAGTGTATATTGTTACAAAAGATTTCTATTCTAAATAAACAGGTTATAAAAAAAATATTAAGCAGCACAACTGTTTCCAACATTGATCATAAATCATCATATTAGAATGATTTCTGAAGGATCATAAGACACCAAAGACTGGAGTACTTGCTGATGAAGACAAAAATAAATTACATTTTAAAGTATATTAAAAAAGAGAACCATTATTTTAAATTGTAATAATATTTCATAATATTACTGTTTTTTTTTTTTTTTTTAACTGCAGGCTTGATGAGCATAAGAGACTTCTTTCAAAAACATTAAAAATAGTAATGTTTCCAAACTTTTGACTGGTACTGTATATATAATATTATATATTAAATATCTATGTTATAATTTGAATTTAATCACTGAATTAATTGAAAATATTGGAAAATATTTTTCTAATATTTATTTTATATAGATATACATTGTGCATCATTTTGGGGTGAATGTTGTCGAGTACAACAAAATTCCCTTCAAAATACAAAATAATTAAAGAAAAAATATTATTGAAAAAAATCTTTTTTCCTAAATATGCTTATTGTCTTCAGTCTATTTTGACCTCAGGGTATCATAAGTGTGACCCCTGTGGTTAATGGTGTTTCTTCCTCCTAATTAGTGTTTCAGGGTGCTTTTCCTCTTCTTGTGCAGTTGTGTTCTGTGTGTACCTTGACCCAGAGCCACTCTGCTAGCACTTCAACTGCCCAGTGTGGGTAGAGCTCTTCTTTGACGAAACGCAGATGCTTTGCCCGGTTAGTTACCCACGTAACCACCAAACATTCTGGAGCAGCCAGTGCTGGCACAGGAAGCTGCTTGAGCTGAGAAGACGGCAGAGAACTGTATCTGTCAATCATACCATGATATGATTTCAGGCAGAGCAGTTTCTCATTGCAGGCAGAGATTTAATAATTTCATAGCCACATTAACTCGGTATGCATGCATGTCTATGTGGAGTCACGTTACCTGTTGCTTCTTTTGACAGATTTGTTTTCCCATGGCGGATCAAGGATGATAAGGTCAAACTTGTCTCCACCTGTAGCAATATGCAAAACTGGATGCAAAATTGGAAACATCTAAAGTAGTATAACAAAATGACTAATGACCAATAAACACTTTGCAATAAGTTCCAATTAGTTACTTTGGTTAATGCATTAAGCAAGGGATAATGTACATTCAGCCGGTGGTTCTCTCAGAATAACCCCCGACAGGGTGATGAGGACCCTGACGCGAAGCGGAGGTAAGCAAGTACCCGCAGGTACTTGCCATGAAATATTGATCTGAGTTGAAATATTTTATTAGGTGTTTAAACGCAAAGCTTCCGTGGAGAGCAGTTGCTATACAGTCATACCACTTATTACACAGCATTTCACCACATAAATAATTATGGGGATAAGATATATTGTTTTCAGATTAAACTGTTTTAAATTCGTACCTGTTTGTATCTCATAATCCAACAGTGTACAAAACAATAGTCACAAAATGGCAGCAGCTGCGTTTGTATGAAACAAGAGAGAGCGAGTCCATAATTAAGTAACTGTACACAAAATATTGATTCGACTGCGTTTGAATACTTTATTAGCTCACCAAATACAAAACTTCCACGAAGAAAAACCGTTCCTAGCAGGCGTATAGCGCTGCTGACTTCAGTGACCCGGATGAGCCGGCGTTATCTGTTTTGAGCGGTTGTTATTTGGGAATAACTTACCGCTGGATGCCGCTATTGACCAATCAGAATCAAGTATTCCACAGAGTCATGTAATAACTAAGAATAAGTAACAATATGTTACAGTATTTAATAATCTTTGTTAATGTTAGTTTATAAAAATACAACTGTTTGTTAATTCATGTTAGCTCAGGTCCATTAAATAATAACAACAGATACTTTTGATTCTAATAATACACTGTATTAGTAAATGTTAAATTTAAAGGTCCCGTATTATGCCCCTTTTCACAAGATGTAAAATAAGTCTCTGATGTCCCCAGAGTGTGTATGTGAAGTTTCAGCTCAAAATACCCAACAGATCATTTTTTACAGCATGTTTAAATTGTCATTTTTTGGGGCTCAGAAAAACGCGCTGTTTTAGTGTGTGCCCTTTAAATGCAAATAAGCTGCTGCTGGACGACCCAGGGGGCGGAGCTTCATGAGCTCGCGCTCAGTCTCTCAGGACAATTTCATCTCACGGAATGATGATAATATCAGAAACTCTCAGTAACGGTGTTCATTTCGACCCAGAGTCAGACAATAATGCCTACAGAGTCAGAGTGCTGTATAGAGATGGAACAGGTATAGTTTAGTAGTTTAATTACGGTTATAACGTATTTGTCATCTGCTTGTATGCATCCATTATTAATAGCCTACAAGTCTACTGTTTCGGACCAGGTCCGAATGATGATCAAACATATACTGATGAGTTTAATAAAGATTATTGTACATCACACAAAAGATGAAGCGTCAGTTTTACTTCAGAAAATCACCGTAAGAGCTGAGTAAACACAGTATAAGAAGTGCGCAAGTACATAAACGAATTTCGGTAGAGTTGAGGGAGCATTTTCTTTAAAAACAAAATAATTCCTCCTCGTCTTCAGCGGCTGCCTCAGATTTCGGGAGTAAATAGAGAGTGCTATGTGGATTAATAAATCCAGCCACACAACACCTACAACTCTTGGGAGACATTCTCATCAGTGCAGCAGCTGTGAACTCGATCAGGGCGGGTCTATGTTGAAACGGCAGTGTCTGTCAACACTCGTGGGCAGGGCCTGTGCTTAGTGACGTCACTAAAACAGCATTCTGAAAACAGGTCGTTGGTAGACACTGCTTATGATTTATGGGGATTAATAAAAAAGGAGTGAGTGGATTTTTATCACTAGTGGCTGGTTGTGTACACACACTGCCAACACACATTTATGTCCAAACAGCATGCAAAAGTGAATTTTGCATAATAGGGGACCTTTAATTTTACCTAAGATTAATAAATGCTTTTGAAATATTTTTTTTATTTTTAATGTTAACCAATGTAATTAACTAATGTTAACCAATGGAACCTTATTTTTACCCTGAAATTCAAATTAAACTGTAACATATACAAATAAAAACTAATTCAAAATATTAATAAATACTATAATAGCATATAAATAATACTAAAATAACACTGGTCTTGAACGCTTTAAGCAATTTAGCTGCTCTACATAACATAGAAAATACTCTATTATGTAATAGAATAGTAAATTAAAACTCACTGTTGACAAGTGGATGCATACGTGTGATGTCAGACAACAGGAATCGGCTGCGGGGGGGCAATAGGTACTTCTCCCTCATCAACGTGACCTCATAAGCACAGTCGAATGGGTTTTCTGTGATGTATGAGAATAGGTCAAGTGGTGGATCCAGACCATCTCCGTTCAGCCTCTGCACTGGTGCCACAGACTCGTCTGTTAATGGGAGCTGTTTGGCCATGTCACATAAGGCAGCAAGCTGGCACTCGTGCGTTGGCAGGGATTCAGAGGGTGGTGCGTTCAAAGCCTCGGTCAAGTATCCACACTGACGTCCAGCTTCCAGAAGAGCCTGAGAGCCCTCCAGAACCACTGACCTGACCTGAGAAGAAAAAAATCAAAACAACACATGCACAAAAAGAGTGTGTGAGAGGAAATCTGTATGCTAGAACGGCAAGCAAAAACCAAATCCTAAAGGATCCATTTTAGTATGCACTGAGTACATGAAAGATTCACAACATTTATAAAACAAGACAAGCAATATGGAGAAGATGAAAAAATGAGGACCCGATGAGGTGGTTAATATGAGCAAGGAAAACTGAGCAAGGGATCAAATGTCATTTAAATGTTAGTTTCAAAAAGTCACATTTTTTTAGGTCATTAATGCAGTTGGTTATGAAAGTAAGTGAGGTAGAAAGAAATTCTGAAAGCTCACCAAAAATAGAAGAAAAAGAAAACTGTCATTACTTACTCACCCTAACGTCATTCCAAACCCATAAGACTTTCGTTCATCTTTGATCTCATAATTTAGCACTTTATTTACAAAATATTAATCTCCAACACGCAAATCACCCACGTCACTTCATAAAACTGAGGTTAAACCACTTTGGTCACATGGATTACTTTAATGATGCCTTTACTACCTTTCTGGGGCTTGGAAGTGGTAGTTGCATAGTTGTCAATGGAGAGACAAAAAGCCCTCAGATTTCATTAAAAAGATCTTCGTACAGTTTCCGTACATAAAATATACTTTTGTGGCAAAAAATTTGTCATTTTTATCCTATTGTCTACTATATTTATTTGCTAGGTGAGTGTTATTGTGGGTTTTGGTTATTTTGCTGTTGTTTTAGTCTGGAAGGACGTTTGAAAAAACTAAAATCATTTAGCAAAGTGATATGGAACTGTAATGCGGTCAAACCTGCCTGCAAACTACTTTAGCTGTGCGTTTAACTGAAAATAATGGCACACAAATATTAGACAACATCCAAAAGAACTCTTAAAAAATATATAATAATGAAACAAGATTGGCAAATTTGATCTAATTTGTTCCCATTAAGTTCCAAATGATGACGTTGTTATGTAAATACAATAGAAATCTGTACAGATTCCTTTAAGTTTTGTTGACACGGTAATTTAAGAAATAAATAAAGCATGTCACCTTTCCATGATAAATATGGGCATCTAACTCCCCTGCATTGAGATCACGCTGCTTTCTTTTTCGTTTCTGCAAATAAAAACAAACAAACTGTTAAGAGTCATACAGCAATCTCCAAAGACCCTATAATCGAGCACTGTATATCAACTAAAATAATAACCAACAATAAATAAATGCGGCTGTCTTTGTGTCGCTTTTTCCGTTGTATACCTTTCGTGTTTGAAGATCAATCTTTGCAAGTTCATCACCAGTGCTTTTTTTTGCCGTGTGTAGCGGAATACTGCCTGTCAAGATACCTGTGTTTTGTCGAATTTGAACGTGGGGCTTCAAAATATTAAAATATTCCCTCTTGAAACAGTTTTTGAAGTATGTCGGCTTTTCAAGCCCAGCACTATTATAACAAACACAGCGCTGCAAACCCTCATCTATGTGAGTGCAAGAGTCCACCAGCCAGCCCCAGGAGTTCCCACACACAACAGACATTTACACAATACTAGTATAATGACTGTCAAATTATTCCAACGGTTTCATTCATATACTATATATATATAAAAACAGGTTTCATCTCATTTCAGCATAAATAAATGCTGCTGCTGCTTCTTCTTTTAATGTTTAATTGCGGTTGGCAAGCTTGCTTTTGGCGCATTACTGCCACCGACTGGACCAGTGTGGAGAATCAACGTCAAGCCAGAATGGGGAAATCATGCTTTTGTAAATCTCAATTATAAAAAGTAATAATTATGACATTAAAAGTATGACATATTAAGTCATAATTATGAGATTAAAAATTCTAAGTTACGACATGCCGAAATTATGAGTTATGACAGACATTTTAAAGTTAAATTATTAGAGTCGAAATTATGATAATTATTTTGACCTTGTATGTCATAATTTCGACTTTTTAAGACATAATTAAAATTTGAATGCCATAATTATGACTTTTAAATTTCAACTTTTCATCTCATAATTATGACTTAGTGTGTCATAATTATGACTTTTATATTTTATATAAATTGTATATGTCATAATTATATTTTTAAAAAGCATGATTTTAGGCAACTCCCCAAGTGAACCTGTGGTCAATCCTCAAAGACGAGCAGAAGTCCACAAACTGTGATCAACTCTGAGCGCTAATAAGGAATGGAAAGTCACCTCCAGTACATTTGGCCATAGTATTTAATATCTGAAACAAATTCATTAAATATCTTACACTTAAGACACATTGGATGCTATATTCTAACTATAAGGGGTCATTTACAATGATTTTTAAGAGCATTTTCGAACAATCTTAAGCCAAAAAAAAAAAGAACTTTCTTAAAAAATGAATTTTGGGAATGCAAAATATTCTTAACTTTATTCTTAAGTTATAGAATTAGAAGAAAATAGCAATTAAGAATAATTTTACTCGTTATAAATGTTTGCATATGTATTATTATTATTGTATACATGATGTAGGGCCTATATATAAAATAATTGTATAATAATAACATCAACATTCTTCTTTTTCTTCTTCTTCTTCTTCACACTCCATCCCGGTAGGAGGCGGTAATGCATCAAAAGCTTTTTGCTAATCGCCATAAAATACTATAGAAGAAGTACCGAAGGATGCTGCACACGAACTAGAGGAATTTATGTGGGTGATGTTCCTGGCGCGAAATCTTTAAGTTTATATCCTCCATCAAAATACCTCGTTACACGTGAATATTAGCATATATATTAGCCTGGTGAACGACAGAACAAATCTAAACCTCAAGATAAACATGTCAGTGAGGAAGCGATGAGTTTCTGTTTGTTTCTGTATCAAAGGTTGCTGGCTACGCAGTAACGTTAACGTGTGACGATACGAACATGACCGAGGCCGGAGCGGAGCGAGACCGGGGGAAAAAGACCTCGAAATCGGTTTGTGTTTATGACTGTCGCCCGGACAGCAGCGCAGCGCCGGAGAGGACGCTAGACATCGCGAACATCGATTACAATGGCTTTCTTCAGGCTCTGAGACAGGTAAAACAGCTGCTCTGTTTAACTTACCAGGGTAAATTACCCGCACGCTGTAACATGATGACATCTGTCATACATCTTGTTAACAGGACTGGGTTTTCTTTTCATTTTAGGAGTTTTCACTGTCGACAAATGAGAGTTTCGTTATTAGCACGACGGACCGAAAAGAGATTGACGAAGAACTTTACAGTAAGAGCTCTGAAAGCTATCATTTTATTGGTTGCAGTTTTTTAATATATATATTTTTTGCGTGCCAAACCGGTGAATAGTTTTGTATTTACATATTTTTTTTAACAGTAAGGGCTTTCTACGTTTTTAAATAAATATTATGTTTATTTATTTTCATTTTCATATCATTTTTATTTTATTTCAAAACTGTAAAAAAAGTAAAGAAAATATCTGATGTATCATGTAAGTCTAGAAAATATTTGAAGTTTTTAAGTTAAATGAAAGTTTTTCAGTGTAGTTTTGTTTTATTTAAAACATGTAAAAAGTAAATAGTGTTTTTTATTTACATATGTTAATTTTTTATGTTAATTTTTTTTAAATATACAGTATATTTTTCAAAAATGAAAATGTTTTTTTAAATGTATATTTAAAATTATTATTGACTTATGTTAATTTAGTTGTTTTACATATAAAAATGTAAAAATAGTTGGTTTTTAAAAATGTCTTTCTTATGTACTGATGTGGATTTGTTTGTGTTTTGATGTAACAGAGGAGCTGGTTGATGGGAAAACCTTGCAACTGTTGAAATCTGTAAATCAGGAGCTGCCTATGGCGACTCAAGAGCGGATTGAGTATCTGCCGCACTACCATACTCTAGTGCAATGTGGCATGTATGAGTACTACGCTAGTGAAGGACAGAAAGCGTTGCGTAAGTTTGCACACTCACCTCTGCCATGCTGGCTTACATATACACATATACATCCTCATAGTCAAATCATCCTATCGTTAGTGTGTGAGATCGCTGAAACACAATATTATCGTGCGGTGTGTGTGGGGGGCTTTTTTTTATTTTTCTGCTATTTTATTCTATCCTTAATTTACTTTTTTATTTATTAATATAATTGATTATTTGCTTTTATTATCACAGGAAATGACACACACAAAATGTGAATAATTTTCCATCAATTTGCGAACTAAAAAAATAAAGTTGATGATAAAGAAAAATGTCATGTCACAATATTGGAAACATTTCAGTTTTAAACCATGAAGCGAGCCAGTGGATATCACACAAGCAATGTGCAAATCTATGTGAGAGCTATGCCGGTAAAGAAGTCTCAAACCACAGTCAATTATTCATTACAGAAAGTAAAAGTAAAAAATGACTAAGCATGGCCGCTCATGCTGCATTAACAGCGCATATTCTCTCAGAGACGACGAGAGATGAATCTACTTAAACATATGCTGATAACAGTAGGCTATATAACTGTCTTAATTAATTTTGTTAATATTTCTCTTGTGGCCCATACGTACTGAATAAATGAGAAGTATATTGTGTTAAACAAGTTGTTTTTAAAGGTCAGTGTTTGAAATAAAGCTTGCTTATAACCTTGGAGCTGAAACAGAGAATGCTCGACCCCCACATAGACTTTAATTTAAATGAGGGCTGCTGAAGAGTACAAGAATTAGAAGAGCGAAGAGACAGAGTTGGAGTATACGCAATAGCTAGGTTACAGAGATATGTCAAAATCAGGTTTAAAATCGATAGATGCCTTTATGGGAATATATTGCAGTTTCTTAATGGATCTATCAGGAAGACCAGAGTGAAGTGCATTGCAATAATCAAGCCTAGACATAATAAAAGGCATGAACAGGCCTTCCCGCCATGGGCAAGGCGAGAGAAGGTCTAAGTCTGGCAATATTTCCAGTTTTTCAGATCATTTTAATATGGGCATTTAATGTCAACTGTGCATCAAAAATAATGCCTAGATTGCACACTTGAAACAATGGAAATACTGAATTGAATCAGTTGAAATTGAAATTAAGTTTATGCAGAGCCATCTCTGGAGAGAGCCATGGGCAGGATCCATTGACGCCATCTCTGGAGCCATCTCTTATGCAGAGCCATCTCACGTAGACTTTCAGTTTTTGACTCATTGAGTTTAAGAGAATTTTCTTGCATCCAAGCTTTAATTTCATCCAAACAATTTGTGAAAAGTGTAATTGTAGAGGTAAGGTCAGGGTGCGTAACTGACATAAATGTGTATCGTCAGCATAATGACACCCCAGACCAAACTTTCGAATGAAAATAATCTCATTTAATACAGTTATAATTTTTCAGTGTAAATTATTTAATTTGATTGGTAACAGCCTAGTGTCTTATTATTTTAATTGAATATATTGATCAAATTTAAGAATTTGAAATGAAAGATGGAGCAAACATTTAATACAATTAGGGGAAAAATGGCCTTTATAAAGCAGGGTTCGTACAAGGTGCTTGAAGTACTTGAATTTGACTTTTTGAACTTTAAGTCCTGGAAAACCCTTGAAAACAGCCATATTTTTTAAGAGGTACTTGAAAATTATTATTAAAAATATTATTAAAAATAGGGATGCACCGATACCGATCTCATGTATTCGTACTCGTAAAAATGCTCCGATACCAACAACCGATAGGCCTACCAGGCAGCGTGTATATAGTAACACAGCTGTGGTGCGCGAGCTGATTAGAGAAAAACGCGCAGTGGATTGAGCGCGCACCGGCACAGATGCGCGAGCTGGTCGAGCACATCCCTTTAAACAGACATCAGTGGAAAGTTTGTTCAGTCGGATGTAAATGGCAAAGAAAATAAAACGAGGCATGTAGCTTATTATTAACGTTAAATGACGAGAGAGAGCGCGCACTTCTGTTGAATGCTCTTGATTGCTGATCGTTCACTCAGCACGTGTCATTTGGATTAAAACTAAATTGTATATGTAAGTAAAGTAAAACATGAACTGTTACCTGATTTATGTATAACGAGTGGTTCCCTACATTATCACAGGACGTTTGCAGGTCAAGAAGTTTAATCCCCAAACAAACATCCGAAGCGTGCGCTCCGCAAACCAACGTCTTGATAGACAGCGCGCGAATACTGTATTGAATTGTCTTTCACGTCTTGCGCTTAAACGTACGAATTCACACAAGTTTATGTAAAAACGCCTGTCTAGGTGAGTATCCCAGTAAACAAAGTCGGTTATATCTCAAGTGAACGTAGCCATGTTCAAATGGGAGCCATGCGTTCGGTCTTAAAGGGACAGCTAATAAACCTGCTGCTGTGTTTTAATGTTCAAACAAAGGACAAATAAATTACTCACTGCTATTGACTAAATAGGCTACCCTTTTCAACTTTAAAAAAATATCCATCTATATATAATTTATACAGTAATGAATATGCATTTTTTTCACATTTGATTACTTTATTCAAATTTCTGTACCTGTTAGATCTACCTGAAAAACTCTAAAAACACTATTTCATTTGTAGCCTTTCTTTGTTCTATTGTATTTATTTGTCCTATTTGTAATTCGATTATTTGTTCTTATTTTGTTACTGATTGCTTACTTGTCTTTAATAATGTTTTAAATTCACATTAATTAGTCTGGTAGTTTTTGTTGTATCAAAATTGGATTAAATAATTGATATTTCACTGGTATCTAAACATTTGTTACACTGACCCAATCCTCAGCACTGAGCCCTTCTGGAGCTGCTCTAAATATACGTGCTGTGTTAATAAATGATAGATAAAATATGATAGAGCAATAGAATGAACAGTGACAGTAACAGAAGCTTATACAATGCATTTTAGCAGGCTTAATTAAGCATGAAAATAACTGAAATAAATATATATTTGATGAACAAATTAAGCCAACTAATATGATTTATATTATTTTGGTTTATCTACTAATACATTTAAAAATTACAAATGCAGTGAAAATTCAGGTATCGATAATTGGTATCGGCGAGTACCAGAAATTAAAGAATGGGTATCAGACTCGTTCTGCAAAAAGTGGTATCGGTGCATCCCTAATTAAAAAAATGTTGTTGTTGAAAAAATACAATCTTTTCACGCTAAATTAACGCTGCAGCCTGTCTGAGATATAGAGCTATATATGTAATTTGAGTAAAAAAATAAAACAAATACATTGTTTGATAAGTGCTGATTGAAGTCCTTGAAATCCAAAAAAGTAGTGCTTGAAAAGTCCTTGAAAGTCCTGGAATTTCATTTTACAGAATCTGTACGAACCCTGATAAAGGTACAAAAGTGTTTTCCAACAGTGATGTAATGAAACATTGACAATTTAAGTTTGAAGGGAGTAAACCATATCATCATGCTTAACACTGAGAATTTGAATAATTGTAATGTGATGATCAGATGCAGATATCTAAATCAAAGAATATGGGCGGTTTGCGGGTGGATTATTTATTTTTAACATTAGATTTGGGTGACTCAAAGTGCACCAGATTAATGAATTTATCTTTAAAATGTAAAAAAATTTCTGTTAAAATTATGTAAAAAAATTTCCCCCTGACCCCCCTAGATGTACCGAGCTCCACCCACAAAAATAATGTGGGAAACACATTAGGCTATATAATGATCTACGAAAAATACTAATTTAATTACCTTATTATTAAAATACATTATTAGGATTTTACCACCTCCGCCTCATTTTGAGCCAGGGAAAAACCCTAAATCAAACACAACACCAGAGATGCCTGTCCACACACGCATCCTTTTAAAGAGGATGGAATGACATACAGTGTCAAATGCAGCGCTAAAGTCTAACAAAACTAAAATTCTGCAAGCACCCTTGTCAGGTCAGATAAGGTGAGAAGGTCATTCGGACAAGAGCGGTTCTGTGTCCTGATCTAAATCCAGACTGAAATTGCTCTAAAAGATTATTTGTGTAATAGAGATATTACCAATATTTCTGTAACTGACCAACCACAACCTGTTCGAAGACCTTTGCCAGAAAAGGTAGATTCGCTATAGGCCTATAGTTGCTTAAGTATCAGCATCACACCCAGGCTTTTTAGGAACTGGTGTGATTGACGCTGTCTTAAGGGTCAATGGATCCTGCCCAGTCATTAGAGAATTAATTATGATTACAGTAATGGAAGCTAATCTATCTAAGCTTTTATTATACTTGCAGAGCGTGTATGTGGTAATTTCCTATGAAATTATGGCACGACAAATGAATTCTAATATTAATTTTGATAATAATAATAATAATAATTGAATACATTAATTGGAAATGCCAAATCCTCTCAATATTGCCTATTGCTGATGCTTTTGATGATATCTCTGGCTATCGTCGATACACAGTATTATTGTCTATATCGGCATGACCCTAATGTACACTGTGCCAGTTTAATGTGTGCTGTGTTTCTCTTTTTGTTGTGTTGCAGCCTATGCTTTTGCTGAGCTCATTGATAACGCGCTGTCAGCCACAGGAAAAAACACGGGAATCAGGAGAATTGAAATCAGATTGGTGAGAATTCAACACTGACCCTCACTCTTTATTACAAACCTTAGTGAACTGTCTCAGTGTCAGTGGCATACGTTATAAAGGTGTGACTGGAAGTCATTTTTAATAAGACATTTCTGAAAAAAAACCAAAACAAAACAAACACACCCTTAACCAACAGAAACACACCCTCCCTTCATTTTTCCGCTCCCAAAATAATGAACAAAATGCAACACAGGCAACAACTAAAGATGCCGCATCAGACAGCTTGCTCAAGCATGGGTGAATCCACTGTTATTCAACAACAATAACACTATATTCTGTGAAACTAGCAAAACTAATGTTACTCACATATCGAACAGAAACGAAGCAACCTCGGCATCCATTTTCAGACCTTTCTGCTCTATCATCTATCAAAACAAACAAGACCCCTTATAAAGGAGTGTAACTTTTCTGCCTGAAAAATTTTTTTTTAGAAAAAAATATATTTAGCTATTTATTTTAAAACAGCCATGCTGATGGTCATGCTAATGCATTTGCCTGCATTTTCTCTGGAGTACCACATTCAAATATCAGATATTACACATTTTATTGTTATCTGAGAAAAATTTTATTCAGTTCACATTCAGTGAATTATGCAGTAATCTACTTTTTGTGGCACTTATTGCACATTGACCTACTATTAGTTTCCATGATCCAGATGTTTTGTTCTCTGTGTGTTTTTCAGCTTTTCGATGAGTCTCAGGGAGGACCTGCTGTTGTGGTGATAGATAATGGATGTGGAATGACATCTAAACAGCTGAACAACTGGGCCGTTTACCGTCTGTCAAAGTTTATACGAGAAAATGATATGTGAGCTACTCCAAAACTACTCATAATTCTATTCATGCTGGTACTTATAATGTTAAAACAAGGATATTTGCATCCAAAATGCCCTCTTCATATTTGAAATAACATCCAGCTGACCTGTGCTCATTGTATGATGCCTATTATGGGCCGCATTTACACTGCAGGTCTTGATGCCCAATTCCGATTTGTTGACTAAATCTGATTTTTTTGGATTACCAGCTTACATGTTCTTTTAAAAGTGACCCAAATTCGAATTTACCTGGAAAAGCTTAGGCCGTATAAGAAGTGAAAATGACGCAATGGACGCATACAAAATGATAATACAAGCTTTTTCTTTCCACACCATCTTTAAAGGTCAGCAAAACATTGGTCTCTTAAGGCGGTGAAAACATAGGAGAGCCCTTGGTGCAGCCTGGGCGAATGAAGCAATGATCACTGCTGTAACCGCTGTGGTTTGTGTCCACCTGAATTGACGTCATTCGCCACCATTGGTTTATCCGATCTGTCCGCTTACATGGCAGACGCAAATCCGTGTATCCGATTCAGATCAGATTTATTTCCCCATATGAATAAGGCCTGAAACCACTCTGAGAATATTGGAATCCATGTGCTTTTTTTCCTGCTTACACGTTCATGGGTCATATCCGATCTATACCACAGTGGCAGAAAAAATCGGAATTGGGTCACTTGAGCCATGTAATGTAAATGCGGACATAGATTCAAATACTAATTGTCTTATAAAGCTTGCCTTGATAACCATCAGCTTTTTTTCTCCTCTTTGTTGTTGACATAGCGAAAAACCCGGTTATGTGCGACCAAGTCCAGTTCCACGCAGTCTGAACAGTGACATCTCATATTTTGGAGTCGGAGGCAAACAGGCCGTGTTTTACATTGGCCAGTCTGTCAGAGTATGTTTGCATGCATTTTTTTCAACAAGTATCATACTTGCAAATTAATACAGTAGATTTGTTACATCCCTTTTCAATAAAGCAGAACAGATATGTCCATTAAGGAATGGCAAATTAAAGATTTTTGTTAAAATGATCCATAAACCAGGTTGGATTAAGCGGTCTGATCCACATATGTGTGTCGTTTTCAAGTTTTGTTCAGCTCAAGCCCACTGACTGTCCACGCTTGAGTTTTGCATTATCGTGAATGCTTCAGTTAAAATCAACCAGGCAAAGTTACAGTTAAAAATAAGAGTTTTATTTTGCAGTGTAGATGCAAAGTTTTATAAATTGTTTGTGAGAGTTTGCATGGACAGTCAGTAAGCTCACGCTGAACTTGAACAAACCATGGGGTGTTTAAAACAGGTAGTGATTTTGCAAATGATTGGTTAATTGTTTTTTTTATAATTTACATGGTTTATTTAAGGAATAGTTGACCTCATTATTTACTCGCCCTCATGTTAGTCTCTGAACACTTATGCATCTCTTTACATAAAAAAAAAAAAATGTTCACAGTGCCTCATATGGCTGTCAACCTCCAAAAAGGGGAGAAACACCAAAAAAGGGCACTATAAAAGTTGCATAGTAGTTTGTGGCAGAGGTAAAGATTTTGAGTTAATAACCCTTTTGTTACATGTTAAAATTTTTTAATGAAATATTCTTGTAATGTGTGTTTCAGATGATCAGTAAACCTGCAGGCTCTCCAGATGTTCATGAATTTGTCATGTCTAAAGACGACTTTGAGCGCAAGGAGTTAAAAAAGGAAGATATTTACTCTGGCTTCATTAGAAACAGGAAGGTGAGGGAAATACAAGTCATCTCATGTCATTTTTGGCTCCTGGATTTTGTTTTTAAATATATGTGTGTGTGTGTGTGTGTGTGTGTGTTTTGTTTTCTTTTGCAGCCTGGGGATTGCTCGCATGTGAATGTCAGCAATGAGCAGTTTCTGCAGTCTATTGTGATTGAAGAAGATGGGAAGGAGAGTTTCACTGCAGTTGTCATCACTGGAATCCTTCCAGAACACGTCACCTACCTCAAACAGTATTTCACTCTGTGGACCAGAGAGTTAGCGTACGTCCCAAAAACTAATACACAAACTCCTCCTTTAGGGGGTATTTAAACCACACCATTATCAATTAAAAACTGAAAACTTTTTATCCGTTCTGGCCATTCATTTACATGAGAGTGGCGTTTTGAGTCCTGAAAACGCAAGTTTTTAAAAATGACTCTCTTGGAATCTGCAAACAAATATCTGTTATGAGCCAATTATTTTTAATGAAGTAGTCTCAAACTCATTCAGTTGTGTGCAAAAAACTAACAACTACTATATAATAATAGTACATAGTTGATGTGTCCTTAAGAACTGTGAGATGTGCATCAGTTCTGTATTAAAAGTGATGTACACACAACAGTATGCACTACTCAGTCGTCTGCAGATGGCAATACATGGTGCTTCTATAGGTAGCATTTATTTTTATTTATTTCGTAACACTTTACAACAAGGTCCAATTAGTTAACGTTACTTAATGCATTAATTAACGTTATCTAGCAATGAGTGATGCATTTGTTACAATATTTATTAATCTTTGTTACGATTAGTTAATTAAAATACAGCTGTTCATGTTAGTTCAAGATACAACTTTTGTCATCAACAAATGTAACCATATTGTAAATTAACAATTTTTGATTTATTTGTTTTATTGATTTTGTGCTTTGAGATTTCTGTGTCTGTTGTTGTTTGATAAACATTAAAACAGATTGTAGCTGGTTTATTAGGCAGCTGTCACTTTAAGAGTTGCACGGATCCAGTATACTGTTACACAACTATTTTCGTTCATTTAGGACATATGTTTACAAAGATACTTGGCAATATGGCCATTTTGACATTATTTTGTGTGAAAATGTCCTTTTAAGTGCAACAAAATTTGAAAGAGAACTCGAGTCGTCTTGCTCTTGAAAAACACATGCAAATGGTAAACTTTAGTGACGATGCACAGCACTGGCCCGATCGGGCAAGTGAAAATTCCGTCAACTGTCCTTAGCGTCGTTTATGCGGGCCCCTGGCCTTCAGGCAGTCATTATTGTCGAGCCCTGATAAAAGCTACAATTTATTTTGAAGGCAAGCCATGGGCCATTTAATACTGTTTGTTTTATTTCAGGCATACTTACCATTATTATATACACGGAGCTGATGGAAATGACACGAGAAAAAAGAGGAAAACTGACCATTCCTCTAACATTGACATTCAGGTATAGATGCTTATGTATTTCTGGCACCAAATGCATTGATCATTCAGTTTTTGAGTTCCTTTTATGCATCAGAATGACCCTGTTTTTTTGTTTCTCTCTTTCTGTTTTCTCAGATCAGTTTGTTTGAGCGTTCCACTCGAGTTCCCCGTGTGGTGAATCTGAGGGAGGTTGATAATGACATGCAGACTCTGTATGTCAGCTCCAGTGCTTCTACTTTTGAGTTTAAAGCCACCGGCGCTAGAGATTCCTTAGTGGAGGGATTGATCCGATATCACCCGTTCCTCTACGATCAAGAAACATACCCAGTGGATCCATATGCTGCCTCAGCAGGTATTGTAAATCAGTGACATTAATTCAATTTAAAGTTAGTTCACCAAATTTTTTACTTCAGTCATTAATTACTCACCCTCAGGTCGTTCCAAACCCGAAAGACCTTCGTTCATCTTCGGACCACAAATTAAGATATTTTTAATGAAATCCGAGAGCTTTCTGATCCCTCCATAGACAATAATTTAATTATCACTTTCAAGGCCCAGAAAGGTACTAAAGACATCGTTAAAATAGTCCATGTTACTCCAGTGGTTCAATTGCGTTAGTAGTTGATTTGATGTGATGTAAATTTCATCATCAGGATGGTCCACAAACATGCTGTTCCAAGAACAGTAAACAAAGCAGAATATCATACGCATTGGTTGCATGAAATGGCAGATCCGCTACTTTTCTTCTTCTATCCTTCCAAGCGAATGTCCTGTAAAAGAAAAGGAAAATGTACTGCACGTGTCAAACTCATCCATACTTTGAGAGCTGTGTAGACACGACTGTGTGTGTGATTGAGTGGAAAATTAAAGGAGCATTTCACCCGTGGGAACATTAATCTTTATTGAAAGTGGGTCATATATGTAATCGAAATGTAACATAAATTTTGAATTTGGTGCCTTCTTGACCGAGGAAAGACAGAAAGTAGCTTTAGGGCGCATTTGTATGGAAGACAACAACTCCCACAATGCACCACATTGCACAGCTCCGCAAGCCACTCCCACTAATTTTCACAACACAAACGTCCGTGTCCTTGTCTGATTCAGAGATTTCGTCCAGGAGAAATTGCCATCGTTGAAATTCTTTGCAGCAGACGGACTCCATCTCTGTGTCCGTAGGTGCACAGTGAGAGCACAGGCACCACCAGTCCGCCCCAGCTCGAGCCAGTCCGGGCTCCACAGCAGCCGCCTCCTGTTCCTCCATCAGCCTCAGCTGCTCTTCGCTATATTGCGGCTCGTAAAGATAGCCACGGACATCTTATTCGAGATTTCGAAATCCTCTTCTTCCATATCATATTGAGTACCTTCCGCCATTGTCGTAACTTCACATCTGGCTCCAACAGCACCTATTAGCTTAGCTTCCAAACAAGATGGCGGATATTGCTTTTAGTTTCTGCAAGTGAAGTCCCACCCACTGATCTGTAATAAGTCTGTAGCATGAGTGGGTCCCACCCCCTGGAAAAATGAGGAACGAGTGTTTGTAGTCTCAACCCCTCTACAAAGATATGGGACTTCCTGCTTAGAATAATGCAAAATTATGATTTTTACATCATTATAAGCAGGAACTGCAACACTGAAATCCGTATTTCTCCCGTCTCAGGGGAAAATGAGGGAATAATACACGACCATTCAAAAATATGACCGGGTTATGTATATGAACGATACAAAGCTTAATGCAAATGGGTGAAGTGTCCCTTTAAGTATATCCGGGTTTAAACAGAGCAAGACTGGGAAGAGAGGTGCTGCAACAAAGTAAAGTATGTGAAAAATAATGTGTTTTTTGAACATTCAAGCATGGAAACTGTACGAGAATTTACAGTTAAGACCTGAGGACCAGATATTTGACGAATGAAGACCAGGAGTCAGAGACATTTATTTTTTTTACTAAAGAATAGTTCAGAACACTCAGTACAGCAGCAATTATACTCTTAACACAGACCACTAAACTATGTCATCGCTTCAGGTTGGATGATTGTGATTGGTTAATAGAAAATATCCACATATGGGTTCATAGTCAGAAGCATATCTCCATTGATTTTCCGGATGACAACCAAGTTCCCGGTTTAGACACAAAGTGGCCCACTGAGGTCACGAATCTGAGTTTCTAGGCTCCAGTTTGTCTGTCACATTGTGTCTGTCTGTACTCGCACACACACACACAGTGGAGTTGATCGAGCTTTAGCCCTGATCAGGAAACTTTACCAAAACATATTGACAAGATATACTTTCTCTCAGTTAGAGGTTCAGACAGTTTTAGTCATTTATTCTCTAGTGATTAAAGTTGAGAAGTAAAGTAAATGCTTTAACTAAGAATTGGTCACGTAGGAGACAGGGCTGAGTGACCCCAGTGACCTAGACTGTCAGGGCCAGCTGGAAGAGTAAATTTATGTTTTAACATGTGTTGGGTGCTTTTCCCACAAAAAAAAGAGCGAGCACGCTGTTTCAGTGAATAGACATGTAATTCTATAACTACGTAAATCTCAAAAGCTTGTAAAAGTTATTCAAATCATTTAATATTTAGCAGGATAAATATTGATTAATAGGCTAACTTACAAATCACTCATAAGAAATCAGTCAAAGGATATATATTTCAGAATCCACCCCTTCAAAACCTATTCTAATAGACCCCAAAAACAAAATCAAGTCTTTGTAAAAGGGCATAATATGGCCTCTGTAAATATTTTCTGGTTATTTGGGACAGTAAGTTTTCATTTACACTTTCAATGTCTAGATTAATAGAGGAACAGCCATAAATCTGCGGTCATTGTAATGTTGGAGTAACATACGCATAAACATTTTGTCTTTGTTTAAATTGTAACTCCTGTTGTTTCAAAAAGTATTAGCACACCTCTTCAATGAACAGTTTACTGGTGCGCATACTGTATATAGACTTACTCTGTAATGCGTACCATAGAAAAATGACAATAATAATGCAGTAATAAATTATAAACTGTCTATTCCACACTAATGGCAGTGATGAAAGAGATGCTATAATAATAGCTGATTCCAGTTTGACTGCTAAGATAGTGTGCATACCAAGATATTTCTTTCTATATCGGTCTGTGTGGTTGTATTTTAGGTCCTTCAGAGGATGAAGATGAAGATTGTGTAGTTTTGAATCCCGAAGGCCGAGGCAAACGACCAATCTTTGAGTGCTTTTGGAATGGACGGCTCATTCCCTACACTTCTGTCTCGGAGTAAGTTTTCTTCTTTCTTTCTTATTCTTTATTCTTAAAGGCACACTGTGGAGAATTTGTGTTTTTGTCAAACAGCGACCCCTAGAGTCGCTGTGGAATACTTGCACTGTCGTAAATACCCCTCCACCCCCCCACCCTCCACCCTGTACACCGGTACCTGCGTAGGGCATGGAACAGGCACACATAGACTCCGAAGACATGATTATTGCAATTTATCATAATAGTTTGCAAATTGTGCTTGTTTATTTACAACCTCTACGTTAGGCTTATTTATGTCCTGATAATTATGTGAGATATTGAAAACTGTTCTCATGATAATCGCAGGAATCAACGTCAACAGCGTCGTCTGATATCCCTCAGGACTACGTGATAAATACACCTCACAACACCTGAGTTCAGCTGGCAAACTAGTTCGTGAGGCATAGCTAGGCAATAAAACAACGCAAAAAACACGTAAGAGAAACGAGTGTTTGTTAGCAAGTCTGTTAACAGCTCTGATAATCGAAAGCTAGCTAGACATATGTGGAAATTATTGGACTGGTCTAATTATCAGCAATGGATGAATGAACAGCATGTAAAAAAATGACATACTACAAGCAAGCGCAACAACATAGAATGCAAACAAGTTTACAAATAAGAGATTTATTTACTGGCCACTTCATGCGTTTTCTCAGATCGGATAGCTATCAGATTTATCAAAACGATTCTGTTTACACCTGGTCACATAAATGTGTTTTTGCGAAACGGATTTAAATCCGATCTTCAATTCTCGCGCTATATGCAGATTTAATGGAGTCCACGTCACCGAAAGCAACAGATATGAGCTGCATTTTATTGATCATCAGCTAAAGTTTCAAAATCAAAGACCGCAATAAGAGAGAGCAGTAACAGCCCTGGTAAGATCATTTCGTTTCTTTACTTTTAATGATGATGATTGTGTGATAAGCGTCTTACTTTCACTTTGATTTGCGATAGTTTGCACGTTGGCTTGATGAATTGATGCTCAGCTTCATCTGCGGTGATGCGTGTTCCAGCGCGTCGTCATATCTGGCAATAACATATAGCCTATAACACGCTCTCACACGTTTATTTTTTATTATTTATTTTTTAGCATTTTTGGGAGGAGTACAATTTGCATATGTGGTTTCAACAACCAGATGCATTTACACTTGTCCAGTTTCGTCTGGAATGCGTCTCAGATCTCCTCCTGAAGTGGTTTGAGCGATCGGATTCAAATCTGTCTTGAATGCGTTTCGGAGAGCATTTAAACCTGGTCTTTTCATGAGAAAACGCATGAAGTGGCCAGGTCTAAACACAACAGCCCCCATGACAAAAACATACGCACGAAAGCCGAAAACAAACGCTGGTTGGCATCTCACGTCCATAGACAGTATATAAACGCTCATGTCCGAATTTGAGGAAGTGGTGGGGGAAGTGACGTATGCCGTGAAGCAGTCGAATTTTGTAGTTCTTTTTGTGCTCTGGTTACTACCCGAACCCCGAAGTTACATAGTGCCAGTAAAAGCGATACAGACCCCGTCAGGCTCTGGCAGACGTGTCATTCAACCTATTGTAAGTCGATGTACCATCACAAGGGTCTTGGAAATATATTATGAAGGTTGAAAAGTTACACGGTGTGGCTTTAAATTCAATGGTCACGTTTTAACTTAAATTTCTGGATTGCTAAATACTTCTTATGGCCGTTTCATAATTTTTGTGTCAGTTTAATCTCTCTCTTTTTGGCCCATTTTACTTGTAGAAAAAAACTTGTACTTTTTCACTTTGGTTTGGAATTGGTCAAATGTGCATGGAAAAATATATATGAAATTAAGGGTCATGTAATAAAAAACGATTTGCCATGACAAGAATAAATTAATTTTTTTATAATATATTCATTAAAATAGAAAAGTTATTTTAAATTGTAATAATATTGCACAATATTACTGTTTTTACTGTGGTTTTGATCAAATAAATGCAGCCTGGGTGAGCATAAGAGATTTATGGATGGAAGGGGCACTTATTGATGGGGCTTTTGGAGTGATTGGGAAATGCTGCTTTACGGTACATTCACACAGGACATGTTCTTATGTTCAAAAACAGTTAGATGGGGTGGAATGTAACAGAGCAGAGCATTTAACTTGAAATGCAAATTCTTTGAACATATAGACCAATAATAAAAATAATAAAAAATAGTGCTTAAGGCAAACAAGAACACGTTCTTTACAGAAATATCTGACATCGAAATGCTAGAAAAAGCTATCAGAAAGATAACAATATTTTGAACAATTTCCTTTTTTATGTTCAATTTCACCTAACATGAATAACAATTTGTATGTGTGTTAGGTTTGAGTGGTGTAAAAGGCCTAAGAAAGCAGGTGCGGTGCCTTTTGAGTGTTATAACCGGATTTCAGGAGCTCTCTTCGCCAACGACCGATTCCAAGTCAGCACCAACAAACTTACCTTTATGGACCTGGAGCTTCAACTCCGTGACAAAGAGACCATTTTTACCAGAGTGAACAATGGCCAGGTACAGAAACACACTCCTGAACTCTGAAAGACACATGGTTTAACACTGCTTGCATGCACATGATTCAAAGCCCAGTATACACATTCTGATCTGTTTTATCCAGGAGCAGCGAGTGAAGATTGAGAGGGAGTTTACTATCTGGTTAAAAGATTGTCATGAGCGCTTTGATAAGCAGGTATGTGTCTGCTAGCGTGAGGGCAAGTATGAAAATGATGCAAAGAAAAAGCAGATGTAACTACTCGATCAGTGCTTTATGTATGGTTCCATTGAACATGCTTAATGTGCTTTTGCATTATAAATATTAAATATTTGGTGAGAAAATCACCCAAATCAAAGGCATTATATTTATTGTGACAGATGAAATCTTTAAATACAAGACATTTAAAAAAGTGGTTTTAGAAGTCATGTTATTTATTATTGTTATTATCATTTGGAACATAAGCCTATGTTCTCAGTAAATACAGATACAATTTTTTTTTTGAAGCTTCCATAGTTGTAACACAAATGAATTATACTCACTTACTCCCTTCATGTATTTAATTTAACTTTAGTAATTATAATAATATTCAGTATGAAAATATAAAATTTAAGCCCAAATACAAGGTTTGTGTCACTGTTTTGTCCTCACATTTAGATGGCAACAATTGATTGTCTCTTTGTGTGTCTGTGTTTTTGTGTCTTTATTTCTGTGTGTGTGTGTGTGTGTGTGTGTGTGTGTGTGTGTGTGTGTGTGTGTGTGCAGGTGATGTTTCAAGGATTTCAGGGTGTGATGACACGTGAGGATGTCCCGAAACGGCTTCAGTCACCCTGGGCTCAATTCAAAGCCATTAAGTGGGACGGCAAGATTTACAAAAAAGGACAATTAGTGAGATCTAGTAGTTTTTACATTTTCACACAGTCATATACAACACCAGTGTAGGGGAGTGACACTTTTAAAAAGTAATATGTTACAATGTTACATTACTCCCTAAAAAGTAAAATTATGTCACGTTAATTTTAGGGCTGGGGTGAAAATATTGATTTCTGTAAATCGATTCTCATTTTGATTATTAAATCCCAAGAATCGATGCGTGAATAAATGTCTTTGGTGATTCCATGTTGTGTGTTAATTTAATTTAAAGTCCCCCTGTGGTGAAAATCACTTTTAAATGTTGTTTAAATGTCTATGTGGTGTTTTTAATATGATTTAAGACAAACCATGTGCAAATTCATAAGTCAACACCATTGCTGAGTGTTTTCTCCTTAAAACTGCAGTGAATCAAAGACAGTCTCAAAAATCACAGTTTGAAATTGCTGGTGTTTCTGACGTAACAAAATACTTTTTAACCAACCAATCACGTCTTGATTGGTTGATTTGGGCTTTAGCATATCATTAACTATGTTACGAAGCAGGCGAGTCGCAAAGGTTATCCCGGTATATTTTTGATATGAAAAATCGGGTAGGCTGCATTTAGCAATATAGTGGGTGAATTATGTATATGATGTTTATTTGAGTGTTATGACGAACTATATACCTTTCTTCACTGACGTTCTGAGTTGTTCAAAGCTTTTCTAAGGATGCTGATTTTTTTTAAGGCAGCTGTCTGACTCTGAGATGGAGAACGGGAACATGGCTTGTGTAACATTAGCAACACATTATTAGCTGTTTGATAACATGGCCAAGTCAAAGGCTAATCATATTAATAACCGGTATGTGTCCGACGCTGTAGAAAGCGATAGATAAAACGCATTAACATTCTGAATCTTCGACTTCTTGTAGACAAGCTTGTGTGAGTGGAGACGGGGCTCATTTGCATATTCATGGATCTGTGTATACTGAATGAAGCAAGTGTGTAGAGTTACATTCAAGTTATTTTAAGGCATGAATACATTTTTTTTTCACAGGATTTTTTTTTTTTAAATATGTAACTGGTGATCAAAGATGAGTTTTAAGGGATAAAATGATTGACCACAGGGGGACTTACATTTTTTTGAGGTGTTTCACAAAGCCAGATTGTTCAGCTTGTGTCATTTCTGTTATGTTTATTCGCTATGAAGTAAAAAAGCTGAATGAACACCCTTTAAGAGTCAGGGCTTGTAAGACATCATAATGTTTATAAGTGTGTAGTTACTATCTTTGGTAACACTTTACAATTAGGTTTCATTAGTTAACAACATTAGTTAACTACTTTAGTTAACATGAACTATCAATGAACACTTCTACGGCATTTCTTAATCTTAGTTAATGTTAATTTCAACTTTTACTGATACATTATTAAAATCAAAAATTGTATGTTAACATTAGTTAATGCGCTGTGTACTAAAATGAACAAACAATGAAGTGCTGTATTTTTATTAACTAACATTAACAAAGATTAATAAAAACTGTAACAAATGTATTGCTCATTATTAGTACATGTTAGTTATAATACATTAACTAATGTTAACAAATGAGACCTTATTATAAAGTGTTACCGCATCTTTAGTAGTGTCAGTAAACAATAAATAACATGAAAATATATGTATTAGTCAGGCCATTTTTTTATTTTTATGAATCAGGTTGTATTTCTAGTGTTCTCAAATGTGTTTCTTTCTCATTTTCAGGTGAAATCAGTGAAAACTCAGCCCATCTTCTATGGCTCTATAGTTCAGTTCTTGCTTCACGGACACGTTGAAGATGATGTGTACGCCACTGGAGGACATGCCCAAATTGCACTGGTGAGGAAGGATATTAATTAATTTATTCACTTTTAGGAAGATTTTGTCCATTCATCCATTCACCCTCATGTCCATCCAAACCTGTATTTTTTCTTTTCTTTCTTGGACCACAAAAGCAGATGTTAGGCAGAATCTCTCATTTGTAAAGGAGAATTGTAACCCCAACATTAACAAAGTACCATTTATTAATCCTCAGGAGTGAATTGAGTAAAAAAAAAAAAAAAAAAATCATAGGCCAATCATTTTGTTTCATCTGTCCAATGGATGTCTCATCCAGAACTTCACTTGCTTGGATCGGTCACAGGAACGTCAAGCAATTCGGAGATGGTCTTGTAAATGGTTGACAGTGCTTTGGTAACCTTCATTCTTAGATCCTGTAATCAGCATTTTAATAATAATTTTTGTAGTTAAAAGAGATCCTAAAATGGCCTAGACAATACTGTATGTATCCGTTGTTTGTACTATGTAATGTTTGTACTATGTGTTTTGTACTTGTAAACAAGCTCAGAACATTTTGGATCTTTTGTGGCTTTTTTTGCTTTTGTACAAGTCTCTGTGATGTGTTTCTGTAGGAACCGAAGGAGTTGTATGATGAGCAAAGAATCATTCCCATCTTTAAGATCGACAGACAGGCCACAGCAGCATTCATTAAGGAACACATTGATAATGAGCTCACAAAGTAAGACTCGCCATTTATTCTGTATTTCACCTTAACAGTAAAGAACAATCAAGGAGGATTGTTGAATAAATTATAATAATAATTTTTTTTTTACCATAAATTATTTGGTATTATTCATAGTTATTAATTATTCATAGTTTTTACTTCTAAAAACAATTAATTGGACAGGTTTTTACAGAAAAATGACATATAATGCAATGTTAAATCATTTTAAAAAAAAATTCCACCACATATGGTAAGGTAACAGGAAACGCTTAACGCTTGAAAAGCGTGGACACCGTTATTTTTGCGGCTGACATTTTTGCATATGTATTTGTAGGAGTTTCCCTTTCAGATGCAAAATTCATGGGAGAGTGTATAAGTAAATCACACAACATGATTTACTAAGGTTTGCGCTAGTCAATTTACTGGTATTTGCACCATTATTTAACGCCCCCAAAAAGCATGTCTTAACCGATTTTGCGCTTGTCATGCTGCGATAGTTGCTGTCAGAGGAATCGCAGAGAACAGAGAGCGTGTGAGAGAAGGGAGAGAATTTCTCCTCTTGTGTTCGTTTATTTGGAATGCTAGAGGAAGACGTTATTTGGACATATCGTTCGCCAAGCCACGTTATTTTTAATTTGCTGCGCCTGTGGTGTTTGTAGATCACCCGCATTTTCAGCGGCTCTGCTTGTTTGCGACCCTACGCTAATTTGCACTGCTCTTGATAGATTGCCCTGTTTAGTAAATCTGGCTCTTTGTTTGTGATTTAATTACTTTTTCTTATCATCAGACTTCCAGACCAGTTGAGGGTTACATGGCCTGAGGGAAACGCTTGGGCTGAGAAAGATGCTCGTCCAGCTGGGACACCCATGGGTAAACAAACTCACACACATACAAACACTTTGCAGTGCTAAACTTACATTATATACTGTAGATTAGCCACAGGTAATAACCTTTACTTCATAAAACTCAAAATATACTCTCACAAGCCCATGCCCTTATCTTTTACCAACAGCACAACGTTTTTAGTATAAATCTGTTCTTGTCCAGGTCCGATTAAAGTGGAGATATTGAACAAAAATGGAGAATCGATGTCTCGACTGCCTGTGGCCGTCAATTCTAAGAAACTGAAAGTTGAACTGAAAGTCATCTGGCACTGTGAGTCACATTTATTATTCTTTATTATTGTTAGGAAACTGCAGGAAAAGTAATAGAATGCCGATATATGATCTCCATCTGCTATTAGTCGGCTGTCCAGCAGGTGGAGCAAGCGCATGTTGACGAAGACTAGAGCAACGGGTAGAGATTCATTCATTCATAAAAATGGATTTACTGAAATGGAGCAAGCAATAAGTATTTCTGATGATTATCAGGGCCTGTATATATGGAAAAGCTGATAAAGACACAAAAGCTGTGTTTACACTTAAAGGTGCTCTAAGCGATGTCACACGTTTTTTAGGCCGAAACATTTTTGTCACATACAGTAAACATCTCCTCACTTCCTGCTAGCTGCCTGTCCCCTGAACACACTGTAAAAAAACGTGGTCTCTGTAGACAGCCCAGTCTCCACAAACAGCAAAAAAACCAAATTGGCCCAGCCTGGACCACGAAACATGACAAACAGTGTTCCAGCCAATAACCGCCAAGAATGATTTGGGGGTGGGGGTTGGGGGGTTAGTGCGCATGCACATGAAGGGGTGTGTGGGGAGTGGAGGAGAGAGAAGCATGAAGAGGGAAGTTAGCTAGAGGAGAGATGTCCTAGACAACGACTAACGTTAGAATTATATTTTCTTGAATTTTGATATGGCCGAAACACGACCAAAGAGACGTTCCGATGAACAAATAGCAAAGAAGAGGGAAAAGGAGAAGGAACGCGCAAAGTCCCAAATTTACATCAGAAAAGCCTGTTTCAGGAAGCACGGAAGGGAGGGGGAGCGGACGGGATGAGGAGGAGGGAGGGTTGAGCTAGCCTCCGTTTTGTTTGACAAAACTTCGAACGTCAACAAGAAGTGACGTCACCCATATCGCTTAGTTAGAGCACCTTTAAGTATTCACAGTTAGTTTTGCCCATGTAAGCAGCTTTCTCTACCGTGAACAAGATTATAATGTTATTCCTCGATGCTGATGTACAGATCAAACGTTAAATCTGAGGTAGACAAATATTTCTCTTGTTTGTTTAGTTTCCTTAACTTGCCCTGCAGTGTCGCTTTAAGGGCATCCCATTTTATGAAAAAACAATCCAGCCTTGAATAAGAATTGTGGGGATGACAGTAAAAAGTTTAATCTCTGCTAATGGGGTGCAGCTCCCTCAAAATATTCACCAGACAGTGATTCGTACAAATATTATGTAAAGTGTACAAGGATTTACAGCCTAGGAACCGAGAGACCTAGGGTGAGGATTTATCCAAATTACCAACCAGTACGCAATTGAAATCACCCCCTAAAAATCCCATACTCTTACGAAGTTGGTTAAACTTTAGGACCACATGTGACAAAATTAGGACAGTCTATATTTGGAGCATATACAGAATCATACACTGCATGCTCGAGAATGAATGGGGTGTTTTTATTAATAAGAATTGCAGTGCCCCTACTATTTGATGTAAAAGGAGAAAAGTAAATTGGTCAGACACAGTCTCTTTTCAACTAATTGTGTTCCGTATTGGACAGATGAGCTACTTGTAATTAAGACAAAGAAAATTCTAACATTTCTCAAAAAAAGAGCGTATATCTATAGCACTATTACAAGACCTATGCCCTTCACATTCCAAGTTACTAATTTAAGAGCATTTTGCATACAAGAAATCAAGATGAAGTCAAATCAAAAGAATAAAAGCATACAAAAAAATACAAGTTGTCAATATTGGATACCAAATACAAACAGAGAAGTAACACAAATAAAACATACAACGAACCTAAAATACAGACCACGAGATTCTAGAGCTTTGCTCACTGCCCCGAACTCACAACGTTTCTGCAACAAGCCAGCTGACAAATCCAAATAGAAACGAAGCTCCGTACCGTTATGAGTAATCATCGTCTTCAGGGCCGCTTTCAGGATTGCTTTTTTGTCAGTGAACCGTAGAAAACGAACTAAAAGAGTAATTTTATACATCTGGACACAGGTCACATGTTAATGCCACTTGTAAACGCAGCCATAGTCTCATAGCGTACCTGCAGAATGCCGCTTAATTGATCACATAAAAGCACATGAATTTTATTTTTTTTAAAGGAGAAGTTCACTTTCAAAAAAACTTTTGCTGATAATTTACTCACCCCCATGTCATCCAAGATGTCCATGTCTTTCTTTCTTCAGTCGCAAAGAAATTAAGGTTTTTGATGAAAACATTCCAGGATTTCCCCCCATGTAATGGATTCTATTGGGACCCAAACGGTAGAAGGTCCAAATGACAGTTTAAGTGCAGCTTCAAAGGGCTTTAAACGATACCAGACGATGAATAAGGGTCTTATCTAGCGAAACGATCGGTCATTTAAAAAATAAATAAAAAAGTTTAAGTTTTATAAGCACAAATGTTCGCCTTGCTCTGTTCTGTGATGCGCGTTCGTGACGTCACGTAATACGCAATTACGTTGAAAAGGTCACGCTTGAAAAATTTCTGTCCTGAAGAAAATGTTCTTTTTGGCTTTTTAATATTAAAACACCCAGGATACGCACACGAATGGGCATTTTAAACGATAAACTGACACAAATACATTTGAAAATGTGTATATGGTCCTCCTTCCGCACATTTGTAAACACGTCAAGCGTGACCTTTTCAACGTAATTGCGTATTACGTGACGTCTTCAACGCGCATCACAGAACAGAGCAAGGCGAGCGTTTGTGCTTATAAAACTTAAACTTTTTTATTTATTTTGGAAATGACCGATCGTTTCGCTAGATAAGACCCTTATTCACCGTCTGGTATCGTTTAAAGCCCTTTGAAGCTGCACTGAAACTGGCATTTGGACCTTCTACCGTTTGGGTCCCAATAGAATCCATTACATGGGGGGAAATCCTGGAATGTTTTCATCAAAAACCTTAATTTCTTTGCGACTGAAGAAAGAAAGACATGGACATCTTGGATGACATGGGGGTGAGTAAATTATCAGCAAAAGTTTTTTTGAAAGTGAACTTCTCCTTTAAGACTGCATCATTATATTTTATATAACTATGTGAATCCAATGAAATGTAAATTGTTGTTATTTTGTATTGTTCATGTAGAATATGCTACTGAAATAAATAAAAAAAAATAATGGGCTTGCATCCTTTTCTTCCTTTAGCTCCTAAAGGAGATGTCGAGACTAACACGTACACTGGTGTGCATTCACCCAAATGGGAATACTGGTTCAAGACCATGGGTAAAAATCAGTGAATCATCACATATGTTCAGTCACATGACTTTTTCCACTCCTCTAAATTTATGACCATGTGCATGTTATTGTATTTTTACTAAGAAAGATTAATAAATATGGCAACAAATGAATTCCTCAGTCAGTTAATATTAGTTGATTCATTAAGGGAGTGTTTTTTCTTCCAGAGAATCTCAGTAAGCTTGGGATGTACACACTGCATCTGCAGACTATTCTGAGTGACAGCCAATCCGAAGAATGGGCTGGAAAAAGACTACCCAATTACACCCTCAATTTCTCGATTAAAGGTAAAACACACATTGGCCCTGTTTATTTATTTTTTGTTGTTAGGAGAAATTTATATAAATTACTTTTTGTTTTTGTTTATCATGATGACTATGAACTGTTGTTTTATGGAAAAAATTTTAATGAAAAAAAAGAAAAGAAAAGTTGTTAATGATGTGATTAACGATTAATGAATTTTCATTTTTGATCATCATTTAAATAGCTAAATTATTAAATATTCTGTTATATGAGTGAAGCATGGTTATTGTCGTTAACTACAACGTAAAATCAAAAAATCATTTTTGTTTCTAGTAATAAAATAAACATGAACTGAAACAAATAAAATGTAAAAAGACTTTTTTCAGTTAGTTATCAAAACATTTCTCATTTTCATTTTAACTTGATGTACTAAAATAACTAAAACTCAAACTGAAGGAAAATTTTATAAAAACTATATAGACATATTTTTTTTGTTAAATATTTTGAATGAAAATACAATAGTATCCAAATTATAATTAAAGTAACACTGGAATGAAGTAAAAATAATAATAATTCCTGTCAGATTCCATGTTTAATCTTTGTCTCTTGTCTCTGTGTTTCTCCAACAGAAGGTGAAGCAGTATCTTTTAAGCTAGGCATCGTTTCTTCTCCTGTCTACGTAGGAGTTCCCTTCAGTATTCCTCTAGACTTTAAGGATGAGTTTGAATATCCCACTCAGCCACCCTGTAACATTAAACCCCAGCTGGAATGTAGGTAGGTCAAAGTAGATACACACGTGCTAGAGTACATACTTTAGAAATGTCCTTGTAACAATGTTCATAGTTCAGGAAAAGAGGAGGCGGGAACCGGCAAATGATCAATGGAACTATAATTCACAAAATAATAGGGGTGTAGCGATACATACTCGCAATACAGAGTTAGTTTTATCCAAGAATCAGCTTATTGTATTTATAAAGTATACTTCACCCAAAAATGTAAATTGTCATCATGTACTTACCCTCATGTAATTTCAAACCTAAATTTTTTTCGTTTATCTTCCAAACACAAGCAAAGGCATTTTTTATGAAATCTAAGAGATTTCTGTTCCTCCATTTTAAGTCAATTCTCCTAAATCTTAAAAGATCTAAAACAAGATCATAAAGGCATCGTAAAAATAATTAATCGAGTGGTCTAATCTAAATCCATGTCTCCTGAAGAGAAGCTATGGGTGTTTCTCAAAACCAAGAATGCAAAGAACGGACTTATGTTCTTGGGGAGAACGCTCTTGCTAGTTGTCTCTTGGAAGAATGAACACACAAGTTGACGAGCACACAGAATGCTGCTGACAGTTTGAGACGATGTGTTCTTGCTGGTATTGCGCAATAATACCCCGCACAGACGCCGTCTGCAGTACCCAAACATAACGAGAATTATTGACGATAACAGCCAGGCTTTATCGCCCAAGCCTACCCTCAGCTCAAGGGATTACTCTACAACTGTACACTACAATGTCAACACAGTTGATTTCTCGCATCAAATGTTCTCAGAAGTGAATTTAGTGATGAAATAGCGTACGAAATTGTAGAAAAACGACTTATTGTATTGACCTGCCTCTCCTTCCTCGAATGCCGAAATGAATGCTGGGATATTTCTGCCGTCAAGTTCACACAAGTTACCAACCGATGCATCCTCTGTAAAATGGGCGTGTCAAGAACACTTCCGGGATTTTTAACCGTTCTTGCCAAAATGCAAACTTGTGTATTGGGAATGGGCCACAAAAGATGACGTTTCACAAGAACACAAGTACAGACAAGAACACAGATTGAGAAAGGCCCTATGGCTTTATATTATGAACAGATTTACAACGCGCATACTGTAATAAACAGATGTTCAAATGCGTGCGTAACGCGCAAAAACAACATGAGAGGGAGTAAATGAAGAGAGAATTGTAATTTTTGGCTGAACTAACCTAGCCTGGGAAAACCCAGACAACTTCCGGCAAATTTAGATTTGCTCTGCAAGTAGCCTGGTATAGCTCATTCAAGCCCATTTCTAATCCGTCGAAATCGCGGCACCAATCAGAAACGTTGAGGCGGGCTTTACACAATGACGATCGCTCTGATTGGTTTTAGGTCAATCCAATTGCGCCCAGATGCATTTGAGCGACGTGCACCAACTTTTAAATCAAATGCATTATTATATTCAAATTGCAAACACATGAGGACAGTCTCCATGAAAGACCCACTGGCAGATGAACGTGCTACAACATTTCTCTCAGAAACGGTAGGAAATTAAATTAGATTTAATAGAGGATTTTAACTGTGACAAGATGATTGACAGGGCAGTTTAAGTGACAGGATGCACGCGACAGATTCGTCCGATAAAGATGACGAAGTAGTATGTCCCAAAGCTTGCCTACTTTTTTGCTAGACATTCAAAAGTAAATACCTTTTCTTCACAAAAAGAGTACATACTTTTATGGCGTAGTGTAACTTAGGCGAATTGGGACGCAGCATATGGCTTTACACGATGACAATCGCTCTGATTGGTTTTAGGTCTATCCAATTGCGCCCAGAGACATTCCGTTGGTGACGCCCCTTTGGAAATGAGTTATTAATGAAGCTTTGCCAGACCATAACTCAGTTACTACTGAGAATGGTCTGGTTTTAACCAGGCTAGAACTAACCATTTACAGTTTGGGAATAGTTAGTTTGACACGCTTTCTTGAGATTAGAGCTGATCATCTGAAGCGAACACGTGCTGGAGCGGAGTGAAAGCAAAATTTAACTCACCACATTGCGTTTTTAGTTTTGGTAGTGTGATGATTCAAAGATTGTAGATTGTTTATTCTTCTCATATAAGTAAGTGCATTAATCTGGGCGGGTGGCTTTTCTGTGTAAAAGATATTCAACAAGTGCCTGCGTTGAAAGCGTAAGTACCGGTACTGCGTTAGAAAAAATTTTCAGAGTTTCAGTAATAGTACTACATTAAACTACTTTATTTAATGTTGAATATAATGTATAATAATGCAATGGGGCAATATTTGTGGATCCTGATAATGCCAAATGTCTGATTTTACCAGGAAAAAAGGGCTTACATTATTTATAGTCTATGAATAGAAGAATTCTTTATTTTCAGGTTCAGAATCATGAATACTTTTATTCTGGTGTCACCATTGTTTTACTGCTTGACCTGTTCTCTTTTAGGTTTCAGCTATCCTAATTCTAATTTCATAATATGGTTCAGTTTTATTGTTCAGTGACACACCTAGTCAATTGTTAATTACATACAGAAGATTCAATTAAATTTTGAATATTGTAAATTCTTTATTAAGTTGTATGTACAACAAAGTTATTGAAAATTATTAATTTCAGTTTCATTTTTTTACATTTTGTTCAAAATATTGTGATATGTATCGAATAGTGAATCCAGTATCGTGATGCTTATAGAATCGTGAGCTGAGTGCATCGATACACCCCTACAAAATAAACAAACAACAAAGCGAAAGTAAAGCGGCGGTTCCGGTCTGGTCCTCTCTCGTCCTTCACTGTTGTCACTCGTCCTTTTATCCTTCCAGAGCTCCTCCATGGGACTCGAGACGCTCATTAGCAGTCGCTCCACCGACCTCGCTCCGCTTTCCCGGCTCTCTGCCCTGCCCTGCTCATTACAGTTCTAACATTGTCTGACCATTGATTTACCCTTTACCAAGCCTTTCCTATTACTCTTCATTGCTTTTTACTGCTATTAACCAATGTAAGTCCACGGGTCATTAAAGTATTAAAAAGTTTTAAAATTTAAAAAAAAAATTTGATTCAAAATCCTGCTGTGTGAAAGTGTTCTGACTGAAAACTACATTGGTGAAGACCTACAGCCAATGAGAGAGCAATACAGGGCAGTGGGATGTTCATGGAGGAGTTATAGACCAGAATATCAGTATTTTAATAGATAAATTTACAATTATATCAAACAGAAACAAAGCACAAACATTTGCTTGACCAGCAGCACATTACAAAATTATTTATTTACCCACAACACACAATCCTTGCTCCCCTCGTCTCCCCAAACATTTCCTCCTGCATAATCTGTTTTTCTTTTTCTCCTTTTTGCTGCAAATCAGCGCACAGACAATTTGGATCGCAATCATTTTTAATGACAATTCAGTCTCGCGTGAGAACTCAAGTCTCACGCACGCGTTATCTTGCGTTATTTCCTTATAACTTCTCGCGTCTGTTTGGTTGTGAAACGTAGTTTGTGGACCTGACAGAAGTTGTCGGCGATTCTTCTTATTGTAAAGCCATGCAGTGTGAAACCTCCTGTCACTGATCCATCGTGCAGTGAGCACACACCAGAAACTGAATGTTACCCCAGATGGTCGTGCATTGTGAAAAGAACTGTGACCCGACTACTTTGAAAATCGTGCAGTGTGAACTCGGCATTAGGAGAAGTCACACTGCAGGACTGTGAGTCAAATCTTCTGACACTGCCAGAATTTCGTCAGAGATAAAAATTTGATCGCAGCGGTCAGTAATCGGCTGTCTGTGAACATGTCAAACTAACGTTCAAAAACTTTAGATTTTAGGACCAGAGGATTCTTTTAGGATTTGCTAAATTTGTCTCAGACGTCCAAATTGCGGCAAAAATCGCACAGTGTGCACCCGGCTTAAATGTGTTTGTAGGTGGCTACAGATAATTTTCTATCTTGAAATTGACATTTCCCTGTGTTTTTCTGATGATAAAATTTCTCTTTCTCTTTAGTTCACTAAAGTTGAGTTATGAAGGGATCGCATTCGGGACCACTTCTGTCATAAAAAATGTGAGGGTCATGGGAAAGATCAGTCGTCAAAGCAAGGTAAAGCAGTGTTTTACATAATTTTATCATTCTGGGCAAAGTATTTTACTGGGCAAATTTTATCATTCTAGGCAACTCTGTTAGAGATTCACGACCAATTCGGCATTGAAACATTTACTCAACCAATATTATCTGTTTGTATGAAGTGTTTTAGTTAAAGTGAGTTTGCTAATTTTAGCCTGCATTGTAACATTTGCAATGTTGGTAGTATATGTAAATGAACAATATTTACTCTTTCTTTGTGTTACCTGGACAGAGAAATTCAAGTTTAAGTGCATAGGTGCACGCATAGGTGGTCGACGCATGACGTCGTTCTGGCAGCTTGGTTTCAATAAATACTGTTGTATTAACTAGGAAGTTTTAAGTTTTGAAACTTACAGGATATTTTTTCTCAGAGAGTAGCCCTTCTCTGAGTCCAGAAAGATCAGTTCCAGCTTAATATTAGGCTGCTGTCTCTGTCAAGTAAGCCATAAGTGACTGTGTGTATGAGGATCCTTGCCAAGACGTGACATTTTGACGTCATTTTGCATTTGTCCATTCAAGGACAAATAGTTGAGAAAGAGAACAGAATTTGGTGTTTGCGTGCTGTCTGTGCTGCTCTCTTTGTGTGCACAGAAAGCAGCGTACGAGTTCAGAATTGAGTTCTCTATCGTGTCTTCATGTGCTCAAATGTTTTAAAATTGCTTGAATGTTTAAACTGACAGGACCTAAAACACGTGCAAATGATCAAATTAATCAAGCATAGTCAATGTGTATATAGCCATTTATGTTAAGTTATTCTACTATTGTTTCATGTAATTGACTGTGTGTTTGAAGAGGCTTGTAAGAGAAAGGAATGTCCTCAATCTGCTAATAAATAGGTTGAGGCCTAAACAGACTAAAAAGTAGTGGCATGTATGAAATGTACTGGTGCGCCTTGGGGGAGAGCTTATGGAAAACCATATGAAAGAGAAGACAGACTCTATACTGTAATTGCTCTGCAGACCAAGTTGGCTTTGTATGTTTGATAATGAAATCTGTCCTCTGGCATCAAATCCGCAGCAGACGCCACAACAAAAGAAGGTATCTATGTTTGTTAATCAAGAGGAAAGGGGTCAATCTACTGTTATTACTGTTAAGTCTCAAGAATGGTCAAGAATGTATTTTATGTACATATATAATGAGCATATTATTGCTAAACAGATGCATGAAGGGGTTTTGGAGAATGAGTGTACATTACTGGTCAAACGTTTCTACAGTAGACTCTTATGTGCACCAAGACTGCATTTATTTGATCAAAAATACAATACTATTTTGAAATGACTACAAATAAAAAAAATAACAATTTTATATTTTTAATATATTTTAAAAGCTGAATTTGTAGCATCCTTACTGCAGTCTTCAGTGCCAGTGGCACATGATCCTTCAGAAATCAGTCTAATGTGCCGTCTAATTTGTTGCTCAAGAAAATGAGCAAAATGAATCAACAAAAATGGTTTTCAATATAGAAAATAATATGAAATGTTTGAGTACTGTACCACTGCTACCACAGGGTTCTTTTAGGCTTTGTACAAGAGACCTTCCATACATTTGACTTGACATAACACCTGAATCTCATCAGTAACAGCATTATATTCAGCAAACGGCTGAAATTCAAACAATGCACATCCCCCATAATGCAATAAATAGATTAAATGTGTACATAAGACAAATTATGTGATAGAAAATGAGTCCCTGTTGAATAGTCTATATATATATATATTATATGTAATAATCATGTGAAAAAGAAAGTACACCCTTTTGAATTCTATGGTTTTACGTATCAGTACATAATAAATTAGGTAAATACAACACATTCAGGGCTCCAGACTAACTTTTCCACTGGTTGCACTGGTGCTACCAACTTTCTCAGTTGGTCGCACCAGCACATGATTTGGTCGCACCAAATTGTTTTTTTTTTACAACATTGAATTAATCAATGCATGCTGATGAATAGTTGTCCTAATCTGCGTACCCTAGTTTTGCACTGATGTAAAAAGACTGACAGTGACACAAGACCTCATGTTGGCAAAATGTTTTAATCTTTTAAATGAAAACCATTAAAAATAACTATCAAAAAAACGCCCCGTATGTTTTTTAATGTTTGATTGTATTTTATTTAGTACTGTCAATCGATTAAAACAATTAATCACACTTAACAATAACATTAAAGTTTTTAATATATTTTTATATTGTAATAATTTCACATCTCCAAATTAATGTAGAAACAACAAAGTATATTTTAAATATTTGATCTATTAGGTAGGAAATATAGCCTACATAAATTGAATAAAGTTATCAAACACCTCTCAGTCTTCACTGTAATTTTCTCTGACTTTTTCTTTGATTTGATTTTTTTACATTAATGTATCACAGAAGCGGGTTTATTAGGCTGCTGTCGCTTTAAGATCTGATGCATTCAATGCGGATCTGGATCTGACAAGCATCCGATGTTGTCACAACTCTTTGCGTTCATTTAACACTTTTTAACTAATTTAATACTGTGCTTACGAGGATACTCGACAAAGTGAACATTTTGGCATACTTTTGTGTGTTTTTGTCCGTTCAAGCGTGAAAGAGAACTCAATGCGGCTGCGCGCTGTCTGAAGCGGCATTCTGTGCGCATGAGTTCTGTGTGTGTGTGTGTATCACACAGAGAGGAGATTTACAGACAGCGCGCCACCAGTACAGATTTAAGTTCTTATTTTTGCGTTTTATCACGCTTGAATTGTTTATTAGCAATTGAATGAATGATAGTGTGATAAAATATTATAGAGCAGCCAATGGATGAAAGAAAAAATCTGATGCTGCATTAATTGCGTTAAATATTTTTAACGCGTTTAACTAAAAAAATGAATCGCATGCGTTAACGTGTTCATTTTTACAGCCCTAATTTTTGCATAATCAAACATAAACATATGTATTTGTTATATTCCTTTGCTCCCTGTCCGCACCTGTGTTCTCGTCATCAGTCGTGTCTGAGGCTGTATGCTGGCTCGTTGGCTTGTAATTCCTGAATTCCTAATTGGCGCGTTTCACCATCCGTGTGCAATGTGCGTGACGTGTACGTTCGTTAATAAATAAACTGCAAGTGTCTTGCGGAAGAACATTGTAGCCGGAGCTACTTCTTTCCGTTAATGTCTATTGCGAGTCACGCACGCACTGGGCAACTCCGCAGCCGAGCCGACCCCGGGATAAAATAGTCAGAATATAAACACTTATTATAGGCGTACCGTAGTGATTCGGGATAAGTCAAAAACACGGTTTGGAAAATGGATTCATGATGTACTCGTTCATTTTGAACATAAGTTACGGACTGCAGCAGCTGCTGAAACAACGGCGTTCTGTTGCGCATGCGTGAATTTAACTGAGTAGTACATGACCATGCACTCGCACAAATGCGACCACATACAATTTTAACTTGCACATTCTCAAAAAATGGTCGCAGTCTGGAACCCTGCAACACATGACATTAAACAGTGTCTTCATTTATTTAACAAAAATAAAGCCAAAATGGAGAAGCCATGTGTGACAAACTAAGTACACCTTATGATTCGATAGCTTGTAGAACCACCTTTAGCAGCAATAACTTGAAGTAATCGTTTTCTATATGACTTCATCTGTCTTTCACTTCGTTGTGGAGAAATTTTGGCCCGCTCTTCTTTACAACATTGCTTCAGTTCAGTTCTTTTTTTTTTGCCGCTTCTATGAGCCCTGCAAGATCTGACCTTGGGGTGAATCTCCCTAGCATTGTGTTAAACAAGAACAAATGTTTCTAACTTGAGGTACATGTAGTCGGACCTACATTAAAAACACTTTTGACAGTATGCAAACCAGCTCTCCTGTGGAAGTTTCACAGTACAAATTCAGCATATTAGTATAATTTCTGAAGGATCAATGAAGACTGAAGAGTTGGAGTAATGATGCTCAAAATACAGCTTGGCATCACAGGAGTAAATTACATGTAAATATGTTAAAATCAAAAACTTCTTTTAAATTGTAATATTTCACAATATTACAGTTTTTTGATCAAATAAATGCAACCTTACGGGACTTCTTTCATTCAAAAATCAATATGGGCTGCATAAAAGAATGTTACACCAGACTATTTCCATTTTAGAACTTTAAAAAATGTTTTTTAGCCTCAAAAGCCAGAGACTGAGAGGGTTTTATCACACAAAGATGATGGACGAGTGTTCGGAAAACCTCTTTAATAACAGTAATTATTTTTGCAGTGACACTATAAGCACAGAACTTGGATTTGCATGTGATATTTGTGTGTTTGTGTGTTTTTAACAGATGTACACAGTGAAGGTGCACATCCCAGGACTGAAGGAGAACAACCAGTCTCTTCAAATTCTTCTGCAACCCGGTATGACCAAAAACACAGAAACAGCAAGAGAAAGAAGACCTGTAAATCAGAATGTAAAATCCAGATGAAATTTATCTTCCAGGCCCGCCGCACACTCTGGTAGTGTTTCCGGATGAAGATGTGCTCTCTGTCGAGAATAGGACTCCAGCAAACTTAAGAGTGGAAGTTCACGATGAGTACCAAAATATCACCACTCATCCTAAACTCGTGGTCCGCTGCCAGGTAGAACTCATGAACAAATATAAAATAAATTATACTATCAAATTAATACAGACTCATGGTAATTATAGCTAAAAATCTACCCTCCAACCCTAAACCTAACCCTAAACATACCCTTTTCATAAAATTTCATTGTTAAAATTCTTTAAAAAACTGAGGAAAACAAACAGGATGACTCTGGTGAGCTGTTTGCATTATCACTAGGTGGAGATAGTGAAGCTTAAAAAGTGAGGAAAGTGAAGTAGAAGAAGAGCAGTACTAGTGAGACATCAGCGATTTCAGAGGGAGGGGATCTGATGACATCCCGAATGACTGTTTCGTTGTAGGGGGTGTAATTAGTAGGGGCGTGGTTTGTAGTACTGCGGGATGCAGTCTGACAGATTTGGAAAGTTCTGTCAATGGTGGGGAAGAGTTAATATAAACTTCTTGTTTATTGAACATTTATAAAAAAATCAATATCACATTTGCAATCAAGTCAGTCTCCATTTACATAGCGCTATCATGCTTATATTTATGAAAACAGCTCTCTTGCTCTTGTGAAATTGCTTAATTACATGTATATGTTATTATAAAAAAACAAGATCTCATAAAAGTACTGTTTTTCAATCATATCTTGAATTTTTTGGGCATTTGTATTAATTTTGGTGACTTTTTGACACAATCCCCCTTTAATTTCTGACCATGTTGGAGTGTTTGAATCGAGATCTTTTAACGATAAATCAAGTAGCTTTAATGATTGTATAATTAAACTTTTTAAAAATGTAATTAAAATGATTAAATTACATCGAATCAGAGTTAATTTGGCACAGGATTAAAGTTCGTCTTCTGATTGGTGCAATGTGTGTGTTTGTAGTTGCTGGGAGCCCCTGATCTGCCCGCGGATTTGGTGGACTGCAGTAACACTGGCTCTGGACTCATGCTGACCAAACCACTATTGCTGAAGACCGTAAACACTGAACAAATCCTCACTGCTAAGTTCAACATTCCTGTAAGTTGCTGCTTTTATCATCATTTGCCGTCAGTGTTTTGTCAGTGTTGTCTGATTTGACTGATATTGGAAGCAGATAATCACGGGCCTTTTCCATTAAAACAAAAATCTGTTTTTTTTTTCTATCAAAAAAATTATTTTTTACTTTGCATTCAAATTTCAGTGTCTGTTTTTAGTAATGGACTATTTATTCAGCCACACTGATATGGGTTTTGAGCTGCTCGATTACAGCAAAAATCCCCAAAAAATTGGTCAATATTGTATTCACGATTATTTAACACGGTTATGAGTGGGAGATATGACCAAACCCTTATATGAGTAATTTTTATTAACAATATATCAAGTATATATTTGCTGGAAATAAAGTTGCTATGGCAATTTTTTATAATTTTGATATCACAGCAGAATACTAGACTAACTAATGTAAGGAAAAAAGTTATCAAATTATTGAAAATAAATAAACAGTCAGTAATACAATAAAAAACAAAGTACAAACACCAGGACAAATACAATAGAAAAAAAATAAGAATGAAATAAACATTGCTTTAAGTTTTTCATGCAAGTCTATAAATATTCAGCTTACTAAATTAATAAAGTAAAACACGGCATAGCCTGCACTGAAAGAATTAATCTTGCTTTGATTCTTATTAAAGCTACTAAAGTCATTCAGTCAAGAGCAGTGAGTGATTTTCTTATTTTCTTTTTATTGAATTAACATTTAAAGCTCCAGTCCGTAACTTTTTTGGGTTCAAAATGATCCAAAATAAATTTTTGAGCAAGTACATAACCAGCCAGTGATCAAAACTATCTTCTTGCCTTAGCTTGATTCAAAACGGTAAGCTTGTAATAATGTTTTTAATTCCAGTGGTACTGGTGGATTTCCGCGGGAAATTCGAGCATGTCTCTGCGTCATTACGTCACATCTGCACACATAAAGAAGAGTCTCGGCTAGTAGGCTATGTTGCGTGTGAGGATGTTGGAAGTGGAGATGTATAGCCTTTTCTCACTGCACTTGATATAATTAAACTTATTAATTTGATGGCGGATCCAGAAAGGTTCAAACGACATTCACCAGTGACAAGATTCACCCGTTGTAAAATGCAAAAGACTTCGTTCGTACTTCAGAGTGGCTACAGAAAAAAAGAGACTGCAACCGGGCCATGTGAAAACAAAGATAATATCGGAAGGGCATTAAATGTAGTCACGCAATGCTGATGTTGTTAACACTACAATTTGAGAACAAAGTATAATTTGCGCGGTTTTACGTGCCCCAGTCCGAGGGAGATTGACAGTCATGTTTAGCTTCTTCCATTTTCTAATGATTGCTCCAACAGTGGACCTTTTTTCACCAAGCTGCTTGGCAATTTCCCCGTAGCCCTTTCCAGCCTTGTGGAGGTGTACAATTTTGTCTCTAGTGTCTTTGGACAGCTCTTTGGTCTTGGCCATGTTAGTAGTTGGATTCTTACTGATTGTATGGGGTGGACAGGTGTCTTTATGCAGCTAACGACCTCAAACAGGTGCATCTAATTTAGGATAATAAATGGAGTGGAGGTGGACATTTTAAAGGCAGACTAACAGGTCTTTGAGGGTCAGAATTCTAGCTGATAGACAGGTGTTCAAATACTTATTTGCAGCTGTATCATACAAATAAATAGTTAAAAAAAAAATTTTTTTTAGATTATGTCTCTCACAGTGGACATGCACCTACGATGACAATTTCAGACCCCTCCATGATTTCCAAGTGGGAGAACTTGCAAAATAGCAGGGTGTTCAAATACTTATTTTCCTCACTGTACATTTAAACACATTCAAATGCAGTTTAGTGTGATAGTGTAATGTTAGACCAAGTGAAACAGCGCTGCGTTACCTCACAAGTTTAATTTGTCTAATATACTGACCTGTGAGTAGTAATTCTGCGTGTAGTTCGGTAGAATGAAATGTCCATATTCCTTTATATCCGCGGGACTCGCGTCGCGTGTGGAGCTGATAGCTGTCTCTTAACAATCCCGAACTGCTTCATATCACAGTCATGATAAAAACATCGATGTATTTACTCATCCATAAACATTATTAGATCGGTCGGGTTGACGACAAGATCCATAATTCTTAGCAAATGTTGCATCATCAATCTACGCCTTTGTTATTGTAAATAGGTTAACGCCCCCTAGTGGCGAAAAATTCCATACTGTCCGTTTAAGACATAACCGACTGGGTTTACGTGAATACTCGCCAAGCCCTGCATTTTGACATCGCGCAACCGAAGCTCAAAATTCACTTTGCTTATCCATGTTCCGCTTGCAGCGTGCACAGAAAGCCACTTGAGGAACAGCGCAAGTACTCTTTTATGCATTTAATAATAAGCATGTCCCATTTTATGAAACTCACCTCACATGATTTTACTGATTTGCACATTAAGTTTGGGCTTTTAAGGAGGAACGGAATAGAGCACAATATTCGTTTTATCTTGATTGTCGTATTTTCATTTGTTGGAAGCTAATATCGAATCTCATTTTCAGTTAATCACAGAGCTCTATTATAAACATCATGTGATGATGCTTGCCCCTTTTTGTGTCATCACACAAAAAATATCAATAAATTATTTTTTTTATTTTTTTGGTGAATAGTGTATATTGTTCAAAATAAGTTTTCAACTAATTCTTGTAATTGTTTTCAGTCTCCTTTGCTCATAGTAAAGTATATTAACTGTTTAATTTGCTTAAACCGTTTAACTTGATATCCACATGATTATATTTATGTGCACATAGAACCATAGAACAGTGGCGTGTGTGGAACGTCAACTGCACATCTTGCCCAGCACACAAATATCTCGTTTGGAGGTCTACAGACAGGAAGAAGGCTCTGATGATGTCATGGTGCTGCAAAATTCAGAGCGCATTGATTGGACGGCAGGAGACACACTAGGAAACCTGCACTTCAGACTGTACGATGAGGGCAATAGACTGGTTCCTCTTCTGCCAAAACTTACCAGCAAGATTAAGGTGCAAGTTTGATTATATATTTGATTTGTTTTTTGTTTCATTCAGGTTTATTTCTAGAGACTGGATCTGTTTGCACTAACATACTATTGTACTCATTTGTGTGTAAGATGTGTGTCTTTGTGCTTGTCTTGCAGGTGAATTGGACCTCAAATTTAAATGCAGAAGAACTTTCTCAGGGAAGACTGCCACAGTTATGTGTCCCACCTCAAGCACAGAGAGAGCATTACTACAATGTGTCTTTCCAGGACCAGCACATGGTCAACATGTCATTCTTTATTGTGTAAGCTACACACATGTGCTGTTTATGACTGTTTTTCATTATATACCTAAATATTCTTGCAGAAGCATATCTCTATACTGTATGTGTCTCTCCAAAGGCCTCGTCCAGATGAGCCTGAGCGTTTGCGGGTCAACCTCAGTGAGTCGTCTGTCAAAATGGGCGAAATTCTGTCAGGAAACATATGTAAGTACCATCTATAGGTTTCGTCATAATTCATAATAATAATAATTTGATTTGCATTGACCGCCGCAAGAACCTCCATTGCCTGGTAGAAACATGTAATATAAAAGACTACTTTCAAATACATAAACAAATCTTACTGACCTCAATCTTTTGAACGTTAGTGCAAGTTTGTAACACAAATCTATTGAATGACTTCAGGCAACTTGTGATATAGCACTCAAGTTGTATGATCTACTGTTATGAAACTCTCCTGATACTTTATGTTGCTTTTGCTAAAGCATCAGACTTGGTTAATTGTAATTGAGTGGAGAAGAGTACATTGGTCAAAACTGCTTCTTCTATGATCCACAGATGAAAGAAATTCATGTGTTTGGAAAGCCTTGTAAAAAAGAAGTAAACTTTAGCATACTTTAAAAAAAGAGTGCATATCACGAAAATAATATATTTTACATTCAGTTCACACTTAAGTGTATTCTTAATTATAAAACTGTTTGTTCCAGTCCTTGATTCTGATTGGTCAATAGCCAATATGTCAATAATGTTTTCAGACACTTGATTGCATATTAATTGCACTTAAATAAAATTGTATTATAGTTTAAATTTATATTTAATACAATAAGTTGAACTTTAGATTGCCTTTTGACCCACTTAAGTTGTTAAGTACATCTTTATATTATGTAATTTCATAATTCTATTGTCTTGTTTACTGCCGAATGTACTGACAGGCATTTATGATAAAATAAAGTGTACTTTAATGTAATTTCTATTAAAACTAAATGTGTGTCGCTTAACAGACACTTCATGTGTAGATCAATCAGAAGTTTTGTGATTGTTAAAGAAGATTAAACTTCTATTTCCCTCTCAGATGTAGAAGTGATTGATCAGCACGGGAATAAAACAGACTGTCTAAATGCTGAAAATGTGAAGACTTTGAGTGTGTCTGCGGATGACCTGGATAAAGAAACTCTGGTCGTAGAATGGCAGGTAAACAACCACAGGCACAAACAAATGGACATTTTTATCACTAAAAATGACATTAAAACAAATCAGACTACTTCAAATGCGAAATTGTTGTTTGTATGTGTAATACAGGGTTTGAAATTAGCACCAACCAAATGCGGGTTAATTTTCTATTTGTCCAGTGAATTTCGCAGTGCCATGAGTCACTTTGCCTGATGATTGTTTTATTACATCTTAATTATTTTAATAATTATTATTTTTGAATTGTAAAATTGTATTAATTATTTGTGTTTGTATCCTGTGGCACAGAGAACCTCTGAGTTACACCACGTACAGTAATGAAACTGTAAACACTTTTTGGCAGAGGTCACCTTTGTTTATAGTTTTAAAATTAATTATATATTTGACTTGTAGTTTAGTTATAGAAACTTCTATAACATAAATTGTTCTTGATTTGCATTCTGCCAGCCAATCACTTTGTGTACTACATGGCATGAGATTAAATATTTTTTAATATTTTTAAAATAGTTTTATGCATTTATTTGATTGCCACCATTTGTGACTATACATTTGTAGAAATGTAGAAACAAATAAAACCGACAACAGTATTTTTGAAAAAATTGAAACATTAGACCATTATTGTAAAAAAATTTTTAAAAAAATACATGTACATACTTTTTGATTATTAAAATTGAGTTAAATCATTAAATCCAGTAATATTAAAATGGAAAACACGGAAGTTGGGGGAAAAAATAAAACTCAATTTATGAAACGTACATGAAATTTATTTTTTGTAACGTTTTTAATACATTAATCCAGAATAAACAAAGTCCCTTTTAAGGAAAGTCTGTTCACTCGGCGGCTTTATTTGCAACTCCTCCGGGCAACTATTTCAGGCATCCATGATCAAGTCCTATCTATTTGAATAGAGGAATCCTGAAATTTCAAAAATTGTTTGCTGAACTCACAATTAAAGGGGAAATTGGCAACTATTTCAACTTAATAAAGCAGCCAGTACGCACGCGCAGTCCTAAACGCAAGTTTCAAAACACTGACTGTTTCTATAGCAACCGGAAGCTTCTAACGGCAGCTGCAGTGACCAATCGGCGATTGGCTCTTTTTTTTAGAAAGCGAGATTTATTCCTCCATGTTGTCTGCTGCACTTTCTCCCATTCATAAGTAATATGAGTGCACTGTATTTCTATCTTTAAGTCTTAAAAAATCAAAAACAAACTGATTTTTCTTGCAAAAATGTACGTCTTTATTTTTTTATTTTAGCATTTCATCTTTTATTTTTTTATTTTAGCATTTCATTTGTATGCCTTTTTTTTCAGGCCAGTACTGGAAAATTGTCCGTACGCGGTGTCCGGTTCAGGACAGGATCTCTTGGCCCAAAAAAGTTGTACTTTAAATATCAGGACATGGAGGAATTTGTGCGGATTGAAGTTACTGCGGGACATCCGGCAAAGATAATTTTACTGGAGAAGCCAGAGATAGTATGTCACACATTTGAAATGCAATAAAATAAATTCATGAATTCAGAATATAATGCATAATAATATATTTTTGTATTCATAATACAAAACTTGTCTCTTTAGCCTTTCCAGGTCATGAATGGCCATGGCTTGGACACACCATTGGTCATGCAGCTGTGTGATAAATGGGGAAATCCTTCACCAGATCAGCGGGTTGAGATTGAGATGAAGACTCTGTACTCAGAGTTAAAGGTACAGTTGAGGGAAGGGAGGCTGGTGGATTTGTGTTGACAAACATTTATTAAGTGTGCTTGCTGAAAGCAGCACACTTATTGTTCTTCTTAAGTTTTCTTCTTATTATTAAGTGTGCTTGCTGAAAGCAGCACACTTATTGTTCTTAAGTTTTCTTCTTCTTCTTCTTCTTCTTCTTCTTCTTATTATTCCTGGGAGAAAATTTTTGGCCAGCTCCTGCGCCTAGGCCTTTTGAGACAGAGACACCGTTCCAACTTTAAAACGTCCGGTCAGTACTGGTGTAAGTTGCTCGCGAAGATGACATCACGAGTCCATGTCGTTCGTCCGCAATATTGGATTGAACAGAAAGCGAAACTAAATTTTCACAGGTCACAAATTTGGTCCGAACTTTACGAAACTGGACGTACACGATCCTTGGACCAAGCCTCACAAAAGTTACTAGAAGGATTTTTGATTTTCGGAAGCGTTTGCCCGTCACAGCCAAACGAAACCAACGGTGTAGTCGCCAAAACAGGAAGTAGTTCATATTTCAGGAACGCTGTCACGTATCGAAACCAAACTTTGTACATTAACTCGAGACTCCAATGTTGAGGATGTACAAGATAAAAAATTAAAAAAAAACATTCCAAAATTTTACATCATTTGGCAAACCCCCCCCCAGCTATTTGGCCAGCTCCTGCGCCTAGGCCCTTTGAGACAGAGACACCGTTCCAACTTTAAAACGTCCGGTCAGTACTGGTGTAAGTTGCTTGCGAAGATGACATCACGAGTCCATGTCGTTCGTCCGCAATATTGGACTGAACAGAAAGCGAAACTAAATTTTCACAGGTCACAAATTTGGTCCGAACTTTACGAAACTGGACGTACATGATCCTTGGACCAAGCCTCACAAAAGTTACTAGAAGGATTTTTGATTTTCGGAAGCGTTTGCCCGTCACAGCCAAACGAAATCAGCGGCGTAGTCGCCAAACAGGAAGTCGTCCATATCTCAGGAACTCTGTCACGTATAGAAACCAAACTTTGTACATTAACTCGAGACTCCAATGTGAGGATGCACAAGATCTGATTTTTTTTGTATTTTTTTTTATTTTTTTTATTTCAGGCTAATTGACAAACCCATTTACCTATATCTATGCAAAAGTTTCACCTCACACTTTTAATGTTAATGCATTTAGACAGTAGGTGGCACTGTTGTATTACATTTCACAGAGCTGCCAAGTCAGTGTATAGACTGCATTCGTTTTTACTAGGTTTGTCTTAATAAATGCAGGGCCTGAGTTTCGTTTTTTGCATCGGTCTAATTTAATCATCTTCATTTATTAATATATACAGATTTGTATGCATGAATTGTGCATTTCCAGTTCTCAAAACAGTTAATAACAACAACAACAAAAAAACTTTATACAAAATACATCATGCTCTTCTTCGCTAACCGAACAGACAATTCATTGTCTGTGGCTGTGTTTGTGCGCACGGGAAATATGCTGCGCATAACAATAGAAAACAAGGAGAAATGCGCAGTCACATGCTCAAACAATCAACAACGTCGCTCTAGAGGTGCGTTGTGCACTGCGAAGTGGACATCACAGGGTATTACGCCATCTTAAATGAGATTCCAATCCGAAGGGAGCGAACATGTTCAGTTCGAAGGGCACTGCGCACGGCATAGGGAATAAGGGAACATCGATACATCACTTCACAGGAAGTGGAGAGCGATGATCACCCAACTGTCATTTCGCGCACCACGTCATCACCAGTCAGAACGGTCATAACTAACGATGGAGGAGTTTACGTATGTGTAAGTATTCATACATTTCGCCATTGTTATACAAATGACAGTATTTTAACGGTTATTGTTGTGAATATTACATATACTACTTTTGATGATTATAATTTACCTCAGTGAATGCAGCCAGCTTAGCTAGTTTGTGAAGTAAAGTGATTTTATTTTAGGTAGTTGCAAAATAGTGCAATATATAATTGTAAATATATAATATAATAATAAAAATTAAAATATGAATGTAGTCCTATATATATTTATGTTATATCATAATCTGCGCGACCCCGTCGTTGACTTTCTTTGATGACGTTTGCAGGGCATTTCAAATGAGCGGTTATTGTCAGTAAAGTCCACTTCAACTGATATACCGTGCTCAGGGAGTAGGGGAGCAGTGAACACTGCGTATGGACCCTGTCGAATGGAACGCACATTAGATGTGTAAAAACAAGTGGAAAGCGCGAGCGCGCCGCTGTCTCCTTTCCACAAGCGCTTGCTGTCCCGTGGCGTCTGTCGTTGCTATGCAACCATGAACTGCACTCTCCATGATGACAAGGAAGTATCAGCAAAAGATTAATTGATTTCTAGCCCTTGCATTAGCTTTACTACTAGATATATTTATGGAGATGAAAAATAATAAGGCGCCCTGTACAGCGATGATCAGCTGTTCGGCTGAACATTCAATGTTGTTATGCTGCAAGCTGATCAGTTGGTTCGTTGCTGCCGCGCTCTATCACTCGCACACCATAAAGAGCAAATTGTTTTTTAATGTTTCAATTTAGTGATTAAAATGACATAATTTGGAAGCGGATCATTTCTTCACAAACAGCTCATTATGACTCAGTGTTAGAATGCTGCACCTACACACGATAGTGTGAATAAGATCAGCGCAATGCAGACCACTGCATTGACAGCGTGATATGATCTGTCTATGGCCAGGGCTCAGCGGAAGACAGAAAATGCCGGTCCAGCGCTGATTGAGGAATTAAATTCGAAAATAAAAGACAGTTCGACATCTTTTTTCTCGCATCTGTGAATTTATTTTTTAATCATTTGCTCTGAGATGAAGCGAATATATTTGTGCGGGAATTTCTCGCACTATAAAAGCTAACCTTGTGGGAATGGTTTAAATTATGCGCAATCCCCACATTTCCGCACCAAAATTCAAGCCCTGAATAGGCAGCAGGATGTGTAACTCTAGCATATGGCGCATATGTCATATAAAGTTAGGCAAGGCCAAACAGCGTTATCCATGTTGTTGCGATTGCATCGCTAGAATAAGCTAATAGTGAAACTGATAGCGTTTTTCATTTAATTACAATATGAGGACTGACGGTAGGCTATAAAAATCAGCGTTTCTTTGTAGGTGATGACAACCATCTTGACAGCAGCAATCAAAGCATCGCTAATTACGGTAGACCTTAATTTGAGATAGTAAATTTGTTCCTAATCAAAGGGAACACTCAACCACAGAACAGCTGGGTGAGTTTTGTATTGGCTTATTGGATACAGTAAATTAAGACTGTCAACTTCTTTTCAATACTATTTCTTCACCTAAAACACTCCCACTCTCTGCTGTATATTCATAACCAATTATTTCAAAACCAACAACCAAGCCACATAAACAATGCCATTGGCACTAGTCTACATTGCAGACATGTCTCTTAATGCACATAACTTTTCACCTTTTTGCACAATCTTGAAAAAAGTACTATTGTTGAAATTCTCAGATCAAGCAAACTTCAACGCACCCTTATCCACTACCTGCTAACGTTAGTGCACTGCACCCGAGCAAGCACACTTTGCAGTTCCCCCGGAAATGCATTTTTCTAGTTTTTGACTGTTCTTGGAAAGTACTTTTTTTTCTGAACATACAGTATACAACAGAGGTGAGTAAACCCCTGTGCAATATCACTAAAATGCCAAAAGATACAAAATTGTATCACCTCTGTTGACAACTAGAGTATTTTCTCTAATTAAAGAGGCTACATGCAACTTTTTCCCCAAAATAAACGTAACAATAGCCTTTTTATTTGACCATTTATGACTCAAACATCTCCTGATGAGCATACTGACACCTTGTCAGCTCACAGTGGGTGCACCTATAAGCCTGTATCCTATTTTTCCTATTTTCTGTCGGGTCGGATTTTTCGCGCGCTGTCTGCGGATGTGACGTCAAGCGCGTTCATGTTAAACGTTTCAGATCACTCTGCCACCACCGCTAGTCAGCAAACAAACTTAGTTTCTCAAACAATATATGTATTTGACTGTTCTTACCTCTGTAAACATAATGTTGACTTCTTTGCAGCGGATGACTTGTGAAGTGTGCACGTACGAGAGCGAGCAGAAAGGAAGAGCAGTTCCGTTTTTTGGCCACAGGTGTCAGTCGCGAGTTTAAATTTCAGAAAATCGCATGTAGCCTCTTTAACCCTCTGAGGTCGACAAACGCGCCGACGCGTTTTGCCGGATTTTCTCCACATTGTAGCACTATAAACTTAAATTACTCCATCATTTATGGTCATACAGAAAAAAGAAATATAAAAAAAGAATCTGTGATATTTCTCCTTTTGTATGTGTCCACTTACAATCAAATCAAAACATTGTGCTTTTGTAAAATAAAGAAAATAAACAGGGTGTGCGTTCTGCCTCTCCGTCGCGGTGAACTTTTTTTTCTTGAGCACGTCTATAAACTGAAACAAAACTCAGCGAATACTTGTCACACATTTATGAGCCATATACCTTTATAAACATTTAAGTGTGTACTTTTAAATGATCGGATTCAAAACGAAAACAAATATTCTCTGTTTAAGTAATTTGTATAAAACCAACAAGATGTCCAGCTTCTCAAACGCTTGCTCATTACAGTTAATTTGGCCACGCCTACTCGCGCAAAAGATATTCACATGCAAATCTCCACATGGAACGCGAACGCGCTCGTTACCTCAACAACAAAACACTTCACTTCACTTTTCGTCGAGTTTGAAAGACGTGCCTGAGCTTACATTGGATTTAGGCTACCTCAGAAGAAGAAGAACGCGATTTGAAGACAAGAAAGATAAGGTAAGAAATTCTTACATAGCCTAGTTTGTTATTGTTGCATAAATGTCACGTTGCAGCTGAACTGTTGCTAGATATATGGGGAATATTATAATATTTAGACCCGTGTTTACTGTGTTTGTGGATATCTGCTCAAACATAGATATGTTTATGGTAACCATAATGTTTTATATTTGAGAGTGATCGCGTTTGAATGTATCATATTTTGCAAGCGATCGCGTTTGAATGTATCATATTTTGCAAGCGATCGCGTTTGAATGTATCATATTTTGCAAGCGATCGCGTTTGAATGTATCATATGTGTTTACTGTGTTTGTGGATATCTGCTCAAACATAGATATGTTTATGGTAACCATAATGTTTTATATTTGAGAGTGATCGCGTTTGAATGTATCATATTTTGCAAGCGATCGCGTTTGAATGTATCATATTTTGCAAGCGATCGCGTTTGAATGTATCATATTTTGGATGAAAGCAAAACGCACCAAATGGCTTCATGTTTTTATTATTATCTCATTTCATATCATCATAACGGATGGAAACATTTGAAGTAACATGATAATCAATATATTTTTCTCTAGCTTCTTTTGGAAGATTTATAGGCTGCTATAGGTTATTTATTGTTATTATTATTTTATCCGCACTGCGCATATACCTTATGCCTACAAGGCACAACAAACCTGGTGTTCATTATATTATATATCGTTGGAAACGTGTGTGTGTGTGTGTATTCTGTGAATTTTAAAAAGGAATTTTAAAAAGCAATTTTAACCAGAAAAATCTAATATTTATTTCCAAAATCGTGCAGGCCTTTCTCTTGATATCAGTATGTTCACTTTTTTTTTTTCAGGTCCCAGATGCCACTGAGGACTTCAACATTCACATGAGTCTCAGTACGTGAACATGGTAAAGTGAAAATCTTGGAAATGAAAGGTATGTACAATGTTTTTAGGAATGGCACAAAGGTCTCTGTCTTTGAAGTGCTTTTTTGGCATTTGTTGTGTATCTTTGGATTATGTTGTGTTGTAAATAAATCCAAACAATTTAAAAGCCATTATTTTTTAAATCTCCTCATTTACAGTATTGTGCAAGGTTGCTCAGAATGATAGGGGCCTGATAGCTCCTAATAGGGCCGTTAGGGGAGGTTCTTTGTCTTTCTCAGGTGAGAAAAGCTTACATATTAATGAGCTCTCGCATAAGGCTTTTTCACACAAAACACGTCGTAAAATTTTTAAATCAATATATTGTCTTATCTGAATGAGCAGTCAGGGTGATTTTCACATAGTTTTGCAGCAAATATTCTAGGCTACGTCATACAATTTTCAAAAGTCTTGTGAAGAAATAATCAGTATGGGTTTCATGGCCTTATTTCAGTGAGAATTTTTTTTTGTATTTTCAAAAACCACGCATAAATGTCATTATCTCAAAACTACAAACTTTTACATACATGCTGCTGATATATTATTGTAGCAGAGTTTGTGCTGAATACAGTGTAATTAGACTTTAGCCATGAAAATGTCACAAGTAACAGAAATAACCAGAAATGTCAGAGCATGTCAGAACACCTCCAGGGCCCAGAAAACAGCTCAGACCTCAGAGGGTTAACAATCAAAAAACAAATGCTTTAGAAAGACTATGTTGAAAATACAGGCCCCAAAGTAAAAACTCAATGCAAAAAATGTGATTTGTGATCACTGACATACAATTCACTATGTCTGATCACTGAAACCTGTGATTTCCTCATTGCATGAATGTGAAACATAAAATTACCATCACTTTCTAATTTTTGGACTGTTTGCATTTCTGCGTCATGGCTTCACATGAAAAAAACTAATCAAAACAAAAGTTCCTACAGAGTAGGACCTGAAAATCTAAACTGAGTTTGTATCTTAACATAAGAGCTCATTCCCTACTGATCAACCTGGATGTAATGCAATTACTGTATTTAGGTGATACAATTTTTGAATCATTTTTATTTTTCTCTTTCAGATAAAATCCTCAGTGATGAGTCAGCCTGTAGATTCAGAAGGAAAAGCTTGCTTCATACTAGAAAGCATAAGTGGTCCAAAGTAAGTACATATTTAGCTCTATGAATTCAACTTTACAAATTTCTACAGCTTCTAACTGATCAACATGATGATAACCTGAAAAGCCAGTTCAACACATCATTTACTGAACACAAGCAACTTTTACTTTATTATTTATACTTTTTTTTTTTTTTAATCATGAGTATTAAATATACATCAGGCTTTTGAGGCACATTTGTTCATCTCTTAATCTCATTGCTATACTGATCTCACTGATTTTCATTACAAACTATAAGGATTTCATCTTACTTTTTGGCCATATAAATATCAGCATCTGCACCAAATTGTTTTCTTCAGTTTATTTTTATTTTATTTATTTCAAGCAAATAGTGTGACAACAGAAAAGATACACAATAATAATAATAATAATAATAACTTAGAATGAAATTGAAGTTTTTTTTCCTATGAGTATGAGCTGCCTTTTCTTCTATATCAGTGTTCCGACTTTTGGGTTGCGACCCACCGGTTGAGAAACATTATCCTATATTGTACTCTATGAGCCATAAAAGCCTGATGTATCAAAACTCAAAAAAAAAATAAAAAATGCAACACACATGCAAACTTTTTGTTTTTTTAACAGTTTGTCTAAAGGCTCAATAAACTATTCCATTTTATTTATTTATTTATTTTTACATGCTATTTTAAATACTGCAAATAGTAAAAAAAAACAAATACACTGTTGTCCTTCTCTCTTTCACTGTCTCTTTCTCTCACTCTCTTTTTCTTTTATAGAGGGGAGCATCATTTGGATTTCAGGGGAAGTTTTGGCAGAAAAGATATTCCAGGGCCAGTAATAAAACTAAATGTGATTCCTGATCCCAACAAACCTGTTGAGCTCTGCATTAATTATGACAGCGCAGCCACCTTATGTGCAGGAGATGTCTTTCCAGGTGTGTGTGGATGCATAGTAAAGCCTTTATTGTAATACGAGTATAGGGTACTATGTGAATCACATTTTTCTATTGTCTGAAGTTTTTACAGTGGTTGTGATGCCTGAAGAGGGTGGGCCAGTGAGAAACATCTGCCCAGCAAACCTATCAATGCTGCTCTGGAAAGGCATAGCTTCAGGGTTATGTCCACCCGCTACAGTGAGTGAAAAAACAAATTCACAATATTTTTCATAACCCTCCAACGTTTTTTTTAAAATTGGTCACACCTTGGCTGCTCGCAGGTTTTGACCAGGAAGTTTGTAAAATTAGAAAATTAGAAATTATACAATCAGATATATATTTAGACATTCTAATTGTTTTTTCATTGTTAAGTATCTTAATCATTTTGAAGTGTCATTTTTGCAATAATGCAATGCAGTATAACATCTGTAATAGTGTGCAAATCTTTTCCACTCTGGATGTTTTATAGACTCACTATTTCATTCCTATGTGTTTGCTGATACATAGATTTTATTCAGCACATATTTAAAAACAATTGCTCTGAGTTAAGAGACTTACCCATTAATTTCCTTTGGTCGGTCAGTTTTGACAGTGAACCACAAAGGTCTGACTTTTTTTTCTTTCTTTTTTTGACCTTTTTTTTTTTTTTAAATCACAAAAATGTAACCTTTCAGTGAAGTAAAACAATTAATTATTAAATGTTTCTCTAATACACATTGGCCACAATAATGGCACCCTTTTATTCAATACTTTTTGCAACCTCATTTTGCCAAGATACAGTGAGGAAAATAAGTATTTGAACACCCTGCTATTTTGCAAGTTCTCCCACTTGGAAATCATGGAGGGGTCTGAAATTGTCATCGTAGGTGCATGTCCACTGTGAGAGACATAATCTAAAAAAATAAATCCAGAAATCACAATATATGATTTTTTAACTATTTATTTGTATGATACAGCTGCAAATAAGTATTTGAACACCTGTCTATCAGCTAGAATTCTGACCCTCAAAGACCTGTTAGTCTGCCTTTAAAATGTCCACCTCCACTCCATTTATTATCCTAAATTAGATGCACCTGTTTGAGGTCGTTAGCTGCATAAAGACACCTGTCCACCCCATACAATCAGTAAGAATCCAACTACTAACATGGCCAAGACCAAAGAGCTGTCCAAAGACACTAGAGACAAAATTGTACACCTCCACAAGGCTGGAAAGGGCTACGGGGAAATTGCCAAGCAGCTTGGTGAAAAAAGGTCCACTGTTGGAGCAATCATTAGAAAATGGAAGAAGCTAAACATGACTGTCAATCTCCCTCGGACTGGGGCTCCATGCAAGATCTCACCTCGTGGGGTCTCAATGATCCTAAGAAAGGTGAGAAATCAGCCCAGAACTACACGGGAGGAGCTGGTCAATGACCTGAAAAGAGCTGGGACCACCGTTTCCAAGGTTACTGTTGGTAATACACTAAGACGTCATGGTTTGAAATCATGCATGGCACGGAAGGTTCCCCTGCTTAAACCAGCACATGTCAAGGCCCGTCTTAAGTTTGCCAGTGACCATTTGGATGATCCAGAGGGGTCATGGGAGAAAGTCATGTGGTCAGAAGAGACCAAAATAGAACTTTTTGGTCATAATTCCACTAAACGTGTTTGGAGGAAGAAGAATGATGAGTACCATCCCAAGAACACCATCCCTACTGTGAAGCATGGGGGTGGTAGCATCATGCTTTGGGGGTGTTTTTCTGCACATGGGACAGGGCGACTGCACTGTATTAAGGAGAGGATGACCGGGGCCATGTATTGCGAGATTTTGGGGAACAACCTCCTTCCCTCAGTTAGAGCATTGAAGATGGGTCGAGGCTGGGTCTTCCAACATGACAATGACCTGAAGCACACAGCCAGGATAACCAAGGAGTGGCTCTGTAAGAAGCATATCAAGGTTCTGGCGTGGCCTAGCCAGTCTCCAGACCTAAACCCAATAGAGAATCTTTGGAGGGAGCTCAAACTCCGTGTTTCTCAGCGACAGCCCAGAAACCTGACTGATCTAGAGAAGATCTGTGTGGAGGAGTGGGCCAAAATCCCTCCTGCAGTGTGTGCAAACCTGGTGAAAAACTACAAAAAACGTTTGACCTCTGTAATTGCAAACAAAGGCTACTGTACCAAATATTAACATTGATTTTCTCAGGTGTTCAAATACTTATTTGCAGCTGTATCATACAAATAAATAGTTAAAAAATCATACATTGTGATTTCTGGATTTTTTTTTTTTAGATTATGTCTCTCACAGTGGACATGCACCTACGATGACAATTTCAGACCCCTCCATGATTTCTAAGTGGGAGAACTTGCAAAATAGCAGGGTGTTCAAATACTTATTTTCCTCACTGTAACAGCTCGTGAGTTTTCTCCTATAATGCCTAATGAGTTTGGAGAACACCTGACAAGAGATCAGAAACCATTCCTCCATACAGAATCTCTCTAGATCCTTCAGATTCAGAGTCCATGTTGATACACTCTCCTCCTCAGTTTTCTATAGGATCCAGGTCAGAGGACTAGGATGCCCATGGCAGAACCTTAATTTTGTGCTCAGTAAAGGCGGGTGTACACGGTGCGATTTTTGCTGTTTTTACGAGCTCGCAGATGATTTTTCATGGTCGCGTCTCGCAGCGTGTGAGAGCAATTACGAGCCAAGCATGTTACGAGCACCTCCCCGACCTCCCGATAATTTTTAAACATGTTTAAAAAATTCGGGGAGTCGGCCCGATTTTCACAGCTGATATTGCCAAATCATACACAACCACGTTGATGGGGCTATACCTCAGTGGCAGCAACCATACAGCATGCGCATACACTATCACACACACACACATACATACATACATACATACATACACACACACACTTCTCTCTCTCTCTCTCTCTCTCTCTTTTATGTTGAAAGGAATGGCTACTGTTCTCTGCTTTTCAACAAATCATTTGCACACACATTTCTGTCATTTTTCTATCTGAAGCTTTGCCTGCATGCAACATTGACGGTCTCTGTGTTTAGCGCGAAAGCTCACGTGATTGCTGCCGGCTCGGGATAGAATTCGTGCAGGACAGTCGTGCCGTGTACGAGCTGCTTTGACGCGATTATCAGTTAAACTGACTTGCAACGTGTGCAATATCTCACAACCTCCCGAGTGTCCGAACTCGCACCGTGTACGCCCGCCTTAACCCATTTTTTGAATTTGGTGTTTGTTTTGGATCATTGTCCTGATGGAAGATCCAACCACAGCCCATTATAAGATTTCTAGCAGATTATTTGTCTGTTGATTTGATAGAATCCATGATGCCATGAATCTGAACGAGATGTCCAGGACCTCCAGCAGAAATATAGAAATACAATGTTTATTTTGTGAAGCTCAACTATCTTTTGACCATATGTTTGTTCAAATTGCAGATCTTAGTCACCAAGGTCTGAACCATTTAGATTGAGGAAACCATTTTTATTAAAGGTTATAAAGATGCTACATTATATTCAGTCAAATATACAAACTATATTAAATATACTATTATCAACATTGAAGTACTGTTTACATGCCTGACAGGATAAAGCCACTGGCATTTTAGGAGTTAGGATGCACTGAAATTTTGGCTTCCAAATAAACAACAACAGTTAAACGTGTCAGCTGTGTGGACTGGGTTGACAATATTGATTACTTAATTTTAATCAATACTGATATGGATTCTTAAATCTCAAGATTTATCTTCTAGTTAACTATACTAAACATAGCATGCCTGCCATCCAATAATCGCAATAAGCTTTGTTACTTTTAATATGAAGTCTCAACTTTCAAATTTTGTTGGTTTTATCAAATTCAAACAGGCTAAATTGTAATAGCATGCCTAGAAGGAGAATGCATAATAAGAAATGAGATTTTCAAAGTTTGAGTAAATCGAAGTGTTTTATGTTTTACCTTAGGCCTCTGCTCTGAAGTGTAGTAAACGCAAGGACACTGAAAAGGACGAGTGCTTCTGCTTCAGGTAATATATACAACTGAGCACATTACATCTCATTAAAAGCCTGAAATAAGAACTTCAAAGTATTGTATGTCTTTTATTTCTTAAAAACATTGAAACAGGTTTGTTTTTAATCATTAGTAATAATATTTAAAAAACCTTTAGATACACAGACATGATGGATGGATGATTGGAGAGATATAGATGATTGATAGGGTGACGGTGAGTCAGATTGATACGATAGATAGATAGATAGATAGATAGATGGATAGATGGATAGATGGATGGATGAGTGTATGCAAAATTGTAAAGTTTTTGTGTTTTTATTTCCTTTTTTTTTTTCAGGGATAAGCTGATTCCAGAACTTGCAGGAAAGTATGTTGTCCAATTTGTTTTGGCTTTCGACAAAACCAAACATCTTTGGAGCAAACAGGTGGGAACATAACATTTATTTCATCCAGTTTGTTGTAAACGCTACTTTACTGTTTCTTGCTGTAGGATACTCATTTGTGTTTCTATCTTAGATTGAACTAAACGTTGTTCCCAATAAAGCAATGAAATTAGCCCCTGAGACTACACCTTCAACTCCTGTTGTCTCCAATAGTAACATTCGGGCCAATCGCACATTGGTGGACCGCTTGAATCTAAAGATCATGGTGAGTTTGTCTCTTCTAGAGCTAGCGTTTGCATGTGTTAACAGATGATGTTGAACTTCATGTGATGCCTAATACCACCTATTGCCTGTAGGAACCCAAAACCCCTTGTTCCTTATTGCTTTCAAATCAAATGCAAATCTGAAAATTCTGACCTCTTTTTTTTACTTATCATCCTTTTCTGTAATTAATCAATTTTAACCTTTACACAAAACAGCTTGCGAGTTCCAGTCTTCTTGAACTTGATGTTTAAACTGACAGGACTTAAAAACTTTAACTCTATGATGATTAAACTTTGCAATTAATCCACAAATCACATGCGTTCCGAACCGGGGGGGCTGCTGGCACGTATGGATCAACTACAATCCCTATACTTGACATCGCACATCCTGCAATGTGATTATCGTGTTTAGTGAGAACTCAATTTTGAGTTTGAGTTTTTGAGAACTCAATGTGGCGCTGCCGTGGTATCTGATGCATTCTATGCTATACCTTTCGGGTGTTTGTTCACAGAGAGCTGCTTCACAGACAACACTTAAGTACAGACTTGAGTTCTTTTTTTTTATTGCGTAAAAAGGTTTAATAGCACTTTACTCTGTAGTAATTGTTATATTGGAATTAGTCTGTACTGATAAATGCCTCTTTTTTACATGTTACCCTCAGAGAATCTCTCTACACATCCCTGTATACATTGGATTGATTTTAATAACTTTTTTGTACTTGAAGTGTGCACAAAGCACTAGTAAAAAATAGTGGATCGGGACTCTGTATTGGCAGATACTCAGTATTCAATGACTCGGATCGGATGGGTCACAAAAACTTGATGGGGACATCCCTAAATTGTGCATCAGGCCTACAGTTGTGTGTTTTCTTCTTACTTTGCAGGACCAGTATGATAACGCTGCTGGTGAAGGTATAGATGGAAAAGTGGTGGTTACAGTTAATGGCACTGGAGTCATGGTGGTTCCTTTGTTTGAGAATGGAGAAAAAAGTTTGTCATACAGCCTTACTAACGGGGAGACTCTCATTACTGTGAGTGTTTAGAGTATATACTGTATTGAATTAGCTTTTTTATTTTATACAAATTTTGTTTTTTCAGTTCATTTCCATGGCAATGTTTTAAATGTTTGTTCTATGTTTTGTAAGCAAGTTTTTTTTTTTATCCAAAATGTATTATCTTTTTTATTTTATTTCAGCTTTATTTTAATGAACTAAAACACTCAAAGTTTTCGTTAACCTTGTATCAATGGTGATAAATTCACAATTTGACTTGATTTGAGGAAAAAGAAATGAAAAAAAAAAATATATATATATATGGTTAATTTTTGTTCAAAACATTTCGAAAGACAGAATTTATTATTGTGATTTTATTGTAACATTTGATTTTTAAATACAGCAGGACAGATAAAGTCTTTTAATTTTATTTTGCATGTTATAGCTCACATCCTAAAGTGATAGATTAAAGTGATTAAATAATGTTTGCACATACACACAAATTTACACTTATCAGATTTCTTCTTTTTCCTAAAACTGGTTATTAAAGCAGCCTAAAGATGATTATGGACATGAACTCTGGTTTGAAAGAAAAACCTGTCCTGTTCACTGGTCATTGTTGGTAAATGAGTGTTATTGTTTGTGTCCTGTAGGATTTGGTTCTTTTGGAGAACAGTCCTGGTGAGGATGGAGCTGAGTACATTCTCCAGTTCCATCCTGAGTTTCAGCAGACTAGCGTTACCATCACGCCATACAGCCTGCCTTTCAGATTCTGCAATGGTTAGTCAGCAGACAAAGAGCCCAATATTCGTTACATTACTAATGAGTATGACAGTTAAGAGCTAGACATTATAATTGTAATATTTCTGTAACCGATCAAATTTAGTCCATATCATAATAAAATCAATATTACATTTTTTTTTTTTTTTATTAACTAAATTCATAATCAAAGAGTGCGACAGGTTTCTTACGACAAGTAACAGGTTTGGACACCCCAGCTTTATTGCAAATCTCAACGTCTTGATTGTTTATCATTGCAAAATGTGAATTGTAATTAATTGTAATTGTAATTAATAATTGTAGTTACCTGCTAAATGCGAAGGCAGGAAGATATTAAGATTTTATAAATGCAAACTTTATGATTTTCTGTAAAGCTGCTTTGAAACCATGTGTATTGTTAAAAGCAGTGTACAAATAAATTGGACTTGACTTGAATTTCATACCAATGAGATTTTACTGTGTGCGGTGCTACCCATTATGATGTGATTGTGAAGTCTTGTTGGAGTGATTGGATTTACGAGTTGAACACCTATAAATGCCACCATAAAGTCACAATTTTGGGAAACTACAACTGTTAAATTCTTACTACAAATTATATTTTGATCTATTCCAGATGCAGAATATCAGGAAGTCATTGCGAATCTCAGTAAGAAGAAAGATCACCTTTCCAAAACCGTTTTGATGTACCGGGACATCTTTGAGACCAATGAACAACTGAAATCTGAACTTGAGTGTAGGCAATTCATTCATTCATATATATATAAATATGTAAAAAATACTATATATATATATATATATATATATATATATATATATATATATATATATATATACATACACACACGTATATATGTATGTGTGTGTGTGTATATATATATATATATATATATATATATATATATATATATATATTATATATTATATATATATACACGTGTGTGTGTGTTTTTAATGTATTAATGCATTTATTTATTCATTTATGCATTAATTAATTCATTAATTTTATTAATTCATTAATTTAGGATCAAGATCATGTGTGACTCATATATATATATATTTTTTCTACAGGTCAGGTGCGAGATGCATCCCACAAACTACATGAACTTAAACCAGAGCTCATGAAAAGTGGCTTAGACATCTCAGAACTAACCACTGTGAGTCTGGACATGCACACACATGAACACTGACATAAATGCTGTTTCAATTTTGTTTGGTCTGTGTAGAAGCATGCATTTTATTCCAATCATCATAGATGTTTGTTTGTATTTTTGTTTACGTATCTGTCTAGGTATCAGTAATAAAGAATGTAATAAATGCCAAGAAAACAATTTTGATCGAGATGACGAATCAACCTAGACGGAAATGTAGCATTCCTGACCCTTTCAAAGGCAGTCCGCATGTTCTGGGAAAGGTATGTGTTTGATTTTTGTATCATGTGATCCCATCACAAGTGCACATCCAGGAGTCAGCAGGGTGAAATGAATCTTGTAAAAGTTTCATGCTTATTGAAACATCAACACTGGCCTGTTAACATATGTTATGCATAATTATAACATACATTTTTTTAATTACGACATACTAAGTCATCACTGACATAAAAAGTTGAAATAAGACATAAGTCATAATTATAACAAAGTCAAAATTATGACAAAACATCAATCTATATGTGGTGGAAATGAGCTTCCATACTTGTGTGTAGCAATGACACATTTTTCTCAAGCACTTTATTCCGTTGTCTGTTCTCTTGGTTACTGGCGATTATTCTCTATTTATTTTTACACCTCTCCCTGATATGAGGGTTTTTATCTTATTTTCACTTTAAATAAAATGCTACCGTTTCTTTTTTTATTAAATTGTTTTAAAATATAGTTTTACAGTATCAAAACCGTGGTACAGGTGTCTCATAGCGGCATATACAATCATCCATCAACTGGTAGTTCAAGGATCGAGTGAAGGGTAATAGCACACAAAAAAAGTCAAGAAATAAAGACATTCAAGATACATTTTTAAAGGTCCCCTATTAGGGACCGTTCGGTATTTATGGAAGGGGCCACCGGAGGAAAATAGGGGAGGGTCATGTCTTTTTATTCTTTGTTGAGGGGAGGGTCATCCAACTTTTTTTAGTCTAAGGGGAGGGTCACCCAACTTTTATATTCATGAAAACAGCAACATTTCAAAGTGGCTTGTTTGGTGCTATTTTTTTTCCATTTAGCTCCATGTTGATCTCGCGTTATCAGCCCCCCTTCGATATCAGATGGGTCTGACCCAACAAAAATCCAGTTTGGCGCTGTTTGAAGTGCGCGCGCACTTCACGCGCTCAGAAAAAGTGCATCATGTTAGAACAGAATGCCAAAGAAATGTTTACCCGGCAAAGCTTTAAAGCACGAGCAAATAATGAACTTTTGTGATTGCGAATAAGTGCACAGTGTCCTGTGAGTGTAACTCTACCGCTGCATTAACATGTGATGTGAATGTACGTCGAGTTTTACAGTATTGGGACTGAGGCGCCAGAACTGCAGCTGATAGAATGTGCTGTAGCGCGATACTACCATATTTTAGTTTCCATTCTTATTTTGTTTCCACGATGTGTAAGATGTAGGGCTACCACATCTTTAAATTACTATTAGTATTATTTAAGTTAACATAATAAAATACGTAGACCTACACCACAAAAACTAGTTGAGGATAAATTCGTTAAAATTGGGCGATTCCAGTGTTATGGACGTGACATTTGCAGTCAAAACTTGAAATATAAATTCTCAGAAAACGCATTTAATACCAATATTTTGAAACGTCTGAAAGGAGTCAAGAAATTAGAAAAATATCAGTCTACAAATGCGTTTTATATTTAATATGAGGGAAATACACATGTGACGTGACACAAAAAATCTTTAACTTTTAGGTGGCAAAATATTTTTTAGTAATTCTATAAATTACACTGTGCAAACCAAAAGATATATACCCACCGGATGAATAAAGATCGGCCTCCACAGAACATAAAATATTATTTTTATTTTATTTTTCGTGTTCGCATTTATGTGAAAAAAATAAAATAAAAACAATGTTACGGGCGTGACAGTTCTCCATTACGGACATGACTGCTCTGAAAGCGACTTTAAAAATTTCACAGAGACCTCAAACAGAAAGCACATTAATTGTATCTTAATTTTAATCAATGTTTCATCTGGATTTAATAAATAGCCTAAGAAGTAAATATAGTAGAAAATAGATAATCATGACACGGAGGCGCGGGCGAGTGAACTGGACTTGTCTCATAAATGAACCGAAACTCAGCGTAAGATAGGCTATGCTACTTGCCTCACAGACCTGAGAAATATATAGAAAGCTTGAAATGTCTACTTTTAAACAGAACAATTCAAAACGAATGAAAACAGACTGCTTTCTGCTTATGAAATGTGCATTTCTCTATGGCGCGTTCTGGGAAGATCGCGACGCATTGTCAACTTCATCTTTGCAGTCGACACAGAAAACACTTGTTTATTAATAAACAATCAAAATGTCTCCTTGCTATTGAAAAGAAGGTTCTCTGTTCTGTAAGGACTCTGATGAAGATGTAACTTTACATCGAAACGTTAGTCATTCATTGTTATGCACCTTAAATAAATATTTTAATCAGTAGACATCTGTGCTGCACCGGCTATTCCTTTTGTCTGTCTCCTTGCTATAGCCTATTTGACATATTAATAATCATTACTTTTGCCGGTTCTTTGTGACAGCTTTTAGATGCTTTATTTGCAGCGCCACCCACATGTTGAACGAGTCACACCGCATCAGCACCGAAAACATGATTTTTTTTTCAAATCTAAAATCAAAAATCGTGATACGAACCGAATCGTAGGTTTGGTCTATCGTTACAGCCCTAGTAAGATGAGAAAGCAAGAGTTTATGGTTTAAAAAAAAAAAAAAGCCTATCTGAACATCTTTGCCAAGCGCAAACCAGTACAGAAGTAGGCTAATCAATAAATTATCGGGGAGGGTCATGCCTTTTTTCACAATCATTTTGGAGGGTCATAGAAAAATGTATTGCTGGCGAAGGGAGGGTCATGTCTTTTTTGACAACAGATCTCAAAACTCCTCCGGTGGCCCCTTAAATAAAAAACGAACAGTCCCTTATGCAAAATTCACTTTTGCATGCTGTTTGGACATAAATGTGTGTTGGCAGTGTGTGTACACAACCAGCCACTAGTGATAAAAATCCACTCACTCCTTTTTTATTAATCCCCATAAATCATAAGCAGTGTCTACCAACAACCTGTTTTCAGAATGCTGTTTTAGTGACGTCACTAAGCACAGGCCCCGCCCACGAGTGTTGGCAGACACTGCCGTTTCAACATAGACCCGCCCTGATCGAGTTCACAGCTGCTGCACTGACGAGAATGTCTCCCAAGAGTTGTAGGTGTTGTGTGGCTGGATGTATTAATCCACATAGCACTCTCTATTTACTCCCGAAATCTGAGGCAGCCGCTGAAGACGAGGAGGAATTATTTTGTTTTTAAAGAAAATGCTCCCTCAACTCTACCGAAATTCGTTTATGTACTTGCGCACTTCTTATAACTTACTGTGTTTACTCAGCTCTTACGGTGATTTTCTGAAGTGACGCTTCATCTTTTGTGTGATGTACAATAATCTTTATTAAACTCATCAGTATATGTTTGATCATCATTCGGACCTGGTCCGAAACAGCAGACTTGTAGGCTATTAATAATGGATACATACAAGCAGATGACAAATACGTTATAACCGTAATTAAACTACTAAACTATACCTGTTCCATCTCTATACAGCACTCTGACTCTGTAGGCATTATTGTCTGACTCTGGGTCGAAATGAACACCGTTACTGAGAGTTTCTGATATTATCATCATTCCGTGAGATGAAATTGTCCTGAGAGACTGAGCGCGTGCTGAGCGCAGCAGCTTATTTGCATTTAAAGGGCACACACTAAAACAGCGTGTTTTTCTGAGCCCCAAAAAATGACAATTTAAACATGCTGTAAAAAATGATCTGTTGGGTATTTTGAGCTGAAACTTCACATACACACTCTGGGGACATCAGAGACTTATTTTACATCTTGTGAAAAGGGGCGTAATACGGGACCTTTAAGAAAATTCCAAAGAGGGGACTAAATATGCTAGAAATCATTAGACCTCCGGCATAAGTCGCAAGTTAGTTTTTCTAAAAGGTAGGAAAAAGAGTGGACCACAACAGAAGTATACATTTTCTCGCTAAATAGGTCCTCTGAACAATTTTATGTATCTCTTTCCAGTACACCTTGATCATGTCACAGCTCTAGAACATATGCATCACAGTACCAATATTAGACTCAGACTTATTAGAGAAACACAATTGGGAAACATTAGAAAAAAAATCTTATGGAGACGAACCGGTGTTAAAAGTCCTGTAAATTAACTTTTTTAAAGTTTTGCTCGTGACTCGATATTGAAATTGCTGCCATTTCTAAGTAAATATGAAGATACATATTCATGAAGATGCACTAAACTCCCCGTAATTTATACCTTGATAGCACGCAAATATTTCTGCCCATTTTTGCTCTTGTGATTGTCAGCCTCTTCTTTTCCGCTGCAGAATGAAGCCGTTGTGAGTGTATAACACGTCGAGCCGTTACTTGTAGCTAATAAAAGTAAAATACTTCAATTTTCTGATGTTAGTTTTTGACTTGTTGGTGCATTTTACAGCCCTTCATCAACACACAGCCCACCTCAGATTTTAATAAAATCACAAATCGTAAAAAACAGAAGAACATATCTGTGCTTAAATTCTAAATTCACCCCTGCCTAGTGTTGTCACGATACCAAAATTATTGTCTCGATACCGATACCAAGTCAAGTATTGCGATTTCGATACTTTTTCGATACTTTTCCTGAAAAGGGAGAAACACTCTCAAATATCATTGCTGTGCTTTATTTTAAAACCGGGACAAGATTCTAATTATATAACACACTAATAAATGAACATATGAACAGCAGATATATTAAACATTTGAACAAAATATGAAATATAAAAAATAAATTAGAGCAATGACATTCAAGGTAAAAAAATATATAAAGTTAGCAGCATTATCTCATTTATCATAAGAAACATAAGAGCTTTATCTTGATTCTGAACTTTGAATAAAAATATGAACAGCGATTATATTAAACAATGTTTAATATTGGTAACATACGATAAGCCTCATTGGTGATATATTTGACGTGGGGAGAGAGTTGTGGAAGGCCTATACTTCATGTTAAACATAAATATATAGCAGCAAAGACAACGTCGGCAGTGTTGACGGCAAAATAGGCTACAGAATAATTCGTTCTGTATTGAGAGGTGCAAATTACATTTTATATTGTATTTGTCAAAACTTTCAAACATCAAAATGTCATTGATTAATATGTATTCATGTCAAAATGACAGAAACATCTTTTCCTATTCTATTTTGCCTGGAAACGCTTCCAACACGCTTGCGTGTCACGTGAAAAATAGGCGTCGGTTCTATTTCTAGCATGCACGCGTTTTCCGCGCGTCTCGAGCTGCGCCCAGACGCGTGTGTCACGCAGGCAGTTAACATGGGAGCCGAAATAATAACGGACACGACACGCAGCCAGTGTGTCGCCGGCCTTACAAATCTGGTACGCGGTCATTCTTAGAAGTATCGATACTAATAAATTAAGGAATCGTGACGTTTTTAATTTCCGGTTTACTTTTGAAGTATCAGTGCACCGTGCAACAGAGCAAGGTAGGCAACGTAGGCAACGTACTTCCATATGTCACTCCTCTCGTCATCTTTTTCTACGAGTCGTGGACCACTTGTGCTCGCACATGCAGCCATCTCGCTGTAGTTTGTCACATATGACACTGACAGCGGCAGGTTCTTTGCTGCGTGCGTCAGGAAAAAAAACAGACGTCCATAGGGAGGCGTTTTTTATTTTAAAGTATCGATACTGATAAATTTAGGTATCGTGACGTTTTTAATTTCCGAGTATCGCGATACTTTTGAAGTATCGGTACATCGTGCAACACTACCCCTGCCCAAACCTAAATCTGGCCCCGGACATTCGTCCAAAAAAGTTGAGAACCACTGGATCAACCTGTCAAAGACATTTTAGTTCATGTGATGATGTTTGTGTAATGATTTGTAGGTAGCTCACCTGGCACAGGTGGAGGATGATGATGCAGCGAAGGTGATCTCTTGGCATATCCTTGGTGACATGGACTGTGTGGTTACTGAAACAACATCTGCTGCCAAGAAAATCTATGATGATACACAAGGACGACAACAAGTCTTACCCCTCGAGACCGTCTTCTGGAGACCAAATGACAGGTACACATACATGCATACATTCTCAAATATCCAAATATTTCCAGATACTTAGTGTTTTTTAGTAGGGCTGAGAAGGAATTTTAGTGCACCGACAAAAGTAATAATTATGAATGTGTTGGAAGGTGCTATGGAGCGGAAAAGAGAGTAGACATGTTTAAGAGAGGCTCCACGAAATAACCAATTTTTTTCATTAATACTAGCCATTTTTTTAGATAAAAATGAATGTGTTGGAAAAAACAGCTAGGAAACTGACTGAATATTTTAACAATTTATTAATAAACTTGTGTTTTCTGAGTAAATGTCGGCTGCAAAAATGAAGTTGACGATGCCGACTCGTCATCTCCACAGTATAGTGGATGTGCCTTTAGAGAGGAAGGCTCATTAAGTTAGGCATGAAGTAAGCGCAGTACTAATTTAGCTTCCACACTCCACACGAACGATATGTGCTAAATAAGGGCACACATTTATCTAGGTTAAAGTTAAAGTTTGAGCGAACGGCCATGTAAAGTGGATAATGTTTGGCTACTACTTGCATGCCTCAAATGATATGCCATATTTGAGGTTGATGAATGATAGGTGAACGTTTGGATTTCCTGCCCTACATAATTACCTTATAGACCAGCTGAGTTAACGATCTGTCCGTCAAGGACTGCGTGGCTTCGCCAATTCCTGTGGAAGTTTTTTTTCTGCGACTAACCGAACCGACTAACCGGCAGCCCTAGTTTTGAATGATAGAAGTGATTCATTACATATACATTACTGGTCAAAAGTTTGGAATAATTATAAAATGCTGATTTGCTGCTCTGAAATTTAAACAACCAATGCTAGGGCTGGATTAACAATATCGATTTGCTTTTTGTATGCTTTTTTTTTTTCATGTGTCTTAGGCAATTGCCTCACATCAGGAATGGCTCGTGTCTCTTCCGTCCAATTGGAAATCCTGTGTTTGTCAAAGATCTGCTAATTTTTCCTGAGCATGTAGAAAGCTGCAATAAAGGCAAGTCATTCACACTCACTGACAACAGCATACAACACAATGGTAGATTTAGAGTCAAAAATGAACTTTCCGTTCCTGCCAGATTCAGACATAAAATGGCAGATTATATGCGGCTGCTGATATATGAATGAATAAAAAATAACAAAGTCAAGTACCTTATGATTCTACAATAAAAGCAGTTTGTTTCAAAAAAACAAAATGAATAAATACACCAATAAAAAACTGCACAATGTCTTTGATCCCCAATGAGTTTTTTTTACTTGAGTTTTGTTGTTCTAAAGCCATATGACCTTCTGTCTTTTTCAGAAAACAAAAGAAATTTTGAAAAATGCGCTGCTCGTCCATTTAATGGCAGTGAATGGTGACCTTCAAGCTTAAAAATAGAATGCCAAACAATAATGTCCTGCAACTCATGCTGTATATGGCAAATGTTTTAAATGCACACTATAGGATTTGTTCAGAAACGCACCGTAAAGTGTTATTTAGCAAAAATCTTGACCTTAGCCTCTGATCTCCTGTGTACATTTCTGTAGCGTTCATGATTGCCGCAGTGTGTGGAAGAGAGCACAAAAAGTACACATGAGAAAATAAGATTAATAAACGCGCAACACAAGGCCTTAAAATTCTCCATAAAGTATTTGTGAACTATTGTCTGTGTTGTGCCCCGGTTGATAGTTGACAGCCAGAATGACAGTTCACACGTGAATTAGTTATTAATAGTTGTTATAGGCTTTTTAACTCAATATATTGTTCTTTATTTACTTCTGTTAATAATTAAAATGATTTAATTCACAACTAATGTAATAATTTAAAACATAATTCTCTTATTTATAATAAATATTTTGCCATTTACTAGGCAACCAAAGTATGGCAACTGTCATACTCTGACACCCCTGCTGCACTTGCGTCTCATTTACTAACCAAAGCCAATTTTCACTCTCATTTAGTGCTCACTAAGTATTAATCTGGGATCCTGGTTATACTGATGAAAAATAGCATGATGAATTTTCACTACAGGGATGCAAAACAGATTTTCCAGAAAATAACCCATGATTAACAAATTAATAGATTCATTCTCATTTGAGGGAAAATAATGAGAGCATGAATGACCTGTTTGAATGGGTATTTGGAGTTTGAGAGCATGAATATGAGTTTGAGTATGAAAACACACTCTAACACCTCCCTCTCCCAGCATGCATTCTATTTGTTGTCTTAACTTAGTTTGTATAGTTTTGTATGCATGAACATTGCACTTTCTTAAATCTTTCCAGAATACTGCCATATTTATGTCATAGAATGATGTAATGGAATTTTCTATTTTGCAATCTTTCTTCACAGCTAAATGTCTTGGCATAGAGGCTATATTGGCAGTATCAAATGATCTAATGGTGTGCGCATGTGTGTGTATTGTGGATTGAGCAATCATATTTGGCAGCCTGTAAATGTTGGCAACTTGGCATGCATTATTTTTAAAACTTGTAAATATGATCAGGGCAAACATAATCAAATAATGAAGCTATTGATGTGTTCTGACTCTTTTCAGTTTTTACAACCTTTCTTGGAGACACCATATTGATTGATGATTTGGATTCTGCTAATCACTATCGTCGGGGGGTAAGAGACTGAGTGTATGTGTTTGTGTTGAAGAATCTTCAAATATTTACCACAGCGCCGTGTATAAACGTGAATATTTGGTAGGTGGTTCAAAATAAGATGCAGTGCCCCACGATCCTAACACGTCAAGGGGAGCGGATACGCAGCAATGGGAAGTTTGGTGGTTTGCAGAACAAGGCTCCATCCATCGAGAAACTTCGAGGGCAAGTCTTCGGAGCACCATTTCCCAAAGAGTACAACCATACATGCCTTCAGATAGGTAACTAACACACTTTCTCTTTTGGTGCAGTGGAATAATTATTTTTTTTTTTTACTGGACTTAGTATGTTTCTCTCTCATATTAAACGTAACAGTTAACCAAAAACAAAAGTTGTGTTAATCATTATTGTATTGCTTCAGTATAATGTTGGAATGCATATATTATTCTTATGGTACTTCTTATTCTTAGGCAAGACACTATAGGCAAAACCACTGGTCAGTTTAGAGATTTGGGGCTATTTTGCTTCCATAATACATCTTATTTCAGACTATTGGAAAGAAAACATCCTAAATGCATATTTAAAGGAATAGTTCACTTAAAAATGAAAATTCTGTCATCATTTACTCGCCCTCAAGTTGTTTGAAACACAAGAAGATATTTTGAAGAATGTCTGTAACCAAACAGTTGATTAGACCCCATTGACTTCCATAGTATTTTTGTTTTCTACTATGGAAGTCAATGTGGTACATCAACTTTCTGGTTACTGACATTCTTCAAAATATCTTCCTTTGTGTTCAGCAGAAGAAAGAAATTCATACAGGTTTCAAACAACTTGAGGGCGAGTAAATGATGACAAAATTTTCATTTAAAAGTGAACCTTTGTGTTTATATTCTTAAACTTTATCTACAGTATTTCTGATCGATTTCAATTACAATACATATCTTTAAAGGCTTTTTTCTCAATATTCGATTTTTTTTCTGCACTGAACCAGAAATATCCACTTCAGTAGCACTTACATGCGCTAAATTTCCAGAATTGATAAAGAGAGATATTCAAAATCCCCTCTGTGAAAACCTTTATTTCTAATATGACAAGAAAATGAAAATAATTGTTCAGTGTTCAGATTTTAGTTCTGGAAATATATGCAAATTGGTGCATATTTAATTAGATGATGCATACTTTACACATTTAAACATAACATTTCAGAAAATCATAATTGCCTATTTACCTGTGGTGTCTTGTCATAAAAAATGCTTATGTGAGAGAAGATGATGTGTCTCCTCATATGGATGAAAACTGTATGTAATCTCTGTCTCTTATATTTGAATGTTCACTTACAGAGTTATTACAGCAGTACAGTGGTGCAATGCAGAAGGCCTCTGATGTCGAATCCGACTATAACAATCATTTTAAGTACCTGCAGAGTCCTCAGATGAAACAGAAACGACAAGAGCTCAAGCAGCATGAGGAAGAGTTAAGAGAACTTGAGCAAACCCTTGGTATGTGTTTTTACCATTGTAGATTGGTATTTCTCATGCACAGCATGCTTGTAATGCAGTACTGTATACTTAAGCATTGAGAGTTTACATGAAGAAACGACAGCCTTAGTACAACAGTCTATTATTATATGACATAATTTAATTCAGGTTTAAGAAAAAGTCTGACTCTGCAAACTTGGAGTTAAGTTTATTGGCCAATATCACAGTGATTTGGAAGGGGATCTCAACATTAGCCCAGACCCTTAACTGGATGTGGCTGGATGGACATTTCTACTTTTGTTGACTAGATAAGGCTGCAACATGCCAACATTTAAAAACAAATGAAGGGATCTGAATACTTTACTGAACGCAAAACCAGACTTTTGATGATTTGCTTTTGTTTTTGTCATTGAGTGGTATACAATAGACTAAAAGTGTAAAAAATGTATTGTTCATGTGTATTTTAGCATAAGGCTGCAAATTATCAAAATGTGAAAAAATGGAGGGGTCTGAATACTTTCTGAATGGCAATGTATTTGCAAGTGTGTGAACTTTCAGCTAATTTGATGCTTTTTGTGCCTTAGCAATGTTAATACATATTACTTCAAATGGAGATAGGAATGATTCCTTTAACTTCTACGTACTCAGTAATTTCTATAATTGGTGAATTCTGACAAATGTTGACTGAAATGTGGATGTATGTGTGTTTGCAGCCAGAACTCCTCAAAAAAGAGTGAAACGAAGCCTTGAGCCTGAAACGGCTGAGCCCTCAGTCCCCCCTAAACGGACCCGTCGCAAACCTTGCAAGCTGGGTAAATCAATGATCATCTGAAGTGTTTGCTCTATAACTCCTGTTTCACACATGATGTGTTTGCAGTACTATGTGGTGCAGAAGCTGCACGCTCATTGTGCTTTTACATAAGATGCGTTTGCAGTGTGCAGTTGATCCACGGCTTCTATATAATGTTTTTTCCTCGTGAAATACAATACACTATTTATTACCTAAGAAACAAGGTGACATGAATGACACTAGTCTGAATGTGGAAGTGGATTTTTTTTATTGATTTATGACCTGCAGTATTTCTTCAAAAATTTGTGATGCTACATTCTCACGTAAGAGAAGTACCATGTTTGAATGTTTTGCCACTTGCCTGAGCAACTTAATGTATAAATCTATATAAAAGTAATGATTTTTTAAAGTTTTGACTTTATAAAGTTTATATTTATTGTTTAAAGGTGCCTTGTGTAAAAATAAATAAATTCATACTCCACATTCCATACCAGATGGGGGCAGTATACCTCCAGAAAGTGAGTTGGTCTACTCTAGAGTATGAATATCTTCAAGCTACTCCCCTTCACCTTTACCAGTGAATATGTTCATATTCGTTTTGTTCATATTACATTTTTATTGTTAGTTTGAATTACATTAATTTGACAGACAGCATTCGCTGATGTTGACCAAGCTAGCGCCAACGTAACCAGAGCTTCCAACTCTCACGCATTAACCGTGAGACACACGCAAACACTTTTCACATGCTCTCACGCCACACATCAATTTTCTCACGCACAGAAAAATCGCGAAGCAAAGAGGACACGGAGACCGACAGACTAGACAGAGCAGGTTAGTTATGATATAAAAAAATCTCAGCTCTCAGATTCTGTCAATTAAATACCGTTTTGGCGCTTGTAAATGTTACACGACAGATCCCTAGCGCATGTGAACCGATCATCTCTACTAGCTAATAGTAAAAAAATCACGAACACTGAAAGATACAGTAACGTTAGGCTACAACTTACCAAAATGTATTCCTCATACATAATATCGACCAATCAGTGTTTTTTATCATCGTGAAGAGGTCAATAACACAGCTGGAGAACAATTATGTCAGATTTACCTCAGGAAAGCCATTTAATATACATAATATAGGTCACGTAGTTGGCAAGAAAAAAAGAGCAATAGAGATTGTGCTATGTGTACTATATTACAATACTGTATTTATGAACGTTATATACGTTTATCGAACAGCCTTCGATACATTTCTATGTTATAACTTCCCGAAAATCTACACAAACATATAAAACAAACTTCTAACGAAATACTAACAGCATCTTACTTACCAATCCAAAAGAAATGTTGCAAGTTCGAAGTCAAACCTCATTTTTTTCATGTCCATTAGTTGTCTCCAGCGATGGAAAGCAGTGCCAATGTTTACTCTGGTTCTGTTCCTTTTTTATCATATTTTATTTGAATGTAGTAGTGGGCTGTAGGCTAACTTTCCACACGATTGACATCAGGTTCAAGTACGCCCACAAGCCGTGCGAGTTATTCGTGTATTGCATGTTTGGCTGGTGGTTATGTTGCCGGCATACCGCCTCCCATGGCCGAAACTGGTATTACGACACCTGTCGGGCCGTGGCTATTAATGCTAATGCTAATTCAGGTTGATATCTCTGCAGCACTATAACTTGACATTTTTTTAATGACATCATCGCCCTTATTTCTTCTCATTCTTTTGATGCATGTAGCTCATTTTTTGGATATTTTTACCTCAATTTTTACATAAGGCACCTTTAAACATGAATATGTCTATGATAGTCTATTGTAATGTTGCTGTTTGAGCATAAACACCATCTGCAAAGTTACTACGCTTCAAGTTCAAAGCAAAGAGAGTTATTTTCTTTTAAAGGACTACAACAAATGGCTGGTAGGGACTACAACAAGCTTCGTCCCGGGTTAGTGACATCACAAACCCTAAAATTGAAATAAACCCCTCCCCTGGGAACACGCAACACTGTTCTATCTGCATGGAGCATATATGGAGCGATTTATAGATTATCATGACAGAATATGCTAATCAGTGACTTGAAGATAGTTAACTCCATATCAGCTACAGTACAAAAATTCATCAGCTATCCGTTCAGAAACGTCCTGTTGCATTCTACATGTTGTCACATCTTCTTGAATCTCTCCATCTTTGTCCGACTCCGGTTTGAACATAAAAGGCTAAAAGTTTTTGAAGTTTTCAGTGCATGTCTGTGTGAGGTAATTGGAGCTGTTAACACACGAGATCTTGAATCTCCGCCCTCTGTGCCGGGAGCAGCAGCTAATTTGCATTTAAAGGGACACACAAAAAAACGGCACATTGGGGTATTTTGAGCTAAAACTTAACATACACACTCTGGGGAAATTAGAGACTTATTTTACATCTTGTAAAAAGGGGCATTATAGGACCCCTTTAAATTCCTTCCACCCTCCACCATGTCATTTTCTGATGACTTTGAAAAAGGTGCAATGTGAACTCAGCATAAGGGTAGTCAAAAACTGGACTAGAAAGTGGACTAGATTTGTTCTGAGATACTGAATGACCTGGATGTGGTCAGGCTGTGGTCAGGAATCATGGACAGCACCTGGCTATTGGCAGATGGGTGTGGTGGTTCCCATAATTAAAAAAGGGGACTGGAGGGTGTGTTCCAATTATCAAGAATCACACTTCTCAGCCTACCAAGGGTAGGAAAACCTATGCCATAATACTGGAAAGAAGAATCCGCCCAATTGTCAAACCTCGGCTGGAGGAGTAACAAATCAGATTCCGTCCTGTATGTGGAACAGTAGACTAGCTTTTTACCCTTGCAAACATCCTGGAGTGGGCATGGGAGTTTGCTTATCTAGACTACCTGTGTTTTGTGGATTTGAAAAAGGCTTATGACAATGTTCCTAGGGGTGTTTTGTTTTGTGTGGGACACTATTGGTTTATGGGGTACCAGTGCCGCTTATGCATGTCATTCCAGTCCCTATACAAACAGTGCAAGAGCTGTATCAGCATTCTCGGTAGAAAGTTAAGCATGTTCCCAGTGAGTGTTGGACTCCACCATGGCTGTCCCTTGTCTGTGATATTCCAGATGTTGGTGTTCTGGGCAAGTCCATCTAGCAAGAGACCCAGAGGCAGATTTAGGATGTGCTGGAGGGATTATATCTCTCGGCTGGCTTGGGAACTCTTTGGGATCCTTCAAGGGGAGTTGGGGGAAGTTGCCAGGGAAAAGGGCATGTGGGGGGGTACTTGGCCTGCTGACACCACAACCCAGTCCTGGAAGTGGCAGGGGAATGGAAGAAAGATACAACAAGTAATTCAGTGATTCAGTTAGGCTGTGTTTATTCTCTTTGTAAAATTTTCCAGATACATTTTTTTTTTAATTTTTTTTTTACAACAAAGCAAAGCTATTTACAATTCAAAAAGTCCTGTAGATTCAACGTTTTATGGTAGTTGGTAGTAAGTAGTATAGTAGGTTGGTAGTAAGTCTTAGACCATGTGGTCTTGCCTGGACACTCGCCCTTCAGGGGAGCTGAAAATGTGCAAAGCATCTTTCGCACATCATACTGTAGGCTTCTTTGCATTACATTGGTTCTCAGAAGGATTTAGGATGTAATTGTGATTATAGGATGCATACTGCAGTGACCAAGAGACAGCATTCAGTACTCAACAGCACTCTCCATCTGGATGGTTGAATGCCAAAGGTCCACTCGACAACCATCTTTGCCCAAAGACAGTCTATGATAAAAAAAATGTAATCTCTATTGTGGAGTTTATATATATATATATATATATATATATATATATAATATGTATATAGAGAGAGAGTATTTCTGAGTTTCAAAATCCATTTATTACAAAATTTAAAACATTGTCCAGTCAATCAACACACTGTTAAAATAAAATCAGAACAGACAAGACACAACTATCTTAAGAGGGATGCAAAATGCAGGTTATCACACAAATAATCTCACACAAAGCCCCCTTATTACACCAAATCTGATCAAAAGAAACAAGATCATTCATGGCTTTAAAATATCGAAAATCAATTTAAATTCTAGATTTCACTGAATTAAAAAACACTGCCTCTAAATTATAACTTGTGTCTTGTTCAATATTTGAAACCAGAGAGAACCAGAGAGAGAGAAACCAGTGGATATGAGAACGACTCAGGAGGATGTGGAACCAGAATTATGCCATTTAAGTTGACCATACAGTCCCCTTACTGTTGTAGCATGCAACACTAACACCAGAAGGTCAAATATCTTCTACTCCCACACCACCTCTGGGCACCTCCATTCCTCCATTATCTGCACAAAAAGCAGATACCCCCATCAAACATCCCAGAACACCGGCACTAATGTCTAAAGGTTGACAGAGACAGAAAAGGAGCAGAGTAATATCACCAAGTCCAGCAGACAAACAGCTACTATAACCCACGCCACAACCGCAGCTCAACCACATGTACCGTGACAGGATGATGGGATTTACTATTTTGCTCTCAGTTTAGTGCCTAAAGTTAACAGGCTTAGGAACCAGAACTGGGCACACATTTATATCCTCAGCTCCCTTTCAGATCTGGAGTTAGAGGATGCAAATCAGCGACATCAAACCACACGTACCCAGCCCCCATAAACAACAGGATTTCTGGCATTCCACCCTATCACCTCCTCCCATGAAGTCCAGAGCCATCATCCTCACCATCTAACACCTCCTCTAACTACATCCTACCATCAGCATGGATTAGAACAGGATTCCTCTCGTGTGCACCGCTAATTACTATAGTTTTACATGGTTCTATAACACTAAATGCTATTAATTTATTGTTAATAAAAAAAGTTTTTAATTCTTCTGTTGAAAATAGGTTAGTAGTTTAAAGTTATTCTGTAGGTCTAAAGTTTTTCTTTTATCTTAATGTCACCTACATCTTCTATTTGGTCCCACTTTTTTCTTTTTTCTTTTTTTTTTGGTGTATTTAGGTACTATTGTCTCAAAAAAGGGGTTAAACACATCCACACTGCTATAATGTAAATATGTGCTGCATGCTTTCCTCTCAAAAACAAAATAAAAACACAAAAATGTTGGCATGAGAAAATCTGATCATAGTGATGTGGATATCAAGTCATGTCACATTTATTTATATAGCACTTTATACAATGGATTGTTTAAAGCAAGCAGCTTTACAGTTTTAAACATGAAAAAAAAATTGTCAGTATCACTTTCAATAAGAATTACAGCTTCATTTTCTACTACAATGCAGCTCTCCAGTGTGTTCATGTTTTTACTGTCTAAACTTGACCTTGACTGAACAGAAGAAATTAACCAGAGATTTCCATGTCAAAGAAGGCGGAGCTTCAGAGCCACACCTACCTATTACGTTATTATCATGGGCAAATTGTAGTTTGAAGGTGTTTACCAGCCAAACTTTTCCGCAAAGTTTGCTTTGTCAAGCTGTTTATAACTCCAACCGAATTTCGTTAGAAATTGTCACAACAGTTCTTCGATTTCGCTACAAGTACATCGTTATATATATATCAGTATAAGTATATATTGTTTACTTTTTTTTTGTGCCATGAAACTATTTTATTTTGTTGTAGTTCTTTTTATTGATTCAGAAGCCACAGATTAGTTACCACTGCAAACGCATCTTGTGTGAAAGCACAATGGCTGCTTGAAATTGGCATAATAGTTTTTTTTTCTGCCTTGTCTGTTGCTTTTTCACTGAAGTTAATAGTTTGTTGTTGTTTTTCCCCCCACAGATTCATGATGCAACGAGCTGACAGCTGAAGCAATGCTTTTTGAGTTTATTCAGAGTATCAAAGATTATTTTGTGTTCTTTGTAAATCCTTTTTTTTACTTTACACTCTTTACACATTGTTTTAAATTCCAGGATTTAAGTAGAAAGCAAGAAAATGTTAATATATTTTGTATCGTTCTTTGAGGAAAAAAAAGACGTTTTTTCAGTAACATCAGGTCCTGTCATCCTTTTTTTAATCAACAGACCTTCCAGCAATCACACTTTTACTAAAGCCATCTTTTTCCTGTGACTGTAAAGCCCAATGTATACTTTGGTTTTTGCACACACACACACACACACACACACGTATGAATACAGTGTACACTAGCATTTCAGTGTATGCTCTATTTAATTTATTTTTTGTTTTTTGTTTTTTTTGACATGGACATTACAATTACATTGGACGAACCATATGTATTTGCTTGGGTGTTTTAGCACACATGCTAATTTTCAACACCTGTCCACGGGAGGCTTTTAGAAAGAAAATACAATAATACTGATAACAAAAGTAATAATAACAATACTAACAAAAAGGATAAAGAAATTATACCATTTGATTACAGATGCAAAAATAAATAAATAACATATTCAAATTGTTTACATACATAAGCTATAAAGCAAAAGCATCATAATCAGAAAATATCTCAGTAGTAGGTTATTCATGCGAGCACTGTTGTTTTGTTTTTAGCCATTGTTTAAGTCCTCCGTTAAAAGCATTGCCATCGGTCTCTAGTTTTAAATTAGTAGGTAAAGCATTCCAGAGTTTTGGCCGCTTTGCAGAGAGAGCAGACTGACCAAAAGAGGTCTTGTACTTTGGGACAAGACAGTCACCTCTGATAGTGGCTCGTGTGTTCGCCCTGTGAGAACTTTGACGCCTACTGACTAATTTAGAAAACAGTGGAGAAACATGATTATTTAGACATTTAAAAACCAGTTTGAGGTAATTAAAATCAATAAAACTGTCAAAGCCAAGAAGCTTATGCTTTCTTAAAACATCACAATGATGCCATCTCATAGGTTTCCGGTCCATAACTTTTATTGCCTGTTTGTAAATTTGAGAAAATAGGTTTTAATTTAGTTGGAAGGGCTTGTGACCATGATGTGACGCAATATGATATATGTGAAAATATCATTGCATGCATGTATAGTTTTGCAGTGTGACATGACAAATCCCGAAAACAATTTATGTTTGGTTTGACCTTCTTGCAGATGTACTTAAGATGATTATCAAATTTGAAATTTGTATCCAGAATAATCCCAAGGTACTTGACTTCATTTACTGCTTCTATTACTTCATTTTCGATCTGCACCTCAAATATATACAGGCCTATTTCATGGAGAAACACATGGAAACTTTTCTTAACATTAAGAGATAAATGAGATAACTCAAGCCATTTAGAGATGTTCTGTAATGCCTTTGTCAGGTTGTTTTAGTGGAAACCTGGACCCCAGTGTCATTAGCATACATCTGACAGTTGACGCCCAGACAGCATTTTGATAGGTCATTTATGTACACTGTAAACAACAATGGGCCAAGTACAGACCCTTGCGGTACTCCCATGTTGTTGGCATGCAGAAGTGACTTCACCCCATTGACCCTGACACATTGCTGTCTCCCGCCCAAATAAGACCTAAACCACTGCAAAGCTTCTGATTTAATTTATGTAACAAGATACTGTGATTAACAGTGTCAAAGGCCTTTTTTAGGTCCAGGAACACTACCCCGACAACATTTCCTTTATCCAGTGATTCTTTCATTTTGTCAAGCAAATAACAGTTAGCTGTTTCTGTGGAATATTTGTCTCTAAAATCCAAACTGCTGTGGATAAAGCAACTGGTTAGACTCTAAATCTTCCTCTAATTGTTCGGACACAATCTTTTCCAGAACTTTTGAGACTACAGGAAGGATAGCAATAGACCTGTAATTACTTGCTATATACTTATCTCCCGATTTATAGACCGGTGCAATTATTGCTGTTTTCCAGCTCTCTGGGAATATTTTTGCTTGTATTGACAAATTTACTAAATAAGTAATTGGCTCCAACAGACAGCTTTCATATCTCTTAATTAATGCAGCATGAATGTTGTGAATATCCTTAGACATGGAGTTACTCATGTTTATAATCACCTTTTTAACTTTATCACAAGATAACTCTTTAATACAGAAGGAGCCTGTGTGAGCATCATCAAATTATTCAGGTATATTGACTCGATATATTTAAAATTACTTGCTAATTCTTGTACGGACTTTTTTAAAAAATAAAAAAACGATTAAAAACATGCCAGTGGTCCCAGACTGATCAAACACTACTGCCGCTGTTGCTACTCCAGCTAGACACTCTGAGCCCGGAGTTTGTAACCTTAACCGCTGCTCGAGTCCATCCTGCTCTCCCAGAGCTCCTGTGGATTCCCAGCCATGTCTATATTGTCTACAGAGTGTTGTAGGGATGATGAGTTCTTATAGGCCAACCCGGAAGTTAGCATTTTAAGTGATGTTTAATGTCCCCGACAACATCTTTAGTCCCATTTAGCCACTTATTAGCAACTGCCTTATTCTGTACTAGTAAAAGTGGACTGATGCTGTGTCAGAATATGCCTACTTCCATACTATATCTGACCCTGGACCACAAAACCAGTCACATGGGTAAAAAAAAAATTAAATTGAGATTTATACATCATCTGAAAGCTGAGTAAATACAACTATTTGAAAATCTGGAATCTGAGGGTGCCAAAAAACCTAAACGTTGAGAAAATCGCCTTTAAAATTGTCCAATTATGTTCGCGATTGTGCTTATGTGAAAATAAATGTTTTATATATTTACGGTAGGAAATGTACAAAATATGTTCGTGGAACATGATCTTTACTTAATATCCTAATGATTTTTGGCATAAAAGAAAAATCGATCATTTTGACCCATGCAATGTATTTTTGGCTATTGCCACAAATATACCCGTGCTACTTGTGACTACTTGTGGTTTTGTGATCCAGGGTCACATACTTCCGGTGAGATTCTGAAATGTGCTTTCGATGGACACTTTACTATCCCATGGGATAGGGTTTGTGAATGGAAGTGAAGCAACGCAACTGATGCCGTAGGTCACATGACTATGACAAAATGGTGGATGTAGTATGTCCGAATTTCATGCATACTACACACATTTATAATAGGTAGAACATACTTTTTTAATGGTCGCAAAGTACAAACCACATTTGAATTAAACCTACTATACAGTATGCAATTTTGGACGCAGCATACGAACAGTATCTTGCGAAAGTGAGTACAACCCTCACATTTCAGCAAACATTTTAGTATATCTTCTCAAGAGACAACAATATAGAAATGAAACTTGGGATATATTTTAGGGTAGTCAATGTGCTGCTTGTATAGCAGTATATATTTACTGTCCTCTGAAAATAACTCAACATACAGCCATTATTGTCAAAATAGCTGGCAACAAAAGTGAGTACACCCTAAGTGATAATAGCTGTACATCGTTTAACCATGCAAAGCCACATGTCCTATTCATCATGTTCAAGTTTTTGTCTGCTTGACAGGACCATACAAATTTGTGTATCTTGTATTAGAGCAGTTAAAAGTTGTGCTTTGAGTACAATTCTCTCATTCTGACCACTGGATGTTCAACATGGCACCTCATGGCAAAGAACTCTAAGGATTTGATAATTAGGATTGTTACTCTCCACAAAGTTGACCTAGACTATAAGAAGATTGGTATCACCCTGAAACTGAGTTGCAGTACAGGCCAGGGTCATACAGATGTTTTCGAAGACGAGTTCCAATCAGAACAGGCCTCGCGAGGGTCAATCAAAGAAGTTGAGTCCTCGTGCTGTGCGTCAGGTGCAGAAGCTGGCTTCAAAAAACAGACGCATGATCATGCCAGCATTGCTTTAGAGGTTGCAGAAGCGGAAGGTCAGCTTGTCAGTGCTCAGACCATACACCACACACTGCAACAAGTCAGTTTGCATGGCCGTCGTCCCAGAAGGATGCCTGTCTGAAGCTGGCTCACAAGAAAGCCGGCAAACAGTTTGCTGAAAGCAACCTGGCCAAGAGCATGAATCACTGGAACCATGTCCTGTGGCCTGATGAGACTAAGATGAACTTGCTTGGCTCAGATGGTGTCCAGAATGTGTGGCGATGCCCTGGTAAGGAGTACCAAGAAAATTGTGTCTTGCCTACAGTCAAGCATGGTGGTGGTAGCATCATGGTCTGGGGCTGCATGAGTGCTGCTGGTACTGGGGAGCTGCGCTTCATTGAGGGAAACATGGATTCCAACATGTACTGTGACATTCTGAAGCAGAACATGATGCCCTCGGCATGATAACGACCCCAAACACACCGCCAAGATGACAACTGCCTTGCTGAGGAAGCTGAAGGTGATGGAGTGGCCAAGTATTTCTCCAGACCTGAACCCTATTGAGCACCTGTGGGGCGTCCTCGAGTGGAAAGTGGAGAAGCGCCACGTGTCTAACATCCAGCAACTCCATGATGTCATTATGGAGGAGTGGAAGAGGATCCCAGCAACAACCTGTGATGAACTCCATGATTAAGGCAGTGCTAGATGATAATGGTGTTCACACAAAATATTGACACTTTCGACATAGTTTTGACATGTTCACTTAGGGTGTACTCACTTTTGTTGCCAGCTATTTTTTCAATAATGGCTGTATGTTGAGTTATTTTCAGAGGACAGTAAATATATACTGCTATCCAAGCAGCACATTGACTACTCTAAAATCTATCCTAGTTTCATTTCTATATCGTCCCTTGAGAAGATACTAAAATGTGTGCTGAAATGTGAGGGGTGTACTCACTTTTGTGAGATACTGTATGTGTGTGCATGTTTGTGTGTATATAGGAAATAATGAATGAAGGGGGCCAAACTTATCAACACGTCAGCCATCAATAACCTACTTTAATTTTTTCTTTTACTTATTTTTCCAAACACATTCCCCCCTCATATACTGTAAATAAACCACGTTCGTTTATTCCAAAATCTAAAATAAACGTTTTGGTTTTCAGGTAACTTGCTTTACAGGAAAGCTCAGTCTCTACATACATTTTTGTAATGCTTATTATGTATTATAATAGTTGCCTATGTGCTGTAAAGAGTGTTGTATAATAACCTACATAAACACACGTTATCCACACCAAAAGGTAGGCTACTTATAAATAAATAGGTAGGCTAAGCTAGAGCCTATTTATTACCATTTAAATAGTATCAATTAAATAGTCATGTGGTGTCAAATTAACTTTTAAAGTTACTTAAGATTACAGTTTTTCAATTAATATCATAAATATGCTAAATAATGATACAAACAAAAATTGTAGATAGAGTAAACTGCGTGTCAGCAACCCAAATATCAACTGTTTTCACGGCTAAGATTGTTTGACTAGGGTTTCCTGAGAGAAAGGCCTACGTTTAAAAGAAATGGCATAAACAAAATAACCACGTAAAAAGCAGCGTCTAATAGTATGCTTTGTACATTTTATTGGGAGAACAGTAATGAAGTTGGGAACCTGATGCCGCGCTTTGTAGCATCCAGTAGAAAGCTGCGCGCGCTCTGCGGGGCGGGAGGAAGCTCGAGCGAGCTCGCAACACTGTCACATTTCACTGCCATCCTTCTGTCAAGAAACTTTAAAAACATTTTTAGTTGAGCTTATATTAAGTACTCGAATAAGGTGGATGCTGACTCTGGTTGAGTGATTTGAAATGAAGTGCGTCCTTGGGTGTTACGTGCACTTCTGTGCAGGGGTTATTATTAGTCTTATTACCTTTCCTTTGGCGCACGGGACTCCGTCGAGGTATAGTCTGTTTCAGGGCAGTGCTTATTCCAGCTCTGTTTCAAGACAACGAAACAAGTAAGTAACCCTTCTGTTCTCGAGCTGGCATTGGGGTAAAACCCCCGGGGTTTAGTTATCTCAGATGAAATGTTTTGAGAATAAATATCTATATTATATTATAGGCCTATACAGGATTCAAACTTTAAAACAGGATCTAGTCATGCAACTGAACTTGGTTGTAAATGTCAGCATATTTATGCAAAACTATGTGATTAATTAATAAATGCAGGAACAAATGAGTACAGTATTACCATTTTTTAACTAGCAAGATTAACGAACTAGAAATAGCATGCCTCTGGAGAACTAGTATAAGAAACTTGATATAGTTTAGTAATTAATGTGAAACTGCAGGACAAATGACTAGCGCTACATTAACATTTTAACCTGTTAACGAATAGCTTACACAAGATTGTTCAAGTCACCAACAGGTAATAGCAGACCTTTGATTTAGGTAAACTGTTAATAATTAGTTTATTTCCTATTTAGAACTAGCTATGGATAATTTCTAAATGAGTTGGTTTTTCCCCCTCTGAACTTCATCCTTATTTGTCGGCCTATCTATTTTCCCCTCACATTATTATTATTATGCTGCTATATGCCCCACTTAAAAAGAAGACAGCTTAGGTCCTTTTCTCACTGAATCCATAGTCATAGAGACTGCTCTGTAACATTTCGAGTTATCAGAAATGGCAAAAAAATTGTAACCTATGCAGTGATTTATTGATTTAAGGGGAGACCTGGTATAGTTGTAACATGGGGAGTGTTGTAACACCACCAAATCAGGATTACTCACTTCCTCACAGATCCCATATGAATGCTTGTCAATGCTATAAATAGGCACATGCAGATTTTATAAAGAAAAACAATATTTTGAGTTAAGAATGTACATTTTTTGACCAACACTATATTTTGTTTACTTAAACTTTTGCAGATAAAATAATTTAACTTATATTAGATTAAATTGTAGTTTATCAGGCAAAATATGATGCATTTTAACCTGCTAATTTCCCACCATTATGCTAATATGGCTAGCTAGACACTGGCTGACAGGGGTGGGGTGGGGTGTAACACATCTTTAAAAAAGTGTTACAACCACCCCCTTATATATAAAACTAAGAACAGTTTCTTATATAAATAATTGTACAGAATGCCAAGTCAGTGGAAAAGAAAGATAGATAGAGGTGTGCCTGCCAGTGTTATTAAAAAAAACAAACTGATGAGGTTTCAAAGAAGGGCAGGTCAGTCAGATCAGTTGCAAAGACAAAGTTGAAAGCCAGTGTTGAGGATTCTGAGACCTTGGACAACAAAAACTTTTGTGTTATCTATGGAAGTGTGGGTAAATGTGCCTTATGCAGTCTCTGGGCCCACCAAGCCTACACTTCAGGGTTAACAACATTAGTTTTTCACCATTGATTGAGAATATTCACATTCACACACAAACTCAAAACACTTTTTAGTCGAGCCGAGTGTTCATTAAGCATACAGTAAATACTGTTAAGGAAGTTTGTTCTAGTTGACTAAATTACACACACATGCACACACTCTTGAGTCAAACAGTAAGTGTATTTGAGCTGTGATCAATCACAGAAAGAAAGGCATACTTTTGGATTGTTTCACTAAACCTGTTTTTGAAGGATGTTGCATGGTGTGGCCACTGCTTTTGCTTAATTGTTACTATTTACCCTGATCGTGGGCTAGATTGTAACAAAGGCACACCATAAATGTGATATTCTTGCAGAGGTTTGAATTGGTGATTTGTGGGTATTTTGTACCCGGTTTCCCCTATTCCTCACAGACATATGGTTTCTTCAGTCTTGCTTCAATTATGCTTTTCACTTCACTTCTGTTCCAAATAATTAGTAATTTCTTCTAAAGGATTTGGTAATGGGTGCTACCCAGCTAATAAAATATGGTCTAAGAACGTTCTGTTACCATTCCCATTAAGCTGTGAAGTTTTTTCTGAATGCTATCTGAACATTCAAACGTCAGTTTTTAAAAGGTTTTAAAAGCTTTTTTTCTTGGTTCTACAAACATTAAATGAGCATTACATTTTATCATTGTGCGAACATTATGGGAATGTTCCTTTTGAATGTTCTCTGAATGTTCTGAAACAAGTATGTTCTGCAACATTTTTAAAAAGTTAAACGAATATCCAACTAAAGAAAAAAGTGGAATGATTGAATGTTTTTGCCTTGCGTTTTGAGAACATTATTAAAAACCAGATAACTTTGAACAAATGTATTAGTGTTTGTTCATAACTTTAAGAGAAACTTTTGCCAGAAATTTTTGAGAATGTTCCCGGTTAGCTGGGTATTTTCTTGGGTGTACAGTATTTGTTTTGATTGTTCTTTACTCTTTTGCAGAAACTGGTGTGCATTTGTAGTGCATAAAAACGTGACATGCACTGTGTTGGCGGCGAACGAAAACGTCATGGAGCCGCAGCTCTTGCCCTGTCCGCCGCATCATCCTGACTGCACGCAAGGGCTGATGTAAGTGTCTCTGGAGAGCGTGCAGTAGGCGGGGGGTTTGCATAGACACTTTTATTGCTGGAAGTGACCAGAGATCAGATTAGATGAGATCAGAATGGATTGAAGTGGAATTGCTCCTAGTAGAAGAAGCAATGCAGTTAAATTGGACCCGTCGACTGGCAGGTCATTACTGTTTTATCAGTATCCAAATTATTTATGACCGCTGAAGTGCTAGGGGCCGCACTAAACAGTTTTAGCTTGTGTACATTTTCCTGAGAACCTTTAAGAAATGTTGCAATTAGAATGTCCCCGCATGTTCATGCACATCTTGCTTTTAAAGCTGCACTCCAGATGTGTGTCACTGTTGGAGTAAATCATAATAAATTATGTACGTAATTCTGCACTTTGTTTATGTTTGCATGGCTCATGAAAAAAAAGGAATGCCTCCTTTTGCGAACAGAGTGGTTAGACAGCGAATTAGTAAGATCTCAAATCTCACCGGACTAATGTTGTCACTTTGCTCTCTCTGAAACATGCAGCACACATTCAGGAGATGTGCTGCTTAGTAGTCGGTCGTAGTATAGTAGTGTAACTTGTGGTAGACAAATGTCAAGTGTGAATTTTTTGTAAAGGTATTCAAGGTGTAAGGAAAATGTCATTACTTGATCATTTCACCATAAGGCACGAAATCTCTTGAAAATGGTATAAAGGTTTTTCAAAACAATATGAAACCAAGATGACCCTTGAGAAGAAGTACTACTTAGCACACATTTTTAAAAGAGTAGCCTACTTATTAAAGGTGCCTTGTGTAAAAATAAATAAATTCATACTCCACATTCCATACCAGATGGGGGCAGTATACCTCCAGAAAGTGAGTTGGTCTACTCTAGAGTATGAATATCTTCAAGCTACTCCCCTTCACCTTTACCAGTGAATATGTTCATATTCGTTTTGTTCATATTACATTTTTATTGTTAGTTTGAATTACATTAATTTGACAGACATCATTCGCTGATGTTGACCAAGCTAGCGCCAACGTAACCAGAGCTTCCAACTCTCACGCATTAACCGTGAGACACACGCAAACACTTTTCACACGCTCTCACCCCACACATCAATTTTCTCACGCACAGAAAAATCGCGAAGCAAAGAGGACACGGAGACCGACAGACTAGACAGAGCAGGTTAGTTATGATATAAAAAAATCTCAGCTCTCAGATTCTGTCAATTTTATTACGCAATTCAAACAATAAATACCGTTTTGGCGCTTGTAAAATGTTACACGACAGATCCCTAGCGCATGTGAACCGATCATCTCTACTAGCTAATAGTAAAAAAATCACGAACACTGAAAGATACAGTAACGTTAGGCTACAACTTACCAAAATGTATTCCTCATACATAATATCGACCAATCAGTGTTTTTTATCAGCGTGAAGAGGTCAATAACACAGCTGGAGAACAATTATGTCAGATTTACCTCAGGAAAGCCATTTAATATACATAATATAGGTCACGTAGTTGGCAAGAAAAAAAGAGCAATAGAGATTGTGCTATGTGTACTATATTACAGTACTGTATTTATGAACGTTATATACGTTTATCGAACAGCCTTCGATACATTTCTATGTTATAACTTCCCGAAAATCTACACAAACATATAAAACAAACTTCTAACGAAATACTAACAGCATCTTACTTACCAATCCAAAAGAAATGTTGCAAGTTCGAAGTCAAACCTCATTTTTTTCATGTCCATTAGTTGTCTCCAGCGATGGAAAGCAGTGCCAATGTTCTGTTCCTTTTTTTATCATATTTTATTTGAATGTAGTAGTGGGCTGTAGGCTACTTTCCACACGATTGACATCAGGTTCAAGTACGCCCACAAGCCGTGCGAGTTATTCGTGTATTGCATGTTTGGCTGGTGGTTATGTTGCCGGCATACCGCCTCCCATGGCCGAAACTGGTATTACGACATCTGTCGGGCCGTGGCTATTAATGCTAATGCTAATTCAGGTTGATATCTCTGCAGCACTATAACTTGACATTTTTTTAATGACATCATCGCCCTTATTTCTTCTCATTCTTTTGATGCATGTAGCTCATTTTTTGGATATTTTTACCTTAATTTTTACACAAGGCACCTTTAAGGAAATAATATACTTTAAAACAATTAGGGATGGGGCCGATCCGATCCAGTATCGGTATCGGGACCGATACCAGCGTAATTCACGTATCGGATTTTCCCGATCCAACCTGCGGAGATATCCGATATCCATGAGTCATGTCTGCGCTTTAACGTTGTCTGCTGAAATGACTCCAAAAGTGATTCCCGCCGGCGAGTCTGCTATAGCTGGCTGCAAACTGCGGAATGGATTTACTAAACAGAGGCGCGGCTCAATGAGACACAGAGTTATGAGAGAAATCCGTTCCGCAGTTTGCAGCCAGCTAGCAGACTCGCTGGCGGGAATCACTTTTGCTAGCCGCAAACTGCGGAATGGATTTCCTAAACAGAGGCGCGGCTCAATCTTTTACAGTCTATGGGCTCAATGAGACACAGAGTTATGAGATAAATCCGTTCCGCAGTTTGCGGCTAGCCAACATGTCCGCTTTGTGTAAATGCTTCACACAGTCAGAGCAAGACAGCTAAATGCAATGCCGTAATTCAGAGCTCTTTAAAGCTCCCTCGCGTCGTACAACACAACGAACGCAATCAAACATTTAAAAAAGCACCACGTTACTGTGCGTTCACACCAAACGCGAATAGCGCGTCAAATTCGCGTGTAGTTGGACGCTTGAATATTTTGAATCCATTCGCGCGTCCAGTGATTACACATACTACATGCATACATACGTGCATATCATACTTGCCTGTTGAGAGAAGTTTATTTCAGCATCATATAAAATAAACAATAATGATAACAAAAATATTAAAGCAAACACAGCTCTGGTATCGGAATTTTATCGGTATCGGCCGATATCCAAATTCAGGGATCGGATCGGAAGTGAAAAAATGTGGATCGGTGCATCCCTAAAAACAATATACTTAAGTGTGAACTGAATGTTATGTTTTCAGACACTTAATTGCATGTTAATAGAAATTAAATGAAAATATATTATAGATTAAATTTATATTAAATGCCATTGCCATGTTAGTCAACATGTCAAAATAAGTGTACTTCTTTAAAGGGGACATATCATGAAAATCTGACTTTTTCCGCGTTTAAGTGCTATAATCAGGTCCCCGGTGCATCTACCAACCCTGAAAATGTGAAAAGTGAAACCCAGTAACTTTGTTTTGGTGAGCCTTTCTCTGCAAGCATGTCAAAAAAAAAAAGCCGATCAGATTTCACTCCCCTTCTGACGTAGGAAGAGGATCTTATTATAATATTAACATCCCTTAATCTGCACGTTTACACCCACGGCGCCACCAGGTTTCACAAGCGACAACAGTGTAACTAGTTCTAACGCAATGGCAAAATTCAAGCAAAGCATGCAAACTGTTCTGTCGTTGCTGCACAGAAGAGCACTGAACACTATTTAGAGTCCCAGCCTCAGATGAGACCAGAGAGCAGTGGATTCATTTTATTTTCAACGGAAATCCCTCAGAAACAGATGAATCAGTGTAACTCCACAACAATTACATAAATGTATCCACTAACCATTCAGAAACGTCCAGGTGCCACATCTCTTCTTGAGTCTCTCTGTAAGGCTGTACTCCGCTACTGGTTATTTCTGAGATTTTGGATGAGTGAGATTATTCGCATGTTTTGTTATTGTATCCGAAGCTCGTGTAAAGGATCGTTCGTCTTCTGAACGGGGACGAGGAGCTGCAGCTCATTTGCATTTAAAGGGACACACAAAAACGGAGCATTTTGCTCACACCCAAAAAGGGCCAACTTTGACCAGCTATATTAAATGATCTGGGGGGTATTTTGAGCTGAAATTTCACAGACACATTCTGGGGACACCATAGATTTATAATACATCTTGTAAAAAGGGGCATAATATGTCACCTTTAAAGCACGACATAATATTATTAAATCATAATGATGTAAAATGTACATTTTAATTTGACATTATTACAAAGTGCACTTTTTAAAGTGTACATAAGTGTGTTAAAAACAGTCAGGAAAGTGTACTGTTGCTTTTTTTCATTAATATCTGCAAGTACATTTTTACAAATTTGTTTGAAGTAAAGTGAACACATTGTAAAGTGCACATTCAGTATAATTAAGTACACTTTTTTTCACAATAAGAATACAAAAAGTGCATTTCTTAAAACTTTATTACTTTATTAAAATTATTTTCTCAACCTGGACACTTATATGTCAATTTTTGGCATGACTTTAGGATAGGACTAGTGTCCCTCAATGTGGCATGTTGAAAATAATGAGCAAAAGGTGCCCAGTTGGTATACGTTCAAAGTGTGCATCTGTGAATGCTTTTTGGCTAATGTTTCCCACAACCCTTGTGCAGTGGGAGAGATTTTTTTGATGTAGTTACAGAAAAGTGGCTAGGAATCTGAGGCCAAAACAGTGTATTGTATTACAGGTACATGTGAAGTGCATACTTTTAGTTCATAGTTCAAACTGAATCATATATCTGCTTTTAACATCACAATTCATAACTGTCTTTCTAGGTATCATACTCCCCTGAGACCCATGTACAAAATAGGCTACAAACAAGTGACTGAACTGGAATGGAGGTGTTGCCCAGGATATCAAGGTCATGACTGTACAGAGCTGAAAGTTACCCCAGAGAAACCCAAAGTTGTTGAGGAACCACGTCCAGATGCTCCTTCCACCAACAGTCACCAACAAAGTATACTGGGTACGTATTTTTAATTACTTTGGATTTGGAAAAAAATGAAATGAGCAATATCTAAAACTGCAGTCCATAACTTTTGACATTGTAGCGGTTAATAAACAAAACTGCATGCGTCTTGCGGAAGAACATTGTAGCCCGAGCTACTTCTCTCTGTTTATGTCTATGACGAGTCACGCAGGTACTGGGCTACTCCACAGTGGGACGACCCGTCCCAGTCTAAAATAGTCCCAATATTTATATTATATTCTGTTTATTTACCACATAAGACATGTAGATTAAAGCTGCAGTCCATTTATAAACACTTGTTATAGGTGTACCGTTTTGATTCAGGATAAGACAAAAACACGGTTTGAAATATGGATTCATGATGTCTTCGCTTATATAAATGTAGTAAATTTTTAATACAAAAAAAGTTACGGACTGCAGCTTTAATCCACATTAGTACACTCATGAAAAGTAATTTAGGTGTCCAATTACCACAACTTCAATTAATCCATGGTTGCAAGCAATTTAATTAGACCTTTTTAGTTTTTTGAAACTAAACGTTATTTTGATGAGTTCTGTTGACATAATAATGTTGATTATTACATAGGGTTGGGAATCATTTGAAGAATAATGATTTCGATTCTGCTTATCGATTCCTATTCTTATTGATTCATAATTTCGATTCCATTAATGTAAAAAATAACTTGGATATCTTTCACATTTATTCTAAGTCTTACTGAACTACATTTCATTGTAGCTGAATACCATGAACAAAAATCAACAGGCTAAATAACACACAAGGAACTTTTGCCTGGTTTAAAAATACGCTCGGCGTCGTGCCTAACACCACCCCTTAGCTGTTCTAAATTCACTGTAAATCACGGCTTTGCGGGGCTTATTGCTTTAATAATTTAGCAATCGCACAAATAAATACAACTAAACAAAGATATGATTGAAATAAAGTGTTTTTAAGATTTTCAGGTATTCAGATACATGAAATGTTATAAAATATAAAATAACACTGCACTACATACAGTAAATAAAATATACTTTACAAATATAGTTACAAAAGTTATTTAGTAAAGAACAGCTTGTGAATTTTCTTTGTCTTTTGTTGTTTGATTAACGTTATTATAGAGACGGCAGGAGGAATATCAGGCTACTGTCACTTTAAGAGCTGCACGGATCCAATATACTGTTATGCGTTTTCTTTGTCAACTGTTTAGGTTCATTTAAGACATAACCGACTGTGTTTTTACGAGAATATTTTGACACATTTCACATTTTCTTTTTAAAATGACTTTTTCTGTGCTGCGCACACATCCAAAGCATGCGCACAGAGAAAGTTATTAACAGCGCACGGGTCTTCTTGTCATATTAGAATGCACACAAAGGAATTGGTAATTAATTGGTCATTTTATAACAAGTATTCGATTCCTGACCTTAAGTAATTCTGGTATCAATTTTCAATTCCCAGCCCCATTATTACATCAACATATTGTGTGTCATATAAACTGAAATTTCTCTGCTAATTAGTTTAAATAGAACTTAAAGGAACTTCCATTTTTCTCAAACAGTGACCCCTAGAGTTGCTGTGGAGTACTTGTATTTAAGGTTACTGTTGTAAATACCACTCACGCAGAGCAGTCTCTGCACTCTTCCGACCGCGTTTCTTCGTTTTCTTTGTCGACTCTGCCATGATTCACGTCTGAAATGCGTGCTAGAGTCTTCCATAGAGGCTGCTTCATATGTTGTTGATGTATGTGACATCGTGCCGTAAAGCAAGTCGTGATTCTCGCGAGACCTCTCAAACCTGCATTGCTGGTTTTTCCAGCACTGGTTTTTACTGCTTGGTCCATGCTTGGATGCAACTAAACTTGAATGCAACTAAACTTTCGCTTGTGATTAGAAAAAAAAAAAACTGTCTATATAATGCCATCTACACTACCAGTGCACTCATTCATAATACAACATGATTGACAAAAAAAGACAGCGAGATATATCTAACTGCAGAACCACAGAACAACACGTCACCGCAGTCTGAGGACAGCAGTGCCAGGGCAGCAGCATCAGACCCAAAGTAAAGCTGGCGCTGACGATCGCGTATCCCTCCCCAACCACTAACCCAACCCTTCACTATAACTATAAGCTCTACCTTAACGATTGCCCGAATCTCGTGGCTTAGCTTAAGTATTGTGATAATATTGTATCATGGGGCATGATTTCCACCCCTAATAAGTGCATGTAATTTTGGTTTGTTCTAGGACCAGAAGTGTTCTCTGAGACACATCCATGGTCTCAACCTGGGAGGAAAGAGCATCACAACACTCAACTGGGAGGTTATGGAGATCGCCAACAGGAGAGTCGCAGAGTTCAGGTATTAGAAGAAGAGGTGGAGCGTCTTTCTCAGACAGTACTAGACCTGCAAGCTATGACGTCAGCCAATGCAAACTTACGGTTAGATTTACAGGAAGATGTTACCAAATTCATTCTAAACACGTTGGGGAATTTGCAACAGCCACAGGGTGTCAAGGCGGGTGAAATTGAGACCATTGTGTTGCCATCAGACCTCCGTTTATCATCAGATACTGATGAACTGCAAAACCACATTACCCAGCTCTCCAACACAATCAGTTCCAATACTGATAGTATCCAAGATCTGCAGATTAGGATCCAAAACATTGATGGACAGATGCACCGACTAACAGAATCAGCCAGTACTGGACCACTTCAACCCTCCTCAACCGCTACAACCAATGAGTGTCCATGTCAGGCATACATCACTGAGAAGCTTTCTGCCCTTCGTGAGGAGCTTCTTCAAGGAATGGACATCAAAATAGCAGACATGAAGAGTGCATGTGACTACAAAGTGCTGTCTGTTCAGGAGCAGTGTGAGGAACAAGAAACCTCTTACTTGAGCTTGGCCGAGCTCCTTGATTCTAAAGAGACTGAACTCCGCAAAGAGATCCAAGACTTGCGTCTTCAACTTCCCATTGGAAAAGACCCAGGGGTGGATAGTCATGAGGTCCAGAATCTCAAGGACACCCAGCAGATATTGAAAGATGCCATTAGGCAACAGAATGCCACCCTTGCACAGATTGATGCACAAGGGCATATTCTGGAGGCAAGGGTTAGTCTTGCGGAAAAGAGTGCAGAGGTACATTGCCTCTATCTTGAAGAGAAACTAAGAAGGGAAAGACTTAAGGAAAATGAAGATCAAAGCATAGCCTTGGAAGAGAAAATAAATGCTGTTCAACATGAAAACATCACTTCACAGCTACTGACCACAGTTTTAGGTCATGATCAACGCCTAGATGCCTTGGAGAAGCATACACAGCAACTGCAGGACAAGGTTGGCTCTCTTGCACAGCAGATTAAGACCGAGATCTCTGTACCAGACCTCAATCAATCCATAACTTTTGAAATTCTGCTGCATCGGGTGGAAAATCTAGACGTGGATTTTGGGCGAAGCCAAGAACAAGTGAGGACAATGAATGGCTTGCTTAATGGTCTTGATGGACGGGTGGCTGGCATTGAAGGCATTTGCGGACGGTTTGAGCCAATGTCTGATAGTCTCAAACGAATTAAAGACGGACTGAACAAACACGTTACCGGCTTGTGGACTTGCGTCCGTCAACTGAACAATACAGTTCTAACACATACAAGAGACATCAATGTGTTTAAAGCAAATTCACACCTTTCAAAAGACAGGCAGGATGGGATCACTAATGCACCTACAGGTAAGCAATGCTCCTCTAGGGACAACATTTATAGTTATACATTTGGCAGATGATTTTGTTGAAAGTGACTTACATTGCATCAAGGGACACATTTGATCAGCTCTTGCTTTCCCTGGGAATTGAACCCATGACCTTGACATTGCTAGCTACATGCTCTGCTTAATGAGCTACAGGAAGAAAATTACAAAATTGTAATTTTGCAGACTAGTTTATCCAAAGAAGCAGTGCAGTATTTGCATGGGCAATTGTACTTGAAGAACTTGGAGTTTAGGGAGCCTATTTCTATTGGAAAATTGATGGAGGGTGTTTATTTAAAATGAGACAAAGACATCAGTAGAGAATTGAGATTGTCCTTCTCCACCATAATATGCAAGACCGAAGGGCTGAACGACTAATTTACATGAGCAATTCAGATGCAGCAGTTCACAAGACAAGTTAACGTAGACCATGTAAAAAATTATTGAAAAAGGCTGCAGGTGAAAAAAAGAAAGTTCTTAATGAAAAGGACAGTACAAAAAGCCACACAAAGCACATTTTTGGAACCACAACTTTCCAAAAATGTCTCATTCACACATAATCAGCACCAAAACTGTGTTCTCAATCATTGGAAATGATCTTTAAACACACTGCGCCCTTTTCTTCATCTGCACAAATGAGAAGCACTTTTGTTTCACTATCTGTCCAATTTAACAACTTTTGTTGACTTTCGAGTGACAGATGTTACTGTAAACAGTGTGCAGTAATCACATCTCCATCAGATCTTTATGATTGGCCAAAGCAGACTTCTTATACACCAACGCATCCTGGCCACAGTTGCATAAACTGCTTAGACTAGTCTTACCAGTTAGTCATGTAGTTTTTTTTTATATATATTTTTTATTAAGACTGGTCAGAATTTATGAAACTGATCAATTACATAAACAATAGATCAACAGATTGATCTATTTTGATTTCCTCTTGGATAACAGCTAGTTGTTCAGACTAGTTCTTAAGACACAAAAAAGTAACTATGTTGATGCAACTGGCCCCTGGTTTGTTTTTGTCAGTACTACTAGTCAAAACTATATATCCTGCTGGTCTCCTTTTGGTCTTTGGAAGCTTCTGCTGTTTGAACTCCACACTACAAATGTAGGCTAAAGTGTACATAAGGTAGTGTTTTAGAGGGATTTCCTTTAAATGCAGAAGAATGTTTATGTATTGTGAGCAGGTAATTCCCAGGGGAAGTAGTATTTCCCCTTTACGTTTTAATTGTACACACATGTTTCAACTGGACAGGCTTCAGAGCAATGTCTGGACTTTTATGAGATTATATTGTGTGTCTGTGCTTGTGTGAGCATGGATGTGGGCATCTGCTTCTCATTTGGTGATTTTGTGTTCGTAATTTACAAGATGTTCTGGACACATTAGTTATCTTGCAGTTTTACCTAGAAGCGTTCAGAATAATGTAGAAAAATCCAATGGCATATAAGACATAGCCACTAAGTGATTTTTAAACTTAGCTTTGTTTGAAGTAAATCCAAAGGACAAACCCAAGTGCTCTATAAAGAAATCCAATGCATCATGAGCCTGAATATAAGGCAATTTGTAGTACACTGTTACTGAACTAAACTAACTTTTTTAAGTGGATCTAATTGATTCAGTCCCTGTTGTTGAGTGAATAATATTGTCTGCTGCCTACATACAACTAAAACATTTCTTATTATCTTATGTTTACTTATGGAACAGACCCTACATTTTAAACTGTGTGAGCAGCTGTGACATTTGATCTGTGAGATGGTAGTTTCCTTTCAGCATCTCTCAAAGCTCACACATGTATTTATATAGATTTTATCTGGAGGTCTATTTGTGGGACTCCATTCTGGGAGAGTGGACGTTGATATAACCACTGCGTCATTTGGTGTCCCATAATGTTTTACGTTCTCTCCCTGTATTTTTCCTTTTTGTTAAGATGATTTCTATTATATTCTGATATCAAAGGATGTTGGTTGGCATTTTTAAAAAATCTCTCTCTCTCTCTCTCTCTCTCTAGATATATTGCACTGTGTGTTACCTACCAATAGCTTTGTTTCTAAGTTTAATACGGTTGTTTTAACTTTCTGTAATTTTTGTACTAATCCAGAGACTGTGTTCCATGTTTTTGTTGAATGTCCAAGGCTAGTACCACTGTTTACCTTATTGGAAAGAATACTTGGAAGCTTAGGTTTTTGTTTTAACAATACATTCTTTATTTATGGATGCAAGTATTCAAAAACGCACAGAGAACAGTGTACTTTAGCAAATTTTGCAGTTGGACAAGCTAAACTAGCCATTTGGAAGACTTGCAGAATGGCTGCTGAAGGGAGAAATATGAGTGCGCTGAAAATGTTTACTGCCTTGGTTGAATCAAGAATCAGATTGGAATATAAATTCTATCAAATTACAAAAAATGTACTTGAATTTGAGTCTAAATGGTGTGTGAATGGTGCTTTATTGTCAATATGTGAAGATGAAACTATAGTGTTTAATTGGTGATGTTTAATGGTCAATTTCAATTTCAATTTTTATTTTTAATTTTTTCTTATTTAGGTTTCTATTTTTATTTTGGAATCGTTTTCCGCATGTGTATATTGTAACAGTATGTCTGCAAGGGTGAAATATATGATATTTTAGCGTTTTAGTACATGTTTTAATAAAGAGTTGTAAAGTCTCTCTCTCTCTCTCTCTCTCTCTCTCTCTCACTCTCTCTCACTCTCTTTAAATTTTAAATTTTAATTCAAATGTTGCTTTATTGGCAGATTATTAGCAGTAGTTTATGATAAACATTTTGTACGTTTTATATTCTAATCCCTGAACACATGCAGACACACTTTTGGCAGACATTGCGTTAAGTCTGAGGGTGGCATTTTAATGTTCACCCGCATAGAATGCTATTTTATTAAAATTGCCTTCATGTATTAATTGCCTCCGAATGTTGTTTTAGAACAAGTTGCCAAGAAATTCCAGTGAGGAAAAGAAACAACAGAACTATAAAGGCTATTCACATGAGCATGTTTCAATTAAAGGATTTATACTTTCATTAATTTGATACTTTACTCCACATAGGAAGAACAGACATGCCAACTAGTTACTCAATAGATATTACATCAATATTTGATGCAGACACAGCTGAAGCGGATTGATATTGTTATTAGGTTTATGTAAGGCAACGTGAAAATAAGTGGGCAGTCTAAAAATCTGCCCCAATGGCTCTCAATTAGAGCGTGCTGCAGTTCCATTTTTCACCACAGATTTACATTGGATAAAAGTGGGGCGCTGTAGAGCTGGGGAGGGCTGTCCCACTCAGTATCATAATACATCCATGCAAGTCATGCGTTATATTTTAACATATCCTGCTCACTTTATGACTTAAAATTGTCTAGAAAATCCAAAACATATTTATTTCAGAATGCTGAACACATTTAAAATGTATTATTGATGTATATTTTGGTGAGGCACTGCCCCAAGTGCCCTTACATATGGGACATTTACATTTAATCATTTAGCAGACCCTTTTATCCAAAGCGACTTATAAATGAGGAGAACAATAGAAGCAATCAAACCAGCAACAATGCAACAATATGGAAGTGCTGTGTGACTAGTTCTATTATATATAGTTCTATCTATTTTTTTAAATAGATATAAAGAATAGTAAGTGTTCGTATTAATGGGTCAAGTGTTGATGAAAAAGATGCGTCTTCAGTCGTTTCTTGAAAATGGCTAAAGACTCAGCAGCTCGGAGTTTAGTTCGGCAGGTCATTCATTACAGCTGCATGTAACAGTCCATCTCAAGGGATTTTTGCCTTTTTGGGTTGGCACCAAAAGTCGACCTTCACTTGCATAACTCAAGCTTCTGGAGGGCACATAGGTCTGAAGTAGTGAGTTTAGGTATAGGGGTGCAGAGCCACTGGTTGTTCTGTTAAGCTAACACCAGTGCCTTGAATTTGAAGCAGCCGGCAATTGGCAACCAGTGCAATTTTATTAGGAGAGGTGTGCCGTGCACTCTCTTCGGCTTTTTTACATTTTCTTTAAGGGTTATGTTTAGGGGTGTTGTTAGGGAACAGAAAATATGATTAGCTCAGTATAAAAACCATTACGCATATGGAAAGTCCTTGAAATAAAAGGAGTACCAACGTGTGTGTGTGTGTGTGTGTGTGTTTCAGCACAGAGGGTTTTTTTGTGTATAAGTCACTGCTATGAAGTTGATGATCAGAGATCTGTCACTGGATGAGATCATGTGAACAAGCGGGTGTGACATGTGAAGCTGCTCCCTCTCTATTTCTCTCATTGTTAGGGAGCAACTAACTGGAAGCAGTGTATAGCTTTACACTGCAACTTGTTGGAAACAACATGGAAGAGTTACATTAAAATTACTGTATTTAAATCACGCTGCTTTACGTACAAGCAAGCTACTTCAAGGCAGCGCTTCAGTGGTTCAATAAAGCTTACCTTCCAAAGTAGCTTTTCACATGAGCTGTAAAATAACCAAAAATTACAACAGGAATAACATTTGAGTTGCAGCATTCGTACCAATTTAATTCATATTAATTCACAGTATCAGTGCAGCAACTCCCAAAATGTCTTGTGCGTCATAATATCAATTTTTGTTCACTGTTAACCAGTGCTCTCAGCTGAACTTATTTCAGGGCTTCTAACAATGCGGTCTAGTGGCCATACGTTGATACTATTAGTTCATTCTTAGCCAAAAGATATGTTGTTTCATACATTTCCATTCTTATGTTGATTGTTGCCCCAGCACCTTATCGTTAGAAAAGTTTCTCCTTAGAAAAAAAAAAAAAAAAAAAAGACCCTTTTTTTTTTTTTTTACTGTGCCCTTCAGGACTTTTCTACGTTAAACATCTGTGTGCATAAAGGTACACAAGCAGTAGCTGAAGAGACCTTAACTAGACACACTGAGCACAATGTTGTCTAATTATGGGTTTTTGAACATAAAGTATTTGGTGGGAAATACACAAAAAACACCTGGACTCTGAGGCTGTTACTCCAAAGTACCTTTAAGGTAAATCAGTTTACTTAACAGCTATCTTGGTAACACCTCCACCAGCTGTTTTTAAAGTAGGCTAAATAACAGACATACAGCTCCTATCTTCTTAAATGGGGAAAGACATAAATCTCCAAAACTATTTGTCAGAAATTCAGTAGGGCCTTTCGAAACAGTGGTGTCATTTTGTTTCTTTCACTCAGATCAAATATTAATAATAATGAGCAGTCCTCACCACCATACAAACCATCATATACATTGACATTTATAATTATTTTATTATTAAGATTACACAGAACATTTTAAGTTTATGAATATGTAAAATGGGTAGAAGCATTTTTTATTTGATATATGACAGTCAGACCTGCTTTACTTGTCATTCTGTCCTCTCATAAGAATTCTTCTACCTTTATCCAGGTGTTCATAAGGATTTTTTTTTTCCAACCCTTCAAGTTCAGAATATGACTAAATTTGCCGTACATCTTCAGGTTTCAAGTTTTTTTTTATGTTCAGTCTTGTTAAGATACAGTATTGAATCAAATAGTCAAAATAGGCCACACCTTTTCACCAATGCATTGTAATTCTTTCTCAAACAATTCTGGGAACCAATTTATTTGAGCTGTTTTTAAGGTTGCACTTTATTTTACAGTACATGCACTTACGTACTTACAGTGTTCTTATCTAAGAAAGTACTGGGTGATATGAGGTAACTACATGGGTTAAGATTATGTTCAGGGATAGGTTCAGGATTAGTAGCTAGTTATTACCCAGTTATTGTAATTGCTATAATAAGTACATAATATGTACATGGGGAACCGGACTGTAAACTAAAGTGCTACCATTTTTAACTACTATGTACTTGCATCAGACATACAATGTACTTATTGTGTTCATGTTGCATTGCAAAACACTTGTGCTTCTATTGAGGCGGGATATGGGTAAGGTTAGATTAGGGACAGGTTTAAGGGACGACCAACAGAAAAATTATTAACGTAATTACTGAAATTAATTACAGCGGTAATTATATGCAGGTATTTTTAAAGTCAGGGGTCGGCAACCAATGGCATGTGAGGAGGGATAATCACTGGCTAAAGAGGTTTTTAATTGAAATTTAATTGAAATTTAGTTGAAATAAAGATCAATTAACTTGCATATGGACATACATTTTTAGGTAATTCCTCAGTCACACAGCCTGTTTTATTTTAGGTGCTATAAATACTATTAAAGTGTGAGGTTTTAACCTGATCTGACAATCCATTCGCATGAATGGAGGAGTGTGCTTCTGTGATTATTAAATTTAAGATTTTTCTGATGCAGCATTTCATTTGCACAGTTTAACTTGAAAACTTTTGCACAGTTGAAAATGTTTCTGTTTCTACTGGCTTTTATGCAAATCTTAGCACAGAATTTAACATCAAGTCTTTTACTTTCCTAGTTCATTTGTGTCTTTACACAGCTGAGATGCATTGAGAATCATTTTGGAGTCAGATTGTTTCACTGAATTAAAAAGAATTCTAAAGAGAACCAGATGTTGATTACACTGGTCTACAGCCAAAATGCTTCTGAAATAAATGGTCAAACTGTTCTAATTCTGGGTCGCTGAGAACGAAAATGATGCTTAAAGTTGCTGATTGGTTTTCAAGATATGCAATTGGTCAGTATACATGACCCTTGACTTGAAGTTTTCAAATAAGGCTACGTCTACATTAATCCGGATACATTTGAAAACTGAGTTTTCATTTCAAAACGCTCTCCGTCTAGCGTTTTCAAGTGTTTTCCAAAGGATTCTCATCCACCTGAAACGTCGGGAAATGCTAAATGGACCGTACAGCGCATGCATAAAACCTTATAAAAGCTCACTGAGATGATACAGACAGAACAAACATCATAAAGTTATCATGCTAATCTTCTGGCAGGATCATTTATTTAGCAAAATATCTCACTATACATGCGTCCAGGTCGCACTCACTCACCATTATATGTTTGGTCTGAAACGCTGCTGCTCTCTTGTTTTGCAGCAGGACAGCAATTGCGAATAAATTTCATGTTTGCAGGACTGTGAAATGAAGAGTGTACAATAACATATCTTTAGACACAGTGTGAAAGTGAATAGCACATAACAGGAACAAAACGGGTATAAACATAGATATCTATTGGTTCAATATGCGTCACATGACTAAACATGCGTCATCGCTTTCAAATACTGTACCTCAGTTCAGTCCACACTATGCGAAAACGCCATTTTCAAATTTATCGTTTTCAAAAAGCGTCGTTTTCACGTACAAAAACGCAGTCTCAGTGTGGCCAGAAGGCCAAAATGGAGAGAAAAAGATGCGTTTTCAAATGAAAATGTATTAGTGTGGACAAGGCCTAAGCCTTAAGGACTTGATGAGCTGGATCAGGTGTGTTTAATTTATTATTGGGAGATACAAGGGTCTGTGGCTTTACCATTGGAGAAAGCCTGGACGTCATTGAATTTCAGGCAACAGTCAATCACTGTTTTTGGGAGAACACAGAAATGAATGAGAAGTGCCATTAGCTGAATCATACCTGTCACACAATTGTCCGTAACTTCTCTTATAAAATTTTATTTATTTTTTTTGCTAACCTTGCAGGCTTGCCTCCAAATGGCTTTGCTGTGGCCCTTCGGGAGCTGAGTTTTTCACCCCCGTCATACAGTGTCGTGCCCTCTCATTTGTCAGTGTTTGATTTTGCAACGGGACACATTTCTGTTTAGCCAAAGTGAGCAGAGATGTTTCTTACTTGTGTGAAGGGTGCAGATAACTTCAAATGGAGCCCATCTATGCTTGCAGACTAATGCTGGACAGTGACAAGAGATGCTCCATTTAATGAATACAAGAGACAGACCAAGAAGTGCCGAGTAGACACTGGATAGGATTAAACTATGTACATAACAGTTTTTTGCCTTTTGTTTACACAAACAGGACAGGCGACAGGTACTGTCTGCACAATAAACATTGATGTAAAATGTAAAAACTTAAATATACTGGAAACAGTAGCCAGTTTTTTTTTTTTTTTTTTTTTTAATTGTCATATTTGAATTCAGAACATCAAAGTACATAATAAATAGCATAATTTTATCTCTAAAGCAGACGACTTCTAAAAAATTGTTGTCCAGTCACACCTGTTAACTGTCAGGCATTCTTTATTTCTTCTCATCCATCACTCTTCTACCTCTCTCCAGGTGTTTCTGAAGGTACAGCAGCTGTAAAAGTTTCCATGGAGGGATCTCAACCACTCCCATCACTGTCTGCCATGGCGTCTGGGGAAGAAGGGCCTCGAGTGACCAAAATCTCATCTCGCACCCCTAAGGGGATCAATGGGAGTGGGACATCCATTACTGGCTATGCAGGAGCACCAGGTGATTGTGTTCAGATATGTGTGTGTTTATGTATTGCAAATGTTTGAGTTCCATTACAAAGCTGTTTACAACTGCTGTCTCACAGTATTTGTTGTATTGTTCTTGACAGGTTATCCTCCGATTCCCGCTGCTGCCCTCAGTCCTGATTCTGTTTCTGGTATTCAACACTCTATTATAGCTGAACACAGTATTGGGGAATTACTAAATAAATTAAACTATCAGAGTTTGAGCTTTTTGATACACGGGTAACACTTTACATTTTATTTGTTATCATTTGTTTACTACGTTAGTAAACTAACAAGGAACAATACTTCTGCAGCATCTATTAAGCTTAGTTAATGCTAATTTCTATATTTACTAATAAAACATTTTTTAATTAAAAGTTGTATCTGTTAACATTAGTTAATTACACTCGGAAATAAGATGACGAGACAATGGACAATTTTAATTTTGCTACCTAATATTAACAAAGTCCCATAAATGCTGTAAAAAATATTTACTAATGCATTAACTAACGCTAACAAACAAGACCTTGTTGTGTTGATTGTAAATATAAAATTTTGTGCAAATATTATTATTTATTTTTTTCTAAAACATTCCTCGCAGAAATGGATACATTTGATTCTGGGGAAATAGTATCATGATATCAATGAGTGATTAAAAAAAACAGTTTAAAGGACTTGTTCTGCCAATTTGATTATATTTAAGGCAGCAACTCAACTTAAGTTTTTCAGCTGAAGTAGGTGAACTTTCTTTTCTGTGATCCACTGGTCCTTAAGCTCATGAAATCACCAGATCCAGGGGGATTCCATGTGTGTGGTCAGTTTTTGGAGTGTATATTTATTGGTTATTCAATGCTATCATCCTATTTGAGATTTGAGAGTCATTGATTTTGAGACAAATAGCTCTAAAATTGAAAAATATGTTGATTTTTCTTGCTACATTTCGCAACTTGCAGTGTAGCACTACTGCTAGTAGTGAAGCTAACTGGTAGTTACTTTTTCAATACAGTAGCTTGGCTGTAGTTTAAGTTCTATGAAACTGTAGCTTGCCATAATTTAAAGCAGCTTCCCCAACACTAGATGAACATTCAAAATATGTTGTTATAAAACTGAACAGGATTTTTACAGGATATTTACAATATGCCGTATTTCCATATCTACAGCACAGATTCCACTGAAGACCATTCAAATGGCCACAGGTAACTAAACCTCACATGTATTTTACAGCGCTGTATTGTCACTGAGTGAGGGGAAAGTGAGTGTGTTTGTGTGTTTATGCAGGAGAAGGGCGTGTAATGACCTATGTGTCGTTTTCGGCTGGTCTGACACTTGTGCCATTTCCTGGAGAAATCGGTATCATCCGATTCAACAATGTTCTGTTAAATGATGGAAGACACTACGATCCACAAACAGGTACACAGTTTTAAAATCATGCTTTTTTATGATCCATTTATGGTGTTTGCTATCGCTCTTGTGAATAAAAGCACTTAATTGTGTTGAAAGTTTACTTTCATGACTATCTTTCTTAACACACTTAAGTACACTCTTAAGAGTGCACTTTGTAATAATGCCAAATTAAAAGTTTTATTTCAAAATACATTTAAAAAAACTGTTTTAATAATCTTTTGTTGCGCTTTGAAGTACACTTATTTTGATTTGTTGACTAACATACTAAAGCACAAGTACTTTATTATAATTTTAACTACATCTAAAGTTTATGTATTTTAAATGTACTAAATTGACACTTCCTCATTACAAATGTGTAATTACAAAAATATTTAAATACATGACATGCAGGGTTTTAAAAGAAATGACATGATAAAGTATATTTTAGCTTATCACAAATGCTTGTCAGTATATTCGGCAGTTCACAAACCATATTTCAAAGACAATAGAAGTAATAATGAAATGACATAAAGATGTACTTAAGTCCTACTTAAGTGGGTTAAAAAGCACTCTAAGGTTCAGCTAGCTGCATGTAATATAAATGTTAACTAACATTAATTAAGTGAATGAAAACATTACATTCAATTTACACTTAAATATATTATTTTAAAGCGTATTATTTCTCTAGTACTCTTTTTAAAAGTATGCTATACTTGTCTTTAGAAAATGTACAAATGTAGATTGACTTCACACACAACAACAACAGCAGCAATCTACATACATACAGTATGCCTTTGCTGTAATCTGAATCTTTATTTTCACAGGTGTGTTCACTGCACCCATGGACGGACGTTATCTTCTCAGCGCTGTCTTGACTGCTCCAGCAGGAGAAAGAGTCGAGGCCTTTCTCTCAGTAGCCAATCGCAACATCCAGAAGCTTTACACTGCTGGGACGGGGAGCAGAGGCTCTGAGGACTGTGTCTGTGGTGGGTCGGTCACTGCAAGTCTTGCTCTTCATTTGAAGCGCGGCCAGAGGACGGGACTTGTGCTCACATCAGGAAGGCTGGCGATTTCAGCATCCAGTGAAATTCTGTCTTCATTCAGCGGAGTTCTGCTTTACCCAACGGTAGCCAAGCGATAGTCGACAGCCAACAGCAAACATTAAAGGGGTCATGAACTGCATTGTTTTATAATGTTTCATGTGGTGCATTTATAATGTTAGTATGATTTTTACATCAAAAATTGTCATAATTTAGAAATAAAGGCATTTTAACTACCCTGATTTCAGCCTCTGGTTTGAACGTTCTGTTTGAAGGGGCGTGTCTGAAAGACTTCAGTGTAAACGCCCACTGCTGTGATTGGCTAACAGCTTGTATATGAAATAAGTATTACAAGTGGTACTCTCTCGAAAACTTTTAGCACGCTTTTACTATTACAGCTCTCAAGGTTAACTAATCGTATGAAATGTTTTTTTATAGTATTATATTTAGATCTATGGCATGAAAGGTTGCAGTGATGAGCATTGTAGCCGATCACAGTGAGTGCATGAATGTGATCTTGTCATTGCAATTCGATTTCTGCACACCAACGAATGCTTTCATCATAACTAGTGCAAACACAATGTAAATAAGAGATCCGTTGATTATCCAGAACTCAGTCACTGAAAAGCACGCGCTGTTTGATTGACAGCTACAGCGATTGCAAAGATAGCGTTCTTTGATCGCATTCTATATCTAATTTAATCACAGTTTAAATAACAGATTATTTTCATCCTACTAAGAGAAACATTGTGAAGTAGACCGTTGAGTCACTCACTGGTTTCAGATCATCTGACTGAACATGTATCATTACATATCAGAAATCACTGGTCACAGATCAGGCATTAGAATTAACAGTTACTTACATGTTGTGGCATTACCGACGAGTCCATATCGAAAAAGTCTGTTTGCAAAGCCTGTGCCAAAATTGCAACTGTGTTACCAAAGAATCCACTGTGAAATGTGTGTGTACAGTCAGTGTACCACATACAAATAAATAATGCTCAAGTGAGACATTCACATTGTTGAAAATAAATAAAATAACCACATTCCTATAAGGATCTTTTAGAAGTTAATGTTATTTGTGGTCCATCCTGTTAGCTCTCTGTAGATTTGAAAATTAAGCTTTTCCCCGTTATGGTTGAATCACGGAAGCTATACCAGTTATTTTGCCAAGAGATTTATTATTTATTATTTTTATATGCATGTGTCAGACATACGAGAGAAACAGGCATAGAAGAAGGTTAAAGGCGAAGGTGGTCTTCATTCCAGATTTCTCTTTCCTCTCACCCCCTCATGCCAGCTATAATGTTTGTCTGGGGTTTCTCTTCCCTCATGCCTCTATGTTTCTCTGGGTGCTACACTATAAGCATTGAGCTTATATACACCACTGAGGGACTTACAACTTCCTTGTAAGATAGAAAAACATGTTGCTTATGTTTAAAATGGAACGTATACCTCATGCTTACACATGGCACAATCCACTTTCCATATTAAGAAACTATCCCTCAGTGTATACATTTGTGGTACATTTGCATAAGTGGAACATTCCTTTCCTTGTAAAGAATATGCCAACTGTACACATTTGATGGATCATCATCAGTGGAACATGGTACATTGCACACATACTTCTATGCAAAATATAACTCATCCCATATCTCTCCTCAGCACACGTACAACATACTCTGACTTCACAAAATACATTATACAAATTATTATGAACATTAATAAAGAAAAATAATACTGTAAAATAACATTAAACAGTAAAATTTGAAGTCTTCTCTCTCCTCTCGTCATCTCTACAAAGTTGCGCCAATATGAAGTAGGCGTTGATTTTCTACTGGTCTTTCACTACTCTATTACGTCATAAAGAGGCATTCCAGGACAAGTCATTCGCTGGGCTTGGTAACAATAAAAGTTGTTTTTGGAATAACAAGGAAGTTTTCAGTTCTGTAACTTACAGGATATTCTTATATGATGAACTTTAAAGTTAAATTTGGGTAATGAGCTCCTCAAAGATAATTTGATTACTCTCTATTTGAAGACTTTATGTATAATGCATTATAAAAGAATCCATAATGTACGTTGCAGTGCATTATATCTTTTCATTAATAATTGTGAAAAATCTTTTCTCTTAGAAATTAGTATAATAATAATTATATATATATATATACAGTCTATGGTATATTATGGCAACCTTCACCCCAAAACAGATGTTTTTTAACATACACATGACTTCAACAATAACACTATTCACCACTTTTCAATTACATCACCAGGCATGAAAAAGAATCCGTCTCACCCAATGACTGAATGAAAACTTTCTCACTGTTGTTCAAATCCAGACATTACACCCTTTCCACCCACAGTTTTTGACCCAAGACTACATTCAGTTATAAGATAATCGATCTACATTAGAACCTTTTTTGAATAAATTTTGTATACATTTTCTTTATGGAAGATATGTTTTGTGTGAAGAACATGTTCATGCTTACACACACAAGACTTTTGTCTTGGTGACAAGAGCTTCCAGTTGGATATTTTATCAATGGCATAATCATTTGTGATTGAAATGTGTGCAAAATGCTACGTATATTGTAGACTGTTAACATGAAAATTACTGCTCCGTGTTATTTTTATTTACAGTATCAACTACCTGAATAGGTGTATTTTATATAACAATTTATGTAATTGTTGTTATCATATTAAAGTTCACTGTCATTTAATGTACAGAATCATCATTGCTACCATCTTCATATCTGTTGTGCAGAATTTCTAGAGAAATAGATACAGAATACAGCTACACAGGAGCAGAATGTCAGAACTGGTGCTTTTCATCTACAGAAGTATATGTGCAAATAAATGACTGTTAAAATGAATAAAATCAGTCTTGTTTTTTGTGTGTTGATTCTGAAGAGTTAACATCTGATGAGTGATTTGAGTTTCTTCGATAGCTTGACTTTTCACAACGGTCCATATCTCTATCAATTTGTTGTTTGTGCATGTGCACATTTTAATGTTCAGTTAAAGTGTTGAAAAAGGTGTTCTGATTAATATAGAATGTGAGCAACAGTTGGAGAATATGATTACATTTCTTGGTTCTAGTGAGAACTCTAGCTTCTGCATTTTAAAGGAAATTCATGAATTAGCTTTTCGCTTTAGAAATAGAGAGTATATGCATAATGTTTTGCTACAAACGTTGTTCTTGGGAGATAATGAAAATCTGGACCAGTATTAAGTGAAAAACAACACTAACTGAGGTGTTGCAGTTTTGCTGATTGTCAGTAATATATTCATCACTCAAGTGTTTGAATGTATATTTTATTTAATCACAAATAAACATGCAGATTACATATTCATAACATTTACATATGAAATTAAATTCAGTGATATTTAATAAATCTTACACTGTATTATTCTAGTATTCATTTAAATGTTAAGGTAGCACTACTTGTATTGTCGCCTCCCTTATAATTGATTCTGCTTGTTTTATTTTGAAAGCTGCTGGCTAAATCATTTGCTAAATGAATAAACATCTATGTAACATTTACTGCAAGCTTAGTGCACTGCGTTTAAGTGTTTTTAACAACAGACCTAAAGGATATAACGCTCCTACAATGAAATGTAGGTGTTACATTCATAACGTAGCGAGGTTTTTTTTTTTTGGAATAATGTAATTTTGTGCATAATAAGACCAGAAATATGTATTAAAAGTAAAAAGTGTCTATTTTTTTCATGTTGACATCAAAGCACTACGATACCACTAACAAGACATGGTGATGGAAAGAATATGAGAAGGGATAAGAAATTATTTTGCATTTTCCCATAAAAATATTGCTTTCACTCATTCTTTCACAAAACGATTGCATTCCCCACAGAAACTTTGCCTTCTCTCACAAAACGATTGCATTCCCCACAGAAACTTTGCCTTCTCTCACAAAATTATTGCATTCCTCCTATAAACTTTGCCTTCTCTCACAAAATTATTGCATTCCTCCTAGAAACTTGCCGTTTGCTTTCAAAAGTTTTGCGTTCACCCTCGAAACTTTGCGTTCTTTCGTAACAGTATTGCGTTCATCAGGGAAACGTTTAGGTCAGTATGTAACCGGTTCCAAAAGAAGGGGAAGGAGATGCCACATCTGCTAAAGACGCTATGGGGAACGCCATCAGCATGACCGGTGTTTGAAGCAAGAGTGACAAACATGCCAATTTATTGGCTGTCCGTGACATCACAAGTGGGGCACCTGTAAGTATAAAAGGGTGCCTTTAATACACGTCATCAACTCTTTTGTCTGAAGGATACTGCAGGCAAGCCCTAAACATGGCAACGAGACGCAGTGTCTCGTTCCTCTTCTCAGGGAACCAGGGTTTCATAACCTAGACATTCCCTTTTGAAGTGGAACTTCAATGCCGCATCTGTTGAAGGCGCAATGAGCATAGCATGATTGATTTTACGGATACTAAGCCGGAGTCAGAGCATGCCAACCCCGAGGTGTATTGTGGTATAACACCCTAGGCCAATATCTTCTAATAGTAGGACATGATCCCCAAGATTCTATGCTTTATAGCCGGGGTGTCCAATCCTGTTCCCTGGAGATCTACCGTCCTGCAAAGTTCCGCTCCAACCCTGATCAAACATGCATGAACCCACTGATTAAGATCTTCAGGAACACTTGATAATTACAGACAGATGTGTTGGAGCAAGGCTGGAACTGAACTCTGCAGGTAGGTAGATCTCCAGGAACAGGATCGAGCACCCCTGTTCTATAGCAAGGGGAGTCCCGGCCTTTACAACCTTCCTCCCTCCATCACGGAACAGGAATAGCCTTATAAGCCCCCGAGAGCAGACCTCTAGGAATAATGGCTAAGCTATGTCAGCTTCTTCTTTATCTATAATATAGATAAAGCTCTTAGGAAGAACCAACCAAAGGGAGAATATCAACTTGACCTTTAGTAATACCACTACATCCAGGGGGAGATTGCAACCTTCATTTTAATCCACAAGGAGGAGTGCAAATACAGGAACGGCATAGTATAAATGCCAAAAATTCTTGCCATCTAAACTTTACCCACTATAGGGAACCTGCAGGGGAGAGCACTCACTCCCTGCACGCATACATCTCCTGGATCGATAAAAGACTCCATTCACTCATATAATTTATAAATATATAATTTATAGCCAACAAAGGGGAGATATGTCTCACAACCTTCATAATAGCCACTGTTGCAAAAAGGGGGGAACCCAATACTATTTCACTTCCATATGAAAAAAGGAAGCAATGAGATCAGGATAAATGCAGTTTATCACTGTCCAAAGTTACTGCTGGATCAGAGGACAGCAAAGACAGTGCATCCTGATCCAACTGATCACTCAAGCCCATTACAGAGGAATGAGAAAGATCAATCCCTCTCTCATATTCCTCTGCCAGCTTGACCTGTGAACCCCGTGACTTTAGCCTTCGCTGAGCCATGAGGCGCAGACGCTCATTCCTGATTCCTCGAGAAGAGGGCCAAGTGTGAGCGGAGCTCTCGAGTGCTGAACATGCTCCACTCCCGGAAACCTAGTACACAGAGGCACACACTTCCTGAGGCATTGCTTGGTTCCATTGTTCATTCGCTTTCACCACTCACTACACAAACAAACAGCTCCTGAAGACAAAAAAAAAACCTTTTATACTTGAAATATATATATATTTTTACCATCACTATGTCTCTTTAGGGGCTCCGTAAAGCACTGATGATCAGATAGTTAACATGCTAAAGCAGGCATTTGAGAAGAAACACACATCAAATAACCTCTAAAACAATAACATGGTTACAATCCCTATGCCAAGTGCTACAACAACAATACAGTTAAACCGTGTCCTCAAGCATTTTTAAGCATCTTTCATTTCACACACTTCAATCCTCGTTTGCAGTTTCAAGAGCTGCTGTAGTTTCCTCTGGGCTGGGCTCCGGTTCGGATGAAGATGTGGTTTCCGGTGGAGTTGTAGAAACAGGTACATCAACATGGTCAGTGTGATGTATGGGTTCAACCGCCTCTGTAAAAGTGGTATTATCTGATTTAGATGCAGAGTCTGTATGAAACAAAACCTGTAAATTACACCTTCCCCAACAAACACTCACTTTCACGCACAAAGCCACATATATGGTTTGTCAGGATGTATGTAATAAGTTTATGTATGTCTTGTGTATTTCTGCACCCTTTCTCACCTTCCAGCATTGCTGTTATCGTCTTATCATCCATTGAGATATTTGCAGATTTCTCACCTGGTGTGGGAGTGAAGGGTTCAGGAGTGGATGCATTTGAGATTGAGGAAGTCAGATTAGCTGGGTGTTGGAGAATAGAGGTATCTGAGGTTTGATTTTCAGGGGTTGGGGTACCTGGGGATTGATATTCTGGGATTTGAGTTGGTGGGGTTGATGGAGTTGGTGTACTTGGGGTTTGATTTTCAGGGGTCAGGGTATCTGTAGTTTTATTTTGGGGGTTTGGATTAGCTGGGGTTGGTGTTTGAGTTGGAGTGACTGGGGTGGGTGTTGTGGGAATTGATCTGGTTGAAGGCTTTGTTGAATGAGAAGTGGGTACAGGAGTCCCAGGTCCAATAATCACGTTTCCATCTGCATCAGCCAGATATGACATCACACCATAATCACCCATGTTTTCAATCGCATTCAACTGGCAAGAGCAAGAGGCACAAATTACACGGATGTACATATGCAATCAATCATGATTTCTTGATTAAATACTATAAATTATCAATCCACATTACCATGAAAGTGTCAATTATTTTGGGGTAGTGAAGACCTAGTATATATGTATGTGTGTGTGTATGTGATCTAAATAATATCACTTACCAAGTTTACATAAATATAAAAAGTTGAGAAAATTAGTTACATTATTGCAAATCTAACCCTACGTCTGTGTTTTTATGAAAAAGTGTCAATCACTGTTATTGACAGTTGTGTGAATATGTAACCGAACCAATAAACTATAGTGTTAGGTGCAAATTATTTACATTTTCACACTTAACCAACTGTTGCCCGGCTTCACGGTTAAGGCTTAAGCCTAGTCTCAGACTAAAATGTATGTTTGAGGTGTTTAACCTGAAAGCAACTTGCACTGTCATATCTTAAAATATGTCAGTGCCACTGTTTTGTCTCAAGATGCACATCAGTAATGTTTATTTCTAAGACACATTTATAAGTTACTTAAATGTCTTAATTGAACTAAGGCCTAATCCTGGCTTAATCTAAACCCTGTCTGTGAAACCAGGCCTAAAACTCTTACTAAAGGCTGCTTAAACTCAGATTTTTGCCTTGAATTACAGTCTCGAGTCAATGCCATTTCCCACAAGTCAGAGCCAGTCTGCAGATTTCACTTAAAATAGTGGTGTATTTTTTTTAGCTTCAGACTATAATTCTATTCAACCAGAGGAAATCAAACATGTTGGATTGTTACTTTGATCTGATCTCATGCATCTCCTAAAACAAGTTTGTTGTTGGGAAGTTGGGAAGAACTTGAAAGTAAGGTAGTGTGTGATCAGTTGTTTAGTTGTAGTGTATGATGGTTTTCTCTTTAACCATTTACAAAGTTGTTAAGTGTGATGCCTAGTGTTTCAAAATCTGTTCAGATTTGAGAAGTCGTGTAGTGTATTCCACACTTTTCCCCTCAGATTTTCATGACTTGAATTTAGGGATGCACAAATCAAAGTGTTTTTAATTGTGTCATAAATTATTATTTAAAATTAGACCCTTGTATGTTTTTTTTTCCAATGCACTAAAAAAGTTTTGCACAATATCCACTTGGATGTTAATAAAAACTAATATTATGAGCATGTTACATGTAGTATTGTTCCTATGCTGTTCTACAAAGTAGTTATTTACCCTCAAATTTATTCTGAACATTTCTATTAGGCTATGAAAACAAAAACAGTATTTGTGAACTCAGTTTCTGTGAGAGTGGGCAGGTTAGGTCTGCAGTCGAGGGTAAAGTTAGTGGCCGTGTTTAGGTTGGTCCAGGTGTTCAGACGATGGGACAACATCAGCATCTCAGATGCAGGATTCAGGAAGGAGGGATGTGAAAGACGAGGACAGTGTGGAGAAGAAACAAGGGACACACTGAAACCACACAGAGAGGGAGTTGAGAGAATATGTGCTCCGTTTATTGGAAATAACACAGGAAGTCATATCATTATCTGTGAGGTAAAGTCATAACTGCTATGCACAATGGGATCATACGTGCAGTGATTTATTAGCAGTGTGAAGTATCCATAGAAACCTTGAAGCAGGGCCATTGATTCATTTAAACAACATTTAAAGTCGTCTTTACAGCATTCATTGTAATGTGAACTATTTAGTGTTTTTTGTGAATCTAAGCCCCTGCTTTTCAGGACAGAATAATGATAAACTGTACAAAAACGGAGCATCCATCTGTCCCTCAATTCAAAACTGTTGATCTTTTATGCACATCAGTGCATCTGTTTCTTCTTACAGTAAAACTACATACGGAAAGCCACTCACAATACAATCTGCAGTCAGAACGGCATTCATTTTCAAATCTGGGCTTTAAACTATTTTACTAACACCACAATGGAGAAACGGTCAAGTAAATAATGCTGGTTGACAATAATTATGAAGCTAGATCTACACAGAAAAAGATTGATTAAAACAGTTTATTTCCAATTAGAGCACTATTTTGTAAATGTGGGTACTGGTGGATTAAAACTTGGACCAACACTTTTCAATCTGCAACCAAGATATTAGCACCATTTTGTACACTCCACTAAGGATATAAAACAGTCAAAAGTTTAGAATACTGATTTTTTACAAATATTTTTGAGCATTGTCTGATCAAAATACAGTAAAAATGATTTTATATAAGGATCATGTGACACTGAAGACTGGAATAATGATGCTGAAAATTCAGCTTTGTGTCACAGGAATAAATGACTTGTTATAAAATATATTTATATAGGTTCTTTAAAATTGTAATAACATTTCAAAATATTACTGTATGCTTTGATCAAGTAAATGCAGCCTTGGTGAGCAGAAGAGACTTCTATCAAAAACATTCAAAAATCTGAATTATTCCAAACGTTTGACTGAGTGTACCTTGAGATATTCAATATAATAGGGCATTACTGTTAAAACTTGTTATAAATCTTTCAGAATCCTTTCAAATCTTTCAGTAATCTTATTGATTTTGTGATTTTCTTTATTTTTTCTTGCCGTGTTCCTCGTCTGGCATGAAGACACTTACGGTGAAATCGCCGCTCTCCGTACCGTACTTGTTCTTTACCAGGATGCTGTACTTTCCGGAGTCAGCCGTATTGACGCTGGTGATGGTGAAACTGGCAAACTTGCCTGACTCAAACTTCAGAATGTAGTGATCGTCTGAAACCATCTCACGTTCATTCTTCAGCCAAGTGACCTCTGGTACAGGGTCACCCGAGATATTGCAGGTCAAGTTCAAAGCCTATGAGAGAGAAGGGAAGAGACAGATGGAGCGATACAGAAAATAGAACGTTTTCTGTTGTTGTTGCTGTTGTGGGAAAATTCTCTGTGGAGCTGTGCAGAAATGTTATTTTCAAACCGTGTGGAGAACCATGTACAGTACCTTGCCCTCTTGGATGGTCACAACATCAGGCAGACCACCTGCCACACGAGCACGATCTGAGGAAAACACAAAGATTACAAATATCCGCTACACTCACATCACCTTTCAGAAGATACAGTTAAATTGATGTGTTAAACAAGCATGCATTTCTGCATTCATCTACTCACTTCTTTCTGCGATAGCTGCAGCCCTAAGGAAAGAAATTGAAGATCGTAAAAGAAAATATTTGTCGTTATTCAGTCAGTCAAGCTGAATATTATCCATCACAAATCACAAACCATTTTCAGCTTAAAGGCACACTTACTTGAGTCTTTGAAACTCAGCATATGCATCGTCAAATGCTGAAAAGAAAAAAATGTAATGTATATGCATCATTATTTATTGGAACCACAACTAATCGGACCCCTTATTGCACACTTAATAAAGGCAAATAGCAGATTTCTACAACACTGAGAACATGTTGAGATCTTCGGGTGCATCCTGAAGAAAGCTGTGTCAAGCCGAAACACGTCGATCAACACTTGTGAGTTGTTTTATGACTAATGACTAATTGTTTTATGACACAATGTTTTAATGACTAATGACTTTTTACATTTAACCACGCGAGTGCCTTGGAATATTTTGTTGTTCCATCTGATATTTATCTCTCATGTATCCAATGAGCACCGGTGGCTGTGTGTTTATACCCAGTTCCCTTGTTTTGGGACATCTTGAGAGTACAGTTTGCTTTAAATATGCTTTGCAACATTTATTGTGAACAGAAAAAATAGTTATAACGGAAATATGCTGAATGTAGTTTTCGCACGCTTAATTGCAGTAGTTTAAATTTATATATTAAATGCAATTAGTTGAACTTAAACATAAGTAGGACTTAAGTACATCTTTATATGCAATTTTATTATTACTTTTATTGTCTCTGAAAAATGGTTAAAGTGTACTGCCAAATGTACTGACAAGCATTTATGGTAAACTAAAACCATAAATGAAACTTGAATGTCATGTATTTGTTTTAAACATATTTGTTATTACACATTTGTAATGATAAAGTTGCAATTTAGTACATTTAAAATATATTAACTGTCATGTAATATCAAGTAACACACTATAGTTAAAATTATAATCAAATACTTACATGTGCTTCAGTATGTTAATCAACACATCAAAATAAGCACCACAAAAGATTATTAATACACAGTGCTGGGTAGTAACTGATTAAATGTAATCTGGATAACGTAATCAGATTACCAGAATGAAGTACTTGTAATTATATTATATTACATTTTAAAATCAGACTACTGTTACTTTCTATTGATTGCATAATTACATGGTATTCCCACAATGGCAGTGAATTACTACTACTTTTTAATATTTTAGAAATTTTAATTTAATTCTAAAAAGCCTACTGCTTATAGATCTTCAGAAAATTGTGATATGATATTTTTGCCATATCACCCACCCCTATTAGACAGCAAAGCGTGTGCCTAGTTTTTGGCACAGAGCTATTATATGGTGTGTGTGTATGAGCATGTGTTTCCTCACCTTGTCCAGCCAGTTCCACAGTTCTGCGCAAACCTCCTTTACCATCGAAGAACTCAATGGCATATTTGCCTTTATCTTTCTCGGTGGGCTCAGAGATCTGCAGCCACAGCTGCTCACCCACCACACCACTCTTAATGCGCTCGGTGAATGCGATCGCAGCATCCCTTTAATAAAGCACACGTACACACAGTAAAAACTATACTCTGTCTCCAACTACAGTGACCACAAGCTGAGAAAGTAAAGCCAACATACTAATGTTGAATTTAAACTTCAGGGAAAAAACGTAAATCCATAAAAGCCTCCACAAAAATTCAGTCACCAGTAAAACCATGGGTAAAGCGTATATAATATACAGTATTTAAAGTAACATTGCTTGATGAGACTCTTACTTGTGATGCCAGGTGACGTGCAGCTCGTCGTTGTAGTAGTTGACGAAGGAGTAGATCCTGATTCCCTCCTCTGTGCTCTGGATCTTCAGTTGAGTGGAAGAGTTTGCTGGACAAAATGAAAGTCAACATTTGTCCTGCATTGCTAAAACTACATGTTTAAATGTAAAGATGGACTGTGGAGATTTAGAAGATATTTTCAATTATGTTTACTATGTCCTCATAAAAATCATTGAAAATCTTGAAAATGAGGTTGTAAATCTTACCGATAACACTGAAAACCTGATTCATCAGGTCTTTGAATCCTGGAAAACAGAAGTGGACATTTATTTACAAAAGATCGAGTATTATTAGCATCTTTAACATACAGATAAAATCAAGAAGAAATAAGTTTCTTCACATTTTCCGCACCGATTATGGGGAAAAATCGGTGAAATTCTGGGATATGGATTTAAATAGGATAAAATGTTTGGTAACACTTTATTTTAGAGTGTCTATGCTTCACATCTTACACGTAATATCATCAGTAAATTATGCATAGTTGTAAAAATAAAGTGCATAAAGTAATTCTGGAGAGTTTAATAATAGTAGCTATTAGTACTTTTAAAGCATTTTTCTGCTGTTACCTTGGTCAGTAAGGTTGAGGGTGGAGGTGTCTTTGCCTCTGTCATCCTTCAGAACTACTTCATATATACCAGCATCCTTTTTCGAAATCTGCCGTTGACACATAAACAAACAAAATTCATAAAAATAATGACATGCCTGTGTGGGATCTCTAATCTAACACTACAGGAATGCGCTGGATACTGTAGGCCACAACAATCTGACAAAAGCAGAAAGAAAATAATGTAACAAGCAAGAAGTAAACTTGAAAGAGTATGAAGACAGATGCACAAAACAACAAAAACAAAAAAACATGTATGCAAACAGATATTGCTTAAGTTAAAATTATCATAGGAGAGAAGGACTGAAAAGCCAAACTGATAATATGGGATAGAAAAGGTCAGAAAAATAATTCACCAAATCACAAACAGAAATGACAATGAGAAAAACGGAGATATTGTATAATGGGTCAAGAAAGTAAGAGAAAATGTAAAAAAAGAAAGAAAAAAAAGAAAAGAAAAGTGTTGTGGAAAATGTTAAAAACCCATATACACTATTGTTCAAAAGTTTGGGGTCATGAAGACTTTTTAATCTTTTTGAAAGAAGCCTCTTATTCTCACCAAAGCTACATTTAAATACTGTAAAAACAGTAATATTATGAAATACTATTACAATTTAAAATATATTATTCACATATTAAACAGTTATTTATTCATATGATGGATAAGCTGAATTTTCAGCATTATAACTCCAGTCTTGATTTTCAAATATGATTTGCTGCTCACGAAAATTATTAATTTACTGTATTAATATCCCATATTTTATATCATTAAACATGAAACAGGTGTGCATATTGAACCATTAAAAGTGGTAGACTAGTTTACTAATATAATTCTAGTATGTTTTATGTCAATATTGTAAGCACATTATTTACTTTGTCACAATTTTACATTTACTAATTAAAATAATGTAAGTCATGTACATTGTCGTTTGTCCTTTTTTATCAATTTTATTTCCATAAAAAAGTTTAATTTAGAAATCATTGAGCATGTTTTATAATTTTTTTGTCCTGATTTGAACTAAAACAAGAGAATAAGTAATACGTGGCAATGAATGAAGAACAACAGAGTTAATTAATACAATTATGCTTGTAACTTGTGGAAACGATATGGTATATACAGTATAGTCAAATTTATATTCAAATTGAATCATTAAATAAATACTTCTAGATACATATTAACTAAATGTTTGTGTAACTTGCTGACAATATTTTATGAAATTATGAGGAGTAATATCTGGGTAACCCACTATAAAAAATGTTTTTTTGAAGATTCCTGGAGTATGTTTTACAAGAAAACACTACAGCACTTCACAATTTTACATTTCATTTTATTATTTGCCGTTTCTTGTAAAATTGGCAAACAATTTCTGAATGAAAATTGTTTCTACACCAAATAAGTGAAATGCTTTCTCACCTGGGTGATCTCCAAAGTTAATACTCCTTCAGAGAAATCCAGTTTCTCATTGACCTTGACCTCTCGTCCATCCTTATACCACAGGGCCACGGAGTCTTTCTTCATATTACCAACCTAGATCACATGTTAATGTGTCACTAACAAAGAAACAGGCAGCACTACAGTTGTGTTTTATTAGAGAGAAGACTCACCTTGCACTTCAGTCTTACACAGCACTCAGGTGTGACTTCATAACCAAGATACTCCACGAAGTGTGGACCTTACAGTGCAGAAACAGCAGTGAATAATGTACAAACACAGTGGGTGCACAGTATCTGGAATGACATACGACCATACTATACTACTAGTACTTTTTACAGTATAATATGTACATTCAATGGATCCATGGAATAACGAGGCCATGTGATGATGTATTATATTACTGTTTGAAAACATTTAACACATTGTTCACAAGCTTTAAAAAAATAAAATAATAACATTACAGTGTTTATACAGTACTGTACATATACTCGTACCTTGCTTCCTATGCCATTCTTTTCTCTGGAACTCGGATTCCTTTTGTAACTGCTTGAACACTGAAGGAAATGAGATGCTGTCATTGGTACAAACTCTATAAATGAGATACATATATGTATGTGTTTATGGACTTTTAGATTAGTACCATCTCCAATTAGCACTAGACTGGACTGGTTAGTGGCTTTGCCATCTTGAAGCTGGAAAGTGAATGTTCCCTCGTCCACATTTCCCAGAGACTCCATGAACATCTCAATAATGCCAGTATTTTTATCAAAGTTCATCTTGTATTTCTACAACACACAAAAACTATTAATGCAGAAGCAAACCAAATTAGTGTTTCCAAAGAGTTTCAGGAGTAATGTTTCATGTACTGCGTGTCTGTTTCTGCATTCCTCTCACCTCTCCCTGGGAGATCATATTGTCATTGAACACGTATTCAACTTTTCCATTGGCAGAGATTTTTTCAGCCTGCAACCAGAAGCGAACTCTACCCTTCTCCAGCAGCTCCACGGCCAGCTCTGATTTCAGAGGGATGACTGAAGAAGAGGGATGAAAGTGGATAATAGAAAGTGTAATGACAGAACAATAGAACAAAACAAGAATTCGGTCCTGCATAATGTTCATTGTATTGGAGGCTTATGATGGAATGGAAACCTGGATACTTTTGCTCTGGTTTGTATTGAAACAGTGTCTTAACCAGGCATGATGCAATAAAAGTGACAAGCGATGCATCTTTCAAATGTAACCTAACCATCACTTTGTCCTAACCAAAGAATAAGCATCACATGACGTGACATTTTGTCTATCTCATTTAAAAAAATCCTACATCACAGAGCTGTATTTTAAAAATCATACTGTAATTTGCTTTCGTTTATAGGACAGAACAAAAACGTTCTGGGGTGCGTTTCCCGAACAACGACGTAACTCGCTTCTTAACCACCATAGTATGATGCATCGTTGAAGAAATCAACTAGCTAGTCACGACTGTTTCCCGAAACCGTATTGTCGCAAAGTGGTCGTTCAACCACGTTGGTTCATGACGTCACGTACGTGGTGGAGTAATAACTTATTTTAATGAATCTGTTTGAGATCAAATTAACGCTAGATGTTTTGCTATAAATTACAGACATGTTATCTGAGGACTATTTCTCATTTTTCTCAGTTATTTCGCTTTATTTCCAGATTCAATCATAGGCTCGTTCTTACTTTGTAGAGCAAGTTCGCACATGCGCACTCTTCAAAAACGGTGCTTTAAATCTCTTGACAAACTCAAAGACGTAAATGACATTTGTATGTATTATAAATAAAACACACAGGTTGTACTGAATGTCAGCTTGCTAATTTTGCTCAAGATAAGGATTTATTAAGTCCACATGTCATGCAAACAAGAAACTCTGCTTCACAGGTCGAGAGCTGTCGTTCCAACTACACAACTTTGCGATGCTGTTTGCGAATGTTCGTTAGAACGATGGTTTCGGGAAACACCGACTCGTTGAACTATGCTGATAACGATGGAACTTGCGACCATAGTTGGCTAACGATGCTTTCGGGAAATGCACCCCTGTTTAGGACACTGTGTAAAGGCCCTTGCACACTGCAGTCCGAAATTATCGCTTTCGTGATTCGGTGGCTCTGAATTGTCAAAACACCATTCAAAATGCTTGCTACGGATGCGAAAAACGCTGAAAATCGAACCTGATTCGATTTTTTTTTTGACGGACGAAAGTTTCGGAGGCAGTGTACAAGCGTGATTGACATAACGTGAGGTCGTATTTATTTTTTAACGTGCGAAAATTTCGGACGCGAATTTCGGACTCAGTGTGCAAGGGCCTTAAGGGTGGCACTGTGTAATCAAACTGTTATTTTAAATACATTTTTTATACAACTATCTTTGTGAAAAATAAGTGTGCTTAGTTGTGTAAATCTTAAAAATATTTATTTAAAAAAAGAGAGTGCTGTCTTTAAGCACTTTCATGATTATGTTCCTTAACACACTTAAGTACACTTTTAATAATGTCAATCTAAAAGTTTTACTTTAAAGTCAATTTTAAAAAATTATGTTTTAATAATCTTTTGTCATGCTTTAAAGTACACTTATTTTGATGTGTTGACTAACATTTAAGCACCTGATTACAATTTTAACTATACTCTTATATTTTAATTGTACTAAATTGCAAATTTATTCTAAGAAATATATTTCAATTAAGTGTCTGAAAACATTAAATTTCCATTCACACTTAACTCTGTTCTTTTACAATATATTATTTCCATAATAAGTTCTCTTAAAAGTATGCTAATGTGCACAGGATAGAGCAAGAACATTAAAAAAAACAAAACACTGAGAGTGTGAAACCTTATATAATGTGAAACCTTATATAATGTGTACTCACTGGGGAATTTGTGGTCGTGGCTGACCTTCAGGAGTTCTTTTAGAGCTGTTAGGAACAGGACAGTGAAAATGTCACAATCAATAACAATGTTAACTTGGCACATTTTAAAATACAAAAATGAAAAAGGGAGGTAAACTTACTTTCTTCAGAGAGTGTGTAGCTGGCAGACTCTCCATCAGTGTGTGTCACGAAGCAAGAGTAGATGCCCAGGTCATCTTCTGAAAGCGTATTAAAGATGGCTTTGGACCTACAGATACATATTGAGGAGTTACTACAAAATGATTTCATGCTAATCTATTTTTTGTTGTTATAGCCCTAGAAAGGTGATTCAATTGTTTGTTACATTTCATAAATAATATGTTTCTGTAGTGTAAACAAAGATTTATAAATATGATTGATCAGAAGGTAATAAACAAGCTAGTTGAAGGGATATAATTCACCCAAAAATAAAAATTCAGTCATCATTTACTACCCTCATGCTGTTCCAAACAAATTTTGTTCATTTTCAGAACAATGAGCAATATTGTGCTGTAGACTTGGATTAATATGTAGACATATGCTCGATTCATATGAATTACTTTTAGGATGTCTTTATGTACTTTTTGAAGCTTGAAAATTTTGATTAGACTTTCAATGGATGCACAAAATTGTTTATTAAAAATATCTTCATTTTTGTTCAGAAGATGAACAATAGTTATGGGTTTTGAATGAGATGAGGGTATAAATGACAGAGTTAAAGGTGCAGTAAGTGCTGTTGAAAGTGGATCGGACCAAGAGCCACAACACACTTGTAGCCAGTCAGCAGTAGGGGGCGTATACAATCATGATGAGGCAGGAGAGAGAGCGAGCAAGAGGAAGATTTGAAGAAGGACTGTAGAAAGAGAGATGGCTGAGAGACATTACAAAAGAGAAAAGATCAGAGGAATATCACAGGAAAAAGAAGGATTATGATCAGGCAAGAGCTTTAAGATCAGCGTTAATATTAAAGATGCTTTCCAGCACTGGTGAGACAGAAGCGGGAAGGCCTGAAAACTGACGCTGAGGTTGCGTTGTTTCTGCTCCATACGTGAGTAACATTAGTTCTGAGTGTGTGCTGCTGGCGACTAACTACACACTTTAACTACACACGTCAGTAAACTATGGAGTGCCGCAAGGATCTGTGTTAGGCCCTCTGCTATTCTCAATATATATGCTGCCACTTGGTAATATTATAAGAAAACATGGAATTAATTTCCACTGTTATGCTGATGACACTCAATTATATATTTCATCACGACCAGATGAAAACAATAAATTGTCTAAATTGACAGAGTGTGTTAAAGATATAAAATACTGGATGACGTGTAATTTTCTGCTATTAAATTCAGATGAAACGGAGGTATTACTTATTGGTAAAAAAAACTGCCCACAAAACCTCTTACAATACAACTTGACTTTAGAAGGATGTCCTGTTACTTTATCCACTACAGTAATGGCGCTTTTCCATTACCAGTACCAGCTCAACTCGACTCGACTCGACTCGCCTCGGCTCGGCTCACTTTTCGCTCTGTTTTCAATTACAGATAGTACCTCCACGACGCCACAGGAAACTGCCGTGACTTAATCTTTTACGCGAGACGCGCGAGACACACCCGCTACCCACACACACAGGACAATGGAGGAAATCGAGTGTATGCTGTTTGATGTTTTTATTTTTGTTTTTGCTGTTTTTTTATTCAGGATACTCCGTCTGGCGCGTGCAATGATGACGCAGTGAATAGTGACGATTCTCTCTCACCAATCAGCAATCTGTCGTGTTTTCACGTCACATTTTAGTATCGCCTCAGCTCGCCTCAGCCCGCTTAGAACCTCGCCGGAGGTGGTACGAAAAAAAGTACCTGGAAGCAGGTACAGGTACAACTTTTACACAGTGGAAAACCAAACAGAGCCGAGTCGAGTTGAGCCGAGGCGAGCTGGTACTGTATAGTGGAAAAGCGCCATAAAAGACCTGGGTGTTATATTAGACCGCAACTTGTCTTTCGAAAATCATATTTCATATGTTACAAGAACAGCCTTTTTCCACCTTAGAAACATTGCTGCTACGTAACATGCTATCTGTTTCTGATGCAGAAAAGTTAGTTCATGCATTCATGACCTCGAGACTAGATTACTGTAATGCTTTATTAGCTGGTTGTCCTGCATCCTCAATAAACAAGCTACAGTTAGTCCAAAATGCAGCTGCTAGAGTTCTTACTAGGTCAAGGAAATATGATCATATAACACCAATTCTATCATCTCTACATTGGTTACCTATAAAGTTCCGTATCAATTACAAAGTATTACTAATGACCTATAAAGCCCTAAATGGTTTAGCTCCTGGGTATTTAACGGAACTTCTATCGCCCTACAATCCATCGCGGTCTTTAAGATCACTAAATTCGAGGCTTCTGGTCATTCCTAGGATATCTAAGTCCACTAAAGGAGGGAGGGCATTTTCACATTTAGCTCCTAAACTGTGGAATGGCCTTCCTGATATTGTTCGAGGCTCAGACTCGCTGTCCCAGTTTAAAACTAGATTAAAGACGCATTTCTTTAGCCAAGCATTCACATAATACTTACCTTTTATACTACAGTTGAATCAGATTGAATGCATTATTTTTATGAACAGCAGCTACGCTAATTATTTCCCATCTGCTTTTCTGTTGTTATCTCGGGACGCTAGTCCCGAGGTAAATACAGATTGTCAGCTCCAGTTTGTATCCAGCCTCCCATGGAAACTACAGATGCCCCAACACCCGTGCAGAGACGACTCGAAGCCTGTGAAGAGACGACTCGAAGCCTGTGAAGAGACGACTCGACGCCTGTGAAGAGACGACTCGACGCCTGTGAAGAGACGACTCGACGCTGGCGATATGTTTATGCCCTAAATTAATGCATGATTAACTAACTGTATTTTTCTATGTACATTTCTGAAATGCACTTTCTGTAAAGCTGCTTTGAAACAATATGTATTGTGAAAAGCGCTATACAAATAAATTTGAATTGAATTGAATTGAATTTTGCTTGTATATATTCTTGTGTACTGTACGTTCATTTTTTGTTCTTTGTCATTCTTTGTCATTCGTTCTCTTCGCTTTATTTTTCTTCGATTCAGCTATGATAAAGAAACATCCTTGCATTGCGTGTTTGTGCATTTTGGATGCGAAGCAATGAAGGGAGGGGTGTGTCTGTTTGGATTGATTTCAAATATTAACAGTGTTCAACAATGATTCTCAGAAATCGCTTACTGCACCTTTAAGACATTATTTTAAAGACCCCTGCCCTGTGGTGAAAATCAAGTTTTTAATGTTGCTTATATGTCCATGTGGTGTTCTTAATATGCTTTACTGCTGAGTATTTTATCCTTACAACTGCAGTGTCCCAAAGACAGTCTCAAAAACACGGTTTCAAACCGCCCCTAACTCCAACCGTAACAAACATGTAACCAATCAACGTGCGGGACGGGGCTTTTCTTATTATTTTTAGGGATGCAGATTTTTAGAATCAAACAAATAAATATCAATAGTCTCTTTGAGAACTGATACAGTATCGCCAAACATAATATCACAACATTCCTGTGTATCAATATTTTCTTACACCCCTAATATGCATAGATCTGCCTAAATGAAGCATGGTTCCATTCAAGCTATTTTAAGGAATGAAGAAATGATTTTCACAGAATTTTTTTTTTTGTAATATGCCATTGTGATTATCATAGATGAGTTTTAAGGGATAAAATGATTGACTGCAGGAAGACTTTAAATTCAATCATTCGTTATTTAACTCATTAGCATGTAAATACTTACTTGTTACCCTTGGTCTCCATGGTCATGCGTTCAGCTTCTGTCATTTCCACGTAGTTCTTGGACCAGACAAATTTGGAGTCAGCATTGAGGTTAGAGCACTCGAAATTTAGTGAAACGATGCCATCATCGTCAACATTCACAACTATCTCGGCAGTACCTGAGAGAAAGAAATAATTTGTTGGCTTTTGTTGAGGCTAGTTAAGTTTAGTTTATTTTGGTTTGCTTCAAGCTTAGCCTGGATTTAAAAATCACTTCAGCAAACTACAAATCAGCAAACAGATTACTAGGTAGCACAATGTTTATTATGTACCGATTATTACGTGTTTGTGTTTGTTCCATTCCTGTTGTTTACTCTGATATACCCATATATGGTTTTGCTCAACACCTAATCTGAATCAAGTTCAGCATGAACTGCTCCATCTTAAAGCCAACATTATTTACAATCCATTTCACTACTTTAATAACCAATTTCTCAGAGTTAAATAGAATATTCAACAGACAAAATGGCAGGAATAATTTTATCCATTAGGAATTGATTGGGTCATACAAAGTGTTTGGAGGATATGGTCGGAAAAATAAGAATGAATGGTGGTGTCATCCAAAAAGGAAATCATTTCAGAGGCAGATCAAGTTATTACATTTTGAAGAAAGATCATGAAGAGAAAAGTATGAATCTTACACAACAGGACCAGGAACATGCATTAAGAAAGTACATTTTTATCTCATATTTCAATTTTATCTTCGGTAGCTATTTTGCAGTACAATAAAATGTTACTCGCAAAATTCTTGTTTGATTTCATTTAGTCCAGTTTAGTACCTGGTTTAGTCACTGCCTCCACCGGTTCTGTAGGCTCTGATGCTTTTCCTACACCAGCCTTGTTCTGAGCGCGTACACGGAAAACATACGACTCCCCCTCCTTTAGATCCTTGATCTAGAACAATGAAGAGGAACAACATTTACTAGCATAAACCTACCCTTGTGAAAAAAAAGAAGTGTGCTTAATTGTATTAAATATGCACTTGTAGTGTACTTTAAATCTTAAAAGTATATTTATTAAAAAATAATATATATAATGATAATATAATATAATAATCAAATAAAAGACCACTTAAGTGTCCTTTAAGAGAGTACTGAAGGGTTGGGGTCAGAATCCCTTGTCTCTTCAATATATCTATATATCCTTTTGAGTCTTTACATTACTCCTATAACAAGTACTAATCAAGTTATACTGTATTCAACAAGTGATTCACATATAGTTTTAATCATATTTTGTTGTCAGCATTTCTACCAGTTCTTTCTAAGTGCATTATGGTGTCTGTGACTAATCTTTAGTGCCCTGAATGAGGACCTTGAGAACAGGCTCTTTGTATTGGGAAAACAGCTAACAACCTAATAGAAGAGGGCAAGCCTGAAGAAGACCCTCATTAGATGACACTATGTTACAGGGGTCAACCTCTACGTGACTTACGTTATCTGGTTCACAGAATTGTACTTCTTTTATATGTACTTCTCTAGAGAATAAAGTGAACATTATCTGTACTTCTTTCTGAGGAGGGAAGGTTTTATCAGTATGTTTTGGGTAGTCTGTCCTGATAATAATGATCTCAGGCCCTCTACAACCTTGGAAGAACTGCTATCCCCTTGTGCTTTTGTGTATGCTTTGAATGCTCTGTACAGGTCTCGTGATATGTAGCAGCAGACCTCAAGATGCCTTTCGACGACCTCCGAGGTCATCACCGGACCAAATCATGGACCCGGATGACAATTATCTTGATTAATGTTGACGTACCCTACTATCTATCCATAAGTGTAGAATTGTTTAGACTTTATGTTCTCTTAGCCAATCAGAAGTAGCAATGATGTAATGTATGTCCTTGGGAAAGGTATAATTGGTGTGAGATTTTGTGTAAGGAAGAGTTGGCTTGCGACCTCCTCGTGAGACTTTGACGCTGACTCTACCAATGAAACTGCAAATTATTCTTCAGTAAAAAATTTCTCTTTTTGATTGAACTTCACGACTCCTGGTCTTCTTTCAACATATCTGGTCCTAGGTCTTACAGCTGTTACCCCCCTAACAGTACGCTTTAATTACTATTTTTCTTAACACACTTAAGTACACTTTTAAAAAATGCAGTTTAATGCCAAATAAAGTTTTACTTTAAAGTACTTTAAAGTACAAAACATGTTTTAATAATATTTTGTTGTGCTTTAAAGAAGTACACTTATTTAAACATTTAAAGTTACTTTATTATAATTTTACCTGTAGTGCGCTATTTAAAATTTAAATTACATTTAAAGTTAATATATTTTCAATGTACTAAATTGCTTATTAAACATTCTTATTAAAAATGTGTAATTACAAATATATTTAAATACATGACATACTGTACAAGTTTCAAAAGAAATGATTAATATATTTTAGCTTAGCATAAATTCTTGGCAGTACTTTCTGTAGTTCGCTTATTTCAAACACAATAAAAGTAATTATGAAATCACAGATAAATATGTAATTAAGTCCTACTTAAGAGGTTCAAAAAATGCATGCTCTAATGTACAACTAATTGTATTTAATATACATTTAAACTATAATACATTTTCATTTAGTTGAAGTTAACATGCAATTAAGTGTCCGAAAGCATTACATGCAGTTTGCACTTCAGTATAACCTTTTAACTTTTTTTTAGATGTATGCTAAAGTGTACTTCTTTTTCAAAAGTGTCAGAACCTTTCAAAACTGATCAGGGACAGGTTATCGTCCCAGTCTGCTTATAGAACTAGTACTAGTCTGCTTATTGTCTGTAATATATATTTTTAGCGCAATTTTAACTCATGATTTCTGTTCTGTCTGTGCGCACAAATCTTGCACTTCTATCTACTCCTCAACCAGACCACCTAGAGACTTCGGGTTTTCGGCATTATGTTAAGGAAGGTCTAATCTCGGGAACGCACAAAAAAAATCCAGGAAAAGATTTACTATCTCTTAGTGTTGTGATCCCATGAGGTCAGAAAATTGCGCTAAAACACTCAACGAGTTTTTATTACTTGTTTTTAATTAACACACAAAGATTAAGTCCTAGTTAATTTGGTCAAAAAAGCACTCTAAAGTTCAGCTAATTGCATTTAATATAAATTTAAACTAATACATTTTACATTTTTAGTGTCCAAAAACATTCAGTTCACACAAGTTCTTTTCAAGTATATTATTTCTGTAATAGGTGTTCTTTTTAAAAGTATGATAAAGTATACTTCCTTTTCACATGAGAATGCAAATCTCACAACCTTAACAAGCCAACTCCACCGCCCCGCGGCTACCACATACATACAAACCTTCATGAATATCTTGTCATTAGCTTTCTCATTGACCCCTCTCCACATTTCAAAGTCTGCTTCAGCCTCCTTGATGTCGATGTAGTATCCATTGACCTTATCTCGACCCTGGTAGACAGGTGGTTTCCAGAGCAAGACCAAAGAGTCTTTACGCACCTCCTGTACTTGGAGGTCATGGGGTGGTCCTGAAAAAAATGTTTTAGCGTAGTTTAAAAGCATATCAGAGCTGATGTGATGAACGATAAAATGTTCTGGACTTTGACATCAAAAAGTCTGCAGAATTCTGAAGGATGTACTTTAGATCTACATGTGTATTTTATTCTATTGGAATGATAATAATCCTATTGGTAACTATGGGTTCTAAAAGATCTAGTTTTTGTTTTGTGTCTTTTTTGGAATCGGTATCTTTAAGTAATAGTTCCAAATTATGGTTTTAATTTCGATTTTTGACTGAGGATTGCAGATTATCAGTGTTTACTATCCCCTTGTGAAAAAGAAGTGTGCTTTTTTCTTCATATACCCGGCGCAATGCAGTGCTTATTACACACACAAGGAACCACAGCAGCACACAAACCAAATATTAAAAATAAAAGGATTACAATGTAAAAGATTAATATTGTGTACATAAAGATATGGTGGATCTGGCTTGTCCCGTAGATGGTCTGCTTGCGGGCTTTAACCTCGCACACGATCAGATCCGTTTCCTCTCTGGAGACGCGTTCAGTCTTTCCACTTGCAAATTCTGCCATAAATAGCGAATCCGCCATGGCCGCGAGCGCAACTGGCTTTTAAAGGGAATGGGAGATGAGACTCTGATTGGTTTATTGCACGTTACGCCCATAACACACCCTTTACTCATTATGAGAATAGGGACAACACTTTTAAACCATGCACCGGGAGCGCCGACCACTTTTCCTGTCGTTAAACTAGCAAAAGTGGATTCGGACACGCCCTATGTGCACTTGCACCCGTGCGCTTTAGACCATGCGCTTAAATCGTTAAAATAGGGCCCTTAAACCATATTTCAGAAGACTACAGAAGTAATAATTATGAAATTACACATAAAAATATGTCCCACTTAAGCGGGTCCAAAAAGCACCTTTATTGTGGGTAAGCATTACAGCTCTGATAAAAAAAAAAAAAAAAGGATTATTCGAATTAATTTGTGCCTACCCGGTACAGCAATAGTCCACTCCTCACACTTGAATACCTCGCTGGCAATTGACGGGATGCCCACACCAGCCATGTTGGCAGCACGCACCTGGAATTGGTACAGCATGTTTTCCTTCAGCTCTGAAACCTAGACAGAAAGAAAAGGTTGGAGATTTTTTGCACATCTTATAGGCTAAAAATTGCACATCTTATAGGCTATTATTTTGCCTGTTATTACATAAATGTGCTACTTACTCTATAGGCTCTGTCACTGACAGACTTAATGTTCGCCTCATGCCATTTTCCCGGGACTCCATCGATGACCTCACGGTAATCAACAAAGTAACCAGTGATGTCAGCACCACCAATGAAAGTGGGTTGTTTCCAGGCTAGTACCATCGAGTCCCGCACACATTCCAACACATTGATGCCATAGGGTGGAGCGGGTGAAGCTGGCATAACAGAACACTACAGTTAGCAGTGAAGCACTTTTACAGTGTAAAGGAAACTAATGATATAAGCGTGTACCAGCGTATGTGGAGCAACCAGGCACAGAATTGTAAAAATACTGACTGGCACTATATGACATTGCAGGTTGGTGAGCCTAAGGAGTGTATCGTGTAGTAGGGAGGGTGTCCAGCATATTGTCAGTTGTTGCTGGTGGCATAAAACAAGCCAAAGAAGATCCCTGGATGCATTTGTGAGGATAGTGATGTTATTTAAGGGCTTACAAAGGCTGTAGCTGAGAAGACTTACCATATATAAAAGTTCTCTGAGAAGATACCCCATTTGAAAAAAAAACTGATTGTACCAGCATGAAACTATAAGAAACTGGTTTTAGCTGGATTTTCCAATGGGGTTGACTGACCCCAACAACTGTGTTAAAACAACTGCAATATGCTAATTTCATGAGAGGTCTTATGTCCCTTGTGAAATAGAAGTGCGCTTAATTGTATTGAATGTGCACTTGTAGTAAAAAATTGTACTTGCAGATAATATGTTAATGAAATAAAAGGCCACTTAAGTGAACTTAAAGAGTGTACACACTTTTATGACTCTTTCTTAAGTCACTTAAGTAGACTTTTAATAGGTGCTTTTTTTCATAATGTGAAAAGGTTTACTTTAAAGTACATTTAAAATTATTATGTTTTAATATTTTGTCATGCTTTTATCATGCAAAAGTACGCTTATTTTCATCTAATAAATAATAAACTAAAGTAATTGATTATTTAATTGCAGTGTGTTATTCAACATTACATTTAAAGTTAATATATTTCAAATATGCTAAATTGGAACTCCATCATTTCTATTCATGTTAGAAATGACAAAGTATAATTTAGTTTACCATAAAAGCTTGTCAGTGCATTCATCAGTTCACTTTAACCATATTTGTAATACAGTAAGTGGGTCAAAAAAACATTCTAAAGTTTAGCTAAATGCATTTAATAGAGATTTAAACTATAATGCATTTTCATTTAATTGCAATTAACATGCAGTTAAGTGTCCGGAAACATTACATTCAGTTCACACTTAAGTATGTATTCTTTTAAAGTATATAATTTTCAAAATATGTGCTCATTAAAATAAAAGTATGCTAAAGTGTACTACTTCTTTCACAAGGGACAATAAGACAAATTGAAAATAATAAGCACATGAATGATTAATGAGTGCACTTTATAGATTGTAATAAAGTGTTTAAAAAAATTCAAGTTGGAAAATGCAAAGAAAAGAATTAAAAATGAATGGGGGGAAAAACAACAACAACAAGAAAGGTGAAAATGGAGACAGGCCAACAGTGATGAGGGATGCCGATGGACGACGTTCCAGAGAGTTGGCTTTCTCTCTCTCCTCACCTGAGCCTCTTCGTCCTCTCCCTCGCTCTCCTGCTTTCTCTTGTTCCAGAGGAGAGTTTACCGACGACTTACGATTTTCCGGCAATTCTGTTGCTGACTCCTTTTGGATGAGGTTGGGCTTTAACAATTCATTGCTAGAGTTTTCAACCTTTTTAGAAGTTTCGGTATCCTGCCCACAAGCAGGTTCTGGTGCCCCCTGACTGGCCCTCTTACCCTGTTTTCCTTCATTTAATGGCCCTGTGTGGCCAGTGTTGTGACCCCCTCCCTCAACCCTTGCACTAACATTAGCTATGCGTGTTAGAGGCGTGTCAGCAGGAGAGTGAGGCGCCACATGCCTGCCCACTCCACTAGTGCTGTGCTGGGTTAGTCCGACCCCATTACCCCCCGACTCCAGACACACACCATGAAGAATACCGCCCCCTAAAGGAGTTAGCAGAGAAAACAGCAAGAGAAAGCATAAATCAAACACTATCACATTCAAAATGCTTCACATTTATTTACTTTTATCTAACTAATCAAGTTCAGTGGAAAACATGAGCAGAAATCTGTTTGCATGCAAGAGATAATCAACATTGCTTTTTTATTGTAAAGAGGCGATGAAAACGCAACAAAGTTTTATTTAGAATACATGAGCAAGGAGCGATGAAAAGAAAGCTTAGAAAGTAATTTGGGAGAGAGGATGCAGTTATTTAGTGTAGTTTATGCATGTGAATGTCACAGAGGGGATTTGTGCTGACTTTGTGTTGAACCTTTATGAAAAAAGCATCACACGAGTGTTACATCAAGGCACATGAAATTCACTGAAAGACACAAGATGCTACACGCTACACCATGTTTGCATGCTGACTAGTTGACCAGCAAGCAGAAGTATATTAACTAGTGAGTATCTATATTTTTATACTTTTATTTTTAGCATTAATATTTAATTATAATTACAGTAATGAACTAAAAGTAGGAAAGAGCAGGAAACAACCTAACACTTTCTGTTTTTGGCCATTTGTTTACATCCACTTAGTGGTTCTCTAACTTATTTTATTTGATCTAATTAAAAACATGCAAGACACACTAAAGTACTGTGTAAAAACGATTTATTGATTGTAATATTAAATAATTACAATTTTTACTGATTAAAAATAAACTAAAGTGGCAGCATAGGCATGTGATCAGCTAAGGACAAAACATACACTACTACTATTGCTGCTAATAATATTATTAATAATTATTATTATTTATATTATTCAAAATATTTAGATTTTATTATTATTTAAATTAAAAAACCTAAACAAAATAAAATAAATAAATATATTACAATTGCAACAACACCGTTGTAGTGTAAAATAAAAAATAGCATTATAGATTTTTATTATTCTTATTTTTATTTAATTTTTTATATTATTTTGTTATTTTTTATTATATTAAAATAATAATAAAATTACAATACTTATATTTATATATTAGGCTTTATATATTTTTACTCACATCTGGCGCTTGGCGAGTGTTTATTTTGGCACTGCTAGTTCTTGAAGTTGGAAGATATATGTTATCCATGCATGAAATACAAGTATTTTTAATGTATTTGAAAATGCAGCATTTATGTTGAATTGTGCTTTATTGTTGTATTTACTGTACATTTATCTGTAATTGAGTTTTTTTGCCATTAAATACTGTTTTGATTAGAAAAAAAGTGTGCATAATAAATATGCGTTTCATAAAGGATAAGTGAACATGACTTAACACAAAGTCTTATGGTTGTTAAGGTGCATGAACTTAGAAAATGTGAAAGGCATGCAGAAGGGACAGGTGTGAAAAGACTGAGGGAGTGGGCAGGGGTGTACGAGGGTGAGCTGGTTTGTAGTCACCACTACGTTGGATCAGTTGTGACCCAAACTAGAGGAGGTCTACAAGTCCTGACCCCGTCTACTGGGAGAAATGCAGGGAACGGAGCTGGAGTTTGGTGGTTGTGGCCCTGACACTGAAGTGCCATTTAGGACGTGTGAAATGCGTAAGTCAAGAACAGTGGGCAGAATTTAAAGTGAAAGTTGGAATTTAAAGTGAAATCATATTTCATAGATCTGAATAATATCCAAGTCATATCAATAGGAGTTCACAGATGACTCACCAATAGCAGCTTTAACTTCAATGGCTTCTGATTCTTGTGAGAATTCACTGATTCCAGCAGCATTGACTGCTCTCACTCGGAAAACGTAACTCTCGCCTGTGGTCAAGCCATGACAGACAAACCTGCATAAATACATGTGGACAGATATTAATATGTTACAACAATTAAAATCTCACACAAACAATTATGGCATTTATTAGTGGGGCTCAGTAATACTTTAGTTGATTTAACAGACCCTTAACCCTAATTGCATGTTCACTCCAATATGAACGTTTGTCACGAAAATACTTCAAAGGCCCCCTGGTGGCTGGCTGCAGTACAGGTCATAAACCCTGCCCTCTTCATGTAATCGAATGGGACGCGAGCCAAACTAAAAAATCCAATTACAAATAATTTTTATCCAAAGATGGTTTCTGTAATTCTAGGCAGTTCTCATCACACTGATGCTTTTCCAATAAGCAGTGATGTCTAACAGTGATGTCTATTGAACACCACTGTAGCAGGGCTGTAGCAAAAGCAGTGAAACCCAGTTCCCACAATATACATCGCAGATAACAATGCTTGACTCAGTTAGTATAACACAACTGAAGTAGAATAGCACTGTTCAAGCGGTGCCTCCAGTCGCTACAGCGAAAGGAAACGGTGAAAACTGGTTCACTAACACAATATAAGTTGTAAATAATGCTCATTCAGGGGCTCAACAGCTGCTGTAAATAGCTTTAGAAATAAGCAGCAAATCCCACCGCTTATGAGGAAACCATAACGTATTGCAGCAGAAGCGGTCACAGAGCGTGTATGGGGCAAAGCAACTGTGAAAGGGTAGTGTTCCCCGTAGTTGGTTCACTCAGAGCAAAGGCTGAAAGGGTTATAACCTGGGCTCTGAACAGAGTTTGAACGGAGTTTGTATGTCGTCCACTCGTTTAACTGATACGAGTGCAAGGAAAAGCGTAGTCTTGAAAGAGAGCACCTTTAGTGGAGCCAACTGGAGCGGCTAGAATTCATGAACGTCAGGGCTTTCAAAACTAAAGCCAAATCCAAAGTGGGGATTGTAGGCGGGTGAGGAGGGTTTATCGGTCTCACGCCGTGTAAAGATTTGACCACCAGGTTGTTCCTGCCAACTGGCCAACCATCAATTCCTCTATGAAAAGCTGAAAGAGCGGCAGCGTATACTTTGAGCGTAGAAGGCGCACGGCCGGCATCTAAGAGCTACTGCAAGAAGGACATAACTGTCCTGACATAAATCTGGAATTTTAAAGGTTCCTCATTCCTGGAGCTGCACAAGCTCTCAAAGACTTTCAATTTATGAGCATAGAGGCACCTGGTAGAAGGGGCTCTTGCTTCAGTACTCATCTTTAACATGTGCTGTGGCAATGTAACTTATGCCCGCAAGCTGATGCCAGCGCCAGACATGCAGATTCCATAATTCTGGATTGGGATTCTAGACTGAGCACACCACCTGAGATAGGAGGTCTTTCCTCAGCGGAATGGACCAAGGGATATAAATATGACGGTGACAAGCTGTTGTAGCGTCTGTATACTTGAGCATGGAGGGCATACAGTGGCCATATGGACAAAATGATTGACACGGGGCAGTTCACCAGTGCCGTAGTCCCGTGTTCTACACCAGTTAGTAAATGCAACTAACATAAGCAATGTCAGAAAACATCTGAGATGGGAGGCTATTTCAGTGCGCAAGTGTGCTTTTGTGTCGTAAAAATGTGATCGGCAAGCTGAGAGACCACGTACAAAATCAAAGGAAGTACTGTAATTATCAACTGGAGCATTCCTAGAAACTATACCTATGAAAAGGTTTTTCGTATCCATATTTGACCTCAAAGCTTATAAGATCTTCAATGGCTGCTTTTCCGTGTGGGCGCGGCACAGGCAGAAGACAGGCAGGGGAGCTCGACTGATCCCGTGCAGATCGAACAAGGCTTATAGCCAGCTATCTTCGGTTTATTCTCCACCAGAACGCATAAGGGGATCAGTGAAGCGTATTCCGTAATCCACTTTTACCGATGAGTAGGCGCCATTCAGAGGCGCATTATATAGGGGGCGTTCCCACCTCTAATTTGCGTGCTCGAACACCATTGGCTGTCGTAGAACAACGGCGTTATTCCAATCAGGCTTCAGTATTTCTAAGAGAAAGCTGTTTCCCCAAAATTTCAGCTTCTAACGTAATGTGGAAGTGACCGAAATCAAAAGGGAACATATGTGGCCTATTCACGTATTTGTCAGACTGTAAACAAAACTGTCACTACTACAACTATTGAAGTAAAAGCTACTGAGCATATACAGATGGCAGAGCATTGAATATTACTACATAAAACAAAATGAAAAATTTCCTAGGTCAACAAATTTAAAATCAATCTCATTGATATCCATGAAATAAACACGTTTTATACCACCAGATATAAATACGTCTTAGATACACAATTTCAGTGGGTTTACCATGAATACATACAGGTTACCATGATACCACCACTACATAAAGTAATTAATTGTTTCAGCTTTACTATAAAACAGTTATCAATTATCTTTTTTTTCTTAACATGAAAAAAAAAAATCATCATACCTTTAGCCAACTCATCATAGAGCTGCATTCTTTGTGTTGTGGGTAAGTGTGCCAATCGAAATGTGACTGCGAAACAGACTGTCCTTAAAAGAATGTTGCTATAATAGCCTAATATAAATGCTAGGAAGCCTATGCACTAGGTAATTGTGATTTTTTTTGTTGTCTATTCTGTTTCATCATTAAAATCCATTTTCACAGTCATCTTCTTGACTGAGGGGGCAGGATAGTCCGGTGCCGGTCCTGGGCAGGACCTTGATACTGCGGCTCAACCACAGGATCACTACTGCGCAGACTCGGCTGGCCATTTTTTTTTTTACAGTCTATGGTTCAGACCAATGCGGAAAAAACAGCTCAAAAATACTACAATAGGGACAGTAGGTGGCGCTTATCAAAAAGCAGAAATATCTCAGTTACTCGAGTACACAAAGCACTGCGCAACTTACCTCTTATCACGGAAAAGAAAGGAAGTCAAGCAGTATTTACATGTTTTCAAACAGATGATCAGATTTTTGTATTCACTATATTTATCAAACAAACCCAAATACAAGAGTACATACTAAGATAAGTGAACCTGTTCTCTGCTTATCACTGCCTGCTTAGAAAAATAGCCTGTTCGTCAGTATAATAATAATAATTATCGTTATCTTTGTGGTGTGGACTCTGCTATTCTTTTACATTTAGAACGATATTGGGTTTTTTTCTTCCTCTTTTGGAAATATTTTCGTTGGAGGACAAAAAACCTAGAAACTGAGAAATTTGTGTCTGAAATGTAAAGGCCGGGACACACCTAGCCAACAGTCCTCCGTCGGGCAATGCCGGGTCGTTTTTGTTCATCGATCGGCTTAGTTTTTTGGTGTGTTCCGCACCGCTGTTTCTAGTCGGACGCCGTTTGGGTTTTTTGGGCTAATTTAGCATGTTAAATGGGTCGTCGTTGAGAGAGGGAACTCTCATTGGCTGTTCAGCCAAACAAGCGAGTCAGTGCACGAGAATAAAACGGAAAGTGATGAAATAGAGCAAAGGAGTCAAGACGGTACAGACAAGAAGTCTGTTATAATTTTACGTCATCTTATCTAAACATTCGAATGCATGAATATTTTCATAATAGCATGAGCCGACTGGAATGAAGAAAGTGATCAGCATGATTGATGTTCAAAATGGTACAAATTTGTTTACGGTTTGTATATCTGCAGTGCTAGTTTCGGTTTCCCTTTTTGAATGATGAAAATAGACTATTGATACCTGCTATAGACAGATATATACATACACGCAGGCGCAGAACGCATGTGCTAGTTGACAGTCATTTTACAACAAGACTTGAATTATTAATTATACTGTATGTGTTGTTATACCTTGTGCCTTTAACTGGTTTGTTGTTGCATGGCTCCCAAGTATTGCTCCCCACAATGCTGTTCTCAATGTAGTAGCCCACCAGCTCTTTAGCTTCACGTGACCCTTCCCATGAAACCACCACGGATGTGTCTGTATTGCGGGTAGGCACCACACGGCCAGGGGCTGATGGGATATCTGGTGGCAGGTGACAAAAAAGTTGATTACACCATTACACATTTTTTACGCTATAATAGAATTCATGTTATATTAAAGTTCAGCCAACATTTATCTGCATGCTGTAATTATAATATAATATAATATAATAATATAATGCTGTAATATAATAACACTTTACAATAAGGTTTAATTTGTTAACATTACTGTAACAACATTAGTTAATATGAACTAACAAAAAACAATACTTCTACAGCATTTTTGAATCTTAGTACATGTTAATCTCATAATTTACTACTACTTTTTTGAGATTCAAAGTTATATTCAAAGTGCGTTAACTTTAGTTAATGCACTTTGAAAATGAACATGAATTCATGTTAGTTCATTTATTTATTAACTAACATTAACAAATGTTATTAAATGCTGTAAAAATATTTTTCTCATTGTTAGTTCATATTAGTTAATGTTTTAACTAATGCAAACAAATAATACCTTATTTAGAGTGTATAATATAATATAATATAATATAATATAATATAATATAATATAATATAATATAATATAATATAATATAATATAATATAATATAATATAATATAACAAATGTATGGTAAATAATGAGTGAATGGAATATCCAGATATAAAGTAAAGGCTAACATAAATAATTGGATACAAAATATTGAGTTGAGTTATAGGGATAATGTACATTAATCCAGCTTTACATGACTACTCACCAAATAAATAATTATTTGGACATGAAATATTGATTTGAGTTGAAAATGTTTTAAAATCATAAATGTAATATCCTAAAAAATTATTTCACTAAGAAAAAATAATCCATTACATTGTCCTCCGATTTTTCTCAATCATCAGTAATTAAAACACAAGATGGCACTAGTTGCATTAGTATGAAACAAGATACAAAGGACATAAATGTTGTGCTGGTTTCAGTTATCCAGATGAGCGAAAAAGGAAATATCAGAGCGCTGAATGCTGAACACCAACTAATCAAGTACTCCAAAGAGCTGCATAATAAAATATGAACATAACATTTTAATATTTTAAAGAGTCAATATAATAAATTCCAAGGTTCCAAAAGCGGGTTTTTGTAGTAATGCCATAGAAGGGCCATTTTAGTTTTTTTTTTAGTTTTTTTTTCTTAGTGTGAAGACATTTTTAATAATCTAAAGAAACTTTTTCCACTCTAAATGACCTTTTTTGCAATGGAAAGGTTCTATGAATGTTAAAGGTTTTTCATGGAACCATAAATGCCAATACAGAACCTTTATTTTTAAGAGTGTACTCATAAAAAACATCACATTTTCCTTGATCCTTTGCTTTTCAAAGAGGCTGTTGTTGTATTTATCATACCCAGCTTGTCTCCAACCGTGGTGGCTTCTGTCGGATCTGATGGTTCTCCGACGCCAGCTGAGTTGCAGCAACGAACGCGGAAACGGTAAGACTTGCCCTCAGCCAGATCAAAAAGAGCAAAACGTGGAGATTTCACAGGGATTTCAGTGTTCACTCGTTGCCAGCTGTCTGTGCCAGACACACACTACACACAAACACAGATATTATTGCTAAACCAAACAAAAAATACAACATCACTCAAGGCCTATTCCCTTAAAAACCACTAAAGCTTTATCAATTGCCACTGGCAGTGGTTATGCAGTTAGATTGAGTTTTGCACACTGACCTTCTCCACGTAATACATAACCCCTTCATGGCCTTTATCGCCTGGGGGCTTCCAGCTCAACACCACATAGTTTTTAGTGGCTTCAATGACAGCGAGTTCACATGGTCTGCCAGGAACCACTCCCTCTAAATGAATTAAGGATAAAATATAATCGTATATTGGTTCTGTAGTGTAATTGATCAGTTTTAGGTAATAAACTGCAGTATGGTCAAAGAGAATGTCAAGGACCTGTCAAAAATACAGCTAGAGTATTTGACCAACACACATTTCCAGTTGTTTGTGATCGCTGTATAAGGATTTAAAAAAAAATTCATAGAGATTCCAAATGGAAGCCATTTTCCACCACAACGGAGTAAACATATGACTCTTTAAGAGATAATACTAACAAAACATATAGTGAGATAATGACTAAACATGATCATTTTTTATAAAGACTGACAAACATAATAATGACTTTCTCATTATTACGAGATACTTATGAGAACGTTTCTTATTATTATGAGATGTTAAGTCGTTATTTATAAAGGTTCTTAATTCAGATATTAAGTATTAAGTATTAATAATAGGGCTGCAGACTATGGGGAGTGGAAATAGCTAATGTCAGTAAGTGCTCCTCTGCCGCCATCTACTGGTTATAGTGATAATTTCATATCTTTTTTATATTTAAATAAAAGTGTTTGTTTGCCACCAAGTGTTAGTTTTCCTACATCTTGAAACTTTTAGTTTTACAAATGGAGACAGTCTTTGGAGGATGAACAAATAATGTTTTGAACTGGATAAAAAAAGTTGTGTGAAGCACTTGAAAGTCCTTGAAAAGGACATGATTCAACATGCGATTCAACTTGCTCAATTATGAGAAGGTTTCTCATTATTATGAGATGTTAAGTTATTATGAGAAAGTTTATTATTATTATTAAGAGATGTTAAGTCATTATTATAAACAGGTTTCTCATTATTATGAGATGTTACGTTGTTATTACGATTATAATTGTGTGATTTTTTTCTAAACATTATAACAGTTTGTCATAATAATGAAAAACTTTGCATCATTATGAGTTAATACAAGCCATAATCATAGGAAAGGTTTTCATTATAGTGATATAGGGAGCCGTTATGAGAATTTTTCTTGAAATTTGATATACTAAGTCATAATAGCTCAACTGTGGTGGAAACCAACTTAGGTTTACCTACAATTTAAAGGTTTTAATGATAGTGAGAGCCCTAAAAAATAAGATAATTTCAATTTGAAGCTCCTCACCCACAGGTTCCTCTTCAGTTACAATTATTTGTCCAGTCCAAGGAGCAGAGGCACCTAGAGAAAGAAAGTATATTGTACTGCTTTTTTGTTTTCATTTTGTTTTTGTGTATTTGCCGTGCCAGTCTGGTTACCTTTTCTTGTGCGGTCTGCAGGGTCCATAGCGGCTACTGGTTCAGAGACCCGGGATGGATGGCTCATACCAGCCTTATTCACAGCACGCACACGGAACACATAGCTTCGTCCTTCCACAAGACCAGTTACAGGGAAACGTGCAAACTTAACAGGAGTGTCGTTACATTGTGCCCAGTGTGTAGTGCCAACTTCACACCTACACAGGAGAAAAGTCATAAAGGGAAATCAAATTGAATGCATGAAGAAAAACAATCTGATGTTACAAAAGAAATCAGAGAGCAGGGATGTTTGTTAACAAGCAATAACAAAACAGTCAAGAAATGGTCTAGATCCTATGGAAGCTTGTTTCCACCACCGAATAAAAATGAACGTAATTGCGATGTTTTATCTCACAATTCTGACCTTTTTCTTGCAATTGCAGTTTATAATATCCAGTTCTGCCTTTTTTCTCAGAGTTGTGAGATATAAATTCACAATTAAAAAAGTCATTGTGACTTCATTTCACAAAAATATTTTTTTTTTGTTGAGAATTGTGAGAAATAGCGAGAAATTGCAAGAAAAATGTCAGAATTGTGAGATTAGTTGCATTTTTTTTTAATAAGAACCAGAACAAACTACTTGTAATTTTATCGAAGATTATAAAGCTATAGTTGTGAGGACACTGTATACAGCGTACAGAGAGTCTCTAACTTGTACGACATTCCTATTACATTTGAACAAGTTCAAAATCATCATTTTAGAAAATTCTGCTAGAGAATCCAGCTAAAACTCCATGTTTGGTGGTTTTAGCTGGATTTTCCAGTGATTTGAGATTTAGGATACGTTTACACGACAAGATGTACTAAAAATGGAAGAAGAAAATGATATGTTTTTCGCTTACAGATGACAACTTTGTCAAAAGCGCCTATGGACTGAACACGTAATATGCATGCGCATGACGTCACCTTTTCACAAATTCACGTTTTTCGTAGTTTACATCGAGACAATAATGGTATCGTTTTCAAAAACATTTTCAACACTTTCAAACCCCTTTTCAAAAGTTTTTTGCATTTTCAGTCCCCCAAAACTCTGTTGTCATTTAAATGAAAGGCTAAGATGCAAGAAAAGATTGGTTCTGGCGTATATGATGTTTATTTACACCAGGGGTTCTCAACTTTGGCCCTCGATATCCACTGTCCTGCAGAGTTTAGCTCCAACCTTGATCAAAGTATGTAAAAACGGTGTTAACTTTCTGTAAAACTCTGTTAACTTCCTGTAACTTTCTAGTAATGCTGAAGTCCTTAATTAGGTTATAGGGGTGTGCGATATTGACAAAAAATTATATCTCGATATTTTCTGGGATTTTCTGTAACGATTATTAGACAATATTTTGCTGAGTGTGTTTATTGTGTTGGTACTTTGACAGGTTTAGGACTGTCATGGACAGCCGACTCCTAAAGTTTTTGATATTCTTCATACTCTGTGTGGTGGTCAGTTCACAGCAGTGACAGAAATGATTTTTTCCAATATGTTTCAATTGATTTTTTACCTAATATGGGCGTGTTTACCTTTATAAAGCCATTTTTTAAACCTAATTATATGCATGCATCAACTTTTGTGTCAATTTGATCAAATTCAATTATAATAATAAGACACAATAGGGCTGTTACCAATCAAATGAAATCAGTATCAACAAAATTCATCTTTGCAATATTGAATATTGATATTTAAAATGATTTAAAACAAGAAAAGATACTTTAAATGTGAAATTTAAACCACCAGTAGGTGGCAGCAAGTCACTGTTAATGAGCGAACCATTGAGATTCAACCGATTCATTCAAGGAAAGAAGCATTTGACTATCTTAATCTATCCTAGTCAACTGATTCTTCGGGAAGTTGATTCACTCAGTAAGGAAGCACTGCCGTGTGTGGCTGTTTTGAACTATTTTTATTGGTCGAAATAGAGCAAAAACAGGCAATATGGTGTCTAAAATGTAAGTCACTTAATATTAACTTCTTGTTTATTAAACTTGTATAAAATCAATATCACACATGCTGATATTTGGAGAAAAACTGCACTCTTGTGATATTTATTACTAAATGATATAAATAAAGACTAAATCACGCAGTGAAAGCGTGCACTCTAAATGCGCACCCGCACTTGTCTAATCTACAAGACTACATCACGTAGAGTAGGCCTATGCATGCACTCTCTGGGTGTGTGTGAGGGATAGGCTATACTCGACAATGTCAAATCGCACATCGTTAAAACAACAATTACAATATTATCGTAGACGATATATATCGCACACCCCTTCAGGTGTGTTTGATTAGGATTGAAACTAAACTCTGCAGGAATTTTGAGCTTCATTCCCAGAGTTGAGAACCCCTGATTTACATTATACATAATTTGTATGGCTAATATCTTCATTATGTCTACTTTATAGGTTTTTATATGATTTTGTGTGATATTTGTATAGACAGACGCAGTGACCTATCAACAAAGTAGCCCAAAATGGTGCTTCCGCCGTCCACAGCAGGCTGTTTCCAGGTAACGATGACATAATCCTTATTGACATCCTGACAATATACATCTAAAGGAGCACCAGGAGCACCAGCAACCTCACCATCAGCATCTAGCAAACACACAAATAAAATAAAGTCTGATATATTCGTTTAAACGTACTATTAGTTCAAATTCACAATATCACATGCAATCTCTTGTGAAAAAGAAGTGCACTTAGTTGTATTGAATGTGCACTTGTAGTGTACTTCAAGTCTTAAAAGTATATTTTCAAAAAACTACTTAAAAATTAAAGACCACTTGAGTGTACTTAAAGATAGTGCACTTTCATGATTGTTTCTTAACACACACTTAAGTACACTTTTTACACAAAGTGCACTTTGTAATAATGTCAAATTAAAAGTGATACTTTAAAGTATATTTTAAATCATTATGTTTTAACTAACAAACTAAAGCGCTTGATTATATATTTAACTGTAGTGTGTTATTCAATATTAGCCTACATTTAAAGTTATTTAAATGTACTAAATTGCAACTTCATTACAAATGTTTAACAAATATATTTCACATACATGACATACAAGTTTCAATAGAAATGACAGTATGAAATCGCATATACATTTGCACTTAAGTTCTACTTAAGTAGGTCAAAAAAAGTGGTAACACTTTATTTTAAGGTGACATAGTTACATGTTACTACATGTACTTACTATAGGAATAACAGTGAATTATGCATAAATACAGGTAACTAACCCTAAACCAAACCCTAACCGTAACTCAATGGTAAGCACAGTTAATTACAAGTAGTTAATTAATATTACTTATTTAAGTAAGTACAATGTAACTATGTCACCTTAAAATAAAGTGTAACCAAAAAAGTTCTATCATTAAAATCTAAATGCAATTCAAGTTTTAAAAAGTGCATTGCAACTACTGTTGGGAAGTGTTGAGAACCTCATTTGTCCAAACAGTCTCACAACTCCTTCATTTGAATGTCATGACAGCATAGACACGGGACGACAAGGATAAATTTAGAATGAAACATGAGCTGAGAAGGGAGGCTCAGAGAGACATGCAAAACTCACACAGTACAAGCCAAAAGAGTTAGTCTAAAGCTCTTCTTCTTGTAAAACAATTAGCACAAAACTAAATGTGATATTACAGTTATCTGTAATAATTTAGAATATTTTGAAACAGACCAACCACAAAAATAAAATAAAAGTATAAAATCTGCAATTTAAAATAACAAAATCTATAAATCTTTTCCTAATTTTGCTCGTTGAGAAGAATCAAATCAAATTGATTAGTGGATTTCTACAATACCAATAAATGTTTCAAATAATTCAAGGGTGAAATTTGCACTTGTTTTGTGACTTGTAACTTTCCCAAGCTCATACCATTATTTAAAAAAGTAGAATTATGTGAGTGTGTGTGAGTGTGTGTCTAAAGGAACCCCTGCAAACGGCACTTTTTAATATTTACATATTCCATTTGTACACTCTAAAAACTGCTGGGTTGTGTTAACCCAATTTTGGGTCAAATATGGTCTCACCCAACGTTGGGTTAAAAAATGCAATTTAAAAATGGACAAATTGCATTTTGGACAAAATCAAAAATGGACAAAAATGCAATTTAAAAATGGACAAATTGCATTGGTTACACTAAAAATGTAAACCAACGGCTGGGTTTGTCCATTTTTAAATTAAATTTTTAACCCAACATTGGGTGAGACCATATTTGACCCAAAATTGGGTTAACACAACCCAGCAGTTTTTAGAGTGTAGTAACAGAGTTTTTAGTGTGCCCTAAATACTCTTCATTTAACACATAGTTACTGTATTACCAGCATGAATAAAGTGGCTTGTAATAATGTAGCAGGCTGAGTTAGAAATAGTGCACTGTCGTAGTCCTCACCTCTGACAAAGACATATGCAGAATGTGTCTCAAAGCCAGACTTGGTTATGACACGAAGTGTGTACAGCCCCTCATCCTCCTTGTTGAGGTGTGTGAGAGTGAGCGTAGCTCTGTCGCCGCTCCAGTGCGTCTGAACCCATTTTGATGGCACCAGCAGTTTATCTGACACACAAACACATCCATGCATTATGAATCACAAGGTAGCAATAGTAAGCACTGCAGGGTAAGCGGAAAATACATTTAGGTATTTAAAAGAAATTGTACTATACTGATCAAAAGTTTGGAATAATTAAGTCTCTTATCTTCACCAAGGCTGCATTTATTTGACAAAAAAAACCCCAAAAAACATTAATATTGTGAAATGTTACATCAAAAGTGACAGTTAAGAGATTTATCATGTTAAAAAAGATTCCTATTTCAAATAAATGCTTTTTTTTTTTCATTAAACCATTATCACAATTTCTACAAAATTATTAAGCAGCAAAAACTGTTATCAGCATTGATAATAATAATTATTAATTATTATTAATAATTGAGCACCAATAATGTTACGAACTGCTCAGAGACACAAAGTAGGAGATCCAAATGCAGCTTTATTGGCTGGGGCAATCCAGAGGCGTAATCCAAAGTACAGGCTAGGGTCATACACAGGCAGGTAGTCAAAACAAAGAAACAAACAAAACAAACAAAACAGGCAGGGACCAGAGGCAAGAGAGTAATCCAGGGACCAGAGGCAAGAGGGTAATCCAGGGAACAGGGCAAGATATCAAAAAACCAAGAAACAAGAAAACCAGGGAAACGCTCAGAAATGCAGTGTAACACTTAACAAGACTTCGCGGTGAGTGAATGAATGAACAAGGTATATATAGACTGAGACTAACAGGATGATAAGACAATGGTGAATGCAATCAGTGAATGAGGTACAGGTGAATGTGATCAGTGAATGAGTCCAGGCAGTGAGTTCTGGGAAATGTAGTTTGAGAGTGATAATAGTCTTATGTGGAGTGCCCTCTGGTGGCTCTCAATGGCAACTCCAGCTGGTGATCGTTACAAATAATAATTTATAATTGAGTATCAAATCAGCATATTAGAGAATGATTTCTAAAGGATCATGTGACACTGAAGACTGGAGTAATGATGCTGAAAATTCAGCTTTGCATCAATAAATTACATTTTAAAATATATTTAAATAGGAAACATTTCTTTTAAATTGTCATAATATTTTACAATATTGCCATTTTAATTTTTGCTGGTTTAAAGCTTTGGTGAAAATAAGAGACATCTTTCACAAACATAAAAAAAACAACTAATTATTCCAAACTTTTGACTGGTACGTGTAATGCACCAATTTGCAAGAAGTAAAGATTAGATATGTAATGATAAATTGATATCAGGATCACCCAATACTAGCAATATTATCTGATTACATTAATTTTGCAAAAGATCTTATCAGGGCTTCTTATTTATTTTTTTTCTCCCAGACTTACCATCTCTGTACCACTCTATCTCAGGCTGGAAGCGTTGCAGTGAAGGGTAGATGATAACAGAGCAGCCCAAACTCAACGTCTCACCCTCACGTCCAAAAGACACACCAAACTTCTCCACAATGTGCGTCTCGAATGTCACACCATACTCCAGACATGGTGCTGCAGTACACACACATATTCAATTCAGTATTATTTTATGAAAATTCAGTGTCGCTGGATAAGATTGGCTCCAGGATTCATCATAAACACATTTGTTTAATGAAACACACATATGTGTACAATGATTTATTACTCTGGGAAGGGTATGAAGGGTTTTCACATGAATATAATTTCACATCAAGAGTCGAAAGAAGACTGACAGCAGGCATCATTTAGTGAAATATTGGTTTGACACCAAATTCATAAAATACACAAGACACAACAAGAGAAGAGTGAATGTTAATGAAAGATATTTGCATTAACAATGCTGAATGCATGAAGACATATACAAACACACACAGAAACTGGAAACTGAAAGATATTGTATGTTCTCTGACATACACACATCATTTGTCAAAACTTTTAGAGAAGAACTCTACAAACAGATTGTATTTTGCATTTCTTTTTTTCTTTAGGCCTATTGCCAATATGCATTGAAGGAATATTGTTAAATACACCAAACAAAAACATCTTTACAGTAATGCACTTTTAATGAAAGTTGAAGTGTACGATTACATGTACATTACCATAAACATGCTTTTGTTTTTTTTTGTGGTTTTTTTCCAATTTATTACCCCTTTAATATTTGGATAATATCAATGCAGTTCTCAAAACAGCACATTGTGTCTAACTCGTCAAACCAATCCTGAATGTTATCAACACAATCGGTAAATATGGTCATCAAATAAACAAAGATAGAGAACAATGAGAAGGGACGATCATGCACTTAAGATGATCAGGGAAACCAGACGAAACTAAAACATCACAAGAACATTACAAAAAAAAACCTTCACCAAGGTTACCTTTAAAGCCGACCTTTCTGCTTTCTGCACCCAGCGAATTGGAGACAAAATAGCCATTAGCCAGCTGGCATTAAAAACTTTAGTCTCATGCTCAAAGCTTCACACACTTAAGCAAAGCACATTTACATTAACTGTGAAATAAATGAAATCACCTTGTATCGGATTTTATTCGGAATTACTTACGGAGTCTGGGAGATGGCAGAGACTCATCAAATTCTCCTTTGAATCCTAAACATCAAATCACACAAAAGAGAAGTTTTTTTTTTTTTTCTGTTTTATCAAATAACTGGGAATGATCCATTTGCCAACTATTCCTTCTAAAGAAATTTGTCAGCAGCATTCAAATTACTTCATTATTCATCTGTTTCAAATTACAAGGAGCTCTACCAAATAATTACATATTAAATGCATGTAGTAATGTAAACAGAAAGTACAGTAGGTTATTCTGAAACTCTACTCTAAAAGTTGCAAACATTATTATTTGATGAGTTCTGTTCTTAATAATAGATGTAATTTAAACTGAATTGTCTGTGTTAATACATTTTTTTTTTTAAATTAAGTTGTAGTAACTTAATGAAATTGTCTTGATGACTTTAGAAATTGGGTTGAACTCATTCAGTTTAAGTTCAGTTTGATATAATCTGAGGCCAGTAACAGTGCATAAACATTGCCATTATGACTGTGTCTTATGAACTAATATGACCAACAAGCAGTTAGTTAGGGGTAATTTTGGACTAACTACAGTTGGTCCAAAATGCCGCCGCTAGAGTTCTTACTAGATCAAGAAAATATGATCATATAACACCAATTTTATCATCACTGCATTGGTTACCTATAAAGTTAAGTATTAATTACAAGGTATTGCTACTGACTTATAAAGCCCTAAACGGCTTAGCTCCAGTCTATTTAACGGATCTTCTATCTGTCACGGTTCATGAATTCACTGACTCCTTCTCGCGCTGTGTTTGTGTTGTGTGTGTGTGTGTGGGCGTGGTCGCTGATCAGCCGCTGATTGTCATCAGCGCCAGCTGATTCTGATCAGCGTTCTCTATTTAAGCTCATGGTCTTTCGTCTTGTGTTTGTCAGATCGTTGTGGGATTTTCCCTTGTGTAGTGAGTCTTCGTTTGGTGTTCCTGATTCCCGGTGTGGTGTTCCTGTCGAGTTCGTTCTGCCTGTCGTCTTCTGTGGATCCTGTTTCGTCTCTTCACTCTGCGGACTCGTTTGGTGTTCCCGTCAACTTCTTCAAGGATACCATCTCACCTGTTTACACCACGGGATCCGGGTTGCCCATCTGCCTTCCTGCGCTACCAGGGACCATCTACTGTGTGCCTTATATCTCTGACTACGTGTTCATTCAATAAACCTTATTCTTGCATTTGCATCTTCTGTCCTTATTTTACGTGACAGAACGATCTGACCTCATGGATGCAGCAAGAGACTCTGACCTGGCTGAGTTCCTGTCCAGGAGCACTACGAGGATGGACCAGCAGGAGGAGAACTTGAACCTGACTGGACGCGCGGTTCAAGCCTTGGTAGCGCAGGTGTCCGAGCTCACCCAGCGTATTCAAGGTCTTACGCCTCCCACTGCGCCGCCCACACCGCCAACGCCACCCCTGCCGCCGCAGATTAACCATCCACCGGAGCCTAGATTACCTGTACCTGAGAGGTACAATGGTGAACCACAACTGTGTAGAGCATTTCTAACCAAGTGTTCCCTGTTTTTTGATCTGCGACCGCAGACTTTTGCTTCAGAGGAAGCCAAGGTGGCTCTGGTTCTCACTCTACTGTCTGGACGTGCATCACAGTGGGGGACGGCGGTGTGGGAAAATAAGGATCCATGCTGTTCCTCGTTCCAGTCACTCGCGGCTGAGATGAGGAGGGTGTTTGATCGAGCGGTGGCCGGAAGAGAAGCTGCACGTCAACTAGCTGATCTTCGCCAGGGAGGCCTATCGGTTACCGATTACTCGATCGAGTTCCGTACCCTCGCCGCGGAGTGTAACTGGAACGAGGAGGCGCAGTGGGATAGATTCCTGCATGGGCTGGCTGACCGTATCCAGGGAGAAATTTACGCCTTGGATCTTCCTAAGGATCTTAATGGACTTATCGAGTTGGCCCTGCGGGTGGATGCTCGACTGCAGCGAGTGGAACAACATTCCCGCAGGACCTTGGTTCCAGAGGCCTTTCCAGCACCTCGAGCCAGTGGCAGCGATACGGTCAGCCCAACCTTCGATCACGAGCCCATGCAGGTGGGTAGAGCTCGGCTCTCCCGGGAGGAGAGAGAACGACGGACATCCCGGGGCTTGTGCCTTTACTGCGTTGGAACTGGACATTTCATCAACACCTGCCCCGTAAAAGATAGAGCTCGGCAGTAAGCAGGAGGCTACTGTCGGGCGGGATCTCCACCAGCAAGACCTCCTCCACTCTCCTCCCGGTGAGACTGCAATGGGCAACCCGGTATTACAACGGTCATGCACTTCTGGATTCTGGGGCAGAGGGAAATTTCATGGACTTGTCATTAGCACGTAAGCTGCAGATTCCCATCATACCACTCACTAACACGATTTCTGTCAATGCACTCAACGGACAAGAACTACCTGTCATTTCATTCACTACTGATTCATTGACACTCATAACCTCAGGCAACCACACAGAAGAGCTGTCATTTCTACTCCTGGACTCTCCTCATGCTCCGGTGGTCCTCGGTCATCCCTGGCTTACCCAGCACAATCCCAGGGTTGACTGGGGCCACAATTCTGTGTCTGCACTAAGTGTTATGCGTCTTGTTTAATGTCTGCTTGTTCTTCGGTGTCTAGTTCTGTTTTGCAGGAGGAGTCGGTGAATTTGTCTAACGTGCCCGCGGAGTACCTCGACCTGAAGGAAGTGTTCAGTAAGTCTCGGGCTGCTTCTCTTCCTCCGCATCGTCCCTATGACTGTGCTATAGATCTTATACCAGGTATGTCTCCGCCGAAGGGCAAGTTATACTCTCTTTCTGTTCCGGAGAGGCAGGCCATGGAGAAATACATTTCTGATTCTCTAGCCTCTGAATTCATTCGCCCCTCCTCTTCTCCGGCGGGGGCGGGGTTCTTCTTTGTTGGTAAGAAAGATGGATCTCTGCGACCGTGTATTGATTACCGAGGGTTGAACAACATCACGGTAAAGAATACTTATCCTTTGCCGTTGATGTCTTCAGCCTTCGAGCGGTTGCAGGGAGCCTCTGTCTTCACAAAGTTGGACTTACGCAATGCATATCATTTGGTTCGCATCAGGAAGGGGGATGAATGGAAAACTGCTTTTAACACCCCCAGGGGCCATTTTGAATATTTGGTCATGCCCTTCGGGCTGTCCAACTCCCCAGCAGTTTTCCAGGCACTCGTCAATGACGTGCTGAGAGATATGGTTGACCAGTTCATATATGTTTACCTGGATGACATATTGATTTTTTCATCTTCTCTCCAGGAACACGTTCAGCACGTCAGACGAGTGCTTCAGAGGTTGCTAGAGAATGGGCTTTTTGTCAAGGCGGAGAAATTCGCTTTTCATGCACAGTCTGTTCCTTTCTTAGGCTACATCATCTCATCTGAGGGAATACGCATGGACCATGACAAGGTTAAGGCTGTGATGGATTGGCCAAGTCCAGATTCCCGTAAGGCCCTACAGAGGTTTCTGGGGTTTGCCAATTTCTATCGGCGTTTTATTCGCAATTTCAGCCAACTAGCCGCACCTCTGACTGCCTTGACCTCCCCCAGAATGACGTTCAGGTGGTCCGATACAGCCGAGGCTGTATTCGCTAACCTCAAGAGCCGCTTCAGTTCTGCTCCCATCCTGATTGCCCCTGATCCTTCACGTCAGTTCGTGGTGGAGGTCGACGCGTCAGAGGTGGGGGTAGGTGCAGTTCTATCCCAACGTTCTTCCTCAGATGACAAGATGCACCCTTGCGCGTTTTTGTCCCATTGTTTATCTCCTGCCGAACGTAACTATGACATTGGTAACAGAGAGTTGTTGGCAGTCAAGTTAGCACTGGAGGAGTGGCGCCATTGGTTAGAGGGGTCGGGGGTACCTTTTATCGTTTGGACCGATCATAAGAACCTGGAATATATTAGATCTGCCAAAAGACTCAACTCCAGGCAGGCTCGATGGGCACTTTTTTTCGGACGTTTTGACTTTGTTCTATCGTACCGCCCGGTTTACAAGAACATCAAACCCGACTCTTTATCTCGTATTTTTGATCCATCCGAACGCCCGGTGACTCCCGAGTGTATTTTACCTGAGAAAGTAGTTATCTCCACACTCACATGGGAGGTCGAATCGAAGGTCAAGACGGCCTTAGAAGGGGTAATGCCTCCGCCCGGTTGCCCACCGAGTCGTTTATTTGTGCCAGAGGGGGTTCGGTCCGACGTTATTCGATGGGGTCACTGTTCCAGTGTAGCATGTCATCCAGGTGTTAATCGCACCAGCTTTTTGGTAGCAACGATTCTGGTGGCCATTGATGGCTCGTGACATTCGGAGTTTTGTTTTGGCTTGCTCGGTTTGTGCCACTGGTAAGACTTCCAGTCGACCTCCAGAGGGATTACTCCAACCGCTGTCTGTCCCTTCGAGACCCTGGTCCCATATAGCGCTAGATTTTATAACCACCCTCCCACCCTCCCAGGGTAAGACGGTCGTTTTGACCGTAGTGGACTGGTTCTCGAAGGCGGCTCATTTCATCCCCTTGCCCAAATTACCTTCAGCCAAGGAGACAGCGGTGGCTGTCATAGATCACGTCTTTCGGTTACATGGCCTCCCGACTGATGTGGTTTCTGACAGAGGGTCCCAATTTGTGTCCAAATTTTGGCGGGAATTTTGTAGATTACTGGGTGCGACTGTCAGTCTGTCATCGGGTTGCCATCCCCAAAGCAATGGGCAAACCGAGAGGGCTAACCAAGATCTTGAGAGAGTGTTGCGATGTTTGGTGTCCAAGAATCCTTCCTCCTGGAGTCAGCAACTTTCATTGGTGGAGTACGCCCATAACTCGTTACCAGTGTCATCCACGGGCCTATCTCCGTTTCAGTGTAGCTTAGGGTACCAGCCACCAGTTTTTTCTAGCCTGGAATCCGAAGTCGCGGTCCCCTCCGCTCACGCCTTCGTCCAGAGGTGCTGCCGCACATGGACCGGAGCCCGTGAGACTCTGCTCCAGGTGAGGGCACGCACCAAGGCCAAAGCCGATCGCCACCGGTCTAGGCCTCCCGTATATGTCGTGGGTCAAAAAGTGTGGCTTTCTACTAGAAATATTCCGCTCCGCTCCGTCTCTAATAAACTTGCTCCTAAATTCATTGGCCCATTCACTGTCACCAAGATCATTAGTCCGGTGACAGTCCGCCTCAAACTTCCTCCAGCGTACAGGAGAATTCATCCCGCCTTTCATGTCTCCAAATTAAAGCCTGTTTTTCGTTCTCATCTTAATCCGCCAGTCCCGGTTCCCCCACCGCCGCGACTCGTAGATGGGGAACCTACATATTCGGTAAAACGTATTCTGGACTCGAGAAGGAGGGGACGCGGATTTCAGTATCTGGTGGACTGGGAAGGTTACGGTCCTGAGGAGAGAAGTTGGGTTCCTGCTAGAGACATTCTGGATCACTCCCTTATTGATGATTACAATCAACAGGTAGGTCCTCCTGGGAGCGCCAGGGGGCGCTCCTAGGGGGAGGGGTAATGTCACGGTTCATGAATTCACTGACTCCTTCTCGCGCTGTGTTTGTGTTGTGTGTGTGTGTGTGGGCGTGGTCGCTGATCAGCCGCTGATTGTCATCAGCGCCAGCTGATTCTGATCAGCGATCTCTATTTAAGCTCATGGTCTTTCGTCTTGTGTTTGTCAGATCGTTGTGGGATTTTCCCTTGTGTAGTGAGTCTTCGTTTGGTGTTCCTGATTGCGGGTGTGGTGTTCCTGTCGAGTTCGTTCTGCCTGTAGTCTTCTGTGGATCCTGTTTAGTCTCTTCACTCTGCGGACTCGTTTGGTGTTCCCGTCAACTTCTTCAAGGATACCATCTCACCTGTTTACACCACGGGATCCGGGTTGCCCATCTGCCTTCCTGCGCTACCAGGGACCATCTACTGTGTGCCTTATATCTCTGACTACGTGTTCATTCAATAAACCTTATTCTTGCATTTGCATCTTCTGTCCTTATTTTACGTGACACTATCGCCCTATAATCCATCGCGCTCTTTAAGATCAATAAATTCAAGGCTTTTGGTCATACCTAGGATATCCAGATCCACCAAAGGAGGGAGAGCATTTTCACATTTAGCTCCGAAACTCTGGAATAGTCTTCCTGATACTGTTCGTTGCTCAGACTCGCTCTCCCAGTTTAAAACTAGATTAAAGACGCATCTCTTCAGCCAGGCATTCATATAATACTTTTAATCTTACAGTTAAATCCGACCTCTAGTTCATAAACGCCAGAGGAGAACTGGCCCCCGACTGAGCCTGGGTTCTCCCAAGGTGTTTTTTTTCTCCATTAGGTCACCTGATGGAGTTTTTCGGTTCCTTGCCACTGTTGCCTTTGGCTTGCTCAGTTGGGGATATTTGGGGATATTTAATTAAATTAATCAATCAACAATACTATTGATCAGCATTACCAAACGTGGACGTTTTCCACTAGAAACAAGCATTGATGTATTATTTTAATTTAATACTGTGAAGCTGCTTTGATACAATCTGTATTGTGAAAAGCACTATATAAATAAACTTGACTTGACTTGACTTGACTTAATCAGACGTACTTTTCTGTGTCAAATTAGACCAATCTGCATTTTTGTGTAACTGGCATAAAAACATTATGAACTGTCTTAAAGAAAAAAATGTGTCTAACTTGTAAGTCTAGTCTTAGCAGTTTATGCAACTGTCAGTGCTTTAATCATGGAATTGTGTTCTCATGCTAATTTGTTTCTCATAAATATCATACTAACTTTTTGCTGAAGAGTAGAGAGCTTGACTGTGGGGGTGGCAATACAGAGTAGACTATATTGTATATTGCTCTATAAGCAATGACTGCGCTAGTGCCAGTGACAAGTAATATCTTGCGCGTTCTTTAAATTTACATGCTAAATTTGGAATGATCTATGCTAGCTGTTAATTTGAACTTAAATAGAAAAGATCAACTGGTTTCACTGCCACCGCTCCATTTAAGTAAATTATGCTAGTTGGTACAACTTAGGCTAATTCTTATGAGTAATCAACTTAAAAATTTGTGTTTATGCTACAAATAATTACGTCCCTCTAACTTAGTGTAGTTTGTTGGTTGAACATAAGAAGTTATCATAACTTAAAAAGATTGATACATTTTATTTTATTGTCATTTATTGTCAGTCATTTTATTTATTTTTTTAGGCAAAACATTTGTTTTTAGAGTGTGGTAACATACAATTTTTCATTTGAATGAAACAGAGTATAATGCTTTGCTAGAATGAACAAGAGAATAACAGGATTCTGATTTTGTGATCAAAATGGACCTATTTATTTAAAAAATACAACTCTTGTATTGAGTAGTTAGGGTTTGTAATTTTCTGTATTGATATTTTAGGTAACTACAGGATGCAGTTGCAACCATTGTTTAGTGTTCTAGGACGGTATTAAGAAGAGTTTAGGATGATTTATTTCAGACCTACTTTTGACGACAACAGAAGCAAAAGCAGAGTTCTCGCCCTTGCTGTTCATGGCTGACACTCGATATTGTGCAGTGTCATCAAAATCACACCTGAAATTAGAGACAGATGTGTTACTCACACAACCATTGCAAATCACTTTGACTGTGCACTTTGAAGTCCATGGCATGGTTGATCACCTGTTAATCTCCAGGGAGTGGACATTATAGCTGCTCTCCACTTTGTACTTTCCTGGCTTGGACATAGGATCAATGCTAACATTGTTCTTGTACCTGAGGGAGGAAAAGGATGGATTGAAATACAGCAGGATAATGCAGTTTTTTTTGACTGAAAACTTTTAAAAGTGGAGGCTGAAGGCCAAGCTCACCCTCACTGATCTGTTCATATGGAACGAAATTGCAAATAAAATGCTACATTCGAAGTCCATTTTCGCCACCACAGCACAACAAGGGCTGTCTCAAAGTGTGGCCTCGAAATGCACCCTTTGTTTCGCGGGCAATGAAACAAGTTACAACAGACAGATCTAGGGCTGAAACAACAAAGCCTAATTTGATAAAATCGAGAATAATCGAGAATGAAAATCATCGACAACGAATGCCATTAGTCGCGTCTGCCCTCCGTGCACTCAAAACTTCTGCTAGTCACGTCCACGCATTTCTATGGACAAAATGCATCTAAAAATAGTGATGGAAACAGAGTGAGCTGCTGCGGGAAAGGTATGTGATCCAAGCTGCCCAAAACATGAGAATTCTTTATTTTGGTGGATTGCGTTAGTCATAATGGTCCTGGAAATGAGCTGCTGCGCCTGTTTTCTTTAATTGCATTGTCAGTAGATCACGCTCAATGGCTAGAGAATACCCATAATGCACCGCGAGACTCGTGCTGAATGAATTCCATAGCGCACGCAGCTGAATCATTCATCATTCATTTTTCCAAAAAACTGGTCCAATGTGGCTATAAATTCATATTATTATACATATATAAATTATTATTAATTTGTTTAATTAAGGTTTATACATGCTAGTTTCAATGACAGATTTTAAGATAAATCTTTTAATTATAGCCTTTTGGAGATGCCAGTTTGCTAAGTTTCATATGACTATTAAAGGGATTGTTCGGCCTAAAATGATATTAAACCCATGATTTACTCACCCTCAAGCCGTTCGAGATGCATATGTCAATCATTTTTCAGACAAACAAATTTTCAGTTATTTTAGAAAATGTCTTAGATCTTTCAGTGGTTATAATGTCAAGTTATGGGGTCCACCTCCTTCAAGTCCCAAAAATGACGTAGAACGAACGCGACAGCACAGCCAGAGAGCAGAGCAAAACAAAACTCCACTCAGGATTTCCGCGATTTAAAAAACGTGTATTTAAAAGAAAATGTCGGAGGATTTTGATATTAGAGAAGAGGATATTGAGTTTTTGGCCCAGCCCTTCGTTCTACGTCACAACGCTTCCTACGCTTCGTCCTACGTCATATGCCGGCATCCATCCCGTGAACGACCGTTGACCGTTGCCGGAAGCCAGTTATTTTCATTTATAAAGTTTTAAATGTATATTTTTACGACAAAACCGCACGGATTACCCTCAGAAGGCCTTCGTTTATCCCCCTGGAGCCGGATGGATTACTTTTGTGAAGGATGCATGCACATTTTTGGGACTTGAAGGAGGTGGACCCCATAACTTGACAGTATAACCACTGAAAGATCTAAGACATTTTCTAAAATAACTGAAAATGTGTTCATCTGAAAAATTATTGACATATGCATCTCGAACGGCTTGACGGTGAGTAAATCATGGGTTTAATATCATTTTTGGCCGAACTATCCCTTTAAAGGTGCAGTATGTAAGAATGACAACTAGAGGTCAAAACAGGTACTGCAGTCGAATTCAAAATAACGGAGACTGTCGTTTCTCCCACCACCTGCTCCTCAGACTGGACGGCACTCACACTGGTTGCCAGTTTGAGCACACGCAACAGGAACAAGCACAGTGGACAATGAAAATTGGCAACGTGCAGTATCACAGACCAAAACAAAAACAAACATTCCAGCCTGGAAACGCACATTTCAAAGTAAAATAACTGGCTGTAGAAGTGTTTTTCAGAGAAACAAGTATTTGAACCTAGCATGTTTCCTAAATATCTGCAAACATATGGTATTTTTATGCTTTAGTAGAGTGAAAAAGTTACATACAGCACCTTTAAACACAGCAAGAGCAAACTATGCAAACGCAGCATCCCTTCCGGCGCACTCAGTGTCCGAATTCGCTCACTCGTTTTTATTCACTCCTTCAAGTGGACTATATTAGTGGAGTAATGTAGGGAATAGTGAATGAGGGTATAGGGGGCGATTTCGCATAATTAATTTCCACTCCCATCTGCGCTTTTATGGGATTGTGGTCTCACACTAATTTGCCCTGTTTAATAAATCTGGCCCAATGTGTTAATGATTTTGTTTTGTTTGTTCTGCCTGTATGCAGTTAATGGCGATATTAACAAATTCTGTTTACTTTTCTATGAAAAACTATTTTGAAATGTAAATGAAAAAGAAAAGAAAAGAAGAAAAAGGAAGAAGAAATAGGCTACCACAACCACTGGCCTAAGTGGCAATACAAATTATAAAACATTTAAGAGGTAGAACATGCTACAATTTGATAAAAGATTACATATAAGATTAGATAAAAGATTACTAAGACAAACATCTTTTTCTTTGGAATAATGTGCACAACAGGGCTTGAATGTATTAAGAAAGTAAATAGGGTCAGTTTTGATTCCACGATTCCAGTAGCAGTAAATTAAGAACAAATGGAGAAGACAGAGATTTGTCCTGTGTCTCCAGGGTTATTACAGTCAACTAAACTAAATCTAAAACCATAAAAAAAAAAACATTATTTGAAATAAATTAAAATATATATAAAAAACAATGAGAAAAACACATACTATTGTCTACTAACTAAAAATAAAATGAAAACAGAAAATATGAAAATAAATAAGACATTAATACAAACTAATAGTATCTCAATTATACTAAAATAACACTGTCATATATTATTCTTGACATAATGCAATCATCATTAGTATTAGTCTGTAAGCATGTGTGTTTGTGTATATGTGCATGCTTGTTTGTGCATACTAACTCACCACACGACGCGTGGTTCAGGCCATCCTGAGATGGTACAGTGCAGCCTCACACACTGTTTCTCCCAAACAGTGTGGGAACGCGGCGCGGTCACAAACTCGGGAGTGTGCATCAGGCTGTCCTCGTTCAGACGCTTATGGTACTCTTCGTTCTCATGGATCTGAGGGCATGCAGCCAATCATATTGTTTAGAAAGTGGTAACATTCTTTGGTCATAAATGCATTAGGAGCATGCTGAAAAACTAAATGTAAGGCATTTATGACCAAACACATTACTATTTTAAGATGCAAACTGCCTAAAAGTACGTTCTGTGTTCAAGGTAAGTTGAGAAGATTTCGATGAATCCTCTTGATTTGTAAAAAATAAAATGTATACTGTAATTCACTTATGGAAATCTAAAAGTCAAGGAATTGCAAAAGAAATAAACATTAACATACACTTTTCTGAAAATATAACCACGAGAGTTAAACATTTGTTATGTGTGATTAGATACAATCATTGCTAAACATGTTTGTGCGATGTCAAATATTTCAGCTCTTGTCATATCTATCCCTTTTGAAAAAGAAGTACACTTTATCATACTTCTAAAAAGAGTCCTTATTACGAAAATAACATACTTTAAAATAATTTACTTAAGTGCGAACTGAATGTAATGTTTTCAGACACTTAATTGCATGTTAATAGTATTGAAATGAAAATGTATTATAGTTTAAATTATTTTAAATGCTATCAGCAGAATTAGGACTTTTTATAAATATAATGAATATAAATATTTGTAAATATTTGTAGAATTATAATTACTTCATTGTTTTTGAAATATGGTTAAAGTGAACTGCTGAATGAACTGGCAAGCATTTATGATAAACTAAAATATACTATTGTTATTTCTATTGAAACTTGTGTGTCATGTATTTAAATATATTTGTAATTACACATTTGTATAGATGAAGTTGCAGTTTAGTACATTTAAAATATATTTACTTTAATTTAATATTGAATAACTACCTTTAAAATTATAATTAAATAATTTACATGTGCTTTGGTATGTTAGTCAACAAGTAAAACAAATTGTGCTTCTTTAAAGCACAGCTAAACATGATTAAACCTATAATTTAACATTGTACTTTACAGTAAAACTATTAATTTCACATTATTACAAAGTGTACTTTTTAAAAGTGTACATAAGTGTGTTAAGAAACATAGTCATGAAAGTGTACACTTTAAGTACACTTAAGTGGCCTTTTATTTTATTAATGTTATATTATCTAGAAGTACAGTTTAAGAAATATTTATACTTTTAAGATTTGAAGTGCACTTCAAGTGCACATTTAATACAATTAAGCACACTTCTTTTTCACAAGGGGTGTTAAGCTGGTTTACCAGAAAATGATTGTATACAAAAAGAAAATCCACCCAGAGTAACTACATAGTAAACAGAAATCATCCACTTATAAAGTAGTACCACTACTAAAAGAAAACTTTAAGGTTCACATTTATGTCCAAACCCCCCAGAATGCCTTTCCCCAAAGTCCATTATATTGTTATGACTTTTGTTTTTACAAACTGGGATGAGTTATTGACAGTGGTAAGCTATCCCTTGCCACAAATTCTGTCAGAACAAAGAGTGTAATATGGAACTTTTCTAATGAGGCATCTTCTATTTACATAATATGTAGACAAAATGTATGGATGTATAATTTATTCTTCACCCGGACTCATGCTGTTTAACAGAACAGGCAATGGGATCGAGTGCCTCCTTGCAGTCATTGCTTCTATTTGTCCAGTCATGTCAGTGTAATCATGATCGCCTTGAGGCTTCCCTCAGCTATCAGCACATCACTTGTCGACAACAGTAGTTTCATCATCACTTTAACACGCACCACAGATTAACTCACACCACACATCCACATAAAACATTACAACCCTTGAAATCTGGCACCACGGTGGCATGGTTAGTTGGCACCAGGAACCGAACTAAATAAAGTTTGTGTCTTGATACTTTCTTGCTCTTTTTCCTATCTAAAAATAAGGAACATATACAGGAGTTTAATATGTTTCATAAAGCCTACAATGAAAGCAATTCACTAATGCAAGTCTCCTGTTGGTTCACAAAAACACAATTTTCACCTTTTTTTTTTTGCTGAGTGTGTAGGCTTCATGTTTAGTAACATGGGAAAAATCAGTTTGCAAATGTATGAGTTTGTTCATAACATAAAACATAAAATGCTACTAAAAATAATTATAAAGTAGGCTACATTTTCTGAATAAAATGTTTGGTGCTTGCTATACAGTTGCTATTCAGTGGCTAGGGTTGCTTCACGTGGTTGCTAGTGGATTGCTTACTGGCAGTAAAACGAGCCCACCTCTGAGTCTATGCTATTCTTGTTGCTAGATATAGCATTTTCAATTTATGTCAATGTCAATATGAGATGTTTTTAATTATTTTGTCATTCATTAGACATACAATTTAAGTCCATTGCACAAATTGTGCAGAACAAGTTATACACTGAAGTTTAATACATGGGTTAGGTGATTGTTCAAATAGTGATGCTTAGCCTATACCCTTGTGAAAAAGAAGTGTACTTAATTGTATTATATTAAATGTGTACTTGTAGTGTACTTTAAATCTTAAAAGTATAATTAAAAGAATGTGGTATGTGCAGATAATATAATATTACTGATATAAATGGCCACTTAAGTGTACTTCACACTTTTATGACTGTTAAGTACACACTTAAGTATACTTTTAAATCGATATTATTTTAATAATCTTTTGTCGCACTTTAAAGTACACTTATTTTGATGTGTTGACTAACATACTAAAGCACATGTAAAGTATTTGATTATAATTTTAACTGTAGTGTGTTATTTGATATTATATTTAAAGTTAATATATTTAAAATGTAACACATTGCAACTGTCAATACTTTTATCAACTTTAATCAATGTGTTATTACAAATATATTTAAATACATGACATGTAAGTGTTATTAGAAATTGCATTTAAGTATTTTTTGTTTACTATAAGAGTATTCGGCAGTACATTTTAAGTATTTATTAAATTACATGTAAAGATATACTTAAGACCTACTTTAAGTGGGTCAAAAAAAGCACTCTTAAGTTCAGCTAATTGCATTTAAAGACTTTATAATAGATTTTCATCTAAATGCAATTAACATGCAATTAAGTGTCTGAAAAACATCACATTAAATTTGCACTTAAGTTTATTTTTTAAAGCATATTGTTTCCGTAATAAGTAAAAAAATTAAGTTTTGCTAAAGTGTACTTCTTTTTCACAAGGGAACTGTCAGACATGTGGTGCAGCTCAGTTCAACAATTTGTAGTTGTTATAAATTTAAGTGAGAAGTGTTATTTGACAAATAGTCATTCATTTAGAATGGTTATCAAGAGAAAAGAGATAATCACAACCGTAATCATGAGTTATGTGTTTAGGAACAGGACTTTAGGATCTCCACTGACCCTCTTGCTAAGGGAGATGCGCTCTGCGGACTCCCTCATGACGGTTCTGCGGGACTTGTATTCGGTGCGCTCCGACTCCACGCCGCTAGAGAAGAGGTCACGGCGTGCCAGATAGCCAGCACTCTCTTTAGCACGCGCTTCTTCAGTGTCTGATAGGCCACTTTGAAACTCATGACTGAGGGGAGATCATGTAGCATCACATTCACACACCTCATGAATTAAACAAAGCAATACAACACATATTCTGTCGCATCTATACACAAGGGTTTTTGAACAAAAAATTGAATGCCACTTTACATCTGTGTTCTTTAAGAGAACTTCCAATATCTTCCCATATACACCCTTAAATATAAAGGTTCATCAATGGTCCTTTGAAACAACTTTTCCTATCAAGAACCATTTTGGCCAAAGTTAGTTGAATGGTTCTAGCTGAAATTAAAAGACTGCTCAATGTTAAATGATAGGTTCCATCATAGGCTTTCCCCTGTGAAAAAGTGGACTTAACTGTACTGAATGTGCACTTGTAGTGCATACCAAACCTTAAAAGTATAGATAAATAAAATATAAAAAATACTTGCAGATAATATAATATTAATTAAATTAAAGGTCACTTAAGTGTACTTAAATAGAGTTAACTTTCATAACTGTTTAAAACACTTTACAATTTATATAAAAAAACAAGTACATTTTATATAATGTCAAATTAAAAGTTTTCCTTTTAAGTCTATTTAAGTCATACATTTTAATAATCTTTTGTTGTGCTTTAAAGAAGTACACTTGCTTTGTTGTGTTGACTATACTAGAGCACATATAAAACGACTTTATTATAATAAATGTGTGTTATTCAATATTTCATCTACAGTTAATACATTTTAAATGTATTAAATTGCACCTTTATCATTACAAATGTGTAATTACAAATATTTAAATACATGAAATACAAATTTTAAAAAGAAATTACATTAAAGTATATTTTAGTTTACCATACGTGCTTATCAGTACATTCAGCAGTACACTTTAACCATATTTACAAGACAATAAAAGTAATTATAAAATTACAGATGGGTCATAAAAAGCACTCTAAAGTTCAGCTAATTACATTTAATATGAATGTAAACTATACTACATTTTCGTTTAATTGCTATTAACATGCAATTAAGTGTCCGAAACTATAGTGCTAAGTGTACTTCTTTTTTCACAAGGGTTAAAGAACCATGAAACCTTTCTTCAATGGGATCTGACTCTGACTGTAAAATCATATGTGAAGCCTTTTTGTGAGTGTAGGCAAATGGGACTTGTTTGAAGGCATGTGCATATTATTGCAGTGCCTGCTATTAACCCCAATGCATGCTAACAATGGAAAATATGAAGTACAGTGAGGAAAATAAGTATTTAAACACCCTGCTATTTTGCAAGTTCTCCCACTTAGAAATCATGGAGGGGTCTGAAACTGTCATCGTAGGTGCATGTCCACTGTGAGAGACATAATCTAAAAAAAAAATCCAGAAATCACAATGTATGATTTTTTAACTATTTATTTGTATGATACAGCTGCAAATAAGTATTTGAACACCTGAGAAAATCAATGTTAATATTTGGTACAGTAGCCTTTGTTTGCAATTACAGAGGTCAAACGTTTCCTGTAGTTTTTCACCAGGTTTGCACACACTGCAGGAGAGATTTTGGCCCACTCCTCCACACAGATCTTCTCTAGATCAGTCAGGTTTCTGGGCTGTCGCTGAGAAACACGGAGTTTGAGCTCCCTCCAAAGATTCTCTGTTGGGTTTAGGTCTGGAGACTGGCTAGGCCACGCCAGAACCTTGATATGCTTCTTACAGAGCCACTCCTTGGTTATCCTGGCTGTGTGCTTCGGGTCATTGTCATGTTGGAAGACCCAGCCTCGACCCATCTTCAATGCTCTAACTGAGGGAAGCAGGTTGTTCCCCAAAATCTCGCAATACATGGCCCCGGTCATCCTCTCCTTAATACAGTGCAGTTCGCCCTGTCCCATGTGCAGAAAAACACCCCCAAAGCATGATGCTACCACCCCCATGCTTCACAGTAGGGATGGTGTTCTTGGGATGGTACTCATCATTCTTCTTCCTCCAAACACGTTTAGTGGAATTATGACCAAAAAGTTCTATTTTGGTCTCATCTGACCACATGACTTTCTCCCATGACTCCTCTGGATCATCCAAATGGTAATTGGCAAACTTAAGACGGGCCTTGACATGTGCTGGTTTAAGCAGGGGAACCTTCCGTGCCATGCATGATTTCAAACCATGAAGTCTTGGTGTATTACCAACAGTAACCTTGGAAACGGTGGTCCCAGCTCTTTTCAGGTCATTGACCAGCTCCTCCCGTGTAGTTCTGGGCTGATTTCTCACCTTTCTTAGGATCATTGAGACCCCACGAGGTGAGATCTTGCATGGAGCCCCAGTCCAAGGGAGATTGACAGTCATGTTTAGCTTCTTCCATTTTCTAATGATTGCTCCAACAGTGGACCTTTTTTCACCAAGCTGCTTGGCAATTTCCCCGTAGCCCTTTCCAGCCTTGTGGAGGTGTACAATTTTGTCTCTAGTGTCTTTGGACAGCTCTTTGGTCTTGGCCATGTTAGTAGTTGGATTCTTACTGATTGTATGGGGTGGACAGGTGTCTTTATGCAGCTAACGACCTCAAACAGGTGCATCTAATTTAGGATAATAAATGGAGTGGAGGTGGACATTTTAAAAGCAGACTAACAGGTCTTTGAGGGTCAGAATTATAGCTGATAGACAGGTGTTCAAATACTTATTTGCAGCTGTATCATACAAATAAATAGTTAAAAAATCTAAAATATATTGTGATTTCTGGATTTTTTTTTTTTTTGATTATGTCTCTCACAGTGACATGCACCTACGATGACAATTTCAGACCCCTCCATGATTTCCAAGTGGGAGAACTTGCAAAATAGCAGGGTGTTCAAATACTTATTTTCCTCACTGTATAGAACAGCTGCATCATGTGTTGGTTCCAACACTAATAAAACCCATTGTTTTTATTACCTGCCCCTGAAGATGGGCACCACATAACCGATGATCTGGTTCTCCTTGTCCATGGCGAGATAGGTTGGCTTGGCTCTCTTGGGCAGAGGGCTAATCCCCCCCTCTTCTAGAGACGTGTATGTGGCAGCTCTAATGCTACAATGATGCAGAAATGGCAACACACATCGGTGAGTATCCAGCACTTCTTTCACACACTATTATGATTTTTGGAAGGGGTGTGGTGTCGTGAAGAAAGACTGTTAAGGGAGCGGGAGCGTGAGGAAAGATTGTTAAGAGAGTGAATGGGAAGGAGGTTAATCGCCTCAGTGGTCCTATAACAGGACCTGAAGTGCATCAAAGCACCAAAAAAACTTCATCAATGGTGAAACATTTTTTAAAGTAATAAAAAACCCCATCTATACTCACTCTTACAAGTCTATGAACTTTCACATTCACTGCCTTTCAATAGTGAAATGCTTTTCAGTGGTCCAATCTCCACAAAACACTGTACAAAAATCTACTTTTCTACTCTACTAAATGATTCAACACAAAACAGCATTTTCAACCCATTTTACTTCATTAACCCTTAAATGCGTGAATGTTCCGCCAATCATTATTACATATTCGGGTCTTTAGCAACCCGGATCTATAACTAAAATGGATGGATCTCTAACTGCTGCAGTACTATAAAACTCTCTTGATATTTTAATAGTAATCACAAAAGAATAAAATAAAGTATATTTCGTTACCTTTCGATACTTGAAAGGGTTAAATTTGTGCTGATGCTTTTTACCATTGTCACTGTCATTGTCAGAGCTCATTTCCCTGTACAACATGACTCTTATTCGCAAACTCAAACATATTCTCAAAACTATTATTTTCAATGTCTTCAAAATCAATATTTTGATCGCTCACGCAATCATTGTGTTTAAAACATTGCCACCTTGAGGAATAAAGGTGAATTGCACTTATTCAATCATCAGACTCAATTGTTATGAAGAAAAAAAAATACTTACACTATTACATACCTTGGGTTGCTAGCGACCCTAAACACAAACATTTTTTTTTTTTTTTACAAAAACAGAGATTCTTTTATAATTAATAATTATTTTGTTATATTATTTATAATGAATAGGTTGAGGAATACTAAGAAGGTTAATGTCTAACTTTTAAAAAAGAAAATGAGAGGGAGGGTAGTGAATGACGTCCTGGGTCACTAAAGACCCGTTTACTTAATTTTACTGAAAGTTCATTTGTAGTGAAGCCTACTTAAAATCTTTAAAGTATATATATATATAAAAATGCTATGCAGATAATGAAATATTAGTCAAATAAAAGGCCACTTAAAGGGAGCACAATTTCATGACTATGTTTCTTAACGCTCTTATGTACACTTTTAAAAGTGCACTTTGTATAATGTCAAATTAAAGTTTTTCTTTGAAGGACGGTTTAAATCACTGTTTTAATCTTTTGTCTTGCTTTAAAGAAGTGCACTTATTTTTATGTGTTGTAAAAGCACATACCTGTGTTACTGTTATTTGATATTACATTTAAAGGATATTAAATTTAAAGTTCATATATTTTAAAACTACTAAATTGAAACTTCATCATTCAAATTACATAAAGAAGTACTTAAGTCCTTTAAGTGGGTCAAAAAAGCACTCTGTTCATCTAATTGCATCTAATATAAATTTAAACTACATTTTCATTGAATTGCAATTAACGTGCAATTAAGTCTCCAAAAACATAACATTAAGCTCATACCTGTATTCATTCAAGTGTATTCATTTCAAAACAAGTATCCTACTTTAAGTATGCTCAGTTGTACTTCTTTTTCACAAGGGAACAGATATTCAACAGGCTATTCAATGCGAAAATAAACTTTTCTCTTGATTTGGATTTTGTGTAGTGCTTTCAATAAGACAAGTGGTTGGAGGGGAGGGTGATGAGCAGCGATGAATCATTTACAACAAGATGTGTATATGGGGTCTTTAAAAAAGCTCTCAACTACATAGGCTACTAACATTCTAGGCTGTTTGGAACTCACGCCACTTGAATGACTTGCTTGTGTTATAATATTCCTCATTTGTACAGTAAGTTGGTATGGATAAAGACATCTGCTAAATGAAAATGTAAGCTTAATTTCTGACCTGTGTGCATTCTCTGTAACAGCATACTGTACACAAAAAAGTGTTCATTAGTGAAAAGCATATCCATTGCAACACCCGCAGCAATGCCTGAAGTTCACCACCAGAGGTCCTAATCACCTGAGTATTGATTCTCATGCTAGTTACATCAAAATAGACTGCTCAGATTTACATTTTGTGAATTTGCATACTGTTTACATCCTGTAGATCCTTATTCCTCTGCCCCGTCCTTACACTCATGCCTTTAGAACAGTGAATCTGACTACACAATACAACAATATTCAAAGGCCCCTCTCACTCACAATTTCTACCCAATAAAATGTTTGAGAGCTTGTCATAGCTAGTATGTTCATTATCAATTAATAAGAAATATCTTGGTTTTTAGTCATCTTGAGCTCCCCTTATAAGTTTGTTGAGGCACATATAGTGGGTCCCGGCCCCGTTTGAGAACCACTGCTTTAGATGCATATAGCCGACACTTCATATATCCTTCACATATCACTATCTTATCCATGCCTCTCATGAGTGTGTATATAAATAGACATTCAAGGGTTCAGAAGAGATTGGGTGAGGGGGAACTAGGACAGCTAAAGTGATCCACAAAAACTATATTCTCCCAGCATGGAAAATATTTTAGTTTAGACAATAGTGGATAGCATGAGTAATGGGGTTTAAACAGGAGCGTATATGTGCCGACCTGCCATCCTGTGACGCCTCAAATCCTGCTTAAAATCCTCTACAGCACAGCTCATAAAAGAGGGATCTATTCAGGCTAAAAACAAATGTTTCAACAAGGTCTGTTTGCTTATCCCTTTGTGAAAAAGTACACTTTAGCATAGCCTACTTTAAAAAAAGTACCATCTAAGGGATAATGTACATCCAACCGGTTGTTATCTCAGAGGGGTCTTGCATCAGCCTGAAGTAGGGGTGGGCGATATGGCAAAAATATCATATCACGATTTTATCACGATTCTTTTTCATGTTGGTTTTACTATTTTGCAAGTGACTGAGCATTACAGCCAAACTAATGTCCCTATTTTAAAAATAAAGCCTTAGGTAACAAGATATATATATATAAAAAAATGGCAGACATTTAGGCCAAAGTGGCGAAGATAAAAATCTTTGTCATTATTTTCTTTGTTGTTAAAAATTAAGAATACAAAGATACACAATACACATACACAACTTAATATACAAATGAAATAAACAGCTACAGTAGGTGTATTTAACAGTAGCATTGGAGAAAGTAATTAAATGAACAAATATGAAAATAAAACACAGCATAGACTTCACTGTATAAATTATACATTGATTCTTAGTAAAGCTACTATTAAAGTTCTCAGTCAAGAGCAGTGAGTGATTTCCTCCTTGTGTTTTGTTGTTTTATTAACATTAAAATGGATAATTCTCCCAAAAATTAAAATTGTAATCTTTTACTCTCTCAAGTTGATTTAAACCTGAATAAGTTTCTTTCTTCTGTTGAAAATAAAAGTTATTTGGAAGAATGTGGGTAACCAAACAGTTGATGTACCCCAGTGACTTCCATAGTATATTTGTTTCCTACTATGGAAGTCAATGGGGACCAGCAACTGTTTGGTTACCCACATTCTTCAAAATATCTTCTTTTGTGTTCAGCACAAGAAAGAAATCAATACAGGTTTGGAACAACATTAGAGTGAGTACATTTTTTCTTCTGGATTTGGAAAGCAGTGCTCAATAAGGCAACCTATCTTACATTTCCATTTATTGATTTGGCAGAAGCTTTTAAGCTATCCAAAGTGATGTACAAATGATAAGTGGTTCATCTGGATCAACTTAAGAAGTGTTAATATACAAACTTCTATATTGTTCAGAGTATTACAGTCTAGAATGGAGAGAAAAGAAAGGAATAGTGAAAGACACTAAATAAACAAACAAATAAATACATACATTTGTTTCCTGCAGTTAAACCTTTCTTTATTTGTCTTTTCTTATTATTTTAGTTGGTTTAATTATGAAATCAAGATTCTAGCATTGTATTTGTTATCCTTTTGGATATAATCTATTGTCATTTTTTATAGATACCATATAGTGGAAAAGACATCTTAAAAATAAAAAAAAATGCATTGTGGCCTCCTTCTCTCTATGTGTAAATATGACAAAAAATACACTGTGCAAATAAAAAATTATGCCAACACTTTATTTTAAGTAGTTTAGACGTAGTTACTTACTTACTACATATACTTACGTAATAACAGTGAATTGTGCGTAAATACAAGTAACTAACCCTAAACCAAACCCTAACCATAACTCTATAGTAAGTACATGTAGTTAATTAATATTACTCAGTAGCCTTATTTAAGTGCAATGTAACTAACTCAACTTAAAATAAAGTGTAACCAAGTTTTTTCTCTCTTTAACTTTCAACTTTTTGAATTTTATTTATTAAAATAACCAAAGTTCTTTACAATTGTTTTAGCAGAAGAGTGTTAATATACGTTTTCAACTGAGACCTAAAACCCTTTATAGATGGAGCCTGCCGAATATAGAGTGGAAGACTGTTCCACAATTTACTGTAAAAGCTCAGTCACCCTTTGACTTCTTGACTGCCAACAAAATTAACTCTAAATCACACAAACATACAGTAGGCTACATACAACGACTCAGAAAATTATGTAAATGCATAATGCATATGACACACATAATCAACATCTGCTTCTGTAGCCTCTATAAATACACCATGATGTCAAGAACACCAAATGAAGTGCCAAGTTATGTTATGAATGTTATTTATATTACGGCATGAAATCCAGAACAAGAAACCAATAAAATCCTGATTTTAATTTGTGCAGATTGTTTGTGCAGGGTACAGTAACATTAGTCCCAAACAAGATAGAAGATATAACCTTTCATTGTGACATTCAGAGTGACCCAGTAAGCAACTGCTGAGACAAACATGAGCCAACAGTCACATGACCTGAAGTAAATCAAACAAAGTAAAGGCATGGATCCAAACCACAGAAAGGCCTAAAAAGATTCACAGCCAGTTTTGAATCAAGAAGCAGTCTATCTAGGAACCAAAGTGAAGTCTTAGATGCCCTAACTGTCCATTATTAAAACTCAACTTACATTTTTTTTACACAGGCACAACAGAACCTACTCCAAATGGCACTATTCTGTAAAGAAATGCTAATATAGTAGGCCTACACCTTCTTAAATATGATAGTCAACCGAAGAACATTATGAGTGTCAGCAACAAGCACACTGCATGCAGAATACACTTATCAATTGCACGTTTTAAGGAAGTTTTAAGGTTGGGTGGGAAATACTGATTAGCACGGACTACACAAAACAAGTGGAGCAACAGTAGTTGGTATTTTTGTGAAGGATAAAGCTGCGGTCACATTCGCGAAATGGCGGGAAAATTTCATGGGCAAAAAGTCAATATGGCATCTTGCTTTGCATGAAAAGCTTATGATCTGCGAGGGGAATTTAAACACGTGGATCCCTATTGAAATGACTGGATTTCGCCCGCAAATTTTCACAGAGCAACGGTAAACGTGACCGCACCTTAAAGACAAGTAAGGGAATAACGATGAGCTGGCTGCTGGAATGAGTTATGGGAAAGTTAAAGTTAAAGCTATGGGTAAAGGTTAAGGGATTTACAGTTGATCTTGCCATGCTCTCTTACCCCTTGGTGCTTTTGCTGCTATGGGAAGAATAACTACTAGAGTTCTGCTGGTATTGGCTGATAGCAGACTCCGTCTCCCGGCTACGGTAGCCACGATCGTAATGACGGTGGTGTTTCTGGTAGAATGGTATCGATCCCGACATTGTGTCCTCTTTAGCTCAGATACTGTCTTCAGATATGAATCTCTTTTAGTCAGAAGATTCAAAACTTTCTAACAACACATCAAATTATATTGCACCCAGTGATTTATCAGTAATAATTTCACAGTAAAGATTTATCAGCGCTTTAACTTCACAATCAAGTTGAACAGAATTTAGTTTAATGTCAATTTGTAGATTACTTTTTTGTTGTTGTTGCTTTGGAGCACTTCTTGTTTTAACAATTTGCACTGGTAGCTCACGTACGTCTGCAAGTTAAAGATCTCTTTATCTAAAGCAACTGCTGTTTACTAACATCTGATAGACGTCTTTAAGACGTCAGTTTTACATACATTCTAAATCATAAACATCTTAAAGACATTCTCTCTCTCTCTCTCTCTCTCTATATATATATACAGACATGCATACATATAACCTTTTATATAGCCTACTGCTGAGAAAATACAATAAAACCACACTGGTAAGTACAACTAGCCTATATAATGACTGCAAGGTTACTGTTCTCAGGACATTTTAATGTCACACATTGATATTGCATAGTAGCCATATACAATTTAGCTCTTTCATACTTGTTTTTTTGTTTAAATATCGTTAAAAAGACGGTCTATAGGCTACCTCATTCTAAATAGATAGATGTTTTTTCTTTTCTTTAGATATTACTTAATATTTCAAACAAATTTAAAAAAGCATCAGGTTCCCACTGCTACCATATGACAACATGCCCCACAAAAGTTCAGCCTGTTAAATAAATCTGTTAGAATTTTTTTTTTTTTTTTTTCGACAGATAACCTCTTCCCTAAACTAGCACGGATTTAGTAGGCTTTCAATTGCAAGGTTCACGAGAACAAAAACTCCTGACAAATCTATTTCACCTGACAAACCTCAAGCGTTCATGCAGCGGATCATCTCACCTTGCCAAAGGTCTGCAAACAGCTCAGAGCCGGATCGGTGAACAGCGCGTCAGGAATACTCAACCAAGATCCAAATCCAAGCAAAGACGCAAACTGGCACGGCGCAGTGAACGGGACCTGCTGTCCACACAACAAAAATAATATTGGCAATGGCAGGAATGTCCAGGCGACTCTCACGACCTTTTAGGGCGACAGGGGCTGTTAAATATAGCCATAGTGCACAGGAGTATCGGTACATTTTACGCGTATGCCTCGTAACGTTGACGACTTTTGACGAGTTATATTCTTTGTTTATATTAGGCTGGCATATCAGTAGGCTATAACACTTCAAAAAAAATTATTGTGTTTTTACATTAGATAACAAATAACCAATACTTTTGGCACAACATTGTGTTCAAACAAAACGTGTCACAAAAAAATAAGTTTGTTAGGATTTACGTAAACCAATAGGCTAGATGTTAAACATTAAGACTTCACACTGTGATCAACTACAGCTGTGGTTTTTTAAACCACATGTCAAAAGCTTTGTAAAGCTTAAACAGAAATGCCTATTCACCTTGTGGAAATAGTTAGTACACACAAACATTTATCACTACATAAAGTGCATACAATTTGAATCAAGTGAACCAATTAGTCGATCAGCACTACTAATAAAGGCTACACCTACAGAAAACCTCAATAAAGTCTGGTTTGTTCAAAATCAGAGAACTGGTACAGTCAGAGAATTGTACTGTTGTACAAAATCAAAAAAGCTGCTTGATCTCTAACAAGGATGTTGGAATGGAATTTAAAGCCATTTTAACACTATAATTATAATTAATTTTTCTTCTTTTTGAATGAAAGTCTATGGCCCATAGAACCATTTGGTAAGTAGTTATGAAAAGTGGTACAGAGGTGGAGGATGGTTGGAGCTTTAATCTGAACATTTTTGGTGTAGGTCTTTAAAACTCAATAGCGCCACCAATGGGTCAAAGATGCACTGATGGTGAAGCTATAACTTCAAACCCATAAGGCCTAGAAACAAAATTCCTTTCTTCTTATTCCTGGGCTCATGTCGAGTCGAATGCACACTATGCATTTTCAATTTTCCTTTTCAGTTTCCAACCAGCCAATGCAATAGTCTCTATTTGGAGACCACAGAACCACTGCTGCGACCACCAAAGCATGCAAAAATTGATCAGACTTGTTCCATTGACTTGAATGGTCAATATAAGTCTTCAAAGCCCTGACCGGACAGAGATTATGCAACTGTAACTGTTCCTCTGACTCAAACAGGGGAGATGGTCTGTAAAGTAATAACTTGAGACCTAAAGGATGTAAAGACAATCTTGGTCAAATATTCCTGGATCAAAGTCCATTCAGTACTTTTTTAGGGGGGGTTTTGTCACCTTGTTACACTTGTGATGTTCCCGGTCAAAAATGACCGGCCTACAAAAAATAGCTTAGAAATCACTCATTATACTATATTATCACCCAATATTGGATTCAATCTTTTTGTCAACTTGTTCTCTTTCAATTAGGACTGGTTTTATATTTCTATTTGCATCTGATTAATCGTAGGCCTCGTTTATCTGAGAGTAGGCATCTAATTTTTTGAGTAAAAAAAGCGTTATTTATGAATAATTTTCACAATATTCATTAAAATATGAAAACAATTTGCTCTGTTGATCACACTAGTCTACTTTAATGTTTCACCAGGAAGTTCGTTTTGAAAAACTTTTATTTTGTACAAAATGGCACATAGTCACACTTGGTGTTCCCGGTCAAAAATTACCGGCCTACAAAAAATAGCTTATAAATCACTTGTTATACTATATTATCACCCAATATTGGATTCAATCTTTTTGTCAACTTGTTCTCTTTCAATTAGGACTGGTTTTATATTTCTATTTGCATCTGATTGCATCTGATATATTTTTTGAGTAAAAAAAGCATTATTTATGAATAATTTTGGAAATATTAAATAAAATATTTAAAAAAAAAATTGCACTGTTGATCACACTAGTCTACTTTAATGTTTCACAAGGAAGTTTGTTTTGAAAAAGTTTTATTTTGTATAAAACCATTTTGTAAAACGATTGCTTGACGTGTGAGAACCAATGAAGTTTGTTTTTGCGTGCCAAGCAACTACGATTAAGCTGAGAGACCAGCAGGCAAATGTGGAGGGGAAAGGAACTGAACTCAGTTTTATACCAAGCAATTGAACCAAGAGTGACAGCATCCTAGATACTTCTTGGGCCTGCTGTATGTATTCACATTAAATAAGCAAACTAGATTTTTCCGGTATGGAATTTTAGAAATGGTTAGATTACCTTCCTAAGCCTCTGACCTTATTGTTCTCTTCCTTTCAAAGGCCTTCATCTCAGCTGTGGTTCGCACTAACAATAGCCATGCTATTGTTATCCTCCGTCACATGCAACACATGCCAAAAACAATGTGTGTGTTTTTGTGTGTGTGTGTGTGTGTGTGTGTGTGTGTGTGTGTGAGAGAGAGAGAGAGAGAGAGAGATACATATAAATAAATAGAAAAGGGGGGAGGGGCCCAGAGGCAACCAGACAGTGTCTCATGCAGGTCTAACAGATATGCATAAATGGTGCCAGTCAGACTACAGGAAAGAAAAGAAAAAAACAGAGAAACAACACACACACACACACACACACACACACACACTTAGCTATCTACAGTAAATAGGAACAGTTCATAGAATTCTATTGTTTTTATATACAGCTATGGTAATACATATTATAACCAAACCCTGCACGACAAATCCTAACTCTAAGAGAAAACGTTCTGCATTTTTACATTTCTTTTTAAAACAACATTCTTTAAAACTTAATTTACTCTATTGTATACCATTTTTACAAATGTGAATTTTTTTTTATCAGGTAGCTCACTTCTGGGAACACATTTGTCCCCAAAATATGACTGAGTAGGTACACGCATGCAAAGTCAGTATTAGAAAGTTAATCAACCCCCTTGACCTGCAAGACAGTTTGCCGCTGAAAACAAAATTTTATGAAAACATTTCAACAAGGGCATCAGTAAACTATTATAGAAAGTCTATTAATACACATTTGAGTGATTCTGAGAACTTAAAGTTGATGAAAAATTAGAGAAAAAAAAAATCAGCTCTAAACATTCATGTGCAAAATTATTCAACCCTCAAAATCAAATTTTGTGCAGAATCTCTTATACTTCATACTTCATAATTCTCCTATACTTTATACTACTCTACTGCAATCTTGGCCTATTCCTCGCTTGATAATCTTTGGTTTTCACGTTACCACTGCTTTCTTCAAATTCCACCAAATATTTTCAATGAGATTTAAATCTGAAGACTGTACAGTCCACTCAAGAACATTCAATGACTGATCCCTGAACCAAGCTTAAGTAGATTTGGATGTATACTTCGGGATGGCTGTTCTGCAGGAAAGCCCATTGATCATCAAGTCTCTGCACCGAATGCATCACCATCTTTGCCAAAATGGCTTGATACTTCAAATAATTCATGATGTCCTTCATACGGTCAAGATTTCCACTTCCTGCAACAAGCACCCCCTTAACAAGACTGGAGCACCTCCATGTTTGACCATGTTGATGGTGTTCTTCTGCTCATAAGCTTCACCTTTTTTGCACCAGACATACTGCTGATCCATGTGTACAAAATTTTCCAGTATATATACATTCTGTGACAGAATAACAGACCCTCAAATTGAGTAGATTTAAAAGAAAGGATGGACTCACCAATGTTGCATCTCCTCCTCCTCCTCCTCCTCCCCAAGAACCAGAATTTGCTGGGATATTTGAGCTGGATGCTCTGGAACGGCGGCCACTCCATCACGGCCTGCGAGCCCGAGGCAGCCACAGTGTTCATCCCGGAAAAGGAGCCGGCTACCATCAGATCCAAGGAGTCAATGCGCGCTGCTCAGTCCATCCCAGAGCCAGGAGCAGACCTCTGCCTTATAGATCTGTGGTCCGCTTATCCAGATCCCTCCCGAGTCCCCCCATACCACCCCGCGCCCAATTCTTCACCTTCCACGCCAGTTCCACCCAGCGATCTGGATGCTCCGGTCCCGTCCGGAATTCTTCCTCCTCCAGAGTTCCTGCCCAACTGCCTGGTCCTAGCCCCACTGCTGGTTATGTCCAGTACCCTAGCTCAGAATGAAGCTGAGCCCCTGACTGCACGTCAAGCTTCCAGGCTCATGTCTTCACTTCAGCCTGTCAGCCTGTCGGCTCCACCCCGGCTCTCCGCTCCCTCGACTCCACCGTGGTCCTGATCTGCTCTGGTGGTCTTCTGATCTGCTATAGTGGTCATCAGCCCCATCTGCTCCGCCGTGGTGGACTCCAGCTCTGCCGTAGGGATCTTCAGTTCCGCTGAGATGGTCTTCAGCCCCGTCAGCTCCGCCGTGGTGGTCCTCAGCTACGCCTTGGTGGTCTTCTGCTCAGTCGCGGGGGTGTTCAGTCCCACTGTGGTGTTCATCTGCTCCGCCTTGGTTGTCTTCAGGTCTGCTGAGATAATCTTAAATCTTGTCAGCTCCACCCTGGTCACTTGCCATGCCGGTTCCACCCTGGCTCCTCGATCCGTCTCAGTTCCAAGTCTTGTTTCCTGTCCATGGACCTGGCCCTCCGGCAGGGGCGCAGGAAGATGTTTTAGGTTGGGGGGTGCTGTGTTTTTTTTTGGGTGGGGGTTCACCACTTTTGATTAAGAAACAATATCAAGTCTATAAAACTCGTCAAAACTCCAGACAACAAGCGTATCATTTAGTACACTTGTTTAAACAGCATACACACACCCGTCCCGGTCCATCACATTTTTGACATTATTGATACGGCTTTACTCAATCGTTTTGCAACGGACCAGTCTACGGGACAGAAATCAAGCCTTTAAATAAAAGGGTTATTGAGCTGTTTACACTGTCATATAGACCCCCAGCATTCCTGCTTCCCGTGCCCCTTCCGCCTCCATGCCACCTCCCTCCTGGATTTATGTGACTATTACCTAGTGCTTCCACCTGTGTATTACCTCGTTTATGTTCTCATAAGGCCTGGGACACACTAGATGATTTTCAAATCTTAACAGATTTTAAAACTGTGGGAGACCACAGACATAATGACACTTTCAACCGATTTTTATAATCCTCTGAACGCACACACTAGATGATTCAGCCGGCCCGCGAGCACACACACTTGTTGATTGTAGGAATGATTTTACAGTGAGATGAAATATCACGGAGACTCACGAGATCAAACCTGACTTGAGAAGAAAAACAATTGGAGGACAATCGACGTCATCAGCTGACTCTCCAAAGTAGAAAGTAGAAAAAAAGAATATGGGTGATCTTCTTTCTCAATACTCCACTTTCATGGCATGTTTGTGGCTGCTAAGTTTCAGGTAAAAAATGATCGTGATTTTAACAGTAAAAGACTGTAAAAATGCTACAGTGAAAAACTGTTAATTGGTTAACAGAAAGTTTCCTTACTATATACGGTAAATAACTGTGATAGATCTAATGGTACATTTAATGTCATTTTACTGTAAAATACCGTTAAATTTACAGTTTTTGGAAGTAAAAACGAACAAGTCATTGTATAATTTACAGTGAAAAAACGTAAATTGACATTCCCACAAATCCCTGTGTGACACATTTGATGTATTTTTGTTGAAATAACTGTTTCGTCATAGTTTTCTTAGTTTTTTTATAATCAGTTATGTACATTAGGGTTTTATGTTACATTTAATGTTGTTAAATTAATGTTTATTGCATTTTTAAAATTTAATGTGTGTTATGATGATGGTGTTTAATGTTTGTGTGAATTACACTGTGCTCCTTCTATATATATTAGTGTTAACTTTCTTGTGGAAGAACTACTTGTGATGAGCTTTGATTAATCGACTCTCATTACTGCTGTGATTGTTGGTTGTCATTGTATTACTGTGGAACAATACAGATATTAATACTTCAATAGATTGGTAATTTAACATTATATCAGATAATGAAATACGGTTTATTACTGTAAATTTTAAGTTAAATCTGTAAAACCTAAAATGTTGCTACCGTATTTTTTACGGGAAATTTCTGGTAACCACAGCTGCCAGTTTTTTTCGTAAATTTAACAGATTTTTTTTTACAGTGTATAGAAGCACGCAACATCCGGTAGGTGAAGCTTGCTCGCCCTCATTGGCTATCGCGGGTATCACGTCAGAGGCAGCCCGATCAAGAGTCATAAATATAAAACGTGTTTGATATTTGCAATTTGGGATCGTGGAGGCTCTGATGCGATCGGGAGCAGTAAAATAATCGTAATGACTCCACACAATCGAGTTTTTTTTGGACAAAAAGTCGGTTACGACAAGCCTCAAATCGGGCCACACGCCCCAGATCGTTGGGGGGTGCAAATCGGGCTCAAAATCGGCCATAGAAGCCCTGTGTGTTCAGTCATTCTTTGTGAAGTCTTGCTACATGTGTCACACTGCATTTCTGAGCACTATTTCTGGTTTCCCGTGTCATGATTTTTGATCTTCTGCCTGGTTTTCCGGATTTTCCCGTTTGCCTATGTTTTCTGACCTTTTGTTATCTGGATTGTTTGGCTTATGGTTTTGATCATTTGCCTGTTTTGTGGACAGACTGTGCTTTTGATCTGGTCAGTTTGTGGTTTATAGTGTACTACAAACATATTACAGCTTATCTTAAAAGATTGCACCTCTCCTAAACACCTGAGTTGAAGCAGAAACCCAGCTAACAAAAATATATTCTAAGAACGTTTTGCTAACGTTCCCATTAAGGTTATGAAATCGTTATTTCTGAATGTTCAAAACGTCCTGTTTTTTTTCTTCTGTTTTTTTTTTTTTTTCTTTTTAAACTGAAAACTTTAAATGTTTTCTTTTTCTTTCTCTTGGTTATACAAATGTTAAGGGAACATTCCATTTTATAAGTTTGGAAACCTATAGGAACGAATGTTTCTGGAGGGCGGGGTAGGTGGGGGGAGAAACATTCCATGAATGAACGTATTTGAGCTAACATTTTGAGAACATGTTCAAAGACCAGATAACTTTGAACAAACGTTCTATTAATGTTACTGGAAGAATGTTCATTCAAAACTTTGAGAGAACCTTGCCAGAATGTTCTGAGAAAGTTCCAGTTACATTGATGCCAATCAAACCAAAAGAGAATACTCGTCCTGGAAAAAGTGTGTGCATGTTCAGGCCAGCTGCCTGTTTCTGAGACTATGTTGTTGTCATGAATATGCTTGTGTATTTTCGTCCCTCATTAAAGAAGCTTTGTGATAGTGTTTGGAAGAACACACGTTTGGCTGACCCTGGGATTGTAGCATGGGTTTAAACACAGCTGCTGCACTACGTCTTCTTCTGAAAATATGCAGTGTAACTACAAGCCTTTCAACATGATGTCATACAATAAATCGCACTAGTATTTCATTGTTATAATGTTCAACCCTGTGTTGAAGTCTAGCCTATTCAAAAATTAATTGATATGGATATTTTTTCATAGTTCATAATTTTGAATGCCTCCTTGCATGTAATAACTAATGTGTGACTACTGGAAAAATAAAGTTTGGCAGAAAAATATGTCATAATGGCTTCTCAAAAGTGTGTCCTGCGCGAGTAGATGCGCTAATTGTAGCCTACAGCACACAAGTACGCTCTCTTGTGGTCATACAGTAGAATTGAAATTTATTTTCAATTAGGCCTATAAAGACCTTTTTCTAGGTCTATCTATGATAAAGACCCATTAATACTATGGAACAAAAAATATTATAAATGTGTTACATTACATTATTTTTTTTTCTATTCTCTGTAGTACTGTACTGTTATTATTTTTATATATTTTTTATATTTATATTCTACATTAATATTTTGTTTATTTATCCATTTAAATCAAATGCATTTGTTTATTTAGTTAATTAGTTGAATCTTCTTTATGAATTTTTTTTAATTTATTATTATGTTTACACTGCTTTTCTCTAAACCTTTACACAGACGTTTCCACTTGTCGTGTGGCCCAAGTTTGAAAACCCCTGATTTAGGGTATTTATTTAGGGTATTTTATTTAATTTTTTTGTGAATCACTATAGTTTTTCATGTCTGTGTGATAACAAGCAAATCTTTCTGTCTCTAAAATCACACCAAAAAACAAATTAGTAAAACAATGCAGTGAATATTACGTCTGCTCACGCTGAACAGGGGAAAAAAATGATTTCAGACCGTATATGGACATGTTTAAGAACGATTACGTGCCTGTGGGCGTGTCTGGAGAAACTAACATCGAAGAAGTACGGGAAGAGCATGTTATTTATGATACTTCATTAAATAATTTAGTCTCATGATAAAAGTCTAGTAATTGAATAATTTTTTTTGTATAAATTAAGTTCATTACGGTTAAGTGCTTGTTACTGCAGATTTCGTAAGTGTTTATCTTTCACCCGTGACACCCTTTCAGTTGTGTGTTGGTCTGGTCGAGGCTTGCGGAAGCGACAGTGAAATCCGGAAGTTTGGGCGGTGGTTGAAACTAAGCAGCTGTCGATCTCGGGTGTTCGGTGAGAAGCTTATTTTTCTTTCTTTAAATTTTTTTGATCTGTAGTTACCGTTCGCAAAGATTGTTTATAACATTTCATTTTAAAAGTCTATGTATTTTCATAACGTTCAACACAACCTATACGAGCAGGGAGATTAAACGAGCCACCGTGTGTTCTGTTGCTGACGGTTCGGATTAAAAATCTAGAAACATATTGCCTATAAAATGTTATCCACTAGACGTATAAGATGGCTTTACATCGGGAAATATGTAACGTTAATCTATTACTAAAGTGCATTTACTTGCTTCCTGTCTCATGTTATGGTTACTTTGACCTTGTCATCGAAATTAGGCTAAAATAGTTTTGAGCATCGCTGTAAATAGTGGATCTGTATTCGGTAACTAATGTGCTATAAATAAATCAAATGGGTCACAAATGTAGGCTATGATGATGATGATGATGATACAGAAGACTCCCGGCCTCCTCCCGCACTCTTTAATTCGACGTTGTTTTCGTTGTCCTTTGAAATAAAGTTTGTTTAAGCAGTAATTGTAACTTGCCTGTTTTGTTTTTACATTTTTCTCAACGTTTAGCTTTTAGGTCCCAGTATAAGGAAAGTCTAAAGTAGATTTTGTTATGCAGTGGACTTGCCTCAGCACGCCAACAAAATATGTAGGCATTTTAGAAGATACCATCTTAGTGTTTATAGCATCTATAAGGAAGAGTTACTATATTATATGTTATATCATTAGTAAAAGACAAGTTTGCTTTTACTTTTTTGAATGCACAATTCTTTTTGCAGAAGAATCAAGTGGGGATGTGTTTGGGGATGTGTGTGATATGTCTTTTGTCTTTTTTAAACTTGTAGGTAAAGCCAAATACAGCCAAAATGTCGAGCAAACGTGCAAAGGCAAAGATAACCAAGAAGCGCCCTCAGCGCGCGACTTCCAATGTCTTCGCTATGTTCGATCAGTCACAGATTCAGGAATTTAAGGAAGCATTCAACATGATCGACCAGAACCGGGATGGTTTTGTCGATAAGGAGGATCTTCATGACATGCTTGCTTCTCTTGGTAAGATTTTATAGCATTGAGGACCACTATCCATGCTCTTTAAAGTCCCCTGATGGGTTACAATTCTTGCTGTTGTTTCATTAACCATTTTAATGTTTTCAGTTTAATCATATATTCTCCAGAATGCAGATGTGAGAGGAACTGATGACATTTGGAAGATAAAATATGTCGGATATATACGTGCATAGCACAGTTCTCTTATTAATGACTGTTGAAGGATTGATCCAGATTACAAAACATCTCAAAGGAATAGTTCACCCAAAAATGAAAATGATCTCATCATTTACTCGCCCTCAAGCCATCCAATGTGTATATGACTTAATTCTTTCAGCCGAACATAATCTGAGTTGTGTTAAATCAATATCCTGGCTCTTCCCAGCTTTGTAATAGCATTGAATAGTGTCCAAGTTTTTGAAGCTTCAAAAAGCACATCCACCCACATAAAAGTAATTCAAACGACTCCAATCTATTCTGAAGCGAAGCAATGAGTTTTTGAAAGAAAAATATCCATATTTAAAACGTATAAACTATATTCACTGGCTTCCGGCAATGGCCGTACGTTCATCGAGAGAGATCACGAGAGAATAGAGTTCAGGTGGAAGAGTGACCTCTGACCTGACAATAATTTCATTTGTCGATACCAGTGCCAGATACCAAGTCTGATACCACAGTGGAAAATATCCTATTAATAATTTATATGTTACTATAAATAATACATTTAAGCAACAACATCTACCCTTCAAGCAACTAAAGTTTTTTTATTTTTTAATTTTTTTTTATCTAGTAATAACTGTCAGTAATAAAATTAAGAAACACATTATAGGCAACTGAACAATTAAAAACAATAAAGCAAGTACTGTTTTACTAAAGTACTGTTTTTTCATGTATCTGATAGCAGTATCTATTAATAGATATATTCAAGTAAATATTCAGAAAGTGGTTTAAAAATCCAATTGTGTGAGCCATTCAATATATTTTTTTTTAATGTCAGTATAGTGAGACCAGCTGGATAAATAATGTTTTGCATATGAATAGATGGTTAAATGTATTATATGACGTAATTGCAGTTGTGGAACTTTGGATGACGCCAGCAGATGTAAGGTTTTTAACCGTAGTTTTTGTTGGATTGCTGTCGTTGTTGACTTTTTATTTCTATTTGTGTGAATAAACGAAACCGTCGTATTATACCATCTCATCATCGGAGCACTATTAAACTCACTGCAATGACATCTAAATGCAGTGGCATGGAAACCACACTTTAGATATAATATAAAACTGCTTAATATAACATTACAAACTACTCGTAGGGCCTGGCAATATGACTAAAATCTTGTATAATTATATGTGTGTGTGTGTATATAAGCGTGAATTTACATAAATGTTGTATCTAAAAAGCCAAAAAAGTAATTTTGTGGACTGAGTAGTTTCACAGCCTAATATAATGAATGTGTTTATCACTGTCTTTCAGGGAAGAACCCAACAGATGATTATTTGGAGGCCATGATGACAGAAGCTCCCGGGCCTATAAACTTCACTATGTTCCTCACTATGTTTGGAGAGAAGCTTAACGGCACAGATCCAGAGGAAGTCATTCGCAATGCGTTTGCCTGCTTTGACGAGGAAGGAACAGGTAAAATGATCTCATCAAATGATGCAACACAACTTCTGCTACAACTGTGTTCTGCATCACTGAATCCCTTTAGAATGAATTGCTAAATATTGCAGCTGGCTCCTGCACTCAGAAAGAAATAATAATTAAAGATGTATGCATTTGAATTGAACATGAACATGTGATGGTTTATTATTAACTATTTTTACGCACATTTGATTGTTTAAATCATAAAATAGTTTTCAAAATGCATTTAAATTTCATGAATCCACATAAATTGCTAATTTTAAATAAAAATCACATTTATTGAGTTAAAAAGTATGAACATGGTTAAAATATGACTAGCTGTGGAACAAGCAATATTCAGTTAGTTAGAATGTATGAGATTGAAACAAATTGGAATTATTGATGATAAATGTATAAACTGGGTGACTGTGCATTTAAAAGCATTGTTTATAAGTACTATTTGTAGAAATCTTACCCGTTTAATTTCTGAATGACAGACAAATATGCATCACATTTAAGCCTGCTTTCACAGACAGGGCTTAGATTAAGCCAGGATTAGGTTTTAGTTCAATTGGGACATTTAAGTAGCTTTTATAAACGTGCCGTTTTTATAAAACATTACTGCTGTGCATCCTGAGACAAAACAATGACACTGATGTATTTTAAGATATGACAGTGCAAGTTGATTTCAATTTAAACAGCGCAAATATGTATTTTAGTCTGAGTCTAGGCTTAAGCCTTATCTGTGAAAGCGGGGGTAAGATTATTAAGGCCCCGATATACTTCAAGCGAAATCACAGAATTAACTGATGTGATGTAATTTCAAACAAAATCAGGCAGAAACAGAAGTTCGCTTTCCAGAAAAGTTTGCTCCGGCTGCTAAACGCCTTCATGCTCCCATTGGTCCGTGGCGATAATATATTAGGTAGATGTGCGCCGCCACCTTTCACGTGAAAATCTTTTCTGGCTCATGTGGCCTGTGCAGTCGGTCGAGGTCAGACGTCACTGGAGAGCAGCTTTATGATGAAACGAGACACTGACGCTGTTTATCATGTTTAATATGGTAAAACTGCTTGATTTTAAGCTATCTAGTGCAGTGGTTCCCAAACCTGTCCTGGAGTACCCCCAACACTGCACGTTTTCTTTGTCTCCCTAATCAAACACACCTGATTCAACTCATCAGCTCATCATCACATGGGTTAATGAGTTGAATCAGGTGTGTTTGATTAGGGATATAAAGAAAACGTGCAGTGTTGGGGGTACTCCAGGACAGGTTTGGGAACCACTGATCTAGTGTATAAAGTGATTTATTAATAAACGTGATGTGATTTCACTGGAGTGCTGCAGAGCTCCAGCAAACATAAACTCTGTATGATCATATGCTTTTCTAATGCTTTATTAAAATGTCTGCCATGTTGTGTGTATCTTTTATTAATTATTCATCTAAGAGTCGCTCTCAGCAGGGCGGGCGGCGTCAGATGTTTGATAAGATAACAGCATATCGCTGCTCCTTTGTTTTACCTCTAAACGTTGAATGAATAAGAACTTTGTAGTGAGTATTTTGAGGCCTTTAGTTTGTTTGTGTTAACTGTACTCTAGATTGATGGAAGTTTTATATGCAATTCAGATACTACTCAAAATCTGTTTGAGTGTGAAGAGTTCTGCTCAGTTTCTCTCCCAAATGGCATAACTAAAATATTAAAACACTGAAGAAAGAAAATCACACTTAGACTTTCCAAATCACAAGATTGTCTCTGGACCAAGAGGATCATTTGATTCTTTCTTTCTTTTTCTCCCCGTAGGCTTCATTCCGGAGGACTATCTGAGAGAACTTCTGACCACTATGGGCGATCGATTCACAGATGAAGAAGTCGACGAGCTCTTCAGAGAAGCGCCAATCGATAAAAAGAGCAACTTCAACTACGTGGAGTTCACCCGTATTCTTAAACATGGAGCCAAAGACAAGGACGATTAAAAAAGCAAACAAAAAAAACCCCTGCATCCGTTTTAAAAATCCCTTTTAGGCTAGAGAAATCCCGTGCTGTCCCCTTGAGAATCCAACTTTAACTCTGGAAATTAAGTGTTCACTCTTCACCACTCACTAGACCTCATATTTTGAACGGGTTATGATACGGTATCACAGTTAAAGTCATGTCACTCTAATACTGAAATCCTCATGGTTTGGGCTATCAAAATCACTTCGGTGTTGAGGTGTTTAAATGTTGTTTTTCTTGCGTTAGCATGCCAGTGTTTTTGTTTTTAGGTGTATGCCAACTGGAACAAATTCCACTTTATTCATCACACCTTACTGTTAATTGGGGAAGTGTTTTGTAAGTATAGGGCTCTCATGGATCATGTTTTCGTATATTTTGTCCATGTCTAAGGTTTTTTTTAACAGTGTAACTTTGTAGTTACATCTAGCTAGTCGCACAGGTAAGTTATCTCAGACCTCTAAGACAGTCTTGTTTTTGTTTAATCAGACAGTGAAAAATGTGAACATGTTGGTGTATTTAGATGCATTTGATCTCGTTTGATTTCATTGCCTAACTGAGTTTTTACATCTGATAATAAGTATTTTGAATAAATCTCTCATATTAAAACATTTTGATGTGTATTTTTTTTGTTAACTGTTTTTGATGTAATTATGAATACAGTCATAATTGCAGTGCTAATGAGTTTTATAATTCTGTTCAGACAATTAGCTTAGCTTGTTGGCTTGTTGCGAAGAATAAACTGCTGTACAATGTCACTGTTTAGCCTCTTTTCATGTGCAGTTGCATTAGCATTTTCACATAATCTGAGAGTGTAAACTTTGATTTGAAGCAAAAAGTATAAAAAAAAAAAATCAGACCAAAACATATAGGTAGAAGACTGTATCTAACTTTATGAAGCACAGCAAATCAGTTGACTTATGCATTGTTATTTTTAGTGTTTCATTATGCATTTGCAAATATGGTGCAGTGTTTAGATGCATTCATCTGCAATCATTATTCTGGAGTTAACTGAGTTTTATTAGCACACACACATATATATATATATATATATATATAAATTAAGTGGGCATACCTATTACAATTCACAACAATATTATTTTGAACTAGCCCATAAATATGATAAAATATTTTATTCTGCCAAAATAATGAGGCAAGAAAGAGAGCTGGTATCCGGGCATGTTGAGGTCACCATATATAAATGGTAACTCGCATGACTGGATCGTTCCAATCAATTTGAGAAGCCTGATATTTTGATATATTTACCCCTAGTGGTTTTGCAAAGGAAACAGTAGGTGGCGGTAAGTGAACGCACGAATGCGTTCAAATAAGAAGAAGAAGAAGAAGAAAACAATTCCGCTTACTTATGGTTAAAATTAGCCGGTAAGAGCTCAAACGCATATGAACTTATGTCCTTTTGTTTAAGAAACATACACAACTGGCTGAGTCAAAACACGTTTTTCATGTGTTTCTTTGAAATACCGGAGAAATAGCTCGCACGTGGTCTTTATTTACTGTTCGAGACCCTTGCTTCCTGTTGATTTCTATCTAACGTTAACGTTACGGTAGTTGTTTTTGAACACAGGAACGCGCGTACTGTCATTTTTTATTACATGGCAATATGGAAGACTGTAGGACTGATTTACTTATAGTTGTTTTACAACTAACTTAATACTAACGTATTTTTATGTTTCCCCACATGAGACACGATGTCAGTTTTCCCTCAGCTTTCAATGAAGTCAGAAGTGCGAGAACATCTTTGCAATGTTTATACAAGGAAAGAGGTTAGCAGTTTAACTCAAATTCATGTTAATTGACCTTTAAGGTCAAGCAAATTGGTGTTGTTGTTTTCCCAAATGAGTTATATGGAAATGTTGGTTACACTTTATTTTATGATGACGTTCTTACAGTGTAATTACACAAACAAGTACTGAGTAATATTAATTAACCACAATACATGTAACGTTACTTACTGTAGGGTTAGGGTTCGGTTTATGGTCAGTTGCTTGCAATTATGCGTAATTTACTATTATTACTATAGTAAATACATGTGTCCGTCACCTAGAATAAAGTGTTATCGAAATGTTCTTCCTTATGACGGGCAAAGTTTACAATATGCCATTTAAAAAGACAGTGACATGTCTGTTCTCATATCTTTTTTTAGGTGGTGTCTGAGCTTGATAAAGATGAGGTGTTTGAAGCTCTGCTGTCCTGTCTGTCTCATCCACCCTTGTTCACCTGTCTGAGAGCCAGCACACACCTGCATCCACTACAGGAGATTCAGCATAGACTGGAGCAACATTTAGAACAGGTCTGTGTGTGTTCGTATGCACACACACAGACAGTGTTGGGAAGGGTACTGGAAATGTAATAGGTTACAGATTACCAGCAGCTACCCTATTTAAAACCTTATAAGTAGTGTAACTATTTCAATTACTTTATTAAAGTAATGTAACTGATTACATTGGATTACTTTTTCATTACTTTTCTAACTTCCAGCGCTGGAACGCATTTTTATCACTTGCCATGGTGGCAACTTTCAGACAGGTCTTAGCCTAAAGCTTTCAGTGGCAATGTGGATTGATGTAATTGGCAGATGTGGTGCTGCAAATTCAAATAGCATCGCTTTACTAAACGGCCTTTAAATGGCTGGAGGCATCGTGCACATCAAAAACAGGCAAAGCAACAAATTAATATTATTCAACATATCCTAGCTTTTTACAGAAAATATTCAGATGTAACACCCTTTGTAATCGTTAACATTTTCATAAGTAACTGTGATTTAATTACACATTTTTTCTCAGTAACTGATTACAGTTACATTTATTTTGTAATTAAATTATGTAACTCCGTCACATGTAACTAGTTACTCCCCAACACTGAATACAGATGTTGTCTTACTATGGAAGCTTGTATTTGCGCCTTTTTAAATCAATTCTGAGAAAAAAAGTCAGAATTGCTAGGTATAAACTCGCAATTATGAGAAGAAATGTCTGAATTGTGAGATATAAAGTCGCAATTACCTTTTTTTTTTTGTTATTTTGTTGTGAAAAAAGATTAATTGTCAGATGTAAACTCAGAATTCGGAGGATAAAAAGTCAAAATTGTGAGATGTAAACTCGCAACTTTGAGGAAAACAGTCTGGATTGCAAGATATAAACTCGCAGTTATGAAAAAAAGCAATTCTTACTTTTTTTTCATTGAATTGTGATATATTGTGAATAAACTCACAAAAAGTCAGAATTGTGAGATACTATCACAGCTAAAAAGAGCCCTATCCTATAAGTTAATCCTTTTTTTTATTAGTCAACCAAATAAAATAAAACATGCTAATAAAGATTAAATATTTTATTTGTTTACCAGCACGTCATATGACCATTAACTGACATCAGAGAACCATGAACATGCAAATATTTAAATATCTAAAAATCATTTTGGTTGGTTAAAAGTAATTACATTAAGTAACAAAGTTACATATGAATACTTTTTGGGGTCACTGTATGGTGCTGTGAATCAATCCGTGTAACTTTAAACATGAGTTTAAAGTGAAGTGTTGATTGCAATGTATGTTGAAATATATTTGATTCTGAATGATTTTCAGGACCTTTTTTTTAATGATCTCAACGTCATGTCTCTTTGCAGCAGAAAAGAGCTCCAGCTGTTTACACTCACCCACAGCTTCCAGATGTTCTGCTGCTTCCAGTCCACGGTCCGAGGTATGCTGAGAATGTAGTGGAATATTAGAAAATGCTTGTATTATCTGTCTTACTCTTATTGTTTTTAAAATAGAAGTTGTATTTAAGGTCTAAGATGATGATGAACTGATCATTGGCATGACATTTTTTCTCTCAGAAGCTTGAGAGGCTATTCACACAGAACGTGTTAAAAACATGAGATACAGGTCAATTGAATGAAAAAAGCAAGGTGTAGAGATGCGTTTGAACTTATTTTAACTTGAGCTCCTTGTTTTTAGAATGTTGTGTCATGCGTGAGACACTGCAAAAGACTCAAACAGTCAAACTTGTCCATGTAGCACGTGTTTAAATAGAAAAACAATGGAAAAGTAGTTTGGTGGAATGGAAAAACACATTCTGTGTGAACGGCCCCTAACTAACTATAGTGTCTCTTCATTTATTTGCATGTTTCTGTCAACCTTGTTCTGCAGGCATGTGGATTTGCTGGCCGCTGAAGTTATAGTTGGCGCTCAGTGTGGCAATGCTGTGCTTCGAGGTGCTCATGTATTCACGCCTGGCATCCTCAGCACGCCAAAGTGTGAGCAGCACATACACATCACTTTGCATCTTTGTAATGTACTTAGTATTATTGGTAACACTATAATAAATAAGGTTGCATTTGTTAACATGAGTTAATGCATTAACTAACTTGAACTAAAATATTCAGGGGCTGGAAACTGAAACCTTTTAGACCACAATAATTTATTAGTATGGTGTAGGGCCTCTTTTGCGGTCAATACAGCATCAAGTTGTCTTGGGAATGACAGAGACAAGTCCTGCACAGTGGCCAGAGGGATTTTGAGCCATTCCTCTTCCAGAACAGTGGCCAGGTCACTATGTGATGCTGGTGGAGGAAAACATTTTCTGATTTGCTCCTCCAAAATACTCTAAAGTGGCTCAAACATATTTAGATCTGGTGTAGATTTTAGTTGGCAAGTTGCTTGAAAGCAATTATGCTTGCTTAATATTAATAAAGGGCATTTTTTTTGTTTTTATGCTTTGTCCACTTTATCAACATAGCACTGGTTATTATTTTTTGATTATGACAACTAGTTGTCCAGTCCGTTTCCATTCACACAGACCAAGTTTTCCCAGAATGCAGTTGTGAGTCCTGAAAATTTACGGATGTGAGTTTGGTTGAATGCGGTTGTCATCCTGTAAATAACTTAAGTATTAAGGACTCAAATACAGGACTTACAACTGCATTCTGCGGCTGTGTGAACGTGGCCTAAGTATCAATACTAGCTTCTTTTAATAAATAATTAATAATCTAGTGTGATCCGCCCGTTTGTTCCCAATTTTTGGAGGGCCATAGGATTTTTTAGTTTGGGAACACCTAAATTTTGATTGAGTAAAATGTTAATGTGTTTACCTTGTTGCATCCATCTGTCTGCCTTTGTGTGTTTCTCAGACATGAAAGTGGGTGACATGGTGTCTGTGTTCTCTGATGTTGAGGGGAAGTGCACACGTGGAGCCAAAGAGTTCAAGGGCAAGAAGGTATTTCTGGGTAATGGAATTTCTGAGGTGGATCGCTCAGAATTATTCTGCTCAGATGGACCTGTCAAGTGAGTCAACTTCTCTTTTTACCCTGTTGAAAGCCAGTTCGCTTTAACATGTGGATGTGTGTTTCTGTCACTCAGGGGTGTTGCGATTAGAATGACAGAGCCTCTCTATCAAAGTCCTTCCTTTGATGGTGTTCTTACAGATGAGGTCTTTCTCCAGGTACTCTTCATGTTTCTGTGTCTCAGATAACTGCCATTCCTTGCGTCCATTACCATTATTAACAAATTATATATACACTATATGGACAAAAGTATTGGGACACAACTCTTAATTAATGAATTCAGGATTTTCATTCAGACCCATTGCCACAGGTGTATAAAATCAAACACATAGCCATGAAATCTGCATTTACAAACATGTGTTAAAAAAATGTTCTGAAGAGCTCAGTGAATTCAACTGTGGTACTGTGATAGGATGCCACCTTTGCAATTAGTCAGTTCATGAAATTTCATCCCTGCTAGATATTCCACAGTCAGCTGTAAGTGGTATAATTGGAAAGTGGAAGTATTTAGGGACAGCAGCAACTCAGCCAAGAAGTGAAAGACCACGTAAAGTCACAGAGCAGGGTCAGTAAGTGCTGAGGCGCATGGTGTGTAAAAGTCACCAACGCTCTGCTGATTCCATAGCTGAAAAGTTCCAAACTTCCACTGGCATTAATATCACCACAAAAACTGTGCGGCGGGAGCTTCATGGAATGGGTTTTCGTGGCCGAGCAACTGCCTTACTTCCAGTGAAGGGTTCTAGCATACTTCCGCATACCAAGACATTTTGGACAATGCTATGCTTCCAACTTTGAGGGAACGGTTTGGGAAAGGCCTTTTTCTATTCCAGTTTGACTGTGCCCCAGTGCACAAAGCAAGATATATAAACACATGGTTGGATGAGTTTGGTGTGGAAGAACTTGACTGGTCCGCACAGACCCCTGACCTCAACCCCATCCAACACCTTTGGGATGAACTGGAATGGAGATTGCGAGCCAGATCTTCTTGTCCATCATCAGTGCCTGACCTCACCAATGCTCTACCAAAAATTCCCACAGAAACACTCCAAAATCTTGTGGATGGCCTTCCTAGAAGACTGGAAGCTGTTATACAGAAGCTGTAAAGGGGGGACCAACTCCATACAGCTGCCATACACTGTCTATGTATTTAGAATGTCATTTAATCATTAAAGTCCCTGTTGGTGTAATGGTCAGGTGTCCCAATACTTTTGTCCATTTATATTGTGTGTGAATATATATATAAATATAATATATATTAATGGTGTATATATATAATTGTGCATTGAATGATGTTAATAGAAACAAAGTGCATTCAGATCATTTTATGCACAGCTAGCCGTGGATTATCCGCTTACATCATGGTCATTTGCCAATATTGACCCGTTAAAGCTGTTATTCATGTTTGCTGCACATAATATGTGTAAAAATGATGGTTATTTTTGTCAGTTTCAGCTCATTAGATCTAGCATTCTGTCTGCTTTAAATCTGACAGAGAGATAGTGTATGAATGAATGAATGAATTGTAGCATTTATTACAATTAATTATTGAGAGAGAGATGCGTGTGTGAATTACTTGCGTCTTTACAGCATCTTTCTACTAATAGTGAAGAAATATAATGTAGCGATTCACTAGTGAAGCTCTTTTATTAATAAAAGTCGCGGGGCAGCGCTAAGTTCTGTGCTCCTGAATGTTTCTGTGTGTGCGCAGCGCGATCTCTGATCTCTGTGTGCGAGGGATATGTGTGTTGGTGTGTGTTTTAAATCACACCTTCCAGCCATGAATACATACAAATCGAGGTGTCTTTTGTGAATTGATGTGTTTGTATTTTTCATACAGAATCTGCCGTCAGTGGTCGTGGGTCATGTTTTAGGACCTCGTCCTGGAGAGCGAATCCTTGACATGTGTGCTGCTCCTGGAGGAAAGACGACACACATTGCTTCTCTTATGGGAAACCAGGCAAGTGTTTTTTAGATAAATGTAAAATAGTTAACATGAACTAACAGTGAACAATACTAAAGCATTTAATTGTCTTAGTCAGTGGCATAATCATTTTTAAAAACCAAGGTTGTATTTGTTAGCATTTGCTCATGCACTGTGAACTAACATGAACAAAAAAAAATTAACAATTAGATTTTTATTAACTAACGTTAACAAAGAGTAATAAATGCTTTACAAAAAATATATTGTTCATTGCTCATTGTTAGCTAATGCATTAACTTATGTTAACAAATAGGATCCTATTGTAAATCGTTACAACAAACTCATATATATTTGCTGTCTCTACAGGGTACTGTTGTGGCTTTGGACAAAATCCGATCCAAAATGGAAAAGATCATTCAGAATGCAAAGATGCTGAATTTGGACTGTATTAAAGCATATTGCTGTAACAGCATACATGCAGTGAGCTCCGACCCTGCTCAGGAAAACAGTGCTGGTAAGCCTCTATAGTCTAAAACCAGTGTTACAAAACATAATAATCACTCAATTATACACATTAATGAGTTAATTTCTTTCTTTCTGCTAATAGTGTAATATAACTACTAGAACTTTTTCACACATGGTGAATTATTGCAACACAGTTGCATTATGGGCTATTTACATGTTAATCATGCTTGTTATTTGAGAAAATACTTTATAAACATTACAGGTTCCTCTTATTTCCTATTATTATTATCACTTTGTTTTTAATCTATCTTTCACAGTGATTCATAATTACAATATATAATTACAATTATATACACCGGCAGTCAAAAGTTTTGAATATTTAAGATTTTTCTATGTTTTTGAAAGAAGTCTTTTATCCTCACCAAGGCTGCATTTATTTGACCAAAACAGCAAAAAACAGTAATATTGTGAATATTATTACAATTTAAAATAACTGTTTTCTATTTAAATATATTTTCAAACGTAATTTATTCCTGTGATGCAAAGCATCATTACTCCAGTATTCAGTGTCACATGATCCTTCAGAAATCATTCTAATATGCTGATTTAGTGATCAATAAACATTTCTGATTATTATATTTGTGATCAAATTAATGCAGCCTTGGTAAGCATAAGAGGCTTCTTTCGAAAACATTGAAAAAATCTTAATCATGCCAAACTTTTGACCATCGAGTGTATTATTTATAAAAAGCAGCTGAACATAATTTTTTTTTAAAACTTTTTGTAGACTTACTAATTTTTACTAAACTTACTAAACTTTGTGTATATTTGTTGATGGTCCCCCATATCCTGAGGAGAGTTTTGACCGGATATTATTAGACGCTCCCTGCAGTGGACTGGGTCAAAGGCCCAACATGACCTACAGCTGGAGTCTGAAAGAAGTCTGCTCCTACCAGCCTCTACAGAGAAAACTCCTCACTACGGTAACACTCATCCAGAACATGTTGTCTTGTCACCGTGGTTTCCATGCTGCTTATTTAAAACAGTTTAAAATGCTGTGTGACAAGTAGTGTGCGCTTATTTTTGTCACGCGCTCCATAAGCAAGTCCACGGAAACTGAGACACACAATGTTTTTTGAATGTCTTGATCTATTATCTGCATGACCAAAAATGACAAAGTATTTTAAGTTCTTTCCGCAGGCGCCACACACACACACACACACACACACACACACACACACACACACACACAATATCAAAATACAGTCAACCAAACATAGTTTATTGTATATGTTATATAACAAGTTACTATGCTCGATACACTGCTCGTACAATCAGCGCCCGCCGCCCCACCAAACACATTGCCGGTTTCAGTTTTGCTTTAAATAAACTCATTTTGGCTTGATGTTTATATGTTATTTATAAAGAATGGCACTATTATTAGTGTGCTTTAGCTACTTATATTTTTCATTCTTTTTCTGTTCTGAATACAATTCAATATAAAGGATCTGTTTTGGAGTGAGGGGAACTAAAATAGCCTAGGTTATATGTTTATAATGTTTGTAAACATTTTGTTTTATTTACCGGTATTTTACATTATTTCTGAATGTTTTTTTCCCTCTCAAAAACTATTTTAACTGATAGTGTAGCGTGTTTCTTTGATTAACTTATTTAGCCGTTTAACTGATAGTATTAATCAGTCAAAAAAAAATTCCTATTGTCGGTTACTCAGTTAATTATGGTCGTCCCTAATTGACAGTGAAGGAAAAAACAGCTATTAAAATGTACTTAGTTATGCTACTTCTTGCTGTTGCCGTGTCTTTATCACCGCCATAAATTAAAGTCTCTGAAGTTAGGAACAGTATCATTATTATTCAGAGGCTAGTATAGTATTTATTATATTTTTCATGTTTGTTTTAGTAATTTTTTGTGCTTTTTATTTAGATATTTTTATTTAGCTGTGAATTATTTTTATTTTATTTTTATTCATTTTAGTACTTCAACCTTTTATTACTGCTAGTTGCCAAGGCAACATTTCCAGTTATCGTTTTAGTTTATTTACGGTTTACATTTAATATTTATATTTTATTTCAGCTTTATTTAAATTAATAAAACCGATTTGTGATAGGTTTAGGGAAGGATAACACTGTTTGGAGCCATCTATATCATTTTATTTAACTACCCATTGAACGTGTTTCTTTAAGTCAGTGAACAGAAGGTGGTGCTGTGTACTACATGTTACAGTGCAAGTCTTTTATAGCTTATAGACTGTGTCTGTTGCAGGCTGTACGTTTGTTAAAACAGGGAGGTGTTTTGGTGTATAGCACCTGTACCGTGACACTTGCGGAAAATGAAGAGCAGGTTGCCTGGGTTCTCAAGACATTCCCCTGTTTAACACTAGAACCACAGGTAAGAATGAAATACATTGCTAACACTACAAACGTTTTTTATAACCCAGAACTGTCAAAACAAATTGAGTAGTGAATACTTTTAAGTCTAGCTAAAACAGAACAAATACGAAGGGAAACAATGAAGTATATAATCTCATAATCAACCTCGTTTTATTTTTTCCTCTTTGGAAAGTCATGGAAATGGAGTTTTTTCTTTTTCTTTTGGACATTTTTTGTTATAAAATCCTGTTACCAATACCAGCGGCTTAATGGAAAGCCGTAACAGTGAGTGAAACCTTGTGTTGTCATCTCTTCCAGGTGCCTCATTTAGGATCTGAGGGGATGCAAGGAGCAGGTCTGTCATGTGACCAACGACGGTTACTACAGAGATTTCGCCCAGAATTAGCATGGAGAGGAGCTCGCTTCGCACAGTCCCCTGAGAGCTTTCTACAAAACGCCAACACTGATACTATTGGGTTTTTTATTGCCAAGTTTATAAAAAATGGTAAGAAGTTCACACAAGCTTAATACAGACCAACTGGCAGGGTTTTAATTAATATACACACCATTTATCATCTCTATAATGTTTTGTTTCCAAGGATTGTTTTCATTTTTTTTATGCAATGTTGTACATATTAGTAAATATTTGTACTGTATAACTGTATTAAATTAAAATAAATTAGTTAATTTATAAGACTGAAGAATGACTTGAACTATTTGTTTAAAGACAGACCATCTCCAAACATAAATGATTTTTGTGGACTTGGCCCATTAGCCATTTGTGTCATGTCATATAATACCTAGAAGTCACATAGAAGTAAATAATTATAAATAATAAATTAACTGGAGTTAAATAAAATTTTTTTTAAAAAAAATTCTGTCATCATTTACTCACCCTCATGCCATTCTAGTCTAGATGGGATGTACCCAAAAAGTGAAAGTGAGGAGCATTTATGGGTACAAGTCGGGAACCAGCCTACTTTACATATTTCAAGGGTGCTGAATCCCCAAAAAACTGGTACCCAAGCGAAATTGTGAGTTTTTGACCTTCTAATTTGCATATCTTGCTCAGTCGTTGGACCATTTTCCCCTAGTTTTTTTGTAAGTAGGCAATCAAGATGAGGAAATTAAGTTTCTAGATCGATAGTCAAGGGTCAGAGCAAAGATATAATGGAGGCTCACTGCCTTTTTTATGTATATATATATGCAAAATACCAACTTTTAAGGTGAAATTAAGCATTATTTGTGTCATTTTTTTAAGGCCGACATACATATTCAATCAATATCACTCTTAAATTTTCCCAGTGTATATATGATATGTGATGTATTCCATATTACATAATAACTAAGAAAAATATTCGCCGTATTCAAGCACCGAGAGCGCCCGCGCCTCCGAATCAGGTTCTCGAGCCCGCGGAATGCGGCAGTCGGAGCCCGGAGGCCATTCTGCCCCTAGCCGTACATGCGAAAGTGTGGGAAGCTATTCCAGGTGCGTCAGAATGGGTGCTGAGCACAGTAAGAGAGGGCTATTCATTGCAGTTCGCTCGCCGTCCCCCGCACTTTCGAGCGCGAACCGAGACGAGAGTGAATGGGGAAGTAGCACACCTACTTCGTGCAGGAATAGCGAAACTTCTGTGCAAAGGGGCCATAGAACCGGTACCCCCTTCTCTGAGCGAGTCAGGCTTTTACAGCCGTTACTTCCTCGTGCCCAAGAAGGACGGAGCTCTCAGACCTATTTTAGATCTGAGATATTTGAGCAAAGCTCTTATGAAAAGACCGTTCAAAATGCTCACAACCAGACAGATCCTCGTGCAGATTCGCCCGAGGGACTGGTTTATTTCCCCTCGATCTGAAAGACGCTTACTTTCAGATCCAGATAATACCCCGTCACAGGCCATTCTTGAGATTCGCCTTCGACGGTCGGGTATATCAGTACACCGTCCTGCCGTTCGCCTGTCTTTAGCACCCCGTACATTCACGAAGTGCATGGACACGGCTCTCGCTCCCCTGAGAGGTCAGGGCATGCGGATTTTGAACTATTTGGACGATTGGCTGATTCTAGCACAGTCAGAGGAAGAACTTATCTCTCACAAAACAGTGCTTCTCAGCCACCTGGAAAGCCTGGGTCTCACGGTCAACTGGACCAAGAGCTCATTACTGCCCAGTCAGTCAACCTCTTTTCTGGGTTTGGAACTGGACTCTGTGGCAATGACGGCCCGGCTGTCGACACAACGCGCGCGCCGTATCCGACGCCTGGCCGCGTCTTTCCAGTTGGGCAGCGCCGCACCTCTAAAAACATTTCAGAGGATGCTGGGTTGTATGGCATCAGCTGCAGCAGTGCTTCAGCTGGGTCTACTGCGTATGCACCCGCTACAACGCTGGTTAAACGCTTGAGTGCCTCACTGAGCCTGGGCGTCCGGCGGCATACGAATCAGAGTGACTCAGAGCTGCGTTTCAGCACTGAGACCCTGGTTAGCGGCCGACTGGTACCAGCGGAGAGTGACAATGGGAGCCGTCTCGCACCGAAAAGTTATCTCGACGGACGCATCCAACTTAGGTTGGGGCGCTATTTTCGAGGGCAAACCGGTCTTTGGCCTGTGGTCAGACCAGGAGAAATGCCTCCACATAAACTGTTTGGAGATGATAGCGGTCGAGAACTCGCTCAAGCGCTTCCTCCCACATATACGGGACCACCATGTGCTAGTCCGCTCGGACAACATGTCCGTGGTGTCCTACGTGAACCGACAGGGCGGTGTCAGATCCAGGAATCTCTGCAAACTGACAGAACGCCTTTTCGTGTGGGCTCAAAGCTCGTTGCGCTCGCTGGGAGCCGCGCACCTGCCGGGCCACCTGAATGTCGGCCCAGACAGACTGTCCAGAGACAACATTCCCCCAGGAGAATGGTCCCTGCACCCCCAGACAGTCCAGCTACTGTGGCGCCTGTTCGGCAGGTACCCAGAGCAATCTGGTACCCAGAGCTAGTTAGGCTGTCGCACTCAGCCCCATGGCCGATCCCGGTGAGGAAACGATCTCTCTCAAGCCGGTGGATCAATCTGGCATCCCCATCCAGAGTGCTGTCTCTGCATGCGTGGATAATCAACGGATACCCGTTGATTTGCCAGAAGGGGTCGTAAACACGATCACGCAGTCTAGATCTCCTTCCACGAGAAGGCTCTACACGTCTAAATCGTCAGTATTCTCTAAATGGTGCGCTACTAAGAGTCTGGATCCACACACATGTGGGGTTTCACGGGTGCTCTCCTTCCTACAAGAGCTGTTGGACAAGGGCGGGTCCCCCTCCACGCTCAAAGTGTACGTTACGGCTATTGCAGTGTTTGCGGAGACGACGCGCAGCCGTGCAATAGGAAGGAGCGAGCTTATCATCCGCTTCCTTAGAGGAGCCAGGAGGATGAACCCCCCGCGGCCCCCCTCGGTTCCTATTTGGGATTTTTCTCTGGTCCTAGAGGCCCTGAAAGCGTTCCCCTTTGAACCGCTAGAATCTGTGGATCTGAAATACCTTTCGCTCAAAACCGTTTTCTGACAGGTCTGTCGTCAGTAAAACGCGTGGGCGATCTACATGCACTGTCTGTTAGCCCCGCATGTCTCGAGTTCGGACCAAATGACTCCAAAGTCATCCTCAAACTGAGACACGGGTACGTCCCCAAAGCGATTGGCACTCCCTTTAGGGCGCAGATCATCTCCCTGTTGGCCCTGCCAGCATCCGATAGTGAGGACAGTGATAACCTTTTAGGCCCCGTCAGGGCGCTGAGAGTTTACATCACACGCTTCGCCGCCTTTAGGTGTTCTGAGCAGCTCTTTGTTTCGTTTGGTGGGTGCACCAGGGGTCTCGCCGCCTCGAAACAGAGCCTGTCCAGATGGATAGTGGACGCTATTGCAGCAGCTTATGCGTCCAAACACCTGCAGTGCCCTTTGGGCATCAGAGCCCATTCCACTAGAGGCATGGCCTCATCGTGGGCTTGGTCCAGCGGGATTTCTATTCACGACATTTGTATGGCGGCAGGCTGGGCCTCCCCCTCTACATTCGTGAGATTTTATAACCTGGAAGTTCCCGCCTTGCAGGCTAAACTGTTATCAGTTTAAGTGATATGTATGTTCATGTGCAGACTACTTTCGTGTACTACTAGCTTTTCTGGTGAGCTGCACTAAGGGATGAGATTCTCTATATACAGGCCGGCGGAGCTGCTCTGTATTTTCCCCATCACGCGCTTGTGCACTGGTGCTGGCCCGCGTTGCTGGCCGCCTATTCTCCACTCAGCTGCGCTAAGGGTTATACGCAAAGCCGCTCTATATTCTCCCTATGATGTGCTTATGTACTTATGTACTGTGCTTATTCTCCATGCTTATACATAGACCGGCAGAGCTGCTCTGTATTCCTATGAAGTGCTTATGACATGTGCTGGCCCGCATTGCTGGCCGCCTGTTCCCGCATGTTGTGTTCCCCGGGCTCCCCTGGGACTCATGCAGTGGATGCTCAGCGCGCACGGCATTGACAAGGGGTTCCCGTAGCGTAGTGTAAGCAACTTACGCAATACGAGAGAACCTCTCGTAAGAGAACGTACTCGGTTACCTAACGTGGCCTCGGTTCTCTCTAGAAGAGGGAACGAGTATTGCGTAACCTGCTGTGTCGCGCCACAAGCTTATTCGCTTCATTCTATGAAAACCAGAATTTCAGCCTTTGAGCCCCTCTTTTATACACGCTAGCCACACCCATTCTGGCGGGCTGAGGCGCGTCATTGGGCGTGACGTCACGCAGGGCTCACTGGTAGGCTGCTGCAGTTGCCGCAGGGCAGCCAATGAGCACGCTTATACAGCCTGCTATGGTCTGCTGGCTGCCGCACTGCGTTGACAATAAATACAAAATTAAGGATCATTTTTTGGCTGAAAAATTAAGGATCATTTTTCTCACTGAATGACGCGCATATGCGCCATTCAGAGACACGGAAGCGTCTGAAAGCAGCCGAGCCTATAAACGTTAGTGAGTACCGGTACTCCATTCCAAATATGTACAATTCTGCGAAATTCCGCGTTAAAACTAGATTCCGCGTCCGCAATTCCGTCCGCGATTCCGTGATCGCGGAAATCATATGGCCCTAAATTTTGACCCACTATGGTTGAAAAAGTATCATTTTGGATAAATAGGGTAACAAGTTCAATCAATAACTAAGGAATATTGACATTGTTTGTCTAAAAAAAACAAAAAAAAACAGGAAATTTACCAAAGCGTGTGAAACTGTTATGATCCTCTTTGCTGTTACATTCACCTCAGGCAAAGGGTCCTCAGAGATGGGACTGACCATGCTATGTCCTAATCTAAATATTCAACTTGGGAGGTTTCATGGTGGTCTCTTTTTGAATATTTTTCCCTATTCACCTGGGTTTTTCCCGTCTTAGAATTTAGAGAACAAATGCTTAATTTGCATAAAAAAAATGAAATCTCAGACAACTTGCAATGGTGTTTTTCTTAGTTATTATGTAATATGGAATACATCACATATCATATATACACTGGGAACATTTAAGAGTGATACTGATTGAATATGTATGTCGGCCTTAAAAAATGACACAAATAATGCTTAATTTCACCTTAAAAGTTGGTATTTTGCATATATATATACATAAAAAAGGCAGTGAGCCTCCATTATATCTTTGCTCTGACCCTTGACTATCGATCTAGAAACTTAATTTCCTCATCTTGATTGCCTACTTACAAAAAAACTAGGGGAAAATGGTCCAACGACTGAGCAAGATAGGCAATTTGGCGGCCATTTTGATATGCAAATTAGAAGGTAAAAAACTAAAAATTTCGCTTGGGTACCATTTTTTTGGGACTCAGCACCCTTGAAATATGTAAGGTAGGCCGGTTCCCGACTTGTACCCATAAATGCTCCTCACTTCTTATAGAAGGCCATTTTTCTGAAATCCGTCTAGTCTATTCCAAACCCGTAAGACTTTTGTTTATCTTGAAAACACAAGTGAAGATATTTGAATTAATTTAATTAAGATTTAATTCAGGCTTTTATTCACATACTCACACATCAGTTGTGGTAAACAGAAGCTCAAGCATGTTCGCTTGACGTGCGGAAACCAATGAGGTTCATTCTCGTGTTACGCAGCACGTTTGAGCTTCTGCAAGAACCAATGAGGTTCGGTTGAGCTTCTGTTTATGTTTGCTGATCAATTTTAATATGTGAATAAAAGCCTAAATTTAATCTGTTCGTCATATAAAGCGATCGAGTCTCTTCAGAAAAATTGAACAAAACCAATAGATTAGTTTCACAATCTCTTTATGAACTTTTTGAAGCATCAAAGTGTCAGTTGCATAGCTGTCTATAGAGGGACAGAAATCCTCAGATTTCTTCAAAAAGATCTTCATTTGTGTTGATGAACGAATGTCTTATGGGTTTGGAACGGCATGAGGGTGAGAAATTGATGACAATACACTAAAACATTGCCAAGATACAGCCTCAAGTGCCTTTTGTTGTTCTTGCCATCAGTGTTAAAGAACTGGAGAACGGTTTGAACTATCATGAAGCCTTTAATGGTTTATTTTCTGCCATGATCTAATGCTGAACTGAATACAATTTTGTGAAGGTACAACGAACAGTCTAGAATAAAAAAGTCTTGTTTGGTGGAAATTGAAAACATGGTATGTATTTGGCAACTCAGGATTGGAATAAGATGGGGGGAAATGGTTCAATGTATACAATACGTGCCATCGCAAATTTAGTTCTTGGTTAATTGCAACTAATTGCTTATGTCAGATATATTTACGTATACTGTATATATATATACAGTGAGGACAATAAGTATTTGAACACCCTGCTATTTTGCAAGTTCTCCCACTTAGAAATCATGGAGGGGTCTGAAATTGTCATGGTAGGTGCATGTCCACTGTGAGAGACATAATCTAAAAAAAAAAATCCAGAAATCACAATGTATGATTTTTTAACTATTTATTTGTATGATAGAGCTGCAAATAAGTATTTGAACACCTGAGAAAATCAATGTTAATATTTGGTACAGTAGCCTTTGTTTGCAATTACAGAGGTCAAACGTTTCCTGTAGTTTTTCACCAGGTTTGCACACACTGCAGGAGGGATTTTGGCCCACTCCTCCACACAGATCTTCTCTAGATCAGTCAGGTTTCCTGGCTTTCGCTGAGAAACACGGAGTTTGAGCTCCCTCCAAAGATTCTCTATTGGGTTTAGGTCTGGAGACTGGCTAGGCCACGCCAGAACCTTGATATGCTTCTTACAGAGCCACTCCTTGGTTATCCTGGCTGTGTGCTTCGGGTCATTGTCATGTTGGAAGACCCAGCCTCGACCCATCTTCAATGCTCTAACTGAGGGAAGGAGGTTGTTCCCCAAAATCTCGCAATACATGGCCCCGGTCATCCTCTCCTTAATACAGTGCAGTCGCCCTGTCCCATGTGCAGAAAAACACCCCCAAAGCATGATGCTACCACCCCCATGCTTCACAGTAGGGATGGTGTTCTTGGGATGGTACTCATCATTCTTCTTCCTCCAAACACGTTTAGTGGAATTATGACCAAAAAGTTCTATTTTGGTCTCATCTGACCACATGACTTTCTCCCATGACTCCTCTGGATCATCCAAATGGTCATTGGCAAACTTAAGACGGGCCTTGACATGTGCTGGTTTAAGCAGGGGAACCTTTCGTGCCATGCATGATTTCAAACCATGACGTCTTAGTGTATTACCAACAGTAACCTTGGAAACGGTGGTCCCAGCTCTTTTCAGGCCATTGACCAGCTCCTCTCGTGTAGTTCTGGGCTGATTTCTCACCTTTCTTAGGATCATTGAGACCCCACGAGGTGAGATCTTGCATGGAGCCCCAGTCCGAGGGAGATTGACAGTCATGTTTAGCTTCTTCCATTTTCTAATGATTGCTCCAACAGTGGACCTTTTTTCACCAAGCTGCTTGGCAATTTCCCCGTAGCCCTTTCCAGCCTTGTGGAGGTTTACAATTTTGTCTCTAGTGTCTTTGGACAGCTCTTTGGTCTTGGCCATGTTAGTAGTTGGATTCTTACTGATTGTATGGGGTGGACAGGTGTCTTTATGCAGCTAACGACCTCAAACAGGTGCATCTAATTTAAGATAATAAATGGAGTGGAGGTGGACATTTTAAAGGCAGACTAACAGGTCTTTGAGGGTCAGAATTCTAGCTGATAGACAGGTGTTCAAATACTTATTTGCAGCTGTATCATATAAATAAATAGTTTAAAAATCATATATTGTGATTTCTGGATTTTTTTTTTTAGATTATGTCTCTCACAGTGGACATGCACCTACGATGACAATTTCAGACCCCTCCATGATTTCCAAGTGGGAGAACTTGCAAAATAGCAGGGTGTTCAAATACTTATTGTCCTCACTGTATATATATATATATATATATATATATATATATATATAAATAACCCCCAGTTAAAGGAATAGTTTACACAAATATAGAAAACTGTCATAATTTAGTCACCGAGAATCTGCTTAGAAATTGAACACACAGCAAAGATATAAATCTTTGGTTCCTTGGACTTTTATTGTATGGACAAAACAACTTACATTTTTCAGAATATCAGGTCATGTTTCTGCAGTGGTTTTTCATGTGCCTGAATCACTTATTTGAGGGACACAAATTACATTACAAAGGTTAAAAACATTTATTGATACTCAAAAAGACAATACAAGGGGATGCAATCTTTTCAATAGGATGGTCTGTGTAAATTATTGAATTTTTCTTTTGGGAAGTATTCAAACATTTTACTGCTCTTCAAAAGATATATATTTACATATTTCCGAAATAAACAGTTTTATTGCAGTGTGTTGCCTTGACCATCTAATTATTATTTTTCTTCGTAATAGTAGCGTGATCGTCCAGGGTAAAAAAGCTGGATCTCAGCATCATATAGTCACTGTTTAACACTATCCCAGAAAAATCTGGGATTTATGAACAACTATCACATGACATACAAACAGCCATTGAATATGAAAGAAGTTACAGAGCATAATAAGATCATAGGGGAGGTAGAGGACTTTTGAACAGGATCATTTGTGCAATAAATGTTAATAAAATAATAATACAAACACTTTTTATGATCCTTATTTAATTTTTTAAAATGATAAACATCTTACCACTTCCGTAAACTTATGAGCACAACTGCATAGAATCACATAGAATCAACGACTACCCTGTGTAATTATTAGGTTTGTGTGTATATTATTATCAGCAATATGTAGATGACAATACTCTTTACTCATTTTACCCACTCAACAGACTACAGATTCTGTATTATTGCATCAAAACAAATGGGAAATGCAAACACTTTCCCCCGGTTTCACGGACAGACTTAAATGTATGTTTGAGGTGTTTTAACTGAAAGCAACTTGCCCTGACTTATCTTAAAATATGTCAGTGCCATTGTTTTGTCTCGATACACACCAGTAAGGATTTTTTCTAAGGCACGTTTATAAAAGCTATTTAAATGTCCTAATTTAACTAAGACCTAATCCTGGCTTAATCTAAGCCCTGTCTCCGAAACCAGGCCTAAATGTTATATCAATATAATACATAATAAATAAAATATATTTAATCGACAATAAAACAATTGTATGTGTAATTTTGAAATTCTGATTGACAAATAGTAGTGTAATTCAAATAGATGTCTGACGATTTTCATCAGTTTTCAAATGATGGCCAGAAGTATCTAGATTGCAGATGCTGTTCCCTCATTCTGTGGGTGGTTTTGAAGTCACAACAATTAAAATGACTGAATAACACATTTTTACAAATTGCTGCATTTCTTTTTTTTTCTTTTTTTTTGACTGGAAAGGTCATTTCTATGTTTGCATATTATTATTTGACAGTTTTATTTCAAAAGATCATGGAAATTTTTCATGATATGACTTATTTGAAAGACCGTTTTTTTGTCCCCGCCCTGACAAATTCAGTGATCCAAAACCAGAAATGTCCAGCTGCAAGACTATAAAAACATAAGTCCCACTGCTAAAAGACAACATTACAGCTCAAATAACACATTTTGATTTAAAACGCTCCAAAATCCTAAAATACTCTTATAAGCATCTTTCAAATCTCTAGCAAATCTCTAAATCATCATCTTTTAATTTAACTGTGGCATTTCATTAAATCCTGGTCAATTAAACATCAGTTTAAGCAAACCCAAACTATCATGTCATTTTTGTAATGTCTTTATCCTATATGCAAGGCAATACACACCTTTAACACACAAGTAATTACCATTAAATAACAATTCTAAATGACATCCACACAACATATAATAAATAAACTATATTGTTTTAGAACTAACCAAAAACAGCAGTGAAGATGCAGTTGAGAATTCAACACGAAATGGCATTCACGACACATTTTACTTCTGTAATGTGACATCTTTCTGGGAGAACAGAATATTCAACAACAACAGCAAAATAATAATTAAAATGATTACTAGCAATTTAATTATATCAAACTAGAATTTTAGGAAATATATCAGACACAAACAAACAAACAAACAGATTTCTAAACGAGGCACATTCTGCCATTTTTGTCACTTTTGCTGGAATTTTTACTTGCGTTAATTTCTGAAAATGTCACTCACATACGTGACATTTCAGAGGCAGAGCAAGTTATTGGATTTTTCTTTTTCTTTTTTTTTCTTTGGAATAACATGCACCTAAGATTCATTCAATAAGACCAGGAATGCAAATATAAAAATAAATAGGCAACCTTTAAAGAAAGACACAATTTCATCATTCATGCCATATTAAATTAATATATAACTGTCTTTAATTTGTCCACACTTGGAAAAAAAACTTGTATGGATACACGTGTCATAAACATTACACTGCCCTGTAAAAACACATAACATTGACGTGAGGCCATGGAAGAGGTCAGCAGTAGTGTGTGTTTGTATCACTGCTCTATGTAATGCTCTCTCGCCCATTCCCCCTCGCCTCGCTTCCTGTCCCTCTCATGGTGATGTTCTCGCTGCGATCTCGGCTTTCCTCTTTGTCTGCAGTTCCTCTCATTGTGGTCATATTCTTTCTCTTTGTCCCCGCGATGATGATGATGATGGTGATGGTGATGATGGTTTGGCTGAATCGACGGGTCCAGTTCCTCCGCATCTCTGTGAGTCTGTGTGTGTCCAACAAGAGGCTCGGGATCCGTGGACTCTAACGTCTCTTGTTTGGAAAATGTCCGCATGGTCCGATTGTGATGGCGGTGATGATGATGAGGATGACTGTGGTGTTCAGTCCGCGTGGTTGAGGAATGGTGATGTTTGTGACTACTTCTCCATTCGCTCTGTAACTGTTGTTGGTCTTTAGCATTTCTCTCCTCAATGTTGTCTTCTTCCAAACTTTCTTGCTTCTGATTTTGGTAGTGATGATGATGATGATGATGATGATGGTTTTCAGAAAAGCCTGTCCTGTCGGCCATTGGTCGATCTGCTTCCTGGTCACCGCCTGTGCCCTGTTTTAGCAACACGCGCATAAAACAATGCAGTTATATGGATTTGCACACCCAAAATTGTAAGGATGTTTATATATTTTGACTGGAAAACAAGACAAAATCTGATATCTCTAGAAAAAAGATCCAAGGCACTTCTTCCAGTCCAAAAAAGATAAGCCTTTATTCACATCATGGCTCTCAGTAGAAAAATAAAAAAATATATTTTAGTCATTTTTAATGTTCCTAGTGTGAGCCATGATGTGAAAAAAGGCCTTTTAACGGTTTTCGTCTGGAGGAAGAACTTTTTTTTCTAAAAAAATATGTTTGAAACCCAACCAAAGATCATCCTCTAGGATTACTTCACAAGGTCCTTCCAGCAAGTAGCGTTCCAAGATGTTTTCCTTGAAATTATGGTAACACTTTACAATAGGGAGGTCCCATTGAAGGGATTGTTCACCCAAAAATGAAAATTTGCTGTTGATTTACTCCGCCTCAGGCCATCCAAGATGTAGGGGTCTTTTTTTCTTCAGTAGAACAGTAAAGAAGATTTTTAGCTGAAACCGGAGTCCTTGATGATTCATATAATGCAAGTCAATGGCAAAACAAAAGGCTGTGCCGAGGCTGTGGATCACAGGTAATAATGTCGTAAATAATGTTAAATTTCTTGCACAGACCGATCGTTTCGCTTCATAAGACCTCAATGAATCATCAGGAGCCACGGGTATTAATTTTGTTTTGCCTGTATATGTTTTTTTGACTCTCAAAGTGACGGTAGCCATTGACTTGCATTATATGAACCATTAAGGACTACGATTTCAGCTAAAAATCTTCGAAAGTCACCTACATCTCGGATGGCCTGAGGCGGAGTAAATTAATAGCAAATTTTCATTTTTGGGTAAACTATCCCTTTAATTAACATTAGCAATAGAGTGTTGCAGGTATGACATCATTTTGTAGGCCAGAACGCGGAAGCGAGTTAGCATTTTAGCACGTCTGGTTGAATCGTTCCGAAGTCAACAGGTTTTTTGAATGGGGTTTTGGTTAAATGGCTGAAATAAGGTCTGTGGTAAACACGAGCTCAAGACACTTTCACTTTTTACTCTACAACATAAAATACATACCCAACTCATGATTTTTTTAAGCTGTCAAGTGTCTTGAAAAAGGCGGTTGCTAACAAGTGGCTAAAAGGGACTACAGAGGCTGTCGCGGAGATTAAACACCATAACGGTGAACAGGTAAACTCAGTCCGCATTTACAGCCTAATTATGCTTATAATTGTGCTCTTATAAACTATTCTAACTCAAACGTTCTGGGAAAATGTTTTTAGATAAAAACTGAAAGAGTTGTCGGAAACTTAGTGATGGTGACGTTGAAGTCATGGGACCGTGGTGTAGTTCGTTTATAGCCTCCTTTAGCTGTTAACTTCTGGCACTGCATTTAGGCTTTAAAAGTTGTGTTCATCTGTGAAAAAATCTTGATGGACAAAACATGCAAGTATCATAAACTTTTGTTGATCATAGAGCTTGTTTTCTGTGATAATCCCAAAGCATATGGGAAATTCCTATTGGGTTTTTTTGTCGGGGGAACCAGTGTGATGCTAACTGCCGATTGGCCTATAAAGTGACGTCATACCTGCACCACTCTATACATTTGCTACAGTATGCATCAATCTTTGTTCATGTTTGCTCAGGTCCATTAAACAGATACACTTTATTTTAATAATGTATTAGTAAATGTTGAAATCAAGGCAAGACACTGCAGGTAAATATAAAAATTGTACTAATAGACATCACCATACTTCCCCGGTTGATTAATCAGTTTTCTAAAATGTTGCAATTGAGGCATTTGAGGCATTATCTAATTAAAAATGCACTAATTTGCCTGCATTTCCAGAAAACTGTAATAAATCTGAACATTGGATAAAGCCAAGTTCAACATTCTTGTTTCATTTTGTTGACATATGAGTTAAAAGTTTTTGCAGAGGGGATTTTGGATAGCTCTTTTTTTATCACTCCATAAATCAGAAACTGCAGTCAACTGGATATTTTTAACTCACTGTCTTTAAAGATATTTATTGTAATCTAAAACCCACAGACACAAATAGATTAAGTGTAATAAAATAAACTCTTAAATGTGTATTCTGGATGTTTTCTTTCCACTATTCTGAAAAAAAGACTTGTTATGGAAGCCCAAATAGGTCAAAACCTCAAAATTGACCAGTGCATGAAATAACAATGGGTTTGCCTGTAGTGTCTTGTCTTTACATTAAGATTAAAAAATGCTTTAGAAGTATTTGTCATTGTTAGTAGTATCAACTAATGTAGATAACCAATGTTAACAAATGAAACCTTGTAAAATGTTGCCAAAATTACTAGTTATTTTTCACCACAACACACACGCACATGCAAGTCTTTAAAAAGACACTGCAAATCAATACAAACCACTTTAAATCTACTACCACTCTTCCAAGAATGCCAATGTAATAACTCCATATTAAAAAGCTTAAAAGTCAACAATAAGATCAAAGGAATAGTTCACCCAAAACCGACCTCATTTACTTATCCTTATGCAATTTCAAAACTATGATTTTCTTTCACCTGTGGAAAAATTGGTTGATGCTGGTCTCTTACATATAATGAAAGCACATGTGCTGTCAAGATTAAAAAAAAGAAAAAGAAAGAAATGACAAAAAGCTCCAATGTACCATAATAGTAGCCCAAATAAACATCCATTAAAAAAGCTTTGTGCACATAAATCTCATTTGTGCTTTGCATATTCAAACTTGCCCTTTGTCTGGAAAACAGCAGCTTAAATTATTTTGCGTTTCATAGAAGAAAATATAATATGGGTTTGATGTAAATGATGACAGTATTTTCATTTTGGGGTTTTGGGTGAGTAATTCCTTCAGGCTAAATCCTAATGAAATGTCACCATTCTGAACTTGTTCAAATGAAATCATGACCAAGCGTCAGTGTTGCACATACGCACACACTCACCGTAACTGAGGCTACTCGTCTTTAATAGGACTAACCTCCTCAGTCTGAGCAGCAGCAGTGTTTGTCAACAGAACAATAAGCATATTCGCAAAAACATGAATATTACAACATGTAGTATGGCTTGTAACTGTGATAGCACTAAGAGTCTTGATAATAGTTTAAACAGCTATGCTCTCAACAGCTTATTTAACAGCTGTCAACACTGGAAACTCAGATGATGCACCATTAGTCAATAGATGGCCCGTTTATGTGCTATTATTATTATTAAATGTTTATTTACAAGTGTAATGTTTGTGACTTTTATTCAGGATTTTTATGAATTTTAGGCTATTTGTTGCGACTGTTTTTGAAAATTGTTTGATTTAAAAGGTACACTGTGTAACTTTTGGCCCTCTAGCCGTTAAAAAAAAAAATTGCATGCATTTTGTGAAAGAACATTGTTTTGGTTGTGCTTTGGCTCTGGGTGACCATAACCATATCCATCCGCACATTCACTACTAGGCTTAAGAGATATAACTAGTTTAGATGGAAAAGATCTCAAGCTCACTAGCTGAAGACGTTACTGTAGCGTTACCCATTAATAGACATTAGTGGTTCAACTGATCCCAAAACTCACGGTTCGGCAATAAAGAATGTTTTTTGGGAGCGGGGGTGGCAGATGTAACTGCTTTCCATTTATAACTTAAAGCACATTTTAAGAACTTTGATACCACAGCAAAAACTACAAGCCTAACTAATAAAGTTCAAACATTATTAAAGGCAAGTGAACAGTCAGTAAAAAAATAAGATCAAATACACTAATTGAGTATATATAAATACAATATAACAGTTAAAAAATAAAGTAGTCTAATTGTAGTGTATATAATTAGGCCTAAATGTAAAATAACACTAGTGTTCACTGTATAAATTAAATATACAGTGGGGAGAACAAGTATTTGATACACTGCCGATTTTGCAGGTTTTCCCACTTACAAAGCATGTAGAAGTCTGTAATTGGACAAAAATCCAGAAAATCACATTGTATGATTTTTAAGTAATTAATTTGCATTTTATTGCATGACATAAGTATTTGATACATCAGAAAAGCAGAACTTAAAATTTGGTACAGAAACCTCTGTTTGCAATTACAGAGATCATACATTTCCTGTAGTTCTTGACCAGGTTTGCACACATTGCAGCAGGGATTTTGGCCCACTCCTCCATACAGACCTTCTCCAGATCCTTCAGCTTTCGGGCTGTCGCTGGGCAATACGGACTTTCAGCTCCCTCCAAAAGATTTTGTATTGGGTTCAGGTCTGGAGACTGGCTAGACCACTCCAGGACCTTGAGATGCTTCTTACGGAGCCACTCCTTAGTTGCCCTGGCTGTGTGTTTCGGGTCGTTGTCATGCTGGAAGACCCAGCCACGACCCATCTTCAATGCTCCTACTGAGGGAAGGAGGTTGTTGGCCAAGATCTCGCGATACATGGCCCCATCCATCCTCCCCTCAATACGGTGCAGTCGTCCTGTCCCCTTTGCAGAAAAGCATCCCCAAAGAATGATGTTTCCACCTCCATACTTCACGGTTGGGATGGTGTTCTTGGGGTTGTACTCATCCTTCTTCTTCCTCCAAACACGGCGAATGGAGTTTAGACCAAAAAGCTCTATTTTTGTCTCATCAGACCACATGACCTTCTCCCATTCCTCCTCTGGATCATCCAGATGGTCATTGGCAAACTTCACACGGGCCTGGACATGCGCTGGCTTGAGCAGGGGGACCTTGCGTGCGCTGCAGGATTTTAATCCATGACGGCGTAGTGTGTTACTAATGGTTTTCTTTGAGACTGTGGTCCCAGCTCTCTTCAGGTCATTGACCAGGTCCTGCCGTATAGTTCTGGGCTGATCCCTCACCTTCCTCATGATCATTGATGCCCCACGAGGTGAGATCTTGCATGGTGCCCCAGACCGAGGGAGATTGACTGTCATCTTGAACTTCTTCCATTTTCTAATAATTGCGCCAACAGTTGTTCTCACCAAGCTGCTTGCCTATTGTCCTGTAGCCCATCCCAGCCTTGTGCAGGTCTACAATTTTATCCCTGATGTCCTTACACAGCTCTCTGGTCTTGGCCATTGTGGAGAGGTTGGAGTCTGTTTGATTGAGTGTGTGGACAGGTGTCTTTTATACAGGTAACGAGTTCAAACAGGTGCAGTTAATACAGGTAAAGAGTGGAGAACAGGAGGGCTTCTTAAAGAAAAACTAACAGGTCTGTGAGAGCCGGAATTCTTACTGGTTGGTAGGTGATCAAATACTTATGTCATGCAATAAAATGCAAATTAATTATTTAAAAATCATACAATGTGATTTTCTGGATTTTTGTTTTAGATTCCGTCTCTCACAGTTGAAGAGTACCTATGATAAAAATTACAGACCTCTACATGCTTTGTAAGTAGGAAAACCTGCAAAATCGGCAGTGTATCAAATACTTGTTCTCCCCACTGTAGATTAATCTTTGTTAAAGCTGTGTTTTGTGACTGTTAATGTATTGGATTTTAATTTTGAACAAAAAAAAGTTATATAGTGTACCTTTAAATATATATATGTATCTGTTTAGGATTAAGAATACTTGGTATTTTTTAAATAATATTTTTTAAATGAGATAAATTATTGCCAATTTTATTCAAAATGCAATTTATACAGAATGCAATTTAACTTTTTACATCTGCAGAATTAAGTGAATAAAACATTTTAACTTGCAACATTTTGAAATAAAAGAGATGTGTAGTCCAAAAAGAAAATCTTGACATAATGACAAAAATAAGGATGTAAGTGAGTGGTTTAAAAAAAAAAAAATCTTTTAAAATATTATATTTTTAAAATGCTATATTATAATTCCATAATAACTTCTATTGTGTTTGAAAAATGGCTAAAGTGTACTGCCGGATATACTGACATGCTATGGTAAACTAAAATATACATGAATGTAATTTCTATTCAAACATGTATGTCATGTATTTAAATATATTTGTAATTACACATCTGTAATGATGTTGCAATTTCATACATTGAAAATATATTAACTTTAAATGTAATATCGAATAAGACACTGCAGTTAGAATTATAATCAAGTACTTGTGCTTTAGTTTGTTAGTCAACATTAAAATAAGTCTACTTCTTTTAAGCATGACAAGAGATTATTAAAATGTACTGAAGTTTCATAAGCACCTTCAGTTGTGGATTAGACAGTGCTTCCTTGCAGGCCATTGCAGCCGCAGCCACTGCGGTGAGCTTTTCTAGCAGAGGGTTTGCCTGAGTGTCACTGGGAGGATGAGTGGACTTCCAGTACGCCTCCAGGTAATCAGCCATGTGCTCACAGGCGTCTTCCAACTGGTTCTCGTCCAGAATTATGTCAAAAAGCTCCTGGACGGAGAACAAACAAGAACAGGAAAATTAGTTGTTAGAGAGTGGAAAATGTCAGTTGTATCTTAAGTAATTATTTATAAAATGTTTTCTTTACACACAAATTAGTTTGGCTAGTTATACAAAATACATCAAGTAAAATCATTTTGCGATGACAAATATCAACCATCAAGGGAGAGAATCACTTTGGGATAAAGTAAACTTTTTTTAAATAATAGCCGCTTTCCGACCAAGTAGTTATAGGAACTTTGTTCTAGGAACTGTCCACTTCTAAACAGTTCTATGAACTACTCTCCCCAAACTCGGTTTTGCTGTTTGCGTTCGCACTGGCCAAGTGGCCATAGGAACTGGTAGGAGGGGTAAGGGAGTGACGCAAGCATGGTGACTTTTATTTTGATGGCGCGATGGACCTTTATTTTGGCGGCGCTGAGAACGCCAGAGCAAACAATGCTCGCATTCTCTGTGTTTATTAGTTAGCGATCTGTCTAACAGTACTGTTTAATATGTTATTAGATAGAACTGTAGAAAGTAGACAGTATATGAAAAAAAGGTTATTAGCCTATGCCGTGTGGTTGATGTCCAGTGTTGCTAGCTGGGCAGATAAACATAATCATGTTTGGCTTGGTCCCCTCAAAGTTGCGTTGGATTTTCTCTTCAGCATAAAGGTTTAGAGACCCATCTATCACTGTTTTCCATGTTTGTATAGATGGTTTATGGAGTAAATATATAGGCTATAATCTGTGTGTTTACATTCTAGCTGTTTTAAAAATGACGGGTGCTGGTGTTCCGAACACTAACGTCACAGGTAGTTCCTATAGTGCTGGTTTATTTTTTTACAGTCTATGGTTTAGACCCTACTCTGAAGTAGGACCTAAATTAGTTCCTCCAAATGGAGTTCCTAGAACTAAAATCGTTCCTAGTTCCTGCGGTGCGAACACGCCGACATCCAGGTACTTTAGCCAATAGTTCTAGGAACTGTGAAAAGGTTCCTCCGGTCCGAAAGCGGCTAATGAAAGTTTAGTAAATCTAGAAGAAATCACAATTTAAGTTATACAACAATTATTTTGGTTTTACAGTTAATGTTTGTGAACTTTTGGGAGTACAATTAGAGTTGAGTTAATTTGTTATAAATTATTTTAAAGTGTGTGTGTGTGTGTGTGTGTGTGTGTGTGTGTAAACTCACTGAAGGGCACTGGGCCAATTTGTCTGCTGCCACCATCTGCACATTGAGATGTTTTGCCTGAGACTTCCCTCTAGATTTTATTAACCTTTGCAAAACCTGAAAGATGGACAAGCCAGAAACAATATTCAAGCTAAATTTCATTGTTGAATGACAGACAATGTGAGAGACAATCAGGGTCCCTTGTAAAAAAAAGAAGTGTGCTTAATTGTATTAAATGTACACTTGAAGTGTACTTCAAACCTTAGAAATATTTTTTTCCCCAAAAGTACTGGCAGATCATATAATATTAATGAAATAAAACAGCACTTAAGGGTGCTTAAAGAGAGTACACTTTCATGACTGTTTCTTAAAGTCTTAAAGTTGTGATAGTCTTTTGAGTGTATTTGAGAGGAAAATGTAAGCAGGGACTAGATTTTGTCCTCAGGAATGACTGGGTCGTAGGAAGTTGGACGTTGCAAACTAAATGGAGGCAGATCTGAATGCCAATTTGCAGTCAGTGGTGGAGGATATTTAGTCCCACCCTCCGCCGGGACACGTCATGAAGAGAACAGATATTTAGTCCCACCCTCCGCCGGGACACGTCATGAAAAGAACAGATATTTAGTCCCACCCTCTGCCGGGACACGTCATGAAGAGAACAGATATTTAGTCCCACCCTCTGCCGGGACACGTCATGAAAAGAACATATATTTAGTCCCACCCTCTGCCGGGACACGTCATGAAAAGAACAGATATTTAGTCCCACCCTCTGCCGGGACACGTCATGAAGAGAACAGATATTTAGTCCCACCCTCTGCCGGGACACGTCATGAAGAGAACAGATATTTAGTCCCACCCTCTGCCGGGACACGTCATGAAGAGAACAGATACAGTGAGGAAAATAAGTATTTGAACACCCTGCTATTTTGCAAGTTCTCCCACTTGGAAATCATGGAGGGGTCTGAAATTGTCATCGTAGGTGCATGTCCACTGTGAGAGACATAATCTAAAAAAAAAAATCCAGAAATCACAATACATGATTTTTTAACTATTTATTTGTATGATACAGCTGCAAATAAGTATTTGAACACCTGTCTATCAGCTAGAATTCTGACCCTCAAAGACCTGTTAGTCTGCCTTTAAAATGTCCACCTCCACTCCATTTATTATCCTAAATTGAATGCACCTGTTTGAGGTCGTTAGCTGCATAAAGACACCTGTCCACCCCATACAATCAGTAAGAATCCAACTACTAACATGGCCAAGACCAAAGAGCTGTCCAAAGACACTAGAGACAAAATTGTACACCTCCACAAGGCTGGAAAGGGCTACGGGGAAATTGCCAAGCAGCTTGGTGAAAAAAGGTCCACTTTTGGAGCAATCATTAGAAAATGGAAGAAGCTAAACATGACTGTCAATCTCCCTCGGACTGGGGCTCCATGCAAGATCTCACCTCGTGGGGTCTCAATGATCCTAAGAAAGGTGAGAAATCAGCCCAGAACTACACGGGAGGAGCTGGTCAATGACCTGAAAAGAGCTGGGACCACCGTTTCCAAGGTTACTGTTGGTAATACACTAAGACGTCATGGTTTGAAATCATGCATGGCACGGAAGGTTCCCCTGCTTAAACCAGCACATGTCAAGGCCCGTCTTAAGTTTGCCAATGACCATTTGGATGATCCAGAGGGGTCATGGGAGAAAGTCATGTGGTCAGATGAGACCAAAATAGAACTTTTTGGTCATAATTCCACTAAACGTGTTTGGAGGAAGAAGAATGATGAGTACCATCCCAAGAACACCATCCCTACTGTGAAGCATGGGGGTGGTAGCATCATGCTTTGGGGGTGTTTTTCTGCACATGGGACAGGGCGACTGCACTGTATTAAGGAGAGGATGACCGGGGCCATGTATTGCGAGATTTTGGGGAACAACCTCCTTCCCTCAGTTAGAGCATTGAAGATGGGTCGAGGCTGGGTCTTCCAACATGACAATGACCCAAAGCACACAGCCAGGATAACCAAGGAGTGGCTCTGTAAGAAGCATATCAAGGTTCTGGCGTGGCCTAGCCAGTCTCCAGACCTAAACCCAATAGAGAATCTTTGGAGGGAGCTCAAACTCCGTGTTTCTCAGCGACAGCCCAGAAACCTGACTGATCTAGAGAAGATCTGTGTGGAGGAGTGGGCCAAAATCCCTCCTGCAGTGTGTGCAAACCTGGTGAAAAACTACAGGAAACGTTTGACCTCTGTAATTGCAAACAAAGGCTACTGTACTAAATATTAACATTGATTTTCTCAGGTGTTCAAATACTTATTTGCAGCTGTATCATACAAATAAATAGTTAAAAAATCATACATTGTGATTTCTGGATTTTTTTTTTTAGATTATGTCTCTCACAGTGGACATGCACCTACGATGACAATTTCAGACCCCTCCATGATTTCTAAGTGGGAGAACTTGCAAAATAGCAGGGTGTTCAAATACTTATTTTCCTCACTGTATTTAGTCCCACCCTCCGCCGGGACACGTTATGAAGAGAACATATATTTAGTCCCACCCTCCGCCGGGACACGTCATGAAGAGAACATATATTTAGTCCCACCCTCCGCCGGGACACGTCATGAAGAGAACAGATATTTAGTCCCACCCTCCGCCGGGACACGTCATGAAGAGAACAGATATTTAGTCCCACCCTCCGCCGGGACACGTCATGAAGAGAACATATATTTAGTCCCACCCTGAAGAGAACAGATATTTAGTCCCACCCTCTGCCGGGACACGTCATGAAGAGAACATATATTTAGTCCCACCCTGAAGAGAACATATATTTAGTCCCACCCTCCGCCGGGACACGTCATGAAGAGAACAGATATTTAGTCCCACCCTCCGCCGGGACACGTCATGAAGAGAACAGATATTTAGTCCCACCCTCCGCCGGGACACGTCATGAAGAGATCAGATATTTAGTCCCACCCTCCGCCGGGACACGTCATGAAGAGAACAGATATTTAGTCCCACCCTCCGCCGGGACACGTCATGAAGAGATCAGATATTTAGTCCCACCCTCCGCCGGGACACGTCATGAAGAGAACAGATATTTAGTCCCACCCTCCGCCGGGACACGTCATGAAGAGATCAGATATTTAGTCCCACCCTCCGCCGGGACACGTCATGAAAAGAACAGATATTTAGTCCCACCCTCTGCCGGGACACGTCATGAAAAGAACAGATATTTAGTCCCACCCTCCGCCGGGACACGTCATGAAAAGAACAGATATTTAGTCCCACCCTCCGCCGGGACACGTCATGAAGAGAACAGATATTTAGTCCCACCCTCCGCCGGGACACGTCATGAAGAGAACAGATATTTAGTCCCACCCTCCGCCGGGACACATCATGAAGAGAACAGATATTGTCGTGAGGGGAAGGGGATGTTAATGTTTTTGATTAATAAAGATCTACTTAAGTCCTGCTTAAGTGGGTCAAAAAGCACTGTAAAGTTCACCTAATTGCATTTAATAAATTTAAACTAGACATTTACATTTAATTGCAATTAAGTGTCTGATAAATTACATTCAGTTCACACTTAAGTATGTTCTTTTAAAGGATATTATTTCTGTAATAAGCACTCATTTTAAAAGTATGCTTAAGTGTGTTTCTTTTTCACAAGGGATAGTCAGTGAGAGAGCAGGTCTTTCACACAAATACCCTTGATTGTGAGTTATCTATGCGTGTACCTTTGGAGAGGTGATCTTGATGTAGACAATAATAGGTGCAAGAGAAGTTTTTCCCAGTTGGGCTGGGTGGTTTATTGTGTCCGCGTCAAGAACCACCAGCTGCAATGTCCGAGCCAGCTCAAAGATCCTCTCAATCTCACTCTGTACCTCCCCTATGAACACACACACACACACACACGAATGAAAGTGTAATGGTAAAATAAAGCAAATCACCTTTTGAAAGTAACTTGGCGCTTCAATGGTTATATCAATTACATTGTTACTCCACCAGGTGGCAATGAATCATTCAAGAGATTTGTTCAAAAATGCAGTCATCCCGTAATGAAACAAGTCAAGTATTTATGAGTGAGTCATTGAATCATTCATTCAAATAATTCAGATTAATTAAACATTTTAAATAGACAGCAGCATTTAACATTTTGTCAGAACCTCTAGTAAATTTGATTATTTATTTTTATTTTATTTTTAGAATTGTGTGAGTCTCTGTTTGAAACCAAAAAACATGATTCTCTCTCTATATATAGATATATATATACACAATATATATATATATATATATTGAGAATCATGTTTTTATTATTATAATTATTTTTGTTGTTGTTGTTGAGCGACTTCCAAGGGAGTTGATTAAGGAACACACACACACACACATATACATATATATATATATATATATATATATATATATATATATATATATATATATAGTTCCTTAATCAACTGCCTTGATAGGTGTCTCAACCAAAAAAAAAAGAAAAAAATCTCTTCAACAATGAATAAGACATTGCTAGAATGCTAGAATTTATTTTCTCAATAGATGTGACTCAATAGATGAGAAAATAACATAAAATGTAACTGCCTAAACGAAATATTCCTCAGGACTGTTCAAAATCATTTCCCGATTTGAGAACATACTGTGACAAATATACCTACTCTATTGTGTGAAAGTGTGTATATGTCTTCTGGATACTGTAGAAAGTAAATTCAATAATAAAAACTGTAAAAGAGATTACAATTCATGTAATCAAGAACTTTTTTTTTGTCAGAATGCCTCTGAAGGAAACTTTAATTCCTAAGTCTCACCATTTCACAAAATATTGAATTTCCTGGTTATTCACACCAAACCATCATACCAAATAAAAACACTTTGACTGACCTAAATTGGAGCGTATATTCGAGCGCTCAATGATGGCGTGTTTACTGGGGTTGTTCAGCACAGAGCGCTTGGCCAGAGAAATATCAGCAGCTACCCTTGTGATTGATATCCTGAGTTAGAGAAAACAAGAAGGGTGAAAGAGACGGTGAGAGCAGCAATTACCAGTGTCCTGAATCTAGATCTACAACTGTGTGCATAGCTTCTGTGTACTTGGCTATGGCATACTAGTATTTCAAATGCATTAAATACAATGTTTTCTGAGGGTTTCTTAGTTTTACAGTAGTTTTTACAAGATTTCCATTTAAACTACAGTGGAATTAGTCATTGCACACATCCGTTTCTCTATATCCAGTCTTCTATTATTTTTCTTGTATATGCCTAGGAGATACTAGAAGAAAACATGAATTAGTATCTTTGCATCCATTGTACATGACGTTACATATACATGTCGCAGATGAAAAATATTAGTATGAAATGCATTTTTTTTTTTTTTTACCGGATTTCAAATCATATGAATTTGGTCAGGACTGAGTTTGTAAAAAAAAAAAAAGATTTCAAAATGAACTGAATGAGAAACCAAAACATTCACCAACAGATTTTTTTTTTTTTAAATGTCATACTGGAAATACAGAGCAGTGATGACTCGTGTCGGGAAAACTGCAGTCGAGGGAAGGTACAAGCATGTGACCCAGCTGTGTTTATGGACCAGCATGGCCAATTAAGGCAATGAGATGTGACTATTTTAAGAAACACTGAACACTCACGTGACATACACATACAAATATATAAACCATCCCTAAGGAGCGTGAAGGACGAAGAGAAACCGCTTAAAGACTTACCTTCCCTCAAAGCGGTGCTTCAGAAAGTCAAACAGCGCTTTCTGCATCATATCTGTAACCTGTTTACACGCAAAAATAGAAAATGTCAAGGTTTTTTTGTTCCTGTTCCTGCCTTAGCCTTAACTAACTGTAAATATGAAGTAATAAGGAAGTAATGGGTAATAAAATGTATTAAAAGCTCTCAAATACTGTGCATGTCTAAAAAGACGAGAGTAATGATGCATGGAGACATTTAAAGAAATAGTTCACCCAAAAAAATTAAAATCCAGTCATTTCCAACTCAAATTTGTGTCACTGAACATAAGAATAATTTTTGTCAGTTGATACTTGTCATTAGTTATTTACACGTTAGATAAGCAAAATGTCCAGGTTTCTCTTTTCAAACTGTATGCTGAAGACATCAGGAGAGCTAGTGCATAGTGCAGTCTGTTCCTCATAGAAACATGAAGTATAGCGCAAAAGTTTTAGGGGCTGCTATACACATGAAATAGTTTTAACATAATTGCAGACATTATTTAGAGAACAAAATAATGCTCTTATGTTTTATCAAGTGTAATCTGGGTAACGAATTCAAACACTGCCGACATAAAGATGCAAAAACTTCTCACAGAATGTAATATTATATTAATAATAATATTAAATATTACACAGATCTGTTCTTTAAGATGAATGTCACTACTTACATTGAAGTTTATTTCTTAAAGGGATGAGAAATCAGATTTGCCTTGATCTTTTGACAGAGGTTTTTAATACGGTTTGAGCCGCCCCTTAAAAACGGATCATTTCAGACGGGCCAGAATGAAAAGAATCACTTTTTTTTTGCACGTTTTTTTTGTTGTTGCAGATATTAGATATAATCTAATCCATACAGTACTGTTAAAAGCTAAAGCTAAAAACTTATTGTAATTAATGGTGACCAGGTTTTGCACCTAAAATATACATTTTTCAGTAACTACAATTTGTTAACATCAGTTAACTACATTAGTTAATATGAACTAATCTTAGTTAATGTCAATTTCAACATGTACTAATACATGATTAAAATCAAAAGTTGTATCTGTTAATATTATTTAATGGACCTGAGCTAACATGAACAAACACTGAACAGTTGTATTTTTTAATAACTAACATTAACAAAAATGAATAAATATGTAACAAATGTATTGCTCAATGTTAATCTTAGTTAATGTTAACTAATGGAACCTTATTGTAAAATGTTACCCCTTTTTCTTCATACATTTTACAAACATACATTTACATACATTTATTTTTAGTGCTTACAGATTTCCCTTAAAACAACCTATGTTTGCAATGTTTTGCCATTTTTACACCTCGACAGTACCTTAACTTTATGGAAAAGAGCAGCTTGGACATTCTGCTAAATACATAAAAGACATGATAAGAGGTTTGAGTGACATAAGTTAATTTCTGGGTGAATTAGCCCTTAAATATCTTCTCAATGAAGTCACAATGCTTTTTGCAGCACCTGACCTCGTAGCCCTTGAGCGAGGGTCCCACTAGCACCACTGGTCTCATAGAGGGCACCACATCATATGGAGGAATGTGCTCTGTCTGTAGAGCACCACAAAAACACAACATTAACCTCACAGAATACAAACACACAACACCCCACTTACAATCACATGTAGGAGGAAGTGAATACATTTGTATTTGATTGCAAATACTAATTATCCATATTCAAGATCAATATCTACATTGCAAGTGTCAAATTTAATGTCAGGAGGCTGAGTATGTCCTGTTCTTACATGGCTGTATAGCTAATTATTTCATTTCATTTAAAGATTAAAAAAAGTAGTTATAACTGTAATGCATTAGTTTTGCCTGTGCTCAAATTAAGCTTGACACCCAAATGAAAACCCAATTTACACACAAACATCAGGTGTTTCAAACATACTGGGGAGATTAGTAATAGGATTCGTTAATATCAAGCTTTTATAACAGCACTGTTATTAGAAAATTATTATATATGCAATTTTGTACAGAATTGCATAAATAATAATTGAATTGTTTAAACATGCACACACAACAAATGCAAATTCAAAGCTGTATAAGAGAGACGTCAGAAGGGAGACCCACACAGGGTTAGGAAGTGGCCATCCGATCATTCCTGTCGTACATTTTCATGTCTTAATATAGATAATATAATATAGATATGGCTCTCCAAGAGTAGGATTCATAGCAGATTATAATAGTTACTTTTCTTATAATTAACTAAACATAAGGTGTTAAAAAAAAGTAAAAAAAAAAAGTTAACATCTTATGCCATTTGGTGGAAAAACACATACAACACAAACATCTCTTGTACACTCTTCAAAATAAAGGTTATTGGCATTTATGATTCCATGAAGAACCTTTAACATCCATGGAACCTTTCCAATGCACAAATGGTTAAAATTAAAATTCACACTTAGAATTTTTGGTTACACTTTATTTTAAGGTGACAGTATTACAGTGTAATTATACATTTAAGTACTGAGTAATAATAATTAACTACATGTAGTCCTACTTTAGGGTTAGGATTAGGATGAGGGTTTGGTTTAGGGTTAATTACATGTAATTAAGCATAATTTATAGTTATTACTACAGTAATTACATGTAACATATGTAACAATGACACTGTAAAATAAAGCGTTACCGAATTTTTAATTAAGAACTGATCACTGAAAGGTTCTATGAAGGAGCAAAAATGATTCTTCTATGGCAGGAGTGTCCAAACTCAGTTTAGCTCCAGCTTGCCTCAACACTCCTGCCTGAAAGTTTCTCGTATGCCTAGTAAGATCTTGATCATCTGGCTCAGGTGTTTAATTGGTGTTGGCGCTAAACTCTGCAGGACAGTGGCCCTCCAGGAGCAGGATTGGACACCCCTGTTCTATGGCATCGCTGCGAAACCCCCTTTTGGAACTTTTATTTTGAAGAGTGTATTAAGGTGCAGCCACATTAGCAAAATTTCACAAGCAAAAAAGTCCATTCTATTCAGTCTATTGTCAGTAGTGATGTGTAAAGCACAGCTCAAACCAAGCAGCTTTTTACTGGTTTTGTTTCAGTGAATTTGTGACCAACTTAAACATGAGCGTAAACTGCGTGGGGAACTTTTTCACAAAACTCCCCAAAATGGTTTTCTATTGAAATAACTGGATTGACTGTGAAATTTCGCCAAACATCAGTAAATGTGTTCGCACCTTTAGAGATGTTTTATGGTGCAAGTTGGTTTCACTGTAAACATTCTATTCTGTTATATATAGTATAAATCCCTCACTGAGCAATGGCTCTTTATTTCTGTTTCCCCTTAGGCATCCTGTATATTTTTTCCATTGTGTAAAAAACAATAAGATATAATGAATAAACTACAGCACAAGTACAGGTACTGGATAACAGGAATGACCAGCAGCAGGCCTCAGGAACACACTGCACGGTTCTCTGGCCTAACTTACCGACTTATGCCTCTGTATAGCTGAGGAAAGGAGGAAGGGAAACAGACAAAAAGAAAAGACCAAGGGAGTGTGAAAGATTGGGGTACAGAGGAACAAAGAAAAGACAGGGAGAGAGAAGAGAAAGAGTAAGCTGGCATGAACAATGAGACAATGACAAAGAGAACAGGCTCCGCGTGAAGCTGCTGCTGCAGTGCAGGAGGTGACGGACACATGAAGAACGAGGGAGCGTCCATCGGCAGGCTTTACCTTCTTAAAGAAAGGCATTCGTTTCTCGCGGGCTAAAGGGGATATTACTGTGTTTGGGCTGGCTTTGGGAGAACGCTGATGGGGAGGAGGGTCACTCTCCTCTGGATCTAACCCTGCAGCATCTATGTCCACAGCTAAACACACATATATAAATGCACACACTTACATATGAGCCTCAGCAAGACACAAGGGGGAATTCATACAGACCATAAGAGAGACACTTAGCTGTTGTAAATGCACAACATTCATTTTAAAACAACACTTCATAAGGCAACAATTTGGTACTTTAAAGAATGAACACAAAAATGAAGCATACTGCATTTCATTAAAATCAGACCCTTGTGAAAAAGTACATATATTATTAAAAAGAGTACTTATTATGGAAATAATATACTTTAAATATAATATATTTAATATACTACCCACTTAAGGAGGACTTAAGTACATCTTTATATGTAATTTCATAATTACATAATTAAATCCATGGTCTTTGAAATATGGTTAAAGTGTACTGTCGAATGCACTGACAAGCATTTATGGTAAACTAAAACATACTTTAATGTAATTTCTATTGAAACTTCTTGTGTAATTAAATATATTTGTATTTACGCATTTGTAAAGATGAAGTTGCAATTTAGTACATTTCAAATATATTAACTTTAAATGTAATTAAATTATTATATGATTATTAAAACGTAATTTCATTTGACATTATTACAGATTGTACTTTTTAAAACTGTACTTAAATGTGTGTTAAGACAGAACCATGAAAATGTCCTTTCTTTAAGTGCACTTAAGTTACCCTTTATTTTATTAATATTATATTATCTGCAAATACAGTTTAAGTACACTACAAGCAATACAGTTAAGCACACTTTGTCAAAACTGTAGAACAACAAGTGTTCAGTTTGCTCTAGTCAAAAAATTCTAGTCATTTCTATAATAATTTCCAATCAATCCTAAAGGATTTTAACTGGAATTGTCCTATAGGATTCAATTTCCAACATTACACAAAATGGTGTTATTAAAGGGATAGTCCACCCAAAAATGAACATTCAGTCATCATTTACTCACCCTCATGTGGTTCCAAACCTGTATGCATTTCTTTCTTCTGAGGAACACAAAAGACGACATTTTGAAGAAGGCTGGGAACCAAACAACACTGACGCCCATTGTACGCACAAAAAAAGAGAGATTTCTCAAAATATCATCATTTATGGTCAGCAGAGGAAAGTTTTGAAGTGACATGAGAGAAAGTAAATTATCACAGAATTTTATTTCTGGATGGAGTATCCCTTCACACAAACAAAACTTCAGGAGGAGCAAGTCCATTCTCCGACCAATCAAAATGCTCGAGTAACGTATATAAATCCTCACACATTTGGCTCCACACACTCATTATGGGTGGTTCACTACTCTCAAATCAAATAGTGTTTTCTCATCATTTAAAGAAATGTCTTCATCCCAGTTTACCAGGATGTACTTCAGAAGCTGACACAGCAACTTACCTTTTTAAATATTTTCTAGTAATCGTGACTGCCACTGCATTTCCAGCGCTTTCTTCCTCCATTCTTTTCTCAAATTTGTACTCTCCACAGTCCACAGTATTGTTAACTTTAACAAACTCTCAGCATTAAGAGTGTTTCCCTTTTGTTGCTTTCAGTTTGTTGCTTTCAATGCTTGCACATTGACCAAAAACCTTTGCTGATCAAGCACAGACCGATTTATGACAATAAATTATAACTAAAATTACTTACATGCTACAATAGAAAATTCCTAAAAGTGAATCCTGTTCACATTCATCTAGAATTTGTTTGACCAGGGCAGAGGATGTGTCGAAAACTAAAATATAATATGATGTGACACATAATATAATGTACTAAGTACATCAAAAATCGAATTTGTTTGATGCACTAAATAATGTTGGAAATATAACACTGAGTTAACCCAATTTTGATAACTTACCTGAGGAGGGAGGGGTTGATTTACGTGAGTTTGAAACTATGTCTCCTAAACTAGATGAAGAGTTTGCCCCTGATTTACTGTGAAGAAAAATAACATACAATCAATTAATAAAAAAGAAAGGTGTACGGTGTTTATATTTCTTCTTTCATGTGTTTAAGAGTGCTCTGCTGAAGAAAAGACACAGCTTAGACCAGCTGAGCAGGTTCAGTGGGCGACAGTTTAAGGGTATACGTTTACACGACAACGATGAACTAAAAACAGAAACGTTTTTCCTTTGCGTTTTTCACGTACAGATGACAACGTTGTCAAAATGATCTCCACTCTCAGGGATCCGCGAAAACGATTAAAACGCTGTATTCTGCTGCCAGGCCAGTAGTTGGCGATATCACTTTGTAAAGAAAAACTAAAGGGGTATAGACTGAATATGTAATATGCATGTGCATGGCGTCATAGTTTTCACAAATTCAAGTTTTTTTAGTTTACATGGAGACAATAACGATATAATTTTCAAAAACGTGCATTTTGAACCCCATTTTTAAAAGTTTGCGTTTTCAGGCCCCCAGTCGTGTAAATGAGCGGCCAAACCGCATGAAAAGTTTACCGGTTTCAGCTGAAATGGTGTCGTGTAAACGGACCGGATAAAGCCATTAGAAACTGATCTGAGCTGTTTATTTTCACCAGGCACTGACCATAGCAAAAATTAAGATTAAAGGCATCATAAGTCTAAGTACATTCTAGAAACCATTGGCTCCAGTGGTCTCTAAATCTAAAGCAAAAGAGTGCTTATTACGGAATTGAACTTAATTTGACATTATTACAAAATGCACTTTTTAAAGTGTACTTAAAGTCATGAAAGTGTACTCTTTAAGTACACTTAAGTGGCATTTTTTTCATTAATACATTATCTGCAAGTACAGTTTTTAAAAAATATATACTTTTAACATTTGAAGTACAATACAAGTTCACATTCAATACAATTAAGCGCATTTCTTTTTCACAAGGAATGCCTTTGATAAATGCAGTCTAAATCTAGTTCTGTATGTCAAAGCTATATTTTCTGTAACATTTTGTTTGGTGAAGAACTTTATGTAGTGCGTTTGTGGAACAGATACCTTGAGTAAAATCTTCCTTGTTTTGCACGTTGGTCCTGGTGGATGCGAGTGTTTTCAAGCTTCACTGGACTTGGGATGAAACCAATGTCACACCCTTCTTTCACCAAGCGACCAATCCACCAGTCGTTATTAAATTTCTGTCATTAAACACACAAAGTATACCAATCTCACAGAACCTTACAAAGTAAAAATGTTTATTTCAGAATTGGCCATAAACAATTGTTTTATATGCGTGTCTGTTTGAGTAAAAGACTCAAAGACTGCTTTGTGTTTATTGTGATATGGACATACGGTATTAATTTGATTTGTTCAGGTTTGTTCAGCCTTAAAAAAGATTTTAACTCAACCATAATAAACAATTCTTAATTGTTTTCTGTATATATGTGAATATGGATATGTGTGTATGTGTATATACATACTTCTTTAACGTGGAGGAAATCTTTAGCCTCAAATGATATTCCCATTCCAGGCACAGGGACATCATCTTCAAGGGAGGCACTGTAGCCAACATTAGTACGTACTGCAAATGCCACAGGTTTAGCCTGTGCAGAAGAAAGAAGAGTGAATACAGTATGAAATATTAACGAGTAAGATTGGAACATTACAACTCTAATGCTATTATACCAAACCTTTGGAACACAAAAAAAGTTCTTTTGAAAAATGCATCAGTGTTTTGACATTGTCCGTACAATGAAAGACAATAGGGTCCAATTACGTTGTTTGGACACCAACATTCTTTAAAACCTTTTGCGCTGCATTCAGAAATGCACACAGATTAGGAACGACATGAAAATAAGTAACAGGAGTAACAGCAACAGAATTTTCATTTAAAATATCACAGATTTATTCAGGTACAAGCTAAATTTTAGTTTTCTCTTCTCCTGTTTGGGTTTAGCAGATTTACAATCTATTACTTTTGTTGCTTTTTTGTCAAATAAGGCAAGACACTACAGGCGAAAACATGCACATAACTGGTTATTTCAGACTAGTGAATAGAAAACATCCAAAATACATTTAAGTGTTTAACCAGGCATCAGATCCTGAAACTGTTAACAAACAGGCCTAGGCTCAATCTCTTCTCAGAGACGGGCCAAGTGGGAAGCCGCTCTTTTGAGCAAAAATGTGGAGATACAAACTGACATAACTTCCTTCAACCAATTGAACATGTCACCAAGAGCCCTCTAAACACTGAGCCACTACATAATGCCATGAAACTGTTTGTTGATGTGTCCAGCTTTCATGAGCAGTGAACACGCTTCACAGGCTGGGTGGTTGTAAATGAGCATGGTGAAACTGTTGACTGTGGTTCAAGTTGCAGAACTTGTCATTTTGACACGAGCCCTGCAGTTTGTTTAAGGAAAAAGGGTCAATGTATACAGTAGATATTTATATAAAGTGATGTATGATTTCAGACCCGTATGGAAACTCAGAGGATTGTTAACTATTGCTGGACTTCCTATCTGTCACCAACAGCAGGTCATTTAACTAATGGATTCATGTGCTCTCCCTTGCAGAAGAACTGTTATCAAAGTAACAGGACACTCAAAGGACGACTCGCCTGAATCCAAGGAAAACCAAGCTGCAGATGCCACTGCCAGGGGGGCAGCAAAACAAACAGAAGGAACTGTCAGTCTAACGTCTCTTTCTCCACAGGAGGAGGACATATATTTTTGCATTATACGCAGTTGATGATGTTGATGAGGTAGAGCAATGAACAACATTAAGTGCACACCAGAGCTCAGATGGAATGTGGAAATTTACTGAGTGACTTGTTTGCCCTTCTTCTGCTTGAACTGAATTAATGTCTCTGTATCATGGTTTGGCACATGCAGGTCCCGAAAAGTAACATGCAATGATAATGATTTCAGAAAATATGGTGGTGGCCAAAGATGAGAAATGCTTCCTCTGATTTATGCAAAAGGTGTATAGTATGTCTTAAAGTGAATTCCCCGTCAAAGCATAAAATCTCTTTGGGGCATGCTGACACACCTACAAATTGACTCAATAGATCAGCTTTAAAGGTCCCGTTCTTCGTGATCCCATGTTTCAAACTTTAGTTAGTGTGTAATGTTGCTGTTAGAGCATAAATAATATCTGTAAAATTATAAAGCTCAAAGTTCAATGCCAAGCGAGATATTTTATTTAACAGAAGTCGCCTACAGCGAACGGCCCGTTTGGACTACATCCCTCTACTACCTTCTTTAATGACGTCACTAGAACCGTTTTTTGACTAACCTCCGCCCACAGGAATGCTCCCTCAACTCTACCGAAATTCGTACTTGCGCACTTCTTATAACTTACTGTGTTTACTCAGCTCTTACGGTGATTTTCTGAAGTAAAACTGACGCTTCATCTTTTGTGTGATGTACAATAAACTTTATTAAACTCATCAGTATATGTTTGATCATCATTCAGACAGCAGACTTGTAGGCTATTAATAAATAATGGATACATACAAGCAGATGACAAATACGTTATAATAACCGTAATTAAACTACTAAACTATACCTGTTCCATCTCTATACAGCACTCTGACTCTGTAGGCATTATTGTCCGACTCGAAATGAACACCATTACTGAGAGTTTCTGATATTATCATCATTCCGTGAGATGAAATTGTCCTGAGAGACTGAGCGCGAGCTCATGAAGCTCCGCCCCCTGGGTCGTCCAGCAGCAGCTTATTTGCATTTAAAGGGCACACACTAAAACAGCGCGTTTTTCTGAGCCCCAAAAAATGACAATTTAAACATGCTGTAAAAAATGATCTGTTGGGTATTTTGAGCTGAAACTTCACATACACACTCTGGGGACATCAGAGACTTATTTTACATCTTGTGAAAAGGGGCATAATACGGGACCTTTAACTTACACTTTAATGATTGTTTATTTGGTTTTTTTCCACTTAGAAACCTGCACAGCAAATCCAATAGCCACAATCTTGCGGAATGAAGTTTTTCCAAGATGGGGGTTAAAAGAATTCTAATTTTGTGTATGGGGGAGGGGGATTTTGCAATGTTTTTTCCCCCAATGTTTTTAAAACACAGGAAAAAAGCAGGAGCATGTACTAGAGGGCAAAATCAATATGGACACAAGACGGTCTGCACTGCACACACAATGAATTATGGGTATGACAGAGGACACAGTGTCCTTTAATGGCAGTGGGGATGGTGTGCTTACATGCACTATATGAGTCTCCATGATCTGTCAAGACAATGCTCCTTTTAGCTTTCCTTTATTTTGAGCTGCCTTTCACCTTTATTTTATAATAAAAATGCAAAATTATGCAATGCAATATTTATAGGAGCTTTAAATTATATATTTTTAAATAGTGTGCAGTTGTCTGTTCATTTTTAAATCCCTGTTTTGCTTTCACAGCCACTGTCCGCCTCTTATGTAACACAATTTTCCATTATACATGCAGTATTGATCAGACACAGTGATTGTAACCTTGTGTGTACATGCCTGTTCAGCTATACGCTTTCATTCATTATCCAGAAAGACATTTGACAACAATTTACTAATTTCAACTGCATCTCCAGAATATCAGAAAACATTCAGATTTTGCAAGATAACAAAGCTAGAGATTTCAACCAAGGCAGCATTTATTTGAATGAAAATACAGTAAAAACAGTAATATTGTGATATACTGTATAATAACAATTTTAAATAACTGTTTTCTATTTGAATATTTGAAATTGTAATCAATTTACAATTGTCAAAGCTGAATTTTCAGCATCATTACTCCAGTCTTCAGTGTCACATGATCCTTCAGAAATCATTCTTAATCTTAATTAAATCACTTTTGGCTGGTACTGTATATCTGATATATATATACTGATGATATATACTGTATATTTTTTTTGGGTGTACTATTCCTTTAAGGTTTGATTTGTGAAACTATGCGCGTGTGTGAGAGAGCAGATGCAGATATTTCAAGAAACATGGTCAGTGAAGAATTTCTTCTGTCTGAATATTTTACTGCCATCTGGCTTTATTTCAATATTAATGTGAGTATTCTGCATAAATAAATTATAAAATCTGATTGATGCCAAGCACTAAAAATAGCTACCTCCCCTAGAGGTAAAAAAAGAGAGTGACAATAACAAGATTAAATAGACAGAAGAATAAAAATAGATTGGAAAGACTACTGTAGTGAGATTTCATGTATTGCCTTAGATGAAGCTTTCAGGCTTCAGGCTAAATCAAGCTTTAGAAGATGGCACTCAATGTGCAGACAAACCCTAAAGTTTTTGAATCAATATGGAAAATTTTATTTAAACTTTCAAATTTTACAATTTAAAAATTGTAAAATAAACCGATTTATGTTTCAGCAACTTCTTGATTCTATAATCTTATTACATTTACATTTATGCATTTGGCAGACGCTTTTATCCAAAGCGACTTACATTGCATTTTCAGGTACACATTTACATTCTTATCAGTTTAGTATTAATGTACTTTTCACAAATAAATAAATAAATAGTTCAAATGAATAATAAGGAAGGGAATCATACACTGGGAATCATATTTTCTCATAGCAAAGACCAGGTAATGCAAATTGTACAGTCCACAGTGACATATGACAAGAATATGACAATTTATCTCGACATCAAGTACTGCGTTCTCAGCGCTGTTAAAATAAAAGTCCTGTAGCTGTTAAAATAAAAGCTGCTTCCAAAACTTCAGCCAAACAGAAATACTTATTGCACAATAAGTTATATAAGTTAGTCATCTGATTTTTTCTTTCGGCCCCTGGTTGATGCCAGTAATTTAAAAATCACTAGCATGAGTAATATGATATTCTGAATACAGCTACAGATAGACTGACGATTAGGCAGAACAACAGACTTAACAAACCCTTGTCAAACTGCCAGTTAATCAGACATTGATTCAGTCATAGTAAGTGAGTAAAACATGCAGCCAGACCTTGGCCTTTTCGAGCTGAGTCTGAGCCTGTCTCTCAGCTTCTCTGCGTAAGGTCTCTTTATCTTCCTCCAGAGACACATCTGAGTCCGATGGCCGACTAGTGTATGAGTCCGCAGAACCCTATGGCAAGAGCAGAGAGATTTATTTTTCATGCATAAAAGAATGTTGGTAACCAAACAATTTCAATGGTTTTGGTTACCATTGAAACAAAACATAAACAAACAGCTTCAGCGGCAGTTTATCAAACTTAATGCATCAAGGGCCATGTGTGTCAGTATAAAGTCCAAAACCATTGACCATTTGGGATGAAACAAAGCCAGTTAAAAGTAAACAAAATCTTACTGAGCACATTTTTATGTGCCATGGATAATTAGAAAGAAAGATATACCCTGCTAAAAAAAGAAATACATTTCTGTCATGACAGATCTCTTGAGTGTTTGGCATGGTCGATATGTTTTCTTGGCGAAAATAGATCTGCTGCTGCAGAGCAAGTACAGGACTTGCTACTGCCAATACGTACACGACACGCTGCTGTGAGCGTGTAAGACGTTATTATGTAAAACGCATGTAAAGCCACTTCTCCGAAGAGCCGTAAGAACTGTGTGTATGCTAGCTATGTGTGCCCTTTATGCCGAGTTCACACTGAACGATTTTAGCCCCGATTTTCTCTCACAAAAAAAAAGGGTCTGTGAAAGTGTTCTGACTGAAAACTACATGGGCGATGACCTACAGCCAATGAGAGCAATACAGGACAGCGCGATGTTCAGGGAGGAGTTATAGACCAGAATATCAGTATTTTAATAGATAAATTTACAATTATATCAAACAGAAACAAAACACAAACAATATCTGCACATTGCAAAATGATTTATTTACCCTCAACTCTCTTTGAGCACACTTGCTCCCCTCGTCTCCCCAACCATTTCCTCCTGCATAATCTGTTTTTCTTTTTCTCCTTTTCTCTGCAAATCAGCGCACAGACAATTTGGATCGCAATCTTCTTGCATGCTATCATTTTTAATAACAATTTCAGTCTCACGTGAGAACTCCAGTCTCACGCACGCTTTTGTAAAATGCAGTAAACTGCGAGACTTTGATATTAAACAGTGTTATTAAAAGCATATTAAGCCGCTAAAGAGATACTGTTCCCTAGGCGGCCTCCTGAGCGCGCGCTCCGAGACGAGGCAAAACGCACGTCAGCAAAGTATACTATGGGGTTTAGACACGCCTAAACGGTCTGATAGCCTATACACAAATGCCGTTTTGGCAAGTATCTTCGTAAACACAGTCGGTTATGTTTCAAGGTAATGTAGACACTGAGAAAGAGCGCATTTGTATCAGTATATTGTATCTGTGCAGCTCTTAAAGTGACAGCAGCCTAATAAATCAGTTGCAGTCATTATTGCTAATCAAACAACAAAAGAAATAGATACAATCACTCACTGCTCTTGAATGAATAAACTCTCGTTTTAATAAGGATTAGTCTATATTTAATGTATACAGCAGTGTTATTTTCCATTTGATTACCTCATTCAATTTCTTTTGTTTGGGATCACTTATCTGAATACCACTGTAGAATATCTTCCTGAAAAACCTAAATAATGATTTATTTTATTTAATTACAAAAACGACAAAAAATACAACAGAACAAATTCAGTTTCTTTGTTCTTATTGTACTGCTGAGCGTTTACATCTCTTCTGTAACTGTTTTGAGGACTTTTTACTTACATTAACCTAGTGTAAGTTTTGATAATTGTGATATTTCACTGACATTTAAAATCACTCATATTATGAAAATGACTCTGATCATATCACAGCCACCAATAATCGTGTTAAATAATCGTGATTTCAATATTGAGCAAAATAATCGTGATTATGATTTCTGCCATAATCGAGCAGCCCTACCACCAGTGTGGTGTTAGATACATGCCTACACTGTAAAAGAAATTGCTGTAAAAAAGGGCCAAATTCTGACAGTAACATGCTGTTTTCCATTAAAACAGCAATATACCGTAGAAAACAGTGCATTCTGGGTGATTTGTCATTCTCGAGAAAGTAGCCTACAGCAATATACTGTGAATTATCACCGCTCAAAGTCGACACTCAGAGGCTGTGTTCCAAATCACACCATATACCTTCATTTACTATTCCCTACATTAGTTCACCAATATAGTCCACTTGACTGAGTGAATAAAAACAAGTGAGTTAATTCAGACACTGATGAACACCTGCTGTTAACAAGCAGAATCACTGAAGGAAAGATGAACAAGAACAGAGAAAAGTTTAAATCAACTTAAGATAAAAGAAGGCATTACATCTCTGAAGATCTCAGCAGAGGAGGATTAAACAACTCCACAAACAACATTACCAGCTTAATTTATTACTAACCAGATTGACCTTATTTCTGTCATGTCTACAGAAGTTCTTATTAAAAAGTGACAGAGGTTTAGATGTAATTTTATTGTTTCATTTGATGTTACCATGATGGTGATCAGTGTTTGCTTTAGTAGCTGTGTCTGTAAAATGCATTTGCTATGGCAAATAAAGCTGAAAGAAAACAGGATCAGATGACAATGGCTGTTTGTTAATGGTCACAATCATCATCTAGTGGCCTGATTAACTGATCTCATTTATAGTCTAATGTATTTATATGGGTGATGTTTTGTATTTTTGAGTATGGTATCACTGTGATTCTACAGAATGAGATCAATCTGTGTTTTGACAACCAGAAAATATGAAGGATTTTGAAAACAGTTTATACTTGAAACGTTGTGAACTTCTGTATCAGCCAGACACACACACTCAAGAATCGGCTTATCTCAACAATTTTTAAATATTTTTCTCACAAAAAATCTTCGCTTTTCTTCAGAAGGCCTTTATTACTTAGTCCCCAGGAGCCGTGTGGAGTTCGTTTATGATGGATGGATTCACTTTTTTGAGCTTCATACTGTTGGTAGCAATTCACTGCCATTATCAAGCTTGGAAGAGCCAGGATATTATTTAATATAACTCCAATTGTATTCGTCTGAAATAAGAAAGTCATACACATCTAGGATGGCTTGAGGGTGAGTAAATTATGGGCTAATTTTCATTTTAAAATGAAAAAAAAATTCTACTCCTTTAAGACACAACAGTGTTTTACTACTTTATCGCAACATTGCTAGCGTGCTGTTGATAAATAATATTTGCTAACATTGCAATCTGAATTTACTATACGCTGCTGCTGAACAAAAGTACTAGAATTGCTGTAAGATCCATTGAAATATGCGAATACGAAACCAAACAAGTCAGTTAAATTGCTAGCAATGCTTTGTCACTGTATCCTCATAGCAACTGCATTGTCCACTTGCTGCTGCTGCTGCATAAACGTAATATTGCACATACGCTAGCTGCTAGCTTAGTAATTCACTCTAAGCATTAAACAGGACGCATGATTTTAAACCTTGTGTATGGTTACTTCATAAGTAATTAAGGCAGACCACGCAATAATGCATGGTTTTGCACAAGAAAGACTTCACTTATCTTAGATGTTGAATTTCAGAGGAATTCTGAAAGCGTGCTGCAACTGCTACAGCAAATGCTGACCAAGTATTTGAAGGTTGAGCAGCGAGCTCATTGGCTACTGATACAGCAGGAACCAATCAGCTGTGCCCTATAGAGAATGATGTGATTGCAAGCAGATTGCGTTAAGGAATATCTGCCTGAACCACCTAGAGTTTCATGACAGAACTTGTATTTAAAAAAATACAAATAAAATAGTTTTTACAACGGAAATACTTTTAAAGAAGTTTTTAATTGCGAACTGAATGCTTCAGACACATCACAGAATGTTAATTGTAATCAAATGAAAATGTATTAGTTAATATATATTTTAAATGCAGTTAGATGAACTTAAAGGCACAGGTCGAGGCCGAGAGCCGTGGGAACTGAATGTGGCCGGTGGAGCGAATGGTAATGAGAGACCCATGAAGGTCATGCATAAAACTTCTTAACACTATTTTATTTATTTCTAATGAAATACCTGCAAGTGCAATTAAAATTGTGGGGTAGCGCAGTGCTGTTTTACTTGGTCAAAACAATCACACTAAAAATACATTTGAGTGTGTTGAAAGTTATGTTATAACGTTACACAATGTAGTAATATATCAAATATATTATGGTGGAGAAAATGCTGTATTACTGTTACTACAAATAAATCTCTTTCTGATTATGCTATGCTAGACACTTGACAAAATAGTGTTGTCTCTGAGGCATGGTACAAACATGTTACTCAAGGTAAATCAAGATAAACAAGAGATATAAACAAGACGACTAACCGCGTTGAGCTATATAACAATGATTAGTTTTCTGTCAATGAAGGTATCCAAACAGTTGCTCATCTGTCTAATAAAACACATATATTAAAGCGGAAGTAAAACCGGAAAGTAAAAACGGAAATCGAAGGTAACGTGGATATGATGTCATTGACAAGCAACGCAATGACATGGGCCGTTACACTGGTTAAAATTGCGTATTTCTCTGGATTTAAACATTTTTGGAAAAAATTGGGATAATGTAAGTACACAAGTCAACAAAATGTATAACACTGTTCTAGTGGTTTTTGGATATTTTAATCCAAAAATCTTACATATTGTGCCTTTAAGAGTGCTTTTTGACATGCTTAAGTAGGACTTAAGTACATCTTTATATTTTTTTTATTGTTTTAGTAGTTTTAGTCACATCAAAATAAGTCTACTTCTTTAAAGCATGACAAAAGATTTTTAAAACATAATTTTTAAAAATGTACTTTAAATAAAACTTTTAGGCCTGGTTTCACAGACATGGCTTTAGGTTTAGGTCTTAGTTAAATTAGGACATTTAAGTAGCTTTTATAAACGTGCTTTTGCATTACTGATGTACAGTAATGAAAGTGTATTCTTTAAGTACACTTAAGTTGCTTTTTATATAAATAATATTATATTATCTGCAAGTTGAACACTACACGTGCACAATCAATACAATTAAGCACACTTTTTCATAAGGCTAGTAATAATAACAAAACATATTAGAATGTGTGCATCTCTGTATGTATTTCTACCCCCTTACGTGCAATCGGCTTTAGAGAGAGATTCAAGGAACTGTTTAGAGCTTAAACCTTAACACTGAATAGACTATGTTAACATGGAATCATGGTAACCTAATGTCAAGCAAGGTCAGAAGTGAAATGTGGGTGTTATCATTCAAGAACATGCAGACAATAAATCACTATCATACTAGCATATCCTTTCGCTGTTAATTTTCAAACGCACAACTCACTCAAAAACACAAATAGTGTTGATTAAAAGCTTCTTACGCCAATGTTGTTCTTGACTCGGTTTCCTGTTGCTCGTTTCAGCAGTCGTATCCAGGAGGCCTTCATCAGCCAATCCAGTTAGAGCATCTGCTCTCCTCACCATACCAACCACAAACTTCAATAAACTCTAAAAACAACTATACACTGCCCATCATCTACCAAATTATATGCAAACATTATACTTAAACCTGAGAGCTGCTACTGTCAAAAATGAAATTATCGTTAAGTTAAGAGAAAAACAGCTAAATCTATATCAGAGTAGAAGGTCCTTGTTTGATAAAGTGCATGAAGGACCACAACAAATGAACTACTGCTGTTTTTGTAGCTTTGACTAAAACTACAATTCAACCCAGATAAAGTCAAGTGCTACCTAATATCTTGGCAGTTGCCCGGGCTAATGTTATCAAAGCTAGATGTGCTGCCGCTGTGGGAACGAAGAGTTCTGCTGTGTTGTTGACGATGGCACGCAATTCCATGTGCTTGCTCTCGATCCCTGCGCATAGTGTAGGCTATGATGAGAGCTGCAATGGCCTATGCATTTCCTCCTAAAATGAATGAGACTTGGTCCATCCCGCTGCAGCAACACCACCGAGCCAGGCTGTCATGCTCCTCTATGAAGAGCCCTTCCCCGCTCCCCAGAGCCCAGCACTCCGACGCTAAAGATGCAAGCACGTTTGCTGCAGTGATTTGCACCTCTAACAGCCAGATTTTCTTTCACACGTTGTCATTCCCGCCTTCTGAATATTCCTCAGTTAAACCATCAGGCATCCAGATTTCTGTAGATTTAGTCTTCCTGTGTCTCTGATACGTCCTCTGTTTTGCCTCCACTCAGCCCTCTTTCTCATCTCCCACCCTCCCCATCCTCCTCACTCTCTGCCTCTGTGTTGGTCTTCAGTCTCTCCATCTGTGAGTCGTCTTCTGTGATTAATCCCGCTGCACGTTTACTTGTGTGTGTGTGCGGGAGCATGTGTGCGGTTCTGCAAAATGTGCATCTGCCCTTGTGAAAAAAGAAGTGTGCTTAACTGTATTGAATGTGCACTTCAAATCTTAAAATATTTACATTTAAAAAACTGTACTTGCAGATAATGTAAATTAAACTAGCCTAATTGTAGCCTACTTAAAGAGAGAACACTTTTGACTGTTTCTTAACACACTTAAAAATGTAATGTCAAATTAAAAGTTTTACTTGTACATTTTAAATAATTATCTATGTTTTAATATTCTTGTTGTGTTTTAAAGAAGTACACTTATTTTGATGTGTTGTCTAACATTCTAAAGCACATGTAAAGTTCTTGATTATAATTTTAACTGTAGTGTGTTATTTTTTAGTTCTCGGGGAACTGGTTAGTTCCTACCTGTGCGAAAGCCACTTAAGTGTCCAAAAAACACTGCATTCATTTCACACTTAAGTGTTAAGTTCTTCTTAAATATATAAAAATATATTATAAGTACACTTTTTAAAAGGGTTTGAATGGTTTCCCAAGAACCCTTAAAAACTGTAAACAGCACATAAATTGTCTCTCATTTTATACTAATACACAAAGGTCTTATAAGCATTTAGTCTGAGATATAACAGGTTATTTATTGCATTAAGTGGAAGAGATATAAACTTGCACAACTGACACTTGCTAATATTGTTATTATTAAATAAACCTATTAAATTTACAACTGATTGTCAGTATATATTTAGGCTATATCAGTCTACAAAATGAAATTTGAGAACTGTCTTGCACTGTCTCTACTTTGTCTTACCTTGTAAAAGTCAAGGACTGATTTACACAAAGTCAAATTTTCCAGCACCAAATATATATATATATTAGGGCTGGGAATCGATTAAAAAAAAATTAACTAATTAATCGCACAATTTGCTGTGATTAATCGCAATTAATCGCATTGCCCCCAAACTTGTAATCATCAATATTTAAACGTAGAATCACTAATTAAATTAAACAACACACAAAAAAAGGAGAAATAAAGAAAAATGTTCACACAAATTAAAATATTAAACATCAATATATCAATATATTATTCTTCATTCAGTTCTTCTATGCAACTTACTCAGATTTAACAGATTTATTTTTTGACTAATTATCAAAATAAAGTATAGACATACAAAGCTATTATTACCAGAGCATGTGATCAGAGCAGGTAATTTTACCATTGTTGCCCAGGCTATACCAGCTCAGCAAACAGAAGTCTACTACTGAGAAATTTCACGTTATTTGAGCGGACTTTGCTTTTCCAGTGCGTGATCGGTACATGATTGGAGCGTTTGGGCTGTTAACGACAGAGCAGAACGGCAGCGCAAACACGGAGCGGAACATTGAGCAGAGTGCGCAGCGTGCCGACACACACACACACACACGGAACGGAGAGCGCGGCGCACACACGGAGCGGAAAAGACAGGCTCCTGAAGTTACTAAACAAGCTGCGCGAGAATGAAACCTGATCGCCGAACGGAGGACTCAACAGGTTTTTCACTCTGGAGACATGAGCGCAACTGTAACCGGCTCTACACGAAAAAAGTAACCGGCTCTACACATAGGCTATAGAACCTAGCGAATATGTTGGGTGTCCCCAGCCCACAGCTCTACAAATATCTGTTAGCAAGGTACCACGTGCCAGGGCCCAGGAGGATGCAACACTTCTTGTTGAGTGAGCTTGCAGCCTAAGTAGGCAAGGCACGTTTGGGTGCTTTGTAAGCCAAGGCGATGGCATCCAGTATCCAGTGGGCCATCCTCTGCTTGGAGACAGCCTTTACCTTCTGCTGGCCTCCGTAACAGACAAAGAGCTGGTCTGAGGTCCTGAAGCTTTGAGTTCTGTTTACGTACTGTCGCAGAGTACGGACGGGACAGAGCAAAGCCAGGGCTGTGTCTGCCTTCTCCGAGGGAAGCACTTGCAGGTTCACCACCTGGTCCCTGAAGGGAGTGATAGGAACCTTGGGCACATAGCCAGGCCGGGGTATCAGTACCACGTGGGGGTCGGCCGGCCCGACACAGAATTTTTAAGTCTGCTGACTGCAAAGGCTCGAAGGGAGTGTTCTGAAGCACCAGAATAAGGTCCTAAGAGGGTATGGAGGGAGGTCGAGGAGGATTTAACCGTATTGCCCCCCTAATGAACCTGACGACCAGGTCATGCTTCCTAACCGACTTACCTCTTATGGGGTTGTGATATGCGGAAATAGCAACAGCATAAACTTTGAGGGTGGAGGGAGACAGCCTTCACTCCAACCCGTGCTGCAGGAAGGAAAGTACGACACTAATTGAACATCTTCGGGGGTCCTCTCTGTGAGAGGAACACCACTCGACGAACAGGCTCCACTTCAAGGTGTAAGCGTGTCTCGTAGACCGTGATCGTGCAGAAGTGATGGTGTTAAGTACCTCTGGGGGTAAGCCACCTAGAACCTCCGCTTCCCGTTCAGGGACCAGACATGGAGTTTCCAGAGATCTGTGCGCAGGTGGCACAGGGTGCCCCGTCTCTGAGAAAGAAGGTCCTTCCTCAGAGGAATGCGCCAGCAAGGGGCTGTCGCAAGGAGCATCAGTAGGTTACAACTATTAAGACCTGCTCCTCGTCCTGCCTGACTTTGCACAGAGTCTGTGCAAGTAGGCTCACGGGGGAAGCTCCTGAGTCTGCTACTGACTGCAAAGAACTGCTGGGCCAGTCCTCGACAGTGTCGCTGAAAAGGCCACCTTGTAGGATGGGAGCATCGAGAAAGTGTACTTTGACGACCTCTCAGACCTCTGCAAGGCCAGCCAGGGGGCGCTTCTGGACCACCAAGGTGGACATTGTCTGGTCGAGGACCTGCACCGTGACTTGATCACGGTCAGTCAACATGCGCAGCTCAACCCCAACTCAGAACTACCCTTGTGCAATAAGAGTGCCTTGGCCTCGCATGCAGGGCGGAGGTGGCCTGCCAGAAGCATAGCCACCCCACCGTCAAGGGTAGTGAGAGAGGTGAAAACTTTTATGTAGAATTTGGCACTTGTGGTGTTCCATATTTGGCATATTTAGAAGGACCAGCAATCCCATCCAGAGGCTGCACAACCCTCGTGACAACCCGCGCTGCAGCCCGGCAGCTCGACGGCACACAACACACTGAGGAGCGAGAGGCCCCATGATCTCCATGGTCTCCCAGAGAGTCGAGCAGACCAACAACAGAGGGGACTCAAGCTTTCCGGAGAAAGAAGTACATTTACTTTGTTACATTTACTTGAGTATTTCTGGGGTAAATTTGTTCTTTTAAGAGTAGATTTAAATGTGGGTACTTTTACTTTAACTCGAGTACATTTCTTCTAAAAAAATGGTACTTTTACTTTGTTATGCTGGGCAACGTTCCTCTAGTTACTTTAATACAATGCATGATAAACGCATAGTTTATTCCAAGCGCGCCATCTCTTTTTTTTTCTGGGGCATGAGCGATGCCCTATTCACAAATGAGAAATGAATCACTCTTTTGAGTCAATTCTGTTCAAAGGCTTGATCAAACAAGTTGGCAAAACTGTCTAAATTTGTTCGCGAATCTGAGTTTGAATGATTTGTTCAGTTTCCTGCATGCACTACTAAATCGTCTGAAGTGGTTTCTCACTTGGGAGTCGTAACAGGAAATTAAGAGCACTGGATGAAGTGGCCGTGGACCTACAGTCAATTAAAAGCAAATCTGCATCCTATTGTTTGCAAGCGATGATGAAGATCTTTATTAGTTAAACATTTATGTATGCTGTCTGTGAATGATTCCACAGGTAGAGCTACATTCGATTTCAATTCATTCAACAGATTACGCCACGATACCAGTACTACAAAGTATGACATTACCAATTTTTTTAAAATTTATATTATGCATTAAATAGCTACCATTGTTTACAGAGTGTGAAATGAACACCCGCCAACCCGCAGTCATTTTTGGGTATTGTGCAGTGGAGGCAAACTGTTCGTCTAGAAAACGAATGCCTTTGCTTAGACACAATAAACCAGTTTATACGCGCCTGCAGAAATATACATTTGATTGCATTTTGAAGAACAGACGGAAGAAGATCCGTCAATGTGCATTTGATCGTAAATTTGTGTTCAGATGTTCAGTAGCGGTATAAATACACAGAAGTTCATAACTGAAAAGTTCAGGGAGTGGTGCTAAGGTTAATGTGTATAGAGACCGTGTTTGAAAATAACGTACCATCTACACTAAACCCTACACTAACCTAACTAATAGTGTTATCAAAATCAAATATTTGCTAAAGCAACTATACCATTGCTTCCACAAATCTTTGAGTTCTTTTGTGGAGTATCATGACATTCTACATGGGACTTGTACCCGAGTGCTTTGCAAGGACACCCGGAATGCTGTACCAGATGAGCTACCGAGCAAGTTTACTATATCTGAAAAGCTGTACATATGGAGTTGATGATGTGATGCAACCATCAAAATGTATTAGTTTACAAATCATGCAAGTGTTTTGAGGTCATAACATAATATTGCACAAGGAAATGTGTGAAAATAAGTTGTTATTAATCGAATTTCTGCCCTGGTAATCATAATTTGTGTGAAAAGGAATACAAATGGGTGTTTACAGGTAGAGGCACGTTTTTCCAATGAGCCTATGTTCATATTATTTTATCCCTTATAATTGTCTCACTCACTCACACACACAATCACATAGACTCAGCTGTGCTCCTCAGGCAATTTAGAGAGCGTGAAACACACACACACAAAGACACACAAATTCACTTGGATGTATTCGACCATGTTGCACTCTGTCATTTTAAATTAGAACACCACACATCAATGTGGATAATTACACATATTGACTAAATCCCAAAGATTTACATACACACACACATTGGGACAGTCACTATGTAATCTTGCATTTATGATTTAAGAAATTAGCTTGCATTTTAAAGTGTAAAGTTATCTTTAGACTTTATCTAAATCTCTTTTTCTCACTTGTCTTTCCTTTTTCTCACACTTTAAATATTAAGCTGTTTAATTTGTTGTGTAGTTATTTGTCCTCGAGATGACTAGCAAAAAATATTTACCAAGAATTATCTCGGTCCAGCCACCTACAAAATCACATGCTGATGCTACAAATGCACAAATTTATATTATAAGTGGAGCACCCATTAACTGCATTAAATGGTATTTTCCACACCTTTTCACTAAACAAAGATAAAAAAAAATCTATATTCAGAAAACAATAAAAAATTAACAGTTGTATTTACTATTCTTGTTTTCGGCCTATATGCCGAACCCAGTAGGAAACGTGTATGAATGTTATAAACTAGTCTTAAAAGAAAAAGTACAAAAAGTGATCCAGACATTACAGATGAATTTCTAGTTATTATTCATTAAGTTTTATCATGCCAAGCAGATGCAGACAGTTCTTTAGAAAACTAAAGTTCAGTATGTCTATGTACCATGGCCTACGAAAGCTCTATTTATTCTATACTTGATGTTGAAACCCATCGCATACGTAGTTAAGACAATCACAGGCTTGTAATGACACCTTTACAGTCTCTAACACATTCACACATCAATGCAAGGTTGTGAAAAAGTCTTCTGGAAACTTTCAGGAAATGTGTTATTACCACCCACAAAATCCTAGCCTAGAAAATTCCCGAAAGGAGCCGTGCATTGTTTAAAAGAGAAGAAAAATGGAAGTTGAAAGTCACAAAGACTGACAAAAACTAGTGTGTAAGCAGCTTAAAACTCATATTTGGGACTCACCAAATCAGACTCCTCGCTGGTTGAGAGGTACATGTCTATGAACATCTGTCTGTGTGTGTGTGCGCAAAATGTGTGTGTCAGAGAGCACTACTCCACCCAGTTGCTCTACAAACAGTCCTAGTAAGAGAAGGGGGGAGAAGGAAGAGCGGTTTCCTCTCGCTCTTGTGGGCTGAGTTTGAAGGGGCTCAAATATGTGCTTGTAAAATGAATGGTCTGTTAGTCTACACTCTCTCTCCTCCCAAAAGCACGTCAAGTTGCTCTGCTAAACCCAGAATTCTCTCTCTTTCCCACGCTAAGAAAAAAACCCACTGTGACAGTCCATCCCACAAACAACCCATGCTCTCTCAGACATGCACATAACCACATGTGGAGTCACACGTAGTAAAAATTATTCAATGCAAATAAGGGTGACTAAATAAACATATTAAAGTGACAGCCCTATACTTCATTGATATAGATTTGGGATGTATCTGAATACAATTAATGTATTAAGTATTCTGAATCCAGCCCTATTCAGCCCTTTTTTGAATACATATGTTGTTTTGACTATATACAGATGTGAAAGAAAATCAAGTTAGAAACGCTTCTTTTGTCCTCTTGCTCTCCCTTCCCTAGCGTTGCCAAACTCCTCCCCCTAAAAATTGCCCTCAAAAGTGGTTTTGTGAAAAGTTTTATTCATAAAAGAACCATTTTTTCCCCTCAGTGTAAAGAATAATAATGTAAAGAACCCTTTTCCACTGTTGTGGAATGGAAAGATTCAATTGATAGAACCATCAATGCCAAAAAACAAGCAAAAGAAAAAAAAAAACAAAGAAAAAAAATAAATAAACAACAACCTGTTTTCAGGAGTGTGTTTGACTAAAAGTGTAATTTTGAACTAAATTTTTTAACTTTGTACTGTACATGGCCTGACTGAGCGCAAACGTTAGGTCAAGGCAGGGCATCCCTTACAAAAAAGTATTCTTCAAATTAATTTTAAGGAACTTTACATAAAGTTAAACTAAGTGCACTGTAAAACAATTTGTTGAAGTTGTAAATAAAATAGATTATTGGGGTAATTTTTACAAGAAAATACTCTAAATACTTCAAAATGTCATGTTTAATGTAATGTTACTTGGAATTTCTTTATAATTATTTTTATAATATACTTTTAAGTGTATTTCAATATTTCTTGGAACTAAACTAGCCCACTGTAAATGTATAATAATTTATACTTTATGACTGTACTTTAAGTGTAACAGATATAGTTTATGTCAATATTTATTTTGTATTGCAAGTATGCTGTAACTATATATACAAGTACTTTTTATAAACTAAAATTAGACCAATTTAGTTCCAAGAAGTATTGAAGTATTGACACTTACAAGTATACTAGTACTACATTGACTTAGAGTATACTTGGAAAATATACTTGAACTTAAGTTTACTTAAATAAATGAACCTGAAGTATAATTGTTTTGTAATGGTTATCATTAAAAACTTTTTCAAAACTGTTCCAAACACACAATGCTTATTTCATATGCAAATATAAAATCAAAGAGCCAAAATACAATAAATATATATATATATAAAAAATGGACAATTATTTTTAATCACCGTTATCTGTTTTGATGTAAAATCCTACAAACATTATAAGTGTTACGTCTGATCTTTTGATTGTTTGAGTTTTGTTTGATTTGGACTTCCTGTTCAGTTTCCTGTGTTAGTTAATGGGTGCGTCTCAATCAGCTCCCTAGTTTAGTAGTCTGGGCACTGATCAGGTAGTCGGCTATTTTTAATTTTTTATCTCAATCGCAAAATCCTTCCAGTGCACTGAAACATTCGTTCTCTAAAAAGTCCCACAATGCACCGTTAAAACCAGGGAGCATCAATGCTATGTTCCCTTAACGGAAGTTCAAAAGGGTGAAACATACATCACATGAGCCAACTCACTACACATAATGACACGCGATAGATGTTTTTTCAAATACAAACCATTATTCAATTATTTGTCAGCATAAACATCGCTAGACAGGAAATGAACATAACCGTTCAAGAGGGAATTTTGGTGGAATTGGACTGCCTGGAGAGGCTGATCAACTTGAGTGACATTGAGCCAGTTCCCCTCCTTGTTTCGTTCCTTGAGCAACCTCCTTCCCTGCCAGTCCCATCCTGCTATTTAAATATTTCAGTTCCATCTGAAGTCTTTCCCACTCTGCTGGTTCCATCAAGCTTCAAGCCTGTTTTGTTACCCAACACCAAGCTTGTTTCGTCGTCCAGTGATGATTCTCCAACCCTGTCTCCCACTTCCAACATCTCTGCCTGTCCCATATTGGCCAAGGAGGCAGTCTCATAACAGTCTTCCTATGCTAGCCAGTTCTTCGGCCCAGTCTCCGCTGGCTCCCTTCGGCTCCTCCTTCGTTGGCTCCTCCTAGCAGCTCGGATCGGCCTTGGACTTCCAGTTCACCAGCTCCGCCCTGGTGTGTCGACCCCCTGGCTCCACCTCGAACCACCATGCTCGCCATCTACCTCTGCCCGTCGACCAGTCGGCATCATCCTGGTTCCTCGCTCACTCGGCTCCACCTGCGACCATCGTCCTTATGACTCCCTCCGGCTCCATCTTGGTCAGCTGTGGCTCTGCCTACACCACAGACTTCCGGTCTTTGGAGGAGCCTGACGGAGATGAAAGGCCTCGTCTCTCCACCTTTTCAGCTCCGTCGTGCTCCTCCTTCCCCCTGGCTCTGCCTCAGTACTCAGTAGCACCGGCTCCGCCTCAGTCCACCACGGGCAGTCATCATTATGGCTCTGCCTTGGCTTCCAGGTCCTTTAGTGTTGCCCGGTTTCTTCGGCTGTGCCTGGGTCTCCACCTCCACCAGCTCCGCCTCTGTCAGTTGACTCCCTGGTTCCATCTTTCTGGTAGCATGGTTTAGGGTCACTTCCTGGCTCCTCCTGCCGTCGTCTCCTCCCTGGATCCTCCCTCGTCCTGGGTTGTCTCCTCTGCCTAAGCCCTCTACTGCCTTCCTCTGTTGGACATTTTTGTTAAGGCGTGCTTTTTTGAAGGGGGGCTAATGTTACGTTTGATCTGAGTGTGTTTTGTTTGAGTTGGACTCGAGTTGTTAGTTTTGCACTGTGTTCTGATTTAACCCAAATTAAAACTATTCAGATTGTTATTCAGCTAATACAGTTATGCTTTGTTTCATAGTTTACAATCTGATACAATCTTGACATTACACCAACATTCTTTTATAATCACATTTCTTGTATGCTGTCTATGACATGAAAGTCTTATTAAAGAAGACTAATGCTGTACTCTTAAGACAAAGAGTTTTATATGGTTACTTAGATGCACACCAACATATGCACACACTCAGTTTCTCCCTTTCTCACCCTAGCCCCAACGCTAAGTGCATAAAAATATAAATATATATGGCCATTACAAATGAAACAGAGACCATTTCCTTACCTTGACCTTCTTAGACATGTTCACTGTCTAACAGTGGGGAAAAAAGGATGGTTACTACTGCAACTGTCCCTCTGATCAATAATTCAGGCTTGAATTCACAATGACTACATGTAGTTTCCAATTACAGTTATCAGGTTAGTGAAAGACACTATGTTAACAAACAGCAATCACAAAAAGCTGTTAGTAAATTCTTGTAAATATCGGGACGTAAAGTAAATTGTCAAAGGGAATCTATAATGCTAATTACCCTAACCCTTCTAGAAAAGGTTTCATGCTTTAATGTTCAAAAAACACATTTTTGAAATATTTTATATTATTGCACCACCTCTCTTCCCAACTGTCAGTAACGATCTGTCTGGTTCCTGTCTATGTGCTCTGTGCTCTGATTGGTCGGCTGGATCAGTGTGTTCTGATTGGTGAGCGTGTTTGGGAAATGTCACTCCCCTAACCATAACCGCGAGTTTCAACACAGTGCTAACGCAACTCAACCACTTTTTACTCTTTTTTTAAATAAGACTGCTGTGAATTAAAATGTTGCAAATATGAAATGGTTTGCAAAATCAAACTGGATTACAAAACCTTAAATGCTACTAGTGTGGCTTATGTGTTTTTTAGATTGTAACAAGACTCTTCCACAAATCTGCAGTCAAGGGACTTATGGGGTCTGCAGTAGGATTTATATTAACTACAGCAATGTTGATATTAATCAAAATTTGATATATGTTGCCAAATGTCCTTAAACTTGCCATTATGCAAAATAAATGCACTTAATTGTATTGAACACTTGTAGTGTACTTTAAGAAAACTGTACTTGCAGATAATATATCATATTAATGTAATGAAAGGCCACTAAAATGTACTTAAAGAGAGAACACTTTCATGTTTCTTAACACTTAATTACACTTTTAAAAAGATCACTTTGTAATAGTCTGTATTACTGTCTTACTTTTACTTTGTAAAGTTTATTTTAAAGTACATTATATTTGAATAATCTGTTGTTGTGCTTCAAAAGTACACTTATTTTGATGTGCTGACAATCATACTAAAACATGTAAAGTACTTGATTGTAATTTTAACCTGTGTTATTCGATATTACATTTAAAGTTTGAAATATATTTCTAATGTACTAAATTGCAAATGTGTAATTGCAAATATATTTAAATACATGACATACATACTTTTCAATAGGAATTTCATTAAAGTGTATTTTCAATTTACCATAAATGGCTGTCAGTACATTCAGAAGTACACTTTAACTATATTTCAAACACAACAGAAGTAATTATAAAATTTAATTAATTTTAATTTTAATTAAGTGGATCAAAAAACCCTCTTAAGTGCAGCTAATTGCATTTAATATAAATTTAAACAATACATTTTCACTTAATTGCAATTAACATGCAATTAAGTGTCCGGCCTTGCAATCAATAATTATAAAAATTCCATTACATTCTGAGCTCATGGTTCTCAATATATGAAAAATGAAACTTAAGATTGTATAATCAGGACCACAAATGGGGTCAGTGGTTTTGGATCCAAATAATGCAGATAGTGCTCAGGTATAGTGTTCAGATGATGAAGTAATCATGGATGTGGAATAGACATACAAGTTCCACTAAGACTCTTCCATTACATAATAGGATACCAGCCACCACTGATATGGGGACCCCAGTTATCAGCCAGCTTAAATAATATGGCTGTCAATCAGGGCTTAAGTGGCCTAAGTCCCAGGTTTGTTGGTCCCTTCAAAATCCTAAAACAAATCAATCCAGTTCCTAATGATATTTTGTGACATGATATTGTGGCATGTAGCTCCCTCTCCAGCCCACCAGAGGGAGCTCTCGCCTCAATATTAGACCAAAGCCTCAGTTTGTTTTCCAACTCTTGGTTGTTATACTTCCTTGTTTGAAGTGAATGTATGTTGCTCTCCTGCTTTCCATACTCAGGTGTGCAGGAACACAATGAGGATGGAGCACAACTTTTTAAAATAATAATTCCCAGTAATTTACAGAGTGTAGAAAGAGAGCTATAGCTTACTGTATATCTAAATATGCTAGTACATTTCTTAAAAAGTAGGCAGGTATTGGACCTGAAAAATGGATAATAGTAATATTTCAAATGAAATATTTCACCATTGTTTTAATCTCACTAACTACTGGGTAACAAATGTATAAAAGAAATAGCAGAACAGGAAAGGTAGCTACATTTTTAAATGTCTATTTGCATAGTGGTATGTCTATCTTGTCTAACTAGTTTTGGAGTAAAGAAATAACCTTTTCAGTTTGTTCAACACGGTGATACACAAGTATGCTCGTTAAACTGGAATAAACCTAACTGAAGAGAACATTCTAAGTGTGACTTTAAACATAACAAATCTGTTACAACAAAATCTTATTGGAAACACAACATTCTGAATCTGTTAATTCTGAATAACAAATTTTAGTCCCCATAACAAATAACAAAAAGTCCCCATGTTTGACCTAAAACACAGATTATTCATGTGCATTATCAGTGATCAAACTGAACGTTGGACCCTCAACACCAAACTTGATATTGCAAGTCATTGCTGTTTATTTTATGTTACTCATACTAAATTTTATAATGTGAAATTTTTCTATATTTATTTGATAGTTTGAAATAACCTTTGACTAAATGGAAGTTGGATTTTTTTATTAGGCTACAGTGCAGAATTGTTTTTTTGTTTTGTTTTTTTTACACTAAATGACTCCAAATGGGTATCAGAAAAAATAAACATGCTTGCTTTTGGACTGTCTTCCGATTGTTTTGAACTCTGTTTTATGCATGTCATCTTCTTTTCTGCTGACTGCTTTTGAACTGTTTTTTTTTTATTATTTACGTTTTTGCAGACAATGCAGTCATGTCCCGGATGGAAACCAAACCATAAATAATGTAAACATGCCCTTGTGTGTCCTTACTGTGTCTGTTTATCTTAGAAGTAAAAAAAGTTTTCCATTGAACCATACATTTCTATATATGTACACTACCATTCAAAAGTAAGTAAATCAAATAAAATTGATCAAAAGTGTCAGCTGTTCTTTTTAACTTTCTATTCATCAAAGAATCCTGAAAAAATGTATCTGTTTCCACAAAAATATTAAGCAGCACAACTTTTTAAACATATATATAATAAGAAATGTTTCTTGAGCAGCAAATCAGAATGATTTCTGAAGGATCATGTGACACTGAAGACTGGAGTAAAGATGCTGAAAATTCAGCTTTGCGTCACAGGAATACATTACATTTTAAAATATATTCAAATAGAAAACAGTTGTTAAATTGTATTAATATTTCACAATATTACTGTTTTACTGTTTTTTTATCAAATAAATGCAGCTTTGGTGAACTGGAGAACTTTAAAAACATTAAAAATCTTACTAACCCCAAACTTTTGAACAATCTCCTTTACCACCACCAATGTGCAGCATCCACCTGGATGATGCGACGGCAGCCATATTGCACCAGAACGCCCAGCACACACTAGTTTAATGTAGGAACTATCGGTAGAAAGAAAGTAGTTCCTGATTTTACTATTGATATTATTGTTGGGCTTGTATTAATGTCTTGTTTATTTATTCTGTAAGGTGTCCTTGGGTGTCTTGAAAGGCGCCAACAAATAAAATGTATTATTATTATTATTATTATTAGCTCCTACATGAAACTGCTCACAACAAATCTGTGGATGACTTGACACTTTAAAATACATTAAACATGAGGAAGACATCAACATTACCTTGGACAATCAAGCGAGAGGTGCTTGGTAGCGTCACAATCCCTTCAACGTCAGTGGCACAATCCTGCAAAAATAATATATCAATAGAATAAGAGTAGAATAAGACTCAACTGTTAACAATCTGTACTATGGTAGCACAGAGTCAAAATTTGCACACAAATCATCCCTTGCCCCCATCGTGTTTCAAGGGGTCACAGACTGGATTATTTTATGTTTCCTGGGGTGCCCTTATAATGTTAGTATGATTTTAACATCAAAAATGGTCATAATTTATAAATAAAAGGCATTTTTCCAAGCCTGATTTTAGCCTCTGATTTGAACTCTCTGTTTGAAGGGGCGTGTCTGCTGTGAGACTTCAGTGTACACGCCCACTGCTGTGATTGGCTGACATGTTTACATATGAAATAGCTAGTATTACATGTGGAACAACTCTCTAAAACTTTTACTATGTTTTTACTACTACATTGATCATAATGATCTAATCCCATCACATGAAAGGTTGCAGTGATGAACACTGAGCAGATGACAGACAGTCTGTTGATCGCGGATGAAATTACACCTCTGGCTTTCACCAAATAACAATACAAACACGATGTAAATACAGTAAAAGCTTCGTTGTAGTGTACATTGTAACAGCATCATGATTTTGTGATGATTGATTTCAACGAGTTTTGGCAAGTGTCCAAATAAACTCAATTGGCAATTGGAAAGGGATTGTTCTTTGATGCTTTCTTTATATAATTTAAAGGATTAGTTCACTTTTAAAAAAACTTTTGCTGATAATTTACTCACCCCCATGTCATCCAAGATGTCCATGTATTTCTTTCTTCAGTCGAAAAGAAATTAAGGTTTTTGATGAAAACACTTCTCCATATAATGGACTTCAATGGGCCCCAAACGGTTCAAGGTCCAAATGACAGTTTCAGTGCAGCTTCAAAGGGCTTTAAACGATACCAGACAATGAATAAGGGTATTATCTAGCGAAACGATCGGTCATTTCAAAAATAAATAAAAAAGTTTAAGTTTTATAAGCACAAATGCTCGCCTTGCTCTGTTCTGTGACGCGCATTCGTGACGTCATGTAATACGCAATTACGTTGAAAAGGTCACGCTTGACGTAGGCGGAAGTACCGAGTTTTTTTAATATTAAAACACCCAGGATACGCACACGAAATGGGCATTTTAAACGATAAACTGACACAAAGACATTTGAATATGTGTATATGGTCCTCCTTCCGCACATTCAAGCGTCAAGCGTGACCTTTTCAACGTAATTGCGTATTACGTGACGTCACGAACGCGCATCACAGAACAGAGCAAGGCCAGCATTTGTGCTTATAAAACTTAAACTTTTTTATTTATTTTTTAAATGAACGATCGTTTCGCTAGATAAGACCCTTATTCATCATCTGGTATCGTTTAAAGCCCGTTGAAGCTGCACTGAAACTGTCATTTGGACCTTGAACCGTTTGGGGCCCATTGAAGTCCATTATATGGAGAAAAATCCTGGAATGTTTTCATCAAAAACCTTAATTTCTTTTCGACTGAAGAAAGAAAGACATGGACATCTTGGATGACATGGGGGTGAGTAAATTATCAGCAAAAGTTTTTTTAAAAAGTGAACTAATCCTTTAATCTTAAATAAGATTATTTTCACCCTACTGAGAGAAACGATGTGAAGTTGATAGCTTAGTCGCTGATTTACTGATGCATAAACAGTATTGAACGACATTTTGAGAGATAATCTGTCTGAACTTGAATAATTACATCATAAATCACTGATCACAGATCAGTCATTAGAATAAACATGACTAACGTTACTTACATGTTTGTGGCGTTGCTGGCAGATCCATATTGTAAAAGTCTCTTTGCAAAGCCTCCGCCGAAATTTACTGTAGTACACCGAATACAAACAAATAATGCACTGCTGAGAAATTCACATTGTTGTGGAAAAACCCCCACTATCCTAGCATTAGGATCGTTTGGAAGGTAATGGTATTATTGATCCTGTATCCATATTTTCTCGTTCTCATGTCACTGTTCACTAACGCTCCAGTGGGCGGGGCCAAAGCTGAAGTGTGACGTCACAAGTCTCCACTTTTTAGATCCTGTCGTTTGCTGGCCTTAATTGGTTTCAATAAAAGCATTTTTTACAAGAAAGTTTAGAGTTTTGAAACTTACAGGGTATTTTTATAGTATAACGAACTCTTAATTGTCAAAGGATCAAGGAACATTTGAATTCTCATTTCTATGACCCCTTCCAAACGGTGAGCGAGTCTCATCAACAATAAACACAAGCTCTTATCAGCCTCATCCAGTGCATTTACATTAAATGTGATTAATAGTGGATAATTTCAAAATTTCACGCGCTTCCGTGTCAAAGTGTCTGTTATCAGATTTGTTGAAGATGCGGCTTCTGTTCATGTGTGCCAAGATATTTTAGAAATCCCGACCAGCTGATGTTTTACGAACATGTCCGGAATAAAGAGTAGGCCTATGTATGGTAAGTTAACCCTATACATACAGTTAGGGTGATATTAAAGGGCATAAACCGTGATATAAGATTTCGGGGATATTGCCCATCTCCAAGTCATTCATTCCCTGTGTGACTTGTAAAGACACTTCCAAAAAACTCTTGCGTATCGTTTGGTCACACCACAGGATGTCACTGTGGCCTCAAAGCTTCAGCACTGCCACTCTGAGTTTGATTGCTATATGTCTGAGGTTAAACACGCCCCCTCATTAGCATACAGAGGAAGACATGTAGAAATAAATAAATGTGAAAATAAATAAAAGTGGAAATAAATAATTGCATAAATAAATGTGGAAAAAATAAATACATGTGGAAAAACTACAATTATACATACATAAGGAAATAAAAGTATAAATACTCATTTATTTTACATTTCTTTGTATATTATATATATATATATATATACAGTGAGGAAAATAAGTATTTGAACACCCTGCTCTTTTGCAAGTTCTCCCACTTAGAAATCATGGAGGGGTCTGAAATTGTCATCGTAGGTGCATGTCCACTGTGAGAGACATAATCTAAAAAGAAAAATCCAGAAATCACAATGTATGATTTTTTAACTATTTATTTGTATGATACAGCTGCAAATAAGTATTTGAACACCTGAGAAAATCAATGTTAATATTTGGTACAGTAGCCTTTGTTTGCAATTACAGAGGTCAAACGTTTCCTGTAGTTTTTCACCAGGTTTGCACACACTGCAGGAGGGTTTTTGGCCCACTCCTCCACACAGATCTTCTCTAGATCAGTCAGGTTTCTGGGCTGTCGCTGAGAAACACGGAGTTTGAGCTCCCTCCAAAGATTCTCTATTGGGTTTAGGTCTGGAGACTGGCTAGGCCACGCCAGAACCTTGATATGCTTCTTACAGAGCCACTCCTTGGTTATCCTGGCTGTGTGCTTCGGGTCATTGTCATGTTGGAAGACCCAGCCTCGACCCATCTTCAATGCTCTAACTGAGGGAAGGAGGTTGTTCCCCAAAATCTCGCAATACATGGCCCCGGTCATCCTCTCCTTAATACAGTGCAGTCGCCCTGTCCCATGTGCAGAAAAACACCCCCAAAGCATGATGCTACCACCCCCATGCTTCACAGTAGGGATGGTGTTCTTGGGATGGTACTCATCATTCTTCTTCCTCCAAACACGTTTAGTGGAATTATGACCAAAAAGTTCTATTTTGGTCTCATCTGACCACATGACTTTCTCCCATGACTCCTCTGGATCATCCAAATGGTCATTGGCAAACTTAAGACGGGCCTTGACATGTGCTGGTTTAAGCAGGGGAACCTTCCGTGCCATGCGTGATTTCAAACCATGATGTCTTAGTGTATTACCAACAGTAACCTTGGAAACGGTGGTCCCAGCTCTTTTCAGGTCATTGACCAGCTCCTCCCGTGTAGTTCTGGGCTGATTTCTCACCTTTCTTAGGATCATTGAGACCCCACGAGGTGAGATCTTGCATGGAGCCCCAGTCCGAGGGACATTGACAGTCATGTTTAGCTTCTTCCATTTTCTAATGATTGCTCCAACAGTGGACCTTTTTTCACCAAGCTGCTTGGCAATTTCCCCGTAGCCCTTTCCAGCCTTGTGGAGGTGTACAATTTTGTCTCTAGTGTCTTTGGACAGCTCTTTGGTCTTGGCCATGTTAGTAGTTGGATTCTTACTGATTGTATGGGGTGAACAGGTGTCTTTATGCAGCTAACGACCTCAAACAGGTGCATCTAATTTAGGATAATAAATGGAGTGGAGGTGGACATTTTAAAGGCAGACTAACAGGTCTTTGGGGGTCAGAATTCTAGCTGATAGACAGGTGTTCAAATACTTATTTGCAGCTGTATCATACAAATAAATTGTTAAAAAATCATATATTGTGATTTCTGGATTTTTTTTTTTTTAGATTATGTCTCTCACAGTGGACATGCACCTACGATGACAATTTCAGACCCCTCCATGTTTCCAAGTGGGAGAACTTGCAAAATAGCAGGGTGTTCAAATACTTATTTTCCTTACTGTATATATATATATATATATATATATATATATATATATATATATATATATATATATATATATATATATATATATATATATATATATATATATATATATATAACCTACAACTAATGCTATTTGGGTAACACTTTTAAATTACATGCACTATCATAAAAAAAACAAAAAAACAACAACTGTCATTTAATTGACAAAATTTGACATTTCAACACTTACTGCTGAATCTGTCGTATGAGACCACAGAGGAGACGAGAGAGCTCAGATGTCAGCGCATGCGAAAAACAGAATTTACAGTAATTTCCTGTAATTGCCCATGCATTATTTTCACAATAAATACTGAATGTGGTAGGCTATTGTGAAATACCCCAGTTACATCTTGTGAAATCCTGAAAATAATTTACAGTGTATAATTTATTTCTGTGATGCAAAGCTGAATTTTCTAATCAATTCATCAGTGTCTCTACAGGAAAACACCCTGGATGGCCTTGATTTAAAAAAAAAAAAATTATTATTCAGTCAAATAAGTTTCAAGTAAAGATAAAGTATTATATTGTATTATCAGAAGTAAAGTGCACTTTATTTTACAGTATTTAAAGGGTTAGTTCACAAAAAAGAAAAGAAAAAGTAGTTCACCCCAAAAAAAGAAAGTACAGCGTAATATAAGGTAACTACTTGAACTTTATATGAACTAAGGTTGGGTTCAAGGTAAGGTTCAGGTTAATACCTAGTTATTATATTAAGTACACCGGACTGTAAAATAAAGTGCTACCAGAATTATTTTAAACATAGTGTCAACACACCTCCACAGAGAAACAGATGGTGTTGCAACAGTGTTTAATATTCATCCTGTGAATGTTATTCAAGTCTTTGCAAAGTAGTGGCGTGTCCTTGATAAAACAGATGGCTTCTGAATATGCAATTCCTTCAAAAAGACCTGCAGACATCACACAACAGACTGTGTTCAATTTATCACAGCAAAACTTTTGATTAACATCAATCCAGAAATGGAATCAGTAAAGAAACACTGCTGGTAAACCTTTTAAAAATGAGAAACCTTCTGCTCAGCACAATCAAGAGATTTTGTGGGTGTGAGTTTGATTCGTTTTGGAATCAAAACATCAGGTGAATCAGGGTTATTACTAAAACTATTAAAACATTTCTGTTAATTGATATAAAGCTGAAATATAATATAATTATTATTGAAAAACTTAAAAGGTGCAATAGGTGATTCTGTACAGATTTAATTTTTCGTTATGCTGGTTGAAAGTCTCCTCATATCCTGATAGCAATCACTATGTTAAAGGGGTGGTTGATTATGATTTCACTTTTCTAACTTTAGTTAGTGTGTAATGTTGCTGTTTGAGCATAAACAACATCTGCAAAGTTACAACGCTCAAAGTTCAAAGCAAAGAGAGATATTTGCATTTAAAGAAATTGTTTTTTAAAGACTACAACAAACGGCTGGTAGAGACTACACAACATTCCTCCCGGGTTAGTGACATCACCAACCCTAGAATTTACATAAACCCCGCCCCCTGAACACGATTTATAGATTATCAAGACAGACTATACTAATCAATGACTAGAAGATAACTACACATAAGCTACATAAATTCATCAACTAAACATTCAGAAATGTTCTGTTGCTTCTACATGTTGTCACTTTTCTCGAGACTCTCCATCTTTCTGAATTCGGTTTGAACATAAAAGGCTTAGAGTTTTAGAAATTTTCAGTGCATGTCTGTGTGAGGTAAAAGGACATGAGCTGTTGAAGCTCCGCCCAGCAGCTCATTTGCATTTAAAGGAACAGACACAAAACGGTGTGTTTTTGCTCACCCTCAAAAAGTGACAACTTTAACATGCTATATAAAAATATCTGTGGGGTATTTTGAGCTAAAACTTCACATACACACTCTGGGGACATCAGAGACTTATTTTACATCTTGTAAAAAAGGGCATTATACCACCCCTTTAATCAGTCTAAATGTATTTTTATAAATATCGTCTGTGGAAGGCGTAGGACCATAAAATGTTTGTTCAATCATTCCATTCGGTCCGAATGAGATGATAACGTGTTCCCTGTCAGACAACGACACCACTGCGCAGCCTGTTCATGCAGACATCATACGTCATCAGCGTATTTCACGTGAGCTGTGCAGACAGAGCGAGAATGGCTGGCAAAAAGTTGTTTATGTTGGTTATTGTAGTACTATTACTCTACTGTAAAGTTTTCTCACCGATGAATGACACATGATGTAATCAAATAACGTTGTCTCTGGTCCGTTCATGTGTTTTGGAGGAGGCGTGGCTTTGGAAGGCGATTTGCAGGGAGGGTGGAATCGTATGCTTTCAATGCTAGCCAGCTAAAGTTAGCATTTCCCAGATCACCTATTCATGCACATTTAATCTACAAGAAAATTAGAAATGTTTCCTTGGCATTAAACTGAAATAAGTTTAAGTTGGAGCACTAAAATTATAAACTGAAGATAAAAATAATTAAAAATAACAATACAGTGGTGTGTGAATGTTATGCTTGTGTGTGCACTTGCGAACCAAAACCAAATCTGCTTAAATACTAAGGGGACAACTAAATAACACAGTAAAACAGGCTTAACTTCTCTTCTGGGTACTCCATCGTCGTCCGATGATGACTTCTCCTATAATTTGTGGGTTCTTTGATGACTGTATAGTCAGATGCGGGATGCACACTGTCTTTTACAGACAGGTCATATAAAAGTTTCTCCTGATTGTCTTAAGGGGGCAGGAACAAGCATGGCCTGCTTTCTCGGATGTGTTTTAGCCAGGCGATGTTCAGTTCTCCAGGCTTCTTAACTTTGTACTCCATTCTGACAAAGTTGCTGCCAGAGCGTGCGATTCACTGCACTAGTTTCCAGGGATGTGGAATAAACTTGGTAACACTTTACAATAAGGTTCATTAGTTAACTACATTAGTTAACATTAACTAATAATGAACTGCACTTATACAGCATTTGTTCATCTTTGTTAATGTTAATTTCAACATTTACTAATACTTTATTAAAATCTTGTTAACATTAGTTAATGCACTGTGAACTAACATGAACAAACAATGAACAGCTTTATTTTTATTAACTAACATTAACAAACATTAACAAAAACAGTAATAAATGTATTGCTCATTGTTAGTTCATGTTAGTTAATACATTAACTAATGTTTAATAAAGGAACCTTATTGTAAAGTGTTACCATAAACTTTACATAAACCCACCCCAGGAACGCGATTTATAGATTATCAAGACAGAATATGCTAATCAATGACTAGAAGATAACTACACATAAGCTACATAAATTCACCAACTAACCATTCAGAAATGTTGTCACTTTTCTCGAGTCTCTCCATCTTTCTGACTTCGGTTTGAACATAAAAGGCTAAAGGTTTTTGGAATTTCCAGTGCATCTCTGTGTGAGGTAAAAGGACACAAGCTCTTGAAGCTCCGCCCTCTGTGCTGGGAGCAGCAGCTCATTTGCATTTAAAGGAACAGACACAAAAATGGTGCATTTTTGCTCACCCTCAAAAAGTGACAACTTTAACATGCTATATAAAAATATCTGTGGGGTATTTTGAGCTAAAACTTCACATACACACTCTGGGGACATCAAAGACTTATTTTACATCTTGTGAAAAGGGCATTATACCACCCCTTTAAAACACACCAACACACTGGTTTAACTAAAGGCTTAACTACGGTAAACAGCAAATTGGATACAACATATAACCCACAAGTAAAGAGGAAAGATAACTGCAGGGAGAAGGGGGAAATTGTAAAAAAAAAAAAAAAAAAAAGAGTAAATGCATGAAGTAGACTCTCGCTACACCGTTTATTGATTAGAGCTAATGCCATGATATATTATATCTGCAAATTGCAACTGAAGATAAAAAGTCATAATTTAGCCACCATATTTGTAGAAACCATTTCCAGACAATATGGCCATCAGAATTTCTATTTAGTTTGTAATGAGAGTTCTGAGAGTTCCTCTTCTAGATGGGGTTGACATGAAAGGAAGAGACAGTTTGCATAAACACAGGACAAAAATATGCTATTGATGTTATTAAATATTCATTGTTTGTTATTCACCATGTGCTTCACACAACCTTGGAAGTTACATTGTTACAGGTCTCTCAAAGAGCAGGTGATAAAATTTGTGTTTTACCCTCAAGGTGTCTTGTCCAGTTGTTAGTTTTTTTATGTGTTTTAAATGTAAATTGTACTCCAGATTTGTTAAGTTGTTTCAAAATATAGCCTTTTTTCCTTTTTTTACAAAAGAAAATAATAAATAGAAAATAAACTAAAAGGTAAAAATAGTAGGCTAACTACATCCAGGGAGAGAACATGTGGCCTAATTAAATTCCATCCAGAATAAACTCTAACAACTTTCATTATAGTCAGTATTTTGAAAATAAACACATCTATATGCATATAATACTCTCCTTCTATTTACACTTAGCAGCAAAATCAGACCTTCTTTCTGATATAGCCTATTCAGCCCATTTCCTCCATTTTTCCAGAAACACACCCTTCTTTACATTAACAGAAAAGGTGATCTTTATTGCCTTTACTGGCTGTCAAAAGCACACCCAGGTATATATGTATCTACTGATACTATATCTGGACATACACAACCAAAATAATTTGCTTTCAAGAAGTATATAGCCTACTATAGGCTAATACATTTTCATCTGTGTAGCCTATGTAAAATGCCTAGGCTATACCTTTCATTTCACTTTCTTTCAAGTGTCTGAAAACATTATGATCAGTTCACACTTAAGTATGTTCATTTAAAGTATCCCTATATTAGGCTATTTGAGTAATAAGTGTGCTTCGTTTTTTGCAACCAATTTGAGGTAGGCCTAAAAACAACATTAAAACTGATTACAAATAACAATAGGGAAAACACTGATTTAGAAATAAAATATATGAGACATAGGCTAGGCTATAACACAACTTTAGGTTAAATCTGAAAATTTGAACTAGGTCTCAGAGCGACCACATACTGATGTGAAAATATTCACAGATCTTGATAGATTATATGGCATTAGTAGGCCTAATTTACAGGAATATTTTGGTATTGTTTTTCTGACAGAACCAGTGGTTGTAAAGCTATCTTACCATTCAGTAAATATTCTGGTCAGATAAAGCGTGCTTTACAATAGTAATTGAAGGCGTCAGTGTTCGAGGGCTAAGTACAGTCAACTGGCCTATTGACGTCTCCTTATTTGACTTGGATTGCCTCACTTTTGTATACGGGCCGCTGAATAGTCCGCCGTTTGAAAAGGGTTCAAAGAACTTCAAAGTTTCCGTGGCGAGTCACAAGCAAATCGTATTTCAGAAAAAATGTCACGGAGGAGTTGTTTTCATTGGACTTGAAGAGCGGCAGAAACCTCGAGTGCGAAGTTAGAAAAGTGTCTTACTAGGGAACGGCGATTTGTGATTTGTGCCCTCTGTTTCCCACTAGATATCTCGCGCTGAAATAGGAACTACCCCTGAAACACACATGGTACAATCCAATGCACCTTTTGATCATTCCAGCAGAAGCAGCAGCGACTGACTGTGGAACAACATTTCAAGGTTCTTGGTGGAGTTGCGGCGTCCTGATTTGTCTGTATAGTTTAACTTAACCCGTAACCTAACGGGATCACAGACGCCTTAAACAATGGTTTTTAAAGAGTTCTTAATCTAATTCAGTTGATCTGAAGGGTGCTGATACTTGAAAAAAAAAGAAGAAGAAGAAAAAAAGAAAACATTTGCGAAAACAGCACGACCGAAAGAGAGGATTCTTCACGATGAGGCTCACTGCGGTGCTTTGTGGCAGTCTTTTAACTTTCATGCTTCTAGCCGAAGGTAAGTGTTTTGGAGTTCTTTGCTTTTGCTTTGAGAAGTAAACACGTCGTTTCTTGCAAATATAGAAACACAACAAAAATAGCCTACAGAACAGTCTGAGCGAACAGAATTAAACCGTATATCATCAAAGAGTTATCAGACATGTACACAAACAAAACAAAACATGATAGTCGTGATACATTCAAACCGCGTTAAAGCAGAAAATCAGTTTGCCAAGATATGAAACTAAATCTAACTACTGTCTAGTTGTTGATGTTGCCTATATAAATAGAATTGAATTTACCGTGCAGAGAAATTTCCTTGCAGTAATGCTGCTTGGCTGAAGCGAACTTGATGCTTTTGGACGTTTCTAAAGTATAACACGCAAAGTAGGTTATCTTTTGAATACCATCTGTCTTTTATGAAATACATAAACGCCACTTCGTTGTAAGTCAACATCGCCGCTCGCGCTGTATTCGCAACATGTTGGAACAGCCGCTGCACGCGGGCAGGAATGTAGCGACTTCAAAGCGCAGGTTCGGCCTTAATAAAGAAAATACACGGACGCAGCTTTGACAGAATTACACAGATCAATTACACAGTGTTGCATCAGTGAAAATGCTATCAATGTATGTAAAAATGCCTGTAAATGTCAAGTTGTCAACTAGATATCTACCCCTGTATATCAGGAAACAAAAGACCCTTGGAGCGTTTGCAAAAAAGTGTGCATAATCTCTGTGAGATTCATTATTCACTGTATGCTTTCCAAACAATTTCACCTTTTACATAACACGTGTAATTATATGTAGGCAATCTGTGTTAGCCATGCCTTGTTATATACATATATATTATTATTATATTCACATTATTCTGACAAATCCATCATATTGAAATGTAATGTTTCGCTAGCTTGATGTCTTGTTCAGTAATAGCTTATAATATTATCTAAAGAATAAACCTGATCTCTCATGACAAAAACTGTTTTACAGTGTTTGGCAGTGAAATTTAAACTACACATGTAATCCTGCATGTAGACAAATGAAACCGCATTGAGGTTCACACACTGTTCAAGATGTAGATCATGTTTTGTTTAGGGGCACAACTGAACATTTTTTGTTTAGTGAAACAAACAACATAAGTTTGGTAAGACACTTCAGCCACAATTCAGTTAAGGTTAGTCACATGGACATAATTTGATCTTTACTCTAGGTTTTTCTTTCTTTGCAAAACTTTGCAGAAGAATTGACCACTCAGATATACTGAAATTGAGTTGGAAAGAGACTAATTTCTAACCCGTAAGGAAACTCGAAAGGTTAATGTGCCATTGCACAAACCAGCCAACATATGAACCAACATCCACATTCTGCATGACCTTTAAACTTGTTTCTGTATGGTATACTGGTTTTGTTAAAGATGAACTTCAAAATCTGTATCATCAATGGGTCTAGTTGTTCTGAGATGTTGAAACCTCATTACAGGATGATTCTCTTTGGTGTATTTTTAAGCTGACGCTTCCTTATTGTTTGTTGCGTTTATTTTATCTGGCAGCATATATGACTACCAATGTCCTGCTTACAAGTGTATGGGCTTTTTATAAAGTGTGTGAAAATGTGTGGCAATGTCTTAGGTTTCACACCCCCCTGGGCATTAGCTCTAATATCATGATCTCATTCAACTACTCATAAGATGCATATATATATATATATATATATATATATATATATATATATATATATAAGCTCCTAATTGCCTACGGAATCCGGCGGTCAAAAACAGCCCAAGTTGAAGCATTTTCATTGACGCAAGATCACACAAATGAAAAGATTTTGAATATTTGTAATAAATCAGTAAATTAACTCTTCGTCTTGAGATTTTTTTTATATATATGAACATTTTATTACGTGTATAAATAGATTTTTGATATTCTGAATAACATAAATCAATATATCAAAATAATAAATATTGTAAAATTGAATAAAATAATAAAATAAAAAATAACGTGTAAAAAACAGAAAAGGGAAGCAACCAATCTCTGTTAACCTCTGCTAATAATCAGTCAGATATCGCAATCTCATTAGGTGAGACGGAAACGTTTTACACTTATTGCGATGAGGATGTTTTCTGTATCTTATTTGGAGAAAAGTTTACATTTAAACAAAATGCTGTGATCTCTTGGTGACTTAGGAATTGTTTGTCCTTTTTTTTTGTATAATATTTTTTGTAATTATGTCTGCATGAGAGTTCATACACTACACTTTTAGAAGAAGTTCTTTCAGGTGCTTCATAGAGCCTTCCCATGATGGGATCATTTTATGGATTTAGTTTTAATTAATACATTTTGGTTTAATATTTTTTATTTTATTTACCTTTATATGTTATGAATTAAACAGCTCGTAAGCATACTTTAACACTAGGTAAAATTGAAATAACCCATTAAACATGAAATTATTATGCAATCTATTTCTCCTTGAATAAAACCTTTTTGGCATTTAGGGGTTCTTTAAAATTGAGTCAAGAACCCTAGAGTTCTATATAGAAATCCACTGAACCTTTTTTTTCTAAGATAAAGAAAAAGGTGACAAGCTTGAGTCTTGAGCTAGTTGCACAAGTTAAAAAGGATTTTATGCGCATTTTAGAATATGGGCTTTTGTTAAGGAACATGGTGTCTACATGTTAGTACATGTTTGATAGTTAATATAGTAATTAACATTTATGGTCCATTTTCTGTTTGATTTGGAGGATTCCTGTCAATAATGGGAAAACAAGTTCTGTGCCTAGGGGTAGGTGATATGACTAACATGTTTTCACATATGAGTTTCACAATAACAGTATCATAGTTATTCTGATTTCATTTTATCTTTGTTAATTTAATATAAGAATAAAACAGAAAATGACAAACAATAGGACAAGAAGTTTTCAGGTGCAGTAGGTCTATCCAGATAAAGCTTTTAAGTATACTACAGAAATTGTAAAAATCAAATGTAAAATAAAAAAAACATTAAGTGCATGAACTAAATATATATGGATCCTTATTAAATCACACGGAGTGATTTTTCTTTGTCTTTTGTGGTTTGATTAACATTAATGACACAGGCTGCAGCATATTAAGCTGCTATCACTTTAAGACCGGATGCACAAATCCAATGTATAGGGTCCCATTTTATTCTTTCACTTAAGACATAACCGACTGTGATTACATGAATACTCCCAAAGATTACATGAATACTCCCAAAGACAAAAGTTGGGATGTATTTAGCCCAGTAAAGCCCAAAGTACTTCGGTTTTTACTAGGGCTGCACGATTAATCGAAATTGAACTGCAGGCGATTTGGCAAAGGCTGCGATTATTTTATGCGCAGCTTGTCAGTGAAGCACGGCTCTGTGATCAGTAGTAAATGCTGCTCCATCTGAAAGCCAGAGGGTGCTCTTGCGCAGAAACCCCAAATGTGCCCCCAGAAGTAGGATAACGCACGGTGTTCCAGGAAATCCCTATGGGCATCATACTATCACTGTAGCTGAATAAACAGAAGATTGAAGCTCTTTGATGAAACATGTCTAATAAACACACGTCTACAACAATATATGGTTTATCTGAGTTCTTCAAGCCTTCTCTGGTATTTTCATGATAATAAAGTATATTTTAACTTCATTGCTAATTGACAGCATTCATCACCGTATAGAATACTATGAAATATGTTGTGTGCCTTATTCTGTGTAAGAAGGCACATCATCTCACAGAAGGATGTTTTCAAACACTCAACTGATGTTATGAAGTGAGTTTGGAGTAAAAACATGTTATTAAATGTTGTCTATTGTTGGGCAAGAGGTTCACGAACGCTTCTCATGTTTAGAAAAATGCTTGAGGCGTGTTGCTTTTTCAAATGCACGTTATAAGCAAATCAAACTCGCAGTGATTTCAGATGGAGCAGCATTTACTACTGATCACAGAGCCGCGCTTCACTGACTAGCTGCGCATAAAAAATTATCGCACTAAGCCAAATCAGTTTAAGCGCGATTTGGGGTTAATTGCGATTAATCGTGCAGTCCTAGTTTTAACGCGTACGCGAGGGTCCGCATACAGTGTGTGTGACTCAAATTTCATCACCAGAATAGTACACTCGCCGCCTGATTTTTGTAACCGCGTTTAGTTTGTACGCACAGTTTGTACATGCGCATTTAATTTGTTTTGCACTTAATTAGTTCTTCCACAAGGTGGCAACACTGGCCCGGGCTGTTGTTTCACAGTAAAAAACTAACTAAAGAGACGGAGTAATAACAACAGCAAAATACAGAAGACTGCAACACAACAACAGACGCCTGCATTGACAAGCACTTGTGCAAGGTTGTTATGAGATAGCCGCAACTTTTGCAGTTATGAAGTTATAAACGATAACATTTTTATCGTTTATAACTTAAAGGAACACTCCACCGTTTTTTGAAATAGGGCTTATTCACCTTCTTTCCCACATTTAGATAGGTGGGCAAATGCATTTTTGTCTCAGTGCATGCATTGTTTTAGTTTGACAGGGTCAGCACTAGCTTAGCTTAGCATAATGAATGGAATCCTTTGTTGCCAGCTAGCATGTCCTGAGTAAAAGTGATATAAAAAATAAAAAAACACACCTAATTACTTCTTGTGGCCTGCGTATTCACAACAAGTACAAATAGCGATGCAGATTAACACTAGGCGATTTCCTATGCAGATATTGACTTGGGACTATATTAGGGGGAAGCACAGGCGAAGCACTGCTACTTTGGCGCAGAGATATCACGCCCAAGTAGCAGTGCTTCGCCCGTGCTTCCCCCTAATATAGTCCTCAATATATAAGTCAATATCTACCTAGGAAATCGTCTAGTGTTAATCTGCATTGCTATTTGTACTCGTTGTGAATACGCAGTAATTAGGTGGGGTTTTTTTTATATATATATATTACTTTTACTCAGGACATGCTAGCTGGCAACAAAGGATTCCATTCGTTATGCTAAGCTAGCGCCGACCCTGTCAAACTAAAACAATGCATGCACTGAGACAAAAATGCATTTGCCCACCTATCTAAATGTAGGAAAGAAGGTGAATAAGCCCTACTTCAAAAAACGGTGGAGTGTTCCTTTAAGGAGAAAAATAGCGCAGTCACTGGACAAAGATGAAACTTCCTATAGCACATGTCGACTGCCTGCACGCTATCAAATGGAGTATACTTTGAAAGGCTATGCATTCGACTGTACGCATACACTAGCAAACGGGAGTTAAGTTATGAAAGACAACTATGAAAGACGTTCGGTACTGCCACGCTGACAGATAGACCAAATTTTCAGATGGCTATTTAAAGAAAACCCAGTTTTAGCTTATTGGTTGATTTTAATAGTGAGTAGGCAGTACTTTACTGTTGTTTGAAATGTGGGATAAAGTGGGCAAAAAAGTTTCGGGCCTGCTCACCCCTGCTCTCTGACACTCTGCCCAGTTCTGTCTCAGAAAGTGGATGTGTTGTTGTGCCGATATTTTCACCCTGTGAATGAAATTTATTTTATTTTGTACAGTACATGACAGCATTTACTAGGATTTTCAATACATGCACCATCACATTTAACCATGGTAAGGAGGGGCCATTCATTATTTTACTCAACCAAGGCAAAGAGTATAGAAGCCCAAGAGGCGAAACTCTGTTGTGTTATGGGTAACAGTCTGTAGATGGCGCTGCGGAGGCGCGTCCGCCATTATGGACTGAAAGCTGCTGAAATCGTTAGCGCCAGTCAATGGCAAAATCCATCTTAGGTGTTTATAGTTCATGTGTGCTCTTGCTAGATTGCACATCTTTTTTGTACCTTTCCGCCTGTAATAGGACATTCACAGATTGTTTTTGTTCTTGCCATTGAAACGTTCACTGTGTGCACTTTCACTGAAGATGTTGAAAAAACAAGTTGTTCATATTTTTGTGATATTCTATGTAAAATATTAACTGTCTTTAGAAATGTTAATTTATAATTTTATTTATTTATTTATTTTTCCAAATCATATATATTGTGATGTTCACTAATTTCAAAATCAACATTTGAATAAATATCTTATTACTTATATCTTATTACTGTGTGTCTGCCTATAGCCTATATTATTTCAAGAATTTCTGTTAGTCATATAACAAGGAAAATGCATAATAGAACATAAATATTGATAGATTAAAGTTTTGCAGTAATTTTATAATTGTATCTTTGCAAACCGTAAGTGGTAGGCTAATGAAGCCGATTCGGTGGGCCCTTACAAAAAAAGTACTATAGGAATCTTATAGTATTTTGGGACAAAATATTATAGTAATCTTATAGGAATACTATAGTAATTTGGGACATACTACAGAAGTACGATAAGACTACTATATAAATACTATAGCAGCTTAAAAATATTATAGAGGTATTACAGAACATCACAGAAGTATGTTATGTTCTGTAATACCTCTATAATATCCTAGAGCCGCTATAGTATTTCTATAGTAGTCTTATAGTACTTCTATAGTAATATTTTGTCCCAAAATACTATTTTCCTAAGGGTAATTAGGCCATGCATAACCAACACATAGACGTATATTTTCTGTCATTTAACGTCATTTAACGTCGGTCATCCTCATTAATGTATTTTAAATTGTTTTCATATTTAGATATGACGGCCAGAAAAAATTAAGTTATGTTAAGTTTTTGTTATGTTAAGTTTTTCAGTGCCATATTGACTCCCATTATTTTTCGGCGTTTTCCTTCAGTTTTCAGTCCATAATGGCGGCCGCGCCGTCACGTCATGGGGGCAACTGTTGCTATGGAGCGTTCTATTGAGTTTCGCCTCTTGGGCTTCTATACTCTTTGACCAAGGCTCATTGGAAATACTGTATTTAATTTCACTGCCATGGTCACCAGACTCGATCAAAAGCTTGTCTGAAGTACAAACAAAGTGCAATATAACTGTATGTGTACAATTAATAATATATATTTGCTTACCTGTCTATTAAAATACATGAGCGGAGAGCTCATGAACTGGCTCAGAGTCTCTGTCGACAGATCAAGTCCAAGTTTGTCGCAAAAACGCCACACCGATATTGATACTTGTTTTATTTCTCCGTTTGTCCGTGTATGAATACTCCCAGCATATTCAGCCTGCTTGCCTCATTTGATCTACGTTTAAGTTTGTTGGCATTTTCTGTACTCTCTAATCAAAAATCGTGAAGAATGATGACTAAACGACACAACAGCGGCGTTTTCAAATTCAAATTTCATCATAGATAATGTATACAGATCCCTCATTAGCGGTTTACATAGCGGTCTATAGGGATCCATGTATTATGTATATGGTTTCTACAAGCGGATAAAACTGTAATTTCTCTGGATTTACAAATCCTTGGGAACTTTTGGGATAATGTAAGTACACAACTGCATGAAATATATCACACTGTGCAAGTGGTTTCTGATTTTTTTATTTTTTTATTTTATTTTATTTTTTACAAAAATCTTACATATTGTAGTACCTTTAACAAAACCAAACGTGAGATAAAAACACATTTGCTGAATCAACCATGCCATTTTTGTTGCTTCTACAAGTCTTTGGGCTCTTTTATCATTATGAAAAGTTTTGAAATGAGATGTTTCACGGGACTTGTACCCGAGTGCTTTGCATTTCAACTACAATGCTGTAGCTAGTTTATGTGATGCAAACTTCAAAATGTATTAGTTTACAAATCATGTACTATGATAAAAGCATTTTGAGGCCATAACATAGTATCGTGCAAGGAACCGCTTAAAAATAAGTCTTTATTAGTTGGCATTTAGTGACATAAGTTGAAGAGAAAAATGAAGGTTGCTGTGTAAAAAGATCATTCAAATGTGAAAATGTAATTTAAGAGAATGCAACATTAGTATGTGCATTGAGAAGGTGTTTAGTGTCTGTAATGCAATTACCCTTTTAATTGGTATCTGTTGTATTCATTGGTGTGTTCACAATAGCTGGCATTCCTAGTGTTTAAAGAAAGCATTTTGAATCTAGAACAGCTTTAGAATGAAGCAGTAAGTAATTTTATTTACTGGGTGCATTGTGTCTAATGAACTCTCTCTACTCTTTTTCCCAGGCTGTCTCTGTCTTTCTTTCTCTCTGTCAAAGGCTTTCTGTGTCCTTGGCCTAGAAATCTTTCACTCATCCATGTCACGTTCAGTGGTCCCTCTTTTTTGAAAACCCCTTGTCCAACCCCCAACACACACATACTCACACAGAAATACATTCACACCACTATGTCTGCATACCCTAAACCATCCAAGAGGCCTCAGCAACAGGCTCTGTTAAAGAGACAATATGGGTTTCTAATAGTAATAGTCCTACAACACAAGGCTTTAAGTAGCAGTATGCAAGTTAAAAGCTCCACTCACTAATGAAGTCAGAGAACTTAAGTGGTCCTTTAGTGTCAGGACAAAATGTCCAAACAAGCCAGCCTCTCTCGCTAGCAGTATAGGATGTATGCAAACAATAGCTTTTGACTCTGTGTAGTGTCCCTGTTTGTTTTTCCCCCAATCAATGAGGAGGCAGTTGGAAAAGGGCTGGAAAACAAAAAAGTGGTGTGCCTGCGCTAAAAAATTGGTCTACACAGTCAAAAAAATTTTTTTAAAGTTGTAAATAAAACCAAGATCATTAAACGTGCCGAGTACGCTTTACAAGAAAACACCATTTCAGTTTTTTAAAATTTTATGTTTAATACATTGTGTTACTTGCCGTTTCTTTGTAAATAATTGTGAAATTTACTAAATTATACACCAGATTTGTTCAGTGCAGGATTTACTTTGAAACAATTTTCACTCAGAAATTGCTAGTGAATTCCACAATTAATTACAAAGAAACTGCATGTAACACCGAATTAAATTTGGAATTTTGCAGTAGAAAGACTGGAATAGTATTTTCTCATTTCTTGCTTCAGTAATCTTTGTTTTGTTTACAACTTTGAATTCTATTACTTAAAAAACAGAAGATTGAAAATAAAATTAGTTCTATTACTGTTAACTCTTTAAAAAAAGAGCTTGTATCTGTATTAGTTGACATTTAATTAACAATGTTTTTGTATACAACATTATCTAATCTGTTTTAATGTTATCTTGTACATATACTAAATACCAATACGTCTCTTAATATTAATGCTGAATTTGTTAGCATTACACTAATGATGATCAACACCTTTTTTTTGGCATTTATTAATCTTGGTTTGTATTAAACCAAGATTATATGTGTATATAAAATACTTTGTTTTTGTGTAACTTTAATACAATTCTGTACAAAATGTGCAAATAACTAATGCTTCAAGTAATGTCAATGTAGCATACCTTGAATGTTAAGAAATGTTAATGTGTAAATTAACATAAACCAAGATCAATCAATGTTGTAAAGATCATTGTTAGGGAACGTTAACTAATGCATTGAAATTATTCTTTTTTTCTTGGTTTGTGTTGGTTGTGATAGAAATATTTTGATGTGGAAGAATGGAATGTGTGGTTTAAAAAAGAAGAGAAAAATTATTTTTTATAATTTTCAATGAGAATTGCAAATTATAATAGTCACACCAAGCCCATTAATAGCTCTTTTATTGTGACTTGAACCCGAACACTCCACTAGTTTAGTATGTCACAAATGCTAAAACATATGGAGCTTATGAGATGCAAACAAGAAAATATATAAGTTTACAAATCATGCACTAGGTAAAATTGTTTTGTGGTCATAACATAGTATTATGCAAGAAACCATGTGCAAAATAAGTCTTTATTAATCGATAATCTGCACCTTTAATCATAATTTTTGTAAAAAGGAATGAAAGTTGTTGGTGTTTTACAGACACCTTTGTTCATTTCAGCTGTGGAAACTGCAGTGAATTGTATGTATAGGTACACAACTTCTGGGCATGAGTGCTCCTAAGCAAAAAATGTCTGCGCAGATATCAATATATCATCATCTTCATCAAGTGTTTTCAATACCCCTTTCTTTAATGACCTCATTTACAGCTGTTATCAAGATTGGTCTTGGGTCACCCAATCGTAAGTGGTCGATGCGTATTAATACAGGCCCAGAATGTGACTGGAATGGTCTGAAGACTGGAGTAGTGACGCTGACAATTCAGCTTTGATCACAGGAATAAAGTACTTTTTAAAATATCTTAATTTAAATAATTTTTAATTATTATAAAATGACATAATTTACTGTATTTTTCATCAAATACAACCTTGGTGGACATAAGAGACTCCTTTCAAAAACAGTAAAAAAAAAAATCGTAATTATTTCAAACTTTTGAAGGATGTAAGTCCTTTGAAGGACTAGATAAATAATAAAGCAATAAGTCCCAAGAAGCTCCAGCTTTATTGCTTTTATAAAACGGTTATTCCACATACCTGGCAAGATTTCATAAAATAAACACACAGATACAAAAATGTAATGCTATTGCTAAATATTATTCTATCTATATATATCAATGTAGTTCGTCAGAAGCGAAATGGTTGCCATTGCCAAGCAACACAGACGCTGCAACACAATGCCGTTTTACAAAATGCTATTTCCGTCTTTATACTTAAACATTTCATGTTTAATTCAGTGTTTTATTTGGTGTTTATAATTATGTGTGAAATTAGCCGTTTCTGAGTAAATCCTCCACCAAAGTGGTGCATTGTCTTGCTAGCTTTATTTGCTGTTCTTTCACAGTATACACAAATTGTGCTCAAACTAAATTGTACTGTAAACATTCATGATTACAACCTTATTATCAAAACCAATTATCTTCAGCCACAATCTTCACCCTTACATTTGTAGTTCTTTTTTCAATTTCCCCCCAGTCTTGTTCCAGCTCTGTAGCTTTTCAGCTTTTCAGGTAGCAGAGCCTAAAGACCATGAAAACCATGGCAACAGTGTTTTCTATGCTATTTTGCAGAAGGATTTCCAATCTGTAGTTTCTTCACTTGAACTGACTGAAAAAAAAAGAAAAAAAAAAAGTTAAAGCAGAATGTATTTATTAAAATATATTAAAACTAGTCTTCATGAGTCGTGAGCTTTGTCAACATATAAATATAATAATCTAAGTTATGGGACGATTATTGCTGTGGTTGCTTAGCAACCAGTATATGAGATTTGGAAATATGAAATCTCAGGCTACAAACCCATTTGAGATGTGACCTTGAAATCTCACGTTTTTCTTAAGAACTATTTTGCATTTTGGATCCATCATTTTTAACACAATTTTTCCACCTCTACCGTCCTAAAGTCATATACAAGTTTAAATTCAAAGTCAGTAAATATACAGTATACTACAGTGTCATACCGTATTGCTGAGTGTGACAACAGTCGGGATCAAATGCTTCTATAGCCAGTAAAATCTGATACTGTCTGCGAGTGGTGGACAAAATATTACTGTGCTGTTGAAACTAACATCTCTGTGTACATATTTGTAGTGCATTACTATTTTCCCGTTAACACTTTAGACCCAAAATGTATATTTGAATTGCCTTTTTCCACATGATTATTAATGTCCCTTCAATCCTCTTTCCTTTATATTGGCCAAACTTTTCATATGTATATTGTTTCTTCAAAGTAGCCTCTCTTTTCCTATATAATGAAGTTGGTAAGATAGTTTGACAAGGCTCTTGCACCTTTGGTATTGTCGTGAATTGCAAACCTTCACCTATGAATTGTGAGCTTTTGCTTCATGTGTTGCTTTGGGTTTGCATCTAGTCACACTAACTGACAACAAAGCTGTTTGTCTGTGGTTTGACTGATTCTGCAAATTGCCTTTGATTCACTGTTGTTTGATAGTACAACACATTTTTTACAATGCTATGCTGTATAGTTTGCTGATTGAAAATCTGTAAACCGATTACACAAATATTGCTTGTGTAGTCTGTCTCCTATTGCATGGTATGCTGGTTCTGTGGTAGTATTACAGTTCACAAGCCTCAAAATATTGCCATAATGAAACACAGTGGGATTCTCAAGCTCCGCTGACAGCATCTTAACAGAAGACATGTTACAAGATGCTGAAAAAAACTAAAGCAAAGAAGCGATGCAACAGCTAAAAATGTTTATCTCATGAATATGTAGACCAACAGTTTTAAAAAGAGCACATGAGATATAAGAAAATGTACACATTGTACTACGCCTTGTTGTTTTTGAGTTTTTGTGCGATACGCGACTGTGACAGCTGACCGCTCAGGTACTGATTATGATTTAATAAAAAATGAAAATATTCGTGCTTTCGAATTATAATAGCCTTCTATCTGTACCGCCTTGACTTTCTCTTGCTTTCATAACTTTCCCTTTTATTCTCGTGCACTGACTCGTTCGCTAAGATGAACAGCCAATCAGAGTTCTGTCTCTCCTTCTCACAGATGGTACAGACTCCAATTAAACCTGCTGAATCGACCCAAAAAGCCCGATGTTGTCCGACTAGAGCCAACGTTGCAGGACACGGCAAAAAACTAAGCCGATTGATGCTCAAAAATGGCCGACATTGGCTGACGGTCGACCGTCGGCTTGTTGCGCATCGGCCTTAAAACAAACAAGTGTATTACTTTATAAAGAACGTATCCGCCACGGAGTACGTATTTTGAAGGATGTTAAAATGCTTTCATTTTTATTAATGTGATTATATACTTTTTTGATTTAGTTTCATTTAATTTAGTTAATTGTTCCATTTAGTTTGCTTGCAGAGAGACTCCTCCCACAAACTCTTCTGATTGGCTGTTATTTGTGATTCATTTTATTCTTATTGTGTGGACAGACTAGTCGCTGGAATCTTATCGCATCAGGTCTAAAAATGTTTTTTTAAAGCTGTAAATAAAATAAATATTGCTGAGTATGTTTTACAAGAAAATACTATTTCAGTTTTTTTTTTTAAATCAACATTTTATGTTACTTGGAGATTCTTTGTAATAAATTATTTGTGAAATTTACAAGCAATTTCTGAGTGAAAGTTGTTTCAAAGTAAATCCTACACTGATGAATGATGTAGAACCAATTTTCAGTCCAGATTTGCTAGAAAATTTTAGTTAATTACAAAGAAATGGCAAGTAACACGTAGAATTAACCGTGAAATTTTGAAGTAGAAAGACTGAAATTATTCTCTTGTAAAATGTCCTCCAATCATCGACTACAAAAATCAAAATGTACACCAAATTGTGTTCATTAAAGGACAGGTTTGTGTATGTATATATGTATATATATATATATATATATATATATATATATATTGTTTGAAGCATTCAGTCAAGTTGTGGCAGTTTTTATATTTTTAATATTCCAGTATTCACAATAATAATAAATATCTTTGTGCAACGTGTAATGAATAAATACAAGAGACCCTGGCACTTCCAAAGTATATGGATGGTATGGCGATACTACTTGGCATCATGATACTTCAGCTGGTATATTACTGTGAGACTAAATTAAGGTATTGTGACACCCCTAGTCTCCACTGCTTGGCCAATGGCCAGTGTTGAGATACTTTGTCTCCTGCAGGTTTCATAGTGAATCATGGGGATTTGGGCTGGAATGTTGTGAATGTGCCAGTGTTCCCTCAGCCAGTCTCATACGTAAGCCCTCATTTACAGTCTGACAGGTGCCGCGGCTTAGTTCTGTGTGTGCGCACACTTTTATCTATGCGGGTGTGTATTGGTCATGCTCCACTTTTTGCAGTTTGACATGCACAAACCTTATTGCATATGTGTCTACAGGCTCTGTTTTGTGTGTGTGAGACAGGTGCACGGCGCGGGCCAGTTGCTGGGCAGTCGTGGCAGTGGGTTGAAAAAAATGGCTCATTTGGTGCCTGCCTGGCTTCATAGTCAATGGTCAGATATTTTCCATTGGCAGCCTGCCCTTACTTCCACCCACCCTCTCTTTTCATGTGGTATTCTTTGAACTCTTCCCACATAGTCAGACATACAAAAAAGGGTTGTATTTTTATTTCTAATTATTCTAAAACGCTCTAAAATTAGTATTTCTGCTCAGTTGCTATGGTATTTATATGCCCTATTGAATCCATCAACCAGGCTTTGCATTGTTACAGTGCATTGTTTTCAATATTGTGTCAGTAATATTGTGCAGTACTTCTTCATTTATTTTGGTGATAAGAATTACTGCATATGGTAAATTCTCTTTAAAGCTTATCGTTTATAGTTATAGTTAACATTTAAATGCTAAAAAGTGCTTTTTTGACTTCATGTACACTTGCGTACACACATTTATTTTATTGGAAACACTTTACAATATGGTTTCAGCATTTAACTACATTAGTTAACATGAACTGGCAATGAACAGTACTTCTACTGCATTTATTAATCTTAGTAATTGGCAATTTCAACATTTACTTGTATATATTTATTCGTTGTATTTGTTAACATTTAATGCACAGTGAACTAACATGAACAAACACTAAACAATTCTAATTTTACAAACTAATGTTACAAAAGATTAATAAATGCTTAAAAAAATTATATTGCACAATAATTCATGTTAGCTAATGTATGACTAATATTAACAAATGAGACCTTATTGTAAAGTTAACATTTTATTTTACATTATATTAGCTGCAAGTACAGTTTTTTAAAAACATACTTTTAAAGGAATAGTTGACTTTAAAATGAAAATTCAGTCATCATATACTCACCCTCATGTTTCAAACCTGTATGAATTTCTTTCTTCTGCTGAACAGAAAGGAAGATATTTAGAAGAATGTCAGTAACCAGGCAGTTTCTGGGTCCCATTGACTTCCATAGTAGGAAAAAATTATACTATGGAAGTCAATGGGACCCAGAAACTGTCTGGTTACTGACATTCTTCTAAATATCTTCCTTTGTGTTCAGCAGAAGAAAGAAATTCATACAGGTTTGAAACAACATGAGGGTGAGTATATGATGACAATTTTCATTTTAAAGTGAACTATTCCTTTAAGATTTGAAGTGCACACAGTACAAAATGTTTAATGATGCAAAAATGCAAATGTTAAATGATCTTTAAAGCTGCTGTATGGAAGATTGAGCAAGTACATAATACATTTTTTTAAAAATCATTGTTACCCTGCTAGAGGACCAAATCTTCCATACCACAGCTTTAATGATATTATATGGTGTTTTATTGGCAGTCTTGAGTGCGTCTGGTAATTATTAATACATGACGCCTTGGTTAAATGGTAACCACATTTAATAAAACACATAATTCGACTTATGATTGCTCAACACATCTTATTGCTCATAATTTCATCAGCATTTCACAAGTAATAATAGCATTCATTAAACTTAAACCAAAAATGAAATTGTGAAATGAATCTGTAACGTCAGCGGGTTGAAGAAGAAGACGAAGGTCAAGCGAAGATACAAAATACAGGGACAGGACAGACAGGAGACTCAAGGATGGTATCGCTGACCGTGGCGGAGCAGGCTGAGGAGGAGACCACGGCGGTGCAGGCTGAGCAGGGGGCCACGGCGGTGCAGGCTGAGCAGGGGGCCACGGCGGTGCCGGCTGAGCAGGGGGCCACGGCGGTGCCGGCTGAGCAGGGGGCCACGGCGGTGCCGGCTGAGCAGGTGGCCAGGGCGGAGTAGGCCCTTCGGGCGGCCATGGCGGAGAAGGCCCTTCGGGCGGCCATGGCGGAGAAGACCCTTCGGGCGGCCATGGCGGAGAAGACCCTTCGGGTGGCCATGGCGGAGACGGACCCTCGGGCGGCCTAGGAGGAGCAGGCTGAAACGGCGTCCCAGAAGGACCAGGCAGCACTGGGAACAGTCGGCAGAGCCTCCACGGTCCCCCCAGAGGACTTATTGCCCCCCCCCCCCCAAATTTTCTTGGGGAGGTTAACGGGCTTAGGCTCCGGGTAGGAGGAGTCCAGCAGCGAAGGCGTATCAGGGCTGGATGAGACAGGTGGTGAAGGCGGGTCAGGACTGGACAGGACCAGCGGCGAAGACGGGTCTGGACTGGACAGGACCAGCGGCGAAGACGGGTCTGGACTGGACAGGACCAGCGGCGAAGACGGGTCTGGACTGGACAGGACCAGCGGCGAAGACGGGTCTGGACTGGTCTGGACTGGACCGGACCAGCGGCGAAGGCGGGTCTGGACTGGACTGGGCAGGACCAGCGGCGACTGCGGCTCAGGGCTGGACAGGACCAGCGGCGAAGAGGGCTCTGAGCTGGGCAGGACCAGCGGCGAAGAGGGCTCTGAGCTGGGCAGGACCAGCGGCGAAGAGGGCTCTGAGCTGGGCAGGACCAGCGGCGAAGAGGGCTCTGAGCTGGGCAGGACCAGCGGCGAAGAGGGCTCTGAGCTGGGCAGGACCAGCGGCGAAGAGGGCTCTGAGCTGGGCAGGACCAGCGGCGAAGAGGGCTCTGAGCTGGGCAGGACCAGCGGCGAAGAGGGCTCTGAGCTGGGCAGGACCAGCGGCGAAGAGGGCTCTGAGCTGGGCAGGACCAGCGGCGAAGAGGGCTCTGAGCTGGGCAGGACCAGCGGCGAAGAGGGCTCTGAGCTGGGCAGGACCAGCGGCGAAGAGGGCTCTGAGCTGGGCAGGACCAGCGGCGAAGAGGGCTCTGAGCTGGGCAGGACCAGCGGCGAAGAGGGCTCTGAGCTGGGCAGGACCAGCGGCGAAGAGGGCTCTGAGCTGGGCAGGACCAGCGGCGAAGAGGGCTCTGAGCTGGGCAGGACCAGCGGCGAAGAGGGCTCTGAGCTGGGCAGGACCAGCGGCGAAGAGGGCTCTGAGCTGGGCAGGACCAGCGGCGAAGAGGGCTCTGTGCTGGGCAGGACCAGCGGCGAAGAGGGCTCTGTGCTGGGCAGGACCAGCGGCGAAGAGGGCTCTGTGCTGGGCAGGACCAGCGGCGAAGAGGGCTCTGAGCTGGGCAGGACCAGCGGCGAAGAGGGCTCTGAGCTGGGCAGGACCAGCGGCGAAGAGGGCTCTGAGCTGGGCAGGACCAGCGGCGAAGAGGGCTCTGTGCTGGGCAGGACCAGCGGCGAAGAGGGCTCTGTGCTGGGCAGGACCAGCGGCGAAGAGGGCTCTGTGCTGGGCAGGACCAGCGGCGAAGAGGGCTCTGTGCTGGGCAGGACCAGCGGCGAAGAGGGCTCTGTGCTGGGCAGGACCAGCGGCGAAGAGGGCTCTGAGCTGGGCAGGACCAGCGGCGAAGAGGGCTCTGAGCTGGGCAGGACCAGCGGCGAAGAGGGCTCTGAGCTGGGCAGGACCAGCGGCGAAGAGGGCTCTGAGCTGGGCAGGACCAGCGGCGAAGAGGGCTCTGAGCTGGGCAGGACCAGCGGCGAAGAGGGCTCTGTGCTGGGCAGGACCAGCGGCGAAGAGGGCTCTGTGCTGGGCAGGACCAGCGGCGAAGAGGGCTCTGAGCTGGGCAGGACCAGCGGCGAAGAGGGCGTTGAGCTGGACAGGACCAGCGGCGAAGAGGGCGTTGAGCTGGACGGAAGCAGTGGAGAAGGGAGATCCAAGCCAGGCGGAACCAGCGAGAAGAACCTCTCTGCAGGCGTGACGTTCTCAGTCTCTAGCTCGGCGGGCATGACGCTGTCTGCATTGGCCTCAGCAGATCTTGAGTTGAATGCGGGCTCAGCAAGACTGGCATGACGTGCAGGGTCGCTAGTGCTGGCAACTGACTCTGGATCAGCTGTGCAGGCGACTGACTCTGGATCAGCTGGGCCGATGAGAGGAGGGAGATCGGAGAAGTCATCATCCGTGGTGATAAGCTCGGTTGTGCAGATGACTGGCTCAGGTTCTGGCTTTACTGGGCAGGCGACTAGAGGCTTGACTGGGAGATCCAACGGGATGTGGAGATCGGGCTGGACGAGAGGGTCAGGCTGGATGAGAGGATCGTCCACGACTCCCACTGTGAGGGAAGAGCCACACACCCACAGGGTGCGGTCGATGAACTCCGTGAAGGGGAGATGAAAATCATCCCACAACAACATCTGTTCAAGTGGATTGCTCAACCCACTCCAAAACTTCATCTTTAGAATTTCAAGATCTTTACTCACATCTTGATAGTAGACAAGGAATATTTCCACATACTCCTCCAAAGACAACTTCCCTTGCTCCATGTTTAGTTTTTGTGGTCGGTTATTCTATAACGTCAGCGGGTTGAAGAAGACGAAGGTCAAGCGAAGATACAAAATACTCTATATTTATTTCCATAGGCAAAATCCAAACAAACTTGAAACCGTGTGCTAGTGCACAAACAATAACCGACCAAGACATGAGTGAGAAGGGGAACTTAAATACAGAGGTGATAATGACACGACAACAGGTGATGGTGATGATGATGGGTGAACACAGGTGATAAGGATGATGATGACGATGTGCAGGTGAAGGTGATGATGGAGGATTCTGGGAAGTGTAGTGCAGACACAGACGAGGAAGAAGGCCGTGAATGTGACAGAATCATTCAGACCTAAACTGGTTTGACCTATTGATCAAAATATTTGGAGCAAATCCAGAATCGTTATCATCTTCCCGCATGTACTGTAGGTTCAGTTTTTCTGCTGTTATTTTTATATATATATATATATATTTGTTTCTTGTACTTATTCAAACAACCAGTTCTTTTTTTACAAGGGTTAATCACAAGCTCCTGTTATTAGTTAAATATTTGCAAAACCCACAAACAGATGTAAAGGGTGACCAATAGTAATGATTTATGGAAAAAAAGACGAAATATTGAGATATGCGATTTCTGCTCAACAGCGACAATATTTAAAAATGTATTAATTCATAAAGTAATTGCCTTACAGAATTGTCGCATTAGAGTGAAATAATAATAATAATAATTTAAAAATATGTATTATTTCTCCTCATTGTAATTTGGCCTCCCCTTGGACGTGCAAGCATAGGCACGTGCCTAGAATGCCCATGCATAAATCCGGCAAATCAGATATTGTTATCATCGTTTTTTTTTTTTTTTTTTTTTTTTTCGTGGTTTTGTGGCAAATGGTTCAGGCGTGTTGTGGCCCTCCAGGCCCGAGATTGCCCATCCTTTTTTGTCACCGTTTACCCATTATGTTATTACCTAGTGTCAGTGTGCAGGCGGCTGACTCTGGATCAGCTGTGCAGGTGACTGACTCTGGATCAGATGGGCCGATGAGAGGAGGGAGATCGGAGAAGTCATCATCCCTGGTGATAAGCTCGGTTGTGCAGATGACTGGCTCAGGTTCTGGCTTTACTGGGCAGGCGACTAGAGGCTTGACTGGGAGATCCAACGGGATGTGGCGATCGGGCTGGACGAGAGGGTCAGGCTGGATGAGAGGATCGTCCACGACTCCCACTGTGAGGGAAGAGCCACACACCCACAGGGTGCGGTCGATGAACTCCGTGAAGGGGAGATGAAAATCATCCCACAACAACATCTGTTCAAGTGGATTGCTCAACCCACTCCAAAACATCATCTTTAGAATTTCAAGATCTTTACTCACATCTTGATAGTAGACAAGGAATATTTCCACATACTCCTCCAAAGACAACTTCCCTTGCTCCATGTTTAGTTTTTGTGGTCGGTTATTCTATAACGTCAACGGGTTGAAGAAGACGAAGGTCAAGCGAAGATACAAAATACTCAATATTTATTTCCATAGGCAAAATCCAAACAAACTTGAAACCGTGTGCTAGTGCACAAACAATAACCGACCAAGACATGAGTGAGAAGGGGAACTTAAATACAGAGGTGATAATGACACGACAACAGGTGATGGTGATGATGATGGGTGAACACAGGTGATAAGGATGATGATGACGATGTGCAGGTGAAGGTGATGATGGAGGATTCTGGGAAGTGTAGTGCAGACACAGATGAGGAAGAAGGCCGTGAATGTGACAGAATCATTCAGACCTAAACTGGTTTGACCTATTGATCAAAATATTTGGAGCAAATCCAGAATCGTTATCATCTTCCCGCATGTACTGTAGGTTCAGTTTTTCTGCTGTTATTTTTTGTAGGTTCTCAAGGGTCTGGAGAATTTTGGAGTAAAAGTATTATTTTTTTCATCTAAATGTATTGAAGCAAACGTCAACAGAATCTCTTGTACAAATATCACAAGACTCCACTTAAGTAGCCTACAGTATTTGTACTATATACCTCTGGAAATTAACAATAAAGTTACAGCATTTTATAACAAAGTGCAGTTTTCCATATACAGCCCCAAACATTGTAAACCTCACCCAACCCCAATGTGTTGTCATCGTTGATATTGTGGCTATCTGGCTATATATATGTGGTCATACTTGCATGTGTCATTATATTATTAACATTTTACCAAAATCAAGCTCAAATGAAGTCACATGCCGGATATAAATATGATATACATGTTTTGTTCGTCATTAGAACTGCCGCATCTGAGGCAGCAGGTGTGCATCGCATTACCTTTTCATTAACTTGCAGGTTATGAAGTTCATTGTAGCTGTAGCTATGTGGGCGCCCAGTTTTTCTGTCATTTGGACAAAATCTCATGTTATAAATGGTGAAGTGCTATACGCACAGGCTATTTAAGACAGTATTGGCTATGACTCGACGGCAAATGCTAGACTAAGACAATTTTGTCCGCTCCTCAAATATATAAACATTAGCCTTTTTATATATATATATATATATATATATATATATATATATATATATATATATATGTATATATATATATATATATATATATACATATATATGTTTCTTGTACTTATTCAAACAACCAGTTCTTTTTTTACAAGGGTTAATCACAAGCTCCTGTTATTAGTTAAATATTTGCAAAACCCACAAACAGATGTAAAGGGTGACCAATAGTAATGATTTATGGAAAAAAAGACGAAATATTGAGATATGCGATTTCTGCTCAACAGCGACAATATTTAAAAATGTATTAATTCATAAAGTAATTGCCTTACAGAATTGTCGCATTAGAGTGAAATAATAATAATAATAATTTAAAAATATGTATTATTTCTCCTCATTGTAATTTGGCCTCCCCTTGGACGTGCAAGCATAGGCACGTGCCTAGAATGCCCATGCATAAATCCGGCAAATCAGATATTGTTATCATCGTTTTTTTTTTGTGGTTTTGTGGCAAATGGTTCAGGCGTGTTGTGGCCCTCCAGACCCGAGATTGCCCATCCTTTTTTGTCACCGTTTACCCATTATGTTATTACCTAGTGTGAGTCACTTGTAAAATAAAATTACTAACAATATTGCTAACAATGTTGAGGCAGCAACAGCAAGCAATGAATAGAGTTCAGATGAGGGCCTTGTGTCAGTAGTCACATGATTTGTAGAAAAGCGCCAAGATCAAACAAACCCTTTGGCTTCTTCACAGTGAATTCATTCATAGGACTAAGTTCCAAGCACGCAAGATAAGAATTTAAAAGAAGAAGCCCTCAATAGTGATAATGGGTGGATTGCCTTTGGCTTGTGTCCCATGACTTGACAATCATTGCATTATTTTTGTCTCTCAACACTGAGTTTTGTATACAGATAAGTTGTCGGTTGATGGTCATCATTTCTATTCAACAATGTTATTTTAAATTGATCCCCCTCTTTTAATATCTGTAATAAGTATGCTAAAGTGTACTTTTTTTTTCACTTGGGTAAGAAAGGCTGTTTTTTCTTTTCTGTTCATCTTGTTTGTTTAAAAGCGAGTGTGTAAATGAAGGTTTTTTCCCACGGGAGGTCAATCGTTCACTTAAGCCATGTACTCTAATGGCGTCTGGGCTTTTTTCAAAGTGCCTCTCCACATCCCACTGGAGCTGTTTAAGTATGCACCAGGTACTCTGATCATTTTTTCATGAGCATGGTGTCCAGACACGAGGAGGCTGCAGATGACAGGACATTATGGCAAATCTGGGTCATAGTGCTTATCTGCAAAAAATTTAAATGTGGCTCCCTGCTGGAGGAAGAACTTATTTGTATGTGGACGGGACTCTTTTCTGCACTGCCCTTTTCTGTATTCCTGAGTGTGCAGTCAAATGAAGGTGGAGGATTAATGTAGTCTGTCACAGGCATCACAGCTTCTCTATCCCGGTCAGTAGCCATCTGTTTCCATATGTCTAGAGTGATCTCTAAATGTCCCCTCCAAACATGGGACACAGTCAACGAGAAATGCAAAATCCACATAAAAAGCACTCCAACTTGCAAAGGTGATGTCAAAAGTACAAAAGCGCTGTTACTTTGATACAAACTTGATACTACAATTTAAAATGATACCCTTTTCTCTGCAATACGTGCAGTATACAATACCACCTCGGGTTATTTGGCCTAAATTGTGCGATTATATAAACCTTCTCTTTTGTTGATAAGCGCTTCTCATTACCAGTGTGTGAGGATGGCTGGCACATGTTTCGTTCCCAAATGCACATTAAAGCGACTCAAACTCAGAGCAGATACGAATGGGAGTGTTTACTGTGAAGTGAGCCGCTCTGAGATGCTGCAAATATACATCCCTGAAATTACATTTTTGCAGGTTGGGATGTCTGAAAACACAGTGCTGCACTTCACTCTGAATCATGCAGCGCATATACTCCACCGGTCAAACGTTTTTAATGTTTTTGAAACATTTAACTCACCAAGGCTGCATTTATCAGCCAAAATCAAACAAATATGATGATCAAAATGATCAAAAATGTAGTAAAATTAATATTGTGAAGGATTGCTACAATGTAAAATAACTGTTTTCTATTTGAATATATTTTCAAATGTATTTTTTTTTTTCCTGTTATGCAAAGCTGAATTTTCAGCATTACTCCAGTCTTCAGTCACATTATCATTCAGAAATCATTCTAATATGCTGATTTGGTGCTCAGGTACATTTCTTATTATTATCAATGTTGAAAACCATGATACACTACCATTCAAAAAAGATGAAAAGAAAATGAATTAATACTTTTATTCAGCAAGGACCTATTGATTAAAATATGTAGTAAAGACATTTATAATGTCTCAAAATATTTCTATTTTTAAATAAATGTTGTTCTTTTGAACTTTGTATTCATCAATGGTTACCACAAAAACATTCAGCAGAAACACTGAGAATTATAACAACCATCATTAAGTGAGCATCAATAATAGTTGATGATAATAATTAAGCAAAAAATCAGCATATTAGAATGATTTCTGAAGGATCATGCTGAAGAAAAAGTACATTGTGGCCGTGAGTTAAAAATTAGTTTTCTCGTTTTAGTACATGCTGAAGAATTCAGCTTTCCATCACAGGAAACTATTTCATTTTAAAAATATAAATATAGAAAACAGTTTTGTATCAGTAATTCACAATATTACTGTTCAAATAAATACAGAGACTTCTTTCAAGAACATTGAAAAATTTTAATGTAATTATTCCAAATCGGTAGTGTATTTATTTAATTAAATCAAAGCCTTTGTGATTTGATAATCGCACTAATCCATATTGCCATTTCAATTTTATTTCGATTAATCATGCAATCTTAACTTGTCTTAACTGAATCTCTTTAGTTTGGTTGATGCATCATGACTCTCATGCTTGTTTTGCCATTAGTTTTGACTTTCCCTCATCCCAACCTTCTCGTAAGTTTCACACCAGCTGCTTGGAGAGACTGGCCTAATGCACCTTTCTGGAACCATTGTCTGATCTGCAGCTCTCTTGGGGAACCCCTTCCCCCTTTTCTTTCCTCCACTGGCCCATCAGCTGTGCCCAGTCAATAGCAGTCAGTCCCTCTGGGACTCTCTTGAACTCGCACTCCGTTTTAGCACGTCCTGTCTAAAGGACGCACGGCCTGTCTCCTTTTGTCCTTCTGCAAATATGATCAGAGCTTTATTTTCTTTGCTCTTGTGTCTAGAGAAAATGACACATGCGTTCCTCGCAGGACTATTGGTCTTTGACAGGTCTATCAATCAGAGGCCCCATGAGCCTTCGCCAATACAGCTTCCATTCTGCTGCTTTAAAATGTGTATCTCTGAGCCAGCGAGGGCCTTTTGTACTTGTGTGGCAGGTGGAAGTCAGTGAAAACTGACATTGTGGACACTGAAAAAAAAAATTGCTAGTAAATTTCATAAAATAATTACAAAGAAATGGCAAGTAAGACATTGAGTAAAAATTAAGTTAAAAGACTGAAAAGAGTATTTTCTTGTAAAACTTTCTCTAATCTTTGGAGAACAAATTTGTAGAGTTTGAATACTGCATTTTCTCTACTCTTTTTCCTAAGCCATTTGTTGCATGCAGTTGAAAGTGAATTTATTAGGAGCACTTGTTCACACCAAGTGTGATGACTGTAAAGATAACTATAACGATTACTATATTAGTGTTCACAGTATAGCGGACAGCATCTTTCTAATTATTATAAGCGTGCGCCAGGCACTACGCCAGGTTTCCAGTTAAAAACGTTATCAAATCACTGTTTAACCTAATAAAAATGCCTGACTAATATACTGTTATATATCTGTGCTTACATAATAGCTTGATGCTCTTTAAATATTTTGTTGCATTTTAAAACTAAACATTTAGACTATTTTAGCACAAATTATGAGCTTATTTGCCGATATATATATATATATATATATATATATATATATATATATATATATATATATATATATATATATATATATATATATATATATATATATAATTTTTTTTTTTTTTCTATAATTCTTGACAAAATTAAAATATATTAAGTTTATTTTAGTTTTGAAGAAAAGTTTTGGGTGGGCCTGTTGAAAAGTGGGTAGCACCCATAACGCCGTGCCTGGCGTGCGCTCTAGTTTTGTTGGCTGCTGCTTTAAATGGTCGAGCTCTTTAAATTAGGATGGATTCTGATTGGCTGGCAATGTTTTTATCGTTCATCAGCTGGAAAAAAAATCTGGTAACACTTTATTTTACAGTATCCTTGTTACATATGTTACATGTACTTACCATAGTAATAACAGTAAATTATGCATAATTACATGCAACTAACCCTAACTTCAGTATATATCACTTTCTGAAAGTGATTCCAACGATATCTTTTCTCTGCACTGTTATAGTTGTGGTGTGAACGCTGCTATTCTTTACATCTTTATCGTTATCTTTATACTTATCGTCCTTGGTGTGACCAGACCTCAAATCATTTGTTTTGCTGATCTTGGACTTTATACCAACATCTTCGTCATGCATGCAGAATCACACAATCTTTCAGCTACGATGTGTAGAAATTACAAGATATGCAGATAAAGTAAGTATTCAGCTGTGATCTCAACATGGCACACAGATTTAATAGGCCACTGATGTGACTGCAGTCTCATGCGAGTGTACATTTTTTAAATGGGGAAAATGTACAAAAAACTGCATTAGAACCCACTAAAGCAAAATGTCTAATCTAATAAATAAACTTTCACTGTCAATAGCCATTTAACTCAAACAGACCTTATCCGTCTCCAGGGGATGGTTTATCTCTCTTACCTTGCCACATTAGAGAGACACAGGAAGCAGGAGCTTGAGACAAATGGCTATAATGAGCTAGGTTTATTCTTAAACATGCTCCTGCACTGCAAAAATAATCATATTCCTAAAGGATTAGTTCACATTTTAAACGACTAAAATATCATTATAAAAGTGCTCAACATAACTCATGCACTATTATCCAATCCATACAATATATATATCTGAGGAACAGACCCTGAATTTATATATACATTAACTCACTCACTCACGCACACGCATACTAGTGGTGAATATTGGGTTTTCAATGGCCGATTAGGAATGCTCGGTGACCGATGACTGACATATGCATGCATGCAAGGTTTCTTGTGGCCGACAACTGACATATGCATGCATACAGGGTTTTTCCTGGCTTCAGAAATGGTCTTCGGTGGTGGCTGACGAACAAGGTCATCCACATAAAACAGCACACACACAACTGCATAAGTAAAGTAATAAGTGTTTATTTAATCTTGACAAACTACACATCTCTAGAAAGGTCAAAGATGATGTGTTTAGCTTATTTTAAATATCTTATAGTGACTTTAAAAAAAAAAAAAAAAAAAAAAAAAAAAAATATATATATATATATATATATATATATATATATATATATATATATATGGTTTGCAAAGGTATGCAAGATCAAAAACTCCATGTCCATGCATTTTACTAAATATGAGCCTTTAATGCATCCACTGAGGAAAAAAACTCCTGTACACTTCTCATCAGAGTTCCTTACTAAACTCTGTACATCCAGTGGTTGTAATGGCGAGTGTCTGAAATCACTTCCTATTGCGACACAGTATGAGCCGTAAATATATATGTGATGCTAAATTCTAACCATTGCCATAATATAAATAGACATATAATATAAATACACACAGAAATACCTGAGTGTGCTTGAAGAACTTAGACGAAGCATATCTGATTGTAATTGTGTGTTTATTTGGTTTCATTGGTCTCTTCCTGGTCTCTTCCCTGTGCCTTTGTTGCTTCTGCATCCGCGTATGTCATAAATGACACATGCTCCGGTTAATTCGTGAGATCGCTCAAACATCCTCAGATCACATAATTTCATGGAAAATTTATAGAAATACTTTCTAAAGAAATAACACGTAAAATATGATAATATAATAGTATTTTTCTAAATGTGTAAGCCTTTGGACTTAGTTTTATGCATTGCTGTGATTACAAATAAATTGAAGCTGGTGCCACTGAATAAGTATGTGTTCTCTTTTTATGTGAAATGATACAGTTTTATTCAGCATGTTTGATGTGCACTCCCGATCTAGTTAGTTTTCAATCCTCTAGCTTCCCCACGCTGGTGAAATGGTGGGGTTGTGTGGCGTCGTTCTATGAAGGCGTGTTTTAGGGCAGCGCTGTGGGGGCCCGACAGTGGAAAGGCAGCTTGATTTTGGCCTCGGACGCTACTGGCCCCGGCCGGCACTTTGTTAGCCCTGGTTCACACTGGCCCGACTGTGGAAAAGCAGCTAATCACTTTAATAGCCACTGTTTTATGCTGACGGGAAACACGAACACCAAGGTTCTGTGTGATCTTGGTGTCACTTTTCTGATTTCATCATGCTAACATGAAACCTTATCCTTTTTGAATAGTCTCAGAGGAGGTTACATTTTCATGAAAAGTCGCTATAGCTTTATAACTGTTGTTTGTCGTAGTGATTCATCGTAGATCATGCATTGTGTGAGCACATCAGACACCATTTTGAGATTGCATGTAGGGTACCTTTATAGTTACGGAAAATGTTTACATTGTTGATTCATCATTGCTCCTAGACGTTAAACTGCTTTTGTGTGTGTGTGTGTGTGTGTGTGTGTGTGTGTGTGTGTGTGTGTGTGAATCTTTCAGGAGTGCTAAGCTGTCTTTGAGTCCTGTGGCGAACTGGCTTTGTTAGTGTTTTGGTATGAGATTCAAGTATTTCCTACCTACAGCTTTCAATCAATCAGCCTCTTTCTTTTTGCTTCCTTCTTTTACCCCTTTTCTGTGGCTCAGGTTTTCTCCGAGGTGGGGGTTTGGGAGATGGGGGGACATTGAAAAGAGGGATAAGAAAGTGTGAGTTTCACGACTCCCTTCTACTTTTAACTGCAGCTCGTTCTGCCTATGGTGCTTTTGTTGGGCCCCTCGCACCCCTGCCGAGCATTGTGGGACAAACCCTCCCCAGTAAAGGCTTGTGGGAAAAGCTGTGGGTTCACTCATCAAGGCTGACAAAATCAAAAGGTCCCCAGGAATCTGCTTCAATCTGGAATAAGCGAGCAGTGAGTTTCACTTGACAACTAATAAAAACTGCTCTTTTGAATTATTATTATTATTATTATTATTAGGGCCAGAGCACCGATGGTGTGAGGACCCTCTTGGAATTGCTCCGGGTTTTTTTAAAAATTAATATTAGGCTATTTATTTTTTATATTTTTAAATGGAGCACATACTGTGCATAAAATATTTGTTCATTGACAAAATTATTGGATGCTAATTGCTTTACAAAGGGTTTTGCGTACAGAATTGCAATTAATTATGTTTTTATTTAATAATTGTTTAACAAAATCTGAGTGTTTGATTGGTTTTGCAAGATAGAAAGACTGCTATCTACCTAATTGTGATGCAATAACAGCCAGATAGACAAAAATGTGCAATACACAGTAGAGCTACACGATTATGACAGATCATAATTGTTGATTAGTTTACTCCATACACTGTAAAAAAGTATTCTTTAAAGTTGTAAATTAAACCAATATTATTATAGTTTTTACAATTAAATACAATTTTAGTCTTTCTACTTTCTAAATTTCACATTCATTTCAATGTTACTAGCCTTTTGTTTGAAATTTGCACTCATAAATTGCTAGTAAATTTCACAAATAATTGCAAAGTAAATCTATCCCCCTTTTTTTTTTCAGTGCAATTGTGAATATTAATGTAATAGACTTTACGTTCAAATGATTGTGTAGGTAAATTTCATGCCATATACTTTTCTGCACGTTCAAAACAAGCTGAAAGCAATTTCTGAATTAGATTATTGTTGTTACGCAAATTCGAGACGTTTCTTTGATATCACTATACGTCAGTCATTGCAATTTTGATTATCTCCCACATTTAAACATGGTTGCCACTGACAAAACTCAGCGTAGTTGTAAAACGCATTACAATACAAATATTTTCACAGAAAAAAAGCCCTTTCACAACAAACCCGATGCGAAAAAGAATCACAGACAAATGGTGTATACACATCAAGAGCGAAATGAATATGCATCAGGCTAATTAAACATGAACATTATGTTTACCTAAAGTCATGTCGTTATTTATATGGTCTTATTTACTGATTGAAGGTCAACATAAAGAACATTGGTAAATAAAGTGAGATTAAATCCATAAAGTGTTATTGTATTTTTTAAATTCGGCATGAAACTGAAGTTGAAGAGTCTTCTCTTCGCTATTGTGAGACATAATGTGTACGGATAAATAATTTCTAATAAATACTGCAATATTCCATAAAATTGTATTAATTTTTGCAGGTTTGCATGAAGTTCAGTCTTTGTAATTCCCTGTGCATTTTTTTGGTAAAGCATATTGAATCTGATTTTGTGATAGTGAGACGAGTATATAGGGCACTGTTGCAGAGAACGAATTCAGAATGTAAAAGATTTGGTGAAAATGTTGATGGAGAAAGTTGATCTGACGATTGCGGGCATGATGTTTACAGTGGATTTGATGACTAAATGATTTATGTTTTTATAGAACATCAAGCTCTTATCTAAAAGATTACATTAGATTTCCTTTAAAATGATATAAAAAATTCTGACTGCAGCTTTAATTCTTAATTTTATTTGTGATATTCCGATTGCTTTGGAGGTCCTGTGTTTTATTTGTGTAGTCTTGGCCACATGCACTCTATTAAAAGCACGCCTGTCCTTGTAGGAATTCCTTTGACCGATACTTTTCTGAGCAAATGCCATCGCCATATGAACAGCTGATAATTTGGGCTATTTAAAACACAGTCTGACTGTCCACCTCCTGCTAGTAGCTGTCTTATATACACACACACACATACACACATACATACATACATACATGTCTCTCTCTGTCTCTCTCTCTCTCTCTCTGCAAAAAGTGCATCAATCTGGGGCCAGTTGAATAAACTTTGCCACCATGTTAAGACTGTGCTTTGACTGATCTAGTTTGACCCACTAGCAGTTTACCAAGGGGTAATCCATCCTACTTTTCCAGTTCAAATTATACGATCTACCCTTTTTTATGTAACTGACTTTAAAAAGCTATGACCAGTCTTGAAGAATTTTTTTGTTGAACTTTTAAGATTAGTCTAAGCCATTTACTGTCCACAGTAATTATTTAAAATGGTATTTATCAGATGATTCCACAACTTTTTGCAAAAATTATCACATGAACACATTGTTTTTTTATTATTTAGTATCGGCTTGAATAGGCTCTTTCACTTAACAGATTTCTTAAATTCAACAAGACAAAATAATAACTGAATTTACATAAGTCAGTACAAAAGCTTACATCTCTTTTCATTCACACAGAATTGATGTAAAAGATTATGTTTGCCACTTGCCTACCAAATTATCCCTCTGTCACCCAATGGCGAGCTTTAAAAGCACCATAAACATAAGTAGTCCATAGCCATCTTTTCCTAGTCTACTGCTGATATACGTTTTGGTGTGAAACAAATGTAAGTGTAATCATTATTAAAGCCGCGTTTGTCTTTTCTTTTCTAATGTGACGTACATCTGAGTGAAACGGCTTCTTAAACAAAACAAAAAATTGGTGGATCTCTTGTGGGTGACAGGTTGTCCCGCCCTCGCATCTGTAAACATGTCATCAGAGAAGAGATGTTGCTGCAAGAGGGAGGGGAAGTTTTAGTGTTTAAAGATTATGAGGCACATGAATTAAAAAAATGATGTGCACGGATAGGTCAGTTATAATAAAAAATTCAATTAAATAAAATATTGATTTCTGCCAGTCATGCTTGTTTGGGCTTAAAGTGTATGTTCACGTTTTTTCATGAGTGAAGTAGCATTGGTATTGCTTTTGTCTGAAGTGCCATTTATATGCATACCCGAAAATATATCCATAATAATATTATGTCTGAAGGTGTACTTTGTGATGCATGTAATATGTATTAAATGGACACAATATGCACAGCTAAAGACACTTTTTTTTTTTTTTAGTGACTGTAGATTGTGAAGCCCCTTGACACCAGGCCTGCTAGCATGTACTATTCTGGACAGTGTTTGAAACTTTGTATTGCTGTCACTTATATGATTGCCTCAAGATGAATCGCTTGTTGTATTCCTCATTTGTAAGCATCTGCTAAATGTATAAATGTAAATGAAATGTAAATTAATGAAAGTCATTTGTATAATGACTCCATCGAAAGGAACTTTAACTCCAAATTCACTGAACCCTTTTACTAACTCCCCAAAACATTTAATTTGGCCACATGGCCCCCTTCTGTTGTGCACTGAAAGAAAATGAGAAAGACTCTTTACGTGGAAAGAAAAGATATAGTGTCCCATTAACCGAGGACAATGGCAATGTCTTTTAGGCCTGGCCTAGCGGGAGACTGTGCTTTATGCTACAAATGATGTTTAAAATGCTTAAAATGCATTTGAAATACTGTGGGAACTCCACAGAGTAAGTTAGTTGGCATTGCGAGAAAGAAAGCTGCCTAAAACATGAAAGTGGCATTTGCTTTTACATGCACTTACTGGCTTGCTCTTAACCCTTGTGTACATGCGGCTCAGTCGGTAAGCAGCTTTCTCCACACCTTTCCATTTCTTTTTCCTAACTTTTCACACATACTAGAGTGCCATTTATATGTTTATGAGTGCGTCTTTATCAACTTCCTAGCTCATGAATCAGTGTATCATATGCACAAATTTGAGCACTGGTAATGACTTTGGCTCACTACTGACACTACTGGAACACTGATGACTAAATTTTTGGTCATATGTATACATATTTGTGACATAACATTTTTTTTCTTCAATTACATACAGGTCTGGTATCTTGATTACCAATATCTGACTTTTTTTTTTTTTATGCTGTCCGGGAAAAAAAGTATATGTTCTGTTAAATGTCCCATTTTAGCAAATTTTAATTAAGTAGATTAAGTTCACTACCTAGCGACGTGTGTACATGCGCACACACCACTGATCTATATATTATCGTTTTTTTTTGAAGAAGAAGAAGAAGCATTACTCTTGCCTCAGAGAAAACAACACTGGAATAGCGACAATTGCATATAATAGCATATCAATTACTACTTACAGGACTTGAATTACAACCTGTGGGCAGTTTTTCTACATCCTTTTGTGAACGTCGGTTTACACTTGTGTGCTGCACAGCGGATCATCTTAAAAGTGCCGTTGGAGCTACCAATATCTGTATAACGGGCGGTGGAGCCCTCTGCTGGTAGGGAATCGTAAGATGGCCGCTCGAACGCTTCCGGTGGCTTCACTGCCTGCTAGCAGTTTAGAACGTCATGAGCTATCCAGTCATTATATAGATCAGTGGCACACACACACACACACACACACGCGCGCGCACTGCTTTATGCAATATACATAAAATGTAAATCTTATATAGATATGCTTGGGTGTGGCCTGTGCAAATTAATAATGCTCATTTAGACCACAATAACCTTGTTTCATAACAAACAATAACAGTTTATTATGAATTATTTTTCATGGTAGTATCAAGGTTTTCATTTTATCAGCACTTGGATATTGTGCATGTCACCAAATATGGATTGGGCATCGCTGGGAACGATGCACAGAAAATGTCAAAGAATTGATATGAAATAAGGTCAGTCAGGGTCCTGAGAACTCACAAACATGTGTGAAACTTCATTCCCTGTCTTCTATTTCTTTTAATTTGTTTGTCTTTCACAAGACGGATTCAGTGCTGGAGGAAATGCTGATGCTGAACATGGTGGATGTATTGAGCAGGGCAGAGCAACATGAATTGTTCAGAGCGCAGGCAGTATTGTTCATCTCTGTCTTTTGATGAAGACAGAAGCTTTCACACAGCATGCTCTGATATCCTGCTGGGCTGGCTTGGGAAAGCCTTCTCAGTGGTTGATTTTTAAATTAAATCTGGATGATAATGCTGAGGAAAATAGGAAGATTTAGACATTTATATTTATATTTTCTATTGTTCGTAAAAAGGTTGTGAAATATGTTTATTCAGAACTCGTACTAAACCCTCTATTAGTGTTCAGTTTCGTCACATTTTCATTTAATTAAAGGGCTAGTTCACCCGAAAAGTACAATTGTCATCAGTTACTCACTCTCATGTCGTTCTGAACCCATAAGACTTTCGTTTGTCTTTGAAACTTTGCTTCGCAAGAACCGATGAGGTTTGTTCTCCGCGTCAAGCAAGCATGCTTAAGCTTCCGTTTACCATATTTGAGTGCTCTACGTTTGTTGATCAATATGTAAATAAAAGCCTATATTAAATCTAATAATCATATAAAGTAACGTGTCTCTTCAGAAGACTTGGAATAAACCGCTTGACTCTTATCTCGCTTCAGAGTTTTAGGTGAAACGACTTTGAACGGAGGGACAGAAATCTTGTGTTCCAAAGATGAACGAAATACAGAAGTTTCCAACATATTAACATGGTACATGGAGACCAATTTTTACTTTTTGTCTGGGAATAACATCAATACAGTGGCAGTGCCCATACTGGTTACAAGTCTTAAATACATAATTATTTATAACTTATTTATTTTATTTGGCAGCTATGTGTATTTTTCTTTCATCGTGAAAATCTATATCAGACGATAGTGTCATATGGCAATAAAGCAACACTGTTTTGCTATAAGCAATTGTATTACGTTATACATGGCTATAACTATGGCTTTAAAATCAATTTTAAGTAGTAACAGATCTGCCACTTTTGCTGTTGGTTCTGCGGCTGCTGTACTGTATTTCATATTCTTTTTTAGTCACAGCTGTTACCTTTCTTATTACCCTATCTGAACCAGGAAAGTTAAAGATTTTAAAGATTTTCAGAAACAAATAACAGAAGGAAAAAAAGGATTTCTTGAAATCAGTTCTAACCTATCAGAGCAGAGAGATGAGCTGTAGTTCAAGTGAAACAAAAGTGTCTTTGTGAGAGGAGGCATGTACCACAGGGAAACAAGTGACCCTTGAAGAAAACCGCTGCTTCTTCCTTAAGGACAGGATGTTAGTGAGTGTTGTCAGATGAGGGATTAGAAACAGGCATGATAGATGTCTGTTTGAGCACATCTGTGAATTTTTTTCTGAGAAATGTATGTGTAGTATCGTTATGAGTGGAAGACATTGTGTGTAGATAAAGAAAAACATCTGATAATTTTTTTCCTTTCATCTGACATAACATCAAGACTCAAAAAACTGAATCTCATTACTCTCCAGTAACTTGTGTATGTGTGTGCCTGTAACTCTGTGACCTTCTTTGTGAGTTTAGCTATCATCTTGCACTTCTCAAGGTGAATTCCTCCCTGCTGATGGATGAAGACAAATTAAACATCTGGCACTGTATGCAAGTCAAAAAGCCTTGACTTTATGCACAATGGCATTTATAGTTCTTTGCAGTGGGTTTTAAATTGATGCAGGATTTTAAATCAAAAGTTGTGGCAATGCAAAGTGATGCACACAGTAAATGTACACAAACTCATATATATGTGCTAAGTTCTGGCAACCAAAAATGATTCAAGATTTGCCAAACTTTGGAAGATTAGTGACATAAAAAAAAAATCATGACACTTCTATTATGGTTTTTTGAATAATTATTGATGTATATATTTTCTACCGGGTGTTCAAAATAGTTTTATGTTTTATATTTAGTAAGTTTCCAGCTAACCGGCTAACTCACATTATCACTGTCTTACTGAAATACTTCTGCTAAGTAGCTGTGGGCCACTATTACCTAAAACTGTCTATTAATGCAGATTGTCTGTCGTTCTCACTACTTTGAGTAGAGATAAAGGATGGAGAAAGATTTGTTTTGTAAACGTTTGTTACATCAGTCATTCAAGTTAGTGCTGGGTGAACATATGCGCTGTTATTGATACAGTTAATACAGTTCTCGCATGAGCACTGCAATAAATTAGAAATATACACATCGGTTTTTGATGGACATACACTTGTAAATTGCAACATCTCATAATGTACCTCAAACTGAGTAGCGTATCATGAGATACGTCCTGCTCAAGTCGTCCTTGCGATGGAGGTTCGGGTTGAATAACTAGTTCTTCCAATGTTTCATCATCGGACTCAAGCTCGTATTGTATGGTAAAATCAACGCCATCGTTACTGTCTTTATAGTGTGTACAGTCGCTGAGCTTTAGGAAGCCTCCGGACGGAGCTGACGTTCAGTTATGGTAATGGGAGTTAGCTTCTGACGCGCTGTAAGCGGTAGGCCAATCACAACAGACTGGGCCATCTGGCCAATCAGAGCAGAGTAGGCTTTTGGAAAGGAGGGATTTAGAGTGACTGATTCATCCGACGAGTTGTTTGAGAATCATTGAACAATGTGGTGATGTGCAATGTATATTATGCGAAAATTAAACTGTTTTTTGACCTTTGATGCATGTAAACCTGTTGTAGGAGACCTCCAAAACAAAATTAGGAGTAGGGCTGCACAATTAATCGAATTTCTAATCGCGATTACGATTATGGATGCCACGATTACGTAATCGTCCAAAGCCGCGATTACAAAAAAAAAAAAAAAAAAAAAAAAAAAAACCCACTCTGCGTGCATTTAGAGCATGTAATGAGAGGCAAATCACAACTACTTCAGAAAACCCAGCACAATAGGAATGAACTACCAGGCAGCGACGTATGTGTACGCTGAAATAAAGTCTTTCACCTCAGAAAAACGAACGTTCCTGTCATGTCAGCCGTTATAGGCTACTGTGTTCGTAAGCGCACACTCTTCAATTGCACGCGCAAATGCGGCGACGCGCGCTGTGTATAAAGTGCAAAGGAAACTACGAGCATGCAACGTTGTTACGTTGTAAATTGGTAAGTCACAAAATAAAAGTAAAATACCAATAAATCACGTTACTGGTACGTCGTGTGTTAGCTGAGAAGGATTTGCATGCAGGTATGATTTTCATTCTATTCACCAGGAGCAGTTTTCATGTTTCATTAACAGTTCTTGTTAGTATTGTGTATCACCATGGTAACTGTCGTTTTAATATTAACCCCCAAATGCCACTTTATTTTCACAAAAAAAAAAAAAAGTTATTTTTTATATAAATGACTGTGGTGGCTCATACCAACATTGTATTTACAAAAGCTAGTTTGGGACTGCTATTTAATAGCTGTAGCATAGGCCTAATGTTTATTTCTTAGTAGTCTTTACTATTAGTCATATTCTTACAATTTATGTGTATGTTAAGTAAAGGGGGACAGTGTGTGTCTTCACAATTTTTAAGTAAACATATATAATAATATGCCTATATATATATTTCAATGTAAATTGTGATAATCGTAATTAATAAATCGCAATTACAATTTCAAGGAAATAATCGACAATTATGATTTTTGTCATAATCGTGCAGCCCTAATTAGGAGCCTTTAAAATAGCATAGTAGGGGCACTTTAAGAGATATAACCAGTTTAGATGGAAAGGATCTCTAGCTGAAAACGTTACTGTAGCTACACCCATTAATAGACACGGTACTACCTTAAAAATAAACTCCAGCACAGAGCTACAACAACCATAATGAACTGACCCTTCACAATATATAATGCTTTACAATGTACTGCTACATATGGAAATTTATTTGTTCAATAAAACATACTCATCTGTTGAGAAACAAAAATGCCCATCTACAAAAAGTCATGCCAATGTTGATTCTCATTTTATTTCGAGCTCTGTCTCGTTCTCTTTTCGCCTACAGACTCTCCTCGGTACTTGAGTTTTTATTTTTAAATGGGTGATTCTCCGGAGGTTGGAGACGGCGTGCTCCATGTCAACCTTTCTCTCTTTTTTTGACAACTAACCTATGCCACTCCCACGCCATACATGCGTCAAAAGTAGGAGCAATTTTTCTCTATTTACGGATATGACAGACAATTTCCCACAAAAAACATCCCTCCCAGTCTAAAATATAAACGCTTATAATAAGTTTACCATAGTTAATGAGGGTAAGATGAAAACGCGTTTTGGAAGGATTCATAGTGTATTGACTCACTGTTTAAATTTTGGTCATTCTGAACAAAAGTTACATAGTGTACTTTTAAATGTTCCTTAAAATAAGAAAGGTACATTGGTATTTTTACATTGGTATTTTATTGGGACTATTTCAGATAAACACACCCCTAAACTGCTTGTTCGAATCAAAACCAACTCGCTTTGAATCAGTCAGATGGTCTAATTGGGCTGATCTTGGCCAGCTGCAAAGTGTACTACTTCATGCCCATAGTCAAGTTTGGCTATAGAAGATTGTAGGTTATCCAGACAAGCTTCTTGAGCCTCAAGACAAATCATTTCAGTGCTGGAATTGTTTAGTCATTACATCTGCTTGGATCAGCTTGATCCAGAGATGTTTCTGTCTGTGTGTGTAGGGAGAGTTTGCTGATGCATGCGTCCTGTGAAAGGCTCTGTGGGTGGGCTTACTTTTACACTGGTGTGTTTCTGAGCTGTTCGCTCAGACAAGAGCATGTAGCAGGGATTGTGCCACTGGAATAGAGTCAAACAAGTATTTCGTAGTAAGAACATAAGAGGAATGTGGCAAACACTGACAATTAATAAAGGAAGTCCAGATGAGGAGACAAAAGAAGAGATAAATGCAAGTTAGTTGAAATGGTGGTGATATTTCTTAATTATTATCAATATTTTATGCTCATGATATGTAGTAGTATTAGTGTAGATGTCATAATATAGAGATCTACTTAAAACATAAATGAAAAGGACTAAAATGTATTTGTTAAACATAACTATTGTATAATCTATTGAAATGTTAACCATAATCTGTAGTACTACAATGGGAGATTAGGATAACAGTAAAGGAATACTTTGGAATGCCATGGTGAATTATTAATATATATATATTTTTTTAATTTTACAATGTCATAGTCACATTTATGACCATATTTTTTTGTTAATATATACCTTGCCATATAATTAGTCGTATTAGTCTCCTTTTAATCTCCTGTCTTCTTTATTCTTCCCTAGAGGACAATTTAAGTGTGGCGCTACTGATTTTGCATGACAAATGAACTCAAATGTTTTAAAATCTTACCCTTGCTCATAGTGGTTTTACACTGTTGCAAATCGTTTCAGCTGACTGTAAAATGATCCAAGATATTACGGATTCCTCTTCCAAATTGAGACTGAGTAACTATTAACTGCTATGAATTGAATCCAATTCCATTTGTTTCACCCTTTTCAGAATACATATTGTTCCAAAGCAGCCAAAACAGACAAATAGTCTGCTTTATAAAAGAGGCAATTCCTAGGTTAGGTACTACATTTGAAGAAATATTGGGAAGAACAATGACAGTTTGTCTCCCCTCCAACTGCCAACAATTCTGTGGTTCTTTGTGAAGAGATAGGACTTGCGTCTGAACACAGCAGCGGATTCCTTATTCTGCACAAATACAGTTGGAATTAGGGTCAGAGGAACAAATGGAAAAACACACCAACATTTGTTTTAATCAGATGTGAATTGTGAACATATGCACACTTAATTTTTTTGCCTCAAATATTTATGAAATAATTTCTACTTTTACAAATGCATCTTGATCTGACGCACAAGTCAAACAACTGAAAGCAATGGTGTGTACTGCACATCGAAAAATGACTCTAAAGGGGTGCGTTAAAAACTGACGCCTAGGGGTCCTGACCAAGCGTCAATATGTGACAAGGTTTGAAGTAGAGAGATTGAAATAGTCTTTTCTTGTAGAACTCAATAATCTATGTAAATCTGAGATTTTACTTGCCCTATCATCATCTTCATTTTCACTGATATTTTAATTAATTCATTTACACTTTTACTTACAACTTGAAAAATCATTTTTACAGCGTTTTACAATACTATTTCAGTATTTCTTCTTCAAAATTTCATGTTTCATTCAATGTGTTGTGTGCCATTTAATGTCTTTGTAACTCTGTGTAATTAATTGTGAAATTTACTGGCAGTTTCTGAGTGAAAATTATTTCGAAGTAAATCCTGCACCATTTTTTTTCAGTGCTAAGTTTTTTTCGTAATGTCAAATTTTGTATTTATAAAATTTGGTTCACAAACTTTACGCAAGTTGTCTGGACTGTCTTGCTCAGAAATCATTCAGTCTTCACAGAGCATTTCAGGTGTTTTCAGTACATTTTGTGCAATGACAAACCATGTTTCTGTTTATTTCCCCTAATAACATACATTAGCTGTTTGCAGAATCATCCTGCACATGCTAAACTTATGTCTAAACATGTTACAATTTAAAAGTAAATGCACATTGTTCTTGAGGAGGGCACCTTTACCTCTTACGCTACTTAGTTTGCATCTGAAACATGCAAGAGGAGTCCCAACCGAGTCGAGGATACTAATGCTGCATTTTGAACTCCTTTCCTCTCCTTTCACGTTCATGCCACCGTCACACTTCCCCCTTTCCCATTCCTTCAGCCCACTGACTCTCAGCTCTGCCTCAAATGCAGGCTAGAACAGCCAAGTTCATTAAAAATGGCTGACTGATGGAAAAGAACCGACACTCAGCGACAAGCCCTATTTTTCTTTTCCAGTCCTTTTCCCTTTCTTTTTTTTAACCCTCTAAATACATTATATCTTTCCCCTTTACTGTACCTCATCATTCAAAGCTTAAACTCTAAACTTGGCATCTGCAATAGGATACCCTTGTTTTAAATCTCAGACAAATGTCTCTTTCCATTTTTTCTTTTTCTTTGGGGTTTTAAAAAAGGGGTTATTTTCCCATGTGTGTCAGATATTTTAAACTTTAAAGCCAGAAGCCAGTTCAGGTTATCTTTTTCCCCAACCTTTAAGAAACATTGTGAAGTGTGAACATCCTTCTCGGTTCAGTAAGAAGGGCACGGAAGCAAATAAATAAATGTTCACTTACAGAAGGAGATTTCTATCTGTTCAGTTGAGTGGAAAACTGTCCAGCAATGTTAGCTTATTTTGTGCTTTTGTTTTTCTTTATTATATTGTGACTGATTTATATTGTCATCTCCAATTTGCACATTTGTCTGGAATAATACATTTGGCTTTTTCTACCCATTCTCCAAAATGCTTGTTCTGTAGGGTCGCGAGGATGCGCGTTCAAACTTGAATTCTTAATTCACTATGTTTGAATGTGTAGATGATAACATTTTCTTGTTTAGTGAACTATTATTTTAATAAGAATGTTTTTTATTTCTTTTTTATTTCTTTATTCCAAGTACCTCACAATATCATACTCTTTATGACTAATCAAATCAACTTTATCACAGTAGGTTTGATGTTTTATGTTGAAACACAGATCAGTTGTATACAGGTATCAACCAGTGTTATTTTATTGATGTATAATTATAGTTTTTATTATATTATATATATTATCTGTTTCCATCTTGATTTAAAAGTTTTAGTAATTTCGTAGTTTTTGTCTATATATTTTTGAGTTTGTTTATTTTACTTCAACTTAAACTAAATGAAAATGAGAAATGTTGTCTTGGAAACTAGTTTTTCAAATAATGAAAATTATTATTTTTATTTTATGGGTTTAGTTTTAGTTTATCGCTCTTACTATAATAACCCTACCCTGGTAATCCAGAGTTCTCGCGAGAGCACAAGTTGAATTTGCACAAGTTGAATTTGCGAGTTACTCTGGTGTCGAGTAATGATGCTCATTAAATATGCCCCTCGATCTGAGCTGCACCAATCACATCGGGTTATCTGATATAGGCGGGCCAGAGGCGAGCTAAACAGATGACGAAAGCACTGTGACGTCGAAGTCATTAGTAAACATTGCAAGATGGCTATGGATGAACACCAGTTGAAAGCAGTAGGCCAATCACAACAGACTTGGGCCATCTGGCCAATCAGAGCAGAGTAGGCTTTTGGAAAGGAGGGATTTAGAGTGACTGATTCATCCGACGAGTCGTTTGAGAATCATTGAACAATGTGGTGATGTGCAATGTATATTATGCGAAAATTAAACTGTTTTTTGACCTTTGATGCATGTAAACCTGTTGTAGGAGACCTCCAAAACAAAATTAGGAGCCTTTAAAATAGCATAGTAGGGTCACTTTAAGAGATATAACCAGTTTAGATGGAAAGGATATCTAGCTGAAAACGTTACTGTAGCTACACCCATTAATAGACACGGTACTACCTTAAAAATAAACTCCAGCACAGAGCTACAACAACCATAATGAACTGACCCTTCACAATATATAATGCTTTACAATGTACTGCTACATATGGAAATTTATTTGTTCAATAAAACATACTCATCTGTTGAGAAACAAAAATGCCCATCTACAAAAAGTCATGCCAATGTTGATTCTCATTTTATTTCGAGCTCTGTCTCGTTCTCTTTTCGCCTACAGACTCTCCTCGGTACTTGAGTTTTTATTTTTAAATGGGTGATTCTCCGGAGGTTGGAGACGGCGTGCTCCATGTCAACCTTTCTCTCTTTTTTTGACAACTAACCTATGCCACTCCCACGCCATACATGCGTCAAAAGTAGGAGCAATTTTTCTCTATTTACGGATATGACAGACAATTTCCCACGAAAAACATCCCACCCGGTCTAAAATATAAACGCTTATAATAAGCTTACCATAGTTAATCAGGGTAAGATGAAAACATGTTTTGGAAGGATTCATAGTGTATTGACTCACCAATCACATCGGGTTATCTGATATAGGCGGGCCAGAGGCGAGCTAAACAGATGATGACAGCGCTGTGACGTCGAAGTCATTAGTAAACATTGCAAGATGGCTATGGATGAACACCAGTTGTTTGAAACGGCTTTGGCCGCTACAGTGAACGAGTTAGACTCGGCTTTTTATCTAAAACAGGAACAGAAGACGCCGCTCGAATCGTTCCTTTGCAAGAAGGACGTTTTTGCTGTTTTGCCGACCGGATACGGTAAGAGTATAATCTACCAGTTAGCGCCGCTGGTAGCTAAGCGTATGGGGTTTATTGTTGTGATTGGTCGTAGTGTTATCCAATTGCGTGCAGTGAGATTTTCAAATGCACGCTTGGTGCCGCCCCTCGAGCTGGCCGATTTTCATTAGTCGACGCCAGACCATTAATCTTTTAGATTTAGGTCTGGATTTCCAGGCTATAATAACCCTGGTTTCAACTTGGACATTTTGACTCCAGTTTCAAATAAATGTTTCGCTCTTTTAGCTCTGAATTTTTTTCGCTCTTTTGAAATGAGCAAAATATATATTTCATTTGCTCCATTTATAACACAGTGAAAGATTAACCAGCTTGCAGTTCTGCTGAGCTGTTATAAACAAATCTTTCATTAGTGTTGAACTTTTTTAATGTAACATCTTTCTTTTCTTGCTGAAAGGGTGGCTCCCGTTCATACATCCACAGCTGTGTCTTTTTTTCGCATTTGAGGGGTTAAGCTTAGAAGTCTGACAGCTTTCTGGAAAGACATGTTGATATATCTTTGTGGTTGAAGGGTAATTTTACAGTATAGAAATTAGAGAGAACGGCAGTTACACATGCACACACACTGAGGTATTGGCATTTTTTGTTGCCAGTGTCTGTAACGGAGAGCAACCAATGCCACAGGGGGGAAGAGAAGAGATTCCAGATGTGAGGGGTTTTCAGCAAATGGAAGGGAGGAATTGAGATGGAAAGCTGGAAAATGAAAAGATGATGTTTTGGATCATTTGAGTACAGACTAATCTGCTTCTCTTTTATTGTATAAGTGATCTCACTTAATTGGTCTCCTCAGCTTTGCTATATTTATCTGTTTTAAAATAAGGAAATTAATAAATGACTTTTCTTTTAGGAAATGCATATGTGGGTGCACCTTTGCACAACTTCATTGCTTTTAACTTCCACCCTAATATTCACATCAGTCAGTCTTCTAATCTGCAGTACAACATTCTTTCATGATTAAGCATTTAGTTGGTATGATCTTAGATTTACAAAGAATTCAGGGAATCCTCCCACTTAACCTGTTTATTTCAGGTTTCTGCTTTGGCATAAAGATACCCATAACCTCTGGTTTTAGTAAAATGTAAACCATAATTATTACTGAAATACTATAAGATGACTCTAAATCAGTGGATGTGGACGATTTATGCCATTATTGCTTGCTGGAATTTAAGCACAGCAAAAAAAAAAAATTGAAATAAAGGCAGCATAATTAATTGATTTAAAAGCATTTGTTGCGTTTATCAATTATTCAAAATGACTTACAATGGATCTGAAAAACAGTATCCACAAAATATATTTGGACAATTAAGGCACACTTCAAGTATAAATTTCATTGCATTAAATTTGATTTGTTTTAGAATGTATGTTTTGTCTAAATTAATTTAATTGTTGTCATTTTGTTGTCATACTGATAAATGTATAACTTGAATGCATTGCAAAGGATAAAAGCATCTGCTAAATTAATATATTTAAGTGTTTTATCATTTAAAACCTAATGTATTTTTGTGGAAATGTAGTGATTTTAAAATCTATTTTAGCTCTCTATTCAAATGACAAAAAAATTCTAAGTTGCTAATTTCTTAGTGCCCAAATATGTATGCATGCATGGATGTAAATAATGTTCACTCACAGAAAGATATTTTTACCCGTTCAGCTTCTTTGAGCTAAAATAAGGAAATTCATAAATAACTTTTTTTAGGACATGCATATGTGGGTATACTTTTGCACAACTTCATTGCTTTTAATTTCCACCTCTGAGATATGCTGTTGAAAGTGGATCGGACCGAGCTCCACAACACACTTGTAGCCAATCAGTAGTAGGGGGCGTGTCAACTCATGATGAGGGAGGAGAGAGAGCAAGCAAGAGGGAGATTTGAAGAAGGACTGTAGAAAGAGAGATGGCTGAGAGACATTACAAAAGAGAAAAGGTCAGAGGAATATCACTGGAAAAAGAAGGGTTATGATCAGGCAAAAGAGCTTTAGGACCCGCGTTAATATTAGAAAAGCTTTCCAGCGCTGGAGAGACAGAAGCGGGAAGGCCTGAATACGGATGTCGAGATTTGGTTGTTTCTGCTCCATACGTGAGTAACATTGGTTTTGCTATGTTTCACAGAACCAAGATATGCTGGTGTTGTAATGTTAGCTACAGTAATAGGACAGTTTTGAGTGTCATTGTTTGTCTGGAGCTTGTGTGCTTTTGTGAACTCTTGCTTGTTGTTCATTTTTTGTTCTTTCCTTTCATCTTCAGCTATGATAAAGAGACATCCACTATTGCATTGTGGGTTTGTGCATTTTTGGGGCAGAGCAAGGAAGGGAGGAGTTTAGGTTGATTTCAAATGTCAACGAAATTGCGTATTGCACCTTAAATAATAAATGTGTTTTTGTAAAAATGTTGTGATTTAAAGTCTGCTTCAGCTATCTTTTAAAATATTATTACAAGCTCCCAAATTGCTTTGTTTTATCAGTGATGTTGTTTGCTCTGTTTTTAAAGATATTAAGGAGTTTTTGACTTTGAAAGAGAAATGGCAAGTCTTTAAAGCACACATGATGAATGTCTTGCTCCATTTAGTGACTAAACATGGCATATATAACTTGATCTCCCACAAGAGAAGGGCTGTAATTATTCAAGCTTGCCAAAAAGGAACACAGAACCATGTGCTTCTACATGCCAAGTTCACTACTTGATTCCCTACACTTTTTTTTTTCACTCAGTCACTCTCTTATAATCCTGTCCAAAGCAAGCAGATTGTAATACAGTGAGATGAAGCAGAGGAACAAATAGATGCAAATGGTCTGAGTACATTATTTGCATGAAACATACATGATGAACCACATACTTGAAGGAAGGGAGGTGGGCTGGAATGGTTATTTCAAGGCACTTCCTTGAATGATTGCGTTTAGAAGAAATTGCATGCGTTGAAGCACATTATTGAGTGTAGTAGCGTAATAGTCATTTTAGTTGGAACAACTTGTATTCACCGTATTGGATTTAAAGTGTTTATTTTGTCTGTGACATTACAAGGGTCACCTTTATTTTGTTAAATAATTTGCCTCATGTGATTTTGGGAACATAAGCCAGTGGTGATTCTCACAAACATTCTTTGCATTTCTCTAGATAGAAAGATGCAATCAGCGATTAAGACAGGATAATGATCTGCTGTTTGTGCCTGGTGAATCCTCTGCATTTTCTTGAACTTCAGATCCCAGACTGACAGCTAGACAGTGAGAGACCAAGAGGACGGCGGTTTTGAATTGAATGGAAAAGAAAAATGATGTGTTTTTTGAAGATAATTGGGATTATTATTTGTTGCTGGATGGATGCATTACAGTGCAGTTATCACAGCATGTTATAATTTATCTTTACAGACACAAACTTTCAACTCTGGGACTCCTCTCACATTTTAAGTTTAACAGTATGAACTAACATATAACTGTTGTATTGACAAAAAAGTTTGGAACTAAGTGTTTAATTGTTTAATATTTAGAATGAAATGTGTAATTCAGACCCTTGAAGTACTTTTAAATCAAACAGGACAATTCTTATTTCTGTCTTTTATAAACACACACACAAACTCTGCCTGGCCAAAGAAGAATTCGCTGTTTGAATTTAAATAGGCAAATGCATAAGAGACAATGATTTGATCATTATTGCAGTGATTATTACATTTCTATCATGTTATATGTTTTTCTAACACTAATTGATTGAGTGTGTAGCTTTTCATTTACATTCGTGCATTTGGCACACGCTTTTATCTAAAGCAGCTTACATTGCGTTTCAAGGTACACATTTACATTCTTATCAGTTCTTGCTTTCCCTGGGAATCGAACCCATGACCTTGGCGTTGCAAGCGCCAACGCTCTACTGTTTGAGCTACAGGAAAGCTGTAGGCTTGTATTGTATCTGTATTGTATTTCTTAAACAACAATATAGGAAGACACATCATGACCATCCAGGATGGCAATGTCAAGATTTATCATAAAATTGTGAAAGAAAAGTTAGGCGGGAGCATGAAGAATCATTTTAACACATGAATTGGCACCTTAGAGTCCAGACCTTAAATTCAGTGAAAGTCTTTGGGATGTGCTGAAGGAGACTTTACAAGGGCTTGACTCTTGCATTGTCAATACAAGAAAATTGATGTGCCTCTTGATGGAAATAAATGTTGTGATGTTTTTTTTTGTCTTTAGAAAGAAAACGTGTATCAGTGTAATAGATCCATGCGCCTGGTGTTAAAGTGACAGCAGCCTAATATACCTGCCGCCTAATTATGAGATATTAAAAATGTCTATATGGCTGTTTTTTGCTCCATGGTATCGGTCAAATTGTGGCCAGTGAAAATGCAGAGTGGCTAGTAACTTTGGAAAACCAATAGCCACAGTGGCTGGTGAGCAAAAAAAGTTAATGTCAAGTCCTGATTATATAGAAAGGCTTTAAGTATAGTGTCACCGAAGATACAAAAAATATATAGAATATCAAACATTGAATCTGCACATCTGTACATCTTTTCTCAACTCACATTTTCTGACTAATGAAGTAAATTCTCTTTAGTAGCTGACTTCATATGTTTGTGTATTTCGCAGGTGTTTTAAGTGCTGCCGAATGCTCCTGTGGGAGAAATCACTTCACTTGTGCGGTCAGTGCATTTGGCGAGTGCACATGCATCCCGGCGCAGTGGCAGTGTGACGGGGACAATGACTGCGGAGATCACAGTGATGAAGACAGCTGCAGTGAGTCTTTTACCACGCACGGTCATGAGAATACAATAACATAATCATATAATAACATAAAACAAATACACACACACACACACATGCATTTATTCAAAGGTAAAATTGTTATTCAGTGCTTTGCTTTGAGTGCAAAGGTTATTTTGAAAGGTAGTGTACATGTACATGTTTGCTGGAATATCTTTTTTCAGTTGTTGTAGTATTGAGCACACTTCAAATGATTTTTCCATTTATTAGTCAAACGGGTTTGCAAACTTGTTCTGATTTGGTTTGCGATTCAGTCTGAAACATTTGCAAATTTCAGCTTGTAGTGGTTTCTCAGTCCTTAAAACAGTGACGTGATTCTTTTAAACAGAGAACAAAGGAGCACAAGGATTAAGTGAGAATTTATCTACAATCAATTAAAATTGATTGTACAATGGAATTGTACAAATTGAATACAATTGAAATTGATTGTACATCACAAAGTGCATTTACATGCACTTTAAAAGTCAATTTCTGTCAGACTAAAACCATCATTTGTCTTTTTAAAATGTCATGTAAATACTTTAGCGTGACTGAAATCATGTCAAATCAAGTCAATTTTTTTGTGAAATATGACAAACAGATCTACATAATGCAGTTGTTGCGCAGCTTTGTCTAGCAACCCTTGAGGAAAAGATAGTATCATTTTTATTAATGAAATAATATACTTCAAAAGAATATAGTGTGAACTGAATGTAAGGTTTTCGGACACTTGACATGAAAGTCATTACATACATTTATTGTAGGTTAAATTTATATTAAAAGCAATTAGCTGAACATTAGAGGGTTTTTTGACACTTAAGTAGGACTTAAGTATATCTAATTTCATAATTACTTTGGTTGTCTTGGAAATATGGCGAATGTAATGACAAGGATTTATGGTAAACTAAAGAATACTTAAATGTAATTTATATTTAAAACATATATGTCATGTAATGATGAAATTGCAATTTAGTATATTTAAAATATATTAAATTTAAATGCAATTTTGAACAGAAAACAAAATAGTTAAAAATTAGAATCAAATGTGTTTTAGTATGTTATTCAACACAACAAAAACATTAAAACACAACAAAAAAATTATTAAAACATTTAATTTGACATTTATTACAAAGTGCATTATTTAAAAGTGTGTTTAAGTGAAAGTAATTTCTTTAAGTGCATTCTCTTTAAGTGCACTTAAGTGGCCTTTTATTTCTTAAAATTCTATGTTATTTGCAAGTACAGTTTATTAAAAATATACTTAAGTGTATGACAAGTGCACATTCAATACAATTAAGGACACTTCATTTTCACAAGGAATGTTTCACAGTGGGGCACAAAAGGCAAAATTCAGGATGGCCCTGACATCATTCTACAACAGCACAATAGCAAGCATCTTTTTGAACAGCACCAATGCCTGGTTCACAAACTGCACCTGACAGGGCTGAATGACGCTGTGGAGGGTGATGTGCTCAGCTGAGCGTGTCACTCTTTACAGGGACATAGAGGTCTTCTACCCTCACATCAGGACACTTACTCCAGGAGGTTCAGGACAATCACCAGGAAAATCATTAAAGACCCTCACCATCCTAACAATGGCCTCTTATCAATGCTGCGTTCAGGCAAAGTCTACTGTAGCCTGAAAATACAAAGACTCAGGAGTCTCTTCCTCCATATTCCTAATGAGGAACAAGACTGAAGAGCTTTCTATACGACAGTAAAATAACCATGCACACACATTTCAATGGACATATACGCATATAGATATACGGTTTCTGTACAGGTTGTTTTATACACACACTCCTAGGCAAAAAAGCAACAAAAAAATGGCTAAACGCTAAGCTTTTTAATTGTCTTAACCACAAATTATTGGTCAGGAAATTAGCAAAATTCAAGTAAAAAGCCATTGATGTCTCAGAAAAACATCAAAGCCAGAATGAAGATTTTTGCCAGATGTCTGTGGAGTGATGATGAATCACAATGAAACACGAGTTGCATGGTGATGCTCCAGAGTCGTGTCTTCGAAAATGAGAAGTGAGAAATATTATAATAAATGGATTTCTACCACAGTGAAGCATGGAGGAAGTGTCATCATGTGGGGAGCCTTTTTTAGCTTCTGCTATTGGTGAGCTTCTTCACTGTGAAAATCATTCAATGCTTTGGAGTGCGAGAATAACCCAGAACGGCTTGCTTCCAACAAATGAAAAGTTATCTAAACCGGCATGATCAGATGTTGTTTTTCAACAAGAAAATACTTTTGGCCAAATTGCAAATACAACCAAGTGGCGGCTTGAGAACAAGTCCATAAGGCTCATGTTTTGGCCTTGGTCAAAGTCCAGATTTGAACCCTATAGTGAATATTTGGTCTCACATAAAACTCAAACGAACTGGGAGACATTTTTCAACTACTCAAACTCTATGAAGCCATTAACATCCACCAGTAAAAAGCTGTCTGCAAGTTGAGGAAGGCTATTCCGTGCTAAGCTACTTTAGCTACAGTATTTGTGCAATTCTTGCTAATTTCCTGACCATGTGGTTTCCAAGTATGTGGTTTCCTGATTTGTGATTAAAATGGTTAAGACCAATATTTTGCCATTTTTGGCTTGGCCCTTTTCTGCCTTTTTTTTTTTTTGCCCTGGAGTGTATACTGTTTGTGTTCAGTGGACACACACACACATAAACATGTTGGATTTCCATGCTTTATGGGGACTTTCCATGGACAATGATTTTTTTATACTGTACAAACTGTATATTATATCCCATAAACCTACCCATCACAGAAAATGTTCTGCATTTTTACCAGTGGAACACAATTCAAGTACTTGAGTAAAAATTAAAAAGTAAAAGTCTGACATCATTATGAATTATGAACGGTCAAGTAGCCAGCACTAGTCAATAAGGAAGATTATGTAGACACTTAATATCTATTGATCTGCAAGTAAGAAAACTTTTATTTTACTACCAAAAGTTGACATACGCTGACATCTACTGCTGATCATTACTGCTCATTCAAGTGTGCAAACAGGTGAAAATGAATATACCATATAGTATTTAAAATGAGGGGGAAAATGTGCTGAGAAATATAAACATACATTTGTCACACCAGGCAAAAAGTGTTAACATTTTAAGTAGAACGCTAAGCAAACATACTAGTTTTACATAATTTGAAACTGCTACAGCTGCATGGAAGATGCTTGGGCATTAATTTGCGTTAATTTAATATGTTTATTTTTTACTTAAAACCCCAAATGTGGACATAACCACATTCAAGCATTTCATACAATGGGTTTAGCAGCTCGCCCTTTTACAGCAGATTTATTTCACAAGCAAACTGACATTTACTAGAATTTATCCTAAAATTCTGCATTAATAACCTACTTTTCGCACCATCATCAGTCGCACACGCTCTCAAGCTCCAAGGATCTCCCGTTTTTGGCTCATTTTGAGTCAGATTGTGAGTTGTTGACTCGAGAACCGATGTAGTCGGATCAGTCCAAATCATGAATGAATGTATTATACATTCTTTAATTAACAACGATTATAGCTATTAATATTAATATTTTTATAATATATTATCATTGAGTGATATCATATCATATCATAGAATTATTTATCATTCAAAATGTCAGAAGTTGAAATATGTTTTTGCCTTTTTTAATTGTTCTTAATTTGATCTCATTCCTTCAGTTTTGCCCACGTGCTCGCCACTAGACTTTCACTGCGACAATGGAAAATGCATCCGACGCTCATGGTTATGTGATGGAGACAATGACTGTGAGGATGACTCCGACGAACAAGACTGTCGTGAGTATATTTATCCTTTTTTTATATACATAGTTTAAAGATAATTTTTTTTTTTTTTTTTGGTGGTGGTGTTTGTTCTTTCCAAGACTGATGCAGTGATGCTGTGCTGAACTGCAATTCTGCGTTTTACATTTTAAACAGTTCAAGTATATTTAATTCATTTAAAACGGCATGTTTCAATTTTGACCGAAAAATTTAACATTTATATTTTTTACAAAAATATTTTATTTCATTGGAATGGTATGTATGACACTTGGTGACTTTTGTGGCACTTGCTATGTGAACACACACTCACAAAAATTTTGGACATAATTCAAAAGTTAAATGGTCCTAAAAAAAAAAGAAAACTCTACTTTAAACTCTACTTTTTTTTACTCTAAAACTCTACTCTGTTAAAAATGACCATCGGAGAAATGAATGGAAAATAAAAAAAATGTAAAAAAATTTTTGCCTGTACAATCTTCAATTCAAAATAGCACACAGCAATGAAGGCGTTTATTGAAAAATAATCATACTAAAAAAGAAAAGAAAAAATTGAATGGATTAATTGTATTGTAAAAACTGTGGAAACAAATTTATGATAATTATTGCATTATTATTATTTAGTGCCATCAAATTCCCTCAAAATATTAAATAAAAAATAATTGAACAAATATTACTTTTATATATTTTTACTGGGTGGGGGGAAGGGTTACTTTTGAGGTGTTTGTCCACTTTTAACCAGGAGTATGAGTGTGACCCATAAATCAGGAGCATCAGAGGGTTAAGAGTGTTTGTCACAAAGCTTCTCTTAACCCTGTATTACTTCCAATGAACAAGAACAAGAAAATGTTAAAATAAATATTTTACCTGGTATTTTATTCAGACATTTAATCATAAATGTGTTCAGTTCAATTCAATTCAATTCGAAACGTTTCGACCTTCTTTCTTCTGTGGGGCACAAAAAGAGAACGTTTGGAAAAATACAATTATTTAGACCTCATGCTGTATATTCTAGTGTTCTGAAAGCACATGATTTTGGTGAGAAACAAACTGAAAGGACATTTATTATTTAGTGATCTTGACCTCAGCATGCACCCTCCTGTGTTCATTCATGAGTGCATGAGAGCAGCAGTTCTATCATAAAATAATTATACTATAATTATTTTATGAGACCTTTTGTTTCCTTTTGAAGTTCAAAGATGGTCACTATTACGTTTCCATTCAAATTTGGGAATTTAACTTGTGCACAAAATTGGAATATAGCATACAACATTTGCAACTAAAGCAGCGTTTCCATCCCATGTGTTCAAGAGAACAAAATTTTCACATTCTGGGAAATTGGCGCAAAATATCTGTGATAAAATGAAAGTTGCTGCAAGCGGGGAAACCAGTGTGGTTATTTTTTTCCCTACATCATAAGGCTATGTTTACACTGGCACAAAAAATCTGATCTTTTACTCACATCTGACACAGATTGGAATTTGTTGCACACGTGTAAACACAAAAATCTGCACGAGATCCGATTTTTTTTTTTCTTATACGATCTGAGCCACTTCCAAATGTGGTTTTAAATCAGATACATATCCGATATCTGGATATCTGACCTCCGTCTAAACACTCCGTATAAATCATTTTAATAGCACGGCCATTAAAAACCAGGGTGTACCATGTGGACAGTAAAACGAACGTGCATTAAGACTTGCAGTGTAAATGCAGCCCAAATGATGTGGGTTGCCAGGTCCACTGTTTTTCCCTACACCTCACATTATTTGTAGCGCACCTCCCACCCAATAATAAGAGCGTTGTTACTTCTGATAAGAAACAAAGTCTCAGCTTTCAAATTATTTCCATTTTATCACGAAAGTCAAACAATAAATGGCGTTTTGACAATCTTTAGATTTGACACCTCAGTTCAAGCAGCAGCTGTATGTATGCGTGTGTATGTATGTGTGTATAAAGGATCTGTGAGTGTGAGGCAGAGAGAGAAAAACAGAAGCATCTTTGCCTCTGCTGTGACCCATATTTCTCAGCGCTGTACTCTTGAGGCTCTTCTCATGATGGGGGGTCTGTCTGCCATAAGCTTTCCATGAATTTTTCATTGACATGCTTTGTACAGTGAGAGTCTTTTCCACCACACTGCTCTATGTCTGCCTTATCTCTTACATTCAGTATCTCTCTCTCGGCTTCTGTCTGTCCTTTTGTTTTATGTTATCATTCAAATGGCATGATGTGATCGTTCTCTGTGAATTAGTGGCATATAATAAAAATGGAACAAAGACTCCTTTAAGACTGCATATCCTGTGTATTTTGATTCACGTTGAAGAAAAGCAGTTTTGTGCAATTGAGACCTTTTGTATGTTTTTAACTATATGCGTTTTGCTACAGACTGTCAGGGCAATATAATAAAAAGGTTCAGTAATAAACATGAAAAATTTTACATAAAGGTAAAACCATGTAAAATACTGTAATATGAAACGTGTTTTAAACAGGGAGTGGGGGAAATGTATTTCGATCAGAATCCCCCCCCCCCACACACACTTTTCCAGTGTTTTTTGATGCAGTTTGATATTCTGTTTTGTTTTGTATGGCGAGAAAAAGTGCAGCGGTGCAGAAATACACTTGTGTCTGGTGTCGATCTGTCTGGCGCGGTGGGTGGTGTAAATACAAGCAGCATCACATTTTAATGCTGTGGTGTCAATAAAGTGATGTGAGCGCCACCAGTGCACTGGATTGTGTAGCTGCAGAGTGTTGCTATATTTTTCTGTAGCACTGAGGAGCACAAGTTTAATAATTAATAAAGGGCCCTATGAAATCATTTTATTTTTTTCCCATATTCCTTTTTTTCCCATTAGAATTTTTCGGGATTGGCCTGGTTTTAATGGTTAAATTTAATTTTAGTTATCAAAAGTATGTCTAGTTAAAGTCATGAAACAATTTAACAATAATTTATTAAAATTTCAACAAAAAATAGATTTTAAGGGCCTTTTGAAATTTATTATTTAATACAATTTTAATATATTAAAAAAACATGTATAGCCAATTAAGTTCATTAAAAATAATTGAATAATGTATTAACATTTATTTACAATAATGTGGCCCTAAGAAATATTTTATTAAATATTTTAAAATGCAATTAAATGAACATTTAACATTTTAATCCTTTTATTTATTGATACATTTTTTTTTTGTCAAACAGTGCTCCATAAGAGGTTTACTGTTAAAATTAAAACATGGGAAATGTGATACTCCTTAATAAATGTGTGATATTCACAAAAAAAGAATTCTGCGATTCTGAATTTCTGCGATTCAGTCCACGTTTTCCACCTTGCGGAAATCATAGGGCCCTACTTAAACTGAACGAAGTGACTTTGTTTTGTGGAAAACTGTTCATATTTTTGATCTATGTGAACCCATTGCTGACATTTATTTAATATCTGTCTCGTATGTTTTTTGTTTTTGAGCAGCACCACGAGAATGTGAGGAAGATGAGTTCCATTGTCAGAATGGATACTGTATCCGCAGCCTGTGGTACTGTGATGGAGACAATGACTGTGGAGACAACAGTGACGAGCAGTGTGGTGAGTTCCTTCATACTTCTTTCTGGATGATTTTTAAAACTTGCGCTGCATCCTAAATTGAATACTTCCCTAGTGCATAGTATGCAGAAAAAAAGAAAAAAAAACAGTAGGCGAAAAGTATCTGGATGACTTACCACTTTTGGTGAGATTCTGAAAGTGCGCATTCGATGGACACTTTACTATCCCATAAGGCCACTGGAGGGGATTTATAAATGGCAGTGAAGTGACGCAACTGACGCTGGTAGGTCAGGTGACCGTAACAACATGGATGTAGTACGTCTGAATTTTCATTCATACTACCCATATTCATACTGTATAGAATATACTTTTTTAACGGCCACAAAGTTAGTTCAAATTCAAATGTACTACTCAAGACAGTTTCAGATAATTCAGATTTCAGATGCACCCTCTGGTCTCAGCATGTCTTGAATTTTGGAGGTGTTACACCCTCCCTGGTCCGGGGAAGAGAAGAAACAACGTACAAAACCAGTCATAGAATTTAAACAGCAGCATTAACTCTTTCACCGCCAGCGTTTTTAAAAGAAGTTGCCAGCCACCACCAGCATTTTTGATCTTTTTCACACAATTTTCAGGTTGTATGAACTTGCATATGATATCGCTTGTTTCTGCTTCTTCTTCACATGTCTTTTGATCTGGAGATTCTGTACTCTTAAAGGAAAATGTGTAATAGCGTATAACAGTGAAAATATGGAAAGCCGGATATTTCCGTCAATGGCGGGGAAGCGGTGTCTAATAAATGATGGAAATTTCCATCAATGGAGGGGAAAGAGATAAGTTTAGCAACAAGTTGGTAGTTAACATATGGTGTAGGAGAAAGACATGCTCCAGAGAGTTGTGTGGTGTGTGTCAGGCATTAATGCGTTCCTCCTGTATTCCTCCTATTAACCAAACCCAACAGACAGGTCGTCCTTGATTGTAACTGGGGCCAGCTGGTCTTAATCGCTTACCTGCCAGGGGACTAAGGAACGAGCAATATAGAGCAAAAGGGACAGAAGAGAACAGAACAGACCATTTCAAAGTTTATACCATCAATAAATAATTTCCTGAGACTTAGGGGCTGTTTACACGACACCATTTTCAACTAAAAACGTAAAACTTTTTATGCGTTTGGGCCGTTCATTTACACGACAAACGTGGTCCCTGGGAACGCAAACTTTTGAAAGCGGGTTTCAAAGTGCAAGTTTTTGAAAACGGTCTCCGTGTAAACAACAAAAACGCGAATCTCTGAAGACGATGATGTTCAATCTATAGTGTTTCACTGCCATCTAATGGCCTGGCAGCAGAATACAGTGTTTTTATTCGTTTTCGCGGATCCGTGTGAATGGGCATCGTTTTGACAATGGTGTCGTCTGTACGCGGAAAACTCAAAAGAAAAAACTTCTCCGTTTTAAGCATATCGTTCTCGTGTAAACGTACCCTTAAGAGAAGACTATGCTCTTCTATCTCAATTAAGTGCACTAAATTGTATTGAATGTGCACGTGTAGTGTACTTCAAATCTTTAAAGTATATTTAAAGAAGACATACTTGCTGATATGTTCTGAAATAAAAGACCACTTAAATTTACTTGAAAAGAGAACACTTTTTAATAGTGTCTCTATCTGTCTATCTATAGATCGGTCGGTCTCTATGTCTGTCTGAATAAAAGTTTTACTTTTAAAGTGCATTTTAATTTATTATTTTAATATTTTTGTTGTGCTTTAAAGAAGCACACTTATTGATGTTGACTAACATACTACTGAACCACATGTGAAGTACTTTATAATGTTTAACTGTAGTATTATTTGATATTACATTGAAGGCTAATATATTTTAAATGTACTAAACTGCAAATCCATAACAAATGTGTAATTACAAATATATTTAAATACAAAACATACAAGTTTCATATATAAATGACTTTTTTTCGTTTTAATTAAATGCAGTGTTCTTCAGAGTCAGACTCGCTGTTCATTAACGATTCCTCCCCTTGCAGCAATGACAGCTCTTCAGACCTTGTGCTTTCTTGTCGTGAGTCTATTAAAATATTCAGATGAACTTTACAACACAAGGTTGTCTAATCAGTTCTTCAAGGTCTGCAACATGAGTTTTTACTTATTTTTAACAAGTTTGTCCAAAATGTTGGCCAAAATATTCAACCCAACATATTCAATATATTCAATAGCATGATAGATTTTTCACACTCCGTGAGTGGGGCGTAAGCGAACATGGTCACGTTGTTTTCTCATACTGGTCATGTGTCCTACAGTATGCATGTCAGAGCTGCAGCTCTGCTAAAAAAAATATTTATGTGAGACTGCGCTAATCATTGTCTTTAATACCAGGCACAAATTATAAAGAGTGTTTTAGGAGGGAGTAATCGAGAACATTGTCATTTGCTTGTAGTGTATATGGATGGCAAACAAACACAACATCAGTGGTGTTCTGAAATGAGGCGGCAAAGTCCTCAGTTTTTTTTATAAATCAAATGTAAATTAATTTCCCAGTTACACTTAATGTTGTCCCATTTTACTGGTATAAAAAAAGTATATCCCCCATAACGGCAATCATGTTTTCAGGCCTTTTCAAGTTTGATTCTGACATGACAAAAAGCTTTGACGAGCTTTGAAGTGGCTAGGTTGTTTACTACTTAATTAGTCTTATAATAATACGCCATAATTTATTGAGGAGGCACTGCCTCCCTTGCCTGCTCGGAGGAAACACCAAAGCATGAGTACAGCGTGAGCTAGACGGCAAAAAAAGTATCTGCGTGTAGGACACAACATCCCATAGCTCATGCTCCCAATGTGAATGCTATAACTTTAAATATAGACACCAAAATAAAAATATGCTGTTCATGCGCATTTTCCCCGCTCAAGCTACTCGCTATGTGTACAACAGCCCTGAAACTGGCGGGTCACACATTTCATGAGCTCTCTATTTGTCAAAAGCTATGAATAATGGTCCATTTTGTAGCATCTAAATTTGTTTCAAAGGCCAGAGACATGGCTACCGCCCAGAAATCCTTCATAACCTTGCAATGTATATGATACGGGAGTGCTTATTCTTACAATACACTGCAGCTGTATTTCCATTTGCTTTTATTTCGGCTCTGAGAAATCTTCATAGTAGTACAGTACAGTCCCATATGCACATCTCAAACCCTTTTTGTGCATGACTTGTATGTGTGTCCAGATAAGAGGAAGTGCTCTGATAAAGAGTTTCGCTGCTCTGATGGAAGTTGCATCGCAGAACACTGGTACTGTGATGGAGACACCGACTGCAAAGATGGAACTGATGAAGAGAACTGCCGTAAGTTGATTCTGAGTTTCTTAATGTGCTTATGTGTCAAATGAACATCCATCCCATCCTATCCCATTCCATCCAATCCATCCCATGCCATGCCATCCATTCTATTCATGCCTTATTGGTGGAGCTGTAGAGAAACTGTATGTTTAGGTCAAATCTCTCTAATTATTTGAGATTTTTCTACTCACTGTAGTAGGCCATCCAAAACTCTGCATGTATAGTGTAGAAAAGTTCTTGACAAAAGTATCATTTTGCAGATGGCAGCCAAAAAATATTCAGACTTGAACTTAATAAAATTTCACAAAACCAGGTACACATAGACTCTGCAGAATCCTGAGAAAGGGGACACTTTTTTTTTTTGGTTTAAAGATTCTCATAATTGAAGTTGGTCACAGGAAATTTGCCATTATTGATCAAAAACTGCTAAATTGTGGTACATTTCTGTACTTTTTTTATATGCTTGGATCCCAATTATTGCTGCTTGAGACCAGTATTTCTTTCTGTGTTATATTTGTTTTTCTTTTATTTATTGCAAATAACTGTGCAGAGGGATTTGTTGGACTGTTTCATGGTGCATGTGTGTGGGTGTGTAACTCGTGTTACATAATTCCTCTCTCCAGCATCTGATGTGATGACAGCCACATGCAGTGTTGAGGAGTTTCAGTGTGCTTATGGTCGTTGCATTCTGGACATCTACCACTGTGATGGAGATGACGACTGCGGTGACTGGTCTGATGAGTCTGACTGCTGTGAGGATCATTCATTCTTTCTTACTCTGTTATAACTTCCTTTTGTTTGAAATGCCTCTTTTCACTCGCTACTCACAATCATTAGAAATAATTCCCTTGTGAAAAAGAAATACTTTTTAGCTTACTTATTAGGGTAATAATACATTTAAGTACAAACTGAATGTAATGTTTTCAGGCACTTAATTGCATGGTAATTGCAATTAAATGAAATGAAATGTAGTTTAAATTTATATCAAATGCACTTAGCTGCTTTTTGGCCCACCTAAAGTAGGACTTAATATGAAATATACCTAAAATATTTTTTAATGAAACAACCCTTATTATAAAACCACATTTTTTTCTGAATGTGCACTTGTAGTGTACTTCAAATCTTCAAATCTTTCTATTTTTAAAAACTGTACTTGCAGGTGATTATAATATTAATGAAATAAAAGGTCACTAAAGTGTACTTAAGTACTTTCTTAACGTGTAAGTACTCGTACTTTAAAGTAAACCTTTTAATTTGACATTATTACAAAGTAAATTTTAATCATTGGTTTAATAATCTTTTGTTATGCTTTAAAGAAGTACACTTATTTTGAATCAAGTACTTTGCATGTGCTTTTAGTATGTTACTAAACCATTTTAACTGATATTACATTTAATTTTAATATATTTTAAATTGCAATAAATTACTAAATTGCAACTTCATTACAAATGTGTAATTGCATATAGGCCTATATTTAAATACATGACAAAAAAAAGTTTCAATAGTATGTCTGATTTTGTTGTGTGTGTGTGTGTGTGTGTGTGTGTGTGTGTGTGTGTGTGTGAACGCAGCCTCCCACCAACCCTGCCGTTCTGCAGAGTTCATGTGCAGCAGTGGCATGTGTATAAATGCAGGCTGGAGGTGTGACGGAGAATACGATTGCGATGACCAATCAGATGAAAAGAACTGCAGTGAGTAACTGTTTTAGTGTAATATTTGTGTGTGTGAGTGTATTTCACAAATGTCACATGCCTCTTTCTCACCGTCAGGCACATCGATGTGCATGGCTGATCAGTTTCGCTGTATGTCTGGTCGATGTGTGCGGTTATCATGGCGCTGTGATGGAGAAAATGACTGTTCTGATGGCAGTGATGAAGAAGGCTGTGAAAAGACAGGTGAGGAATATAAAAGCCAACACATACTTTTTACCTCTTTAAGGCGCAGTATGTAAGTTTTGCTGCTAGAGATCGCTTAGTCTGAACAATAACAAAGACGTAGCTTGATGATGCCGTGAATGAGCGTGGAATCATGGGAGTCGTTGTCTTCACCTCCACAGCCAATGTAAAGCAATCCGACAGGACTCAGGCCTGATGAGTCATGTTCATTTGATTTCTGCACAAGTGAATGTATTACAGTTTTATGAAGCAGGGCGGAGCCCAGAGCCTAGGGCGTTTTACTTTGCTGTTTTAGTGTTGTGTATGATTTTGTTTATTTTATTAAAGTTACGTTTAACGTTTTTCAGTTCCTGCCGCCTCCTTCCCTGAACTCGAGCATTGTTACAATTACATTTGATCACTTATTCACATTATTTTATTTAATTCTAATGAAATAGCCGCAAGTGCTGAATTTATTTGACAAATTAAAATTGTGGGGGAGCGCAGTGCTGTTTTACTTGGTCAAAACAGAAAACACTAGTTAATTTTTAATAAATACATTTTTATTAAACATTATTAATAAATAAATAAAAGGGCTCATTGCTAATTTTTTCCAGACACATTCATAATCTTTACTTTTGCTGGTGCTTTGCAGAAAGCTTTATGTGTGCGCTTGAGCGCGGAATAGGCATAATCTGCCCCCAACCCCCAGTATGTATTTAAGTAATTAAATTAATATAAACGTGCGATTAGTCGACTAATGGCTTAAATATACTACTACTAGTCGACTAGAAAAATCTTTAGTCGGGGCAGCCCTACAAAATAGTATTGTCTCTGACAAAATATATAACTTTGTTCTAGTGGTTTTTGGATAATTGTTGTGCATTTAAGTGGCCTTTTATTTCATTAATATTATATTATCTTTAAGAAGTATTTTTTTTTTTAAATTATTCCTTTTGAAAATGCAAAAAATCTTTTTTTTAAGAGAGTTAAAGATTTCATCTTTCACACGCTGTGCATACTTAATTTTGTTTTCTGAAATGGCCTACACATATATCTTGACAATGTGCACAAAAAGCATTAATATTTTCTAATATCTGCTCAATCACCTTGCTGCATTACTTGCTTTTTTATTGTCTTTATTCTGTTTCTTTTTTACAATCCCCTTGTTTCTTAGAAACTCCTCCATGCGCGTCGGATCAGTTCCTGTGTGAGAATGGCCGCTGTATTGGCCAGCGTAAGGTTTGTAATGACATCAAAGACTGTGAAGATGGGACTGATGAACATCCATTCCAGGACTGCCGTGAGTCTACAAAAATCCACTATTGCATGCAAACAGACAAGCGCATGAGAAATCTCACATTAGACAACTGTGGTAGTTCTGCTGAAAACATCACATTCCCCCCTCTTTGTTAACATTCAAATGTTTGCCTGTGTGTTTATAGGCTCCAAGTCAAGTGAAGAAAATTGTAATGTTAACAACGGAGGTTGCTCACAGAAATGCCAGATGTCTCGAGGTCAGGTGCAGTGCACTTGTCACACCGGCTACACATTAACACAGGATGGGAAGACATGCAGAGGTGAGCAATAGACAAGGGGAAAAAACAAAGGACAGCAGAAAAGAAAGTTTCTTAGCAAGGGGATGTAAACTTTTAAACAGGATTCTCTGTGTTTTATTCTTAGGGTATAGGTAAATATCTAATATATATTTTTTGACTCTAGGATTTATAAACTGATTTATAATATGAATTATGCACTTGTATATTTGTACAGTTTATATACATTCATTTTGATGGATTTCTCCAAGTGTCTTGGAGATGTTGCAACAGTTCTTATAGATGTAGTTTCTCTGATTTTTCTGTTTCTTCATCTAATCCCAGAAAGACTGGATGATAGTGAGATTAGATCTCATTGTGGAGCACACAGTCTGTTGTCAGACTCCTTGTGCATATAAAAATGAATGGCAATTACAATAAATGGCAAAAGAACAATGTTTGGCACACAATAGAAGTGTAGTTTAGCATACTTTTAAAAACAGTACTTAAGGAAATAATATACCCTACTTAAAGGAACACTATGTAGCTTTTCAACCTTCATAATATATTTCCAAGACCCTTGTGATGGTACATCGACTTACAATAGGTTGAATGACACGTCTGCCATAGCCTGATCGCTTTTACTGGCACTACGTAACTTCGGGGTTCGACTGCTTTACGGCATACGTCACTTCCCCCACCACTTCCTCAAATTTGGACGTGAGAGGCCAACCAGCGTTTGTTTTCGGCTTTTGTGCGCATGTTTTTGTCATGGGGGCTATTTACACCTGGCCACTTCATGCGTTTTCGGATGATCGGATAGCTATCTGATCGTGAAAAGACCAGGTGTAAATGCCCTCCGTTTCGGATTCAAATCCATTCAAGACGGATTTGAATCCGATCGCTATTTACGACAGTGCAAGTATTCCACAGCGACTCTAGGGGTCGCTGTTTGACAAAAACACAATTTCTACACAGTGTGCCTTTAAGAATATACTTAAGTGCTAACTGAACGTAATGTTTTCGGAGACTTAATTACAATTATTTGTTAATTGCAATTAAATGAAAATGTATTGCAGTTTAAATTTATATTAAATGCAATTAGTTTAGAGTATTTTTGACCGACTTAAGTAGGACTTAAGCTCATCTTTATATGTAATTTCATAATTCTATTTTGTAATTTTTTTTTAAGTGTACTGGCAAATATGACTGGCAAGCATTTATGGTAACCTAAAATATACTTTAATGCCATTTCTTTTTTATTGAAACGTGTATGTTGTACACTTTAGAAATATTTCAAAAACAGTAGAATTATGAAATACATTTAAAGATGTGCTTAAGGCCTACTTAAGTGGGTCAAAAAAGCACTCTAAAGTTCATGTATTTAACATTTGTAATGAAGTTGCTATTTAGTACAATTTACTTTTACTTTTCTTTTTTTAATAACACTTTAAAAGTGTACTTAAGTGTGTTAAGAAACAAAGTCATGAAAGTGTGCTCTCTTTAAGTACACTTAAGTGGCCTTTTATTTCGTAAATATTATATTTCCTGCAAGTACAATTTTTTTCTTCTTTTTGTTCTCTTCATAATTTAATTATAAGATTTAAAGTACACATTCAATACAATTAAGTGCACTTCTTTCTGAAAAAAATCAAGTCACTTTTATTTATATAGTGCTTTATACAATACTTTATAGTGCTGTATGTATACAGTACGGATTGTTTCAAAGCAGCTTTACAGTGATAAACAGTTTATTTAAACAGGTTATTTATACAAGGGTATAAATAACTTTTATGGAGTAGAGTCTAACATGCCAAAGACTTCACAGTGCATAAACACTGAATTACTGAGCGTAGGAGGGTAAGAAATGTGGTAGTTTAGTTTTGATCGCAGCAAGGCCAGCATACAAACAAAACAATTTATAACATACATTAGAAACACCATCAAGAAATAACATATAATCCACGACAACAACAGCCACAGACAAAATCCCCTCTACCTACTACACCCTGTTCCACCCATACCCAAATTTAACATAGCAGTGGGAATGAATGAGTGTCTGTACCTGTTATAGAGTATAACCTGAACCAAGATCCTGAGGGCAAAAGCTGAAACTCGTAATAAAGAGGGCGGGATCAAACCATTAAAATAGATCAAGCTTTGCTCACTACCTGGCCATTATACAGGTTGGTAGGGTGACTGCTGGACACATAAAACCTTGCTACTGGCATGAACTATTTTTAAAAGAGCAGTTACTATTTCACACTATACCAGCATAACATTGGGAATTTTAAAACAGACTCGATATAAGATTTATAAAACAAAGTCATCAGGGACCTTTCAACATTAAGCTTGACAATCTCCGTAGACAGGACAGGCGTGGCTGATCAACTCCCTATTGAAATTTTTAAATTCAGCTTAGAACAATATCACTGAGCAATGTTTGCTCTTATTACAGCTCATTTGGATCTTTAAGTGGAGAAATCCAGGGATGTTTCTGGCTAATAAATGTTAACTAATAAATAAACTAATAAATGTTATTCATATTTTGTATTTCATCCTCTCTAATCTTTCCTGCTTCTGTGTCTGAACCCAGATGTTGATGAATGTGCGGATGAAGGTTATTGTAGTCAAGGCTGTACCAACATAGGAGGAGGATTCCACTGCTGGTGTGTTCAAGGTTATGAGCTTCGACCTGACAAACGCAGTTGCAAGGCTTTGGGTAAGGCTGAATATCTATTATAAAATCAGCAAAACATTGGTGGTTTGGAACAGAGTTGTCCAACTTTCATGTTCTCTCTTCCCAGGTCCAGAACCGGTTTTGTTGTTTGCAAATCGGATTGACATCCGACAAGTTCTACCGCACCGTGCCGAGTACACGTTGTTACTCAATAATCTGGAAAATGCCATTGCGTTGGACTTTCATCATAACGAAGAGCTAGTATTCTGGTCAGATGTCACACTGGACCGTATCATGAGAGCCAGCCTCAACGGGAGCAATGTGGAGGAGGTCGTGTCCACGGGTCTTGAGAGCCCAGGTGAGCAGTATATATTTTATCAGTTCAGCAAGCCATTTTCACAGTATATTCCTCATATCCACTGCTGTCATTTTAGGACTCTTGCTTGCATTTCACTATACGCCACAATGCAAAAAGTAGTAACCTGCAGTTACTTTAAAGAGCTATTTCTACCTGATTTAACCCATACAATGTAGTTTTGGTGGTATAAATTAATGTATTTACTGTAGGTTGATTCAGCCACATTACATCATATTTTTGAATTTAATAAAACAATTATTTTCAACTATTAACACAACTTACTTAAATGTATGGTTGTAATTTAAAAATTCAAATTTATTGTTTTAATTAAACCTTTTAAGTTGCAAACATTATTTTGATGAGTCCTGTTGACAATAATGTTATTATACCAACTTAATATTGCGTGTCATTTTAACTGAAATTTCTGTTTTAATGTTTTAAAGTTTAAAGTTAATGTTAAAGTTGTATGAAATCATTCAAATCGTCTTATTAACTGAAAATTGCGCAGTGGATTTCTAGTTCCCAACATGTTTACATTGGAGTGGATGAGGAGAGTAAATGATGCAATTAAAGGATTAGTTCACTTCAAAAAGAAAATTATGTCATCATTGTAAGTTGTTATAATAAATCGCCCTTAAGTTGTTCCAACCCTGTATGAGTTTCTTTCTTCTGCTGAGCACAAAAGAAGATCTTTTGAAGAATGCCGGTAACCAGACAGTTGATGGATCCCATTGACTTCCATAGTATATTTTTTCCATACTATGGAAGTAAATGGGGCCTATAAACCATTTGGTTATGGACATTCTTCAAAATATATTCTTATGTGTTCAGCAGAAGAAAGAAATTCATTGAAACAACATTGGAAAATTTGAAATTTAAAAGTGTTTCTGTTATGTTTAAGTTTTTGTGGTTATCATTGTGTTGAAGAATATAGATTATGGTGATATGAAGGTACTGATTTGGCTATATTGAACAGTAATGTCTTACTTAAATAAGTTACATTTAGCATGTGCTATGCTATGGTTCCAGAAATCCATCTAAATTAGTTGGAACAGCTTAATTTTTTTTTTTTTTGAAAGCAGTTAGTGACAATTTCATTGATTGATAGTGGAAAAATTCCAGTATTATGTTGCTCGCTTTGTGTATAATTTGTTGAATTTCATGTTTCATGCTGTTTAGAGAACCAATGTGAAGTTTGACAGTTGATTAATACATGTATAAAACGGCAGTAAAGTAAACATTTATTGGCTTATTTTGAATGCTTTTGTAGCTTAGAAGAAGAAAAACATTTTTTAATAAAAGCTTTGGTTAAACAAAATTACAAAAACAAAAAACATCAAGGTAAATAATCAACAATTACGTTTTTTTATAGTCATGCAGCACTAATACACTGTCTAAAAGATTATATTACTAAATAATTATTTATTATATATTATTATTAATTATATTCAATCTAAGATATTAAAACTATTTTACAAAATGAAGTTAAATTTTCATAAGATGCTCTAATATTCTCTAATGTGATGCTCAGTTTGATTCTCTGCTTCCCCAAGGAAAAGAAATGCATAACATTTGAATAATAGTTACATATAGATGACTTTTTTTCTTATTATTCTTTATTTTCTTAAAATTTATTATTTTTATTTTATTCTTTTTTTATTCTTATTATTTTTATATTATTATTATATCTTAGGTGGTCTGGCCATAGACTGGATTCAAAATAAGCTCTACTGGACTGACTCAGGAACGTCTCGTATTGAAGTGTCCAATCTGGACGGCACACACCGTAAAGTGCTTTTATGGCAGAGAATGGAGAAACCCCGTGCAATTGCTCTGCACCCCATTGAAGGGTAAATATTCAGACTGTTGTGTTTTACTAAACAAATACTGTAGAATGCAGTTTGCAAACAATGCTGGATCCTTCAAAACGATATTCATCACATGCATTGCGCAATAAATACACAAATGTCACTTAACACACTTAAGTACTTTTTTAAAAAGTACAGTTTGTAATAATGTTTTACTTTGAAGTACATTTTTTGTCATGCTTTAAATAAATACGCTTATTTTGATGTGTTGACTAACATACTAAAGCACATGTGAGGTACTTGATTATAATTTGAACTGAAGGTTAGTGTGTAATTCAATTTTACATTTGATTTGAATGTATTTTAGTTTACCATAAACGCTTGTCAGTACATTTAACAGTAAATATAAACCACATCTCAAAGACAATAGAAGTAACTACATACATTACATAACATGCATTAAGTGTCTGAAAGCTTTATGTTTTTCTTCTTTAAAGTCCTCTTAAGTGTACCTCTTTTTTCACAAGGGAGATCAGACTCTTTCCCCGTGCCGAGACCCCTTTAATTTATGCGTGTTGAAATGCAGTACATTTATCATTTTATATACTGAAACTGTCACTTCCTCTGTTCTTTTTCATGGGGAAAAATCCCCTCTTGTGACCAGAAGTTGTTGTTCTGTAATAAGCAATGGTAAGCAGAGCATGAAACCATTCTGGTGACTTCTGGCTAAACTTCGTAACTCAATTTGCTCAGAGAAAGTCACAAGGCTTGAGTTGCAGCCGACGCTCATCATGGCTCTTTGTCATGAAGGACAAAGGGGTTTATGAAATCTGGCTTGAATTCTCCCCTCTCCAACAAGAATTAGCTCTTGTTTCGACAGGCTTTGCTTCCACTGATTCTTACACACAGATGCATGTAGATCTTGCTGTATGCGAGAAAAGCCAAAGCATTACATAATTTATCTGAGGGATAAGATGCATGATGGAAAATGTAAAGAAGAAAGAAAGAATAAGAATTATTTTTAGGGCGACATTATTAGAATTTGTTTCAGTCCTTACAAAATAAATCGCTCATGTTTTAAAAAGCAGCCCCAAACAAAACTTGGAGTACTTTTTATAGATTTGGTGTCACTAACCTGGAAAACTTCGGCAAATCCAGTAAGTTCTTCAAAAGGTCTTTTTGTTTTAGCCCTCAAGATAAGAACCTATGCACAGTAATTACTGTAAATTGCATAAAGTCGTAGAGTTTTCTTAAATTTTTTTCGAATGTTATGCCATTATCAAAAGGACATTTATTGTTTGATTCATTGGGCCCTAACTGCATATTATTACATTAACATTCAACTTTGCTTAACATCACTTGCTATGTCTTTAGGAAGATTTACTGGACTGACTGGGGAAATATGCCACGCATTGAATATTCCAACATGGATGGCTCTAATCGGAAAATAATTGCTGATACACACCTATTCTGGCCCAATGGACTTACCATTGACTATGCCGGTCACCGTATGTACTGGGTGGATGCCAAACACCACGTCATTGAAAGAGCTGACCTGGATGGGAAGAATAGAAAGGCTGTCATTAGCCAAGGTAAGAAAAAAAAACTTTAACTTTTATTCTTTTCCAGATGCTTTTATATATTACACATTAGATGATACTGTATAGAGAGGCAAACATGGGGCATGGTTTCACAATTATTGTATTTTATGCTTTTTTTAAAGAAGTCTCTTCTGCTCACCAAGGCTGCATTTATTGCATCAAACAAAGACAGTAGAAACTGTAATATTGTCAAATATTATTACAATTGAAAATAACTTTTCTATGTGAATATTTTATAAATACATAATATATTTTAATATGTAATTTATTCCTGTGTTGCAAAGCTGAATTTTCAGCATCATTACCCCAGTCTTTAGTGTCAAATGATTCTTCAGAAATCATTTTAACATGCTGATTTGCTGCTGAAGAAACATTTCTTATTTTCACCAGTGTTGAAAAAAGCTGCTTCATAGTTATTTTGTGGAAACTGATGCATCTTTTTCCAGATTCTTTAATGAATCAAAGTTCAAAAGAACTGGTGTTATTTGAAATAGAAATCTTTTGTAACATAATAAGCATCTTTACTGTCACTTTTGATCAATTTAATGAATCCTTGCTGATTAAAATTTTTCATTGCTTTTTTTTTTCTTTCTTTAAAAAAAAAACTTAATTACCCCAATCCTTTTAATGGAAGTGTCAAAAAATAGCTGAAAAAATTAAGCAGCACATCGGTTTCCAACATTGATAATATTAAGAACCATTATTATTAATTGAGCACCAATAAAGAGAACAATAAATCAGATCATTTCTGAAGGATCATGTGACACATGATTTTCAACGCTTTTCAAAATATATTCAAATAGAAAACATTGTAGTGTGATTTAATATTACATTAACTAGTTATGTTAGTTTGATTTCACAAAAATCTGACTGGTATGATTCAAGTCAGACTAAACCACTTACTTGACAATTTAAAAAGAGACATTATTGTTTTAGTCTTAGTTTAAACTTTTTAAAGTGCATCTTATGGACACATTATTTTAAAACGCAAACATCAATTCTATTGTCAGTTCAGTGTTTCAACAGCTGGACAGATTTACAGATTGTCCTTTAAGAAACTTGGTTAGGCTGCTGTGCTTTTTTTGACTAATCTGTTCATTCGAGGATAAGTGATGTCTTGTAGATAAATTCAGGTGTCTCTCTGATGTGTGATAGAGTGCAACCAGTGTTCCCTCTAAATGGCACACTAGAAAGGAAGACTAAGCCTCGGGGTTTGCAGGAACAAAATACCTGTGCACCTGGGAAAGGTGGGGGAATATTTAGACTTGAAAACCGAGCTCTAAAAAAATTCAGAGCAGATTTGCTTACAGTGGTCATCATTGACAGATTTACTAGGGAGGGAGGCACCAGCATTATAAAAAAAGCAGAGTGCACACACACACGGAGAAAAGATATGCTGACTGGGAAAACAAGATCAAAAGCGAATGATGATTGAGATGACAAGAGAAAGGTACCAGCAAGGAGGGACAGCAGATGGCAGCGGAGCTGGAAACAAAAGAAAAAAAGGCAAACAAACCTTCTGACTCAAACCTATCCTTGCTCCTCTACAAAGATAAGATCACAAAACAACCCCACGCTGTGTGTGTACACCTGGAGAAGGGTGAAAGGTGCAGAAAAGGCGGGAGATACAGGCAGGGCGCTTTACACGCCTATAGTTTGGCAGAGTGCCCAGTTTAAAGAATAAACTAGAATAGCACAGAAGTTAGAGCAGAATGCAATGCAGAAAAGATGAGAAAGAACTGAAAAAATATGAGGTTATAAGTATAAAATAATAGGAGGGTTATTAGAATGCCTTTTATGCCTTTTGTTTATGGCGGAGGAGGTCTTTAGCTGTAGATTTAGGTTAGGATGGTAGGAACAACTTTATCGCTGCCACCTCTGATTGACTATTGCTGAAAGGGAAGGATTTTCTAATCCTGGATGGATGGAAAGTAGCTAATTAGTAGCTTGAAAATGGTTTACCTCATCTGCTTTGAATTCAAAGTTTACAGTACACCAGATTGTCGTCATGTCTAATTTTATCCCAAATAAAATGGATTCCCAATAAACCCTTGTGAAAAAGAAGTACAGTTTAGCATACTTATTACAGAAATAATATACTTAAGTGTGAACTCAAGTGTGTTTTCCGACACTTAATTCCATGTTAACTAAATGAATATGTATTATAGTTTAAAATCAGTTTATATGCAACCATCTAAACTTTAGAGTGTTTTTTTGACCCCCTTAAGTATATCATTTATATGTAATTTCATAATTATTTCTGTTGAGTTTGTAATATGTTTAAAGTGTACTGCTGAATGTACTGTCAAGCATATACAGTAGTCAAAATCTGAAGTGGATCAAAAAAGTTAATCAGAGCTGTCCTAAGACAAGAACGGGTATTGTTCAAAATTCATGTATAACTTTTGATGAAAGGTTTTGATCCACTTCAAATGTTGACTACTGTTTTTTAATTTCTATTTAAACTCGTATGCCATATGTTTATATTTGTATTCACATATTTGTAATGATCAAGTTGCAGTTTAGTACATTTAAAATATTTACATTAAATGTAATATAAAATAACACACCGGTTAAAATTATAATCAAGAACTTTACATGTGCTTTAGTATGCTAGTCAACACAAGTGTAAGTGTACTTCTTTAAAGCATGACAAAAGATTGTTAAAACATGATTTAAAATGCACTTTAAAGTAAAACTTGATTAATTTGTCATTATTACAAATGTCACAAGTGTGTTTAAAGAGTATTTTACAACAGCTTAGAACGCTCAGCTGATCGTAATCAGGGACTGAAACAGTTAAAATGAAAATAAGCACCTTAGAGCATCTGTGAGCCAATCAGAATCAAGAATTTTAGAATGCCTTGATATAAATACAAATACCTTTTGTGTGTGTGTGAAAGGGAGATCTTGTGACGCTCTTCACTCAAGAAAACACAGCTGCATTGAAAAAAAGCATTATATACCCCTGGGTCAGATTTGACCTGAACTTATGGACGTAACAGTAGAAGGTGTAGACAAAAAGCTAGACATTCCATATAGACTACAAGGTTTGTTTGTTTTTTATAACATATGCAGCTATTTACTGTAGTGGAGAATCCAGAAATAATTTGACCAAACATAACATTTAAGCTTGATGTTCACTCTTAAATACAACAGGAGGTTTATAAATCATCGGAATATATTGATTATTGGAAGATGGTCATTAATTATTGTTATATATATTATATAACATACTGTATAACATCATTCATTCATTCATTCAAGTGCTATTAAACCATTCAGGTGAGATAAGATGCAAAAAAACTGGCTCACTGTCTGTGAATTTGTGAAGAAGTTTTATGTGAAGATTGTTTTAAGTTGTTCTTTTTTTTTTAAAAGCCTACTAAAGGTTAAAAATTATAGCTTTCGATTATACTGTAATGTTGAATGGCTATAATTAATGGATAAAATCAATTTAATAAAGACATCAGTATCAGTACTGGTATTAGTGATACTGGCCTACATTCATAGTGCTTAGTAAAAAGATGTCATTAAACAAATATTTAAAGTATACTGTCTTTATGTTGTTTCTACATTATTTTGGGGATTCAATGTAAAAGTATTACAATATAAAAATATGTTAAAAACTTAGGTTACACTTTATTTTAAGGTGTCATTGCTACAGTGTAATTATATATTAAAGTACCGAGTAATATTAAGCTACTACATGTACTTACTATAGGGTTAGGATAGGATTAGGATTTGGTTGAGGGTTAGTTGCATGTAATTATGCATAATTTATTGTTATTACTATGGTAAGTACATGTAACATATGTAACAAGGACACTGTAAAATGAAGTGTTACCAAAACTTGTATGTTAGGTGTGATTAATCATGATTAATTACAGAAAAATGTGCACAGCATATATTATATATACCTTCTTTCTGTCTTCCAGGTCTTCCACATCCTTTTGCCATTACAGTGTTTGAAGACAGTCTGTACTGGACCGACTGGCACACCAAGAGTATCAACAGTGCAAACAAGTTTACAGGCAAGAACCAAGAGGTCATCCGGAACAAGCTGCATTTTCCCATGGACATTCACACTCTGCACCCGCAGAGGCAACCTGCAGGTCAACCAAACATGATCCTTATTACTCGTAGTATAGTAGACCATGCTTATAGTATACAATGTTTCCAAACACAAATCGCATTAAAGTAAATGCAACATCGTCTCATTGGAAAAACATACCTCTACCTGCATTTCTGTATACTCCAAAAAGGTACCTATACATACAATTCACTGCAGTTTTTAGCTGAAATAAACAATAGTGTCTGTAAAGCACCATCAACTTTTATTCCTGTCCACACAAATGATGATTACAGGGGCAGATTATCAATTAATAGACTTATTTTCTAGCACAATACTGTGTTATGACCTTAAAACACTTTTATCATATCGCATGATTTGTAAACTAATATATTTTGACATTTGCATCACATAACAAGCTTAATATTTAAGGCTTATCTGATGTAGTAAACTTGCTCGGTAGCTCACCGTGAAACACAAGTCACGATAAAAGAGCTCAAAGACTCGTATAAACAAGCTAAAATGGTATGGTTATTACGTTTTTACCTCCCGTTCGCATCGGTTAACACTATCGGTTAGGTTTAGTGTAGGGTTTGGTGTAGGTAGTAAGTTATTTTCACACGATAGAGCATTAACCTTTTAGCACCACTCACCAGACATTTCATTACTGAACTGCCACGATACATACATCATCCAACAGAGTAAAACATTGGCAGATTCATATTTATCTCTTTTGGATAAAACTTCATTCATTTGAATAAAACTTGAACATTTCATTTTGAAAGTGCAATGAAATGTGCATGAAGCGACATGAATTCAAATGTTTTGCCGAAATGTCGCCACCGTCACGTTTTTCCAATGAGTAAATAAAATTCATTTTAAAAGCGTTATTATTTTTTCTTGTTGTTTTTAGGAGGGAGAAATCGCTGTGGGAGCAATAATGGGGGCTGCAGTCACCTGTGTCTTCCAAGCAATAAGACCTACACCTGTGAATGTCCTACAGGCTTTAAAAAGGTGGACCACTATAACTGTGCCCAGAGTAAGTACTTATTGTTTTAGTTATTTATCTTTATTCATGCTACAACATAAGCCCTTTACGCTAAGGGGACAGTTATGTGAGAAGTGCAATACAAACTTCCAGAAAGTTATTGTGTGCGTCATTGTGTTAATACCACGGGGAGCCTTTGGCTACGTCTACATTCATTTGAAACGGGTTTTTCGTTTCAAAACACTCTTCCTCCACACTCGCGTTTTCAAGCGTTTTCCAAAAGTTTCTCATCCGCACTGAAACGTCGGAAAACGCTAAATTCACCGTACAGCGCATGCGTAATCCCTCATAAAAGCTCACTGAGATGATACAGACAGAACAATTGCATTTCTTTGTATTAGAGACTCAAAAGGTTTCATAAACTGGAAAATGTGTAGTTGCTTTTTTTATAGTGCAGTAATATGTACCCTTAAAAATAATAGTTATACTAATACTTCTAATCAATAATCAATCTGTCTCAATTGCAGCTGCTCTCTTTATCAACTAACCATCCTTGTTTACAAGTAACAAAAATGAATAATACAGCCACAAACATGAATAAAGCTGTTGTTTAACAAATCCATACAAAATTTGTCATTTTCCTTTCATTATGATCACATTTCTGACTTTGTGAAATAAATGCTTGTCTATACTGATGAACTTTTCAAATCTGGAGAACTGACAGGAGACCTTTGGTCTTTGATCAGGTCTTGACAAGTTCCTGCTTTTTGCCCGAAGGACGGACATCCGTCGAATCAGCTTTGACACTGAAGACAAGTTGGATGATGTCATTCCACTGGCTGATATTCGAAATGCAGTGGCCCTGGACTGGGATTCCAGTGAGCGATATATATACTGGACTGACGTCACCACCGATTCCATCAACAGAGCAAAATGGGACGGCACCAAACAGGAGGTTAGCAGGAATTTAGCCTGAGACCCAGAAACAGATTTATTGTTTTGTCTAATATAAAAAAAAAAAAAACATGATAATCAACTGGTAATGATGAAGCAATAATGACGCGTCCTTTATAACTAGTAAAAGCATTTTTTTTTTTTAAATCAGAGAGTAGCTTTAGAGGAGTAACAGGTAGGTATACTTACAAAAATGTAAAACTCTTGCTACTGCATTTCCTATTATACCTGCAGGCCGTACTAAAGCTTTCTATTTCAGAAAAATGCTGTTCTTTTGAACTTTCTATTCACCAAAGAATCCTGAAAAAAATTGCACACACTATTTTCAACATTGATAATAATCAGAAATGTTTCTTGAGCAGCAAATTAGAGTGATTTCTGAAGAATCATGTGACACTGAAGACTGGAGTAATGATGCTGAAAATTCAGCTTTTACAACACAGGAAAAAAATGCATTTTAAAATGTATTTAAATAGAAAACGCTTATTTTATATTGTTAAAATATTTGACAATATTACTGTTTTTTGCTGTATTTTGGATCAAATAAATGCAGCTTTGGTGAGCGGAAGAGACTTTTTAAAAAACAAAACAAATCTTAAAACCGATCTAAAACTTTTGAGTGTGTGTAAATATGCATTTATTGTATGAATGTGTAGGTGAGAGAATGGTGAAAGTAGGGTGTTAGTAGGGAGTGCCCTTTTTGTTAATCCTCTATCCTTGCCTTTGCCTTAGGTCTGTGGACGTCACTGCTGTTGGGTGTCTAATGTATGAACTATGCATGTTTTCAGTGTATTTACTAAATGGGGTGAAATGTGTAAAATACTGACCCCTGGAGAACAAACTAGCAAAAACCAGCGAATCCTCCCTTATAAATTAGGTGGCTGTAATGTATTTTCATGTAATTTGACAGATGATATTCAATTTGGTTGCAGGTTGTGGTGGACACAAGTTTGGAAAGCCCTGCCGGTCTAGCTATTGATTGGCTTACACATAAACTGTACTGGACTGATGCAGGTACTAATCTTTTATTGGTTCATCTTTCAGACCAAGCGAAATGTTTATATTTATCTTTTTTCATGATATCTTTTTTCTCAATAATTGTCTTTATCAGGGTACATTTTAATTTATTTATTTATTTTTTAGCTAAATTTAGATATTCATTTTCCCCAATGATGTTAAGAAAAGATTGATTTTTCAATTCTGAACACCTTTAGGCACAGACCGGATTGAAGTTTCAAACGCAGATGGAAGCATGCGTACAGTTCTGATCTGGGAGAATCTCGATCGTCCCCGGGACATTGTTGTTGACCCGATCGGCGGGTAGGTCAAGAAGGGTCTCGTCTTGTTTTGCTCACCACCTCATTTAATACTTGCAACCTCCTTTTGCCCAGATAACTGCCCAGTCTTCTCCTATAATGTTGATGAACACATGACCAGGGATCTGAGACCATTCCTCCATAGGGAATCTCTCCAGATCCTTCAGTTTCAGAGCTTCATGCTCAGTAAACCATTTTGAGGTGTGATTTAGATGTAGGACATTTACTTCCCTTGCATATTCACAAATTTGTGTGCAAATTCTGCATAACAAAAGATTTTACACAGAAATCTTGAGTAACAAAAGGAGCGTTATATCTTCAGTTGATGTAAGTTCCTCTGCATAAACATACGGATACATGTGTATATATATATATATATATATATATATATATATATATATATATATATATATACATATATATACATACACACACATACACACACACACACACACACGCACACACACACACACACACACACACATATATATATACACATATATAAACTTTTTGCAATCGAGAAATGGATGATTGACTAATTCATTTGTAGAGCGCATAACAGTATTCAAGTCTTGAGGACACTTTTAAGCATCAAATGCGATTTTTTTTCTCTTGGCTAAATTACACAAGTGGAAAGAACTTGATTTCACTATTGTGTTTATTGTGTTTCTGTGCAGGAGAGGTTGTGCAGAAAGCCCTTAATGGAATTGCTTTGCCGTTTTATGTAAATTACTAACCTTAGGCACATGGACGTTCATTTAGAACACTCTGAATTCATTAACATTAGACCAAGGTTAAGAACTAATTAATGCACATACACGCCTGTTGTGAATTGTGCGGAAGGTTTTTGCGAGAAGTTCTCTTGTGTGTTTTGTACACACACAAGAACTTCTCGCAAAAACCTCCCTGCATGTGTAAAAAAACAAATAATCAACATAATTATTAGTGAATGAGACCCAATATCCAGTCATGGCCAGTTCAAGCTTAGAGTCAGTCAGGTGTTGATTTAATATCTGCTGATACTTGGAGTTAACCAGTTGTCCGGGGCCTTTGGGAGAAAAACATCTCCATAACATCAAAGATATACACCATATTTCACAGTTGGCATGAGGTACTTCCATTGAAATGGCCCTTTTCAACAAAGAAGTTATTTTCTTAGTCATTTCAATTTGTGCAACTTTATTGGGTCTTTCCCGTAGTGATGGATGAGTAAAGGAAATTTGGCCTGTGCATGACCTCTTTTTTGAATCCCAGTGAAACAGGAAATCATGCATGGTGAACCATGCAGGTGAACTCAAAACATTTACATTTATGCATTTGGCAGATGCTTTTATCCAAAGCATTCAAGGTTTACATTTTATCAGTTCATGCATTCCCTGGAAATCAAACCCATGACCTTGGCGCTACTAGCACCGTGCTCTACAGAAATGCTCAAGATATTTAAAAACGAATGAATTTGAATATAAAGTAACACTTTACTTGAAGCCTTTATGTATATGCATTATAAAGGTATTCGGTAACACTTTATTTTACAGTGTCCTGTTACATGTACTTACCATAGTAATAACAGTAAATGATGCATAATTACATGCAACTAACCCTCAACCAAATCCTAATCCTACCCTAACCCTATAGTAAGTACATGTAGTAGCTTAATATTACTCAGTACTTAAATATATAACTACACTGTAACAATGACACCTTAAAATAAGGTGTAACCAGGTATTCATAATGTACATTATAATGCATTATATCTTTCCATAAATAATTGTAACCAAAGTTAAACTGCATTATAATTTTTTGCAGATTCCTTGTAACATATGAACATGGTTGTTTGCATTATAATTTCTAAAGGTATAACAATGAATAGAGAAGTATTGTAATGTATTATAAGGTGCATTACAGGGAAGAATTAATGCATTAAAATGCTTTTTTAATAAAGCATATATAAAGGCTTCAAGTGAAGTAAAGTATTGCAGTAGTTGTGGATGCTTACATAACATAAAAAAGTACATAAAAGTACTTACTTGTTTTGTCTCACCGTAGATTCATGTACTGGACAGATTGGGGTGCAAATCCTAAGATTGAGCGTGCTGGTATGGACGCATCCAACCGTACGGTTATCATCTCAACAAACCTGACCTGGCCTAATGGGTTGGCTATCGACTACCACACCGAGAGGCTGTACTGGGCCGATGCTAGCATTAAGACCATTGAGTATGGCAACTTTGATGGATCAGGCAGACAGGTAGAAATGAGTGTGTGTGTGTGTTTCTTATTATTTAAATTGGCTAAAGGTTGCAATTCATTCTTTCCCGCTCATTCTTCTGTATTGAAGGTGTTGATTGGCAGTCAGTTGCCTCATCCGTTTGGTTTGACACTTCATGAAGACAGAATTTATTGGACAGACTGGCAATCCAAGAGCATCCAAAGTGCTGACAAGCTTACTGGTTTGGACCGAAGAACGCTGGCAGAAAACCTTGAAAATCTCATGGACATTCACATGTTCCACCATCATAGAACTACAGGTAAAATGGCACAATAGGGTTATGTGTCAATAATCACAACTGTCATTATCACAATAGAGCTATAATTTAATCAGTAATACTGGTACGAAATATACAGTACAGTCAAAAGTGCAGTCACTCTGTGCACTTTCTGATGTTCTCTCAACCTACATCATGAGGTTCATCCTGAGTTGCTTTTTAAGTAGTATTGAATGAGTTCAGTTTGCAGCAGTAGTATCAAGTAGTATTGAATGGTTGCTTTGCCTTCGCTGTCCAGTCCAGTAATATGTTTATTAGTCCAGTTTATTTTACATTGTCTTTGTTACACATTACATGTACTTACTATAATAACTACATGTATAATTATAAGCAGCTAACCCTAAACCAAACCATAATCGCATGTAGTTAAATAATATTACTCAGTACTTAAATGCATAATTACACTGTAATAAGGACACCTTAAAATAAAGTGTAACCAAAAAGCTTTTAAAGTTTAACTAATTTTATGCATAAGCCTTACACTGTGTTCTAACTGGACGTAACCCCTTGTGGAAAAGTGCGCTTAATTGTATTGAATGTGCACTTCTAGTGTACTTCAATTCAAGTATATTATTTGAAATCTTTACTTGCAGATAATATATAATATTCATTTTAAAAAAGGCCACATGGCTCAAAGTTTTACATTTTCTGTAAGTTAGTTTTAATGTTATGAATGTGTACATAATGTTCAAATTATGTGAATGCCTTAACTGTATTCTATACATTCAAGTAAAATAAGCTAAGTATAATTCATTTTTAAGTTGGCATCCCGTTGACAACTGAAATTCACACACATGCCTAGCAGATATGTGTTAAAGAGGAATGTGGGTCTCTGCCATATCCAATATCTTGGGTTTTCAGACGGCGGATTAAGGCCAGTGATAACTGATCTTCAGTCTGGAGTCTCATTCGTGTATTATGATCTACCGGGACACCCAGAGGCCTGATAGGCATCTGTTACATCTGATTGAACGTCCATTTCTTCCCCTTTCTCTCTCACCTGTCTCCACTTTTTTTCCTTTCTGTCTAAAGTCCAGACGCCCTGTTCGGTGAATAATGGTGGCTGCAGTCACCTTTGCCTCCTGGCTCCTGCTCCCAAAGCCTCAAGCTGTGCATGTCCCACTGGTATCAACCTACAGGCGGACGGCAAGACTTGCACTCACGGTAATGCCGAAAGGCCATGCTACTTTACGCATCTCGAATATCTAAGGACCCAGCAATAACTGCTCATTCAGTAGCCATAACTACACAATTGAGATGAAATTTAATGAAATGGCTGCAGGTGTTCTTTGCTTTAAGGATTCCAGGTGACAGTTCAGTTCATAGTTTTTTGTTGCAAGGACAGGAGAATCTTTGAAATTTGAGGCTCATTTTGAGTTGCCTTAGGGGTTTAGGGGTCACCGTAATGATGTGCCAGTGATGATGATGTCATGGTGCATGTCTGAAGGCGAGAGTCACTGACTGAAAGAGTCACTTTGGTTGGTTTTCAATAGAATTCAGTAGTGGATTTGTCTCTTTTTGCTCAACTTAATTGCTGCTTTGGCATCATTTAATGCCATTGATCAGATTTGATTGGGTAGGCTTGTTCTATTTGCACTTACACGTAGGGCACAACGGGGCTAAAGCCGCATTTGACTTCATTCTCTTTGAAACTAATAGATGGCACAAAAATTCAAATATTTTGTCATGCAATACTGTCAACAGCCATTTTCGCCATTTTCTTAGGAATAAAATGTTGTATAAAATCAGGAAAGTTATATACGAACAAACCCCTCTGTAAAAACCTTCAGAATATAGATAAGAATAAAACTGTAAGGTTTGGTATATGTAAGTGTTACTGAAGTGGAGATTTCTGGCTCAATGTAGGAGGAAAAACTCATTTTGAGAAAACGGCCTTTAAAGATATTTATCTAAAGATGAATATCTACAGATGCACTCTGAAAAAAAAAAAAAAAAACACTTTATGAAAGGCCAAAAAGCTAAAAATCTCAAAATTGACAGATGCATGAAAAACACAGTTTTTGCCTGTAGTGTCTCACCTTAAAACGGAAAAAAATAAAACAGAATTTGGGAAAAAATAAAACGGATTTCATAGGGTCCTAAATGTGCATCAGGTGTGTTTTGCTTTTTTATGTTTTTAATTAATTTATGAAGCCACTTTAAACTTTTTCGTTACATATTGTAATATTATAATAGCTCACTCCAGAAATGCACCGATACAAACAACCGCCTACTGCGCGCCACGTCGAAGACAACACCATGTATCTGTAAAACGCCTGCTCCGTGACACTAGTAGTTTAGTGGGGTCTACACTTTTTTATGTTTTAATGTACTGGCAAAACACTGCAACAATATTTTTTTTACGTATAATTTAAACTGCTATAAGCAATACCATGCATATTGAGGAGGAGATATAGATTTTAACAAATCAAAATAACCATTCATGACCTTAAGTAATTATAAAAATAATATAAATAACTATAACTGTTCTTCTAATGCAGTAAAGGTCTTAATGAGTCTATAAATATATTTATAGAATAGTAATACTTATAAATAAGTATGAATGGGGCTATTCATTATAAGCATGGTCTTGATAGAAAGTGTTACCGTGAAAAACACATTTTTCTTAAGGTGTGCCTTTAGCCTGTTGTACCTACAGTAAATGGCACCTACAGTACTATTCCTGTGCATGCAATTAAGAAGTTATTTTTTGTCATTATGATAATTATGCACTACATAAAAATACCCCGTCTTGTTGGCAAAGGCTATTTACACTAGCTTGTAGCTTCACCCACCATTTTCTTGAGTCAGACAAAATTACAAAAGAAACCATAAGGATTACTGGAACAGTAACGTGGAGAGTAGACATGTGTAAGGTACACATTTGGTAAGATGATGTTTTGTGGTAATGAACACTTTATTACATTATTGTGAATAATTATAAATACTATATTATGAATTTAGATTTTTAGAATGCATTTTAGAAAGCTTCTTTTCCATCAACCGTTTAAAAATCTGTGTGGAACGAGTGAAGGAGACAGAATGAATAAAAATGCACATTCACTCTCTGACAGAATGATGGCACTTATGGAAAGGCAGAAATAATGTGGTTGCCCTGGTTACCCGTAAACTAAACAGGCTGCGCAACTCTCTGTTTCTGACACCCGCTTGTCACAGAGAAGAAAGGAAGTCAAACAGTGCTTGCATGTTTTCAGATTTTTGTATTCGGTATGGCGTTTATCAAACAACACCCAATACTTAAAGACTTAATATTTATTTTCGGTTACACTTTATTTTAAGGTGTCATTGCTACAGTGTAATTAAATATTTAAGTACTGAGTAATATTAAGCAACTACATGTACTTACTATAAGGTTAGGATAGGATTAGGATTTGGTTGAGGGTTAGTTGCATGTAATTATGCATAATTTACTGTTATTACTATGGTAAGTACGTGTAACATATGTAACAAGGACAACGAAAAATGAAGTGTTACCTTATTTTCAAACATTGGTTTTCATGTAAAACATTTTTACGATTTAATCTGGACTAAAACATGCCAAATATCTGATATGTTCTATGCCAGATATCTCTAATGTTCTGATTCTTTATTATTGTTCTTTATACAGTATATATATATATATATTGCACTTTTATACTTAATTAGTTTGAAACATGTTTAATTTGAACATTTAAATGCAATTAAAACAATGCATTATATGTGTATATATAATCCTTCCTTCTTATTCTCTCTTGTCTTACAGCAATGAACAGCTTTCTTATCTTTGCCCGGCGGACGGACATCAGAATGATTTCTTTGGACATCCCATACTTTGCTGATGTTGTTCTGGCGGTCAGTGTGTCTATGAAGAACACGATTGCCATTGGAGTGGATGCCGTAGAAGGTACAAGGAAATTCTCGATATATAGACACTTTTGCATATAACGCTTATTCAGGGAAAATCATTTTGGATATTTTCATGCTTCTGCAGGTAAAGTGTACTGGTCAGACAGTACGTTAAAGAAAATCAGCAGAGCCAATATCAATGGTACAGAACATGAGGACCTTATTTCAACTGGTAAGGGACCATATTAAATCTACTGTTACCCTCAAAACTACGCACAGTAATTGTATTAAATTACTTTAATCCAGTTGCTCAACTTTCATTGATTTGAAGTGTTTCCCCCTCTCTTTCAGGTCTAATGACCACAGATGGTCTGGCGGTGGATTCAGTGGGCAGAAAAATCTACTGGACTGACACCGGGACAAACCGCATTGAGGTTGCTAATCTCAATGGCTCAATGAGAAAAGTGCTTGTGTGGCAGAACCTGGACAGCCCTCGTGCAATCGCCCTGTTCCATGAGATGGGGTAAATGTTTTGCCCTACACTGTTTTGACTCCAAACAATTCGTTTCAGGCCAGATTTAGATAGACTTGATAAATTCCTATTCCTTATATAGTACGCTATATGTGTTATTCACCATGTGCCCTTGTGAAAAAGAAGTACACTTTAGTACTCGTCATACGCTTATTACTTTAAAATATTTTACTTATGTGGGAACTGAATGTGATGTATGATTGCAATTAAATGAAAATGTATTGTTGTTTAAATTGATATTAAATGTAATTAGCTGAACTTTGGTTTGCTTTTATACCCACTTTTTTCCTAATTACTTCTATTTATGGTAAACTAAAATATACTAAGTAAGTGAGGATAGGAGCAGGCTTCACTCAATGCATATACTATTAAACTTTAAGAGTGCTGGCCTGGATAATTGTGCAAATAAAAGTATATTTATGCATAGTGCAGCCTCTCCTACTTTATGCAAACTAAAATATACTTTAATGTAATTCTATTAAAACGTATGTCGTGTTCTGTTAAAAATGTATGTCATTTATTTAAATATATTTGTAATTACACATTTGTAGTGAAGTTGCAATTTAGTACATATGTTAACTTTAACTGTAGTAAGTTAATCAATATTACATTTAAAGTACTTTACATGTGCTTTAATATGTTAGTCAGTACATCAAAATAAGTGTAAAAATGAGTAAAGCAATTTTTAAAAAAATGCACTTTAAAGTGAAACTTTTAATTTGACATTGTTACAAAGTGCACTTAAGAGTGTTAGTAAAGGTTCTATTTAAGTACACATAAGTGGCCTTTTATTTCATTAATATATTATCTGCTCAAACAATTTTAGGAATATACTATTAAGATTTAAAGTGCACATTCAAAACAATAATGCGCACTTGTTTTTTACAAGGGTAGAACTGAATGAGTGAGGAGGACTTTGAAGGCAGGTGGTATTTCTAATAACTTTTATTATATTCTGGGTCTGAAAGCATTTGATTGGACAAAATTCTACTTTTTTTCTGGGTCCGTATTCCTAGAAAATGGAGAGACTGTAATATTAAAAGTCAATGTTTAGAGTTATACTTGCACCTTCAAGCTAATCAACAGACTAAAACTAAAATTTTCATTTTAAGCCAGCTGCAAAAGACCCTCTTTATTCAAGAAAACCACTCAGTGATTATAACTATGGGTTTTCTTTAAATAAGGGTTTTCTTGCAGCTGGGGACAGGCACAGTATGTAATGATTAACAATATAAAATCTGCTTTTAGGTACATGTACTGGACCGACTGGGGTGAACATGCCAAGCTGGAGCGCTCCAGTATGGATGGTTCAGATCGTGTAGTTCTGATCAATAATAATCTCGGCTGGCCTAATGGACTTGCCATAGACAAAGCTGGTTCACAACTGCTCTGGGCTGATGCACATACTGAGGTTAGTTAGCAACGATGCACATGTTTCTGCATGAGTTTGAGTTCAGAAAGACTTGAATGTCAGGTAGTGTTTGATCCTCAGTCGTTTAATGTATGATGACAATCTGATTAGATTTTAACTGTATAGCCTGACATATGAAATAATAGTCAGAAATATCACCTTTTTTTTTTACGGAAAAGCGTATGAACCTTTACACACATCAAATACTTAAAAACAAATTGCATGTGTTTGAGTATCATATGCTCAGCTTTTATGGCTTATATACTATGATGTAGGAGAAAATGGAGAATGCTTGTATTGTGAATGATGACATCTTTATAACAGTATAACATAGATTGTGTACAAAATATTTTAAGTGTTAATCGTGTTGATAATTTAGTCTCGGAAATTTGCATAAAAAGTATGGTACAGTTGGTTTTATAGGGTTAAAGGTCATGCAGTGTATTCCAGCCTTTAGTGTAACACATTGTTCAAGTTTCCCTACAGAGGAATGAAAAGACTTATATAAATGCTAGCTGGCTGAATTAAATAAAATAATTTAATCTTTTTGAACCTTTAGCGGATAGAAGCATCTGATCTTAATGGTTCAAACCGGAAGACCCTGGTGTCTCCTGTGCAGCACCCATATGGCCTCACTGTGTTGGGACCGCACATGTACTGGACCGACTGGCAGAGCCGCAGTATTCATAGAGCTGACAAGGGAACTGGAGCAAACACCATCACAGTCCGCTCCAACTTACCTGGTCTCATGGACATCCAGGCTGTTGACCGCGCAAGACCTTTGGGTAGGTTACGAAGTAGTACAGTGTTGTTGGTTTTATTTATTTTTTGTCGTGTTCATTCTCAAAGCCTTTCGCATTGTGCATCAAATAGCCTTCATGTTTAAAAAAAACAGTAGACACGAAAAATAATTTTCAGCCATTTTTAGAACCAAAATTTGTGTTTTGTCATGAACTAAAACTTTTTTAAAAATGTTAATCGTTAATTTAAATAAATCGGAAATAAAATAACAATATTATATTTTGTAATAAATGTAAAAAATAATAAGTATTAGAAATATTATATTAGAAAACTTAAATGACAATAAGAAATTTTGTTTTGGCAGCTAAACTAAATTAATTCATATTATTTTAAAATTACTTAAGAAATTACTAGCAGTAAAATGACTAAAACTGAAATCGAAATGATCAATTAAAGCTAAATAGAAAAAAGTAAAATAGAAAATTTATAGAAAATAATAAAAATGACAAGCACACAAAATTAATACAATTTAAATAAAATGAAAACATTGTATAAAAAAAAGCTACAAATACACTGCCCGGTCAAAAAAACAAAAAAAAGTTGCTTGTGTTTGAATTTAAATAGGCAAATACTTTTTCTTCAAATAGATCTAGAGTCTACAAGATCTTGACCAGAAATTGATGCACTTCTTGATGGAAAAAAATGTTTTGATCAATATTTGGTCAAGATCTTGTATTGTCAATGCAAGAGTCCAGCACTCTGTAAAGTCTTTCACTGAATTTAACTCTGGACCCAGAGGTGCCAATTCATGTGTGAAAATGATTCTTCATGCTCCCTTCAAACCATTCTTTCACAATTTGAGCCTGATGAATCTTGACATTGTCATCCTGGAATATGACCATGATGTGCCATCCTACATGGTGGTTTAAGAATTGAAAAGCTACACACTCCATCAGTTAGGGTTGCTAAATATATAACATGCTAGAAACATAATAATCAAAGCAATGATGATCCAATCATAGACTTTTTTTATATATATTTGCCTATTTAAATCCAAAAAGCGACTTTTTTTGTGTGGGCAGTGTAGTATAGAAGTAATATTAAAATAACACTGATTATTTGTCACAGAAAGTGCCTGCTAAATGTAAATTAACCATTAACCACCTGAACCTTTATATCCTTTTTCCAGTAAATAATTACAACAATGTGCTTGAAGTACTTAAATAGTTGTTAATAATGGTGTGCAGTTCAAGGCTTAGCGAAGCCTGGCATATAATAATACAAAAATGTTGGTACTTTTTTGGCATGATCGTCCTTCCTGTTCCTGCAGGCTTCAATAAATGCGGCAGGAGGAACGGGGGCTGCACTCACCTGTGCCTTCCTCGGCATAATGTGACGTCTTGTGCTTGTCCCACGGGTATTCTGCTGAAAAGTGATGGAAGGTCATGTGACAATTTGCCTGAAACATACCTGCTGTTTTCGAATCGCATCAGTGTTCGACGAATCTCTCTAGACACTAATGACCATACAGACGTGTACGTTCCTGTGCCCGAGCTGCAAAATGTTATTTCCTTGGACTATGACAGCGTGGAGAGGAAGCTGTACTATACAGATGTGTCTCTGGATGTTATCCGGTATGATGTCTAATACTAAAATGAATCATTAGTCTTGAAATATATATTTTTTACTGCAGTAGTGGCATGCTATCATTTATCCTGCTAGTTACTGCAAGATTTTTCACGGAAAGTTTTAAAAATCTCCACCCTGGCATTTACTTCTATTTTAAATGCGATGTATTGTTAAGCTCTCTTATATTATTTACACAATATTTTATTGTTTTCAGACGGGTAAATTTAGATGGCAGCAGTATGGAAACTGTGATCAGTCATGGTCTGAAGACCACTGATGGACTTGCTGTTGACTGGGTCGCCCGTAACATGTACTGGACAGACACTGGCCGTAACACCATTGAAGTGGCTCACTTAGATGGCACATCTCGGAAAGTTCTGGTGAATAACAGTCTGGATGAACCAAGAGCTATCGCTGTCTTTCCTAGCAAAGGGTGAGAAAGGCAAACGTATTATCATTTACTTCCAGTTCTGTTGATTTATGGATTTCTTTATATTTACATTTAAGGCCCCGATATACTCACGGTGAAGTTCTTTTTCATTCTTCGCTTAAGGGTAAAAGAAGATTAAAACGTGACCAGCGGTATACTGTTAGCGGACATCTCGATGCCGCCTACACTGCTGAGAGTGGTGTTTACATAAATATGAAAATATGTTCTGCACGCTTTCCTCTCAATATAAAAAATAAGCACACAACAAAAATGCCAGCGGTAAGAAAAAAGCATTAAAAAAAGCATCTGATCATAGGGATGTGGATATGTTTGCACGAGCTCTGCAATTCGGTACTCCAGTCGTCACGTCATGTTTATTTATGTAACACTTTATTCAATAAATTTCTTCATAAAGCAAGCAGATTTACAGTATTGAACATGGAAAAACAAAACCGTGTCAGTATCTCTTTCAATTCGGATTAAAACTTCAGTTTTTACTATAAAGCAGCTCTCCAGTGTGTTCACAGCGTTTTTACACTGGCAGTTTAGTTCGGAACGGGGCACGGTTCGCATGAAAAATTGGTAATGTGAAAGCTGTCATGCGGACCCAAGTACCGAACCCAAGACTACCTGAAGGAGGTGCACTCGAACTGTGCCGCGATTCATGTGAATGTGAAAACAACACAGACTTTAATGGAATTGAATGGCAATCCACTGCAGAAAGCCGCCTTCATGCGACGGACATACAGTAAACCTCTAAGTGTCGTTTACTCAGCTGCGAGAATCAAGTTGAGTGTGAAACCAGACCAACGCTTTTACACTGGATTATGACACTCACAGGTAAAAGAGGAGAATTAATTAAAAAAGGTTAGTGTTTCGATAATGATTTTGTTGAAAGATGGTATACATGTAGAAGAAAAAAAAACTTAAACCCATTACTCCATAGCAACAACATACAATGTAAAAAAGCCCTTAGACTAAGCTCGACGGACTGAACAGAAGAAATGAACTGGAGAAGAGTTTTACGTCAAAGGCGGCAGAGCCACACTCATCTATTACGTAATCACCGTGGACCAATAGTAGTTCGATTGTGTTTACCAGACAGAGCAAACTTTTCCGGAAAGTTCACTTTGGCAAGCTGTTTCAAACTCATGAAACGGACTCCAAACAAACTAATTTTGTTCGAAATGACGTCACACCAGTTCGAAATGACTTCACACTTGAAGTATATTGGGGCCTTTATGCATCTGGCAAATGCTATTATCCAAAGAGACTTACATTGCATTGAAGGTATGCAATGTATCAGTTCATGCATTCCCTGGAAATCAAACCCATGACATTGGAGTTGCTATCACCGTGCTCTACTGTTTGGGAAGAGAAAAAAAGAGAAATGTCAATATTATTCAATCCTGAAATGCATCTATAAATCCCTTAGTCTAATTCGAAATTGACTATTTTACCCAGTGCTTGTAGTTTGCATTTTCTATGTATTTTGTATACTTAGAGCAGTGGTATGCGGTTTGGAAGATTACACGCATGTATGCATGCATGTATGTATGTATGCATGTATGAGTAATATTATATTACAAATATACATTATCATATTATTATTTTATGTCTAAAATCTGGTTATTACAGTTGCAATATTTTCTTGATGAATCTCTAAGGAAAAATGGATGGTTAATTTTCTTTAGTTATTTTGTCTACGGGTAGTTGAATCTAGAAGTTAAATCTGAAATTAGAATAAAGTAACGCATTAAAATTGCATTTATTTAAATGAGAGAGAGAGAGAGAAGGGAGTTACTATATATAGTTACTAATGAATGCATTTCATCATTTTATTCTTTGGCAAGGTTCTTGTTCTGGACAGATTGGGGTCATATCGCAAAGATCGAGCGAGCGTACCTGGATGGCACAGACAGAAAAGTCCTCATTAACACAGATCTGGGATGGCCAAATGGCTTGACACTGGACTATGACACTCGCAGGTAAAAGAGGAGAATTAAATAAAAAAGGGGAGAGTTTTGATAATGATTTTATTGAAAGATGGTACACATGTATAAAATGGACCTTAAACCCATTAACCCATATCAACATAATTCTGATGCACTTTTTAGGCCACATACACTGTCCAATGTTCCCTGTTGAATGCATAATGCCTTTCTGTACAAACACAGTTTGGTCATTTATGGGAGTGACAACTGCATTCTATTACCAAATTCGCTGCATTAACAATAAATCCATATATGTTCAAACATTAAGTGATTGACAACTGTAAGTTATAAAAGGGTGTGACGCTCAAACTGTCCTGTTCAAACAACAGGTTACATACAATATTTAAGTTTCTCTTAAATAGCTATGTTTACATCCAAAGTTGTGAATTTATCTTATGCTCAAAATTGGAATATCGCGTTAAAACATTTGTAAATGAAGCTCAGTTTCCATCCCATGTGTTCAATCGAGCAAAATCGCCACTTGCTGGGAAATTGGCGCAAAATATATGTAATAAAAATGTAAGTTGCTGCAGTCGAGGATCCACTGTGGCTCTTTAATCATACATTATAAATTACTTGTGCCTTAGAGAGCGCAGACCACATGCATTTTTGCATTTGGAAGCAGATACCCGTTGTTTGGGAATGCAGTCGTGTGAGACAGTTCTTGGAGGTCATTATACCAAATCATTTTGATGACAGACTTTGGCTCAGGCATTTCAGACTGACTAAAACAATGTTTGAGATGCTGTGTGACGAGATTTTCCCGCTGGTTATTTCAGTTATCCAATCACATCCCTTTGTTGAGGCAAAGTCACGCAAGTTGACACACTGAGGGATTATCTAATTATCGGAAGAAAAGTGATCTGCCTCAATTGAGTGCATACTTTTTTAAAGTAAACCCATTAAGTAAATATCATAGATGGCAAGATCCATAAACATGGAAAGTTTTATCACAGTTGACTCAACATACTTCCAAAAAGCTCAACAAAACAAGCCCAAATTAGACCAAAAATAAGACCAAAAAAAATCACAACCAAGTGTTGGCCTTATTTATAAGCGACCAGAAAACCTTCTGTCGTTGGCAATTTCCTGAAAAAAGTTACCTTTGCATATACTAATATTGCTTTGGTCAAATCAAACAGGTTGGCATTCATGCTTCTTGTTCACAGTCATGTTTATCACAATCTCAGTCATCGCAATTTCAAGGGTTAATGCACACCAAATGATTTTTGGAGATTCACTACCACATTTAAACACTCCTATCACTAGATTGCAGTGTGTATGTGGCCTTAGATGAAACATACACACTATTTCTGTTTTTGAAAATCATTTTAAATTTTGTTCTATTTTCTTTCTTTCTTCAGTTTTACACCTAGCTATACTTTTTCAATGCCACTTTACCACTAACATCAACTGGCTTTGACTGTTCAGGTACTTTCCATGAATAGGGTACAGTTAGTGTCCCATTTTGGGGGGAAATAATGGAAACTGGCTACTGTAGTTCTGACTATTCATTTAGGTTAAATTTGCAAACTTATTTAGGCGTTGTGTTTATACATTTCAATCATGACAGCTCTCAAAATAAATGTACAAGGTTGTTATAGTTAACTAAAACTAAAATAAGAAAAAAATTACTTAAAATAAAATAAACATAACCCTTTTTCCCCCTTTTTTGTCTATTTGTCAAGCAACATTTCTCATTTTAATTTAGTTTAACTTGATGTACTAAAATAACTAAAACTGAAATAAAATTAATAAAACTATATAGACAAAAAAACTAAATAGATATTGTATATAGAAAAACAAAATCTACTACTAGAAAGACTAAAACTAAAAAATCGACACAACAAAATTACTAAAACTTTAACTAAAATTAAAATGATTAAAAAATTTCAAAATATTGAAAATTATAGTAGTATCTCAATTATACTAAAATAAAACTGTAGATTTACCGAAAGTAGGATTGCCTTATATATTTATTTACTTGTGCCGTTTTCATTATAATAAAACAAACATTGCATCACAAATTGTGATTTTAACAGTTTTTCGACATGTCCTAAATGTTGATAATTGCAAGAGCTGATAAAACATTTATTTTGAAATCCTGAGGCTTAATATCAACATTTTCTAAAGGCACCTCTTACTTTGGACTTTCTTCATTTGCTTAAAAAGATGTCTTCCTTAAAGCATTTCAGACTCTATTTTGTACCATAATCATGGCAAGTACCTTCAAACATTTTGGAGAATTATCACTGAATTATCACATGATTTCATGTATAGGATCTTTTGGGTGGATGCACACTTGGACCGCATAGAAAGTTCTGACTTGAATGGCAAACTGCGTCAAATTCTCATCAGCCCCGTCTCACACCCGTTTGCCCTCACGCAGGTACCTTTCCCAATCTGATCCTCACCCTCACTTATCGACTCAATGTGTCTCACTCACATCACCTCCTGCTCCACTGACCCATCCTCTCTTCCACTTATGTCTCTGCATTAATAACCTTAGCATGATGTTCTCTTCCTTTGCATCTTTCCATTTTCTGATCCTCCTTTTTCTTCCCATCTTTCTTCCCCCCCCTCCCTTTTTTTTTTTTACCCCTTTTCTTTGTCTCCAGTTGAAACCGGTATACTCTCCTTTAACTCCTTTTTCCCGAATCTCACAGCAAGACCGTTGGATTTACTGGACGGACTGGCAGACCAAGTCTATTCAGCGAGTAGATAAGCATACAGGTCGTAGTAAGGAAACTGTGCTGGCTAATGTAGAGGGCCTCATGGACATCATAGTGGTGTCACCACAAAGGCAGACTGGTAAGATTGACTTATTCGGCCTGAATTGAAGAGCTCTACATGTTTTACTTTGAAGGGTTTTACAATTCTTATGCATAGAACATCATATTTAAACATTTGGGAGATGCACCTTATCTTTAAAGGGATAGTTCACCCAAAAATGAAAATTGTCATTCACGCACCCTCAAGTTGTTCAAAACCCGTATGAGTTTCTTTCAAATATTTTGAAGAATGTTGGTAACCAGACAGTTGATCGTAGCCTTTGACTTCTATAGTATTTTTTTTCCTACTATGGAAGTCAATGGCTACCCCTAACTGTTTGGTTCCCAACATTCTTCAGAAAATCTTCTTTTGTGTTCAACAGAAGAAAAAAACGGTTCGAAAAATATGTTAAGCATCTTTACCAGTCCTACACAGCAGCGGTTCTCAACCCTTTTGAGGCCCTTGATATGGACTATTTCTGCTAGAATTATGACAAAGCTGCTTGTTTTCAAGATTCTTTTATTAATTAAAAACACATGGGAGTGTTGATATATTGGAAGTGAATATTCATTAATTATCCACAATTCATTTTGTCACTTCAGTTTAAAGATATTTGTTCTTCAATTAAAAGCAACAGTTTTGAAAAAGGAAAAAATATATTTTTATTATCATTTCTATTTCATTATTCAACATTATTATATTCTTATGTTATATAAGAAATTATTTTCCATTAATGTCATGTTTTTGTTATAATAAAAAAAACTAGTTTAACTTTTGAATTTAGATTAGATTTATTTTAATATATTAGTATAAAATGTATTAACTAAATACTTTTTAGTCATCTTGAGGACGCCTGGTTGAGAATCACTGCATAGTTTTCAGTCATGTGATGCCACAGAGACCTGGAGGGAAAAACATACATGGAACTGCAGCACAGACCTATCAATTTTCCATCTCAAAAGAAGAAAAATAAAACCATGTGAACAAAATGCAAGTTTTGGGTGCTTGTGATCCATAGACAGCATCTGCTGCAGTATTTCAACCACTGAAAACAGTGGGACATTCTGAAACGCTTGACGTGAAAAACACTTAAAGTGCCTTAAAGTACTGACACAGTGATAATAAAAGATCAAATTCAGTATAAATTTTATTGATGAAACATGCTAATATACAGGTGAGCAGATGAGCCCAGAATATGAATGCAATGTGCTGAATGGTTAAGCGTTTTCTTTATAATGGTCTATAATGATCTGCTTGCCTGTATAGTATGCATCATCAATAAGATGTATACTGAATTTGGTCTTTTAATATCACTGTCTTACTACATTAGTATTTAGCACAAACCTGGTAAAAATGACTGGCGGGCAATGTAGGAAAGCCTTGTTTTGCCTTCCAGGTGGCCTATGAATGCTGCAATATTGGCTTTTGAATTTCGCTTAAAATTGAGTAATTGAGAAATTCAGATTAAATGATTTTTGTAAATTTCCAAAAAAAAAAAAAAAAGCATCTCTGGAAACAGAGAAGTGTTTGGATTCTTAGGGGAAATGTTATACATAAATCCTCTGATGGTCTTTGTCTGTGGTCCAAAACAGTGTTTCCCAGTCCTGATCCTGGAGCCCTATAACATCACTGCACATTTTGTTTGTCTCCATTCAAACAAATACGATTCAACTCATCAGCTCTTTAGAGGAGACGGGAGACGTCCAAAATGTGTCCTGGACCAGAGCTGGAAAACACTAGTCTCATATATGGTCTTTTGTTTGATTTAAATACAAAGAATGTTGCCTATATGGTGTAGTTTTATCATATGCAATGTATGTTCAAGATATTTTAAAGATTGTTATTGGTGCATGAACAGTGAGCACATTAATGATGAATAAATGTTATAGTTGCCATTCAAATATATTAGTAACATTTACAATCCTTTCTTTCAAGGCACAAATTATTGCAGTGTGAATAATGGGGGTTGCACACACTTGTGTCTTGCGAAGAGCAACGGTTTTGTGTGTGCGTGTCCAGATGAGCCTGACAGCAGACCGTGCTCTACAAGTGAGTCCAACACCCGCACAGGAATCACTGTTGAACATTGAGATGACACAAATGAATAATTATATTAATGATATGACTGTGTTTACATCTACCAGATTACCATTTTAGTGGTATGTACTGTTATAGTATTTATTAATATTTTTCCATTTTAAGTTTGTTGTGATTTTTTTTTTTTTTATCATGTACTTTTCTTTTTTTAATAGTTTTAGTTTTTTATATTTCCATTTAGCTTTTATTTCTTTTTATTTAATTTAGTAATTTTAGTATTTCAACTTATTTCAGTTAGTTGCCAAGGAAACTATTTTTAAAGTTTTTCATGTATTATTTATATAATTAACAAAAACTATTTTTAATTGTTTCAGTTTTGTTTTCTAGAAATTTGATTGATAGCTTACATATGCCTGTATTAATAAGAATTAACACTCATTTCAGATATCCATTTTAAGTAAATATTCATGTATATTTGCATGTCCTTTATTATTTATTATTAATAAATTAGCATAAATAGCCATTAGAGTTATCACTATTCCAATTCAGCCCAGTGTTATTTTTTGTCATCGAGATACTATATTTTTATCAAGGGTTCAAATTAGTTTTTTAAATATATTTTCTTTGTTCATTTTAATTTTAGTTCAAGTTTTATTTTTTGTTTGTTTGTTTTTGTCATTTGTAATAGTCTTTAGTTTTGTTTGTTTTTTTATGTCTAAATTAGTTTTTATTAATTATTATTTCAGTTTTAGTTTATTTTAGTACATCAAGTTTCAAATAACCTTCCTACGGTATAATAACCGATTCTATCTCTGGACTAGTCTCTGGTTACATTCCCACGGCACCTGAGAAGGGCACCATGGGCACTCAGGCCCCTAAAAAACTCCCCACAGAGAAACCTCACAAAGGCCTGTCGGTTGTCAAGTAAGTCAGCTGCAACTATCCAGTCCAAAAAAAATAAAAAGGTTTTCTTTAAAGAATGAAGTCAAATCCAATCACTTTCTCCTCACAGTTGTACAGAAGCAAGTCTCAATCCAGAGGACTGCTCTCAGAACAATGTGGTGTCTGCACCTCGGGGTAAATGGATTACAATTCTGTTGTATAATGAACATTATGAAGCAAGTGTGAATGAACATTTACATTTTGACTGTTTTTATAAAGATCAGAGCCCTCATATCAGCTACGTGATTGGCGGAGCTCTGTCAATTTTGGCGATCCTGATACTCATAGCTGCATTCATTATTTACAGGTAGGTCTCCAGGTTTTATGAAGCACTTTATAAAGTTTCATGAATTAATTCTTTTTCTCAGCTGCTCGTACTTATGTTTTTGTTGTTGTTTTTACTTTTCAGGCACAAAAAATTCAAGTTTGCAGATCCAGGAGTCAGCAACTTGACTTACAGCAACCCTTCATACAGAACTTCAACACAGGAGGTTAAAATAGAAACTGCCCAGAAACCTGCAATAAACAACCAACTGCGATATAAAAAAGAGGTATTGTTTATCGTTCTTTCCGTTTCACCTTCACATTTAGATGAATGTAATTTGTTGTTGATGTTGTTTGACATCAGCCAAGTCAAGTCACCTTTATTTATATAGCACTTTATACAGTGCAGATTGTTTCAAAGCAGCTTTACAGTGATTTACAGGAAAATAATGTTTTTTGGCTGTTGTTCATGACTGACATAATTGTTCTCATCATTTTGTGAGCAGTATTCGGATGTCTTTACAGAGTCCCCACTCATCTTTTTTTCCCCATGTTCTCCACGGCAGCTCAATCATCCTTACAACTCCCTTTCTCCTTTCATCTTTTGACATCCCCCTTTTATTTTCATCAGAATGGCAAACAAGGTAGTCAAAAAAATTGGGAAAATGTCCTTGCTTCCCTAATTTGAAGTCAGCCTTGTGATTGTGACCAACTGTTATGTTATGCTCGATCTCAAATCCAGCATCCCAACTTTTTCTTCGTGCATGTAATCAGCTTGAAAAGAATTTCTGCATGAACGTGCAAAACAAGATAGCATTTATAGATGTTACTAAGAGGATGATGAAATGATATAAAGAAGTATTTTCTTAGCCTATACTGCCTGAGGTAGCATGAATTGTGAACCTTTTCTTTTGAAGTGCAGTGGTGTTGGTGGTGTTTTTCTTTATTCTTAAAGTCAGCATGAAATCAAAATGTACCTTATTTACTTTGTTAGTGCACATTACTAGCCTTGTGGTGAACAATTTATCCGTGCAAGTTGATTCTTCGCAATCTTTGATCAAAATCGGAAAATGTACTTCCCTTCTGGAATAGCCGTCCTTCTCTGATGACGTCAGCTTGACAGTTTTGACTGTTAGTCTGCTGCGAGCTGAGCCGAATGGAACGCCCACTTTTTCAAGATCTAATCAGTTTTTCTCATGCAATATTCCGTTTCACTATGAAAGTACGTCACAATACTGAAGTCGGTCGCACATTCTGGTTCACTGTGACTTTAATGCCATGTAAATAGAAATACTGTACTGTTTAAAATCAACATTAAAGGAATAGTTCACTTAAAAATGGAAGTTCTGTCATCATTTACTCACCCTCAACCTGTAGGAGTTGATGGACCCCATTGACTTCCATAGTTGGGAAAAAAAAATACTATGGAAGTCAATGGGGTCCATCAACTGTCTGGTTACTGACATTCTTCATAATATCTTCCTTTGTGTTCAGCAGAAGAAAGAAACTCCTACAGGTTTGAAACAACTTGAGGGTGAGAAAATGATGACAGAATTTCCATTTTTAAGTGAACTATTCCTTTAAGCCCCGAACCAGAAATTGTCAAATTATAGAAGTAAATGGGTTGTAATATACTAATAATAACATATCCTTGTGAAAAAGAAGTGCACACAACTGTATTTTATTGAATGTGCACTTGTAGTGTATTTCAAATCTTAAAAGTATATTTTTAAAAACCTGTACTTGCAGAAAGAGTAATAACAATGTAAAAGGCCACTTAAGTGTATTTAAAGAGCACACTTTCAAGACTATTTTTAACACTTCAGTACACTTGTAAAGTGCACTTTATAATAATGTCAAATTAAGTTACTTTACAGTACATTTTAAGTCTACATTTTAATAATTTTTGTCATGTTTTTTAGTACACGTATTTTGATGTGTTGACTAACATACTAAATCACACGTGAAGCACTTGATTATAGTTTATTCAATATTACATTTAAAGTGAATATATTTTAAAATGTAGTAAATTGCAACTTCATCAGTATGTGTAATTACAAATATATTTAAATTCATGACATACACGTTTTAATAGAAATTACATCAAAGTATATTTATTTTAGTTCACCATAAATGCTTGTCAGTACATTCAGCAGTAACTTTAACCATGTTTCAGAGATAATAGGAACAATTTTGAAATCACATATAGAGATGTACTTAAGTCCTAATTAGGTGCGTCAAAAAAGTTGCATTTATTATAAATTTAAACTATATTTCATTTTTATTTAAGTGCAATCAAGTGTCTGAAAACATTACATTAAGATCACACCTAAGTATATTCTTGTAAAGTATATGGTTTACTTAGATGCGAGTATTACTTAAAGTAAAGTGTACTACTTTTTCACAATAGTATCTCCAGGTTGAGTTTAAAGTCACTTCTAATGGCAGCTGAATGTCACCTGTAGGTCCAGGGTGTTGGGGATGGAGGCTACACTAAAGAGAAGATCCGCATCGTGGAAGGCGTGTGTCTACTCTCAGGAGAGGATCTTTACTGGGAAGACTTGAGACAGTTGAAGGTGTGTCGAGGAGCTGGGCTTCACGCCTGCATGCGCACAGATACCGTCTCGCTACAGGCAAGCTCCGCCTCTCTGAATGATGGAGAAACTGAACAGCTGCTCCAGGGCGACCAATCAGAGTGCTCGAGTATCAACACCACCCATGCCATAACGGCCCAACATCATAGTGCTCATCCCGACACCGGCTGGGTCCCGAACCGTAAAGCCTCTACTGAGAGCGAAGTGTGAAAATGTACGAACAGCCGCGGTCAACATGGAGGCAGACATATACGGGAACACAGAAACGTCATTGGCGGTTTCACTTTTAAATCTGCCTGAAAAAGGCTTGAATGCACACTGTTATTAGAAGTAAAACAGGTAGGTACAGTCATATGGACCATATATATATATATATATATACTTAAGCAGCTGGTACAGAGGAAAGCTAATTCATAAATGCACCAATAGCCAAATGAACTGTAAATAGATTTGAGATGGACCTCATACTTGAAAGTTTCCTTTGCATTACTCTAAACGTCAATAATACATATAAAAATGGTACGCGACATTCAGGATTGGGATTGCCTCTAATGCCTTCTGCCCTCTCGCTTTGGACTGCGCAACACTTTTTTGTGTCCTTTGAACTATGGAGAAGGTCACAGCACGCTGGAGTCAAAGAACAGACCTTGTGAGTAGGAAAAAAAAGAAACACTGACCGATATTTTGAGCCTTTTTGTACACAAGAGAAACTCTTTGAAGTAAACTGCTTTTTGTTTCTAATGCAAGCTTATATTATCTGTTCATGGACTATCAGTTTAGGAAATGCTCAGCGTCCAGCTCTCACCTTGTCATGATAAAAAAAATGTATTTATGAACTTTCTGTACTTTGGATTGGGTTTTTAATGTTTTATTCTTTTGAAGTAGTTTTTAAAAGCGTTAGGACTGTTGAAAGACTCGTTCACAAAACCTTGTGATGGTGCCAAAGGACAGAATTTACACACTCATGAAGAATCACACTGAATAAATTACAGTCCATTTTAAAGAGTATTACAGTTATTTTGTCAAAGATTAAGCCAGTGTTTATATATATATATATATATACACATACATACATCATTCTGGCATTTCTTGTTTGATGCTAAAATATGTTCCGAGTTTATATAGCAGACAAAACAAAAACGAATCTGTAACGCACCTTGCACTTGCACATGATTTAGTGGCCTATGAAATTATACGGCTATGCTAATTGTGTAAGTGAATGCAACTGACTGGGTGAATGTCACAAAACCTGTCAGGATCATGTCCAGGTCATGTTTCCCCCAAAATGAAAAAGTCAAGCCTATTTTTAAGAGTGAGCCCATTTTTTTCATGACTGTAATGCTATAGATTCTCATTATTGCAATATATTTAAATTGTGTTAATGAGAATCCTATTTGAGAATAAATTAGCTTGAGGACCATGTGGAAACTGTCATGGAAAGAATCTCAGATTGCAAAAGTCACGGCTAACTGTGCATTGAACTATTTTAATGCACGACAAGGCAAGGAACCAACCGAGTGCTTTCAAATCACTTAATGCACAGCTAGCCGTGGATTATCCTGCTTATACCATGGTTATTTGTCAGCATTGAAAAGTTAAAGGTGTTATTGATATTTGCAGCACAATATTTGACCGGAAGGGTAAAAATGACGGTTATTTTCATCATTTACGACTCTAGATAGATCTAGCATTTTGTCTGCTTTAAATCACACACAGAGATAAAGTAGTGCGTAACTTTACATTTATTTGAAAGAAGTATGAGGCATTTATTTGCATTAATTATCGAGAGACAGAGAGAGATGTGTATGTGAATTACCTGCATCTGTGCAGCTGTGAGTTTAATTCCTTAAAAAACAGTGACTTAACCCCTTCATTGCTAAGAAATATAATGTAGCAATTCAGCTATTTCATTAATAAAAGCCACGGGTCAGTGCTGACAAGTCTCTGTGCTCTGATCTCGGTGTGCGAGTGATGTGCGCGTGTGTGTGTGTGTGTGTGTGTGTGTGCGCTTCAATGAAAGCAGCGTATTAATATAGAACAGTGATTAAACTGACTGGAACTACCTGTGCTTTAAACAGTTTTATTGCACACCTTCCAGTCATTCAGTATTGAGCATTCAGACAGGCCATTCATCTAAAACCGACTTTTTATGCAAAACCATTTCTTTCTTTATTTTTCTTCTTTTTTTTAAATTGGGTTTAATTTTACTTGGACATGGTTTTGTGAAATTCACCCTATATTTACTGGGAAATGTTTATGATGCTTTCAAATTTGTTGTGTACATGTTTTATTTTATATAAAGATTATTTGAGGATGTTATAAACCCATATGTGTTTGAGTTCCTTAAAACCACCTTGGAGTCGGTTCTCCGAGGTTCAGGACTATGTTTTTGCTGCTAAAACACATGGCGCATTTAGGCCACATAGTAGTTTATTGGTCTTGGCAGCTGGAATTGTTGGCTGATGAGGCAACCGGAGATGATTGCGGTTTACCTTCCCTCCCTCCACTCCTCCTTTTTCAGAAAAGAAATCAGATTTTCAAAATGGAGTCAAAAACGGTATACAGAGTCTTTTGAACAAACATGCATTAATTTTATACATTTAAATTATATAACCACTTCATTTGTTTGTAGGATTGGTGCCAGTTATTTAACAGAGTGCTGTTTTTTTTTTTTTTTATAAGTCCAGAAATTTCAGTCTCATGTAACTGCTGTAAGTTAACTAAGATATATTTATAATTTCTTTGGTTGTAACTTGTATGTAAATATGAAGATGTTGTATATGTAGTTCTCCTTTGCAATACTAACAAGCTGTGTGTGACAGTGATTTACTTTGCTTTTTTTCTATCTTTAATATAAAACTGCATTTGCTTTTGAATACAAACATGGCACTTATTTGAGTCACTTTCTTTTAAAGATGCTACATGTATATTACATTTTTGCAGGTTTTGTATATGGGAGACCAGGGGCAGTTGCTTTTGTGTTTTGTTTTGCTTTAACATTTATTTAACATTTTACATAATTCAGATTTCTATAAATCTGCCAGCTATATTTTTGTATAAGGCAGATGTATATGAGTCAAGTAATGTGGTCATTGATATACTGACATTGTGAAAAACTACTTTCTAAAACTGAATTTACAAGATATGAAAGTGTTACAGCTGCCCCTGTTATGGTGCCGACTTGGAAAAATAAATAATATAAACCTGCTGTATCTCAAATATGAGCGCATCTCAATGGAATAATATTTATGCTTTAATACTTAAAGGTGCAATAGGTGATTCTCAAAAGAAACATTTTTGTTATGCTGTTTGAAAGTCTCATATCCTGATAGCAGTCACAATGTTAAACAATCAAAATGTATTTTTACAAATGTATATCTACTGTAGGTGGAGTAGGACCATAAAAAGTTACGTTTAATTATTGCATTCGGTGGACCCTGCCATTCAATGTGTGTTTGCATACCACTGCGCAGCCTGTTCACGTAGACATCGTACATCATCGGCGCGTTTCACGTACGCTGTGCAGACAGAGCGAGAATGGCTGGCAAACAGTTGTTTATGTTCGTTATTGTAGAACTGTTACTCACTGTACTGTAAAGTTTTCTCAATGGGTGGTGAACGACACATGATGTAATCCAATAACTTTGTCTCTGGTCATCTCGCTTCTGGTCTGTGCGCGTTCATGTGTTTTGGAGGAAGCGTGGCTTTGGACGGCGATTTGAAGGGTGGGTGGGATTGTATGTTTTCAATGCTAGCAGGCTAAAGTTAGCATTTTCCAGATCACCTATTGCACCTTTAATATTACTGAATTGTTTTCTTCGTATGGTGCTGCTACTTCAAGCTTTCAGGAATAATATGTTTAAGTTGTACCACATAGCGGGATGAGTTCTCTTTCGCTGCTTATTGCGTTTCAATGGTTTAATATATATATATATATATATATATATATATATATAGTGAGGAAAATAAGTATTTGAACACCCTGCTATTTTGCAAGTTCTCCCACTTGGAAATCATGGAGGGGTCTGAAATTGTCATCGTAGGTGCATGTCCACTGTGAGAGACATAATCTAATAAAAAAAATCCAGAAATCACAATATATGATTTTTTAACTATTTATTTGTATGATACAGCTGCAAATAAGTATTTGAATTATGAGGAAACTAAATCAGAATTGTGATATATAAACTGACTTTTTTCTCGCAATTGCGAGTTTATATCTTGCCATTCTGACTTTTCCAAGTTTGACTTTTTTCTCAGAATTGTGAGTTATAAAGTCAGAATTGTGAGACATAATGTCACAATTGTGAGAAAAAAAATCTGAATTGCAAGAAAAAAAGTCAAGAGTTGTGAGAGATACATTCACAACTTTTTTCTTGCAATTTTGACTTTTCCTCGCAATTGTGAGTTTGTATCTCGCAATTCGGACTTTTTCTTGCAATACAGACTTTTTTCTCGCAATTGTGAGAAAAAAAGTCATAACTGCAAGATGTAATTCACAATTGCAAGAAAAAAGTCAGAATTGTGAGATAAAAAGTCGCAACTACCTTTTTTATTTTTTATTCAGTGGCAGAAACAAGCTTCTAATCATCTGCACAGACTCTTAAAAAGTCTGCAGCTATAAAAAGTCTGCAGTTTGCTCACTCTTACTGTAAACAGGATATAATGGGCTATATGATATTATGCAACTTGTATACGGGCTCTATAATCAATGAATATCATTAATTTTCTTTGGGTTCCTGCACATAGGAATAGAAGGAGATGTGAGCAAACTAGCAAAAAAATATATTCAAATGCAATAATGTCAACATCACAGTTCACAAACAAATCTGAAGCCAAGGCATTTATTTGAAAATCTGCTAATAATATCTGGAAGAAACTGTGGGATAGAGAAACAAAAGGGAAGACACTTATGTAGTACTATACAAGAAAATGTGTGTATAGGAGGAGGAATCATAAAATTATTAATTAATCATACTACTATAGAAAGACAAGAAGCTATTGTACCTAAAATTGCAAGAATAAGGAATCAATTACTATCAGAATAAAGAACTGAATGCACCAAAAGCTGGTTGCTAATAAACAAGAATAATCATTTCATGGATTCGCTCTCCAGCACATAGATGGCGTTATACACTTCCTCAGTTCGCTTCAACCCGGCGGTGAATCCCCTGAAGAAGAGGCTTCGTGAATAATTTAGTGCGTTTCTGTTGAATCATTTGGACTGGAGTGAACGGTTTGTAAGCTAGATTTCTTCAGATGAAATAAGTATAGGCTAAAATCTGTAATAGTTGAGCACTCATAGATTCATTTGATAAATACCTTTTATTTTGGCAGAAATTGTCATGAAAATGACAGAGGTAAACAACGCTGTTGAGCCAAGTGTTGCTGAAGGGGATGTACGACTTCTAATAAAAAGAAAGGATGAAATTGAAGAGCAAATCAAAGCATACTACGACATGCTCCAAACTGTAAGTTCGAACCATGTATATACATATATGGATTTAAATATGTTTTATCATTCAACCTAAATGCAGTAAATAGACACTTTGTTGTTTGCTTTGAAGTTGTTCAATAAGGTCGTTCTAACTAAAGCACGCAACGCAACGGTCTCGAGAGCAACCATTTAAAAAAGTTTTTAACTTGCGAGTCTTTTTCTTGCGTAACTCGTTAAACTGCGTTTGGACAACTTATTTCAGCAGGGCTGCCGCTTACTATACTGTATTTCATAATGGTTTTGGCGAAATATTTAATTAAATTAAACCGTCCACAGTCTTGATATTAAAGCCACCTGTCACGCTACGTAAATGCATCTCATGCATCATGAAAACGAGAATGGCTGTTATAAAGGAAATACGTAACGTGACAGGTGGCTTTAATATAAATGATATTTAGCGTGCTGTGGATGGTTTATATTTCGCCACAACATTATATGAAATACAGTATATTAAGCCCTGCTGAAATAGCGTCTTAAACCAGCTGCCTTGTATGGAGTCAGGATAGTGTCGAAGTTATTGGACAAAATAGGATGCACACGTAAAAAGTAATTCACATGCAGCAACAACAACAACAACAACAAAAATACATTAACAAATTGTTTTGCAAATGAAAAACACTTTTGCTCACACACAGTTTGAATGTTTTATATGTAAGTGTAACAATATATCGCTATACAAAAATGTTGTATTGTGGATAGTTCACCCAAAATACAAATTTTAGTTTGAATTTAGTGTTTTAGTGTCAGTACTACATTTAACTACTATAATGCTGAATATAATGTATAATAATGCAATGGGGGAATATTTGTCCTGATAATGTCAAATGTCTTGCGTTATTTTAAATATATCTAGTCAGTGACAGTGCAAGCATATTCGTCTAAAATAATTCTGTATTTTCAGCTTCAGAATCATGGTTATTTTTATTCTGGTGTCACCATTGTCCAAGCCTATTCTTTTACACCCCCAATGTAATTCCAAATTTAGCATTTTAATCAACAGTACATTTTTGTTAACCTTTTACCATATGTCTTGGAGTACCGCAATAATATCGTATCGTGAGTTCAGTATTGTGATATGTATCGAATCGTGACGTGAGGGTATCGTTACACCCCTAATGATTTACATTTACAAATTCATTCATGCATTTGCAATTTGTGTGTGCTTATTTTGAGACTTTCCTACCTCTATACCAGATTGTAACAGTTGGTTTCTTGAAGTAAAATTCCCATCCATTTCCCATCTAAAAGTCATGTTAACAATGCAAGAACTCTTGGTGAAGAACTGTACTACCTGTTCCAGAGAAGTATCCACTTATATAATTGCAGCAAACATATAGCACCAAAGCAACTCTGCAGTCCCATAAAGCCCCACGGATGTCGCTCTCCTACACTTGTGAACTAATTATAAATTAGTATACATTTGGGTATTCTATAATAAACTTCAATTACGCCGTTTCTATACTATTAATGAACAACTTTAAATCAATAGTTTTGTTTTTTCATTTTTTTTTATTGCATTGTTCCTAATGCTTTGTGGTTCATTCCTACATTAATGGTTTAAGTTTGTCTTTTTGTCTGGTTTTCAAATACTTATTTGCTTTAAATAAAAGTCCTCTCTGTTATATAATTTCCTGTTCCCACCAATCAATTTTGAATAAAATATTAAAATAATTAAAAATAAGTAACACAAAAAGATTAGATTGTTGTAAGCTAGGTTGAAATCTGGGTTTTGACAGAGAGTCTCAGCCATAGATTTGAAAGAGTTGACCTGTTGCCAATTTATGGCCTTGCTGGGGTGTTTTCGTTTAGTATTATGCAGCTAACTGACCTTTGATGACTTTTAAAGAAGACATTTCTTCATATGGTTTCTTCGGCAGGAAGGCGTAGGCATCGACGGTCCTCTGGTTGATGGCGAAGGCTTTCCTCGTGCAGATGTGGATTTGTACAAGGTCCGATCAGCAAGGCACAGTATCTCTTGTGAGCACGTTTTTCATCATACTTTAGACACAGACACAGACACAATAAACCAGTAGAAATTTGTCAACTGGTAGAGATTTTGAACTATCATCTCTTTTGCAGTTATGCTCACATGACGTTGCCTTGCTGCGCCGTCAGGAAAGCAGATCATTTAAATGCATTTTTAAGGATTGTGGTTTAAAAACAAGTGATAAAATTCTGGGCTGAAACTGCACTTGGCTGAAAACTGAAACTGAAATGAATAATAAATGAATCAAACTTATTTAATAATCAACACTCAGATAGCCAAAACTGAGTTCTACAAACATTTAAATTGGACATAATCCAGATAGCACACATACATCATGGAGACGTCTATTTGATGTGCGTGTTTACGTGATCTGGAAGACGTATTTTTTAGAGTGTTTGCTCATCTGCAATACGTCTATAGGACGTTTCCTGTCAGATGTCAAATAGAAGTTTAGAAAATGTCTTTAAGATGTAATGATTTAGAATGTATGTTAAACTGACATCTTAAAGATGTCTATCAGATGTTAGTAAACAGCAGATGCTTTCCAGATGAAGTGATCTTTAACAGACATCTTCCAGACGTACGTGTGCTTCGGTAGCCGAAATTTCGGTGCATCCTTATTTTAACCCCTTATACTCTGATGCATGTTTTCACTCTTGAAGTGCTAAACAGTTTTTAATCAAATGATTTTTAAAGGTTTACAGAATGATCACAAAGCTGTCATGGTGGAGATAGAGGAAGCTCTTCATAAGCTCCATGCTACAGCACGGGTCAGAGAAGGGAAGGATGAGACAAAGAAGGAAGCCACTGGACAGACCGTGTCTCAGTCATCCCCCTTTGCCCTGGTAGACGCTGTGACACAGGGTTCCCCTGCTTTTCAGGCTGTGAGTTTGTGCCCCCAATCAGCCATTTCTAACCTTCTGATGGGTCCAAGTCAAAACACACCCTGTTTGCTTAATACACCTTCATGTTTTTAAAATCCTGACCTACTTTTTTTATCACTATGTGTCCTGTTTTACTTGTAAGTGTGCAACATTACAGAAGTAATTTACAAGGTTCCAACTTTAGGTTTTTATTAATATTTTGAATAATGTTAAATTTGTATAGTTTCCATTTTAATTTTAAAGTTTTAGTAATTTTGTTGTGTGTTGTTATTTTTTAAATAGGTCTATATAGTTTTTAATTTTTATTTTAGTTTCAGTTATTTTATTACATCAAGTTAAAGGAACCGTATGTAGGATTGTGGCCAAAACTGGTACTGCAATCACTTTAAAAATACTGTAGAGCGGTGTATCTCCTCCCCCTACCCCCTGACTCGAGGTTGCCAGATAAGCTGCAGGATTCAGCAGAAACGTAGGCTGCTTCAATGAGCTTCCAATGGCAAGTGACGACGAGACGTACACAGAAAGTTTTTTTCTGTTAATTATGTTTATGCTATAGATATTAAGTAATTAATAAGTAGTAATTAATAGTAATTATTAAGTAATTATATATTTAAAAAAATTTACTAATTGCATTAGTTAAATATAATCGTAAAGATGTATGCTCGTATGTGACAGTATAATCGTAAAGATGTAACGTTATGCTCGTATGTGACAGAATAATCGTAAATATGTATGCTCGTATGTGACAGACAGAACGGTAGCTGTTAGTCTAACTTGTAACGGTATCTGTCATTATAATGTAAGTACAAGCACAAGCCTATGTCACTATGTGTAACCAATATCAAATATACAGCTATTCATTTAGCTGATGCTATAAGTGAAAGTGGCCAGCTGTATTTTTGTACTTACCCTGCAGCACACGTCCATAACACGCTAAAATATGTGATGTGAAATACAGGTCAACTTGCAGCATGTGTAACTTAGTCCACGATATACGTGAAGAACGAATGACGAATAATTTTTTCTGAGGTAAAGTTAGGCTTCTGTCTCAATTACGTTTCAAATTGCCATAATGGGCGTGCTAATGTTGTTTTCCTCAGCGTCTCGGCATAATGACAGAGAAACGGGCTCCTATGCATTGCTAATGTTAGCATACGTCCATGTGAGCTAACGTTACGTTACTTTGCACGAACATGCATAACTTTGTTCGACTGTCATGAATATATGAAATGTCCATTGACATCAAGTACAAGTTAGCCAAGCATAGATGAATCTTACCTGTCCAGAAGCAACGTTGGAGTCTGTGTTCAAATTCTTCTCCGTTTTCAGCCGTCTCTATCTTTCAAAAGCATCTCCAATACAAATTCTGGTTTAATTTCGGACTTTGTCACGATTAATTTATGAATTATAACGAGGTCTTTTTGATTTAGTAACGTTAGACATTTTTATCCGACTAGAGTTGGGGTAGGTTAGAGCAAAGCTGGCAACCCGGATCCCGAAACACTACTGACTTCGTGATTGGTAGATAGATGGAGGGAGGCGCGTCAGGCCAAAACACAAAATGACAACATCAACATCAGTTGAGGGCTGCAAGTCCATTTTTTAAATGACAATATCTTAGCCATACTACTGTTGTCAGTGATATAAGTATTTGAAATGAACATGATTTCTTAATGTCTAGTGACACATCAGGGCCATTTTATGATTAATTGAAATAGATTTCTTACATACAGCTCCTTTAACTAAATTAAAATTAAATACATAATAATATTAATAAATTATAACTAAATAAAAATGAGAAATGTTGCCTTGGCAACTAGCTGTAATAAAAAAAAAGTATATTTGATTTCAGTTAACGTTTAAGTTTATTTTTTTCAAGTAACAAAAATGTTTTTTAATGGTTTTAGTTATCTATAAAAACAGAGACTCTATGTTACTGATTGGAAGGTTTATTTCATCTCACGTACTCAAGTCTCTTTTTGAGCCTAGGCACTAACTAATGATGTAAATGGAGCATTTCAAAAAAATACTTTGTTTATAGTCAATTTTTCAGGAGGGACAACATCTTACAGTTCATTGATTTTCCTTCTGTGTGTAGGGTTTGCGAGTTGGTGATGAGATTATGGAGTTTGGGTCCGTAAAGACACACAACTTCAGGAATCTGCGTGACATCGCTTCTGTTGTCCAACACAGTGAAGGGGTGTGTTGTAACTAACACATTTACATATTCTTTTTAATACTCAGCATTCCTGTTTGTGTACTGTGATGGTTTATTCTCCTATCTATCCTGCAGAAATCCCTACGCGTTGGAGTATTTCGAAATGGACAAGAAGTACATCTTAGTTTGACTCCGCAGCATTGGTCTGGTAGAGGACTACTTGGGTAAATATGTTTTGGATTAATTACTTGTATCAATAATGTAGACTCAGGGGACTAGTAATGAGGTTAAATGCATATCATCTGTCTTTGCTGACCCTCATAGCTTGACTTGACACCCTCAAGGTGTCAATGTTTTATATTATTAGGTTTTCTTTTGAGTATCATTAATTAATTGATTTTTATTCTTCTGCCAATAGGTGCAACATAGTACCTCTTCATAGATGACCAGTGAAAGCGCAAGGATCATCTTTATGCCAAACAACACATTGCTGAACAAGATACAACACAACACATTGCAAACAAATGCTTGTTTTGCATTTGCAAATTGTAAAATTGAGTTAAGTAAATAAATACCCAGGAGAGGTGACAGACCATTCAGTATCAGACTGACTTAATCTGTCAGAAAGAAAATGGGTTTTCACTTGCCTTTTTCTCCTTTAAAATTCCCTGCATCCATTTTTTTGTTTAAATTCTTTTTCTAATATTGGTGCACTATGGAACAAATCTGGCAAGAGGATCTTAAATTGTGCGTGCAAAATTTCTTAACATGTTAGGCTTTCATACTACCGGTTTCAGAACCTGGTGCAATTTCTCCCTTTGTTTGGTTAGTTTAGGCATATATAACACTGCCATCAAGCTCGAGTCCGCACCAGACAATCACTCCGAGATCGCATTATAATTTTCATACAGTATATGTACAAGTTAGAGCAACGACTATATTCATGTTTTGCTGTGTCTCGACAGCCACAGATAAAGCCATAATAAGCTCGCAGAACGAACTTGTTAATCCATCTTGATTGATGACTCAAAGGAAACTGACCAATAAGAGGACAGATTTTCTCACATGTGACTTGCATAAGCACATTTTGGTACGCTTTGAAATGTCGCCTTGTGAAATCGAATCGAACCAAGAAGAAAATGCAACATTGTAACAAATTAAGTCCCTGTTTTGGAACAAAGCAAACAATCTACAGTTCTGAAAACCCTTAATATTAAAATGCAGAAAGCAGAATGATAAGAACAGAGTCATTCTGTATAAAGGTAGCATAAGCTGCGTTCCCTTTATGCCACTGTTTGCATTAGAACAACACCAGGGTGAATAAATAGTCAAGTCACCTTTATTTATATAGTGCTTTACACCGTACATATTGTTTCAAAGCAGCTTTACAGTGATAACGGGAATCATCAATGATGCAGAGTTAATTTCGGCTGTACAGCAGCTCTAAAAGAAAATCAGTTCAGTGTTGATTCAGTTCCATTGTATAGATCATCAATTATTCATTTAGTTCATTTCATCTATAAAGCAGTTCTGCAGAAAACAGTGATGTCATTGTCCAGCTCAGTTCAGTTCTCATAGTGTCAGTGCAGTCAAATCAATAATGCTGGATATTAAGTGTCCCCAACTATTATTCCAGAGGTAACAGTGGCAAGGAACCCAAACTCCATCAGGTTCCAGATAACAGAGAAACCAGACTCAGTCGGGGGAACAGTTCTCCTCTGGCCAACGAACGAACACGGTGTGATAGCGAATCAGGCTGCATCACAGCCTACGTCTGAAATCAGATTGTGGATCGCTAGCATTCAAATATTTCATCCAGTTCCTTTTGCTTGAAGATTGGATTCATCGTGCTGGTATGGAGATGAAGTTGGTCACAGGACTTGTCTGGTTCTTGTGGTCTCTGCTGAGGATCTGTGCCAATGAGGTCTTCACAGGGGAGAGTTTAGTTGAAGTATCTCTGCTGACATTCAGGGATGTGTTGTGGTCGTGTGTTTGAGTGCAGGTCCGCCATCTGTTCTGGATACGGACCGGATATGGCTGACTACTGTAACCTTGAGATAAACAGAGATTAATATTAACAAAGATGCCATTGATCTCACAATGTAACAAATCCGGTTGACATAATTCATGCAGCCTAACAATCCTTTAACCGATGTGAAATATAGAAAAGTGATAATGTGTTTATGCCAGGTCAAAGAGAAGTGTTTTTAGTCTAGATTTAAACTGACAGAGTGTGTCTGCTTCTCGAACAGTGCTAGGAAGACTTCCAGAGTTTTGGTGCTAAATAGTAAAAGGATCTACCGCCAGCAGTTGATTTTGATATTCTAGGTATTACCAACTGGCCGGAATTTTGAGATCGCAATAGACGTGTAAGAGCTCGCTCAAGTATTCAGGAGCTAAACCATTTAACCACTGCTTTGTAAGTAATTAGCAAGATTTTAAAATGAATGCAATGTTTAAAAGGGAAATAATGTCAGATTTTTTATTTCATTTTTTTTGGAAGAACTATCCTGTTAATATACGTGATTATTATTAGAATTAGTACACTATTATTACTGTTTTTCAACTTTGGGCAGCTTTATTTCCCAGGGGTTGATTATTATTATTATTATTAATTAAAAAAAATCAGATTCCAACTTTTTCTTTTATGAAAATCAAATAAAAACAGACGTAGAAACCATTTACATGTCTTCATCATTTTTGCTACTTTTCAAATGCCTTTTATGTATAGATTTTATTGTTGTACGCTTGTACCAGAGACTGATTTTAAAATTCTAACTAAATATTCTAACTTATTTTAAAAAAAAAGTTTATAAATTATTACATGCTAAAACTATGATCATCTAAACAATGTATATGAGAAAGTAAACCATTTTTTCTCTTTTCAAAACTGATGACTTTCTCACATTTGTGGCATCATTTCCACCACACCAAACAATTTTGCCCCTAATGAAGTTCACACATAACTTAAATAGAATTTTGACTACAGATATCTTGAACCATCTTTCTTACTAGTCAAATTATAATTGCACATATCTCTAACGATCACTTTGACTTAAATCTTAAACTTGACTTTGACTTAGATCTTAAATATAATTATGAATAGTCAAACCCAAGCGTTAAATGATAACTCGGCTTGTCATTTGACATGTATAGGACAGGTGTATGATTTGACTACACTGGTTTGGGATTTTCTTGTAAACTTTGACCTAGAAACCTGTAAATGACATTTAATTAGTAGTAGTATGTTTTGTCATAAAACAGATTCAATGCATGTACAATGTCAGGCCATTTTGACTAGTAATATCTTAGTTTCAGATGTCGAAAATATATTCCAGATATCTTTAATAATGAAGAGATAATGATATCAGCAATTAGAATTATGACAGATCAAAAAACAATCAGACATAACTTGGCAATTTTACCAATAATAATTTAATTAGACATCTCAATTACAATTCTACTTGGCTTGTAAAAACTCAGTTGTGGATAGGCTATTTTTAATTACAATTTCTACAGATAAAAACTAAAATATTTCCAGTAGAAATATATGACTTGTCAAAATGGCAGTGTAGATATCTTGAATGTAAATTGTGACTATGAATTACAAATATCTTAAAAGGATGGTTTACCCAAAAAATTGAAATTTATCATAATTTACTAACCAAAACTATGTTCCAAACCTGTTTGAGTTTCTTTCTTCTATTGAACACAAAAGATATTTTGAAGAATATTGGTTACTAACATTCTTTTTTTATATATATATATATTTTTTTATTATTCTTTTGTGTTCAACAGTAGAATGAAACTCATACAGGTTTGGAACAACATGAGGGTGAGTATAAATGATGACAGAATTTTAATTTTTGGGTTTACTATCCCTTTAAATGTATTGCTTTCTATGATCGGTAAGGGATATCTGGAATTACAACTAGTTATGCTCTAAATGTTAAAATGTTTTGTGACAGACGTTCATGATTTTTTTGTAGGTATGACCATCCCAAAAACCAGGCAAATAGTATCCACTTGATGTCACATTTGATTTATTTATTTTTTGGTCAAATTGACTGTTCATCTTTTTTTATTTCATGCACTCAAATATTATCTTGAAAGATATGTCTAATTGGCTGGAAACAAAGGTCCAGTCACTTCTTACGTTTTAATGTTGTTGAATGACAAAAAAGCTGAATTTGTCATTAATTTAATGTTGATTCTGGGTCAATTGTTTAAATGCAAGTGTATGAAGACAACCTTACTGTATTCTGTATTTAAAAGTGATTTTCTTTGTAGATAAGTTCCATCATTCCATTGTATGAGGAGTAAACAGGCCTGCAAATGTTTAAATGATAGGAGACTTGGTTTACTGGAAGATGAATAAAAAAACAAATATTTTTGTACACTTTTTTCTTTGTTTCTAATTTATTTGTGTGGCTTGATTTACTGTTTTCTTTTACACCTACGAAAGCTATTTTAAAATTATATTTTGTTTATATTCTTATAAAAAAAAAAAAAAAAGGAGTATCCACTTCGTCGCGAAGGAAGTGCGCAGGACTCGCTGCGAATTTCCCGGATAGAGTTTTATCGCCATATTTAGTGCAGGGTCGCCGGCAGTGTACGAGGATTTTAAGCCGCCGTTGCTCCACTAAGTAATTCAATAGCATATTTGTTCACTTTCCTACAACCTTCGCATCCCTCTGCACAAACAACGTCGCTTACCATTTCCACCTCCTCCCGATCCCCAAGTAACCATGGCAGATCGAGAGCATTTGGTATACCAGGCTAAACTAGCAGAGCAAGCAGAGAGATACGATGGTGAGTTGATTTTTTTTTTTTGTTTGAGGCGATTTGTGTTGTCACACATTTTGAATTGCCGCAGAGGAAGAATAAGAAGCAGAGCAGGATTTCTTTGTCCTATTACTGGTCAAATTGTTGGTTGAACCCCCCAAAAACTGAGCGCTGGCTAGTCACATGCGCACGTCCAGGTGAAATGGGAAGAAATATCCGTTTGGAAAGGCCTAGACTAACTCAACCCAACCAGAGCTTGTACTGCATTGTTAAGGTTTCAAACTGGGGTCCGTGAAGAGTCTAGAGAAAAACTGTTTGAATAAGTAATACGATTACATTAGAAGCAAGTAGTAGAATGTAAATGATTAAATTAGATTTAAATAAATGAATAAAATTGTGTATAAAATAAACGTTATTAATGGATTAAATCAGATTAAAATAAACATACAAATTGATATACATAAATAGAGTAAAATTAAATTAGTATATTATAATGTATTTAACTAGAATATATTTTCTTTAATTATAAAAATTATAAAAAGGTAACTATAGAAATTAATGAAAAATTTTAGGATGGGGTCCCCCACACATATTTCTGTGGCATCTAAAAGATTGAAAGCCCCTGATCTAAACTAACTCAACCCAACCTAAGCTTATACTGCATTGTCAATGTACTAAAGTGATCTGTGCTCTCATTGCTAAGAACTGTTCTGTAAAATCTGTGAATGGTTATATTGTATTGGCTTGGGCTTGCGAACTGGTTGAGATTCAAACCGCTGGTAGAATTAGTTACCCAGCTGGTGACTTTTATCTGGGAGCATATGATTAAAAAAAATGCAGCTTTTAAAAATGCACTAAATTAGGGGTTTTCAATCTATGGACCCTCAAATATCAACATCCCGGTGCAAAATCCTAAATAGTAAAAGGCAGCTATATATTTTCATGTATAAAGACCAAATGTACACTGTTAAATTGTTACATATAGACATTTTTTTTCCTTCTACTCACTGTATTACTGTGCTGTTCTGTAGATGCGTTATTTATTTTGATGGTTTGTTAATTTTTTGAATGCATTTATTTATTTTATTCAATTCATTTTTTTTTTTTTTTTTTTAATCTTTGTAAAAAAAAAAAAAAAAAAAAACGTGTATAATGGTTCCCGGACGCCAGTCTGAAAACCCCTGCACTAACTGATACATTTTCATTTAGCTACAAATGATCTAAATAAAAACAGACTTGGTTCAGATTTTAGGTCTGATAACAAGTGACAGTGTGGGTTGATAAAAAGTGTGAGATTTTATACAATTTCATATTTCCAATATTTTTACTGTATCAATGTTTTTGTGGACCCTTTTTGTTCATTACACCCCATGCTGAATTCAGGGCATTGTTATGGGTGCTTTTAATATGACACGAGGGTATTAAACAGTGCAGTTTCCTATTAAATATATATTTTTATATTAAATATGTTTTTTTTCTGATTTTTCATGGATCCTTTGGATTGATAGGTTGGATAAATCAGAACTAGATTGATAAAGTTCAAGACATCTTTTGTTGTTAGCTTGACATAGACTTAGTTAGAAATAAAAAATAAGACGGGTTAGATAAACCAATAGAGAGACCACTTAGATGACTGATGAGATGAATAAAAATGATTGGACTGCATAATATATTGCAGTTACAAAAGTTTGTTGTTTTTCAAGCATTTCAACTAGGGATGCACCAATTGGATTGGATTTTTTAACTAAACCATTTTCCGATACCGATATTTGTCAGTCACTTGCTTTTGTCATTAAAATAGATTAGTTTTTGATCATGTTTTAAATTAGCAAAGTTCAAAAATGCATGCATTGATCTAGTATACTAGTTTATTGCTAATATCATCAAATCATTTCTTTTGAACATGGATTGGATCCATTTAACATTCATCAACAGGCCAACATAAATGCATAAATACAACAGAACAAAGATGCATTATGAAATAAACAGGTCTAACAGTAGTTTTCAGGTACAGGCCACGCCTGCTGTATTTTGTACAGATTTTATTTTGTTTTAGCAAGTATTTAATTATTTTGCCAAGAGAAAAAAAGTTAGATTATGGAACAGACATTATACAACTCAGTGCCTTCACGAAGTTAATCCATCGGTTTGTTATATCAACCTTTTTCATGCTATAGCCGATATGCTCATGGTTTTAAATTGATAATCGATAATTATCGGTGGTCGATACATCGGTGCATCTCTTTCAACATAAAGGCCCGGTCACACTTAAAACCTTGTCTATATTAGCATCCACACGAATGCGCAATAACATTTGTGTGCTGCAGCTTTTGTGGTCTACCGCTTTAAATGCTTGAGCTCTTTAGAGCAGGATGGATTCTGATTGGCTGTAAATGTTTTTATCGTTCATCAGCTTGAAATGAATCATTACGAAAGTGATTCCAACTCTATTGTTTCTCTGTGCCGTTATAGTTGTGGTGTGGTCTCTGCTATTCTTTTACGTTTAGGACATACATTTTTGAAACTAAGTCATTATAGTTAGTTTATAGTTATTGTTCTTGGTGTGAACATAACACTTCAGCTTAGATGCCAAAACAAGAAGTATTTAATTTTAAAGAATTAAAATAGAGAAATAAATGCAATTATTATTAGGGAAGTGTATATTTTCCTTCTACTGCGCTGCTTTTCAGTAAGTGGAGGGCTGAAAGCATTATCTTTTACATCATCTGCCATTTCTATCACTCAGCTTTATCGCTGCACATCACACTGTTGAAACTGCTGATCTGTTGTCAGGTACTGAAATATGTGCAGTGCTGTATTTTAGCAAACGCTTCCATAGTATTTGCTAAACCTTCAGTATGTCATTTTTCTATGCTGTTTCTGCTACAAACAATAATGATATCTAAGTTTTCTATTGTTACAATTCATAAATGTATGCCATAACAATGTACAAATGTCACAGACTGGGTAGTGAAATAAGGGACATTATCTTTTTTGGTTCAACCAATCAGGTTCGGTTATTTCACTACCCAGTCTGTGACGTGTATGTTATGGAGTAATTTTATGAATTGTGACAGAAGAGCTCTGTCCTTTTTCCCTTTGATTTCCAGATCTTTGTTGATGGGTTCCCTTTGTGTCATTAGGATCAATCTAATCTCTCTGTTTCAGAAATGGTGGAGACGATGAAGAATGTTGCAGGGAAGGACATCGAGCTCACAGTAGAGGAGAGAAACCTGTTATCAGTTGCGTATAAGAATGTGATTGGTGCGCGGAGAGCTTCCTGGAGGATAATCAGCAGCATTGAGCAGAAAGAGGAGAGCAAGGGCGGAGAGGACAAACTCAAAATGATCCGAGAATACAGACAAACGGTGAGACTACATTTTATACATTTTTTGTAGTTTTAGTTAGCTTTCGCACCAGAGGAACATTGGCGGAAGTACCTGCTTTTGGCGTGTTTGCATTACAGGAACTGGGAACGATTTTAGTTCTAGGAACTCCTTTTTGAGGGACTAAATCAGCTCCCACTTCAGAGTAGGGTCTAAACCAGCACAATAGGAACTACCAGTGCCGTAAACGTACGTTGATTGGCCCGAACGCATGCCATACGAAACACCAGCACCTGCCGTTTTTAAAAAGCCATGCAAACACACAATTCACATACTCTATGAACTCAAATAACTCCATGAAAATGGAAAATGTAGCATTTACCTGTTATCTTTGTCTGCCTCGTTGTTCTTTTCTCAGCCTCGATGATATGTAGCACTGCAAATTGTCGTAGGAGTTTTCGTCTTTCACCTAAATGATGTCGCTGTCGGCCAGCTTACTTCACTTCAGAGTTCATTCTGGCGGTGTGAATGCTACCAGGAAAACGTCTCTAGAGGAAAATTCTTGGGGAACCGCCCTGGTGGCTAGTTCCTATAACTACCTGGTGCAAAAAACCTTTCAGTGATCAGTTCTTAAAAGAAAAATTTATCTTAGTGTTGTCAAAAGTACCGACTTCCAAGTCGGTACTGAAATGTAAAAAATGTGACGATCCCTAATATCTCCACTGATAGATGGATCCGCTGATAGACGCCTGCTTTCCAACGCGGCCCATGTGTATAAGGCTGCGTTTACACTTGCCATTAACATGCGACCCGTATCCGGATGTTGTCCACATACGCATTGAAAAGACAAGTTTAAATGCGCTTCCGATCAGCGTGTCCAGGTTCGGAGGTAATTGAGGACGCATTGTGATCGGATCTCCCTGTAATGTAAACGCAATCCAGCCCTCGTGTCTGCATTCACAGGTGGACGTCACACAAACCCCGCCCACTGTCATCATTCCCCCCTCCCTCTCTCCAGGAATTGCTTGTAGCTGTGTGGTTTTGCGATAGTCGAGTGCGAAGTACATCGCAAATATACTGAAATGTTTGCCTTCGCACCCGAAAATTGCAGAACCATTCATTTTCTGGAACGCGCATTTTTCCCACCACTGCTGGCAACGTTCTCGGACCCATACGTTTCTCTGTACCGCTTCCATTATGGCATCTATCCACATTATTAGTTCTTGCAGCCTCTTCATCATCCTCATTTTGCGAGATTTGTAAAATGTCCCCCAACTGAAAACTGTTTTTAAAAGAAAACCCACCACTTCAGGTCGACTTTGCACCGGAGCCATCCTTTTTTTTCTTTTCTTTTTTTTCCCCGCGGGAATATGAGATCCTGATCTGTTATCCAGATACAGAAGCCACTTGATGTGGACAGGTGTAAACGCACCATGTTCTGATTGGCTTATGATCCGATCTGCTTGATCGGATCACAGTGATCGCATGTTAATGCCAGGTGTAAACGCAGCCTATGTGCTCAATGAAGACATGTTTTTGAAGCGTTGATCATTGTAGCCAATCAGAGACATGTGTTGAGCATGTGAACACAATGGCCAATCAGAGACATATATGTTGAGCATGTGAACACAATGGCCAATCAGAGACATATATGTAGAGCATGTGAACACAATGGCCAATCAGAGACATATATGTTCAGCGCGTGAACACAATGGCCAATCAGAGACATATATGTAGAGCACGTGAACACAATGGCCAATCAGAGGTGTTTAAAAACAGTGCTCAAAATGCTAGAGGAAAACTTGCTTGATGCTAGACATGGTACCGAAGTCGGTACTTTTGACAGTTTAAAAAAAAAATCTAAATAACCTTTTATCCACAATAACCTTTTGTGCAGTGGAATGATTCCATGGATGTTAAAGGTTCTTCATGGAACCATCAATGCCATATATCGCCACATTGCGCTGCGTGCATCCGGTGTAGACACGGTATTACATGGTGTCTTGTGAAAGGCTTTTAGGCTGTTTGGTTTTTCATTTCATATAAACTATCATATCTAATCCAATATCTAATTAATATGCCATTTCTTATCATTCCCTTTGCAGGTTGAGAATGAGCTGAAATCTATTTGTAATGACATACTGGATGTACTGGACAAACACCTCATTCCTGCAGCCAACACAGGAGAATCCAAAGTTTTCTACTACAAAATGTAGGTGTTCGACAAATCAAAGTACATGCATTTACTTCATAGGCCTCCTACACAACAGTTAAATGGGCGAGGGTCAGAGTGTTCAGTATATAACATAAAAATTAAAATAGTCAACTTTGCCAATGCAAATTTGATTAATCTTTTCACCCACACTTGTGTTTGCAGGAAGGGTGACTACCACAGGTACCTAGCGGAGTTTGCCACAGGTAATGACAGGAAGGAAGCAGCAGAGAACAGTTTGGTGGCGTATAAAGCTGCCAGTGACATCGCCATGATTGAGCTCCCACCCACACATCCCATCCGGCTCGGCCTGGCACTCAACTTCTCTGTCTTTTACTACGAGATCCTTAACTCCCCCGACCGCGCATGCAGGTTGGTTTTTTCTTTTTCTCTTCACCTAAAGTGTGCAATGTGTGTTTGATGTTAAAACTTCTAGGGCTGCACCCTAATAATGATAAATAATAAAATGTTATTTGAAGAGAAGAGGCTTAGTCGACCAAATTTGAATTAGTCTGTTAGTCACAGAAAAAAAATACCTCCACAGGAATTGGCGAGGTCACACAGACGCTTTAGTTAACAGCACTTAATTTATATTTTGAAGGCTCAATATTATGGCATTTCTCTGTAATGTCGAACAATGTTACATAAAATATTTTTTCGCAGCCCTGAAACCCAGTATATATTTAAGTAATTGAATTAATATATCATAAATGTGCTTAAATGAATGACTACTCATAGACTATAAAAATGCGTTTTGGTCGATAGGATCACAAGTGGACGACGCTAAATACTTGTGTAAACAGTCTAAAATGTTTTGAGCTTGTCCACTTTCGACCAGTCGAAAACTCATTAGACTGGATTGCTTTCATAGTGTAAACGCTCATGTGGTCAAAGTCCCTTTCAAGGAAAGTGTTCACCTGGCGGTAGGGCTGGGCAAAAAAATCGATTTTTCGATTAATCGTTTTTTAAAATGTGGTCGATTCAAAATCGATTCTCAAACGCCAAGAATCGATTTTTTTCCATCTTTATTTATCTATTACCCACTGTTCATATAGGCTTGCAAACTCAATTTTATAGCTAATGCTGTGAGATTTTATGTTAGTTTTATCTAAATCATAAAATAACCTCAATTAGTGCTGCACGTTTAATCATATCGCAATCGCGATGTCAAGCCTATACGCAATTAGGCTATATGACGCAAAATGCTGCGATTTTGTATGAAATAAACAAATCTGGGCTTTTAACGCAATGCAGCATCTGTTAATTTTTTGTCATCCTTTGGCTAGTGTTACATGATCCCGCTCTTATTCATGCAAATGCTTTTAAACCATTCATACGCGACAAGACAAAATAGATCTCGCTGCCTGTGAATGTCCTGACTGTGACAGAAAAACTTGCGATGATATCGTGCGTGCGCACAAGACAGCCCAGAATAGAGTTATCTTTTGCGCTTGAACGAACAATAAAACACACAATAATGCCAAAATGTCTTTTTGTTGAGTATTTTCATAACATAAGAGCAGTCTTATGATGAACGTGAAGAGTTATGACTCGTGAGAGAATGAGGCGCGTGTGAGATCCGCGTCTCTGTCAACAGCGGCTGGTCTTAAAGGGACAGTACACAGTAGCCACTAATTATCTCTGTCGTTAAAGTTAATCAAATAACAAAGGGAACAGAGAAAAACACTCACTGCTCTTGACTAAAGAACTTTTTTAACTTTGATTAGTCTATATATAATTTATAATTAATGCAGCACAGACTGTTTGATAACTTTATTCAATTTATGTATATGGCCTAGCTGTTAGACAGGAAGGGCACAGATAAAAATTATATGCAATGTTTTTATATGGGTTTATGTGAGGATTGTTAACCTGTTTGATCAAGACATGCGACTGTTCTGACTTGTCCAATTTTCAGCATCAATTTTTCATCTTGCATCAAAATCCTGTCTATTCATTGTATGCATTTGAAATATAGAGTTGGGTTCTGTTTTAATACCCAAGTGTACCTAAAATAAAAAGAGTTTAATATACAGGTTTGTGGCTCTTAATTTCTTTTTATTAATTAAACACTTGAAAACTTATGTTCACTTTTCTTTTCTTTTCTTTTTCTTTTTTTAATAAATATAGGATTTGTATTAAATATTCATTGAGTCGAATCGAAATCTAATTCAGAATCGAAATCGAAAAATCGAATCGAGAATCAAAATCGAATCGAGAATCGAAATCTAATCGATTTGAGAGCTTGCGAATCGAAATCGAATCGAATTGTAACATCTGAATCGATACCCAGCCCTACCTGGCGGCCATATTTGCAACGGCTCCGGGCAGCTATTTCGGGCATCCAAGACCAAGTCCAAACTATTTGATTGGGGGAATCCTGAAATCTCAAAAACTGCTTGCCAAACTCATAAAATAAATAACATATTTCAAATCAGCAACATAATCTGACATGAAATGTTCCATAAATGTTGTTTCTTATGCTCAAATAGTGTTAAAACAGGGTTCCCGCGGGGTCTTAAAAAGTCTTAAATTCTGAGCTTTAAATTTAAGGCCTTAAAACGTCTTAAAAACGGACAGATTTTCATCCGCGGTCTTAAATTTCATTTAGTCAGGTCTTAAAAAGGGTTTACCCTCGTTTATTTCCAGAAACGCTGGCCGCAGAAAGTTATTACAAAGTAGTAAAAAAGTATCGAGTCGTAGCCTACAAAGCGGAGCTCTAGTGCTGGGGTCTCCAACACGTCGCTCGCGGCCTGATTGGAGGTCGCTCGCCAAGAGGCCGTTCACATATCGCGTCTTTTGCGCGCTCAAGTTCGTTCAAATGTAGGCGCGCGGTAAGCGTGCTCATAATTGAAGCGACGCGCTCGTTTTTCCCAGGCGCTGTCTGAAAGTTCAGTCAACAGGAAGGATGGGGGTGCACCCAAACACTACGGGTGTTTTTCTCTTCTCCGTAAATAAATCTTGTGGCAGAGCTACAGCAAGCGTTTTTCGGTGGTGGAAATCCATTAGCTACTACAACTTCTTTGTCATTGTGGAGACGCAGGACATGGTTGCATAGCAACGCCAGACGGGAAAATAGGACCGAATTTTACTATTAATAATAAAAGATAAGCTAAAGTGCATTGTAAATGTCAGTAATTTATCTTTTTTGACTCATTCTTTTTATAAAAAATTAAGTCTGAAATATGTGAGGTTTATCTTTTTCTAAAACCTTTTTTGTTAAACCTTTATTTTAACTTGTACATGTTAGTATATAACATGCAAGACACTTTAAAAATGTCTTTTTTAATGGTATTATTTTAATGTTTATGTAAACAAAAAGTGCATATTGATGCTAAATTTATTTGTTATTTGCTGCTTTTCGACATAAAACTTGGTGAATTAATTTCATTGTACAATATTAATACTTTTTGAACATGATTCTGTGATAAACGTGATCATTTTTGTCACTATAATAATGAAATTAAATGTTCATGCCATTTCATCTCTAGTTATGATCAACTATGATCAATTAAAATCAACTAATGTGTTTTTTACAGTATACTATGCAATTTTCTATAAAAAAAAAATAAAAAAAATCTGATTCTGTTCTTTTCTCTGACACGCGTTGTTGGGTGTGGAAGGTTACTAATGTGATTTATCTGTAAATTAAATTAATGCTTTTTCAATTACTGAATTCATTGAAATAAAATGAATTCTTTGATTTGAATATTTATTTGGTAATGCGTCGTGTAGGTCTTAAATTTCAATCTTTATGGTCTTAAAATGTCTTAAAAAGGTCTTAAATTTGACTTGCTGAAACCTGCAAGAACCCTGGTTAAAAAAGCTTGTTTTTCAGGCTAGACGAGCCAAGCGATTGGCTCTTTTACTTTACACCATGTTGCGTGTTGCAGTTTCTCCCATTCATAAGTTATAGGAGTGAACCATATTTCTATATCTATAGTTTTTGATGTGGTCGAATGTGTTCGAACAACTGCAAAAATCGACTCTCTCCGTCTCTCCGTCTACTGACACATTCTTCACATTATGTGACGCACGTTAGCCAGACGGGATTTAAACTTTGTTGGCTGAAGACTCGAGTTTGGTTTGAAGACAAAAAAACGTACCTATCAGAGCAGAAACGAAAGTGCTGCTCTTCGTATGTTTTTCCGTCCTCTCCGGTCATGTTAATATGTAAATTGCGCAAGCTTATTTTGTCCATTAGATAGAAAGATCAGAAAAGGCCCATACATTTACCCACTCATAGACTCTCCCCTCAATGAAATCAGGACAGAAATGGTTGAAAGTGGACAAAAGAGACGGATCCGATCGACCAAAATGTATCTTAATACCAGGTTTAAACATGGGCTTGGATACTCAACAGCTGGTTCTCAATCTTTTTTACTTAAGGCCTGTGAGTATTGATATATAAAATGATTTTAACCATGATGCATTTCATGATTCCCTAAGTTTCAAGAACTGTATGTTTAATAAAAAAAATTAAAAAAATATTTCAGTCTAGATCTTTATTTTTATGTTGTTATTTTAGCATTTCATTTAGAGTTAGATCATTTTAATTGAATACATCATCCTGTAGCCCCCTGGTTAAGAGCCACTACCTCAGTCTGACCCTGCACTCGCTCCTCCAACAGGTTGGCGAAGGCAGCGTTTGATGATGCGATAGCTGAGCTGGACACACTGAGTGAGGACAGTTACAAGGACTCTACACTCATCATGCAGCTGTTACGGGACAACCTGACGCTGTGGACTTCAGACATGCAGGGAGATGGTGAGACATGCACACCTTAGAGAAGGGAAAGCTGCTTTGCCATTTGCCATAGTAGACTGAAGCAAACACTGTGAGATGCAGAATTAATTATAACCTCTGGATTAAATACTATTATAATAAGAAAAAAAATCTGAATTGCACAGTGCGGTCAGTGCCTGAGGTACTTTGCAATGCAAATATAATTTTCTTAAACGGTACTTGGAACGGAAAACGGAAACATTTTTGAGGTTAACAGACCTGAAATTGGTGTGGTGATAAGTTTGTTAAAATGAAGAGATCAAATGCACAAATTCAAATAGTCTTTACCTATTTAAAAGCAACAGGTTTGAACACTGCCTGAGTGATCGTCACAAAGATAGATTCTGTAAAACAACTATTAAATATCAAATTATTGGATTGTAATATTACTATTCCTCTGAGGAAATTGTGTTGAACTTGAAAAGATTTTTAATCAAGTTGTAGCCTAAAATTTGCAGGAAAAAGGGATCTTGCATATCTTTAGTTTCTATTTTAGTTAAAGTCCCCCTGTGGTGAAAATCAAGCTTTTACTGTTGTTTATATGTCTATGTGGTGTTTTTAATATGCTTTAAGACAAACAATGTGCAAATTCATAAGTCAACACCACTGCTGGGTATTTTCTCACCAAAACTACAGTGAAATCGCCCCTGTTCTCTGCGTCACAAACGTTGTAACCAATCACGTCAACGTGCGGGTGGGCTTTAGCATATCATTAACAGACGAGTCTCCAGAGAAGCCAGGTTATCCTGTATATTTTTCTGTCGAGATGAAAAATTGGGTACATTTAGCAATACAGCGGGTGAATTAGGTATATGATGAATGTAATGATGAACTATATGCCTTTCTCCACTGACTTTCAAAGCGTTTCGAAGGATGCTGATTTTTAGAAGGCAGCTGTCTGACTCTGAGATGGAGAACAGGAACATGGTTTGTGTAACATTAGCAACACATTATTAGCTGTTTGATAATGTAGTCAAGCAAAAGGCTAATCATATTAATAACCGGTATGTGACTTGTAGACAAGCCTGTATAATTCACTCTTCCACTTCTTCCTCTGAATCAGTTTCTGTATATGGCTGAACTAAACCAGTATTCCCACTTGCCATTGTGCAGCGTTTACTACAGTAACTTGAGTAAGTTGATCGAGTGGATCTCTGAGCTGGTGTGAGTGAGTGGAGGCGGTGCTAATTTACATATTCATGGATACATGTAATCTAAGTAGGCAAGGGTGTAGAGTTACATTCAAGCTATTTTAAGGCATGCTTTTTTTTTCACAGGATTTTTTTTTTTATGTCATTTTGGTGATCAAAGATGAGTTTTAAGAGAATTATAGACTACAGGGGGACTTTTAACTCAAGTATGTTTTTTGTCATGAAAAAAAAGAAACAGGCATGGAGTTAATAAACAAACAATTAAATAGTTATTATTGTTCTAGAAAAGGTTGTATTGATTAACTGCAATTATTTTCCATAAATATAGCATTATTGTCATATTGTTTTATTCTGCTGATTCCCTTAAACTTTATTTAATCAAGTTAATCCAGATTTGGTTTTAAGAAAAAAGGATCTTAAATATATCTTTAGTTTCTATTTCTATCATTTTCTTTAAATTATAGTTTGTCATTTTTAATAACTCAAGTATGGTTTCCGTCATGAAAAAAGAAATATGGTGTTATGGTGTTCAAAACAAACGAACAATATATTAAAATGAATAAGTTCTTATTTATTCTTATTTATTAAAAATAAAAGTTAGAGTTAGAAAAGTCTAGAAAAGATTGCATTGATTGATTAATATTACTATATTTATGGATCGTAATTACCAATTGACCCATGTTGTTTCTAATAAGCACACTTAAAGGGATAGTTCACCCAAAAATGAATTCATTAATTACTCACCCTCATGTTGTTCCAAACTTGTAAGACTTTTTGTTCATCTTCAAAACACAAATGAAGATATTTTTAATAAATTCTGAGCCAGTTCTGTATTCCCCATAGACAGCTACGCAACTAACACTGACACTTCAAAAAGTTAATAGAAAGATTGAAAAACGAATCAATATGAATCAAGCGGTTTAGTCCAAATTTTCGCTTTATATGATGCGCAGATTAAATTTAGGATTTACTTTTATGAAATGAAAAATAGAATCTTTGGTTAGTGTTGATGCATTAATTCACACAGAAACTTTATATATCCATTCTGTGCGTTTCAACAATGAGTTAAAGGTGCAAGGAAAACATTATTTGTAGCTTTTTATTTATTTTATTTTTAATTCTAAAGACAAGCACATAGCTTGAGGAACATGCCAAACCAACGTGAATGTAAATAAATGTGAACGAGCACTAGTCGGCTGTGAAGTTGTTTGTAGCAACTGTGCCTAGTTGCAGCGTGAAGAGTGTCGGCGACGGCCACGTGACTTCGGCTTCATGTTGCAGGCTTATAAAGTGTGAGGTGTCGAGTTTGTCTGATAGTGTGTGGCTTAAGCTGAATGCCACTATAATAACAGAGACTCTTTGTTTTTTCAGGTGAAGAACAAACTAAACCAGCACAGCCAGATGCTGAGGAAGAAAAGCAGTGAGATGTGTCCGCCAACATACTAAACCTTCTCTCTCTCTCTCTGTCTGTCTGTTGCTCTCTCTTTCTCATTCATCCCTGCCCTCAGGGAACCACATGGTGTCATAGAGAAGAGTTCAGATGCTGAATGCTGTTGTCCATCCTTGTTTATCACTTTATCTGTGTCTTTTTTCCTCTCTCGCTTTTCTCCTTGTTTCGTACCTTTGCTCTCATCTATCTGACCATCTACACGAGTTTGGAGTCATTGAGAGTTTTCATGTTTTCTCTTATGTTCACCAAGGCTGCTGCTTATTGGATCAAAAATACAGTAAAAGACGTAATACTGTGAGATTATTACAACTTAAAATAACCGTTTTCTATTTAAATATATTTTAAGTTGTAATTTATTCCTGCGATGCGAAGCTGAGTTTGCAGCACCATTACTCCAGTCTTCAGTGTCACATGATCCTTCAGAAATCATTCTAATATGCTGATTTGCTGCTTCATTATCAGTATTAGTGCTCGATTATTAATAATGGTTCTTATTACCGATGTTGAATACAGTTGTGCTGCTTCATATTTTTGTGGAAACCACGATACATTTTTTCAGGATTCTTAAAATGCTGTTCATTTGAACTTTGTTCAAAGAATCCTGAAAAAAACAAAGTATTGTGGTTTCCACAAAAATATGAAGCAGCACAAATGTTTTAAACATCGATAATAAGAACCGTTATTAATAATCGAGCACTAATAATGATAATGGAGCAGCAAATCAGCATATTAGAATGATTTCTGAAGGATCATTTGACAGTAATGATGCTGAAAATTCAACTTTGCATCGCAGGAATATTTTTTTTTTAATATATTTAAATTAAAACCAGTTCTTTTAAATCATAATAATATTTCAGTTTTTTTTTCTGTATTTTTGATCAAATAAATGTAGCCTTGATGAGCAGAAGAGACTTTTCTCAAAAAACCTTAAAAATCTTAACGACCCCAAACTTGTTAAGCGGTAGTGCACATTTTTAGAAGGTTTTAGGGGTTTCATTTTATTTTTTATTTTTTAAATCTTAAGCATTTTTTAATAAACTATTCACTTAGATCTTTATATGATTATTTGATGCCAGAATGGAGAGTTTCCTCTGTAAGGTTGGGCTTTACTGCCTGATGTGAACTTCCTTGAGAATCACACTTTTAAATTTGCTTTGGCTTATTTCTTTATTAGTGTTATTCTGTCGATTGTTGGGTTGAGCTCAATGGCAATTATTGGAGATGTTTATTTTTAGAAGCTTTTTTGAGGTCGGCTGAGAGTAAAAAAAAAAAAAAAAAAACTCAAGCTGTGTATCGTAAATTTGGCCTCAAAAAGATTTTGCCCTCCTTTTCTAAAGTGATGGACTTTGTCAGAAAGTTCTCTGTCTGTGGTATGGTGTCCTGTGGTTTGTTACAGTAAGTAACTATACGCTTTTTATAAATGAATGCAACTCTCGCCTCACCGTTATTCGAAACGTTGCTGCTGCAGAAATATTTCTATAAAGCTGTTGTCAAAGCTTTTGTGCTTTGCCTCAGAGGCTTTTTGTGTTTTAAGGCAGGAAAAAAAAAAAAGAACGATCTTTCTCAAGATCAGATGCAAAACAAGCAAGATGCATTTGTGTTTTTCTTCAATAGACTAGTTAGGGATTTTGGTAAGACTTTATGAGGAGGTTTCATTTAACATTAGTTAACTACATTATTTAACATAAACCAACAATAAACGATAATTCTACAGCATTTATTTATCTTAGGTAATGTTCATTTGAACATTTACCATTACATTTTTGTTAACATTAGTTAATAGTGGGATAGTTCACCCAAAAATTAAAATTCTGTCATTATTTACTCAATAACTCCACTGTTTGGTTACCCATGTTCTTCAAAATATCTTTTGTGTTCAGCAGAAGAGAGAAATTCATACAGGTTTGGGACAACGAGGGTAAATTGTAACAGAATTTTTATTTTTGGGTGACTATGAACCAACGTATACAATCAAATAAACAATTGTATTTTTTACTAACATTAACTAAGGTTAATAAATGCTATAAAATCATTTGGTTCCACTTTAAATGTCCTTGTTACAGTGTAATATTGATAAACGTTTTCTTACTATAGGTTTAGGGTTAGTTGCTCGAATTTATGCATAATTTACTGTTAATGCCATAGTATGTAAATGTAACATGCAACAAGGATGCTGTAAAATGAAGTGCGACAATCGTTTGCTCATTGCTAGTTCATGTTAGATAATGCATTAACTAATGTTAACGCATGACATCTTATGTAAAGTGTTACCGGGATTTCATTTCTTCGTGTATCTACTCTCATTCTGACTCTTTCTCTCTTCAGTCTGCATCGTCATGTATTTCTTCTGTTCAGTACATGTAACTTGAATCTGATTTGTACTGTTTATTCTGCCTGAAGCCAACAAACACCTGTCTTCTTATGGAGACACAGCATGAGATCGACTCGACCTTCCGAATAAATCAAGACTAAATAAACCAATTAATAAAACACTATCTTAACCTTTCTCTTTGTTTTAATTGATTTATTGGAGTTATTTATGTTTATTTATAAAGGCTGATAAACTAAAATACTGTTAGTATACAGTGAAACCTGAATTTATTCCGACACTTTGCTATCCTCACTTGCATAAATTAACTATAGTGTCCTTCACCCACTAGATTATTATTTTTTTGTAATTATATCTGGTGTCTGAATAATTCTTGATTTGACTGTGCTCCTCCACTAGTGACTATCCTGAGGTGTGATTTGAAAGGCAGTAGACTGGGACCAGGGTTATTATAGTTATCTTAAACTAAAACCATAAAAAAGCCATTTTCGTTACTTAAAAAAAATAATAATAATAATAATAATTTAAAAAAAAATGTATATATATATACTGTATGAATGTATACTGTATATATACTGTATGTGTATATATACTGTATGTCTATATATGTATGTCTATATATGTGTATATATATATATATATATATATATATATATATATATATATATATATATATATATATATATATATATATATATATATACATATATATATATATATATATATATACAATATAAACTTGATGTATTGAAATAACTGAAATAAAAATTACAGACATTTAAAGTAAAACAAAAAGAAATGCACAACAAATTTACTAAAACTTAAGTTAAATTGAAAATGGAAAATATAAAAATTCTAAATATTAATAAATTATATCAAAGTATCTCAATGAAAATACTGACTGGGATAAATGTACTGTTCATTTCTCACATTTATAAGAAAAAAGTCATTGGCAATAATATAACATATCTGCAATTTGTAAGCTGCTTAAGTTTTTTTATCCAAATATGTGGACAAGCATGAGACTATCTGGCCCTCGCTAACTAGTCAAACCCTGACCTCTTAAGGACACTTAGAAACTATTTGTTCATACAGTGAAAGTCAATGGGGTCCAAAACTATGGAAGCTTGTTTCCGCCGTGGAAAAAAAAAGAAGCATTTTCTTTTTTTCAATTATGATTATTTCTCACAAGTTGATAATTTGCTTTTCTCAGAATTGAGATTTAAACTCAGAATTGCAAGGGGAGGGGGGGCATTTTTGAGATAAAATGTAACAATTGACCCTTCGCTAAGCCCCGCCCTCCTTAGTTACTGTTGCTACGCCTGTCAAGCTTTTGCACAGTACGTATGCACTGGTTTCAGACATTCCTAAGGAGATAATTAACTTAGTCATTTTTAGCGGACAGGTGAAAATATGAGAGAGCAAGACATGCAGTATGCATTCGAGGGCTATATCCACGACATAATATGCAAACGATTAGAGAATAATTTCCGGTTTTGAACGGGTTATTGGCTGCATGTAAACGTAGTCACTGACGTATTCAGTCATTTGTAGGTGCCTTAGTGGAAGAGTGGAGTAGGCTAACATCTCACAGCACAGCAAGAACTGGCAAATCTGGCTCAGTCTATGAAGGTGAGTTTCACTGTAGCCACACTGTGGACACACCACATACTAACTGCTTTTAACCGGCTCTGTTCAGGGACTCATTATTCCAATATGTCAAATGTATGTCTCAGTTGTTAAATCTTTTTATGTTGTATTATATTTCTCATTTTGTTAAGAGATTTTCAGAAAAAAAAAAAAATAACAGTTGAAAGTGAGAATAACACTTCTTTTTCTTTTCTTTTTTTGCTGAGTTTATATATAGGCTAGCCTATATATACAATGCAAGGGACAATCCACAGGTGTGCCTTACGTGCTTTTAATGCACACCTTCCAGCCAGAAACCAGTATTCACATTGCAGACAGTGGTATAAATACAATGGAATTTATTTCATCTGCATTTTGAGAAAGCTTGTAGCCCAGTAAGCTTTTGTGAATGTGAACTCCCTCATCCAATATCCAGCGCTTTCACTCTGACAGCGTTTTGAAAGAGTCCAGTTGAACCGTCTCAACACTGATGGTTCACAGATCCGTGTTCATGTTCCTGTGATGATCATCATCTGAACCAGTTGACTCTCTCAGATGTCTGTTGTTGCTGTTGCTTAGCTCCATGTTCTTTCAAATAGACTGTCTATGTTGTTGTCAGTTTTTAGGGCTGTCTAATGTTATCATCACCTAGCGGTTCAGAATAACAATGGCTTCAAATTTTATTATAGCCTATATTGCAGCCAAAAAAAAAAAAAAAAAAAAAAAGAAAAGTTGCAGGCCTGAAACTTAGGGTTTTAAAGATGTAAATGGTTGTATTAACATCTTGAACTGGATGTAGGCTGACTCGTTTGATTGGGCGAACCCATTTACACTCATGAGACCGAATTCAAAAAGATTGCATGAACAAAGCCATTTATTAACAGGGTACAGCGTTCACACTCTTCACATCCACAGCATTAACTGAAATGTTGCAATAAAGAGTCTAGATGGGCTTTTGTCAGTAGGCTCTGCTCGCAAGTATAGTAAGGAGAAATAATATATATTTTAAAAATGATTATTATTTCACTCTAATGCTAATATGTAAGACAATTACTTCTTAAATTAGTACAATTTATAATATTGTCGCTGTTGGGCAGAAACCTTGTATCTCCATATTTCGTCATTTTTATTTTCCATAAATCATTACTGTTAAACCTTTACATCTGTCTGTGGGTTTTGCAAATATTTAACCAGCTTGTGGCTAAACCTCGTAACTCCATTGGATCCTCAAACTGTCAGTCAAACCTCATGACTCCACCGTCTCAATCGTGAAAGAAGTGCTGCACGCTGGTTCGCCCCTGCTTGTTTGCAATGCAAAGGAAAAAAATAACTGGTTGTTTGAATAAGTACACTGTTTTCTTTACTCAAGAAACAAAGGCTTATGTTTTTATGTATCTGAGGAGCGGAGAACAGTGTCTTATTAAGGTGCGTCCCAATTTGCGTACTTATTCTATGACGTTTTGTAGTATAAATAGTGCGAGTAGTGTGTTCACACTGAAAATTCCAAAAAGAAAAAGTGCACTTTATAATACCCGGATGATGCATTCAATTAACCGAAAAAATTGTAGAATGTTAAGACACTTCATGCACTCAACTGTAGCAGTTTTAATCATGTTTTGCAGAGGGACTATCAGACTTCAATGTTGAATGACAAAATAACCAAATAAAATTCATACACTACACACTTGAGTACATAGTGCATTAGTGCAAACTGCGTAGTGCATTATTTAGGACACAACTTTAGTCTAGCATTTGCTGTCGGGTCTTAGCCAACTGTCTTAAATAGCCTGTGCGTAGCACTTCACCATTTCTAACATGAGATTCTGGCCAAATGACAGAAAAAAAAACTGAGCGCCCACATAGCTACAGTAAAATATAAACTGTAAGTATGCGATACACTTACGGCCTCACATGCGGATGATCTAATAAAAACACGACATTTGCTGGTCAAAATTTTTATAAAGCTTATATATAAAGCCACAATGTCAATTTTAACAAGTTGACAGCGTTTAATTATTTATTTATTTATTTATTTTCCTATGTCACAATCTGAGCTAAATCCGGCCCTGGCATTAGGTAGGCCATCGTAAAAACTTTTACTTTTACTTTTCAGTAAAAAGACAGAACCGGGGTTATTATAGTTAACACACACACACACACACACACACACACACACATATATATATAGATAGATAGATAGATAGATAGATAGATAGATATACACTGAACAAAATTATAAACGCAATACTTTTGTTTTTGCAAAATATTGTTAACAAATCTGTCTAAATCTGTGTTAGTGAGCACTTCTCCTTTGCCGAGATAATCCATCCACCTCACAGGTGTGGTATATCAAGATGCTGATTAGACAGCATGCTTATTGCACAGGTGTGCCTTAGGCTGGCCACAATAAAAGGCCACTCTAAAATTGGCAGTTTTATCACAAAGCACAATGCCACTGATGTCGCAAATTTTGAGGGAGCGTGCAATTGGCATGCTTACAGCAGTAATGTCCACCAGACCTGTTGCCCGTGAATTGAATGTTCATTTCTTTATCATAAGCCGTCTCCAAAGGCGTTTCAGAGAATTTGGCAGTACGTCCAACCGGCCTCACAACCGCAGACCACGTGTAACCACACCAGCCCAGGACCTCCACATCCAGCATCTTCACCTCCAAGATCATCTGAGACCAGCCACCCGGACAGCTGCTGCAACAATCGGTTTGCATAAACAAAGAATTTCTGCACAAACTGTCAGAAACCGTCTCAGGGAAGCTCATCTGCATGCTCGTCGTCCTCATCGGGGTCTCGACCTGACTGCAGTTCGTCGTCGTAACCGACTTGAGTGGGCAAATGCTCACATTCGATGGTGTCTGGCACTTTGGAGAGGTGTTCTCTTCACGGATGAATCCCGGTTTTCACTGTACAGGGCAGATGGCAGACAGCGTGTATGGCGTCGTGTGGGTGAGTGGTTTGCTGATGTCAACATTGTGGATCGAGTGGCCCATGGTGGCGGTGGGGTTATGGTATGGGCAGGCATATTTTATGGACAACAAACACGGGTGCATTTTATTGATGGCATTTTGAATGCACAGAGATACCGTGTCGAGATCCTGAGGCCCATTGTTGTGCCATTCATCCACGACCATCACCTCATGTTGCAGCTGAAAACATCCCAGTTCTTGCATGGCCAGCATTCTCACCGTACATTAAACACCCATTGAGCATGTTTGGGATGCTCTGGATCGGCGTATATGACAGCGTGTTCCAGGTCCTGCCAATATCCAGCAACTTCGCACAGCCATTGAAGAGGAGTGGACCAACATTTCACAGGCCACAATCAACAACCTGATCAACTATGCGAAGGAGATGTGTGACACTGTGTGAGTCAAATGGTGGTCACACCAGATACTGAATGGTTTTCGGACCCCCCCCCCCCCAATACAGTAAAACTGCACATTTTAGAGTGGCCTTTTATTGTGGCCAGCCTAAAGCACACCTGTGCAATAATCATGCTGTCTAATCAGCATCTTGATATACCACACCTGTGAGGTGGATGGATTATCTCGGCAAAGGAGAAGTGCTCACTAACACAGATTTAGACAGATTTGTGAACAATATTTGAGAGAAATAGGCCTTTTGTGTACATAGAAAAAGTCTTAGATCTTTTGAGTTCAGCTCATGAAAAATGGGGGCAAAAACAAAAGTGTGGCGTTTATAATTTTGCTCAGTGTATATATATATATATATATATATATATATATATATACACGTATTGTCAGGTTTCTGTCACTTCTGTCGTCTATTTCTTGGTTTTGTGACAGAACCCTGACACTCCTGTTTTGTCTTGTCCGTGCCTTGTTTCATGTGCTTTCATGTCATGTTTTTTCTTGTGCTGTGTTGCATGCAGCTTGTGTTTATCACTGGCTGCGTGCTTTCATGTTGCCATGTTTTGTGTGAACGTGGCTTATGATGAGTGTTCTCATTAGCTGCTTGTTCATGTCTTGTTTTGTTGGGGCACATGGCTGGTGATTGTGTTTGCTGGCCATGTGCTCATGTGTTTGTCACGTTTGGTGTGAGGCACATCGATTGTCATGTGTTTCCTTGTGCCATGTACTCTCCTGTACTCTCCTGTCGATTGTCTAACCCCACCCATCTTGTTACCTGATTATTGATTCATTTGCCCCATCTGTCCTCCCTCGTTACCTGCTTTGTTTGCTCTCCCTATTTAGTCTCCCTGTGTTTGCAGTCCTGTGCTGGTTCGTCGTATGTACGTCGTAATTCTACCTTGTCTGTTCCTCCAGTCAAAAGTCAAGTCAAGTCATCCCATCCCATCCCCCTTGGGGATAGGGTTAGGGTTTGTTTTATTTTTTATTTTTAATAAAAGCCTTCTGCGATTGAGTCCTCGCCAAATATATAAATTTGTTACTTAAAATTATCTGGGAAAAAATACAGTAAATACACTTTATTTCATCTAGTTGAAATGGAAACTTTTCTAATTTTTCTTGAAGCAAATGACTAAACCAAAAACTAAAATAAAAATGAATAATAATAAATAAAAAAAACAATAATGACTAAAACTTTTAAATGAAAACAAAATATAAAAATAAACACTGATTCAAACTGTTAATTAAAAATCTAGTAGCATCTCAATGATACTAAACACTGACAGAACCACTCATTCTTCTTATTGCACATTTTATTGCACACAAAAACAGATTTGTCTGTAGAACAAAAGCCATGAAGCATTTGATTTTCCCTCTCCGCCATTATTATTATTTAGTGGCATCCCTGTTTTGTCTTTGCACTGATCATTCAGTCTCTAAAACCAGAAGCAATTGTGATCTTTACAAAATTTGATGAATCTCACAGGACAGAAGTAACAGAATACATATCTATATATATATATGCCAACATATGAAATGGTATCAATAGTGAAAATATACAGCAGTATACTTCTTCATCTTAGCAGATGTGGACATCAATAAAAGACAACTCAAAAAATGTCTAGCGATCTTTTAGCAGAACATAGACTAGACATTGTTAGACTCATTGGTTTTCTCCAATCTAACACACAACACTACAGTACTCACACCATATCCATGAAGGTATTCATGTCTATAGAAATATTATAAACACTTCAACTTGACTTTATAAAACTAGGCAAATTGTAGTAAATATAGACAGTAAAACTTTCTTTCTGTGTACTCTCATGTAATAACGAACAAGCCTATATAAATAACGAATATCCCTAAAAATACCTAAATATCTTTTTTTCAATAACATGAACATTTTATTTACCATTAAAATTACCCTTTTTTTGACTGCAAGGGGGGAAATCTAAAAAATTCAGTACACATGTATTATATTCTATAACAACCAGTTACAAACCTTTTTTTAAAAAACTACTATCAAAAATACAATCACGTTAAATTACTACTACAGGCAAACCTGTGTTATTGTTTTGTTTATCGCTTAAAGAACTACTGTTTCTACAAGTATTCCCACACTCACTTACAGTGATCATCAAAGACATATCAAATCATCAGTCTATGAATTCAGAAGTATTGCTACAGTCAGTGCAAACAGATTAAAGACAGAATTACCACAACGTGATTACTTTGTCAATAACTACAGTAAATAAACAGTCTTTATATAACAAGTGCTATTACATAATCCGATTACAAAAAACAAGTACTTGTAATTCGAGTATACATTACTTTTTAAAAAGAAACAAACACGTAATCAGAGTACAGTTACTTTTTCATGCTGACATATTGATTATATTGTATCAGTCAACAGCAATAAATTAGTTAATTAAATTGTAATTTACTAATAGTGAGCTGTCTGAGCCAGAGGCTGAAGTATGTTCGGTTGATCTTTATGTGACGTGTCCTTGATTTACAAAAGATGTTTATATCCACAGCAAAAGTAATAGTGAACTTTAATAGTCTGCTGTTATTTTACCATGTTTACTATTGTGTAATGAAAGTGGAGTTAAATGATACTTAAAATAGTTCACTCGAGGATGAAAACTCTATCACAAAAGAAGATTTTTTGAGGAATGGAACAGTTGAATGGGGAAAAAAAGATGCATTACTCAAAATATTTTCTTTTATGTTCCACTCCAGAAAGTAGTTATTCATGTTTGAAACAAAAGGGTGAGTAAATGATGACATAATTTTTATTTTCAGGTGAACTATCCCTTTAATTCACAAAATGTTTTTATTAATCAAAACATGCAATAATTGAAGAAACAGTTAAGGCTGTTTGTGTTGACACTAAAGGCGTGCAGTAGTTTAAGGAAAATGTTCCTTTTTGGTCTTTTTTGTATTTTTGTCAGAACAATGCGGCAGTATTGTGGAAATAAATAAGAGTTAGCTCAAAAGCGCTACGAAAACAATTAAATTATAATACTTAAAACTTGTAATCTAAAAGACAGTTATTGGTTAAATTTTTAGCCATTTAATTTGGAATCAGTGACAAATTATTTCAGAAGTTACGTACTCAACACTGTATAGCTTAGATGCATGCATGCTTGATCATTATATATTCCAAAAACAACTGGTTTAATGCTGTCATGTAGTACAGTATGTTGTTCTGAATTAACGACCCTGCGATTATCTACGTCTGAACGCTGATATCGAGTACAGCACGACTGCGAGTATGATTTTGCTTTTATACAGCTGTTTTATAAAAAATGTATTCATAAAGTCTTATTTAGACCTATATAGAAATACAGTTGTGCTCATAAGTTTAGAAGCACCTTGCAGATCCTGCTAAATTAAATAATTTAATGAAAATTTTGTCTTGTATTTAGTACTGCCCTAAATAAGCTCTGAATACACCACAGATGTGTACATGTAGTCCACAAGACAAAATAATTGCTGAATAAAAAAACATGGATTAGTGGGAAAAAGTTTAGGATTCAAGGGTGTGTAAACTTTTGAACTTTTTTATTAGTGTGGTCTTGTGGACCATTTTCAGGGCAGTACTTTATGATCCCTTTTTTATTTTTTAATTGACTTTTTTCTATTCTGCAAGGTGTATGTAAACGTACAACCTCAAATGTATTTCCAGAAGAAGCCAAAGCATCAAGTTCTGGATGTCACCAAGTAACAGACAGACTGGAATACTGGAATAGTGTATATCAGTAACGCTGAAAAACAGCCATTTCCTGCATTTTCACTCGGGTCGAGCTCCACTATGAGTTTACACCTCAATACTTAGAGAGACTGTATACATAGGCTGGAAAGCTCTGAACACAAACGAGCAGACCATTACAAACTGTGTGAAACATCCCAGTGCTGTTGTTGCTATTAGTACTCTTGGAATGAAGCTCAGCCAATCAGATTTGAGGACTAACTGAACTGTTGTGTAAATTAACACAGAAACAGGACTTCCCTCGTGAAAAAGAAGTGTGCTTAATAGTATCGAATGTGCACTTGTAACGTACTTCAAATCTTAAATTTTTAATTTTTTTATAAACTGTACTTGCAGAAAAAATTATATTATTGAATTAAAAGCCCATGTCAAATTAAAAGTTTTTAATTTTCCCTTTATTACAAAGTAGACTTTTCATAATTGTGTTATGAAACATAGTCATAACACTTGACTAAGTACAGTTTTAAAAAGTGTACTTTGTAATAGTCAAATTAAAAGTTTTACTTTGAAGTATGTATTATTTTTTAATTATTATGTTTTAATAATATTTTGCCATGCTTTAAAGTACCCCTATTTTTACGTGTTCACAAACATATTAATGCACATGTAAAGTACTTGATTATAATTTGAATTGTTTGATATTACAGCTAAAGTTAATATATTTTAAATGTACTAAATTGCAACTTCATCTCTACAAATGTGTAATTATATTTAAATGCATGACATACAAGTTTCAACAGAAATTACATTAAAGTATATTTTAGTTTACCTAGGGCATTAGGCAGTTCACTAACCATATTTCAAAGTAATTATGACATTACAAATAAAGATATACTAAAGTCACACTGAAGTGGGTGTAAAGTTCAACCTATCGCATTTAATATACATTTAAATTATTATAAAATTTAATTTAATTGTAATTAACCTGCGATTAAGTGTCTGAAGACATGACATTCACTTTTTTTTTTTTCATAATAAATACTATTTTTTAAAAGTATGCTAAAGTCTACTTCTTTTTCACAAGGGTTTAACACAGCAAAGAGAATATACTGAAGTTATAAGCAGCTAAACGGTGGCTTATTGTAATACTTCAGTGTTCTTGTAAGATGTCAGACTGAAGATAAAACCATTATATTATACAGTATACCCTCCAGCTTGAAGCAGTGCTTAATGGACAGATCAAAGGACTGATTGGATATGAGCACTGTCATTTCAGTTTGACTGTTTGAAAACCATTCAGTAGAGCACATCATTTCCTTTTGCTGCTACATCGGATGCAGGCATGAAATCAGCCGACATTTAGTACCTGATCAGTAAAAGCACTATCAAATTCAACCCAAAACAACAATGCAAAAAAAAAAAAAAAGTGTCAGATTTGTAGGATATAAACTTGTGTGAAGCCTCTAGAGCTGACCAAAGAGGATGGAGCAGAGCAAAAAAACAGAGTAAAGAAGCAAGAGACCAAGACCTAGTTTCCGATCCAGCTTCCAGCCATTCAGATGCACACTCAGGACCTACAAGACACATAACACAGTTAACATGGACACTAATAGCATTGAGTATGTGGGTAGTCAGTGTGTGATTAGGGGGATTTCACTGCCTATGCTTTTAATATCCCACTTTCTGATTCATTTTTCATCCCCAGAGGGAAATAAAAAATTAAAGAATAAAAATTTCGAGTTTATATCTCACAATTCTGAGAGAGAAAAAAAAATCAGAATTGTGAGATATAAACCTTTTTTTCCCTCAAAACTGAGGACCTTTGTTAAGAATATTGGTCACACTTTAGATTAGGGTCCAATTAATAGAATATGGTCAGGCAGAACATTAATATGTGCTTTATAAGTACTAATAAACTAAAGTGTTACCAAAATTATTATTTTTTACGATTATGTAATTAATATGCAAACCAAATATGGTTGAGAGTCTCTGGTGTAGGGCTTGTATGTTGTGGTACTGGGTTGCTCACAGTGAGGAAGACTGATGCGAGCAGCAGGACAACAGAATAGACCAGGCCCTTATTATTGATGAATACCTGACAAAAGACACAGACCAGTCAGATGAAAGCATCAACAGGAAGACATTTGCATCGGTTTTAGAATACGTAAAATGCTCACTGTTGATCCGTAGTCTACTACTAGAGTTCTTAGAGTCCAGGGGAAGCCCAGTCCCAGCAGGATGTCAAAGATATTGCTGCCAATGGAGTTAGACACTGCCATGTCCCCCATTCCTGAGACACATAATACAACATCGTTGTAGTACATTTTCCAAATAATTGTGTGTGTGTGGTCCTAGTAAACGCTATGTTATGGGGACAAATTGTGCCCACAAAGATGGCAGTATCTAAAATCCTTGTTCTTGTGGGGACATTTTTGATTACCATGAGGAAAACGGCTTATAAATCATACTATGTGATGCTTTTTGAAAATGTAAAAGGTTTGTGGGATAGAATATACTGTTTGTACAGTATAAAAATTATTATGTCTATGGAAAGTGCCCATAAAACATGGAAACCCAACATGTGTGTGTGTCACGTAGGGGCTGAGGAAGATGATGAGATGAGGCACGGATGAAAAAAAACCCCTAATTAAACAAAAGATGAGGATAAACGCAAAAGCGTGTAGAATACAAAGAACTCTAAACAATCTATAATGAATAACCATGACAACTAAATACAAAAGGGAACACAGGAAACAGGAAAACAAAGAGAAGCAAACTAAAAGTCCTTAATAACAAAACTGCAACTAAGGCTGCATCCAAAATCGCATAATTCCCTACTATACAGTAGGACGAATAACAGTATGTGACAAAAGTAGTATGTCCGAATCCACAGTACTCATAAAAGAGTAGGCAAAAAGTATCCGACTGACCTACTTCTGGAGCGTTTCTGAAGTGTGCAGACGATGGATGGACACTTTACAATCCCATGAGGCCACGGGAGAGGATTTATGAATGGCAGTGAAGCGACATAACTGACGCTGGTAAGTCGCATAATAATGACAACATGGCAAATGTAGTACTTCTAGATTACTTTCATACCACACACATTAATACTATATAGAACATACTTTTAGCGGTCGTGAAGTAATTACTTATTCAAAATAAGTACCTACTCAGAGTATGCGATTTCGGACGCAGCCTATGACTGACGTGACAGTGTGTGTGTACTCAGTTTTCACGTGACATCACACCCTTTTAGGAACGCCCACCTGGAGGGCAAAACAAGGCTTTCCCTTTCCTCTATTGCAGGCCAGTCATTTTTACCAGGTTTGTGCTAAATACTAATGTAGTAAGACAGTGATATTAAAAGACCAAATTCAGTATACATCTTTTTGATTATGCATACTATGTACAGGCACACTGATGAACCCAGAATATAAACACAACACGCAGTTTCTCGTTAAGCTTTTTTCCAATGAAATCCACTATAAAGGAAATGCTCAACCATTTAGCATGTAGCGTTCATATTCTGGGCTCATCTGCTCGCCTGTAGGCTATATAAAATGCATCTTCAATAAGATGTATGCTGAATTTGATCTTTTAAAATAGTACATTAAAGCACTTTAGATGTTTTCCAAGTTTAACGTCCCACTGTTTTTAGTGGTTGAAATACTGCAGCAGATGCTGTATGTGAACCACGACCGCCCAACACTTGCATTTTGAAAACGTTTTTGATCTTTTGAGATGGAAAATTGACAAGTCTGAAATGCAGTTCTGTGCATGTTTTGATCTCCAGGTCTCTGTGGGAGTCACGTCACTGAAAACTATGAATTAAATAAAAAAATGTATAGGTATATAGGTATACAGTGAAATGATTTTTCATAGGTGTAAATAAGGATTATTTAATCATTATTATTAGTGTTTTATAAGAAAATACTACTTTTCGTCTTTCTACTTAAAAATGTCAGGTTTAATTCAATGTAAAACTATTTTATGGTAACATTTTACAAAAAGGTCTAATTTGTTAACAGTTAATGCATTAACTAACATGAACTAAAAATGAGTAATATATTCTTAAGTTATTAACCTTTGTTAATAAAAAAGTTCACGTTCATGTTAGTTTACAGTGCATTAACTAATGTTAACAGATACAACTTTGGGATCTTACAAATGTAGTAGTAAATGCTGAGATTGACATTAACAAAGAATTATAATAATAAATGCTATTGTTCATTGTTAGTTGTTCAAGTTAACTAATGTTGTTAACACTAAAGTCTTATCAAAAATTACATTAAAGATTATACAAGCTTGCATACAAACAGTTTTATGTGCATACAAATGTTACACACCTTGGCGGGCAACAATGAGGCTTGCCATGCAGTCGGGTACGCTAGTGCCAGCAGCAAGGAAAGTGATTCCCATGATGTAATCCGGAATATCTAGTGTGTAGCTGATGATGGTGACCTGCAAGGCATTAATGAAACACCACATAATCATAACAATCATCATAATACACCAACCAATGGAATGACAAGAAAGTATATTTAGTAAGAATGTCCATATTTTTGATCTTTTTCTTACCATCCACACCATGAGGTAGGAAAAAATAGCAATCCAGAGGGTTGAAGCAAAAAAAGTGACCATGAACCAGCGATGCCAACGTGGTGAAACACAGTTAGGCACTGTGTAATACAGCAAAACACTCAGCGGCCACGATACAAACCACTTCATACATGCACGGTATCCAGCTAATGCACATAATACACAGAGAAAACAAACCATAAAAGGTTAGCAAAGTACCATTTTCATTACTTCTCAGTATGTTTTTTTGTTGTTGTTGTTGTTGTTGTAAAAAATAAATAAATAAAATAAATCCCAAGAAAAGAAAGACGAGAACGGACAGAGAATGAGGGAGAACACGGTATAAATACATGAAGAAAACAAAGGGAAGGAATGAGTTAATTAATGAGACGACAGGTGAAAATTACGACTAATCAACAAAACAGAGATACTAAGTCACAGGGAAACACAATGAAACAGAGCATTCATGTTACAAGTAGGAGGATAAGTACGCGCCAATAGTGGGAAACTCAGTATTTTTGTGCAGTGTGCACGTCAAAAGATCCGATTCGTATTTTGTGACATAAATGCGCAGATTAACCTGACCATTTATTTAGCATTCATTTAAGCACTACGTTTGGTTTCAACAATCGGAATGATTAAAACTGTGCCAGAGTGAGTTAATAATCAAGCGTAGCGTTAGTTCTGGCAGGTCACGTTAGTCAAGCTCGCATCAGCTGACCCTCAGCTGATCCACATCTACCTATAGGAATACGACGCCTATCACCAGATACATATATAAGCTCCTTCAGTATTATCAGCAGCTATCGCGTTTCTCAGGAGCTAATTACCCTCCTCCATCCCCAGCTCCTTCTCTCGCCCAGTCAGGATTTGACATTCTGATTCCCCTTGAATCAGAATAATTATCGAATAATGTTGTACTTTAAAATCTTGAATTAAATATATTTGCAAATTTTCATGTTGGTTCTGTTCTGTTTACTCCAAGGGGGATTATTGCTGCTCTCCCTGCTCTTATCCATGCTAGGCTGCATGGATGCGCAGGGAGTTCTCGCCCAGAATGGAACCATACCGCCAATCCAAACTGTATGCTAATTGTCAATCATATTTGACGGTAGTGGTCCTGACAGAATTCAGTAATATTACTAATTTAACTACACTGACACTATCGGATGAGAAATGAATTGAGCTGAATAATGACACTAACTTTGCAACATTGACAGTGATTAAACTGAATTGAATCAACTTTGAACTGACTTGAGCTGAATAATGACACTAACTTTGCAACATTGAATTTTACAACATTAACAGTTATATGAACTGAACGGTATCAACAACTTGACTAAATATAGATGAATTTTGACACTATTGTATTCTATAGAGCTGCTGAAATGAAATGTTTCATAATTTTACAGCACTACCCCTATTCATTTCCTGTTTATTAATGTGAAGATGCTTTAAAACAATCTATATTGCATAAACCGCAATATAAATAAATGTGTCTTGACTTGACTTATTACTTACAGTTAAATACATATTAGAAAAAGGTAACAAAAAATTCTCCTATAGATGATTCACGGCTTACCACAAGAATAAACTATTTGAATAGTATACAAATAGTAATACTAATAAATTGCATTCGATCTGCTTTCATGAACTAACCAGGAATATGAAGAGGTCTGAACCTTTCGTCCCCATCCTCATCCTCTTCTTCAGGCTGACTGTTTTCCACATCCACCTTTTCTCCTTTCTTACCATCCATCATTTCTGTGTCCTCAAGTGTCTGCTGTGGTTCAGCACTTCCTCCATTTACTATCCCTCTAGAACTAAAAGTCTTCACTGGGGTCCCGCTCTCCCTAAGCAGCCTCTGTCTCTGAAATGTGCAGGAGAGAGATGGTAAAGAGAAGGAAAAGCACGGAATTTACATTTCATGCAGGGTTGGGCAATATTCTGAATTTAAGAATTTACTCCCCCTTTCCATTTATCAGTTGGAATTTGAATGACAGGAAAAGTAAATTAATTGCCATTCAAAGAAATATATACATTGACAAATAAAGCTTCAAAGAAGGCGTTTTTTCCCCAAATCTTTTCAAAACTGATGTAATGCATATTTTTGAGTCATAAACAATGTTTGTAAACAAGTTTCAGTTGTTAAATAACATTTGTGTTTAAATTATTATTTTTTAAATTGTTTTTATGTCAGTCAATACAACCAAATAGTTTTATGTATATTGTAGTTGTACCACCTGATATGGAAAGTGTACCAATCTACCCATACTTGAAACGAGCAGTTTTTACCCGTATTTGAGAGAGATCTCTTTTTTTGAGAGATCAAATCTCTTCACTCTGCCACAAGGATCATTTGGGCTCCTCTGGATGGTTCATTATCATGTTTACTATTATTACCTTGTCAATTCATAATAAAAATGGCATGTTTGCAGTTGTGCCACCCTGACATACAAATTGCTGGACAGAATTTTTTCAATTATCTCAACAGCTTTAAAACTACTGATATTTATAAAAGTTGTTTATATGATAGATATCAAACCTAAAAACCACTGTTTTAAATAGTTTCTTAGTCTGTTCACTGCACCACCTGACATTTTGGGGATTTAAGATAACAAAACAAAAAATAATGTGTATTATTTAAATGAACTAAAAATGAATTCAAACTAAATAGGTATTATAGACTTAAGTGATACATTATATGTCATGAATTTATCAAATTATTTTAAATAGAAAATAATGCACTTGGACACAAAAATATGCACGACATGTCATTGACCCACACACACACACACACACACACACATATATATATATATATATATACATACATAATTTATTACAAAGTATGTTTAAATTTAAAATAAACACATTCAGGAATTGAACTGGAATGTAAATGTCATTATCTGTATTATTAGGTAACATAAAAAAATTCACGTTCACCTCACTGATGAGCATGCGTCCAGCCATAGACAGACGGGTACGTGGGGAGAAATGAGGAGTGATCATAACACGCAGCCCAGCCTCCGGGAATGAGAGCTGGTGTGGTCTCAAGATCAGCAGCTCATCCACCATCACTACTTGAGATTCCTGCCCTGACTCTGCTGGAGCTGAGAACAACACAGAAAATGAATGCATATTAAGAAGAACCACCAGTTTGGAAGTGCTGCATTCCTGCTATAGAAAATAAAGACATGCATGCATGAGTACCTTTCTTCAACAGCACCATGGAGGTGTTGCAATTGACTCCCACTTCATCACCCTCTTTATCTGTGGGCATTTCTCTCCTGACACAACACTGAGCTGGACTACCACATGATCTTTGGACAAAGCTGGCAATCTGAAGGTTAAACCTGCGAATGAGATTAAAGTCACCATGAAATCAAAAATGAAAATTCACATTTTTTTATGGAACATTGCTGTGGTTATTATAAGTGATTTATCCGTACACATCATTGTTACACAATATTCATGTGCCTTGTAGTCTTTGATTAAAATAACTTCTCCTTCTTGCAGTGACTTCTCTTCTCTGATGACGTGTTTACTGGCGCGAGAGCGTGACAACCTGTCACTCACATGAGACCAACCAATAGCAAACCACAACCACCCAATCAATTCCCCATGGACAAAATCAAATCCTAAATTTTTTCTTGTTTGAGAAGCTGTTTCACTCTGATTTGTCACAATAAGGAAGAAAAGGCTATCGCAACTTCCGTTTCATGATGACTTTAAGGCTAAATCAACCAACAGTTTGAGTTTCTGTTTATGACAGACTAGATTTTGTCATATTTTATACATTTAAATTTTATATATAAATACACACTATTGTTCAAAAGTATGGGGTCGGTAAGATTTTTTCATGTTTTTGAAAGGAGAAGGCTGCATTAATTTGATCACAAATAACTAATAGTGTTTAATATTATTGTAATTTAAAATAACTTTTAAAGACATTTATAATGTTACAAAAGATTTCTATTTCAAATATGCTGTTCTTTTGAACATTCTATTAATCAAAGAATCCTAAAAAGCAGTAAAACTGTTTTCAACATTGATAATAATAACAGCAATTATCAATAACTGAGCACTAAATCAGCATATTAAAATGATTTCTGAAGGATCATGTGACACTAAAGACCGGAGTAATGATGCTGAATATTCAGCTTTGCATCATAGGAATAAATTACATTTTAAAATACGGTATATTACAATAGAAAACAGTTATTTTCAACTGTACTAATATTTCACAATATTAGTTTTTACTGTATTTTGATCAAATAAATGCAGCTTTGCTGAGCATAAGAGACTTCTTTTAAAAAATATTTAAAAACTCTTTCTTATTCCAAACTTTTGACTGTTTGGAGTATCCTCACTCCTGATATGCCTTCATTCTCCTGGTATGATTTTAGCACCCTCTAGTGAGACAGTTTTGAGTACCTGGTGTCTACTTAAGCAGCACTATCTGTATTTGTTCTTTATATATATTTAGCAATTCTTAATTGTGCTTTATCTCTAAAGCCGTAAGACACATTTCTTATAAGTATTCAGTGCTAAAAACATATATACAATGTCTAAGAGCATTATTTTGATGTTTTTGTGAAAATTATTAGTTCTTGTTCATCTCACTTAATTTCATCAGATATTTTAAGCACTTTTCATTATTACTTACATGCATACTTACCTGTCATGAAGCTGTGATGTTGCCCAAAATTATGTTGCCCAATTTTAGGTGAAACTTTGAAATGTGTGGCACAAATGTAAATTCTTAAAATTCATTGCTATTCAAACTAGCAAACTAATAGTTTTTTAAAACGTATCAATAAATGCATTATTGTACATTTTTCACAGTTAACTAATATAATATAGTTTCTCAAAGGGTTTTTCAGTCGCCGTTTCTCTTGAGGCACTTGATGGGGACATAAAGCACACCAGCCTCCAAAACACAACATACTCTTCATATTGTCAACATGGGTTGTTGTATCTGTATGAGATAAGTATGTAGTATCCTGTATTATCAACACCTCTGCATCAAAACATGCTTTAGTTTCCCTCCTCCAATAAAACAGAGAGCAGGGATGTTTATCTCAGTCTCTGACAGCTCAAGCTTCCCCTAATGGCCTTAAAAGGTCTTTAATGAAGACTGTTGTCATCTAGAAGATCCTTATCTCTCTAGAAGCTGTGTTGTCTGAACACTGTTACTCATCCAGGCTCCTTTCTAAACAATAAATAAAACAGGGTCATCTCTCTCATATGGAGGAAAGAGGTGTCATGTATTAGCTTGAACTTGGAAATTCTCAACCCGTAGCAATAAAGAGAAGAGATGCTTGAAATGGTATATGATTGAAGCAAGAGGGAGGTCTGTGTAAAAGACGTTTTGGTCTAGGCTATTATTTTATAACTTCATTTGGGATTTAGAGCCAGACAAAGACAACGAGTACTACAGTATTAATTCTAGGATTGTGTGTTACACTTTCTTAATTCCTCCCAAGGTTTCTTCCTCTCAAACCTAACCATCTTGGGAGTTTTTCCATAACACATTAGCCTTTGACTTGCTGACTTGAAGTTTTCAGACACATTTTCAGTAACAGTGCTTTGAAAGAGTATGGTTTGTTAAGAATGCTATACTAATAAAACTTAATAAGACTTTTTGAAAGTACTATAGGTGGAGCAATGTTCTCTCAAATGTTGTAAAGTACTTAAAGGTACACTAAGTAACTTTTTTTTGTTCAACATACATCATAATTTTTTCTTCCAAAATGTGTTTTGTGTTACTCTGATTCACTATGGTAAGCCTGTTATAAGAGTTTATATATTTTAGGCCCGTCGGGATGGTTTTCACGGGAAATTGCGCACATGCGTCACTCGCCCGTGTGTGTCTCGTCGTATCCGAGAAAAGATAGAGAAAGATGCTCCGGCTACTTTGACGCGTGTCTGGTGTGTGAGTGGCAGAGGTTAGTTTCACAACGAGCCAACCTAAATCTCCAACCTCCAGAGAATCACGTGTTACAAAATAACACCGAACAGAGGAGAGTCTGCTGGCAAAAAGAGAACGTGACAGAGTTCGTAATAAAACAAGAATCAACATAAATGGCGAGAACTGAGGGATTTGAAATGTTGTAAAAGCGAAGCGGAGATTGTGTTTGTATTACTCAACAGGTGAGTAAGGTATTTTATTGAACAGATAAATTGCCATATATAGCTCTCTAACAGAGTTGATTGTAAAGCATTATCTATTGTGAAGGATCATTTCATTATGGTTGTTGTAGCGCTGTGATGGAATTTATTCTCAAGGAAGTAGCGTGTCTATTAATGGGTAAAGCTACAGTAACGTCTTCAGCTAGTCAGCTTGAGATCCTTTCCATCTAAACTGGTTAAATCTCTTAAGCCTAGTAGTGAATGTATTATGAGCAGTAGGATAACTATATTCATCTGCACAGTCACGCAGAACCGAAGCACAACCAAAACAATGTTCTTCTGCAAAATGCATGCATTTTTGTTTTTAACCGCTAGAGGGCCAAAAGTTACATAGTGTACCTTTAATTCCTCTGATATCTCTTATGTGTCTAATACACTGATATCCCACATGCAAAAGAAGAATACTTGGTAACACTTTATTTTGATGGTCACTTTTGAACATTCTGTTGACTGTAAGTAACATTGCACCTACATGTCAACTAACTTTCATTAGAGTATTAGTAGAGTGTCTGCTTAATATCTACTAACTCTTTATTGTGATGGTCCTCCAATAGACATTCTACTGACTATAAGTAACTTTGCAACTACATGTCAACTTATTCTAACCCTAACCCTACCAGTGAGTCTACTAATACTCTACTAACACTCTAATGAGAGTTAGTAGACATGTAGGTGCGACGCTACTTATAGTCAACAGAATGTGTTAAAGGGACCATCAAAATAAAGTGAAACCGAATACTTTAGCATACTTTTAAAGAGTACTTATTATGGAAATAACCATTCGAAAGAATATAGTTCTAAAGTATGAATGCAAAGTGAATGTTATGCTTTCGGAAACTTAATTGCATGTTAATGGGTTTGGTGTTTTAGAAAATCTTCAAATATCTTCTAAAATGTTCCAAAAAAGGATGTAGGGATAAAAGTGGAGGGATACTTTACTTCATGAATAGAATACTACTCTGAATGCTTTCTAAAGGCAATGTGGTGGAGAACAGCATTATTTATACTCACTTCATGATAAGGATATAGACTCCATACATGGAGATCAGAAGCATGGATTCCCACCTATAACAATGGATACAAAGATTGTTAGCGAATACAACTCTCATATATAAAAAGATCTCATATAAGTATAAATATATTAACTTTCTAATGCTTCTAAATAATGAGACTACTCTGCTTGAACATGTGGACATGGGTGTAGAAGAAACATACAGTTACAAGACTTACCATACAACTCTTTCATCATAGATAACCTAGAAAACGGTGGACAAATGAAGGGGTAAAAAGACTGGGATTTGATGATGAATTCTTCATGTATAATCTTTATTAAAACTCCACAAAAGTAAATCTAGAGACACGCTGACCGTAATTATTGAGTTTTTATACTTTTAAGGGGTTCACAAACTTTTTTTCAGTCAATCCCCTAAGATGTCAAATATTCTTAGATCTTAGATCTTAAGATCTTATAGATTTTAAGTTAATATTTCAATAATTTAACGACACATTCACAAGTTCACGGTTCTCTGACGTCAGTTAATGGTCACAAGTAAACAGATAAAATGTTGAATATTTTTTTAGTAAGTGATTTATTTTGATTTAAATGATATATAACAAATTTTAAATGACATTATGATTGGAAGAAATATTTTGGAAACAGTTCCGTTTAAGAGTATTCACACATTCGGGTTCGCTCTTTACAAGAACCAACTAACACTACAACTTGCAATACAAATATTTATGTCTTAAATACCTTACTTTCAAATGCTCAAACCTTCGAGCTTTTAACATTACAGAACCTCAAGCTTTTATTTTGGCTAAATATTGGTAAAATGATGGAAATGTCTTGACACTGCACAAGACGCTGCATCATGACGTTGATGCTATGGGAAAGCTTCTGAGTGAGTCTGTGTCTGAAGCATGTGTGGAAAACGCCAATCCCAATTGGCCAACAGCATAGTCACGTGACATAGCTTCAGTGCGTTACTAAGACCACAAATAGACGCATGATATTCACATCACCTGATTCTAATTGTCTGAAGGGAGATATTTTCTGGCATTGCGTGAAGCGACGCATTGTCTCATTCCTTCTCAGGGAACGGGGTTACATAGGTAACCTGAGATGTTCTCTTTTGAGTGGAACTCAACTCTATGGGAACGTTAATAACAACGTCGCTATACTGAAAAAATACATGACCAACAAGGCTTTGAAGTACGAACATGCACAAACCCTCTAGTCTAAAGAACGGTGTAACCCTCTGGGGTCGACAACGAATCAGCGTGTTTTGCTGGATTTTCTTCACAAGCGGCAAAATCGACTTAAAATACTCTGTCATTTATGGTTATATGAAACTGTAAAAGGTCTACTTTCGTATGTGTTCACTTAGAATTAAAACAAAACATTGTGCTTTTGTAAAATAAACAAAAACAAACAGGGTGTACTTTCTGCCATCTCGGTCTCCGTGAACTTTTTTCAGGAGAATATCTTTAAAATTAAACAAAACTCAGCGCACAAATATCTTTATAAACATTTAAGTTTCTACTTTTAAATGATCTAATTCAAAACAAAAATAAATATTCTCTGTTTATGTAATTTGTATGGAAAGAGAGATGTCAGTCGTTCGTGTCAGCTCATTATCCGATAATGTGAGCACGGCTACGCAGAGCGCAAGCTATTCAAATGCTAATGTTCTGAGATGATCCATGCAAACAGTGTCAATGCCCACAAGTTTAATCAGATTCATGTACTTTATCTACATGTACTACGTCGTCTTGGGACGTGGTGAGGAATAACCCTGGAATAATTTACCTCAGAATAAGAGCAGTCTGGTTTCGAAATTAAACTGGTTTCAGTTTCATTTCGAGGAGCAAAGGACCCAGCCGAGGATTGTGAAGGGTAAATTCTTTATTCTTAAGTTCTTTATTCTAATCGCGATATGGACTAGTGTCTGTAAACTACAAAAAGACTGTTTAAATATGAATCCTGCATGTTATGCGTGTCTCTGTGTGAATGAATGGCGCAGATGCACGGTTTCATTTACTTCACATACTTACTTTAATAAACATACAATTTTTACATGAACATGTACACATTGACTAGTTTGGCTTTCCCCAAACTATATTGCTAAACTGAGATGAGTGAAATCGACTGAAATATGTTGAAATAAAATGTCTTTGTATAAGCATCGTATTAAACTGCAAATTAACATTTATATGCTCCATAATATAACATAAATACGATATATAATATGTTACAGACGTAATATGAAGGTTTAGACAAGATTTCGTTGACCTGTTTTGGATAGATTATGAAGTGTTTACTATAAAATAGTCCACTGCCACATCAATGAAGCTTTTGTTAGCAAATGTCAGCTCATATGCTAAATATATAATATAAAATATAATATACAAATTTTGTTCACGTACTGTGCAATAATATGCATGAGATCACAAAAATCATGTTTTCTGTAAAGAGTGGACATTATATTAATGTTAATACAATAGTTGCTATGATTCTTTTATCAGTATGCTCACAAGTGTTTTTTTTTTTCTGAAAAATAACTACAATAATAAACTAGAATAAACTACAAACAATATATATATATATATATATATATATATATATATATATATATATATATATATATATATATATATATATATATATATATATATATATATATATATAATTTTTTATTTTATTGTAGTTCCCTCTCAGTCACATACCTGACTGAAAGGCTCATTAGGGGCAGGGTTTTAATCTCCTCAGGTGTGAATCAAAGCATTATTCATGATCATTCATGCCTACTCTCATATGGCCTTTGTAAACAAAAAATCTCTTACAAAATTTAAATCAAAATATTGAATGAGTAGCAGGATGATATTCACATAATTTTGAAGTTAAAACTCTAGGCTACAAGAGCCAGTTCTCAGAAGTCTTGTGGACAAGTATTTAATATGTTTTTTTGTGATCTTATTTCAGTGACTTAATTTTTTTTTCTATAACCACACATAAACATTATTTTCTCCAAAATACAAACATGTACATACATGTTTCTCACATATTATTGTAGCCCCGTTTGTGCTGAATACAGTGTAATGAGACTTTAGCCATTAATATGTTTAAAAGCAACTGAAAAAAGCACACGTCAGGGAATGTCAACACTTCACCAGGGCCCAAAAACACAATCAGACCCCAGAGGGTTAACACAAAGGAGTCAAAGCCTGGGGTCAATCCAATTCAACAATAAACATCCATGATTGTGTGGAAAGGGCCAGCCTGCCGGAGCTCAAACATATAAAGGGATATTAATTCGAAAAAAAGCCCCAAGAGGCGTACACAGTACACTCCATGCAGAGTGTGCCTCATTACCCCAAGGACGAAGCCTACCACGTTCCACAGGTAACTGACATTGTCAAGACTGAAAGGGCACAATCTTAGAGTTCTTCTCTAAGAAGGTAGTCCCCTGGGTGCCAGGAGGTGAAACATACTGTGCACTTCACAGACCTGAAAAGAAACTTAACCTAATATAAAGGCTAAACTTCTCCACAGAGAACACCTTTTGAATCACAAAGACTGGAAGATACTAAGGCAATTAGGTTGTGAAGTATGGATACGCACAGACCTTTTAGCCTCCATAAGATTCCTAAGAATCCTTCCTTTGCAATACAAAATATACTGTAGAATAAAACCCATGAATGTGAGCAGAAAGGGACAGCCCGCTGTAGCACAAAACATTTCATAATGGTGCACCTTAAGCCTACCACACTCTTAGCACTGCGCACCTCATTAGCAAAGAGAAACGACCAACTAATAAGGCTGCACTTTCGTTTTATAAACCTTATGGCCAGAAAAGAAAGATTATACCCAAAAGGACCTGAATCCTGGGGTAAAATCCATCCAACTGAAGAACTATATAAATGTGTGCAGAAGGAATAATCCTGACTGGGGACAAGAGATGAAGCCTTTCTCACTCTTGCAAGTCAAACGGTGGAGGAGAAAAGACTTAAAGGATGACCGAATGGGCAATCGAAAACAGCACCTATGTAACGTAACCCAATCTCGGGTACAATAGAACTTTGACTAGTCCATGGGGCAAAAACTAAGCAGGAGGGGGCAACTAAAAGGGCCTGCAAATCTCCAGTTCTCAAGGTTCAAGGGTTCAAGGTTCAAGGGTCTTTTATTGTCATTCCATACACATTTTTACATGAAGGAACGAAACTAAGTACTAAGGATCCGGTCAAAAAACAAAATAAAAACATTAACCAATAAAAACATTTGAAACTAGGGAGTATGTCTAAGCAACTTCGTTAATAAATAGCATAATAGCAATAAAAAACTAGAATAGACAATGCAAGAATAAAAACAGTGCAATAATTAGTGATAAATTAGGACATAAATAGTCAAATATTATTGCACATAACATGTCTAAATAATACTGTTATTAAAAAAAACATCAAAACTGTATTACACATGCACGTATCTATATTATTGCACGCAGAGCAGAAGAACAATAATTTGTCAGTCGAACAGCCTCTGGATAAAAACTATTCCTGAGCCTAGTTGTTCTTGCCTGGATGGAGCACAACCTTCTTCCTGAGAGAAGCGGGGCAAACAGTCCATACTACTGTAAATATCCTCAATTGTTGGAAAACTGTAGCCAGTAATCCTCTGTGCCGATTTCACCACAGACAGCTGCAGAGCCTTCCTGTCTGTAGCAGAACAGTTTCCAAACCACACAGTAACACATGACGTGATAATACTCTCCACTGCACACCTATAGAAGGATGTAAGGACTGTAGTGCCCAGCCCTCTTGAGCCTCCTCAAGAAGTACAGCCATTAATTGACCTTCTTTATTATACTCATGGCATTAGTATGCCAGGTTAGGTCATGGTCGATGTATATTCCCAGATATTTGAAACTAGGGATGACCTCAATAGATGTTCCTCCAATGTAGATAGGAACCGGAAGGCTACTAACGACCCTCCTAAAATCCACAATCATTTCCTTCGTTTCTTTATCATCTGCTCTTTCTCTGCTCTGTCTCTTAAGCAAAGTCAGAAACTTCTCTGAGTCTGACTCCAAGGGCTCAACCAGAGCCTCTGATAAGACTTCCAGAACTATGGAAAGACCCCAGGAAGGAACTCGAGGTCTGCAGATATGCCTCAGATGTAAAAAATGAGACACGTGAATATACTAATATATATATAAATAGTGAATGAGACACGTGAATGAGACACGTGAATATACTAATATATATATATATATATATATTAGTATATCCCAGGTAAAACTCCTGATGCCTATTTAGCATTTAAAATTGAGAGGAAAGTGCTAAAATAGAGAGCTTATTAAGCACAGCCAATAATCAGCCAGTTACAACACAGTCTGTATGATGACTAGAAGTACTGTCAATATAACTTTTTTTTTTTTAGATACAGGGAGAAAAATTTAAGAAACTTGTAGATACAAAGATACATAAAAGAATGATGAGATCATTGTTTGTACATAGTCCGAGGAAGGATAGAAAGAAAGGGGAACACCCATCTGCTCAACATTTCCTTCGGCCTTATTTGGTTGCGGACCCGTAATCTCTGCAAATGTGTCATCTGCCTGGCTTTCTTCTCTTGAGAAGCTGGTGATGTGCATTTCAGGCATCTATTTATGTTCTTAGTTACACACTGATGCTATGTCACCTGACCATGCAGTTGACCAATCAAGATTGTCTTTTTCCACACGTGCTTCAGAAACCGGCTCATGCAGAAGTGTTCCCATACGCAGCTGCAGCATTGAGTTCCACTCAAAATGGAACTTCTTTGATTTGATAATCTCGATTTAATAATATATATTGCTATTTTAGTTTTATTTCAATGAATTCTGCAGCCCAATTTGGTTATTTCGATGTTACATTTAGTTGAATTAATTCATTAGCTTTTCATCAACTCATGAATCCCCTGCAGTTCCCTCATGAACACCCATTTGCAAAACCCTGTCTTAATAAAACAATATAAATTGCTTTATACTATTTCTCTTCTCTTTTGTCCTCTCTCATATGTACCCATATACTCACCAAAATCAAGGCCAACACTGAGAAGATGTAGTACAACGAGTCTCTGAACATAGGCCACCAGGTAAGGACCACCGTCTAGGGCACAAATGAACACACGAGAAACTGTGGCAATATTCTTATTTCAAGTGTTCTTATTCCAAGTGTTAGCTCACAATTCTGACTTTTTTTTTTCTTGCAATTGCAAGTTTATTTTTCACAATTCAGACTTTTTCTCGCAAAGTTCATTTGTACCTTCTTCACACAATTTTATGCTTCTGCTAAAATTTTCTCATAAGCTGAGAGGAATGAATGATGAGGTCAGATTAGATCAGTATGTCTACCTGACGGGCAAAGATGCCACACACTCCAATGATGACCAGTATGTTGAAGACAGCCGACCCTACAATGGTGCCTACGCCTACATCCCCCTCTGTGATAAATACACCTGTCATCAAGCACATGAACAATGGTAACAATATGTGGCAGAGGAATTACATTGATCATTAAACAAATTTCACATTTTACCATGTGGTTTAAATTATATAAAAAAAGAACTCAATGGACTTGGTAAAAATGCACAGTTTAGCCATTTGATTAGTTTGATAAAGAGCACCTATGATAAATATACCTTGATGTTGTTCCAAACCTGTATACATTTCATCCAAAGAACACAAAAGGATTAACTTTTGAAGAATGTTTCAGCTATTTTTCTGAAGGAATATAATAACTGTTTGAAGGTAACAAACTGAAAAAAATTAACTATATATTAATTTGAACGAGATTTTCAGTAAACAAGGACTTACATTTCTGTCCTCAGTAGAGCTTGACAGCCCCTGGTAACTTCATCAAGTCAATTCTTTATTCAATACTTTATTTGTGTGCTGCTTTTTACAATACACATTGTTTCAAAGCAGATTTACAGGAAATTATGTATATATATTGTAAAAGAAAGTCATACTATAATGTATTGTCTATAATATATTTAAAGTATTGAACAGTTTCAACATAAGCTTGACTGAAAGTCATGTCATACTGCATTTGACATTATGTGCTTTCATTGTATGGAAAAGTTATATAACTTGAATATTTAAAATGTCTCCTTTTGTGTTCAATGGGTTTGTAATGAAGGTGAGTCAATTATGATTTACCTTTTAAAAAAAGGTAAACATTTTGCAAAAAAAAATATGCATCAATCTGTCATCACAGTTTTTTGAGGACAGGACTTTTGTAATGTAATATATAAAAAGTAGTATGTGCACATCTTAACCAATCATAACCAATTAAGTGGAGGTAGGTAATCAAAGATAGTGAAAAAGAAAACTGACCAATTAAGGAAGTAAATAATTCGGGAGCAGAACTTCCAGCAGCCATAAAAGTAGCTCCAGCCACATCTTCACTCAGCTGCAGATTCTAGTAAAAAGCATTATATACAGTAGATGATTAATCATGGGTACTAGCAATAATAAGAAAATAATAAAACTGTCTCTTTGACAATTCCTTGTACAGTGTCTTACACAATGTTTCAAAATATTTATCTGCACTCATGGATACCACACCAAATGCCATGTACATCAACCAAACTTCCCTTGCTAAAAAGAAGTGTGCTCTATTGTACTGAATGTGCACTTGTAATGTACACCAAAAAGTATATAAAAAAACAACAACAAAAAAACTATTATTTGTACCTGCAGATTATATATATTTTAATATTACATTATATTTTAAAGGTACTAAATTGCAACTGTATCATTACAAAGTTTGTGTAATTACAAATATATTAAAATACATGACCTACAAGTTTCATTAGAACTGACAATAAAATATATTCAGCAGTACATTTAAAAGACAATAGAAGTAATTACGAAATTACTTCTATTAAGTCTACAATGGAAACTGCAGAGAGGGCTAGTGGATCTAGATGGCTGTGGATCAGGAGGAGTTATTCGTGGGCTAATGCTGCTGGGACACAAGTCAGGGTCTGTTCAACCCTAGCTGGGTCACCTGAGGGAGTATAATGATGAAAGACCCGAAACACAAGAGGAACTCAGAAACATCACTTAGGATGTGTCCCAGTGCATCCTAGGATGCATCTTTGGACCAATTTTTTCTTTTAAATTTATTTACCAAATTTAAATAAAAAAAAGTTGGTGTGTATAAACTGGGCAGAATGCTAGATCTAACGACCTGTAGACAGTATACTTCAAATCCATTAACATACGTACTGACATATCATTTAAGACTTTAAAATTGTAATTCAACTTTATTTGGACTATTTCTTTATTGCACAATGCACATTTCTTAATATTAAGCCTAAAATGTGTTTTAATATCATTATTAATAAGGATTGTATGATCTCTGTATAATATCACTCTTTAAATGCAAGATATTTAAAGTGTACCAGTTCCACTTTAGCACAATCGAGTATACTTAGGTATATATTTATTTTGACTTCAACACTACTTCTCCACAATTAAAGTGCATTTAGTACACAATTAGTTGTTCCAATTTAGCAGACTTGAAGTATACCAGTTTAGTACAGTATACCAAAAGTACAAGTGCAGAGTAATTTTTATTAAGTACATAAATATGCGAATGTATTTGTAGTATACTTAGCACAAAATAAATGGATTTCAGATACATAAAAGTATACATGTGTTTCAAATACTTTTTTTTTTTTCACTAGGGAACTGACGAAAATAACCATCATTTTTACCATTCCGAGTCTCCGTTTCACGTCAGGTGGTTCTTTGCCTCCACGTCGTGCATTAAAATTGTTTAATGCACACCTAGCCCTGGATTATCCCATATGTTAGTTCCGTTCTGGTTGTGAAATATTTTGGGTAGATGTATGCCACTTAATGTTCAGCACTCATTGGATTATTAATTATTGGATTATGAAATTTATTAGGTAACTTGCTCAATAGACAATTTTTTACTATTACTAATACTTCTCTTGTGTTGGATCCGGATAGCATGTTATTTTACAGTAGAGATGTGTGGATCAGCCCACACATTACTTTTCTTTCTTTCCTTCCTTTTGTTTTGTTTTTGAAATGTCTGTTTGCCTTGATTGCTGCTTAAACAAGTGAACCCCGCAACTGCGTAGATTAATGAGAGTCTGCAAATTAGTGCCTGACGAAAAATTAAGCTTTAAACAAATTAGCCCATACATTTTTTGCGCATATGTCACCATGGTGTTGGTTAAGGTATTGAACCGTAAGCATTGGCAAGGTCAAGCCAAAGCACAAACAGGTTTAATTTAATTACAATTAACTTACAGTTAAGTGTCTGAAAACATTGCATTCAGTTTGAAATTGTCACGGGGTATTTGCAGGCGAACAGACGAAGAAGGTTCTAAACAACAATAGTTTTAATAATACTATTCCCGAAGGCAGGCAGGCAGACAGATAGATAGCAAACACGAATAACATAACTGTGACCAGACAAGGAGTGCAGCAGAGGGAACAACTTAAGTACTTAACAGAAATTAGGAAAATTAATTAAACACAGCTGACACATATAAACTAATAATGACGGTAACCAAGGAGACAGATGAGTGGTGGGAATCTGCACAAGGACACGTGACAAATGTGTCTTTTCACAAAAACAGAAACTAACAGAACATAATGGTGATATCATGCCCCCCTGACGGAACAACAGAGGGAGGGCCAGAGGGGGCTTTGGAGTTGGACGAGGTGATGGTGATGGGATGGTGAGAGGCAGAAAAGGAGGGACGATAGCAGGATGTGGCGACGGGCTGGTGACGGCAGGACGACTCAAAGGGATTGTGACGGTAGGGCGACGAGACCCCAGCAGCAACGATGTAGAGTTCCTGATGGCACAGACCCAGAGCTCTCTAGTGTTGACAGCCCACGGCGGAGACGAGGGAGGAGCCAAGATGTTGCTGGCATGGCTTTTGACATCTGGGCGACGACCGACGGAGACAGAGCCGGTGGATCCGATGGCCCAGACGGAGGGGCAAGGGAGCTGAGCGATATCGCTGGTTCTGGAGACCCAAGTGATGTCGCGGCGACGAACATCGTGGGAGATGCCAGAGTACCTGGGAACAGAGGCGATATCGACAGAAAGGAGGAACCTGCTGCAGCCAAAGGGGTGGACGGACTGAGCTCGGCAGATGACCCGAAAATCCGTGGTGGAAGAGGTGTGACGTCTAACCAAGGGGGAGCCGGTGGGACAAGGGTCTCTGGTGGAGCCGAAGGTGAGAGAGCCAAGACGGAGCCGATAGGTCGACAGGCCAAGATGGAGCGAAGCGATCCGAGGCTGGAGGCAGCTCGCAGTATCCTCTTGGACAGGCGCTGCTGGTGGTTGCATGACCTGCGGCTCGACGTCCTGACAAGGCATCACCAGCATTGTGGTGGTGGTGGTGATGCAACCAAACTTGAGAGGCTGACTGTAATTATGATGCAGTCCACACAGGATATCGCAAAGAATAAATCCCAGTTCATATTGTTGCGCTTACACACAGATACAGTCACAGTTCCCTTGTGACAATAAAGATGATTCTGATACTGGGTGGGTGTTGATATCTCCCCATCGAAGTCTATCAGCCAGTCCTCCGCTTCCGTTCCCTCGGCCGCTGGTTGGGGGGGTAGTCACGTGACTTCTCCGTGGTCGTTGGTGTAGAAGTTTGCTCTGGGTCTGGCTGTTCTCTGGATCAGGATGCGAAACTCTGCAAACACTTAATGACGACCTCTCTCCAGTTTAGTTCTTTGGTGTTTAAGAGGTCGAAGGGATGATAATAGTTTGCCCCGATCCAGAAAAGTGACTTCAGGGTCTCGTCATCATAAGGGCAGGTGAGTGCAAGACGGCAAAATCTTTTGGTGAAAACGAAAAAGTTCTGGCTCTCACGTGCCACAGCAGTGAATTGCGCTATGTAGTCCATTTTTGGTCCTGTCAGCTGTCACGGTAGTGATGTTACTTATGACACTGAAGCTTCAAAGCATGTATTGAGTTTGCAGCGCAATTTCTCATGAAGCTAGTCAAGCTACGTGCCAGAGCGCGTTATGTTTTCAGAGAAACACATGATCAACGAAAAACGAAGCCTTGCTTTCTGTCACGGTAGTGATGTCACGTGAATGCTTCACTTTGCGTGTCGGAATGTTTGAACCCAGACCACTACTCTACAGGTTTTTGGAAGTTTAAGTCCATTTACTATTTTTTTTTATAATAAATAAGCCTATAGCCTATGTTACACGATCATATATTCTGCCATATAAACAGCATAGAAACCATAAAATATTTAGACCACCATTTACTTGCATCAAGCAACTCTGTTTGTATTTTTATAATTAGTATTAATATAATTGTTACATTTAATTTATTGCCACACTTTAATATGTGAATTATATTATATTATTGTATAATTTTAACATTTAGCATTGTCAGGCTTTTATTTGCGCTAAATAGATAAAACAACGGCGCCACGCACTCGGGTTTATGGCTGCTATAAATTTGACCTGCCACAAGATGGTACTGTTTTCGACACTCTTGATGCTTCAAATCTTTTCCCGGAACAATCAGGGGAAAGCCTCAGTGCTTCTTGAGGCTTCATTTGCCCATCCCTATGTCACGGAGTGTTTGCAGGCGAACAGATGAAGACAGGAGAAGAAGGTTCCAAACAACAATAGTTTTAATAATGCTATTCCCTTAAGCAGGCAGACAGATAGCAAACACAATAACATAACTGTGACCACACCAGGAGTGCAGGAGAGGGATCAACTTAAGTACTAAACACAAATGAAGATAGTTAATTAAACACAGCTGACACATATGAACTAATAATGACGGTAACCAAGGAGACAGATGAGTGGCGGGAATCTGCACAAGGACACGTGACAAATGAAAACAAACTGAAAGTCCATGAAAACAGAAACTAACAGAACATAACAGTGACAGAACTTATGTATATTCTTTTAAAGTATATTGTTTCTGTAATAAGTACTCTTTTTAAAAGTATGCTAAGTTTACTTCTTTTTCACAAGGGTTCCCAGTGGCATGAATCTCTGCTGTTTTAAAGGAATTATTAAATCCTGACAAATTGTGAACAAAGGTAATTTCCTAAAGGAACATGAATAAAGGGAATTTCCCAAAAGGAAACACAACTTCCAATCTTGATGTGTTAATTAACACTTAACCCAGAGTTCATGACACAAAGCATCAGTGCTGACCCATGGGAGCAGGGAAACAAGGCTGTCATCACTTCGTTTTCAGAGAAATGGCAAAAGTAACGTGTTGTCATTCGTTTTCCAGCTGAAATGTCTGACAGGTGGCTTGACTCACCTCTGAGATCTTCTCCAGGGAGGGGACAAAATAGTCATCGCAAACAAGAGCAAGTGCGTAGAACATATAGATGGCCTGCAACAAGAAGAGAGAAGATTAGATAGATAGATAGATAGATAGATAGATAGATAGATAGATAGATAGATAGATAGATAGATAGATAGATAGATAGATGCATCTCACTCACACATAGCACGTGTAGTAGTATGGCACCTCTCTTCCGCTGTTCTTTGGTGAAGATGTCCTCAGGGAACTCATGAATTGCTAATGGGAAGATACCACATAGTATGGACATGGAATCATTAGAAAAAATTGTGCTTGTTGGATTTTCAAAACCCATTTAGTTTAATGTGGGGTGGACTAGTTGCATGTTCAGGAAATAAATACAGTCTGACAGAGAGGAATATGAACTTTAATGATGACAGAACCCACTTCTATTTATAGCAGCCCATCATTGTGCTACTGAAGCCTCCCTTCTTCACACTCATAGGTCACACATACACACAACCTCTACAAAACCACTTTTCAACAATATAAAAAAAATGAAACAGACAGAAATTTTTTTAGTGACAATAATTTTACTTACAATATACCATCTCGATCTACTCTGTGAAGTCAAACACATCACCCAAAATCTCGTTGATCATATAGTAGAATTAACCAATTAATTCCATGAATTAAGTCTTCACAGATTAAATAAAGATTCGTAAATATTTGTACTTCTGTAAATTTGTTCATTCGTAAATTAGTTTAAGAAGCTGTCAATAAATCAATATTGTACGTTTAGTGCCTATGCAAACAAAGGTAAATGTACGCATGCTGTGGTATTGACACATTTTAAGTATAAATACATACAATAAGATCATGTTGCTATTATCCACGCTCATTTTATAGCTCTATATTGTTGACAGCATGTCAATTGACTCATTTTTACGAGATATTTTAGGAGAAATAAGTTCTCAGTAATGTTTTGGAAAAGCACCTCTGACTCTGAGCAATACAATTTTCCACTGGGATGCTGCTTCACAGACTTCCTTAGGAGAAGGCAGAAAGAACAAATGCATGCACAGGAATGATTTTCTTTTCTTGCCCTTTACATCCCAGACAAAACCTCTTCACCCCTCCTTTATTTACAATGGTTTGTTTTGCTTTCTCTCATTGATTGACTTTCTTTCCTTCTCTCGCTCTTTCTGTCCATCATTTCTTTTTCCTTTCTCTTTCCTGTCATCTTCTTCACCTCTTCTCTAGCCCAGTGTCAAAAGACATGTTTTGGCTCTATGTACATCGCTGAATCGTGCTGAAATAACCTGGCTCCACTGAACGTCCTGACGAGTTGCCTCAGCGAAGGCAGTTACTATGGAGACGTCTTCCCTAGGGCAGAGAATTGTTGATGAGCAGCGGCAGGAAGCCAATGGCAACAGAGCGAAAGTGAGAAACTGGGTGGAGAATATATCTTTCCCATGGACTTGAATCAGGAAATATGGAAAAAAAGGAGGGACAAAGAGATGACAAGCAACACAGAAGTGCAACTGCTAAAAATACTTCATTCCCCTCTCCCAGGGGGAAAGTCTTGGGGTTCTGTGAGAAAGACACACATATAAGATGGTGTTTGACTCCAACAAAAATAGAGGAAAGTGTGTAAATCAGATTGCAGAGCAAGTGAATGATTTTAAGACAAACTGTATAAAGGGAAAATCTAGGATAATGGAAACTTACACACTCTATTTTCACAATTGTTTTTTTAGTCTCAACCTCACATAAATGCCAACCTGTCATTGCATTATTTGTAAACAAATACATTTTAATGTTTGCATCACATAACCAGCTCCATTTGTCTGGCTTTTTTGATGTAGTAAACTTGTTCGGTAGTTCACCTGGTACAGCACTGCACCTGTGATGTGGAGCGTTTGGGTACGAGACCTGTGAAACCCGAGACACAATAAAGAGCTCAAAGACTTGTAGAAGCAAGATAAAATGGCACAGTTACATCAGCAAGTGTGTTTTTAGACCATGTGTGCTTTTGTTAACACTATCAGTTAGGTTTAGTGTAGGGTTTCAGGGCTTTTATTAACATAGCACTGGGGCTACAGAGGTTGACATTTTTGTAATACAGGCCACAAAATTGTAGCACAAGTAAAAAACATCAGTTCCCTTTCGTGGTCACTATGAGTTACGTTGTGACGATGAATGGGGTTTCGCTTAGAAAGCCTCTCACCTTTGAGTATACAAAACGAGCCAATGGCAAGAAAATGCCATGGGTCTGCGGAATTTGCATGGCATAACTCCGCCCCACCTCGTCGGTATATAAGGAAGTACGCTGGCAGTTATGTTTTCGCTTCGGAGCGAAAGAGTTTTCTTCACTCCCACAAGCCATTCTGAATTATCTTCACTCTACAAGACGAGCAGCTCTCCAGTGTGCTGGTGCAACGGCGTGTTCCAGTGAGATCACATTGCCTGCTGCTGATCTGTGCAGTGATCTGTCGACAGTGTGTGTGCTTCTCCCTGGGAGCTTCAGCACTCTGATGAGCTTTTTTCTCTCTCTAAAAGAGCTGCGCGTGGCACGTCTTTTTTCAAGACGGTTCGTCCGTGTGTTTTCTGGATGTGGGTGCATGATCCATCTGCCTAACGGTCGTGGATGAGTCATGGTTTCATTGCGGGAACATGACCATCGCGATGTTTAGATCGAGGTGATCTGAGGGTTATGGTGTGGCACAATAACTGACGAGTCATTCCTCGGGCCACGCCCCCCTCCACATCGCAAACCGTGGAGCTTCCGTGTGTGCCTGGTTCCTCTCGGGGACCCAGTGTTTTCTTTTGGGGCTCCAGCGGATGATGTCAAGTCTTTCACAGCATCACAAGGCGGGCTTGATTCCTGAGGATTCGACTGCGTTGCCTCCCTCGAGAGTGCCAGCGTTAGCCGAGTCAGATCCAGAGCTGACGGCCATGCTTTCCCGGGAAGCTGAAAGCATCGGTTAGAGTGGCGCCGCCCTCCCCCCGAGCACTGTAGGCTTGACGATTGGTTCCTGGACGCGGCACGTGCTGCACTACCAGCACTCGCCCCCAGTGCCTTTCTCTCGGACGTGCATCAGGACGCCTCCGGGTCGGTCTATCACGGTCTGCAGTGCTGTGTGTCGCCTTCGCCTTCGAGGGAGTGCTGAACCGTGAGTGAGACCAGGCCGTCGTGGAATGCTGGTCCTTCCCTGGCCAACACTGACAGAACGCGAAAACTCGACCACGCCCCCACGCAGGGACGCTATGCCTCCCATGTCCAGGCTGGTCGATCTGCTGCGCACTTCACTTACCTCGCTCTACGGGTGACATCGGTACCTGCGTGATCCCTGGGCCAGGTGATGTCCACAAGTGTGGTCCAGGAATGTGCTCAGCCAGGTTGATGTGAGGGGGTCTGAGAACTCGTTTTCTCAGTTCCCCCATGTCCCAGGCTGGGCTCTTCGGCGGTGTGGTTGAGGACTGCACCCAACAGTCTTCAACCCCCCAGCAGCAGACTGAGGCCCTTCTGCACCGACGGTCATCCGTACGTGCGGTTTCCGTACATGCCTCCCTGCCGCTCCTCCCCTCGAGCCTTCACCGGCCCTGAGCAGGAGGAGGTCACAGGAGGGCGGCACCACCCGTTTACGCCCCTAAGCCGGCCAAACGCCAGGCTAAGCAGCACTCCTGAGACGGGCAGATTGGAGTTAGGGCTCAGGAAGGGGCATCAGTTCTTAGAAAACAAAATAATCTCAGGAGCAGGAGTGGTCCTGCTACCAGCTCCTGAGATTATTTTGTTTTCTAAGAACTGATGCCCCTTCCTCCAAGACCCAAGAGGCCGTGGATGGCAGTGTGCGACGCTCCGCCTCGCCACTCTCGTCCCCCTCTGTCACCAGACCCCTGTCAGAGCAGGCCCCCGTGGAACGCTGGTTCTTCCCTGGCCTCCTCTGTCAGGATGCGGCTTATGGCTGTGCCCCTACACCGGGATGCTACGCCACCCATGTCTTAGCCAGTCATTCCGCCTCGCTGCCCCATCGAAGTTACGTCTGTGGTTTGCGTGACCCCACTGGTACAGTTATTGGGAGCCTGGCTAGAGCTTCCCAACCTGTCCCGCTGGGTCGCGAGAACCATCAGGCTTGGCTATGCGATTCAGTTTGTACGGTCGCTTCCGGGGAGTCCGCTACACCATGGTTAGTGGCAATGCCCAGATCATGCATACGGAGATCGCCACCCTAATGGCGAGGGGTGCGATCGAGACTGTCCCTCCAGCCAAAATGAAGTCTGGGTTCTACAGCCCCTACTTCATTGTACCCAAGAAAACTGGTGGGTTACGGACAATCCTGGACCAGCGCGTCCTGAACCGATCCCTTCACAGGCTTCCGTTCAGGATGTCGACAGCGAAACACCTTTTCGAATGCATTCGTCCCTTGGATTGGTTTGCAGCGATTGACCTGAAGGACGCCTACTTCCTTCTGCCTCGACACAGACCGTTCCTACGGTTTGCTTTTGAGGGGCGGGCATATCAATATGTGGTTCTCCCATTTGGGCTAGCCCTGTCTCCTCGCGTCTTCATGAAAGTCGTTGAGGCAGCCCTTGTGCCACTATGGCAACACGGGGTTTGCATCCTGAACTATCTCGACGACTGGCTGATCCTAGCTCACTCTCGAGACCAGGTTTGCGAACACAGGGACCTAGTGCTCCGGCACCTAGCCCACCTGGGCCTTCAGGTCAACTGGGAAAAAAGCAAACTCTCCCCCGTGCAGAGGATCTCTTTTCTCTGTATGGAAATCGACTCCGTCACCATGTGCGCGCATGCGCAGTCACTGCTGACTTGCCTGAGACAGTTCGAGGACAACAGTGCGGTTCCTCTGAAATGATTTCAGAGGCTCCTGGGGCATATGGCAGCCGCAGCTACGTCGCTCGAGTTGCTTTATATGAGACTGCTTCAGCTCTGGCTTCACGATCGAGTCCCGAGGTGGGCATGGCAACGAGGCACGCTCCAAGTACCAGTTACTCCGACCTGCCGTCAGACCTTCACCCCGTGGACGAACCTGTTTTCTACGGGCCGGAGTGCCCTGGACAGGACCCCAGCGCCTTTCGTCAATTGTCAATTGCCTCGAGTTGCTGGCGGTACGTTTGGCTCTGCACCGCTTCCGTGCGTTGCTCAAGAACCAACATGTACTAGTCCGCTCAGACAATACCGCAACAGTAGCGTACATCAACCAACAAGGTGGTCTATGCTCTATGCTCCTCCTATGGAGTCAGAAGCATCTGAGGTCGCTTTGAGCCATTTATATCCTGGAAGACCTGAATCGTGCAGCCAATGAGCTCTCACGGTTTCAGCCTCTCCCTGGAGAATGGAGACTCCATCCCCAGACGGTTCAGCTGATTTGGGAACAATTCGGCGACGCACAGGTAGATCTGTTTGCCTCCCATGACTCCCATTGCAGCCTGTTTTACTCCCCGACTGAGGGCACGGATGCACTGGCACACAGCTGGCCGTGGGGCCTCTGCAAGTATGCATTTCCCCAGTGAGTCTTCTTGCACAGACCCATCCTCGTCCTCCCTGATCTGTGCAAGAGAAGGGAAGACGAGGAGCAGGTAATTTTGGTTGCGCCGCATTGGCCCACCCGGACTTGTTTTCCGAACTAGTACTCTTCGCGACAGCACCTCCCTGGCCAATTCCTCTGAGGAAGGACCTCCTTTCCTCCCCGCCCTCCTCTCGTACCCTCTTGGGACCTCTCAGTGGTTGTAACTGCCCTGCAGAGTGCTCCCTTTGAGCCTCTGCAAATCAGTGGAGCTTAAGTTCCTGTCAATGAAGACAGCGCTCCTGGTTGCATTGGTCTCTATTAAGAGGCTAGGGGACCTGCAGGCATTTTTGGTTGACGAAGCATGCCTGGGATTTGGGCCAGCCTACTCTCACGTGATCCTGAGACCCTGGCCTGGATATGTGCCCAAGGTTCCCACCACTCCCTTTCGAAATCAGGTGGTGAACCTGCCCTCGGAGGAGGCAGACCCAGCCTTGGCACTGCTCTGTCCAGTACGCGCCCTTCGTGCTTACGTAGACAGAACGCAGTGTTTCAGGACCTCAGTCCAGCTCTTTGTCTGTTATGGTGGGAAGCTGAAGGGAAAGGCTTAGTGGACGCCATTGCTTGGCATACCAGCAGCAAGGTCGACCATGCCCCCTTGGTGTGAAGGCACACTCCACCCGGAGTTTGGCTTCCTCTTGGGCATGGCGCCTCGCTAACAGACATCTGCAGAGCTGCAGGCTGGGCGACACCCAACACATTCGTGAGATTCTACTATCTCCGAGTGGAGCCAATATCCTCTCATGTACTCGCTTCAACTAGCCGGTACTAGGATCTGCTCAGGTGTCTTCGCTTGCTCGCCATTCCACTCCTCGGACTGGATACGTGCGATATTCTCCTCAGGTGAGCTTCCCCCGAGAAGCCCTGAGTTCCTCCAGCACTGTTGACGTCAACGCCAGAGTTATGCCACCGGCAGCTTTCGCGTTGGCTAGGTGCCTCCATGTGCATGGTTCCCCCCTTGGGCGACCCCCACATGTGTATTTCCACTGTAAGCCTCTCTGAGCATGTGTCTTTCCCTTGGCAAGTCACCTTGCCCCCCCCTGGGGTTGAAACATTCCAGCCTCCGGGCTGGACACCCCAGTGTTTCTCCATATGCAGCCCGCTCTCGGGTCATATGTGTATTCTGTAAATCCCCCCCCCCCACCCCCTTCAGGCAGGCACTATCTGCATATTTCCACTGAGATATGCTTCCCAGTGTACCTTGGTATTCCTGTGTTAAGTAGGAGTCCTTCGTCCGTGCTAGTCTCAAGACAGTGAGCTCAGACTTATGCAGGGCACTGGAAGACAGCCGAGGTGGCATTATTAGACTGGGAACCCCATTCGTCGTCACGACGTAACTCATAGTGACCATGAAAGGGAACGTCTCGGTTACGTATTTAACCATTGTTCCCTGAGTAGGGAACGGAGACGTTACGTCTCCCTGCCACTTCCGCTGTACCGCTGGAACGCCTGAGTTCAGTCTTGGCTCCTCAGCGAGAAAACATAACTGCATGTTGCCAGCATACTTCCTTATATACCCACGAGGTGGGGCAGAGTTACGCTATGCAAATTCCGCAGACCCATGGCATTTTCTTGCCATTGGCTCGTTTTGTATACTCGAAGGTGAGAGGCTTTCTAAGCGAAACCCCATTTGTCATTGCGACGTAACGAGGGCATACGTAACCAAGACGTTACCATCTCTGAAAACAAACACAAGTAGTTCATCAGTTAAACGCAAGTTTTCAGTTTTACTGCAAATAGGAAGTTGTGCGCATTAGTGAGTACACACATGTAATGTAATGTCTGTTTCATTCATACTCATAACTGGAAGGTGCCCTTGCGCAGAAAGTCTAGAAGTAAGGCTCATAGAGGTCATAAAACGTATGATGCTCAAGGAAATCCCTTATATGGACAAATATATATATATATTTTTTTTTATCATTTACCTAGCCCTATAGAACACTATAAAATAATATAATTTCTGCCTCATTCTATGATATGAACCCACGTCAGATCACAAATGGAGGTTATTTCAAATACCCGGCTGACGTTAAGAAGCGAGTTTGGAGTAAAAACGTTATTAAATGTTCTTTTTTGTTGGACAACTGGTTTGTAAATGCTTCTATTTACAAGTGTGGATGTTTGGTGTGTCTTGCTTTTTCAAATGCATGTTTTATAAGTGACTCAAACTCACATCGCTTGCAGAGATGGAGCAGCATTTACTGCAAACCGATCGAACTCTGATCTCAATGCTTTGCTTCGCCATCAAACAGGACATGCTGTGCATATACATATTTAATTAAAACTTTGCAATTTGTGACCCCGCCTGTGAAACCCCGGCTAAAGTCGCAGAATCGAATTATGAGTTAACGAGCGTCAAAGTAATCATAGCCATAAAAATGACAAAAATAGTCCATGTGTGTTTATTGCTGTAAATGATAGATTATACCAATGGTTTTGAGATGCAATACTTACATTTTCATTTATAACATGATAAATACTGAAATTAATGATTTTATTGACACTACGTTATACTTTTGCGCAAAAAAAAAAACCGGACGTGGGCTTCCTAAACATTGATTTCAGTCGTCTCTGGGTTTATTTCGCGCAACAACACTGCTGATTCGTATATCAATCGGTTCAGGAACTTCTTTTCTGTGTATTTTCTATTAGAAAGAGTAAAAACAGACTTTAATATCAATCCGCGAGCGCCGGTAATCAGGTCAACACAATGCAAAAAAAGAGAGAGATGTCAGCCGCGTTTAGATGTCTGTGGTGATTTTTTCTTGTCATTGCCAATATTTTAAGAACTGCTTATTTGTTTTGTAGCTTAGTATTCTGCCAATAATATTAAACTTATTTTAAGGACATTTTTGGCCTGCTACGTGTTATTTGCTGGATGATGGTAACGTTAATGCGTTGTTTTGACATCTGACATAGCCATGGCTTCGCCGGCGACACCGAAGTATGAGCAGGAACGGAAAATAGCTGCTTGCTTAAACAGCTAACTTAGCTTGATATTAATCTCGGTGGAATTGCCCAAAATTATGATTTAACCGGTTTTATTGCGGATTATTTTCTGGAGGATGATTGTGATGATGAACAGGACACTTCTTTGACGAAACTGACGAGGAATTTGACGGTAAGTTTTTGTTATTATTTTTTTTATGCTAAATATGTAAATGTATACTGTCAGTGTCCAGCCAATGTAATGCTAACACATATCTGTGATGCAAAAATAGTGGATTTAAATGTTTATTACATTTGTTGATTGGGATTTAGTCAGTTTAAATTAATTACGTTTATGGCATGATGTTTATTTGTTTCATTACACTCTGAATTGAAGTCTGCTTACCACCTATAGGCTGTTTCTTGTTCCTATGCCCTCCCCTCAATTAAAGGGGCTATATGCGTTTTTCTGAAATTTAAACTCGCGACTGACACCTGTGGCCAAAAAACAGAACTGCTCTTCCTTTCTGCTCGCTCTCGTACGTGCACACTTCACAAGTCATCTGCTGCAAGGAGGTCAACATTATGTTTACAGAGGTAAGAACAGTCAAATACATATATTGTTTGAGATAAGTGTTCTCTTACACTGATAAGAGTAAGTTTCTCCATTGCACTGCTTGCGAGTGGAGGCTACTTGCTGACTAGCGGTGGTGGCAGAGTGATCTGAAACGTTTAACATGGACGCGCTTGACGTCACATCCGCAGACAGCGCGGGAAAAATCCGACCCGACAGAAAATAGGAAAAATAGGATACAGGCTTATAGGTGCACCCACTGTGAGCGGACAAGGTGTCAGTATGCTCATCAGGAGATGTTTGAGTCATAAATGGTAAAATAAAAAGGCTATTGTTACGTTTATTTTGGGGAAAAAGTTGCATATAGCCCCTTTAATCAGATCCAGTCTGACTAAACTGAAAAAATATTTTCTAATATTTTCATATAAAATGCTTTGTTATCCATTTTAAATGTAACCCACTTCCCATTCTTGCATGTTACACAATCATGTTTTTAGGTATCTTGCTTTGAACTGAAAAAAAATTATCTTTGCTTTTTCAGGCAGTGACCAACATGATGAGGAGGACAAGCCAGTTTTGGTGATTGAACCCCAAGCTATTTGTCTGGCGAACATGAAGAGCGAACACCAGCAAGAAGAATTTGCTTCGAATGCTGGAAGTCCAGATGTGAAACTGAAAATCAGTTTCTCTTGCAACTGCAAGTATTTCAATGGGGAAAAGTGTTCTTTATTTTTCAAGGAGGGAGAGTTGCTGTCACTCAGGATTTTATTTTGCATCTAGACAATTTTAGAATGTGTACAAAGTTTGAGACTGACCTGTTAAAGGGATAGTTCACCCAAAAATGATTTACTCATACTCATACTCACCCTCATGTTATTCCAATCCTGTATAAGTTTCTTGCTTCTGTTTAACAAAAAATAAGATATTTTAAAGAATGTTGGTAACCAGACAGTTGGCGGCACCTATGGAAGTCAATGGGTGCTGTCAACTGTCTGGTTACAAACATTCTTTAAAATACCTTATTTTTTGTTCAGCAGAAGAAAGAAACTCATACAGGTTTGGAACAACATCAGGGTGAGTAAATGATGACAGAATTGTAGTTTTTGGGTAAACTATCCCTTGAAATTGTATTTATTTATTTATTTTTTACTCCAGATTTACTCAATGTTACACCGTGGGCCAGTAAGAGAATGATAATTTCAGAGAATGAGAAATGGTATGTTATTTAATTGATATATTATTGACATTTGACTGATATTTCATTTTACTAATAAAGTTATACAAATCATTCCACTGAATTGACATGGTAATTGTTGCTACGATCAAGCTCTTGTGGCACCCCCATTCGTTTTCAATGTTTTTATGCTTTTAGCTTTTTGGACATGTACATCATAATAAATAGATCTGTTTTACAAAACTTTAAGAATTTTTCCACTGATGTGTCATATATCACTAAAAAGGGGAGAATCTCAGCTTTAATGTGTTATAAGTCACATATGCAGGATAACTATGGATCAAATGTGTTGCAGTTTTAAAAAATAACTTATCTTTAAATTGGAATTTCTCAAAAATATGATTTTCTGAGCCCGAATTTTAGCAAATCTTTGACATGGCCTTACTCAGTCAATTTTAAAGATATCAAGGTTATATTTTCACAGAATGTTCTTTACATTGTGTAGGATGATTTTATGTAAAAAACGCTGAATCACAAAAAAATTACTTTAGCTGGGTTTTCACAGGCAGGGTCACATTTTATAATTGCACAAACCAAATTACAAATTCGGTTAAATTTCAGTTAATTCTGCAGCTCCATATTTACCTCACACACAAACAAGCACACAAGTGACACAACAGACGCTCACTCACTCACTTCACACAAACAAACGGCTATGTCTCACACACGAAAAACTGTATCGCACGCATGCTACTGTGGTAAATTTATTCACAACACAAACCATTTTTTTCATGTTATGTGTGACATATATATGTCACACTGTACATCCCTGGGTTTAGTGTAGGTGGTAAGTTATTTTCAAATGTAATAAAGTATTAACCCTTCAGCACCACTCACCGGTCATGTCACTTTAAAGTGCCCTGAAATGTGCAAGAAGAAATGCATTTTTCCAATGAGTCTGGCTTGTGTCAGTGTACAAATACGTCACTGTGACTTTTCACCTCACAGTCATCTGTTCCGCCTCTTGGATACAAGCAGCCAATTTGGCCTTGTGTTTCCCTTTTTCTTACCAGCTGGAGCCAAGTTTAGCTACAGTGCAGCTGAACTGACTGAAAACAGCTCAAGGATGGCTCACCCAGTTCTATGTGACAATCAAATCAAGGAAGTATAGTGTAAAATACCTCAAATTGCAAGAAAAAATTGGATAGAGAAAAGGCTTTGGTGGCTTGAATGTATGAGAGAAATATGACAGCATCTGTCTTTCTGTCTGATTGTATGACTGAAGCAATTCAAGTATGAAACAAAGTTGAATCAGCTACAAAGCAACACTACAGAAGATAACAGTGCCATTATTTAGCTCACGTTTTGTTCTCATACAATAGTGTAAATGCAGTCAAATCAATAAAATGACTAAATATTTAGTCTTAAAAAAAAAATTTTTTTGTAAATGTTGTGCAATTGTGTTTAAATATCATGTCCATGTCCTGACCTGTGAATTATGTAAAAACTAAGAAAAAGAAAGAAGTGAGAATAAGTGGGAACTGATATCAGGTAGCTTCATCGGGCCACAATTTACTAATGCAAATATGGGGACACACAGTGGCAGAGCTTGTCTTTTCGCTATGTGGGTGCAAGTGAGAAAGCCTCAGTTAGGTGTAAGTTCCAAAAATAAAGCCTATTTCAGATTGCTGTGGAAAATGGAAAATAACTTTTAAAGTACCTAGATTTTTGTATTATAATTTAAAGTTCTTCAAGTCAAAATGGCTGTTACGAAGGTAAGCAAGTAAAATTTAAGCAGTGCTTGCAAATGGCAAAGTTTTAAGGAATAGAAAGCCAAAAATGAATATTCTGTCATCATGTCATTCCAAACCTTTACAAGAAAAAATTAAAATAAAATTAGGGTAAAGATAACTTAGTTTAAAAGTATTTCATTAAAAAAATTAATAAAAGTTTTTTCCAAATCCCCCCCTGTATTATTATTAGACATGATAGATTAATATTGATTTTAATTCTGTGTGTGTGTGTGTGTGTCTCTGTGTGTGTGTGTCTCTGTGTCTATGTGTGTCTCTGTCTGTGTGTGTGTGTCTTCTGCCTGTCTTTGCTGTAGCTGTTAGAATTATATTGTAAGTAAAAGTTTGCATTTCAACTTTTTGACTCTTCTTCTGCCTGCACCACGCAATGAAGACATATTACAATGATATAAGTGATCATCCGAATTTAGATATACCTATATTGTATTTATAGTGTTGTCTAGATAAAACATTCACAGGCATCAAAATCAGGTACATAAATGTCAGGAAACTGATTGCTGGCCACATGTCAATGTCCATGGACCACTGGTTCATTGGTGAGTTGTATGGAACACTGTCTTACAACTGCTTTTAATTTAAGATAGTCGTTTGTTTTCCTCCTGTTTTCGCAGTCTCCCCTATTAAATCCATTGCATATTATGCATATTTAAGTCAATGGATACCCCCTATATTACCTAATTACCATTTTTATTTGTTTACATGATCCAAATGCCCTTTAGTAAATGAAATCAGTAATTCCATGTGATCCCTTTTGTTTTATTCCAATATTAGTTGTTAGCATAACAAATACCATAACATTGAATATTACTTTCAAATAGCAAAACTTCATCGCTGGATTGAAAAATGCCATAGGATGTGACTTCAGCCATACAGTAGCGACACTTTAACACAAATATCTCAATATCTAAACATTTGATTAGCTCCAAATAAAAAGTAAAATGACAGTAATAAACGTGCATTTGCTGTGAAATATATATAGTAGATGTATTTGGTCAATGGGCTTGTTAGGGTTACTTTCCCTAAATATTTGGCAAATCATATCCAGTCAAAAGCATCCACATTGTGTCAACCAGTTACTTCTGCTCATGTCATGTGACCTTTATGCAGCATGTCAGAAGAGGTAACACTCAATGTCTTTAATTATAACATCGTCAAAAATGATGCAGCATGATTTGTTTTTTATTTGACTGCAGCAATCGGGTTTGTCTTTGTAAGGGATTCTCTAGCCACCTACTCCTGTGAAATGTACACAAATATTTGGCTAACGCAAAGAACATCATGTGCAATGATTACTGACATGCCTAAAAATAGCACCTTCCCTTTCCTTCTCATTCTTTATTTCCTCCCACCTTTCTCTCTTCTCTCTCTCACACACACTCTCTCTCTCTCTCTCTCTCTCTCTCTCTCGCTCACTGCCTCTGTCTTTTTCATCTAAGCTCTCGCTCTCTCACAGCTCTCCACAAACACACGCACTCCAAAATTTTGCATTCAGTTGCCAAGCAACACAAACCTCAAAGGACGGGGTCTGCCGTCTCGTCTTTTTAAAGGAACAAAAACAATGGTGAGGACAAGAGAGAGACAGAAGGGGGGAAATGAAATTGATCTCAGACTTATTACATAACCCCTTCTAATTACTGAAGAACAGTTAAAGAAATTGCACCTATTAAACATAATATTGCTCAGCTCTCATAGACGAGCAAAAACACTGTTTTGGGATTTCACCAGAAGCATCTCATCCAATGGTAGAGCTCCACAACACATATGCAGACAATGAGAGCAGTCATTAACTGTCACAAATATGTACCATTAACTGTCAATATTTGAACCTTAACCTAAGCACTTTATGCACTGCTTTTAACTTTTAAGTTAACATAACGCATTATAAACTAACTTACATTATAAACATAACTAATATAAACTAATAATGAGCACTACATTTTAAAGCATTTGTAAACCTTTGTTAATGTCAGTGAATACAATTGTTCATGTTAGTTCACAAAGCATTAATTAATGTTAACTTTTGATCTTAAATGTTGAGATTAACATCAACTAAGATTTTTAAAATGCAATAGAAATAGTGTTTATTCTTAGTTCATAGTCATTGTAAAGTGATACCTGTTAGACTTATTAGTAATAATCACCCTTTTACACACTAACTAAAGTTGAAAAAATAATAGGACCCCTTTAATGTTAGATGTAATATTGAATAACACACTACATTCAAGCACTAATACCTGTGCTTGAACATTATGTGCTTATAACCTGTGCTTATAACATACCTTGTATGTTAGGCAACACATCAAAATAATTGCATTTATTATTGCTATCTATTTACAAGTAAAACTTATAATTTGACATTATTACAAAGTGCACTTTTTAAAAGCATACAAAAACAGTCATGAATGTGTACTCTAAGTACACTTAAGTGGCCTTTTATTTAATTCATTTTAAATTATGTGCAAGTACAGCTTTTTAAAATATACAATTAAGATTTAAAGGTTATAGGTTCATATTCAACACAGTTAAATGCACTTGTTTTTCACAAAGATATGAGGAGCATTCTGCATGAATGTGAGAGGTTTATTTTTTGCTTGTATGCATATGTAAGTTTGAAACATGTCCCAAATGTCACCTCATACCTGAATCTCCAGTCAGATCCTTTGATGGAGTAAAGGTTGACCTGTTTTAGATTTCATGACTTCCTGCCAATGCAGTAAGCGAGCAACATGATTGAGATTTTGTTGATTATAATTGGTGCAATGTTGTTTTGTTGTGTCACGTCGAGCTGCTTGAATGCACAGGGTTAAAAACCAAAAGAACTGGGTCATGCATAGAGCTCACACATTGCAGTGTCTCTTACTGTGCACTGAAAAAAAGTGAAATTGTGCACGTTACCTTAAAGAGCTATTTGAACCTGATCAGATCCTAATGACGTGAATAGACGTAACCAAATGTAGTCTCATAGACAGTCAATAACTAATTTGTGCTAACACACTTTGATTTTACCTATTCACTGGGGAAATCAGATTCTCTATATCAAAAGATCTAGTTTGATAGTCTTATGATCTACTTTATCCCTGTCACCCCTTATTTGAAGACTGCACTTGGGAAATAAAGTGTGCTTAAATGTATTGAATGTGCACTTGTAGTGTACTTCAAATCTTAAGAGTATATTTCTTAAGAAAAAAAAAAAAACTGTACATGCAGCAGTGGTTGAACTAGGGTATTCAAAATGCAATTCTTAGCCTGGGTGCCAGCCCGAACCCCGCCCACAATATTTTTTGGTCGGGAAGTTCGGTCTGGACTCGATCCGTTGAGGAGTAATTATGCTCGGCTCCCAGAAGGCCGAGCCAATCAAATTGCCGGCAGGGCGGGCTTTAATCGATGATGGACAGATGAGCAACGGTAACGTAATCATCCACGTCATCAAAGAGCGCTTGGGTTGAATTTGTTTACAACAAAGATGCATAGACAGTAAAAGAAAAGATGACTGCCTCCGGAGAATTTAGATTTCACACTTATAAATAAGTCAGATAGAATAAATGCATATTTGGGGTGCTGTCCGAGGAGAGGGCGGGCTCGGTATTCGGCCCGAACCCAGGGTACTCCCCCCGTATTCCAGGCTGTGGAAGAACAAGCCGAGAGTGATAGGGGGGATGCTGAAAACTGTCAAGGAATGTTAGGTGAGTTGACAGAGTGAATAAATATATGCTTCCTCTCATGCTGATAAGGTAGGCATGGCAATCGTTTGATGACAAGTTGATTGGATTGATTATTTGAACGTGCTTCTCCCGAACTTTGTTTACGAAACATCATGTGCAGATTCCGCCATCGCGTCTGTTATAGGAGATATCGACAGCGCATTCATTTTAAAAGAGGAACAGAGAACCGCGATCAAGGCATTTGTCGATCGGAAACATGAATGAAAAACATACGTCACTTACTCCGTTGCTCTGATTGGTTGTAGGTCTATCCAATTGAGTGCAGAGGCATTTTCTTTCCTGGTTCGGTTGAAACACGCCCCATAATCAAAGCTCAATGGAGCAGTATCAGACTCACATTCTGACTAGAATCTGAGTATGACGACATCAGGCTAATGCCTTCTGGGAGAGGAGTGTAATGTCAGGTCTATGTTCCGTTTTATGGATGATATTCTATATCATTTCCTTATAGTTCCTGTTTCCCTGCTTTGTTTAGTATCAGTTTCCTTGGTTACTGATTACATCCTCATTTGTTTATATAGGTCTTTGGTCCAATATAGACCAAACATTTTGTTGCAACTTGCAATGATTTTTAAAACGCCCAATCATTGCCTATGTACTGTATATCAAAATAAACACAAAGGGTTTCTACACATAAAACTGCAACAGAGAATTCAGAAACACTGACTTTCCATCATGTGACCAAAAGTGCAAATGGATTTTGCACATTTTTATTCATCAAACGCTCAAGCTGATCTTTCACTAGTGCTAATTCTGGTAACTAACTTATTCAAGCATCCAGTCCATGGTGTACGGCATTTTTTATGGCAACTGCTTGCTGTGTACACATAGATTAGAACAGACAGACCATGCTCTGATCTTGCTCTGATCTCAGTACTTTGCATATACAAATGGCAATAGAATTACAATAATAACAACAAAGGTACTTGTCTGAGATCAATGTCTGTAACTTTTTTTCAGATGTGACAGTACAGTGTCTTTTCCTGACTTCTGTTTCTACTTGATGTAGCCTCTTAATATCTCTGGACAGTGTATGTTTTCTGTTCCACTCACTTTTAACTAGTATGTGCTCTCAATGAGCCCGCATAAAAGTATAAATAGATTTTTTCTGTACGTCCATGAAACTTCCTTGAAATAGTTTCAAGTTAAGTGTCGCCTAGCCTTTAGTTGTTTTTGTTGCTTTTGTGAAATAGATTTATAACAATTAATTTGTTTTTAGATGTTTTATTTTTCGATATTTCTATTTTGCGGGAGTCCCGCGAGTCATTTTATTCTCCCACAAACCACACACACACAAGTACCTTACCACCAGCACCTGCACTTGGCCATCAAATACATCAAAAAGGGTCTACTTTTATTTGTGTAAACTCACAATAAGAAAGTGTTGTGTAAAATAAAGAAAACAAAAAGGATGCGCTTTCTGCTGTCTCGGGCTCCGTGAACTGGAGCGCTTCAACTAAAACTCAGCGTATAGGCTACTTGCCTCATAGACATGAGAAATATATCTATAGAAAGCTTGAAATGTCTATTTTTTAAACAAACCAATTCAAAAGGAAAATAAATATTCTCTGCTTATGTAATACCTATAAAAGATGCATTTCTCTCTAAAGGCATATCCCCTATACTGCAGAGATCAGCATACTGGCGAGTCAGCATTGTCAACTTCATCTTTGCAGCCGACACTGACACAGAAAACACTAGTTTATTAATAAATCATTAAAATATTCTTTAAGCTTTAAGCCTTGTTTTTCCGCTGACTGTGCGTGCATCTCCCCATACGCATTTATACTTGACGCGCTCGCTGCTGTGCTATTCTTTGAAACGGCAGGGGGCGACTGGGAGTAATTGTCCTATAAACCATCAGGAAGCAGCGGTGAGAAGTAAGGTATATGCTAGACGACCCAGTTTGCGCTTGTCTTATTAATTTCATTTTGTTTTAAATGAAACTATGATAGAAGAAATAAGCCTTTTTAAAGAAAATAAAGGTCCATGTTTAAAAAAAACCATGAAATTCATGAAATTAAACTATATTTGAAATTATACTTCACAGCGTCATCAGCAGCGCTCAAAGGATCTGCTCTTATGTTGTTAAAGTTTGGTTATTTAAGAAATTCATAATAAATAAAAATCGGGGGCAGCCCTAGTTTAAATTTAGTTTACAGTTTTATTAAATGCAGTTAGCTCAACGTTAAATTGCTTTTTTGACTGACTTAAGTAAGACTTAAATACATATTTATATGGCAGTTCATAATTACTTAATGTACTGAATAACCGAATGTCCTGAAAAGTATTTATGGTAAACTAAAATATAATTTAATGCAATTTTTATTTCTATTTCTACCTGTATGTCATGTTTTTATAAATAGATTTGTACCCAGATATCTGTAATGATAAAGTTGAAATGTAGTCATTTTAAAATATATTAACTTTAAATGTAATATTGAATAACACATTAAAGTTAAAATTATAATCAAGTACTTTACATGTGCTTTAGTATGTCAGTCAACACATCAAAATAAGTGGACTTCATTAAAGCACAAGTAAATATGATTTAGGCTACACCTAACGACTTAAATTATACTTCATAGTAAACCTATTAATTTGACATTATTACAAAGTGCACTTTTTAAAGGTGTACTTTAGTGTGTTAAGAAAAGTGTGTTTTTTCTTTATTTTCATTATTTGGAAGTTTCCTTGTTACAGTGTAATTATACATTTAAGTACTGTATAATATTAATTAACAACATGCATTTACTAAAGGGTTAGGATGGTTTAAGTTAGCATGTAATTGTGAATAATTTACTGTTGTTATTACTACTATAGTGAGTACATGTAATAACTACAAAGTGTAACAGTGACAATAGTGTTACAGTGTTAACAAACAGTCATAAAAGTGTACTGAATATATATATATATATATATATATATACACACATATATATGTATATGTATATACATTTTCTTTCACTACTAGTGCACATTCAATACAATGAAGCACACTTCTTTTTCACAAGGGAAGTTTAGAGAATATGCTCCATGCAACCATAGTAGCCTGTAGATAAACACATGAACAAATACATTTACTGTGTAAACTATATCTTTCAAGCAGTGGCCTTTGGGAAAAACAAATATTTACTCTCAGTAGTTTGTATAAATATTAAATATAAATTTTAGATCTAAAATTCTTTGAAATGCAAATACTGTAAAATGATTCCCACCTGCTCTGGGAGAGTCAACTGTTTGATTCTCAAATCCATACTGCAGGACTCTGCGTCTGGGAAAGTCAGTTTCTGGCCACGAAGACTCCACCTCTGTAAAGGCACAATAAATTAATTCACCAATACACCTTTCACAACCAAACATGTACAAAAGTTTACTTTTATGTCTGCAAACTGTCATTGCAACAGTCAATAATGCTAATGAAAACATTTACTTAAACATGAATCTATCAGATAAACCAAAAAAGGTATTTGTGAGCAAGTATGCTTGAGGAAAAACATTCAGCATCAGAAGGCACTTAAAGCTTCACCGCACAAGCGTGCATCTTGACAAACATAGTGTACCACAACCCTTTTGTTTAGATTTCAAAGATTTTGTTTAGCAAAACACAACAGTGTGACAGACTACAGTATGAACCAGGGTTATATATAATACTTTGAGAATACATTAAAAAAAAATTCACACAGATTAAAAAAACACACATACTAATCGGCATTTCAAATTGAATCACTAGCCTGCACTACTGTACTGAATATCAAATTTTTATGACGATTATATTTATTATCATTATTAGTTTTCTAATTTTTGCTTTTGTTATGTTGTTATTCAGTAAGAACTTTGAAGTTTTCATTACTCTTACTCACAGTCTCTTTAAGTCCAGTTCAATATTTCACGAGGCATGTGACAGTCTCAGGTAAAATCCGACGGAATCTGAATTTTGTTATTTTGTATAATGTGTGTATCTTTGGATAGTTTACAAAATAAAACAATACTCTTTGAAATCATAATTGTATTGCATTGTGTTCACTTACAAACAATTCACTTAAAGGCACAATATGTAAGTTTTGCCGCTAGAGGTCACTTATTCAAAACAAAGGTGGTAGCTTGATGACGCCGTGTATGAGCGTGGAATCATGGGAGATGTTGTCTTCATCTCCACAGCTGATTGAATGGATGAGCTAATGTATTACAGTTTTATTAACGCTATGGTGGTATGAAGCAGTGCTGGCCGCTGGAGCGAATGCTAATGAGAGAGACCAGCACGAAACACAGCTTTTATTATGCACTGCAGTCGGTTGCTTCTGCTCTTTTCGTTGCGAATGTGAGGTAACGCAGCGCTGTATTACATGGTTAAAACAATCATACTAACAATAATCATACATTTGAGTGTGTTGAAAGTTATGTTATAGCGTTACTCTGTGCGTTCGCTCTGTGGCTGGTGAGACACTTATTGCACTTTGCAATAATCTAGATTGATATTACAAAATCCTATTAATAAAAATTGGATGACTTGTGTTGTTTAAAATATATTGAATGATGGAGAAAGCTCTCTCTGATTACACTGTTAACCACTTGACAATAATGTTGTCTCTGAGGTACAAACATCGGTCCATGTACTTCTAAAAATTGCTGATTTTTCTGGATTTAAACATTGTTAGAAACATTTGGGATAACGTAAGTACACAAATCAACAAAATATATAACTGTCACAGTGGGTTGCAGGAAGGCAGACGGAGACGAGGATATATTTTCCATTCAAAGGTTTAATTTAATTAAACACAGGACAGCAGAACAGGTAGCAACACACACTAAATATAACGGAGATCGGACGAAGACTGACAGAACAGACAGAACTTAAATACAAACACAGATTACACTGATTAACAGAACACATGTGATACAGATGACGATGATGACTAAACAGGTGATACAACTGAACTGATAATGACGGTAACCATGGAAACAAAGGAGTGGCAGGAAAAGAACAAAGGAAAACAGGAACAAATCAAAACACAAACTGAAAGTCCAAACATACACTGACACGTGACAATAACACTGTTCTAATGGTTTTTGGAAATTTTAATCCAAAAATATGACATATTAAAACACTCCGCATGCACAATTACTCAGTTATTTGCAATCCAATAGTAACAGTAAAAATCTAAACAAGGTTGTTTACACTGCACTCTTTTGTCTCAGTAGTGATTTGCACTCAAAAATCAAGGATTTTTAAATAAAAAAAATGAATGAAATATTTTATTTTTGTGTGAGAATCACGATTGTATTTTTAATGTCATAATCATAATTGTCTGGCTTCATAAGATCTGGCAAGCCACAGATGAAACATTCAGGCTACAGAACCTGGCTAAAAGGAAGACTAGATGCCCAGTCTCCTATTAGACAAATATCCTCCAAAAAACATTCAGACCAAGCCTAGAAGGACCCTCAATGTCCTAACTAGACAGAGCAATCTCTCATCCTCATCTGAACCAAAGGAAGGAGGGCAGATAGCTTGAAACCGGATGGCCCATGAGTTTCTCCAGCACAAGAAATAGGTGCAAAATAGCAAAACAAGCGAAGGTCGATAAGGCAAAGCCTATGTACATACTTAATGCCACCAATAGATTCAACAGGCAACACATCCAGGGGTGCAATTCCCGTACAACAACGTAACTCATTGGTTAACCACCATAGTATGATACATCATTGTAGAAACTAACTAGCTAGTCACAACTGTTCCTTGAAACCAGTCGCAACTGGTCGTTTGAACTAGCCTGATGTCGTCATACTCAGATTCTAGTCAGAATATGAGTCTGATACTGCTCCATTGGGCTGTGATTAAGGGGCATGTTTCAACCGAACCAGGAAATAAAATAGGCTTGTTCGACTTCATGCAGCTCTGTGCAGACCGATCGGCGGCTGACTTGAAGCAGTGCTTGCCGGTTCGAAATTTTGTCCAACTTGATACAGCGCCAATGCCACGTCGTGACTGTGACGTATGCCATCAAAGTACTGCGAGAGAGCGATTCAAGATTAGCCGGAGAATCAAACCACTTCTCAAGAGTGGCTGCACTGGGCTGCAGGAGCTCTGATGATGACACAGCTGTTCCACGATTGGCCGGATTCACCGCATGACAACGATCACGTGTGTTTTGTGTTTATACGAACACCTTTAGTTCCTCTAAAGCTCACAAATTTTTTATAACAGTAAGTTATATGTAGTTGTAGTTGCGATGTTATATTGTGTCATGTTTATCAAATTAAAAACAGATAAAAAAACGTAGACTCTTCATTGATAGTAGCTTATGTTGAACTTTATTCTTGTTCATACAGACGCTGTATGAAGCAGTACATAAAATATTGAATGAAAATGTCTCTGAAACACCTGTGTATTATTTGGCAATTATTGCATTTATTTCACTTCAGCTGTGGTAAAGTATGCAAACACCACGTGAGCGGTCACTAAGGGAACCAGAAAGTGTCCGACTTCACGTCTCTGTTTGCAGCTCCTCACCGCCTGCACGCAGCTACTCTCACCGATCGGTTACATCCAGCCGCAGCCGATGTCGAACACACTTATTGCCTCTGCACTCAATTGGATAGATCTACAACCAATCAGAGCAACGGAGTAAGTGACGTATGTTCTTCACTCATCTTTCCGATCGACAAATGCCTTGATCACGGTTCTCTGTTCCTCTTTAAAAATTAATGCGCTGTCGATATGTTCTATAACAGACGCGATGGTGGAATCTCAATTCTCCAGCGGCAGTCATCTTTGTTGTAAACAAATTCAACCCAAGCCCTCTTTGGTGACGTGGATGATTACGTTATTGTTGATCATCTGTCCATCATCGTATAAAGCCCGCCCTGACAATTTGATTGGTATTATTATTATAGCAGCTATGATTTCAAGCATAGCTGCTCCACAACGGATCAAGTCCAGACCGAACTTCCCGACCTCAAATGTTGTGGGCGGGGCTAAGTTCGGCTGGCATCCATGCTACATTTGAACCACATTAGTTTAACAATATAAGACTGTGATTAATGACGTCACATGCAGGTGGTGGAGTAATAACTTATTCTAATCAATCGATTTGAGATTGCATTTAATGTATTTAACATATACAGTATATATAATGTAATTTCCACATTTCGAGTTTATTTGTTCATGTGTAAGAGGTTTACTTCAGGCAGTAGTGCGGATGACCTGAGGATCACGGTGAGTGCGCTACCTTCGGGGAACCAACATCCTAGGAACCCTCATTCCTCCCACGCTCCGCAGCCAGTAGAGCTGCCGACACAACACGCTGGATCATCCACGAGGTGTGTACCAGCCGTATCCTTCACTGCTTCCCAAGATGATCAGATGTCAATCGCTGCATCGGAAGGTGGGTCAAACTTCTCCAGGGATGACGATTCGGCGGCGTTGCCCCCTTCGGAGGACAGCGGTGCCTGAGTCGGACCCGAAGATGATGGCCATGCTTTCCCGGGCTGCCAACAGGATTGGGCTCATGTGGAGCCCTCCACCGAGTCCCGAGCCATCGAGGCTGGACAATTGTTTTTTTGGGGTGGCGCGTACTGGTTCTCTTTCTTCCCGGAGGTGCATGAGGAGCTCACTGGGTCGTGGATGGCACCTTTCACTGCCAGAAACTGTTGGTTTTCACTGTCAGTGGGTCGTGCGATGTCCACTATGGTGGTCCAGGAGCACCATCTCTGGCTGTGTCTGGCCGACATGAGGGAGACCGACAAAGTCAGGTTTCTTAACTCCCCCGTCACGGTCGAGAACTTTGCACAGCAGTTCTCGGCTGTACGGAAGCAGACTAAGGCGATCAGCCGCTGGCATTAAAACCAGCGGTACCCAAATTTTCAATAAAAGAGCAGGTTCTTCAATCTCTGAGTCTAACGAGGGCCTGGAGAGCAGTGGGAGGAGAGAATCCTCACCACTCTTATCTGCCTCTTATATCGCCAGCGGGCAGCAGCGTGCATTTCGAGAATGCAATCAAGCCTCCTCCTGCGCCTTCTGCACAGCACACTCAAACCCCACTACGGGCCGCCTCCCAGAGAGAGCCTCCCGAGCCGCGTCCCTGCGTTCCACCTCGCTGCCCCACTGCGGGTACGCTTACGGTCCCTCTGGTCCCGCTTATACGGTCTCTGCGAGCCTGGTTAGCACTCCCCAGTCCGACTCACTGGCTCATTCGGACCATCAGGTTCGGCTATGTGATTCAGATCGCCCGGCGTCCCCTCAAGTTTCGGGCCATCCACTCCACTACAGTGAGAGCAGCCGATTCCCATGTCTTGCGAGTGGAGATTGCAGTCCTACTGGTGAAGGACGCGAAAGAGCTGGTCCCTCCAGCCGATATGAGGTCAGGGTATTACAGCCCCTACTTCATTGTACCCAAGAAAAGACCGATCTTGGACCTGCAAGACCGGCGCGGCGTGCTCGTTTTTCCAGGCGCGCCTTTGTTCATGGTTGCACAGCAACGACAGACGCCACGGGAGAGCAAGCGCTTGTGGAAAGAAGGAGAAAGCAGTGCGAACTGCGCTCTCCATGATGACGAGGAAGTATCAGCAAAGAATTAATTTATTTCTAGCCCTTGCATTAGCTTTACTAGATATATTTATGGAGATGAGATATAAAAAGCCATCCTGTACAGCTATGATCAGCCATTCGGCCAAGCTTTCGATGTTGTTACTGAAAGGCTGAAGCTGATCGGTTGATTTTTGTCACATGACCTGTTGAGATGAGAAGTTGAGACGTTTTCATCTCGCCGTGGCATAGCCTACATTTGATATAAAGATTTTGTACACGCAAAAAAATATGGTTGTATCAGGGTAGTTTTACGAGCACAGTATCGGACCGACACCCAAATACTGGTATCAGTATCGGTGCATCCCTATTTATGTCATTAATATCAGTCCGTCAGAAAAGCAGTTCTAGGCTTATTCTTGGCTGGATAACTCTTAGCAGGTTTAAAAAGCCCTTTTAAAATTAAATATGAACCCAGTTTTGGATTAAATAAAAGTACAGTCAAGTCAAATAAAACACAATATACACTTTAATATATGTAAATTTAATCTAAATTAAGCTTTGGTACCGAAATTGGTACCGAGAACCGTGGATTTTCACTGGTATTGGTACCGAATACTGAAATTTTGGTACCTTGACAACACTACAAGCTACCGTTCAAAATGCTCACGCAGAGATGCATTTTCGAATGCATCCGTCCCCGAGATTGGTTTGCAGCGATCAACCTGAAGGACGCGTACTTTCATGTCTCGATTCTCCCTCGACACAGGCCGTTTCTTGCCCTTCAGGCTGTCCCTGTCTCCCCGTGTCTTCACAGAAGTCACGGAAGGGGCCCTTGTTCCCTTGTAACTATCTCGACGACTGGCTCATACTAGCACACTCTCGAGATCAGTTATGCGAACATAGGGACCTCGTGCTCAGGCACCTCAGCCAGTTGGGTCTTCAGGTTAACTGGGAAAAGAGCAAACTATCCCCGTGGAGAGGATCTCTTTTCTCGGTATGGAGTTGGATTCGGTTGCACAGACGCCTCACTGTGGTGTGCCTCACAGAGGAACGCACTCAGTCGGTGCTGAACTGCCTCAATACGTTCAAAGGCAGGATGGCGGTCCCACTGAAATTCTCTCAGAGGCTCCTGGGGCATATGGCAGCGGCAGCAGCGGTAACACCGCTCAGGCTGCTCCATATGAGACCGCTTCAGCACTGGCTTCAGGGCCGAATCCCGAGATGGGCGTGGCATCACGACACTCACCGGGTGACAATCACACCAGCGTGCCGCCAGACCTTCAGCCCGTGGTCAGACCCCTCGTTCCTGCGGGCAGGAGTGCCCTTGGAACAGGTGTCTAGGCATGCTGTGGTGTTCACAGATGCTTCTGCCACTGGCTGGGGTGTGGACCGGCCCTCAACTGCATTGGCACATCAATTGGCACATGGTCTCGCTCTGAGCCGCTTAAAAAGGTCGCTACAGGGCAGGGACATGCTGGTCTATACGGACAACACTGCGACCATTGCGCACATCAACCGACAAGGTGGTCTACGGTCCCGTCGGATGTCGCAACTTGCCCACCATCTCCTCCTCTGGACTCAGAAGCATCTGAAGTCGCTTCGGGCCATGTATGTCCCCGGTGTGCTCAACTGTGTGGCCGACGAGCTATCACCAGCTGTGCTCCCGGTAGAATGGCGACTCCACCCCCAGGCAGTTCAGCTGATCTGGAGAGAGTTTGGGGAGGCTCAGGTAGACCTGTTTGCCTCCTCAGAGACCTCCCACTGCCAGCTGTTTTACTCCTTGACCGAGGGAACACTTGTCACGTACGCACTGGCACACAGCTGGCCCTGGGCCTCTGCAAATATGCGTTCCACCCAGTGAGCCTACTTGCACAGACCCTGTGCAAAGTCAGGGAGGATGAGGAGCAGGTCCTTCTGGTGGCTCCATATTGGCCCACCCGTACCTGGTTCCCAGAACTCATGCTCCTCGTGACAGCCCCTCCCTGGCCCATTCCTCTGAGGAAAGACCTTCTGACTCAGAGACGGGGCACCCTATGGCACCCATGGATGGGACGTGGAGGTTCTAGGTGACTTACCCCCAGATGCACTCAACACCATCGCTTCGGCACGGGCACCGTCTACGAGACATGCATATGCCTTGAAGTGGAACCTGTTCGTCAAGTGGTGTTCCTCTCACCGAGAGGACTCCCGAAGATGTTCGACAGGGTCCGTGCATTCTTTCTTGCAGCAAGGGTTGGAGCGAGGGCTGTCTCCCTCCACCCTCAAAGTTGCCGCTATTTCAGCATATCACGACCACATAGATGGCAAAACAGTAGGAAAGCATGACCTGGCCGTCAGGGTCCTTAGGGGGGCGAGATGGTTAAAAAAAAAGCTTCTGTCCATGAAGACTTTGCTGCAAGTTGTACTGGCCTCCATCAAGAGGGTAGGGGACCTGCAGGCATTTTCAGTCAACGAATCGTGCCTAGATATCGGGCCGAGTGACAACCACGTTGTACTGAGGCCTGGCTATGTGCCCAAGGTTCCTACCACTCCCTTCAGGGACCAGGTGGTGAACCTGCAAGCTCTGCCCCTGGAGGAGGCAGACCCAACCCTGGCTTTGCTCTGTCCCGTCCGCGCTCTGCGACTGTATGTGGACAGAACTCAGCAGTTCCGCAGCGTTCTCCTTCCTAACAGAAAGAGCACGCTTTCCCAGTGTTATCCAATAATCTCACTGTATGGGTTATCACGGAACAACAGTGACAGATAAACTCTGTGTAAGCCTTCTCCTATCATCCTTCCAGGTAAGAAGGGGCAAGCTTGCACAGGGCTCTGGATGGGGTCAGCAGCTTTGGCCCTTTGGTAGGGATTCCTATTCGGTCCCGACGTGATGTTGAATGACCGACTGAAGAGGAACGTCTCGGTTACGTATGGTAACCCTCGTTCCCTGAAGGAGGGAACGGAGACGCCACGTCCCGTCGCCACACCTGCTGCGGCCCGCTGGGGCAGCGAGCTCATCGGCTCGGCTCCTCAGCAAAAAACTGAAGTGCAATTGCATCTGCTGCTCATTATATTCCCGCGCTGCATGGCAGAGCATCTGTTGCAAATGATTGCACGCCAATGTGCATTGGCTCACTTAGTTTCACTCGAAGTAGATTGGCCTCTCTAGCAAGATTTCTATTCGTCGGTCCCGACGTGGCGTCTCCGTTCCCTCCTTCAGGGAAGGAGGGTTACCATACGCAACCGAGACGTTACCCTGTGTTTTTATAGGTTTGGTATTGTCTATGTTTTATGTGGTTGTTCTGCTAAGCTTTTTTCCTTGCATTCTCCAGCATTTTCCTTAATGGATTTACTATTAAAGACTGTTTATGTTTGTTAAACTCAATCTTCGTGCAATTCATTGCAACCACCCATGACAGAAACAGGTCTGTTGGTGTCAATGAATGTTTACAACTTAAGTTGAACTTAAAGAAAACAATAAACATTGATCCATATGCAAGTGACTTCTATGGTGAGTCTTCTGTTGTTTTAGAGAGAGACTGCTGCAAAGTTGCTCCCACCAAATGATTTAAGTTGTTTCTTATCAGACTGTCTCTCCTGCTCTCTTGTGTAGGGCATATTTTTTCAGCTTTCATTTTGTGATGCTATATATGGGTAAAATCAGCGCCTCTGCTGCAGAACCGTTCTCTCTGTCATCACAAAACATAAAAATGAAACAACTGATGCCACACACGAAGATCAATGTGACCACTGCAAGTTGGAACAGTTTGTTGTCCTGGTTTGGTCTGTTTGTCAGTAGGTATAAATCTGCAGCTTCATTCAAGAAATATCAAATCATTCAATTATATAAGTACACTAATTGTAATTATACTGTTTTTTCCAACTTGTACAAACTACTGTGGACTGAAAGTGAGACTTATTTGGATGTGTTGAAAGTAATAAAGCAAATGTAAAGTAGGCAACTTGATTATAATTTTAACTGCAGTGTGTTATTCAGTATAACATTTACAGATCATTTATGTTAAATGTACTAAACTGCACCTCCATCATTACATGACATACAATATAAGTACAATATAAGTATTTATGTGCCATTGTCCAAGTTTGTCGTATGACCCCCCCCCCCCCCCCCCAAACTAGTTAAGCTCAAACCTCGCCCCACAGCCAATTACATTGATCTACTAAATAATGCAGTCAGCTGTCAAGAAAAGATTAATACAAGTTCATACAACCGAACAATAATAAAGTTCAATAGTTTAATTTAAGTGATTTGAATCATGAAAGCAAGCTGACCAGGAATAAAGCTTTCTTTGATTTTAGTTGAATTGCTTGCAATACTGCCTGTTGGTTCCTTCAATTCTAATGTTAATGTTGTGTTTACAAACTCATCTGCCGCAAATAATATGTTTGCATAAGTTAAAATAAAATGCTGATTTATGTTTTAATGGTTCAAGAAATACTAGAAAAAGCTGACACCTCCAAGGTTCCCAGAGCCACAACTGATCTGTCATGAAAGTGAAGCTTGGTTGGAAAAGCAGGGGTTGATATGTTTATGGATTTACAACTATGCTGCTTTTATTGGGTACTTTAAAAGGAGAATCAGACGCACTATAAAACAAGTATTGGTTTTGATAATACAAGTTTTTACACACAGGAAAAAACAACATTTTAAGAAATAAGAATTAAAATGACTGTCAAGAGATAAGGACTCAAGCCATATCATATTTCTAAAAATATTGTTTTTTTAAATTGGACATGAGAGTGGGTCACCATCACCAACATTAAGCACCGGCAGCTGTAGGCTCCTAACACTATAGCACTATATAGGAAGTAAACGTGTAACTATTACTTACAGCAAATGCCCTGGATAGGTGAATCTCTAGGATCAGGTTGTTTTTGGAACTTTCAGAACCCGTAAGGCAGCAAAATAATTCAGTTTAGGTATGTTAGTTTATATACATTGGTCTGTTTCTATCTTCCTCCAACACTCATTACAGGTTAGTTGTATATAGTGATTGGGCTTAGCATGGGAATCCACCTTTCAGTGGTGCTGTGACACAGGTGTGAAGGTTTTTTTTTACTGGCAGAACAAGTTTTTATACAAAAAAATTATACATTTAAAATAATAGCTAAGTGCTGCTTAATGAAAACCATTTATGATTAATTATTAGGCTATTTTTTAACTGTATAAAGAATACAAAACTTATAGCTCTTATAGCTATAGTAATACAATATAATTTGCTCTATTTTATTTCTGCTGTGTGCATAAATCATGCTCCTCTTCATAGGCTATCATATTGATGCAGAGACACAAATGAGAAAAAAATGAAAACGCATGGTACGAACAAAAGCATAACCATGGGGATGATGGTGTTAAAGTAATGCATGTTTTGTCTGTGATTGTCCTAACCTGTCAGTTGCAGGACCTGTGCGACCCACACAACCAGGAGAAAGCTGAACGCACAGCAGCAGAAGCGCTGGAACGGCCGCCGTCTGACGCTCCATGTCACAGACTTCATTCCGCTCCGTCTGTTCCTCACCGCTGAGTCAGAACATGATCGTAGCAGCCGCAGATTCCTCCTGTCGTTATCCGGGACTGAGAACTACCTTATTACTAAACTAAACTTTTCAGTTGCCTTGCTTTTCTTCATCGCAGTTAACACGGCGCTGTTTCAAACTATTTAGAAGCATCGCAGCGCTAACCTCACGCGCAGACCTGCTCTATATGCTCAGGTATCATCTGCTTCAAAGCGCACAAATGCGCTCACATGCCATTGGATTTGGAAAGGTCGTTGTAAATGGTACCCTCGTTCTCTCTCTCTCTCTCTCTCTCTCTCTCTCTCTCTCACACACACACACACTCACAGTCACACCGCTGCCGCTTGAGGGCGGCTCTTGCCAGTATGCAGCCGTGTAAAGCCGTGGACGACCAATAAGAAAACCCCTTACCCCCCACACTCCATTGTCATAATCATTTGTTAACAAACAAATATGAGCTAATTTTTTCTGCCTTAAATTATTACACTGTTTAAATTAATACATTTTTAACTAACTGTGATTTTGTATAGGCTACATTTCTGAAATTCATAGACAGTTACCTCTGATAACAGATCACTCTAAATTGTAATGTGGACTCATGCATTTTCTGTAAAGCTGCTTTGAAACTATATGTGTATTGTAAAAAGCGCTATACAAATAAATGTGAATTTAATTGAATTGAATTTGGGCTAGTGGGGCATAAATGACATACCCTAAATAAAAAGGTGCTGTTCATAAGTCATTCTGAATAGACACATAACCAACTTGTATTTAGAAAGCCAACACTTTTTTACAGTTCAAGACTCAGAATTACTCAGACTGTTTTTAATATGGAGATGTATAAGCTCAAACATCAAAAACAAAAGTAAATTAATAAAAATATTAAGAATATAATTTTTATGTAAAAATGTTATTTGAATGTACTATAACAACGTATAACCACAAATAAAGTGAGGCCACAGTGTGGTCATGCTTCATTTCAAATCTGAGGATGATATCTCTAAAACTATGCATTTTCTGAAGCATTTTGTAAGACCATATCGTGAGTTTTTAGAGAAGAATGACAAGATTCTAATAAAATATTTTATTACCCTTTAAAAACACCCATTTGCAGTCTATTGTCTAATGTCTGGCGATAAGAACTGCTCAATTCATGTTCTATTGTTCTCACTCAATGAACCTTCACACTTCTGCCGTGAATTAGACTTAATCTTATTCTTTTATCGTTATTCTTTTGTTTGTATTCAGACATTATTTAAGCAATAAGGGCTGTGCTGAATCGTGAATAAGTCACGGCTGAAGGCAGTTGTTAGGCACGATGCTTAGCGTGTATCAATGCAACTTTCATGAAATACAATCACTAAAAGCCTTCCTTCCGCTGGAAAAAATAGTCCCTGACCGTGAACAGCAACTGAAGTTACATTATTTCGCCATTAGATGGCGGCAAAGATTGTCTTAATGAGTGAGTCTGTCAGTAGAGAAGACTTTTATATTGAAAGGACTGAAACTTGTTGTGCACATAGACAGTGAAAGAAATGGACACAGCGACCCCATTGGATTCAACGGAGAAAAGTGAAGTCAATTAGAAGCACTCACTTCCTGATGGCTGAGCGTACTGCGCAGACTCAAACTGAGCTTGACGACGTAGATGTGACGTGAGCAACCCGTCTGTCTTCTAGTAGCTGTGCCAAGAGAAATCTGAATCATTCCCTTCCGAAACTTGCAGAGACGGGGAGTGTGAGTAGGAGGTGTCCATGAGCTAGGAGCAGGAGAAACTTTTGCTAAGTATTCTGATTAATTATTTGGTCATTTTGCCTCCACGTCCCCCCGATTGCCTGCGAGCTTCTCCTCCTGTCTATACGGTAATTTCTCTACTGTGCGACAGACAGTCGCGTGGTTATGACGCAATCGTTAGCCTATTTTTACAAAAACTGCTTCTACGGGGCCATACCGTAAGATACAAGGTAATGGAGCCTTTAATACATTTTCGTGTTTCTTTAGAAATAAATAATGGACAAATGGAGTCTTTAAATGCCTCAGATGTAAAGTTATTCGCTGTCAAAGTGACGCCAAAATGAATAGGAGTCAATGGAATGCTAACAGCAGGTGGGGGTCCGCTAATCACGGCCCCCGGGGAAGCTTCAATTTTTTCTGAAAGATTACCCCCCTGGTTGTGCACTCGGAGAAGCAAGATGCAACTGACAAATGACTAGGGCACGGGAAAATAACTTAACGTTTAAAAGGACAAGATATCGTGGACATTTTTTTTATTAAGAATATATGACTGACCTGAAGGAAAATGCTATATCTACTGTAAATGCAGGTACATTCGCCTTCTCGATCTCTCACAATATGCTACTCTATAAACTTAAATGAACAATATCAATGAGAACATCATGTTTACGTTGCTAAGAGTGGTTGCTAGGGGTGTTGTGTAGTGATACATACATGGAACCTTTGGGTGAAGCGGTCATAGCTGTGTTTTATAGTGAATAAAACACAGTTATTGACCAATCAGAATCAAGGACTGGAACCAATAATAATAGCCTTTCTTCTGGCATTACATTGCCCATCTACACCACTTTCATCCCACTATACATTAATCCATATATTAAGTCTGTCAAAAAAAAAAAAAAAAAAAAAAAAGTAAATATGTACTTGCAGATAATGTTAAGTAGCCTATACGTTAAGTAAATAAGTCTTATTTAAGTGGGTCAAAAAAGCATTGTTTAATTCAAATTTAAACTATAATACATTTTCATTTAATTGCAATTGAGATTCACACTTAAGTAGCTTATACTATTCTTTTAAAATATATTATAAAATTGCCCAAACATTGACTAATACTCTATCGCTATATCTGTGTGAGACAATCATATATGTTCAAAGAAACATATTCAAACTATTCTTTGTAGGCCTACCTTTAGGAAACCTTGTTCATTTGCAGAATTATTTTTTGCATAATAAAATTTGGCACAACGATGATACACTCGATAACATCATTAAGCAAACTGAATCCAATTTTTCACTAGCATACTGTATATCCTTACAACTAATAACAACTATTATTACTGTTGAGTAACTTTATTATTATTATATTATTACTGTTGAGCACTGTTGAGTAACTGTATACCGATGTTCAGCACCAGGTGGCAACATTTACTTTGTGTTTGTTCTCGGGATTCTTCAATCCCTCCAGCAGAATGTACAATAAGGCTATCAGTATCATATGATAATATTTATTTTACTATTTGGTCATGCAGCTAAGATTTAAAATTAGTGGCGTAAAATTAGAGAGACTATTATGAGACATGCTTAATGCCAAAATACTTTCCATTGTGCAGTGAAAAAGACCAACATAGTTACTCTAAAAATGTTTGAGTCATGTTTTGGTGTCCTTCTAGGGGCGTTTGGAATATTTTAGCTTAGATATTTAGTTTTAGAACTTTAGTTCCCACAAGGATAGAGAAACAACAAACACAAATCATTTACAGAGCACTGGTGCCTCAAACCTGATAAAACACAACTTAAGCATGGTGTCAGAGATATGTTTCTCTTCCAAGTTCTGGAAGATATCACACAGTACACTCAAGTCAAATAAAGACAAAACACAGAGTATTGTTGTCATCAACAGTCCAAAAATACATAACAAAAATAAAAGAGTGAATGTCTCTGAATTCTGTTTAGAAAAGGTCTTTAAAGTTGGCCTGTTTGCAGCCTGTTTGTGTTCTACATCACAATAGCCAGAGTCGTTGCAAATATGGCCACCAAATGAACTGACTTTCTGGCTGGAACTGCCTCAATACACCCCTAGTGTGTGTTTCATCATGCAATTTAAGGTCAGTGAACTAGCAGCATCTGGTTGTTTTGTTCACAACATGCACAAAGTCGCTTTCCAAAACTTTCACTCTCTCTGCTCCTTTTTGGTGGAACGTGATGCCAACCTTCTATACTTTAAACTTAGCAAATATGAGCTTATTATGTTCCTCAAAAACAGGAAGTTCAGGAGATACAGGAAGCTCACACATCTGGGGATGAACTCCATGGCCATGACAGGAAGCACAGGAAACTCATGGATGATGGAGAGTGTGCAGGGTTCAGGCTGGGCTCATTATAACAAAATTATGACATAATAAAAACAAAAATAAAATAAAATAAATATGACAACATATATATGTGTGTGTGAGAAACTGCATTGTGACGTTAGAATCTCGAACAATTAAAATTAGATGCAAAACAATCCCACACTCAGTTCAGGCCATGTTAGTACAAATAAACAGTACTACATTAACGTGAGTGAGTGAAGTTTCCGAGCCTGCTCTCAAGAGGGAAATCCCAGAGCCCAACCCAGAGAGTATCGCACTGTCCAAAATGGCAAGTCAAGTCACCTTCATTTATATAGCGCTTTTAACAACAATAATAGATTGTTTTAAAGCAGCTTTACCATGATAATAAGAAATTAAAGTAACAGAGATTGATTTAGCTTTACAGAAGCTCTAGAATAATGTTGTTGTCCAGCTAAAGTTAGTTTTGATTGATTCAGTTGCATAGCAAAGATCATTAGTTATTAACTTAGGGGCTGCTTACACTTCGCTTACACTAACACTTATGTGTGTCTGGGCCAAACACAAATCCACACCAGTCCCTGAGCACAGTCCAGAGTTTGCTCCAGCCCCTGACCGGAGTCCAGTGATGGCTCCAGCCCCTGAACCCGCTCCAGAGTCCGCTCTGGTTCAAAACCCCATAGCTCCTCCCAAGAAATTGGAGAAAAATAGCCTAGCTTTCGGGTCAAGGCCAAACCTCCCTGGCTCCCTGAGCTTCTGGCGCCTTCTTGGCTCGCCCTGGAGGCTTCCTAGCCTGCCAAGCACATCCTTGCGCACTTGCCCTCCAGGACTCTATGGTGCCCGTCCCCCTCCCTGGTTGCACTTTTTTTGGCAAAAGGTCAGGGTTATGTTTTGTTTTGCCTTTGTGTTTTGGGATTTTTGTCTTCTGTGTTAGTTTTCCTTTCACCTAGTTTTCCCCATGAGATTCATTCATTCATCCCATTCACCCGTGCCTTGTTAATCACCTCATTTGCTCCTTTGTTTGCCCTTGTATATTAGCCCTCAGTTTCAGTCTGGTCTTTCTCCTGTATTGATTTGCATTCACATGTATGTGGGTGTTATCTCCCAATAGTTTTAATTAAAATCTATTTCAGTTGACTCCTTCGTCGTGCTCTTCATCCTCAGCCACATACTGTGACAATTATATACAGAAATGGACCATGGTGAACTTATTTAGACAAATTGTGAACCTTATTTTGTTTTCAGACAGTTTACTATAATTTCTTATATATTATATATTATACTTCTTATAAATATAACTTTTTAAATATAAAGGTCTAGTACAAACGTTACTGTCAACGGCAGTTGTCACAGTTGCTAGGCGACAAGAACAGTCCTCTATAGGCTAGACCATCCCATTTCACAAAGCTCAGTCCGACTTTCGCAGCCTTCGAAGGTGTGTCCTTTGAAGTCTGAGTCCTTCGAAGCATGCAGTCTTTGAATTGGGACACAGCCAAAGTAGCTGGAGTAACTTTTCTCTATTTAGGAAAAGTTACTCTATTTTCTCTATTTAGAAAAGAAAAGTATAATGAATAAAGAAATAAAGAAATAATGATTGAGGTAATGACTTATTAATTAAGTTGTTAATTTTAAAATGTGTACATTTTTATAGACCATAAAAGGTTTAGAGAGTGGCATGCTCTCATTTGAACATTTTTGGGACATTCAGTGTGTAAAAACATTGTGTTGATGTGAAACAAAAATATAGCAAATGTGTTATGAGTTCAATGACAATACTTAAGACAAATATTTGATACATTTCTGACACCAGCTCGTACAGAAACAAGTTCAGTTTTTATTGCCAGGATCCCTCAGATTCACATAAACAATACTTGATCTCTATTAGTTAAAAGAAACAAGTATAGCTCCAGTGATCACCATACCATTTCTTAGTATGTTTTGACTGGACGGCGTATTCCTGTTGGTCCAGTCATAATTCTTAATAGATTTCACAGACCAGTGTGCATAGTGTGTGGGTTTGTGGTTTGCCATACACCTACATTTTTCATTTTTCATTTTTCATTTTTAATGTGACAATACTTACTTGTAAAAGTGCCTGCTAACTAGTGATTCTGTTCCAGGATCTGATTATTTATGGGATTAGTAGATATAATGGTATTTGTAGGCAGGTTTGGCAATTTAGAACAGTCATTGACATCAGTGTATAGTAACTACAAAGACCTAGGCCTAAGCTTAATCTGTAAATCTGTCCATGGGCATGACATGGATAGCAAAATGAGGAATGTTCGGCTAACAGTGGAAAATGTTCATTCTTAGGAGTGGTTCGGATAGTTTGTAAGAGGCTTTTAATTGTACAGTCTGTAAATACCACAGTTGTTGGTAGTGGAACAATACAAAATTTGGCACTACAACAATCCAGTCACAAATTTCCAGTGGACTATGCTAGTTTATCTGCATGGCTTGCATGGCTTCATTCCCTGGAGTGACTGTGGCTTTGTTCCAGTGAAAGCAGGCTGTACTTTAAAAGTCGCATTAAAATCAAAAGGACCAACATTTTGTGAACAACAGAATTGCATCATTAATACATAAATCAAACAGTAAGCATTACTATATGATGAAAAGCATTTATGGCTCCATAAAATACCATGCCATAAAAAAAGATAGGGATTAGTTTAACATTTCCAAACCTGTCCCTTTAAGAATTTCAAGTCACAAATGTGTCTGTGAGTAATTTAGTCTAAATGCATTAGTTCTGATTTGTTTTTCAGGAAGGTTTTGCTGATAAAGTGTCCTGATCGTATCATTAATAACAATGAAACTGGAAACCACTTAGGCCACCACAGCAGTTAAGAGTTAACATTTCAGTATTGAACAAAAGGTATAATACAGCTTTGACAGTAAAAAAATAATGATAAAATTATTAAAAACATGAAAAGATGGAATGTCACACAATTTTTTAAGCAGCCACGGTTGTAACTCGCACTGTTCCTCTGAGTTTGTTTCCAGTGTAATTTCAGAGTACGGAAAGTGTCTCGACGGTTCTTGTTATTATTCAGGTAAATCAAAAATATGACCTGCTATCATGTCATGCCTTAATACTCTTACATTTTAAAATAAAATAAAATTAAACATTCATTGGATCACAAATTTGCATCTCTTCCCTTCCAGTTCAAATATACATATCTAGCAATAACATCCACATTTTCAAGATTAATAAGTTATTACATTTTTATAAATACATACACAGATACAGAAGGTGGCTTAGAAATTGCTTGTTGCACTCGCACGCTTTCTCAGCCTCCTATCTAAAAGACTATGTCGCACACAGATGAACAGGAAATAGTTCTTTTACATTGCTCTTTTGCTAAGTAAACCCCACAAAATGCATTACTGATTGCATAAAAGCTGCAACAGTGTTATTCCTGTCTGTAACAATTATCGCGCTGCATTCATCAAACTCAACAAATTCTCCACTAATGGTAACAACTAATCAGCAAACTCCAGCTCCATCTGGATATAGACTTACACACATCAGAGGGAAGTAACACTTATTTTGGCTCTACATTTCTTCACAGAGAGGAATAAAGATATAGATTTATAATTTCATTGTAATACATCAGAATCTGCTGGTACCAGGTTATCACAGTGACTCTAAAATAAAAAACCTCAACATTTGAAGGGGAGAAGACATGTATGACGTATGGATATTTAACATTTTGCTTCGCTTCCCTTTGCATGTAGGTTTGTGGTGGTGCCGTTTGAGTCATTCAACTTTAGTCCGGCTTGTTTTATGTGAGTGTGAGTCCAGTCAAATATGCTCTTCTTCTTGTCACATTTTCATGTTATTATCAGTGCGGCTTTAGGTGAGGTAAAGAGAGATATTATATGGAAAATAAAAGAGACAAAATAGCAATTTTATAAATATGTGCTGTCTCACAATTCAGTGTAAAGCACTCTAGGCAATTTGTGTGAGAACAAAGTAGAACTGGTCTGGCTCTTCTCTTAATTCTTTGTGAGCAGCAAACACTTGAATCAAATTGGAAGCAATCTTTATTAACAGAAATGTACAACTTTAAGTCATTGCTTCCCTTCGTAACTTAACACTAATAATTGTTTTCTTCTCAAATCAGTGTCTTTCAAGCAGGTGTCTGCAAGGCTCATTCAGATTCAGTGGGATCAGACACAAGACTTCAAAAAAACACATGCACACACACACACACACACACACACACACACACACACACACACACACACACACACACACACACAGACAGACACACACACTCACGAGAATGTAAAATTTCAGATGTCAGACACTTTGTCCCATTGCTGAAATCACAGCTAAACAACGGTGAAAAGGCGTAAAATGAGCTTTTTTCTCTCTCTCTCTGGTATGCATCAGTAAATATCCTTGATCAATTCAAAAAAGTGTCCAGTGAGTCCAAATTCTAAATTCAACTGGCTATTCAAAGCAGGAATGAGGTGCCTCAAATTATTTGTGCTAAAACAAGGAATATTCCAGCTTCAACTTAAGCTCTACTGACAACATGCTGTTGATTACCACAGAACACAATTTTGACTTGTCCCTTGTGAAAAAGTACACTTTTAAAAGCATATTTTTAAAATAAAGAGTACTTATTACAGAAATAATATACTTTAAAATAGTATACTTGAGTGTGAAATGAATGTAATTGTTATTTGCAATTAAATGAATTTATTTTAAATGACGTTAGCTGAACTTAACTTAAGCACATCTAAGTAATTTCACAATGATTTCTATTGTCTTTGAAATATGGTTAAAGTGTACTGTTGAATATACCAACAAGCATTTATGGTAAACTAAAATATACTTTAACATCATTTCTATTGAAAATTGTATGTTATGTAATTAAGTATATTTAAAATATATTATCTTTAAACTAATTTAATAACACACAGTTAAAATGATCAAAATAAGTGTACTTCTTTGAAACATGACAAAAGATTATTAAATCTATGATCAAAAAGTGCACTTAAGTGTGTTAAGAAACAATCATGAGTGTACTCTCTTTAAGTACACTTAAGTGGCCTTTTATTTCAGTAATATTATCTGCAAGTACAGGTTTTTAAACATATACTTTAAGTATTGAAGTACACTTCAAGTGCACATTCAATACAATAAGTGCACTTCTTTTTCACAAGGGTAGTCCTAAACAAAAAATGTGTTTACCAAAATGCACGTATTTTCTGATTTTCACCATCAGTTTGTATCGCTCTTGGTGTTAGCATATTCACTCTAGAGATAAGTGAGAAGCCAGCCTTTTACCCCATTGCCAACAGAGAAAAGGTCAGATCGGGTTCTACCTATTTCTGACACTGTGATGGTTAATAGAGGGTTACAGTTACACTGATATTTTAATAATTTTCTTCTAGTAAGAAACTGTATATACACTGAAGTACATGGTCTGGAACTCCTGAAGCCATTTCAACACAGGTAAGGGGAATGTATTGCTAGGTATCTGGACACAATAGTTTTTTGTGACCATCCGGTTCACTATGTAGGGAAGAAATACTTAAAAGTATAATATGAGTTTGAGCAGTTAATGTCACTAAATGTCTTCTAAAGTCAGGTCTGAGGGTTGCAAATAATTACTTTTGGATCAGTCAGATGCTTTTGAACTGCTTGTAAACAATATTAGCCGATGTTAAGGGCATGCTTCCAAAACAGTAATGATTAAGTGTTTCCTACGAGACTGGTTCTTGCACCGAAGGCTATCATTGTTAACAAGCTGTCACAGTGATGAGACTATATGTGAATCTAGCCCTGAAAACTGTTTAGGGTGAAACAGAGATTTGGATGACTTGTTAATTATATTAAGTATATTTTGAGTAAGAATGTACTTTAGCCGACCAGGTTGTTTTCGTGCACTTTTCGAGTAAGGCTTGTCAATGTTCTTGTCACTTAAGAGAAGTTTTTAGGGCGTTGTTTGCTAGTTTTGCATTGGCCTTTAGATCAGTCTGTTGATCTTGCTTGCTGCCATGGTTGGGCCTTCAATGCTAGCAGGGTTTGTTGACGTTGCAGAGCAGTTCAGTGACCTTAATGAGCCGTGCCACGGTACTCTGGGACTCTTCCTGCAACCGCTGGTTGTTCTGCCTGAGACTTTGCACCTCTGCTTGCAGCGTTGCCTTGTCCTCCTTCTCCTGTGGGAAGCATGCAAACATAATGTCTTTCAGGGTCGAGCGTTCTATTGATAGGACATATCCACGCCACAAGAGGACAAGTTTACAATATCTCAATATGTTGGTGGTACTGTATGAGACAGATAAAGACAGGCGGACGTGATTTCACCGAGTAAAACAAATTCCTGCATCAACATCCTTGTTGATCCTGGAACAAAATTCCCATCAACCAGTCAGATTTGAGGGGTTTACAGTTAATGTCAAGTTTAGGCTTACAACAAGGGTTAGGTGCTTCTACACCATTCTTATTCACCTATAATTTCCCTCTGATTTTAGAGACAAATTATGGCTAGAGTTAGGTTTAGGGGTAGAGATAGGGTTAGAACTATGTTTTTGGACAGGATTGTTGCTCCAGGATCAACAAAAAATGTTGATCCGGGAACATGTCTTACTTGGCAAAATCACGGTGACCATTGAAGACAATGGCTTGCTTGACACACATTTACCAGCAAATGCCACACACGTGCTGCAACACAAACAATGATCCTTAGATCACTTGCTATACACAAAGTGGATAAATGAGGACTAATGGTTTGTACACTGAGGCCCTGATTTACTAAAGGTTTGCATATGAGGTATTACATTTTAAAAGTTGGTATGTTGGAGTTTGTAAGATTTTTTAAGGTTTCGAGATTGAAATGCTCACCAAGGATGGTGTTATTTGATCAAAATACAGTAAAAACTGTAATATTGTGAAATATTATTACAATGTTAAAGAACTGTTTTCTATTTGAATGTTTTAAAATGTAATTTATTCCTGTGAAAATTCCTCCACCTTAGAAAAATGTCCTATTTCTTCTGTGGAAAAAGTTAGTTCACCCCTACATTTATGAAGTGCAAATTAGAACATTAAACTGGAAGGCCACACTTTATATAAACCTCAGTAAACTGGTCTGGGGTGCGTTTCCCGAAAGCATCGTTGGCCAACTATGGTCGCAAGTTCATCGCAATGTCCATTGAACTCTATTGGTAACGAGGGAACTTGCGACCATAGTTGGCTAACGATGCTTTCGGGAAACGCACCCCTGGTTTGGTCATTAACCTTAAACAAATAGAAAAAGCAAAAGAAAATCGAATTGAAATGCTGTTTGGGGACTTGAAGCAGGCCATATAAGAAACTTCTCATGTCTAATATTTATTTGAACAGTATTTATTTAAAATATGAACATTGTAAAGGTCAATTTAATGCATTCTTGCTGAATAAAAGTAATAAATAAAGGCAGTTAAATGAATTCTGCATTGAGGAATGGGTTAACAATTATTCTAATCAATGTAAGAGACTGATAGACAATTATAAATAATGTAAAATTATAAGTTATTTCAGCCAAATGGATGCAATACCAGCTACAAAACTGAGGGGTGTACTTATTTTTCCACAGTAGATATTTGGAATTTAGTACTGTATATTGTAGATTGAACAAGTAAATAAGTAGCTTTTATTTGTTATGTTAGTAAATCAGGGCCTGCATTCTGATTAGCTCTCGATTGTAAAAACAGCCCAAAAGTGGCATCAGACATGCATACACAGGCAGCATCAGTGATATGAAGCATTCAATAAGCAAAGAAAAATACATGGAGGATTTTAATGCAATATTATATCCTGAGGGATATTCATGCATGAAAAGCAATGATGCATCTAAAAATGGTAGTAACTGATGATAGATTGTTATCTGTGCATGTATAATAATGTTTTATAAGGCCACACTTTTAATCTCAAGGTGACCAAAGGGTTTAGTAGACTATGGATTACCTAGATGAGTGTGCTGGATATAACTGTGGGACATTATGCAGTCAACCATGCTCAGCCTCTCTTTCCCTTCCTGACCTTATGCCGATAATGTGATCAAACAAAAGAGACCTGAGACCCCAGATCAGCTATATTCATCCTGAGGGGCCTTAATCATAATATATTATGTTACTATATTATAGCGTTATTATGTGTGCATGCACTTCATTCATACGGTTGTGGTCTTTGTATTAATGGTCAGCAGTAATTCTATGATCTAATGTTTGCATAGATTTATGTTTTTCCTTAACTCTATTGAGTGCCGCATGTAGCTCTTTAAAGACAGTTTTGTAGCTCAAAGTCTGACTTTTCGCCAATTTTTTTGTCAGCAAATACCTCTCAATATAATTGAAACTACAATTTCAAAAACTACACTCAACAGAAATTTAGCTTCCATAAATTAGAAAATGAAACAGGCATATAATGATGTTGTAAAGTGTGTAAAATGTCCTTTTTGGCAAACTTTATGGCAAAATAATTATGCCAAAAATACTGTCAATGGAACTTAACTTTATTTTTAACCTAGGAACATTATTTTAAAAAGATCATATTTAAAGCAACACCATAATAAAAAATTATATTAATGAATAGATAATTCTCTAGTTATTTTAATCATTTGATTTGTATTGTATATTTTTTTATTCGATTTTTCTTGCCCAGTTTTGTTGTTGTTGTTGTTGTTGTTGTTGCTGTCAAGCACAGCAGAAAAATAGGAAACAGAAAAAAAATAATTCACCTTCTGGGCTTCTATAAGATTATGCTTTCCATGCTCTAATAAATTATTATTAGTAGACATATTATAAAATTTTCAAACAGTATTTCAAAACTGGGTTATTCTAAACCAAAGAAATTTGTGAACTGAATTGGATTCTTGTTTCTAAACTGGTCTAAATCAATAAATCCCTCATAATGAAAAATGCCACATAAGAATATCTGGTAACACTTTATAACACAACTTTATAAATGCATTAACTAACAATGAGCAATACATTTGTTACAGTATTTATTAATCTTTGTTAATGTTAGTTAATAAAATTACAACTGCTGGTTGTTAGTTCATGTTAGCTCAGGTACATTAACAGATATAACTTTTGATTTAAATAATGTATTAGTAAATGTTGAAATTAACATTAAGATTAATAAATGCTTCAGAAGTATTTATTAGTGATAGTTTATGTTAACTAATACAGTTAACTAATTTTTACAACTAGAATTTCACTATCCTCGCATTACTAAGAAAGGTTTCTGTCCATTTCCTATTAGACATGTTTAAACATGCCATATACAAATCCAAAATGAGCAATTGTATGAGCAACTTGAAAACAGAAAAATTAAAGGCCACATACACGCTGCAAAGTGTCAGCAATCACAACCACATTTAAGTGCACTTAAAGGGATAGTTCACCCAAAAATTTAAATTGTCATTACTTAGTACCCTCAAGTTGTTCCAAACCTGTATGAGTTTTTTTTTCTTCTTCTTCTGGTTATCAACATTCTTTAAAATAATCTTATTTTGTGTTCAGCAAAGAAAAAAACTCAAACATGTTTGGAACAACATGAGGGTGAGTAAATGATGACAATTTTCATTTTTGGGTGAACTATCCCTTTAAATGCATTTAAACATTTGAATTGGTGAATATGCTAAATTGTCGATTCATGTGTGAATGGAAAACATCATACAATAAAATGTTTCCAGTCACTAGTATCACATAGCACCTGTTTTAGGGCTAAAATAAAGATGTATAGATGCCAAAACGTTGCTATCGTTATCATTTAAAAAAAACATGTATGATAGCAACCTATGAATGCTGTGGTTATTAATATGTAACCCCTCATGTGATTTTGTTAGATTTGTAAAATTAGTACCCTTTATTTGGGATGTTAGTAAATCAGGGTCTGAATATTAATACCAGTTGGAATCAAGACACATTTACTACTGTACAGGATTTGCGTGTCTTTGAGTGAAATATGCAAAGAAATATTAATTTTACAAAGTCTTTTTCTCTTTGTTTCTGAATGCTCTGTACGTTTATGCTATCTTCTGTCTTTTACAATCCAAGTATTCCTGTGGGAATCTTTTAAGAAAAAAAATGAGAGAATAAAAATGTAGTATATCAGAGAATTGTTCTGAATGAATCCATTCAACACGTTCAGATGTATTTATCTCTGTTTGGGTCTCCTGCTTCTCATAGAATGCGTGTTTTTCCTTGCCTATCACTAAATCAAACATTGATTCTGCGCTCACCAAAGTACATAAATGTGTTTTGATTGACATGGGCTTAGGCTTTGCTTCTCAGCTTTATATCACATATGTCCTTCACATCCTTGATGTTAAACTTCCGCATAATTTTGATGTTAATCAAGTGAGAACTGTCATACATGTTGTTGTTTTTTGTTACTGATTGAGTAAAAATCTCATGCTCTACTTGCCTTCACTGCCATTGGTCGGTTAGTGTTGAGAGTGAGCATGGCTGCCCATTGTCCCTCCAGCAATCTTCTCATCTCCTCTGTTCACCCTGCTCAATGACAAGACAGGTTTCTTTTGCTTGTCCCGCCCTACCTCTACAGTCCCTCTGTTTGATTGGCTCTGTGAAGCAGCAGTGGCTCTTTGAAGTAGCGAAGAGGGCAAGGACTGGACAGGGCAGATATACAGACAAGGATGGGTGGATGTATTTCATGGGAGATATTTGAACGGGGTTACTGTGTGGGAAGTATGCTGCGACAGAGAGAGCTGTGCTGTGACAAACCCACAGAGGACAAAGTACCTTTTGGAGGTCATCCTGCAGTCGCTTCAGCATGGCCTCTAACTGGGACACTTTCTCCTCGAGGTGACCAGGCGAGTCACTGCGAAGGCAGGGAGAGAAAGAAGAACACAGAGGAACACAAAAATACATGGTGTGATATATCATATGATATATATTTTGCAACATATGTATATTCTGTTGGAGCATTTAGACTTCAAAGGCTCAATGCTGAATAACAGGGACCACATTTAAAGTAAACGTAAGATTTTATTATTTTTTTAAGGCATAAAGGGTCATGAAACTTTGGAGAAAAAAAATCCCATTGTTTTAAAGGCAATGTTGCACTGTAAAAAGTGGTAACCTGCAATTGTTACCTTAAAGAGCTATTTCTACTTTATTTAACCCACAAAAATGTATTTTGTTGGAATAAATGAATGAATTTAGGTTGATTCAGTGATGTTAAGAATAATTTTGACTTGAATAAAACCTGAATAAATTAGATGTTACCATTTTTAGGTTACAAATATTTTGAGCAAATTCAGTTGAAGAAAGTTGAAGAAAGAATGTGATATACTAAAGTCAGCATGCAGTATACAGAAAATGCAGTAAACGTATTATTGTGAAATATTATTACAATTGAATTTATTTTCTAATGAGAATATAGTGTGTAATGTAATTTATTCCTGTGAAGCAAAGCTGGATCATTCTAATATGCTATAATTTGCTGCTCAAGAAACATTTCTATTATTATCAATGTTGAAAACAGTGTGCTGAATCATATTTTTGTGGAAACCATGAAACATTTTTTTTTCTTCTGGAATTTTGATGAATGGAATGTTCAAAAGAACAGCAAAGTAAATTTAAGTCATGGGCGTAGGGGAAAATCTACCACAAGTGCATACTGTAAATGTTTTTGGCAGGTCATTTTATAGTTCTCTGTGAGTTGTGTCTCTCCTCATGTTGCGAGTATAATCGAATGTCAAAAGAATGCATGGCGCAGTCATTCTCACCTGTCCTTGAAGTCTTTAAACTTGGTTTCCGTCTGGCCTGGCTGGGTCATAGTCTCTTGAGTTCCATCTCCTGACTTCCGATCTGAAACCCAGCAGGAAATGACATTAGTAATCTTCCATCTCATCATTGCAAAGTTACCAGACCAGCATTCTTCAGTGAACAGACTAGACAGACTTTCACATGCTCAAACACATTTCATCCACTGAAAATTGTCATTTCTCACCTTCTCGAGACAAAGCTTCCAGAATGTTCCGACAGGCGCTGGCCAGATCAGCAATCGACTGCCACTCTTCCTCAGATGAATCTGTTGTCTCTGAGAGAACTGAAATTAGCAAAAATATATTGTAAAAAAAGCTCTTGGAAAGTATTTAGTTTTGATTATTTCTTGGAATCTACTAGAAGTGCCTTTGTGAATTTTGTTAAAATTAGTGGAATTTGTGTGTAAATTAGCACTTTAGCAGTTGTAGTGGATAAATAGCCTTGTGAAAAGTACACTTTAGCATACATTTAAAAAGAGTAGCCTACTTGTTACAGAAATACCATACTTTAAAATAATATTTTAAATGCAATTAAATGAAAATGTTTAATAGAGTTTTTTGACCCACTTAAGTAGGACTTAAGTACATCTTTATATGTAAATTTATAATGATTTATGTTGTCTTTGAAATACAGTTACTGGTTAAAGTGAACTGCTGAATGTACTGACAAGCATTTATGGTAAACTAAAATATTCTTTAATGTTATTTCTATTGAAACTTTTCATGTACATTCAATTTAATATATTTGTAATTACACATTTGTAATGATAAAGTTTCAATTCAGTACATTTAAAATATATTAGCTTTAAATGTAATATCAAATAACACACTATAATCAGGTACATGTGATTTTAGTATGTTAGTCAACACATCAAAATAAATGTACTTTATAGCACTACAAAAGATTATTAAAACATAACATGATTTGAAGTTGTTAAAGCAGTCCGCAGTTCCCTCTTTTGATCTCTTGGTTCCGTGTCACATTATGTATTATTTCCCTTTTGAGCGTACAGTAAAAATTTAGAGTTTTCTGGAGACAGCTTCATCCTGCAACAAGCCACCAAAAATGGAGACTGTTTTGTTGTTAATATAACGATATATGTTTTTAAGCAGTAGCTGTACTTAGGCTAGGTTTTGCATCTTTTTCAAGTGACTTCTGCTGCCATCCCCCAAATTGTTCAAAGTGAAAGGTTCCTACTGACATTCTGGGGATTGGCTTAAAAAGGCTTGAGTAAAGAGAATAACACACATACACACCCGTATGCATTTTAAAAGAGAGCCTGGAGAGATGTAACCGCTCAACTAACAAGGGGCAGCACTGAACAGATGGCCCAGAGACAGCGTCTTGATTTAAGGCCATATAATACCCCTTATCCCAACCAGCCCTAGCCTGGCCCCCATCTGTCCAAAGCTTTACACTCATTTTAAAATGTCAGTGCCATTCATGCCTCGATTCGAGTCTTTTAAAGCTTGCCGAATTTACTTGTGGATGTGAGGCTGGTCGTAGATCAGCTTATTTTTTTTAGAAAGGTAGTGTTTACAGGAGAAGGGCTTATGCAGGAGTAAGGGAAAATGAAACCTCCCAGAGGAAGAGGAGGAATAGAGCCGCCCTGTTGCCAAGACAAAAGAACAAAAGGAAGCTGAGCTAATGTACATTGCAAAACCCTAACAGCTGAAACCATACCAATGTAGCTAAATACATTATATATTATATTTTATACATTTTTCAGCTCATTAGTCATTTTCACTACTTCCATAGTGTATGATTGCAGAAAAAATAGTTTTACAAGAAGTCTTTTCTGCTCACCAAGGCTGCATTTATTTGATTCAAAATACAATATTATCATGATATTATATTACGTGAAATATTATTACAATTTAAAACAGCTGTTTTCTATGTGAATATATGGTAAAGTGTAATTTATTCCTGTGATCAAAGCTGAATTTTCATCATCATTACCCCAGTCCTGGGTTTGGTTTTCTAAATGCACATTTTTTTCACTTTTTTGGAGCACACTATCTTATAGATAACAGTAAGGCTAACATATTCATACTAAAAGCCAAAAAACTTTAAATATGGCACTATTTGAGGGAACAGCCATTTGGGTGTCCGAAACCATTGTGGACGTTATTGAGTGCACTTATTCAATCTCACATTCAATCCCACTACTGGAACTGTGAAATAAATTTTAAATTTTCTAGAAATAAATTTTATATTGACATGAGGGTAGGTATGCAGGCATAGATTCAGAGGCATACGGTACTTTAAGTATTACATACAACAATGCAACAATAATAAAACAATGCATTGACATTTACTTTTTACTTTTGATACTTAAGTACTTTTAAAAACGAGTACTTCTGTACTTTTACTTAAGTACAAATAGGTCTTTACAACTTTTACTTGTAACGGAGTAATATTTGACCAGTAGTATCTATACTTTCACTCAAGTAAGGAAGTTGTGTACTTCGTCCACCTCTGAATAAATCAATACTTTTATTCATCAAGGATTGATTAAATTGATCAAAAGTTAAAGACATTTATAATGTTACAAAAGATTATATTTCAAATAAATTCTGTTCTTTTGAACTTTCTATTCATCAAAGAATCCAATTTTTACAAAATTGTTTTCAACATTGATAATAATGAATGTTTCTTGAGCATCAAATCATCATGTGACACTGAAGACTGGACTAATGATGCTGAAAATTCAGCTTTGATAACAGAAATAAATTATATTTTAAAATACATTAAAATAGAAAACAGTTATTTTAAATTGTCATAATATTTAACAAAATTTCCTCTTTTTTTTATCAAATAAATGCAGCCTTGGTGAGCAGAAGAGACTTCTTTTAAAAACATTAAAAATCTTACCGATCCAAAACGTTTGAACGGCAGTGTATGTTTGTAATGAATATTGATGCAGCAATAGATTTTGTGTGAAAGAAAAATGGTTCATTTTGTCTAAAAACCTTATAAATGTATGAGGTGGGCACGGGGTAAAAGGCTCACCAGCAAAAGGCACACATAATTTATACTTTAGGTAAAATAACGTTTTGAATAATGTCTAAGTTTATACTTGTTCAAAACAACCACTTTAGCAAAGTTTGTACTTCTGTCTATTTTGACAAATAAAATAATTCATTTTTGTTCAATAAATATACTGTCATTAAAATGTTAATATAAAAATATATTTAAAAAATGCAGAAACAAAATTATTTTAAAAAGTAAATTTTCTGAAAGCATTGAAGGAGATCCCATAATATAGATTTACAATAGTAGCAATAAATGATATTGTATTATATGATATGATTAAAATCATATTTTTAAATATGGTTTCATTATAATATGGTGATTATCTCTAAGGTGGACACCCAACTTTATATATGATATTTGCCATCTGAATCTAACCATGTCAACAAATGGAAAAGTCAGCTGGTTGTTTATTATCATGTTAATTATTGTGCCTTTAACCCCAACAGCAGGGGCTCCTTTTCCGCAAAATACCATACTTTTACACATTCTTCTGCTATTGAAAAACTGTTGCTTTAATTAGCTTGAAAAAAAGAAGAAAAGAAAATCATTAAGAAGAACTTTGTCTCAAAATATATTCAACAATTTTAGCGATTCTCATTGGTTACTTAAATCTACAACATTTAAAAAAAGCAAGATTCATTTTAAATTCATCAAGAATCAGCCAAATTTCCACGTGCATCTTGAAAAGCGAATGTGGTAACACTTTTTATAAAGTCCATGCTTATAAATACAGTGAGGAAAATAAGTATTTGAACACCCTGCTATTTTGCAAGTTCTCCCACTTAGAAATCATGGAGGGGTCTGAAATTGTCATCGTAGGTGCATGTCCACAGTGAGAGACATAATAAAAAAAATAATAATCCAGAAATCACAATGTATGATTTTTTTAACTATTTATTTGTATGATACAGCTGCAAATAAGTATTTGAACACCTGTCTATCAGCTAGAATATGTAAGATGAGCACTTTTCTAGGTACTCAAAGCGCTTTACATATGGAAGGGGGGAATCTCCTCAACCACCACCAATGTGCAGCATCCACCTGGATGATGCGATGGCAGCCATATTGCGCCAGAACACCCACCACACACCAGCTTACTGGTGGAGAGAAGACGGAGTGATGAAGCCAATCAGTATATATAGGGGGTGATTAGGAGGCCATGATGATGGACAGAGGCCAATGGGCAAATTTGGCCAGAATGCCGGGGCATCCTGGGATTTGTAATGACCACTACAGAGAGTCAGGACCTCAGTTTAACGTCTCACCTGAAGGACTTATAAGTAATTATGAAAAAAATTATATACTGTAAATGTGACTATAACTGTTCTTATGCTGCAGTATAGGTCTTAATGAGTCTTTATACAAATATTTATAGAATAGTAATACTACTTATAATGAATCATAGCTCCATTTATACTTATTTCTAAGCATAAGAAGTGTTCATAGGAAGTGTTACTGTGGAGGTTTTGGAAAGTGCTGCGGCAAGTTTTTGTGCCATCTAGTGGTTTAGAGGAAAATAAAATCAAAGGCGCCTTTTCCCCTGGTGCGCCTTTAGCCCTGTTGTACCCTACTGTATATACAGTAAATATATAATATTAGAGGCATGTGATGTGACATTTTCAATAATTTGAAATAGAAATTTGAAATTCTTTTTTCATAAAAAGAATGACATTTAATAATGTCTCTTTGTCTCTGTGTTGATGAAGTCATCAGTCACGTCACACACGTGCCTTCATTAGGGCCGCAACTAGGTAATCCGGGGCCACCGAGACTCAATGCCTCCTCTAGCGATGGCCCCGGGACCGAGTTTGGTTCTCGGTCCTGATGTCTCTCCATGGGAGATTCCCGTCAAGAGGGATATTTGGTCTCAAGCAGGGGGCACGACTTATCACCCCAACCAGTATGGAAATTGTGGTTTTGGCTAATGAGGGGGATCGACCAATTTCCTGCAGGGCTATGCCCCTCCACTTTGAAGGTGTATGTGGTGGCCATAGCTGCTTCCCATGCACCTTTGGGTGTTGAGTCATTGGGGAGAAACCCACTGGTGTCTTGTTTCCTAAGTTGTTATATGAGGATGAGGCCTGAAAGCCATGCAAGGGTTCTGGCTAGGCATTTGGCTCTGGTACTAGAAGGTCTGTCCACAGCACCATTCGAGCCTATATTGGCCCCGAATTTGTTGCAGAGAAATTTCTGATTCTAAAGACTATGTTCCTACTGCCCATCACGTAGGCCCATCAGAGTAGGAGATTGACAGAAATCTTTGTCGGTTTCCCCTTCATGCTTAGAATAAGCTCCCAGCATGGTTAAAAACTTTGTGCACCCTAGACCAGGTTAAATGCCTAAGGTTCCAACTAATGTTGCACAATCTATAGTCTTGCAAGCCTTTTGTCCTCCTCCATTCCAGACATCAGTCCAGGAGAGGCAGAGCACTGGACGCTTATGTCCACAGAGATGCCCTGTGGAGGAAGTCTGATCAGTTTTTGGTCTGTTTTGGGTAGCCTTGGAAAGGTTCACCAGCGACCAAACAGACTATGAGCAAGTGGATAGTCGAGGCTAATTCTCTTGCTTATGAGGTGTGGTGTCGGCTTTCACCTATGGCTGTCAGGGGAATATGGCGGCTTCAAAAGCCTTATTGTCAGGGGTATCACTTTAAGAAGTATGTGATTTGGCAGACTGGTCCTCTCCAGACACATTTGTGAGGTTTTACAACTTAGATTTGGACTCCACTCTGGTGTCCCAGGTGCTTTTGTCCTAGATTTGTGCTTGCCATGATTCATACTAGGACAGGCACTAGGTCAGTATGGCATAGTGGGTATAAACATTCCCATAGCGTCAACGTCAGACGCAGCTTTGAGTTGCGTCTCAGGTTATGACTCCCTGGTGTCTGAAAGTGAAAATTGTTTAAAATGTCTTAAATTTTGAAGTTAGCTGCTGATAGCCTAATATAATAACATGGGAAATGAGCAGCGGTATTGACCGTCTCTGTTCATATTGACAACTCCTCAAGCCCTGGTTGGCTCGCTTTGGACCAAGGTATTTGGCGGGTTAAAAACCCCTGGACGTTGGCCCCGAGGAAGCCCCGATGAGGCCTGATCAAGCCCCGGAAGTGACAGTGGAAATGCGACTGTACTAGCACGCTCGCTTTTGGCACTACAGTGAAAACACGGCTATTGTGGAAGTGCTTATTTGAGGACTTTTTTAATATCCCATTGCAAATAATGGCTTACTGTAGCAACAGTGGTCTAAACTTATAACATTAACTACACAATTATTTTTAAAATAATACATTTACCGCATAATGTTTTGTGGTATCATTAAGAAACACTTACTCTTAGTGATGGAGTTATGGAGGCTCAGAGCTCTGGAGTTTCTTTCGGCACTTTCCCTGCAGGCAGATCTCATGGTCACATCACTGACCGATGGCAGCTCCTCAGTCCCCTGATCAGGCCCAAACTAGACAGAGAGCAAGAATCAAACAATCAATTAGTGTAATGACCAAAATATTATGGTAATTGTATATAACAAAATAGTTACTGGTAGCACTTTATTTTACAGTCCTGTTCCCCATGTACAGTACATATTTACTTATTACAGTAATTGCAATAACTGGGTAATATCTAGGTACTAACCCTGAACCTGATTAGATGCTGATTAGATAGGCTATGCAATGTTTCAATGTTGAAAAAACACTTCTTAAAAGAGAAATGATTTCTGTAAATCCAGTGATAAAATTCCATGGCTCTCAGTTTTCAGTGATTGGCTCATGACTAGTGGCTGGTCTGTGTTTGCAATTCCACAAACCTGGAAGACCCTCTGAATGTATATAAGCAGTAGACTTTTATAGAAAAGAAAATTTACAAGATAAAAAAAGAAGTAGAATCAATGAATTATGAATAATTGACTGCCATTGTGACAATAACATGTAATAATGTAATCAATAAAAAAGTTCATTTTAAAATGTAATAATCTAATTACAAGTACTTAATTTTTGGAATCTGATTACCCAGCACTGCTTTCCAGCGGCTGCAGAGCAATTCATATTAAGTCAAAACTTTAAATATAGCAGTGATCCTTTTTCTTTTCTCTTTTTTTTTACATCTGCAATGTGGATATACTGCAGTATAAACTATATCAGGTTATTTCTACTGCTTATTTTTTTTTATCATTCCATGAAAGTGAGCAGAAAATAGATTATACTGTAAGACAGAACGTTTCTGTAAATAATTATTTCTCAATGTACTCATGCATTTAAAACAGAAGAAAAATTAAGATAAATATGACAAGAGAAAATGTGGGGAATAGAGGGAGCAAGAGAGAAAGGGATTTTATGAGGGGAAGAAGGGAAAGATGAAGTGGGAGGAACAGTGAACATACAGGAAGGACAGAGAGAGAGAGAGAGAGAGAGAGAGAGAGAGAGAGAGAGAGAGAGAGAGAGAGAGAGAGTGGGAGAGGGATCTCAGAGGTTAAAAACCCTTCTAAAAACACTACAATCACTTTCCAAACACAGAGAGCTACAAGCTGATCCATCAGTTGCCCTCTGTGTGGGAGGCAGGATCCTGCATACACAACAGCAGCAGATCATGCCATGCTTCAGGAGCTGAAATCTGTTGTGCTATTCTGGAAGTTGTTCATGCTTTTAATGCTGTTTCTAAGTCATATGTCATAGCAGAGGTAAATGATTCACTTACATTCTTAATGCATCGATTACAAATCCATCTTGAAACATGGATTTTATGTTTTATTTATTTCCAGACCAAGAAGTTGCCTTAATATTTAATGTTTACTTTCAAGTTGCTTGGTGCAGTAAACAATCTATAGCAGTTAGTCTCTTTCTTTTTCTTATGTTTTTTTGTTCCAATAAAGTAATGTGTCTTATAGTGAAGGAAAAGGTTGACAACTCAGTAAGCTTCATTGTATCTGTGCCTATTGTGATCACATGATCAGTTTTGCTTGCCTTGACAATCAATCAAAGGAATGTTTCTCCCATCAGCTTGTAAAACAAAGTAATGTCATAAAGTGTGTATTTCATACCTCTTCCACTAGCTCTGGAGGCACTTTAGGTTTGACTGCCAGTATAAGGTCAGGGGTCTCGTCCCTAAGCTCTCCAGGGTTTTCATAGATGTGCCTGTTTCCTTTCAGCCCCACATTATCATACACATGTCTGACAGACATACACATTCATAGAGAGAGAAATATTAGTCAAAATAAATAAAATAAAGAATAGAATAAAAACTTTTCTGCAAACATTGAGCTGCTCATTTGTGTCAACAACAAAGAGATTTTATGAGGCTGGGAAATAAGTCTTGCTTTTTTACAACATCCAATTGCTTCACACTTCACTACTACGAATAAAGTCTCTTTAATTTAGTTAATATTTGTGCTGTCTATTTGTGAGTGCTATCCAAGTAAAATGGTCATGCATATTCTTCCTTACCATTGTGAAAAAGAAGTGTACTTTAGCATATTTTGAAAAGAGTACTTACTGTATTACTGAAATGAAATACTTTAAAAGAATATACTTCAGTGTGAATTGAATGTAACGTTTCCGGACATTTGCTTAACTGAATGTTAATTGTAATTAAAAGAAAATATATTATAATTTAAATTTATATTAATTTAAATTATCTTTAGAGTGCTTTTTTGAACCACTTAATTAGGACTTAAGAACTTGTTTATATGTAATTTAATAATTACTTATATTGTCTTTAAAATATGGTTAAAGTAAAGCAGAATGTACTGACAAGCATTTGTGGTAAACTCAAATACTTCAATGTAATTTCTACTGACACTTGTATGTCATGTCTTTAAATGTATTTGTAATTACACATTTCAAATGAAGTAGCAATTTAGTAGCCCACATTTAAATATATGAACTAACTTAAATGTAATATCGAAATAAAACACTACAGTTAAAATTTTACTTTACATGGGTTTTAGTATGTTAGTCAACACATCAAAATAAGTGTACTTCTTTAAAGCGTGAGAAAACATTATTAAAACATAATGATTTAAAATGTACATTGAAATGTTTAATTTGAATTTATTATAAAGTGCACTTAAAAAAACATACTGTAGTCATGAAAGTGAACTGTATTTAAGTGCACTTAAGTGGCCTTTATTATTAATATTATATTATCTGCAAATACTGTTTTGTTTTTTTTATATACTTTTAAGATGTGAAGTACACTACAAGTGCACATTGAAGACAATTAAGGGGTTCACAAGGGTAACCAAAGAACCAATGGTGAAACATTTGCATGTGCTTTGTAAAGGTTGAGAGAGGCAATCTTTTGGTGTTAGAAGAACTCATAATTTTCAAAGAATGCACCTTACAGCGCAACATAAGACCAAAGCCGATTTCTTATAAAATGTCAAAACAATAATGCTTTTCCTTTTAAGTATACGTTTGGTACACATGACCAACTTTTTTTGAGTCCTAATCATGATTTTGCAACATGGGTTAACTGTACATGAGTCCTAACACATCAAAACAACCAGTTACCACAGGTGACGAATTAGAATTAATAGTTAATTAGCACAGATCCATCTTTCAGTAAAAGTTTGTTTGCAAAGTGTGTGTCAAATTGTGGCTGATTTACAAAATAATTGATGGCCATTGGCAGTGTTGTTGTTATTAACTATTAAGTGTTATATTGAAATCAGAAGCAGGCAAACAGAAATCTGTATACCCTTGAAAGATGTCCTGGCATGGAGGGTGTCCTTCTAATGAGTAGCTTCGTGTGATAGAGACAGGGGTGATTTCTGGGGTCTGACTCTTCATGCTGTCCTGCAGGGAAGTTGCCCGCAAGAGGGGCAAGCTGGGTGGGGAGAGGAGCGAATCTGTATCCATGGGCTCGGGAAATACCAATTGCTCTCCAAGTAGTTCCTGCTTTGGAGTTTCACTGTCATCCATCTTATTTTCATTCTCTTTCATCTCCTCTTCCTCCCCTTCTTCACCATCACCATCATCTTCATCGTCGTCGTAATCCAGAACCCAGGCTTCGCCCGATTGTCCTTCTCCGGATTTGCTTTCTGCGTCCTGGATGGCTTTCTGGTAAAGCTCAGAGAAACTTCTGAACTCAGACACAAGAACAAGAAAAAAGGGAAAAGAAAGTGAAGAGCAACGGTAGTGAAAACCTCAGAGTTCCAGCTTATTTCAGCATAGTTAGTCATGGGTGAAAAGATCAATGCTACTATTTTGGTTCTCTTTTTTGAAGTATGTTATATAATCAAAGACTTGCATGCATCATGCTGAGTGAGACGCTTTATATAGATTTTTTTTCTTTTCTTTTAAATACAGTTTTAAACCAAGCTGTATTTGTGTGTGTTGGTTTAGATCCATCAATAAGCATTATGAAAATTTAATGATAGTTGGCCAGCTGGTGAAACACTGGCTAAAACATGTTCACAATACAATGAGATCTGTCCTTCAATCAATTGGTCCTTCCCCTCTCTATCCATCTGTTTCCCTCCCTAGAGACATAGCCTCTCTCTCTCTCTCTAAATATATATTGTAATAATAACAGTATTACTGTTTTTACTGTAGTTTTGATCAAATAAAGGCTGCTTTGGTGAGCATAAGAGACTTCGATCACACTTTAGTTAATTGCGACTTTTGCCTCAATAAACTCCTAATTACTGCTTATGAATAGTGAATTAGGTAGTTGTTAAGTTTAGGTATGGGGTAGGATTAAGGGATGTAGAATATGGTCATGCAGAATAAGACATTAATATGTGCTTTATAAGTACTAATAAACAGCAATTACCCTAGTAATATGCATGCTAATATAAGCAACTAGTTAATAGTAAGAATTGGACCCTAAACTAAAGTGTTACCGGGACTTCTTTCAAAACATTGAAAAATCATACCGTCCCCAAATGCTTGAATGGTAGTTTGATAGTATATGCACAGTTTAGCACTCCATCCTCCACTCCCTGCTAACTTTTTTTTACTAGTCAGCCCACTTTTTGCTAAACATCACTGCAGTGTATGAGTGCTTTACATCATCTCTCCATTTTGTCCACCCTCTTTCACACGCAAATAAGCCATCACCTCTATTACCTGCGTGGTTTCCCGTTCTCGTCTGGAGGAATGACTGTGATGTGGATCTTCTGTGCCGTGCGGAGGAGTCGGCTCCTCTCTTCCTGGCTGAGGTGCACCAGGACCTGACCACAGAGACGAACAACACGAGCCCCCAATTGCAGCCCACCGCTCTCTGCATATCCAAACCGCTGCAGCTCAGTTACAAAGCCTTCCTCGCTCATCAGGAAGCCAGGCTGACCTACTCCGTCCCGCAGGGGTGTGATCTCACGCGCCTCACAACCTCGTGTTACCAGCTACCAGGGGAGTTAGCATAAAAGTGTCATGTTAAAATGGCGTACTGCATATCATAAAAGCTCAGTCTTATTTTTATGGAATTTTTTATTAAATTAATGCGGCTTTGGTGAGAATAAGAAGTTTTTATTGAACAATATGCATTTCTTTGACATTTGGAATCACAAAATGAATTGTGGTTAATTAATTTACCTATATGTGACCCTGGACCACAAAACCAGTCACATGGGTCAATTTTTTTAAATTGAGATTTATACATCATCTGAAAGCTGAATAAATAAGCTTTCCATTGATGTATGGTTTGTTAGGATAGAACAGAGGATATTTGTTAGGATATCTGGCAGAGAGACAACTATTTGAAAATCTAGAATCTGAGGGTGCAGAAAAATCAAAACATTGAGAAAAAGGCCTTTAAAGTTGTCCATTTATGTTCGTGATTGTGCTGCATTCACTCACAAAAGTAAAAGTTTTATATATTTACGGTAGGGAATGTACAAAATACCTTCATGGAACATGATCTTTACTTAATATCCTTATGATTTTTGGTCGATAATGATAATTTTGACCCATTCAATGTATTGTTGACTATTGCCACAAATATACCCGTGCTACTTGTGACTGGTTTTGTGATCCAGGGTCACATATTGACAGTCCCCACTTTGTAATAATATTGTATGTATTGTATGTCTTTTTTAATTCAAGAGTGCAATATAGCTTTACACACTTGCAAATGTCAACAGTTTTGTTGTATTTTGATGGATGCTCATGTTTAATATTTACTGCAGCAGTAAAAGCATACAGTAAAGTAGTAAAACCATTTTATGAAGGTCAGATACATGTGGCAAAAAAGCAGATGCACCTATATTTGCGATTTAATTCGGTATGACTTAACAATTAACATTAACGAAGCCCACAATAACAGTATTTACATTACATATATACCGAACAATATGTTCTGAAATCAAATCCCTCATCCCACAGTGCTAACAATTCATGGGATTAAAGTGCCTCTATTAAGCTTATTCGGATTTTGCCATTCATGTAGCGTTTAATATAGCTGGTTGTGAAGGTCTTCTAAATTTTAAAGATCCAAGTGCAGATAAATGGAGTTATTGTCTCCCAAAAGAAAGAACATATTCTGAAGTGCCTGAAACAAGTCTTCAAATCCACTTTGCATGCACTTCCAAAGGATAAGGACTTGGAATTGATACGGCAAAACAGACGCCATCATTACTGTTTGTATCACTGTGTATCAAGAGCTGAGGAAGCCTCAGGAGCTAAAATGTATATATGGTAATAGGAGTTTTGTTTCCGAAACAAACTGTAAGCGGTAGACCAATCACAACAGACGGGGCCATCTGACCAATCAGAGCAGAGTAGGCTCTCGGAAAGGAGGGGTTTAGAAAGACCGGATTCTTGATCAAACCATTTCAGACACTGTGAGAAAAGAGGTGATGCTGCAAAGTATATTATGAGAAAATTAAAGTGTTTTTTGACCCTGGATGTATCTAAACCTATTTTAGGAGACCTCCAAAACAAATTAGAAACCTTTAAAATAGCATAATAGGGGCACTTTAAGTAATATAGATTTGCATACTGCATTACATCTCACCTCCAGCCTCTGGACAACCTCCTTCATATCCTCAACTTGGCTGTCCAACATCGTCATGGTCACTGCCTCGCCTCTCTCGTAGAAGATATCCAGGCAAAGGCCACCCTGAGCTCCTGTCTCAGTCACGGCCTTCCAGCCGATGACATCACGGCAGCTGCAATTGAACACGACTGTTCTAGTGGATCGCTCTATGAGCACGACTGACTCCGCTGACACGCCGAGCAGGCAGGACAGGCTAAGACCGTTGCTCTCACCGCCCTGAACGACGGTGACGGCCCACACTAAAGCGCCTGCGCTATGAAGCTCTGCGCCTTTAGCTCCCTTAAACTTCTCTTTGCGCTTCCCACCCAGTGAAAGCAGCGGGAATTTGGTGGAAGAATCAATGGGAGTGGTGGTGACGTAGTTTTCCGCTAGGTCTTTCAGGTACTCTTGCCGTGTGCGTGTGGCCATAGAGCGAAATTTTTCCGCTTTCTCAGCTGCGTTCTCTGCATTAATGGCTTTGGCAAGGAGAAAGTCACGGAAGGCAGGAGAACGGGGGAAGCGTGCACCTTTAGGGAAGAGAGGACCAAAGAGCGGGATGTCCTTGGAACGAGTTACAGCAACTCTGAGAAAGGTGGAGATAAAGAGATTTTTTATTTTTTGTTAACATTTTTGATGTGTTTTTTGATGTGTCTACTCTTTTACCTGTAATAGGTGTTGTCGGTGCAGGGCTCGTGTACTCGGACAATGATGAACACATGCTGAAAGTGGGAACGGATGGCTTTGGGGGTGAAGGGTAAAGCACCTGGCTCTTGGAAGACTATTGTGATAATATCATTCCCTATGTGCCTCTTCCTCAGTAACTAGAAGAGAAATAAAGAAAACAGAAACTTAGATATTATGCTGACAAAAATACTGTTAGTTAGTTAACTTGGAAGTGCTTGAGGACAAAATTTGTATTCTAAATGTAGTGAATTATTCTAATTATTTCATTCTAAATGCAGTGACTTGTGTACTTCAAATATTATAGTAGTACATTTTTAAAAACTGTACTTGCAGATAATATAATATGAATGAAATAAAAGGCCACTTAAGTGTCCTTAATGCAGTGGTTTTCAAAGTGTGCCAGAGTCTGAAATTTAAGTGTCCGAAAACATTCTTCATGTTTTGACACGTAAGTATATTCTTTTCAAGTATATTATTTATTTTCTGCAATAAGTACAGTTTTTAAAAGTAAGCTAAAGTGTATTTCTTTTTCACCAGGGGAGACATATGTTCACTGCATGTTTACATTTCATAAATTTGATGTGTATGTTGGAAATGGCATAGAAACTTTTCAATGGCCATTTTGTTATTGTAAAGTTATTACACAGGGCCCCAGGGCCGGTTGCACCAGCTGTGTTACAACTTAACCCAGTTAGTTACAACTTACACACTACCAAATATTTTTGCATCGCACCATTAAACTTGAAGCGTAACTCTATATACGTATAAACTAAATATTTACGGAAGCCTCTGATCAGGAGTAATGGTTGGAATAAAATAGCAGAGAACATTGTGTGAACATATTGTGGCTCTTCAGCACAAACCCGTCCTAAACATTGCGCCGCTGTGTGCATCGATCCATGTTGTGCATGTCAAATAAAATCAGTCATAATAAATGTCATCAGTATTTATTTATTAATCCTTATTCATTTCAAATACAATTTCTGAACGTTATTTTTGCAACATAAAAATACCTATTATGATCACGATTAAGTAGTATCGTATTTAATTGAACTTATTTTTACTGTTAGTTACGTAAGACAAAAGTTAGAATGAAGGATAAACTGAAATTCACAGCATTTCAACAACTTCTGGTCAAGTATTTGAAGGCTACTATAGGAATATATATATTATGGAGAGCTTACGAACTACTAGCTACACTCTGCCTTAAGAACAAATGGTCAAGTACAGAGTTAGCTAGTAGTTACTAGGTTTCTAGTGTGGACTTTATATTCCAATTTCAGTAAAAAAAATGACTAATAGCTGGTGCAACCCTACCCAGGTCTCTTCCTTGACTAAAAATAATAAAAAAAACTGAAAAGGGCTATTTATTGAAAGTTACCAGTGACACTTTTCATCTCTTTACTATTATATTTTGAATATTATATATTGTCAAACAATATATTAAAGATAAGCAGTTCAACACATTTATATTTACAATTTGCAGATAGATATAAGTTCCTAATAGTTATTCTATTGCTGATTCATATCATTGTCCTGTTAATAATATGAGTAATGGTTTTTAGAAATGACTGTAAGTGGTGCTCAGTTTTAAGGGGATATTCTCTGGTTCTGTGAGTTACCTGTTGGGTATTGTTGGATGTGTATGGAAGCATGGTGGAGACATGGAACATGATCTCGTAATCCTGGTAGCGAGTATACAGTGAGTGTGTTCCCGTGGAGTCAGCTGCAAATAACAAACACTTTTATTACACACCAAATCAAAATCTGTTATTTACTATGTGAATATATTTTAAAATGCCATTTATTCCTATGATGCAAAGCTGAATTTTCAGCATCATTACTCTCTAGTCTTCAGTGTCACATTAGATGTTGATTTGCTGCTCAAAAAACATTTCTTATAATTAGGTTTTTTTAAATTCTTTTATAAATATAATATTTCAAACGAACAGCATTTATTTGATTTTTTTCATACCATGTAGAAGTCTTTACTCTCATATTTGAATAATTTAATGCATCCTTGCTGAAGAAAAATATTAATTTCTTTAAAAATATAACATTTTACTGAACCTAAACCTTTTAAAATAAGAAAAATATGCAATTACAATAACAATGTGTGTGGTCCTGGTAAACCCAAAGACAGTAATAACGGAAGTGCTTACCTTGGTCCCCATGAGGAAAACAGCTTATACATCATACTAAATGATGTTTTTTGAAAGTGTAATAATGTAGAAAGTTTTATGTGAGGGTTGTGCTTAGGGTTAGGGGATAGAATACAGTTTGTACAGTATAAAAATCATTATGTCAATGGAAAGTCCCCATAAACCCAACATGTGTGTGTGTGTGTATGTGTGTGTGTTTTGAGGTTTTTTCTTACTTTTGGTGTCTAGTTGAGCTCTGTATTTCTCCCAGGCCTTGAGTCGCACTCTGTCTCCAAGAAGGTCCAGAAACTCGTCAAACACTGGTCCAGCACTCTCATTGTTATACATGTCCTCTTCAGTACTCTGTCCTGCTCTGCAGTACATAATCCCCACCTTACGCTGGAAATTCAACTTTACACACACACACACACACATACACGCGCATTAACAATGATGAAATTATGGTTGCTTATCCAACTAGTTTTCTACACACACACAACACCATTCTTCCTCATTTTTTCACTAAGCCTGTTTCACACTGCATGCACAAGCAGCGTAACTACAAAAGCAGGCTTTTGTTGAGCTTTATGGCTGAAATCAAATCATCAGACACATTTCAAATGCCACTTTCAGACATGTTAACAGTGTACCTGTATATGTTAAAGTTTTGTTGCCTTTAGTCTGTCTATTAGCGGTCATCTATGTGATATGCAGTATGCAATGTTGATAAAATTAGCTTCTCGATGATACATTTATTTTTTACAGTCTGTTCAGAAACATGGTATCATTGAGGAAAACAACACTTTTCAAGCCTATACACAGATGTATACATAAATATATGGTGTTCAAAAGTTTGGAAGAATTAAGTTTTTTTTCTTTTCTTTTTGAAAGAAGTGTAATTTCAAATGTAATTTATTCCGGTGATGCAAAGCTGAATTTTCAGCATCATTACTTCAGTCTTCAGTGTCACATGATCCTTTAGAAATCATTATAATATGCTGATTTAGTGCTCAATCACTCTGAATTATTTTTGGTGCTCAATTATTAATAATAGTTTTTATTATCAACGTATAAAACAGTTTTTGCTACTTAATATTTTTCCAGGATTCTATTATGAAGAGACAGTTCAAAAGAACAGCATTTAATTAAACAAGAAATCTTTTGTAACATTATAAATGTCTAAACCGTCACTTCAATTGAATGCATCCTTGTTGACTAAAAGTATTAAACTTTTAAAAGTATTACACTTTTACTCAAACTTTTAAATGGTAGTGTATCACGGTTTCCACAAAAATATGAAGCAGCACAACTGTTTTCAACATTAATAATATTAAGAAATGTTTTTTTTTAGCAGCAAATCAGCATATTAGAATGATTTCTGAGGTATCATGTGACACTGAAGACAGGAGTAATGATGCTGAAAATTCAGCTTTTCCATCAAATGAATAAATTAAATTTTTAAATATAATACAACTGAAACCAGATATTTTGAATTGTAATAATATTTCACAATATTACAGTTTTTACTGTATTTTTGATCCAATAAATGCAAGCTTGGTGAGCAGAAGAGACAAACATTTTTAATTATTCCAAACTTTTGACTGTCATATTATGTATATCCATACATGCATTCTGTACAGACCTTATTTCTATTAGCGTTTCAGTAACCTTGTAAGTTCACCACAATTACAGAAAGCAGCTCAGTGTAAAATCACTTACCCCCTGCTCATCCAGTTTAAGGAGTGTGTCTCTGACTTTAGGGGAAGTGGAGGCCAGTCTGAGGCAATGTAGGTTGAGATCAGGCAAAATAAACTCCAGCAGTCTCTTGGGTGAAAGGCCGCGTGGCGTGGTGTGACGTGCAGCGGAGGGAACAGACTCCTCCAGGATTGAACCTCTCAGAGTCTTCAGCTGCAGGAAAATGACAGGGACAAGACCAATTCATGAGAGCAAAAGACATAATGTAGACTTAAAGGGGTTATATCATATATATTTTATTTATTTTTTCCCTGAGGTTGATCATATTAGTCGTGTATTCAAAATTATATAAAGGTGCAGCTTTAAAACCTCGTAAAAAAAGGTCCTAAGAGGCCATAGTAGCAATGTTTCTTTAAAATATACTCAATTTATTTTTCTGTCTGTCAAAAGTTGAATACATATCTTAATCTATGTAAAGTACTGAGTTATGGCCTGAGGACAGGTGCTTTTAGAGGTAGTGAGTAATTATGTAATGCTATGAGTTGTTGTTGTTTTTCTTAAAAGAGAAAAATAAATGAAATGGTACATTTGTGTATGAATTTCCTTGTGATCTCATTAATTCTAAACAAAACCATAACAAACAAAAAAGTGTAAAGACAGAGACAAAATTGTCTAATTTCTGACCATTTTCTTCTAGTGGAAATTAGTAGCAAAAGTGGACCTCAAGGAAAATATAAACATGCTAAAGTACAGGATATAATTAAAATGTTTCAAAATGTCTTTTTCGACTTATTCTGTGTGTGAGAGAGTCTTGTATTTACTTCAGTGGTCCTGAAAATGATTCTGTAGTTGTACTGGGACCCACTTGATCCCTCTTTTTCCTCCCTGCGAAAACTGACAGCCACTGGCCCCAAACGCTCGTCGATGCCAAAGAAATTCTGATGGTCTGGTTTACAAGAAAGAAAAGATGTTAATAATTAATACAAAATGCTAACAATTAATAGTTAACAGTTAATACAAAATGGTAAATAAATAAATAGTGAAAGTGAAAACAATATAAACAAACACCAGAATATTGAACACTAGAATAAGAGAAAACTATGATTGTGAAACCTTTAAAGACTCATTACAGAGATGAATAAGCATACTTGATAGCCAAACTACTGTTTGATAGTGTCAAGAGTCTGAGTGAACTGTGTTCCTCCTGCATTTATTTTGAGCTTTTTTTGAGCTTTTTTCAACATACTTTGACATCAGACTTGTATTTATGTATGAACATATTTGTCAATGTTCAGAACTAGATAGCCAATAGCGCTTTGTCTACGTCAAAGCCTGGCAAAGCTGCATTTTACAGCTTGTTACAGCCACAGTTGTAATAAAAATGAAGATTAACAGATTCCCTCCTTTAAGATGTAATTTGCAACTGTTTCTACAGTAAAACAGTGACATTTTTGTAGTGAAATGTGTAGTTTGAATTTTTTTTTAAATATATTTTGTGCATTGCATCCTTTGCAATGCTATCCTAGCATTTGGTTAGACAGAAAATAGAACAATAGTCTGACGTGGAGAATGAGTCATCAAAATTGTTGATCTGTCCTCTCCGCTTAAGAGCTGTAAGAGCTCCGCTGTTATTCACTAAACTTTTGCATCACATTTGATGTGCATGGGCCTTTACAGTCAGAAATATTGGTCTTAGAAGACAAATAAATACAAACGAACAAGAAGGAATACAATAACAGTATGTTGGTTTGACAAAAGCAATAACAGACATGGTTACAACATGGTTAAAAAAGTTAAAAAGGTTAAAAAAGTACAAAAGCTGCACATTTACAACAGCTTGTCACTGGGGCTAAAAGAGACAACTTTGTACCTTATCTACCCCTAAAAGTTGCATATTAGTAGCATGGGTGTCAAACTCAGTTCCTAGAGGATCACTGTCCTAGAGTTTCAGCTCCAACCCTAATTAAACACACCTGGACCAGCTAATCAATGTCTTCAGGATTACTAGAAACAGAGATGTGCTGCGTCCCAATTCGCATACTATCCGTCCAAAATAGTATTTGAAATTAAAATGAGTGTGTCCCAAATCGTAGAATGTTCAAATGAGTATCCCAAAGATACCCCGATGGTCTACTTTTTACGGTTAGAATTAGAAGTGCAGATCTGTGCACACCATAGATATGTATGAGTAGATTCCACATTCCACCACTCCAGACATGTTGGCGCGCCCGCCATATTGCAACAGTCAGCGTGTCGTCACTCACAGTAAGAATCAATGATGCCACAACATTGTGCAGCTTCTGGTTGTGAAACTGCCGAGTTTTAAATTCCCGTAGAAATGGGATAACCTTTCACAGGTGAGAATGTGTTGGTTTGTGTTTTTATATTTATTAACTCAATAATCATGTTTTTATTATGGTTCTCTTCATGTTTTTACTTTTACTATGGTAACTTTTTAATGTCGTGTCAGCTGACGCTTTCATCTTGTTGTATTGTGTTAGTTTAGCAAATTCATCTGCTGAAGTCTATTTAAAAAATATTCATACATGCGTCTAACTACGGTTGCAGACGCTTAGTCAACTTGCTCTCAAAATATCACCGACCGCTCCAATATGGCAGACATCTTACATTTATCAGCCCGTTGAAACAGCCTCTAATGAGGCATCTATGTACATATACATATATATCTATGATGCACACTCTAACAGCTAATATTGCCCACAGTTCATTACAGAAGATAAAGGGGTTTGAGTTATTATATCTAGCTTAACACAAATATATTTATTCAGTGTTATACACATTATATTTCATCTGCAACAGCATTGTGAACTTTTGTAAAAAATATGTTTGGTCATTAAATTTTAAAAGCATCATTATGGAAACACATGAGGAGAGTCTCCGCATGAAAGACCCACGACTGGCAGATCAACGTGCTACTACATTTCTCTCAGAAAGGGTAGGAAATTAGTTTGAATGTGGAGGATTTCAACTTTGACAAGATGATTGACAGAGCAGTCTTAACGGTGACAGGATGCTCTTTTGTTACACACTCAAAAGTATGTACTTTTTCTTCACAAAAACAGTACATGCTTGTAGGGCATAGTATATGTAAGTGAACTGGAATGCAGCAATGGTCTTATTATTGGAGATATGAGGGTCTGTGGCTCAAACATTAGAGAAAGCATAACGCTAACTTGGATCACGTGACTTGATAATCAATCACATTACAGCATTGACATCTTTGAATTTCATTCAGAGTTGTGCGACAGTCATTCACTGTTTGCAGATACCATAGAATTGAGTGACAAGTGCCGTAAACTGAATCATACCTGTCGCGCAATTGTCTGTGACTTCTCTTATAAAACAGTATTTATTTATTTTTTAAAAATAGATCAATTCAAAATGAATGTCTAAGAGCAAACATGTTGAATATTTGCCGATGGGCTGTCTAGTCATTAAATAAGCTATTTCCTCACAAAAGTGGTTAATTCAGTGTAGTGAAGCCTCTCCTCCATCCTTTAGTTTAAAACAAAAACAAACAAAAAAACATGCCTCTTGACTCCTTCCCTAAGTATGCTTTTTTATGGCTAAGGTTGCAGGCTTGCCTTCAAGTGGCTTTGCAAGAAACTTCCAGGCAGGTGGCCCTCCAGGAGCAGAGTTTGACACATGTGCCTTACAGTGTTTAGTAGTAACCCTTAAGGCAGGGGTTTTCAACCATGTTCCTGGAGCGCTCCCAATACTGCACATTTTGCATGTGTCCTTTGTCTGATTCACGCATTTCAGGTCTCGAGTCTCTACTAATGAGCTGATGATCTGAATCAGGTGTGTTGATATCTTATACCTTAAGATAATTTCATCTCCAACCTTGCTCCAACACACCTGTCTGCAATTATCAAGTGCTCCGGAATATCTTAATTAGCTGCTTCAGATTAGCTGTTTGATCATGGTTGGAGCTGAACTTTGCAGGAAGGTAGATCTCCAGGAAAAGGATTGGGCACCACTCTTTTAAGGCTAACGCCCAAGCTGTTGTACCCCTAAAAGTAAAATTTTTGCACATTTATTCTGAGAGTGAAGTAGACTAAGCAATGAAAACGAGTATATGATATGTTTCTTCAAAAAGAGCAAACAAGCAAAAGTGGTTCGCTACACACACACCCTCACCTTTCATGTGAAAGTACTTGTGATAGTAACGAGCCCCAAGGTCTGCATGCTCTATGAAGTAGTTACTTTTCCCCTGGGGCTGGACGTGGCTCTCCCTGGGCTCCTCTAATACTGAAACAGCATCGTTGGGGCTTTGAAGACTCCTCCACCTGCACTTGCTGTGCAGGCCAAGCCCCACACTCTCCTCGCCACCCATCTCATTCCGAAAGTGAGGACAGCTGAGCAGGAGATCATTATCATTCCCATCTCCTTCGTCCAGCAAAGACTGCTCTACATCTTCCGAAGTAATCCCACTTCCCGTGCCGCTCCCTCCACCCTGAGAAACTGAGGAAGGTGTGGATTGAGAGAGCGGACGGAGTTGAGAGGCAGCTGACGCACCAGATGTGATGTTCTTTTTGCGCCCAATACTGTCCCGATTAGTGGCAGCCTCCGACAGGTCGAAGAGGATACTCTGTACGTCATAGTGTGCAAAATTGCGCACCCAAGCACCACCTGGGACTTGTTCACACTGAAACTGAGTGGCCTGCAGAGGGGACTGTTTGGCCTTTTTACCGAGCCCATCTGGTTTCGGGGGCTTGACTGGTTTTGAAGTGTCTACTGCTGGAGAACAGTTTGCTTGATACAAGCCGTCCACCTCAGGAGGTGCCTCTTGCAGCCCCAAAAGAAGAAACGGATCTCTGAAGCGCAAGGCATTGGGACTGAGAGCACCTTGTTCTTCGGCACCAGGATCTACGCACTGTGTCTGTCGCTCCAGCGAGGAGAGGCTGCCGTATTCTCTGTGGAGGTACTCCCCCTGCCCCGCAGTCAGAGTTTTGTCCCCCCCTGCCCGGAGCAACTTCCTCCCGACCTGCCCCGTTGAATCCAAATCGCCAAGGGTGACATCACTGTTGCTGCGCTGCATTATGTGTCCACGACCCACTGTCCTCAGATTCAGTGCAGCTGCGTTGGGTGTGACGCTGTCACAGTTTGTTCCCTCTGGCTCTCTCCTGGGGGGCCATTCGGCCACGACTCGTGTCCGCACACTACCACCATCCTGCTTGGGGTCATAGTTCACTCTCGCTAGGGGCGGGCGTGGACTCTGCCTGCGGAACTTGCGGATGAAGAGATCGTCTGACTGCATGATGCCCTGATGATTTGACGTTGTGGGAAGCTCTTGCTTTTCAGTTGCCCTTGCCCCTTTTTCTTATTTCTCCCCACCAAATTACTGCATCTGTGTGAATAAGTCAGGAGTTTTTGAGGAACTTAAGTGACAGACACAAATGTTTCTGTTCTGGCCATGAACACCTAAATTCTCCAGCACTGCCAGCAGAACTCCGTTCAATAGGTTCCTCATTCACTAAAATATTCAGAAGGGCTGAGCGCAACCATCTTCCTTGGAATAAAATAACAGCCGCGCAGGCTCCATATATGATTTCAATCTCTCATTAACCATCTTAAATTCTAATACACAACAGTACTCTAATCATTAATGTTATAGGCCAAACCCCAGCAGACTGACTATGATTGTATGTGGATTGAAGTTGGACCTCCTACTGACTCCCAGTCTGGTTTATTCTGAGTCAGGTACACCTCGTCATGACTCTCCGTTCATGGCCAACCACAAGCTCTGTGCCTTTAGAGACCACGGCTGCATCCTCCACCGAATTCCTGAAACACAATGACATGTAGGTTATTAATATGTTGTACATGATAATAGATGTTACATAAATAGCATTTTTGTAAATTACACTTTGTGCTTGGGTTGTATGGCAGTACATTAGATTCTGAGTTAAATTCTGCTGTACCGTTTACACTTTATTTTGTGCAAAGATCTGTGTGGATATTAGCGGGGAACGGCTTGAAGTTATTTATACACTGGGGGATCTTGCGGATGAAGAGATCGTCTGACTGCATGGGTTAGGGTTAGTAATTCCACCTACTTCAATTAAAATTTCTCTTAAAATGTTTTAACCTTCCCTAGCCAGTGGGGAACCCTGCATAGGCAACACACACATCTGCCTAGAGCGGCACTATAAGTCAGTACATGACGCAGCTCACACACACACATAGACAGCTGGTTGGTCTTCTTACCACTTACCAAAAAGATTAATCATCTCTAATCCAGCTTTCTGTTTTGGTGAAACCGTCAAATTAAAATGTAACCAAATGTGCCCCATTCCTGAAATACACACACTGACATACTAATGATTTGTTTTAAATAATGTATAAGCAAGCTGATTTTGACCAAGTGGCTGCTCACTATTAGATCAACGACATCAACAAAAAATATGCAAAATGCAAAAAACATTGAATGTATACATGTAGGTGTGTAATTGAACATGTAATACATGACACCTACATAAACAAATCTAACAAATAATGCACATAGGCCTATGTCTTGCACCAAAAAAAAAAAAAAAAGAAAATCAGAGGCCTATCTAAACACTTGCGCAAACAAGATGTGGTTGTTAAGGTAGAACAGTTTTCATTTTTATACACTTCCTTTCAGTCAGAAATAGCATACAGACTATGCCGTACATCAGACCACATCCACCCAGCTGACCTGCACAATAGCTGCTCTGCTCACAAGAGGAGGGGGCTTCCTGCAAACTTTGCCAATACATTGGAAAGTACTCATAAAATATGCAACACTGTTTGCCAGGTTTTTTAGCCCATGTTGCATGATTTTTTTGCCTTATGATTTGGTCTGCTCCCATCCTCTTTCAGAATCTCTCTCTCTACATTCTGGTTTGTTGGGGTAAAGGAGGGAGAGGAAGATTAATATCGCAGACACATGCATGATAAGTTAACTTTGTTTTAATAAAATCATTCAGAGCTACAGTCTACTCTGTCAGATGTAGCATCACACATAAAGTTTGGCGCATGTACAGTAGTTTATTCAGCAACAAAATTAAATCTCATTTAAATTATTATGCCACCCATTGGTCAAACGACCCTGAATACTATGGCAAGCAGATTTGTCTTTGAATGTCACCAGTGTGTCACCAATGTAATTCAGTTTTGACAAGTAAAAATCTAATTAATGTGCTCTACAACTGCATCAGATAACACACTTTCACACAATCAATCAATGTTTTTGATCTCAATTATGACAATATGACTTTTTACTAGTAAAAATGGTATTTTGACAAGACATAATTTGAATTAGAGCTCAATCAAATTTCTACTTGTTTTCATCATGCAAAACAAAGCTGTTTATCGTTTATTCATTTGTATCTCTTTCTTTCCAAATCTTGCCAGAGATAGATGTTGTCAGTTTTGGATATTGGCAAAATATTTGTTTTTAAGTTTATTTAAAAAGATATATTCAACATTCTTCAATCCAGATCAATTTTCAATGTAAAACTAAATACTATTGTACAATTCATTATTTGAGTCCAGATAACTCCCAGAGACACAGCAGATTCAAGTGTTAATGCTCTGACTGCAACTGATTTAACTCCTGCTACACAAGGACTTATTTCTTGGACTTATTCACTGCCCACAACGCTTTACCGCCTGGATGCAATTACCATAATGAGTTGAATAAAGAGCTCTAAAATGCAATTCTGACTATAAGAATGACTATTGTAGATGTCTTTAAAGGGGTCATATAATGGTACATGCACTTTTACAAGTTGATTGTACTGAAATGTGTGTTGGCAGTGCCTGTACACAACCATCATAAAATGATAAAAATCAATCCAGTGTTTTTTTTAATTTTATCTTCTTATATGTTTCCTCCTGTCTGAAATCAAGCTGTTCGATATTGTGACGTCACAATATCGACGCCCCTCCCACGATGGCTGATTGACAGCAGCGTTTCAAACACAGACCCGCCCTCGTGAGCGAGCTGTCAATCATAGCACGCGCCGACTGGCGCGTTCATTGTTGATAGCTGGAGTGCTGAGCAGAATGGCGTCTGTGGTGTTCTGTTCTTGGGTGTAATAACGAACACAGCAGTCATATTGATGATGTTTCTAAATCCGTACAGCTGAAGACGCAGTGGCTGAGTTTGTTTTCGAAGGGAATATTCCCCACGATCAACGTCAATGCTGTCATGTTTGCGCGAATCATTTCACCAGACTCGAGACTGCTTTAACGTTACAAATGAGGGTCAGTATAAAGCTGTTTTTGCTAAGAAGCTGCTCCAGAAAAAAGGATCAGTACCAACTATTCGTGTTCCTGCTGAACCTCCAGAAGAACAAGTGAGTGTATTGACCTTTATATTAATCTTTATATTAATCTTTGCAAATAGCTTGCACGCTTCACAATGAATGTGGCTATTTTTACACTCAGGGTACATTATGGCATGTTTTCTATGTACGACGTTCTCAATATAATTCATAATCCCACGTTTATAATGAACAACGCGTTATGGTTTTTGTATTATTATTTTAAACGGTGTACGCACAGAACAGAGGGGCGGGGTGAGCAAAGCTCATTATCATTTAAAGAGGCATGCACTTAAACGGCGTGCTGAAAACAGAGCTGTTTTTGACCAGGTAAAATGAGTGTTTTCTTACAATACTAATGAGAATTTTTAATTAAAGTATATTACAAACTTTTAATTTAGACCCTAAAGAATCATATTAGCTTGTACAAAAATGACATTATATGACCCCTTTAATTACATTTAGTAATAATGCATTTGATTATATATATAATGCTACTTATAATTTCACTTGTTAAGATCTTAAAATTATTTCTAGTTCTAATAATTCTCACTAAATTTAATCATTTCAGATATCTTTCATTTGACTAGTATAAATACAATTCTGACTACTCAAAACTGAATTATGACTAGTTGTTACTGTTTCCAGAAATTCTCAAAATGAGATTGTAGTTACCACTGTCAATCTCATTTTAACTAATCAATAATCATAGTTAAAATTATAGATATCTACAGTTAATTAAGTAAATTAAGCAATTTTTTTTATTTCTTTTATTTCTATTAGACAAGCTTGAATTGAACTTAAATTAGAACTTAACTGAAGATATCTAAAATAAAAAGCAAAACAAAACAATGGAAGTCAATTCAGACAAGTGAATTATTAGTCAACATTGCATTGTAAATATCCCCCAAATGAATTATTACAAAATTGCATTTTCAGATATTTTTGAAGTGAATTATTACTAGTCAAAATTAGGGGGTGCACCAATTCTACTTTTCCTTTTCGGATTCCGATAACTCAATTCTGCTTACTAGCCAATATAGATCCGATACCAGGACTGCTTTCTATCTTAACCAGTTTAGAATATCTATACTTCACTAACATGCCAACTACACAAAAATGCATTATAAATAAAGAGTAAACAGAGTCTATAGCTAAACAAATAAATAACACAGTTGTTGGAAATAGTCACAATAACATCCATGGGTGATGCACAGTATTGGATTTGTCTGACAGATTTGACAACAAAGGTCCATGTCCATGCAGATAGCAATCCAGGTATAGGATCTGTGCATCCCAAGTAAAAACTGCATTACAAATATCTAAAATTGGACTAGTCCAAACTGAATTACAACCAATAATGCATGGGAGCTTTTTAGGATAAAATGTCTTGTTGCCATCGACACTAAGGCACGTGCACATAGACCCCAAGTAGTGCTCAAGCACCTGCCCAATAAATTCCCTTTTCTGCGTCATAAGTGGATTTTTTTATATAAAATAATTATTGCACTATTGCAATATATAGCCTACATAGAGCCAGCCTAACTTAGCCCTAAATTAAGGCCTACATTAACTCAAGCGAGTCTGGTGTTGGCGTAAAATAGCTTCGTGCAGGGTCGAAAATACCAAAATTCCGCAAAATTCACGATATGAATTTTGCCTTTTATGTTTATCATGTTGAGCAATATCACACGAGCAAAAGCGCTGTTTTTCCGAATATCAGCACGATTGCACATGCCATTTTAATATTTACATTTTAATACAACAGTTCCACAAACAAAGTTGATATTAATTTAAAATTTTAAACACAGTATTGTAAATTTTGACTGTTTTTGCTCTATTTAACGAACGAAAATAGTTCCGAACAAAGCAACACAGTTGCCCTCCTGCAAGGTGTTTCGTTTATGAATATGAATGAATCAGCTGCTTTGAACGAATCAGTAAATGAATAATTTTTGATTTTGCCTCGCTTATTCAAATTTGCCGCCACCTACTGGCGGTTTTGTTTAATGTGAAAAATACCGAAAATACACAGAAAAGTATAATTTCATTTTTTCATTTCATATTTCTATATTCAAAAATGTGCATTTAAAACACTAATTTCATAACATAATTCATAATTCAATGCATCTAAGTAATAATAGTGTAGTAATAATAGTAATAATAAATAGTAATAACTGTCAGTAATGCACAACAATGATTTTGCTCATTTACCAATTCAGCATAATGCCAACAAAATAAATATTTATTTCTTTATTTTTTAAAAAAAAAATCAAATTAAATAAATAAATAAATACATACATACATACATACATACATACATAAATATGAAAGTAATTTAAAGGTGTTCTACAGTAACTAACTTGAGCACCCGCCCCCCAAAATGTCTGTGCAATGCCCTGCACTAGAAAAATTTGTTAGCGTTTTGGTCAGATGTAAAAAGCAACCAATATTTCATAAACATAAAGCAAAATATACAGCTAGACACAAGTGAGGCCATTTCGGGTTCTTGCAAAAAAAAAAAAAAAATGTATTATGCCATGAACTTCGCAAAGTTTGGTAAACCCTACCTACCTCACAATTCTTTTAAGACTGTTTAGTTTTAACTCCAGTAATGTTTTAACTCCAGTGTGTTTGGACCTAATAAAAAATAAAATAAAAACCTTTAACATATAAAGTAGCCTAGCTATAGGCCCCATCATGTTCCAACATTTAGCCTACTCAATGGATGGCTCTACACGTATCCACAGATGTCTGGGATAAACCCTGCATATCCACTGACCCTAGAACCGCCCCTGAGTAGGCTATATCATGTCTTTCTCAGCATCGTTTTTGTGCTGATGTGCCGTTTCTTTCTTATGAGCATCCATACACTATACATTTCATCCAAATGTCGCTAAAAAGAGGGCAGTGTGGATGTGCAGTGAGAGCTGTGTGAATGCAGTTTAATCTGCCTGCCTCTGAACAGACTCGTCTACGCTAAAACAAATCTATATAATTATTATTATTTCACAAATATGATCTCTTTACAATAAAATGAGTGTTTAGATAAGCAGTTTAATTTCATAACAACAAAGGCTGCTCGCACGATATGAATCATTGGCTGCTACATGCCAAGCGGAACAGGACGAAGTAACCGAATGAACAAAGAAGCAAACGAGCACATCCTTTCTCACTAACAGGACGCTGCTACTGTCTTAATGCCGGTTACATCAGTGGCATTTGGTGTCACTCGCATTAAAAATAACGGTGTCGAATGAAACTCACCAACAACAAAGCGATGTCTGACAGCTGTCTAGTCTCTCTTTCCCCTCGCGTAATTCTTGTCGAACTGACGTCTTTTATGCTAAACCTAGCTCGACGAATATGCCATTTTTGCACAGCGACTTCCTGTGATTTGCAACCTCGAGAACAGGTGCAGTGGTGCAGCGAGCCCTTCCGATGCGCGCGCCAGTGAAGCTCTAATACGCGAGCACTGCGGTGATGTATTTTAAAGGTGAACGACCAGGATTTGACGGTTTCATCTCTCTCTCTCTCTCTCTCTCTCTCTCTCTCTCTCTCTCTCTCTCTCTCTCTCTCTCTCTCTTCTCTCTCTCTCTCTCACACACACACACGCACACACACACACACACACACATGTCCTGATCTTATTTCACACTCTCTTTTCTTGAAATAGACGACTTTTTCCTGCAGATTTAGGGGCAAACGCACACTGAGCAAATGCAGCAGAATCGAATGGCAGAATTCACAGTGCTTCTCCGTCATATATTGTAAAGAAGTAACTGAAACATTTTGTGTGAACGGTGTTGTGTGAATTTGGTTATTTCGTGAATTTCGTCCGTTTCCTCTTTCTGATAAGAGTAAGAACTGAGACCCCAATCACTCCACATATTTTAAGTGTCAGTTTCACTTCCAATTTTCTGACATTAGTAAATTTAGTACAACTTTGATGGTATAATCATTTGAGATACATTTGCACAAGGCTTTCATCAACCCACTCAGGTCCTCTGGTACAGCCTAATCATTTGGGCCTTTTTCATGTGGCATGTTTCTTTTTTAGTCATTTATGTTTACACTACATAAAACATTTAGGATGCATTATCAAACATCCTAAATATTTAATAGTGTCAATATGATTATCCTGCAGCCTCTGTATTCTCTCAACTGTTTTCACTTCCAAGTGCATCACCTGTTAATGTGGGTTCAAGCATGATTAATTGGTAGCTGAAAATAGATGCAAATTTAACGTCTCTGTTAAAACTTTCCACTTTCCCACAACCCCAACTAGAGTAAAGTAGTGTTTTAACTTATGTAGCCTTGGCCTTTTACTGTTTGAGAGAGTAATACTTTGATAAGAGAGATACTGTTGTTAACAAGAGAGAAAGGAAGAAAATTTATTCTATTTAATATTGTTTAGTCAACAGCAGTTTTATACATAAAAAAAGAGACAATAATTTCAATGCTGTTTAAGAATCTACATACATCATTGCTGATTGACAACTAAACATTTGCATTTGCAACAGGGCAAATTTTTTATTCTGTTTGGTTAAAAGCTATATTTGATTTAGGATGAAAGATCTACCACTCAACTTATAGGGTCAGTTGACTGAATAGCCTAATTTTTTCACTGGCAAATCTGTGGAAACAAACATGACAAATCTCTGGGCACAAACCAAAAAAGCTCTCAGAGGCTCTTGGGATATCTCAATTAAAAATAAATAAAATAAATAATTTTTGTATGGATTTAAAAGCTATATCTAGGCCTATAATTTGTAAACGGACTTGAAACTAATTCTTAAGTTATAGGTTGAAATAAAATAACTTTATTTCTATATAAGTTGAATTGATTACTGAAAATTCTAAAAACACTTACAGCATTTACTGAGGATTTGTTGTTATGTTATGCTTTTGTAAATTGCAATGGCCCATAGGGGCCTATGTAAAACACTTAAACCATATCAAGTTGCCACAATACACATGCAGCTTGCTAAGATGCACAGTGTTTCTTACAGTTTTAAATTCCCTATTTGCAATGAGGGATTAAACAGACAAAAGGCTTAAACAGTTTCAGTATTGAGGGCTTGAATATTGTCCTTACTAAAGGTTTTGATGCAGCATCCAAACTGCACCTAATGGAAATACATGCTCCTCATCTGTCAGTCACTTCGACATTGTGTCGGGTAGGCTACTTACACTTGGAAGCCCCAAACACCACTGAAATTTTGAGAAAAAGCCAATGAGAATTGGCGAGTGGAATTTGCATGTGCCACTCCCCCGGACTTACGGGTATAAAATGAGATGGCGTGCATCAGGTTTGTGCTGACGAGCAGAGAACGTGTGCCAGCCATTCAGCGAGGAGTTCAGTGTTGTGACAGGAGGTCACTTCGACGTTGAGTACTGACACTAGGGGTCCCAATGGAAAGCACCACAACAGCTGAAACGAGTTACAAGGTTTTGGTGGTGCAGACCAGTAGCTTGCCGGGTAACAAGTGCACTCGCAACATCGTAACCTTCCCAACACGCCACGTAAGCCATGTAGTCCATCGAACAACACGGGGACAGAAATGACAATGGGACAACCCTATTACAATGGGAATAGGTCACTTCAGTCAGTCTTTTGACCTTTTCTCTTACAAAAAAATAAAAATAAATTAGATGTTAGCACTAAGTGATATATGATATTGCATTTCTGTCAACAGATCCTCCTAAATATTACACAATGCACCTTTAAGTTATAGGTTGAAATAAAATAACTTTAACTAGCTGAAATGATTACTGAAAATTCTAAAAACATTTACTGAGGATTTGTTGACTAAGGGAATGCAAAGTAGTTATCTCATAATTTGACAGCAGTTAAATTAGGCTGCTGTCACTTTAAGAACTGACACACGGATCCATTACACGCCACTGCTGAAATCCACGCGCATTTGACCTCATCCGAGTTCTTTCTGAACTGTTTATGTTCACTAAAAACATAACTGAATGTGTTTATGTGAATACTCGCCAAAACCTGCATTTTGACATTATTTTGTGTGTATTTGCCTGTTTAAGCGCAATAAGCAGCGAAAACAAACTAAATTTAGTACTGAGAGGTGGCTTTATGTATGCGCACTTTGGGTGTGAGCACACAATTTGCGGGAATGAGTAAAATTATGTGCAGTACATGCAATCCTACACCGAAATTCAAGCCCTGTAACACCTACAATGTTCATCCAAAGCAAGTGAAACGAGTGAGTGAGGGTTTGTGTGTGTCAACTCACTGTTTACACCTGGTTAGGATGCGTTTTGGTCGATTGGATTCAAGTGGATGACACTAAATACATGTGTAAACGGGCTCTAAAACATATTGAGCTTGTCCACTTTCTACCACTTCCAGAGGTGGTCAAAAACGCATTCGGCCGGATTGCGTAGTGGAAACGCTCAAGTGGTTGAATGCCTTCAAACAGCCACTAAAGATCGCCTGCTCTCCGCCTACTGACCTAATGTGTAAACATTATGGGAAGCGCTCTAGCCAGACGAGATTGTCAGCTGAAGATCCAAGTTTGGTTTGAAGACAAAAAAACGTAGCAAGCACAATGTTCTGTCACCATTCCTGATTTCGTTCAGCATGGTCTTGCGGCTATCAGGGAAGAAACGAAAGCTGCTGCTCTCCGTATGTTTTTTCGTTGTCTCCGGGCACGTTCATAAATTGCGCAAGCTTATTTTGTCCATTAGATCAAAAGATCTAATAAAAACCCATATATTTACCCGCTCATAGACCCTCCCCTCGAAGAATTCAGGACAGAAGTGGTTGAAAGTGGACAAAAGAGACGGGGTTAAATGTGCCTCTCTCGTCTACTTATGATCCGATCGACCAAAACGCATCTGAATACCAGGTGTAAACAGGGCAGAGAAAGCGAGAAAGCGTTATCTATTCTATGGAAAATGAGTATTGGTAGTAATGAGTACCGGAAGCGTTTCAAATATTTCAGTATCGAAAAATCTGTATTTTTGAGAACACTACATTGCATTTAGTGTATTATTTCAGATGCCTTTTTAAACAACTGAAAACTGTATTATATATTAATTATTTTAAGTGTTAAATATGAAGTATTATATGTTAATTTCAAGCCCTGTATATATATATATATATATATATATATATACACACACACACAAAATTGTAGATTGAACAATGGAAAGCAGAGTAAATGTAGTATGGAATGTAGTATGGAATGTAGTGAGGTTGTTTCAGAGAGGCAGTTTAATTTTGACCGTCACCCTTATTATAGGGTCTGCTTCCTGTTTGACAGGAAGTGATGTGAAATACCAGTTGACCTTTATGTAGGCTGAGAGGATGAAACTGTCATACCATCCTGCATGGCCTAGAACAAGGTGAACTAAACGTCCGTGTCTATGTGTAATTTCTCTCCACTTTGTTTCCTCCATGCTCACATCTTTTGCACTTTTTAATATATAAGCTCTCATACAATGCTGAATACTGTTTGCTCATTTTTGTCAGTTATAGGTCTGCTTTTTTTGAATACTTTTTTTCCCCTGCATATATCATTGCTTTCATCTCCACCATAATACTCTTTTATTATGTTTTTCGTATGGATAAGCTAAACACATTTGTCTAATGGCGCTGTTTACACCTGGTATTAACATGCTTCTTGTGTGATACAATCACAGGTTGTTAACCAAGACATTTATCACATGTGTCTCAAATGCATCTCCTGTGATCACTTGGGGTTGGATTCAGTTTATGAGAGGATCTCTGACTACATAGAATCTCTTCATAAGTTTACCATTTTAAAAAATAAACAAAAAGAGAGATTTTCCACAAGACAAATAATTAACAATTATCCTTTTCAAAATATGCATGGTTTTTATTATTGTGTGTTGCTTCCTCCAGCATACAGTACTTCAAGTCAGTCTGTCACTGCAAGTCGATATCTTACTCAAGATGTTCTGTGAATTATTTAGCTTATATTGATCTTTATTTTTTTTAAAAAGACTGATTTCTACAGCGGTGAGTTAAATAAAATCTATATTGGCAATGCTTTTGATTGATGATATCACTACTTAACCAAAATATTGAAAGAGAATAGTTTCACCACTTAAAACATTACAACATCCTGAGTACTAATCCTTTTATAGCTGAATTATGGAATCCAACACAGTCTTTTTGAAAACAAGAATAAGTATTAAAAAAGGGATAATGACAACAAATTAATTATCAATATTTGTATAATTTATTGTGCAATTATGTTTTGGTTTATTCATATATAATTTAATAATTTATTCAACTTACCCCAGATTACACATTGACATGTCTCAACCCTAACCTGAGGCAAGTTAAGCTACTAGGACACTTTTTGACAAGTCACATTATATATTTATTTTTTTAAATTTCAGTTGATATAGGAGAAATGAAGAAGTACACTTTGGTATACTTTTAAAATGAGCGCTTATTATGGAAATAATACACTTTAAAAGAATGTACTTAAGTGTAAACTGAATGCAATGTTTTCAGACACTTAAGTGCATATATTTTAGTTTAAATTCCTTTTAAAAGCAATTCATTGAATGTTATTGTGCTTTTTTGACCCACTTAAGTATAGGACTTAAGTACATCTTTGTATGTAATTTCATCACTTCTGTTGTCTTCGAAATATGGTTAAAGTGAACTGTCCAATGTACCGAGATGCATTTATGGTAAACTAAAATATACTTTAACGCAATTTCTTTTGCAACTTGTATGTCATATATTTTAATTGCACATTTTGCATAATTTGGTGCATTTAAAATATATTAACTATATATAATAACTATTTATTGAATAAAACACTACAGTTACAATTATTTTAAATATATAAGTATACAGTATAAAAGTATTTTACATGTGCTTTAGTATGTTAGTCAACACAATAAACTAAGTGTACTTCTTTAAAGCATACATAATGATTTAAAATTTACTTTAAAGTGAAACATTTAATTTTACATTATTACCATAAGCTTTTAAAAGAGTACTGAAGCGTGTTAAGAAACATAGTCAAGAAAGTGTACTCTTTAAGTACACTTAAGTGGCCTTTTATTTAATTAAGATTTGAAGTACACATTCAGTGTAATTAAGTACACTTCTTTTTCACAAGTTCCCTGATATTGTGTGGTTCATTAGCTGAATCTCATTTCTCTGTGCTTAGAGAACAACCCAAGTAAAACATTTGCTGTCCCACGTTCTCCTGGTACTTGTGCAAGGTCACCCTAGTGCTTGAGGCAACACTGTATTTTTAGCATATGACACTGAACACTAAATAAAAAATAAATGCTATTTTGTGTTCAGTGTCAAAAATATGGTTGCTCGACAACAATAGCAGAGGACTGACAAAAATGAGTAAAGTAAATAACCATAATCTTGGAAGGACAAAGAGGTTGACTAAAACATTATTCAGTTATTCATGTGCAAACCATCAGGCCACATTCAGGATATGCTATGTCAAGGTTTTTGCTCCTCCCCCAACGCAAACTTGAGAACAAAACCTCAAGCAGGAAGTTTACAATTTGGTTCAAAAGGTTGAAATGATGTGAAAAGTATACAAAGATAGGAGATCCATCAGACATAACCACACTTCTCATTTGAGAAGATAAATTTATTAAAAAGAAAAATTATGCAGTTGATTGATGCAGAATGTTAAGCTGTTAAATCTGTTGGCTGCATTTGAAATGGCAAGTGTTTTATGAGTTTTGTGTTTGTATAAAGAGGAAGAGGAACTTGCTTGACAAAACAACACAATGGAATTAAGTTGAGTAATTCAAATGAGAGTATTTTATTCCTTATGCTAACATTGTTTGGTTGTTTTCTATGCTTGAGTTCAGGTGACTTCCTCTGTCCATTTTTTGCACATGTGCCATTGAAAAGAAGGAAGTTGTATACTTTAAAAAAAGAGTACTTATTACTGAAATAATACACTTTACTTCACTACACTTTTGAATTGAACTTGAACTTTTGAAATGAGTAGGACTTCAGTACATATTCATATGTAATTTAACTTTGAATTTAAACTTTTGAGTAAATAATGTTTTTTTATTTTTTTTACAAATGCTAAACTTCTTTATTATGGCTATGCCTAATTATAGCTATTAACTTTATATAAAACAGTAGTGGCCTGTGGTATATGTCCTCATGTATGTGTGTATGTTTAAGATGTCTACAGAAATGGGACTTATTGCCCAAGGCAGGAAGAACAACTGTTCTAATGAAACACGCAGAGACACACTCACACAAGAAAGGATATAGTGAGAAGCCTTCCTCCATCACTGCATCCATTATACTTCTGTTACACTGTCCACTCTGTCCATACCAATGTCTGTGCACCTGCGACTGCATCTTTTCCTACTTTACATTCTCCTCTCATCTTACTCTTTAAAAAAAAAAAAAAAAACTAATATAAACTTAGAATATCACTCTTTGAAATAAAGATCAGAAAATGAGGTTTTCACAACGATGTCATAAGAATCGTTTTAGGTTCCGCAAAGACACTTTTTCATGGTGTGAAGAAAATTTTAATAATCTAAAGAACCTTTTTCCATTCTAAAAAACCTTTTATGGAATGGAAAGGTTCATAGATGTTAACGGTTCTTTATGGAACCCTCAACTTCAATTAAGAAACTTTATTTTTAAGAGCATATGTTATCACACATTAGTAAAGAAATAACATATTCATCTGATCCTTTATTTTATTATTTTATTTTGAGAGTTAATGCATGTGGTAATATTGGTAAACAATATTTTTTCAGACAGCCTTAGACCTTAGACCATGCAGACATTGCTTGATATGACCTTCCTAGAGCGCCCATTTGCTTGGCCTAATTAATATTAATGAGCTAGAGGTAAGCTGAGCCCTGGGCTCATTCTTCTAGTTTTAAGCACATTTAAAAAAAAAATAGTACAGTGATTAAACAATTTACACAATAAATGCGAAAAAATGGACAGAGCAAATATTCATCCTGATTAACTCTTTCTCACATTCTCAAAGATTTGACGGAATAGACGTTTCCAATATGTCGGTCAAAGAGCTCTTCATCTGGAAAGCATCTACTGAGTACAAACATCTTACACTATGAGTAAAAAACATCTTAAAGACATTTCCTGAATGTGAGTTTTAAATCTCACCAGCCTCTCTTCATAATACAACACAGTTTTAAGTGAGTTTTGAAAAAGATACATTAATACAGGATTTAATTTGTCTTTAATTTAAGTCAATCAGGCATTCGTGTATTAATGAGAATGGATATTTTTCATATTAAACAGAACTTAATGGTGGTGGGGCTTAATACATTATTGGTCATTCAATGCTTCTGTGAATGAAAAGGACCAATAATAACAAGACCCGAGATTAAGAAGATGCTAAAAGTTACTTAGATGTAAAAAACAAAATATATATATTTTTTATTAAGTTACATTTTTGGGCATTTTTGCTTTTGAGAAAACAGTTGAAGAGAGACAGGAAGCAATAGGAAGAGGGATCGGGAAGAGACCATGAGTCCGGACTCAAACACAAAGTGCTGTTGCGATATTTGACAGAGCTTTGTCCATAAGGCTATGACTCTGACAAAATGTAAAATGTTTTATATAATGAATATTCTCAATCATGAATTTTAATCACATTGCATCAACCAGAGTGATTTATTAAAAACAAAATGCGGACAGTGAAAGATGAGCACTAGTCAACTGAATTACCATGTGCGTGTTAGTCTGTTGCCTATCTGCATGGTCAGACTCTCTATAATTAATGTCACCATGAAATGAAAATGGATAGTTCTTGTTTTTTTTTTTTTTTTTTCTTAAATGATTTATTCTTGCAAAAAAGAAAAAAAAGAAGCAAATTAATTAGCTAATTGCGATAATTTGCACCTAATATTAAATATATTAAAAAAACACTTACATTTTTAATATATTTTATATTGTAATAATTTCACATTGAATATCCAAAACATTTTAGAAACATATAGAAACATAAAAAAATATTTGTTTAATGGCATCTTTTTACAAAGTATATGAATGAAGGCCAGTATCACTAATACCAGTACTGATACTGATGTCTCTATTAAATGGAGCCCCCCATTTAATATAATAATATATAATTATACCCATTCAACATTACGGTAAAAGCTATCAATTTTAACATTTAATAGGCTTTAAAAAATGTGGGCCAGTTCAGATTTGTGCATGCCCTGCTAAAATGCACAAAAACACTGTTGTTTTTGGCCCATGTAACCTTGCAAACAGTGCTTTAAGATTTTCAGGTAGGTAAATATGCAGAAATTGAATAGGCTAATCAAACACTGCACGGTCTTCACTGCATAAATTATATGATAATTATATGAGTGATTTTCTTTTGTCTTTTGTGCTTAAATCAACATTAATGTCAGACAGCTGCAGGTTTATAAGGCTCCTGTCACTAAGACCTGACTCACATGACTCGGATCTGACACATCATGTTTTCTCACAAGTCTTTACGTCAATGTATCACTTTTCAACTAAGGTGGAAGGTGTTTTTCAACAGGAAGTTGTCCGTCCAAGTGCGAAAGAGAACTCAATGCAGCACTGTGCGTGCGTTTCAGGTGTTTGTTCACAGAGAGCTGCACCAGTTCAGATTTTAGCATCAGATTTTTGCATCTTATGCTTGAAGGGTTTAATAGCACTTGAATGAATGATAGCGTGATCATATACTGTCGCACAGCCAAAGGATGACAGAAATAAACAGATGTCTATTGGCCTAAATATACATCCCAGACATTGTGGGATATTTGTGTGGCTTCTTAAATGATAATGTGATCTGTCTTCCTTACTATAGCTCTTAGGGAATATATAGAGCATTAGGACCTGCATCTACATCAACATAGCTTCCCATCATTTAGGTCAAAGCATTTAATATTTAAGTGTTCCATTTTAACATTACACTATATTTAGCTTCACTTGCAAGTTAGAGCAGGGCAGCGGAAGTGTAATGGAATAAAATTACAGAATGTATTCATCCACTTTTGGGCTTTTTTCTAGTTGTGAATAATCTTTAAGGAGTCATTCTCATTACCTCACACTTTCACATGTCTGAGCAAAGAAGTTTGTTTGTCTTTGCCAAAACTGATCATTACATTTTTGTTTTCAGAATTTCAACATTTTCTTGCATTTCTTTGCTGTTCTTTGATGGTGTTATTTCACACAGCAGTTGGTGTGCGTGGCATTAAGCTCTGAGTTTCCCACAGACACTCACAGCACTTTTATTGATTTCCGGCTCTTTGCACCAAGGAAATGCTAAGACACATACATACTAATGTTGAATGATGTTTTGTTTTTCTTGCATTATTATTTGCCTGAGAAATATTTCATCAGACATGATAGTGTATGTCTCATGTTTTTAAATATACGTGCAGACCATAGATAAGTCTGTATCTGTCTAAGTACATATACAATGGCAACATGATCTCATGGTATATTTGTATATATTTTACCGCACATACATTTATGTATGATTGCATAGACCCTTAAATGTCAAATATTGACATCGACAACATCTAAACGTTTAAATCTTATGTTTAATCTAAGAATATTTAATTCATGGAATTAATCAGTTGATTCTACAGTATTTATGATCAATGAGATTATGTTTTCAGTCACATTTATTTATCACAGTTGACTCATTTATCTTGTAATTATAACATTTCATTCTGTTCTGTGTGACTTCTGGTGCTAGATCGTTTCAAAGATTGCATCATTTTAAACAAAACAACACTATCAAATCTTGAATTGAACACAATTTCTGTAATAGTTTAACCATTATGTATATATTTTTAAATGCCACACATGTATACTTTGGTACAACGTTTTTGCCATTTTTGGATAATTCCATAAATTATTGTGATTACACTTGTCCGTCTGTTACATTTATCTTTATACTATTTTTTCTAGAACATTGGTTAGGTTTAGAGATAGATACATCTACATAATGGTGTATTGAAACAACAACAACAAACAAAAAACTCACTGCATGTGGTTTTGTTTAGGTTTGGGGATAAGGTTAAGAGATCTAAAATATCTTTAAAACTGCAAAAATGTAACTATATAAATGATTTAAACAATTCATAAATATTTGACTGTTCTGTATCAGTAATACTGTTTACATTTTATATGCTGTCAGTACACCCATATTCCTTGTTTCAGCATCTACCCAAATGTACAAAAAAGTTTATTAAATATGTATTTAATACGTTATATACGAATGCCTGAAAATGGATACATATCTGTATGTTGTACACTTCCATCATTCACAAACTAAGGCCTCTGTATCTCAACATCACATAGTTGAATAGCCATAATACATGACCAGCTTCCCTGGTGCAACTGTAAGCACTAAAAGTGAAAATGGCAGTAGAGCAATATTATAAGAAAACTTAAGCCAACAGTTTCAATTATAGTGATACATTCTGACATTTATAATGCAGCCCAGATAAAGGATAAAACCTTCATAGGTTTTCATTACCAAAATGATTCTTTTGTGAAAAAGAAGCATGCTTAATTGTATTGAATAGCTTATACACTTGTAGTGTACTTCAAATCATAAAAATATATATTTAAAATACTGTATACTTGCTAATAATATTATATTAATGAAATAATAGGCCACTTAGGTGTACACTTTAATGAATGTTTCTAAACACACTCAAGTACACTTTTAAAAATGCACTTTGTAAATGTCAAATTAATTACGTTTTACTTTAAAAATACATTTTAAATCTATTTTTATAATATTTTGTCTTATTTGTGCTTTAAAGAAGTACACTTATTTTGATGTGTTGACTAACATACTAAATCACGTTTGATAATAATTTCAACTGCAGTGTGTTATTGATATTACACTTAAAGTTAATATTTTCTAATTGTTATAAATTGTAACTTCATCATTACGAATATATTTAAATACATAACATACAAGTTTCAATAGAAATTACATTAGTTTACCAATACATTAATTCAGCAGTACACTTTAACCATATTTCAAAGACAATAGAGGTAATTAAAGATGTACTTAAGTAGTACTTAAGTAGGTCAAAAAAGCACAACTTAAAGGGGTGGTTGATTATGATTTCACTTTTCTAACGTTAGTGTGTAATGTTGCTGTTTGAGCATAAACAACATCTGCAAAGTTACAATGCTCAAAGTTCAAAGCAAAGGAAGATATTTGCTTTTAAAGAAATCGTTTTTTAAGGACTACAACAAACGGCTTGTAAGGACTACATGACATTCCTCCCGGGTTAGTGACATCACTAACCCTAACATTTACATAAACCCCGCCCCCGGGAACAAGCAGTCCATGTTGAGAAGAGGAAGAGTTGTTGTAGTAGTAGAGCACATTTGTGAGTCTGATCAAGCTGTCGCATCCGTCTTTTCACATGCAATACAGTATGTAACACAAATGCAATTGCATGTCACTCTGTAAGCATCTTACAACAGTTCCAACACAAGCGATTTTATAGATTATTATGACAGAATATGCTAATTGAAGATAGTTAACACCATATCAGCAACATACATTCATCAACTAACCATTCAGAAATGTCCTGTTGGATTCTACATGTTGTCACTTCTTCTTGAGTCTGTCCATCACAATTTTAACATATTTAACAAAAATGATCTGTGGGGTATTTTGAGCTCAAACTTCACATACACACTCTGGGAAAAGCAGAGACTTATTTTACATATTGTAAAAAGGGGCATTATACCACCCCTTTAAGTTCAACTAATTGCATTTAATATAAATTTAAACTATAATAGCTTTTTAATTTAATTGTTATAACGTGCAATTCTATAAATATATATATATATATATATATATATATATATATATATATATATATATATATATATATATATATATATATATAAGTGTACTTCATTTTTACAAGGTAAGGGTCATGATGCATTTGAAGCAGGTTCAACTTCACATACTGTAGATTATTTATAAGTAATGATTGACCGCTGGGCAAAAACAATCAAATGAACCCAACAAGCACATGTGTTTTTGTAGCACCTGAGAAAGGACTCAGTGCATCACCACATCACAGCCTGTGACAATGTGAAAGATGCCATTGTGCAATTATCCACATTTTACGTCAAATGCACAGGGTCAAGTGCTGCCATGAAAAGCCATGCAGCCGTACCCTTTGTTGTGCATTTTTAAGATTTCTGTTCTTCCTATTCTTTCATCGCTCTGTATTCCACTCCCTTCATTCTCATCTATTATCAACGTATCCCTAGAGCCCAGAGATCAACCCTTCCCCCCAGCCTACCAAACAAATGAGAAAGAGATTGATAGAGACGCTACAGTGGATCTTGCATTTTCCTTGCCACCTTGAACACCATCAGCAACAGCGCTTGCTGAAATAACTTAAGTGCAAATCAAACGTCCCAGACCTGCTTTTTTATGAATCACAAATAAAATGTGGAAAAAAAATCCTTACCTTTTTTAAACTATTTTTCTCATTCTCTCATATTCTTTGTCTCCATAATCTCTGTCAATCATCTAGTGCACATCCTCAGCAAAGATCTGCAGTGGCTCGGTGTCTGTGCCGGAACAGCGGTCTGCGCGCATGTGTGTGAGTGTGCATCTATGCGAATGCAAGCCAGCAATGACGTGTAGACATGTGAAGCTAGCAGAGCACAGTTTCAACCTCAGACATCACTTCCTCTGCTTCACAATGTGTTTCCCTTTACTGTGTTGACACATCCTCTTCTCTGTCTCTCTGTTACTTGTATCTTTCACACAAACCACACATGCAAACGCAGAACGGGATGTACACACTTAAAAATAAAGGTTCTTTACTGGAAATCTGTGGTTCCATAAAGAACCTTTACATTCATGGAACTTTCAATTACACAAACGGTTCTTTATAGTGGAAAAAGGTTCTTTAGATAATTAAAATTATATTTTGGGAACTGTTCACTAAAGGGTTCTAAAGGTTCCATAATGGTTCTTCTATGGCATCGCTGTGAAAACCCCATTTGGAACATTTATTTTTAAGGGTGTATAGCAAGATGTGCGGTTTTAAATGTACAGACAAAAATGGTTCTTACCTCCTAGTTTTCATTTCAGTTCCACATAAACACTTCAATTCATGCTAGCATTTTTGTGATCTCTCTCCCTCGGTGAAGGCTGTTTTTCCTTCACCCAAAAATATCAATGCAGAAATGCAAAAACCACCCTTGACAGCTTGCCCTGAGAAGCTCACTATGCCCCCATCGTGCTGTTCTTACAGGGGCAGGTTGGATTGCTCTCCGTCTTTTTCTAACCCTCTCTAGCATGCTGCCTTTAATACCCATTCACATCAAACTAAAGCCGACCCCTTCCTCCGCCCCGCATACGCTATTGCTCTCCACCCCCTCCTGTCTTTTCTCTCCTTCACCCGCTTGCTTGAATCTCTCTTGCCCTCTGGCTCTTCAGCCTCCTCACTGTAGCTACAGTAATCCTTTTTCTAGACCATTGGATGGATGATTAAACAGACTAGATTAGTATGGAGTAGAAATGATTCCCGAAAGTAACGATTCCAAAAGGGTGTTTTTGCAATGATGCAATAGAAGAACCATTTTTGAGTTTCCCAGAAAAAAACTGTTAATAATTCTTAAAAGATCATTTTTTTTCTTAGTGAATATTTTTTTTTTTAAATAAAAATGTAAAATCTTTTTCCACTCTAAAGAAGCTTTTTTGGAATGAAAAGGGTCTGTGGATGTTAAAGGTTTTCATGGAACCATCGATACCAGTAAAGAACCATTATTTGTAAGAGTGAATATGCAATTCTTTGTGCTTGTGCTTGTATGTGTGCATAACCCTAATCACTTCTGACTCATGTCAGCACATACATACGCATTCGTTCACTTGTGATGTGCTATAATGACTAGGTCTGGGAAAGGGCTCTCCAGATTCAGTATTACAGCAAGAGGACTCTACTATGGCTTGGCCATCTGGCAGCAGAATGTGGGGTGACCCTCCCTGAAACTAACTGAACACCACAGAAGTAGGGGAGGAGGGATTTGGGGGGTTGGTCGATGTGTCACACACACACACAAAGCCTTTTTGTTTGATTCTCAAATGACAATATTACTGTAAGAAAGGAGAGTATGAGTTCTTGTTGTTGGTTCAACATCTATCAGAAAGATGTGTTATTTTAATAGATTATGTAAAAAAAAAATTCATACATTTTCTTATTGAAACCTTACAGATGAACGAACCACAATCAGAGCTCTTCTGGAGCTGCGCTGTTATCCTTAACTAAAACTGAAACTAAATGAAGCTGAAATAAAATTATGGTCACACTTTAGATTAGGGTCCAATTCTTACTATTCACTAACTATTAACTGCGACTTTTGCCTCAATAAACTCCTTATTACTGCTTATTAATAGTTAGTAAGGTAGTTGTTAAGTTTAGGTTTTGGGCAGATGTAGAATATGTCATGCAGAATAAAGCTTTAATATGTACTTTATAATTACTAATAAACAGCCAATATCCTAGTAATAGGCATGATAATAAGCAAAACCCCTTTTCATTTTATAACCCTTTTAATTATTAGAGTGCTGCAGGGATGACTTATTTTTGTAGGCCAAAAGCCAGAAACAAGTTCACACTTTAGCATATCCGGTTCCATCACCCTGAAGTCAGTCGAGTTTTTTGAATGGGTTTTTGGTTAAATATCCGAAATAAGGTCTGTGGTTAACACAAGCTCAAGATATTTCCATATTTTGTTCAATTACATAAAATGCATCAGTAATCACCTCTTGTGATTGTTTTTTGTTGAAGAAATCAGGATTATGCTAAATTTCAGATCTGCCTACAAAAATACACCATCGCTGCAGCACTATACTTCAATAACACATGAGCAATATTAAAATAACACTGTTCTGGAGCCTGTCAAGTTGCAGTTTTGGGAATTTGTAAGTTATTTTTCTACTGAGACTTCTTTCTTGTCCTGTTTAACTTTGTTGTGGGTGTGGCTCCAGGCCACAGATATAATATACAATAAAATAGAGAGGTAATAAACAAAATATTAAAAAAGGAAGAACAAACTGTATAAATGGCATATGGTGAGCAGCCAAAAGTGGAGTCTGGTGTCCTGGGTTCAGTCCTAAATTTACCCAGACATTTTTAGAGTCATTATATGGTCATCTAGTGGACATTGTTGGTACTGCTGCAGTTTTGAGGATTACAAATGCATTGTTGCAAGATGCTAGTGCCCCAAACAACGCTTTTAAACTGCAGATTTGGTCATTTTTTTGTATTTATATAACAGCAGTTCTTTATTTTCCTTCATTTTCTTCTGACCTGCATGTCATTCTGCTTTGTTCTAATGACTAAAACCAATCCCAAATATAACTTTCTGTATAATTTTCACAATTCTTTCAGGACCACTATCGTCAAATACGACTGGCAATTGTGTCATGTCTTGTCATGTTATGTCTTGTTCCTGTTCTTTCTCTCTACTCTGTCTCCCTCTGCTGGTCTTTATTGGTTACTTTCTCTTTCCCTTTTCTCTTCCTCCAGCTGTTCCTCATCTTCTCTGACTACCTCGTTGACTCTCATCCCACCTGTTCCCTCTCCCCTCTGATTAGGTCTCTATTTCTCTCTCTGTTCCTGCTTCTTTCTTTGTCAGATTCTCACTTGAGTTTCTCACGCAAGAAGCAAACTACAGTCCTGTTTGTCTCTGTCCTAGTCCTGTCCTAGTCCTGTCCAGTCCTGTTGGCATCTGCCTGGCAAACGCTATCTGTTCTCTGCTAATCATCTTGATATTTGTATTCTATCCAGTTCGTCTGATGCTGTGAGAGATCTGGTAAGCGCAGTCTTTTCTCGACCCTTGTCAACTCTGAGAGACCTGCAGCCTGTCGCCGCTAACACAGCCTTCCCCGACTGCTGCCTTAAGACTCTTATTGAAGTTATCTGAAGTAGTTTTTGTTTCATTTTTATCGCCCTCTCTGCGGGTTGCTTGTTTCGCCATTATCTCTCAAGAAGAAGATTTGTGTTCTACATTGTTGCCACCCTGTGTTGTCATTAAAGACTCTATTTTTGTTAATTCGCTTTTGGGTCCTCTCTTACCTTCACAACAAATTGCATACAGTTAGGATTGGTTCTGGTGGTATGGTTCTGTTCTGGGCAAGAACTCCCTGCGCATCGATCCTAGCATGGATAAGAGCAGGGAGAGCAGCAATAACCCCCCTTAGGGTAAACAGAACAGAACCAACATGAATGTATTGCAAATATCATTAATTCAAGATTTTAAAGTACAACATAATTCAAGAATTTATTCTGATTCAAGGGGAATCAGAATGCCATACTGACTGACGAGAGAAGGAGCTGGGGAGGGAGGAGGGTAATTAGCTCCTGAGAAACGCGATAGCTGCTGATAATACTGAAGGAGCTTATATATGTATACAGTGATCGGCGTCGTATTCCTATAGGTAGATGTGGATCAGCTGAGGGTCAGCTGATGCGAGCTTGACTAACGTGACCTGCCAGAACTGACGCTACGCTTAATTATTATTAATTAATTATTATTAATAGGCCTAGGAAAAATCAAATTCCACTTGTAGTGATCCTTGTAAGGTTTGTTATATCAAATGTCACAGAAATAAACTATACAATTTATACCATAAACAATAGTGGAAGTCTATATCATCATATCTTATTTTGATGATAATTATGCTGCCATATACAGTCAGACACAGTATCTAAAGGTCTTGATAATTAACACTTTATGATCTTTCAAATCACCAACCTAAATATCAAGGAGGACCGGGCCATTCCACATCAGGTAAACCACAGGTCAATGGATCAAAGTTTCTTCTAGGAAATGAAAAGCCAAATAATTAAGCTCATTGATCTATATTTCTTATTCATCATTTCTTAAAAGGTGTTCAAAATTATTCAGGTATTATTTGGAACAAAATTAGAGGACTAAAAAATAGCGGTAGAAAGACTGTAGCTTCATTAATTTGATAGTATACATATAGTTGTAATCAGAATTATTTAACCCCTATTGCAAATCAGGTTTATTGGCAAAATGTACAGACTTTCAGCTGTTTGCAATGAACAAATCAAACAACAGTAATTGCAATAGCTCAACACAAATGTTTCAAGTGGTTTCCCTAAATTCAACTGAAAATGCAACTTTTAATGTCTTCTACAGAATTATTCGACCCCCTGAATCTGCCAAACAGGTGTTGTCTCAAGCACACCTGATGCAACAAATCAAGAACTTCATTAGTTGCACCGGGTTTGCTTGACCTAGAACAAGAAATACCTGAACTGGCTAGGTTTGTTCAGTGTCACGGTTGACCGCATGTTAGAAATCTGGCTAGAAAGTCAAAAGAATGGCCCAAAAAGTTAAGAGAAGATATCATCGCCCTTCACAAATAAGGAACAGGATACAAAAATATAGTGAAGGCACTAAATGTTCCTAGAGATGACACCATTGGAAGCATAGTTCATAAGTTCAAAATTAAAGGAACAGTGGTCACACTACCTGCAATCTGCAACCAGATTTCTGGGAAGGCAGGCTCAGAAAAACCCTTGAGTGACTGCAAAAGACCTGCAGCAAGATTTGGTGGCAGTAGGCACTGAGGTTTCAGCTTCCACAGTAAGGTGCGTACCAAACGCAGATGGTTTCCATGCCAGAACTCTAAGACTGCAACACTACTGACCCAAAAGCACAAGAAAAGTTCTCAAAATCGGATAAATAAGCCACATAAGTTTTTGGATTCTGTTCATCGAAGTATATCTGGAAATCCTAAGATAAAACATCTTGCTGTCAGTGAGGAAGCTGAAACTTGGGCGTCATTGGATCTTCCAAAAGGACAATGATCTCAAGAATACCTCAAATTCCGCCAAGGCTTGGTTGCAGAAGAAGTCCTGGAAGATTCTACAGTGGCCATCACAGTCACCCGACTTGAACCCCATAGAAAATCTCTGGTGGGATTTGAAGAAGGCGGTTGCAGCACGCAAACCCAAGAATATTACTGAACTGGAGGCCATTGCTCATGAGGAATGGGCTAAGATTCCTCAGAAGCGCTGCCAGAAGCTGGTGTCTGGTCATACCTATTGTTTACAGCAGGTTATAAAAGGCAAAAGAGCGTTCACTAAGTTCTAAAGATGCTTGCCATGAAGGGGTTGAATAATTTTGAGAATTAAAGTCATTAAAAATTGCATTTTCAGTTGAATTTGGGGAATTCACTTGAAACATTTTTGTGTTGAGCTATTTCAATTACTTTTGTTTGATTTGTTCATTGCAAACAGCTGCAAGTCTGTAAATTTTGCCAATAAACCAGATTTGCAATGGGGGTTGAATAATTTCGATTACAACTGTATACCATAAGCAGGAGTACAGTGCCCTCCACTAGTATTAGCACACTTGGTGAAAATGGTGAATAGAAAACCCCCCAGAAAAAAAGGCCATTTATCTATTTAGTCTTGCATTTAAAGTATTCTCAAATATCTAACCTGAACTACAATAATTCTCCAAAACGTGTGCCAAAATTGCACCTGTTGAAATGTATAAAAATCGAACAGAAGTACATTCACATTTATGTAGTCGATATTTAGGTTCCTGAGTGATCATAAACCCTTTAGTGGTAAGTCGTGACTTATGTTTCACTGGGGAATACATATAAGGTGACAAACAGGCCAAATTCCAATAGCCATGATGAATCACTATGGGAAAGAACTTTTTTGGTTGCCATAATTTTTTTTTTTTTTTTTGCTGTTCATTAAATCTTAAGTGATTTTAGTTAGCTAAATGTTACTATAACTTTCAATGGGACCAAACTCTATTAAGATCAAACTAGTGATTTTCATAAATTAAATAAATAAATGCATACATACATAATACATAGTACATACTACATACTATAAGAGGAAGATATATTCATGCAGCAGAAAAGTATATCTCATCCTCACTGTTAAGTTTGGTGTGGCTTTGATGTTACAGGGCTGTTTTTCTTCCATAGGCCATGGACAAGTTGTTAGGATACAATAAACAGATATTAAATCAACACATGACTGCCTTTGCCAGGGAGCTTAAATGGGACATGGTTGGATCTGACACTTGGACAATGATCCAAAGCACACCTCAAGAAAAAGAAAACACACACACACACACACACACACACGTTCACTGAGTACAGACTGAAGGTCTCAGGTCCCTTGTTATATGTTCATCAACCTTTTTATGTATTATACAAGAAGAGTCAGAGAAAAAATCTAGGAAAAGAGAGGTTGCGCAAAATATTGCCAACAATTTTATGATTATTTTTGTTTATTATTTTTTATGATAATCTTTCAATTATTTTACTTAGATTGTTTTGTGAGTATTTTAAAAGAACAAGAGGATAAACACCATGTCCTGGTTTGCTTATATTTTACCAAGCTTGGTTTAGCGGTCAAGTAAATTCAATATATAAGGAATGATGGTCAAACTGTAACTATAAATTATTTACACATGATATTTATATATAAAAAAGCAGAGAAGAGCTATTGGAGGAAAGCCTCGACCATGTCTGTACCACTGCATCTAGCTCCAAAGTAGCTGGAGGAGTTAGGGTGAAAAGGGGACAGTGGGTCGACTCCTCTGAGATGAACAAGTCCGCTTCCGCTCGGCCATACCTCTACAGCCTGTGGGTGGAGTCACCATTCTCTGGGCCTCAACCCCTGCTTTGACAGGATATCTGGTACTTTAAGCAATGTAATTATTCATGTGCAATAATTACAGAGGAATCTCACTGATGAGCATTACAAGGAAAGTCCTGGTCTGCGTCTTATTGACTTGCCTTCAGCAGCTAGCTGAGGTCATACATCCTGAGTTCCAATGTGGATTTCGGCCCAATTGCTTCACAACAAACATGATATTTGCTGTGAGACAATTACAAGAGAAATCAAGAGAAAAGAATCAGCCACTTTATATTGCCTATGTAGATCTGACTAAAGTTTTGGCCTCAGCTGACAGAGAAGCTATTTTTATGGCCCTGCAAAAGGCTGGCTACCCTCCCACCCTTCTACCACTTATCAAATAATTTAATAATGAAATGCAACACTGAGTTCAATTTAATGGTGACCTATCAACAGATTTCCTAATAATATTAATCGAGGTGTGAAACAAGGCTATGTCCTCTCTTTTGGCATTTATTTAACCTATGTATTCAAGACTTCCTTTGATAAATTGGATAATCACTCAGGAGACACTCTTCTGACCAGGGATGATGTAAACTTCTTCAGTTTATCTCATTTCAGAGCAAGAACTAAAACACCAGATTTTGTCATCAGATAACTTCTATGCAGATGATGCTGCATTGTGCGCATCTTCAACAGAGTAGCAGCAGACTCTGCTTGACTGTTTCTTATGCCCCTGTGATGTTTTTGGGCTCACAATCAAATCAGCTTGGAAAAAACTGTGACTATGTCACAAAATGCCAACAAACGTTGTTTTCAGTTAAATAATATAGCACTCGGCGTGGGAAAGTTCACTTATCTTGGATGCTTATTTCCATTGGGAAGTACACGTAATACCACCTTAGAAGATGAGATCTCAAAGAGGTAGGGGAAAGCGGCCTCTACTTTTGGATGTCTGACAAAATGTTCGTGGAGAAATAAGCATCTATCTACTCTAAAGTATGACCCCATAGTGCCCCGGAACCTCCACATGTTGCAAAAAAAAATCCCCCCAACATTAATTTCAGCAGGGGGCAGATCAAATGGCCAGCAGCTAGCATGACTTCTCTGTGGAAGCAGTTTGATGAAGATGTCAACCAGATTTGAGGCAACGGTTAAGGGAGAGGCTGATGGAAAGCTGCAAGCCATGGCAACATTCATTGTCAGCATGGGAGCAGAATGGTTTGGAGGAGAGGAGGGAAAAGTATGAAAATACCTTACTACAAAAACCATAGAGCGGTGAGAATTAAAAAAATCAGACAGGAGATGATAGCTCTGAAGTCCCAGTACAAGGAGGCAGGAGAGAGTGAGTGCATTGGCTTAGCTCAGCTGATGTCTATCCTGTGAAAGAAGATCAGGGTCCTCCGCCGAGGAGAGTGGCATCGGAGGCGCTGTCGTGAAAGGGCCGAAGACGTGTTGCTTTTATAGCCGACCCCTTTAAGTTGGAGTTGTTGGGGCAGAAGTGCAGTGAAAAGCTTGTCTGTAATAGTTGCTATGCTGCCAAATGATCTGAAGGAGGGACATTCTTTCGATATTTGAAATGAGCCTGTGTGTGGCTCTGAATCATGTTGGCAGGAACACAACCTCAAGCAGCTCCTCAAATGCAGAAGATTGAGAAAACTACTCTGCTGACACACCCGTATGCATGCCCACATTTAACTCCTCAGGATCTGATGCAGACAGCATTAGATCCTCGTTTGGATCAGAAGAGTCAGTGGAGAGGATGAGATATAGGGGAATACCCATCTCACGCTCCACCTCAGCGAACTCGACTTGCGATCCCCATGATTGAAGCTGTTGCGCCACCATGGCAACCACGGGACCTGAACAACGGGTCGCAGGCGCTTGACTCTCATCCACTGAGAAGAGAACCAAGTGGGATCCGAGTTTTCACACTGTCAATTTCTCGTAGTGCCTCGAGGACTGACCGGGCGAGTTTTTCTCCCAAACAAAACACACACATTTTGTGCGAGTTTTCCCACATAACATGGTGGGGACACAGCGTCACACATCTCCTATTCCAGGGTTCGGGAACCTTTTTTGACCAAAAAGCCATTTTTTTTAATTATTTTTGTTTTGGTGAATGCATTTTTCCAAAAGAGCCAAACACTTTTTAATAACATTTCAACAATGGTACCTTTATTGGGACAACTAAAAACAAACAACAAATAACAAGTTGCAATATGGAATTAATTGTGCAGGGCTTTCACTGTGAGGTTGAGTTACCTGAGGAGCAAATAAATCATCTTCAGAATTCTCTCTCTCTCTTTGTGTGTGTGTGTGTGTGTGTGTGTGTGCGTGTGTGTGTGTGTGTGTGTGTTGTGGCATCATGGGAGGGCCCCAATAAGGCACCAAAATGTTATTTTTCAAGCCACTTGAAGACTCAGCCTTGGCATAGGCTCAGCCGTCTGATTGCATTGTCATGAAATGTGTCCTACTTTCCCACACTTGTAATACATTCTCAGTTTATACAATGTGCTTTCGACTGGGGATTCTTGCTGGCTGGACCTTCTCCCCTGTGATGTAGCCCACCTGGGATTAATGGGCTCTAGGGAACAACTTTTGTTGGGGCTGCGCACTGGTTGGGAACCGTGTGTTCTGCATGTCTGCACTGGCTTGGTATCTTTCAACTGCTTCTATCATTTCCTGGAATGAACTTGGGTTGTTCTGACAGACAAATTGTTTAGCTTCAGGGGGTAGGGCTCTTACAAACCTGTCAATCACCAAGGAATCATCAACTTCTGTTTTGCTGAGAGCCTACCGGGCTCTAACCATTTCTTAGCCAGACGCATTAACTTGTGCATCTGTGTACGTGGTGGCTGTTCTTTCTTGAAGCACTGTCCATGGAACATTTGGGCCCTCCTGAATTATGTAAGACCACTACGACTTAATATTTTTTTCTTTAAGGAGTCATAGACCCAGTGTTGGGTCTAGGTCTAGGAAAGCATTCTGACTCTCCAGATAAAAATGGTGCAAATATTTTGGCCCATTGACCTTTTGGCCATTTTTCTCTGAGAGCAGTGGTCTCATGCAAGTAAGCTTCAACATCATAAATCTCTCACATTTTAGGAATACAGTCACTAGCCCTTATCCTGCTAACATCTTGGGCTTGTTTCAGTTCCAATTCTCTAACTTTAAGGATATTAGCCGTCTTTGTTCTTCCAGTAAGGCAGCTTGGATTTGCTGCTGGATTTTATTACTCTCTATCATTGTTTTCAGTAACTCCTCCATTTTACAATCAATTGATTGTCAACTTAGAAACTGGCTTGTGAGGTCCTCCATGTCACTCTGGAACATCAGCACTCATACACATGCCCACGTTCTCCACCATATGTGACAGCATGAGAGGTTCAGGATCTTTAGCTTGTGCAATTTCCCAATAAACACTGCTTCAACAGTCTCTTCAGTATGCAGGTGTGTTTAATAATCAAACAATTTCAATTTAAATCTCTTCAGCTCAAACCTAGACAACTTAATCTTCTTTGTTTCACACAGGTACATGTCTTTTCCCAGCCACACACACCATCAACATTTTCACACTTTGTGTGTGTGTGTGTGTGTGTGTGTGTGTGTGTTGTGGCATCATGTGGCATCTTTCCCTATTTTAATATTACTTTTTAATATCAAGTACATCCAGCTATTTACTTTATCATCCATCCATGTTTCTTTATTAATAATTTCAAACAATCCTGCCCACTCACCATTAAACAATCCCACCCATGAGGTTAATTATCTGCTTCTCCCGACTCATTTCATGAGTCCGCCATTACATATAAGAAGATATAGTAAAAAAGTATGCATATTTGTTAGGGGTGCGGGAAAAAATCAATTCATATATGAATCGCGATTCTATTTTCTACCGATTTGAATAGATTCACAAATTTCAAAAATCGATTTTCTAAAGTGTTAGCCTACTTTAACTTCGCAGTTCTACTTAAAGTTACTTAAAGTTCTTGACGTTAATCACAATAAGCCGCAAACAAGCGGTGCTCGCGCTGACGGACACAGCCGAAGTGCGCGCACAGATGCTGCCTCTCACATGCATGCAATCTCGTATTCAGTTCTCTTTCTCAACTACACACACACAATTATGTCAAAATGCACATCATGTGGACTGTGGAGTATTCAATAAATATTCAATAAGGAGTCTGTTATGTCCTACTACACAAACGAAAATAAATGGGAGAAAATCGGATGTGTAACTACATCCGTGCATTCATTCTTAAAGGGACAGCCGCCTCATAAATTGTTGCCATCCGTTTCATTAATTTTCATAAAAAACACTCACTGCTTTTGACTAAATTACTTTTTTATCCTTATTATGAATCAATTTATATTTAATTCATACAGTGAAAACTATACAGTGTTTTATTTTTACATTTGATTATTCAATTTCGGTTGTTTAGTAAACCTATGCTACTGTACCTGAACAAGTTAGTTTATTTAATTTGTATATTTTTCTATTATATTTGTCCTATTATTTGTAATTTGCTCCTTTGTTCCTATTTTTTAATATCAAAAATAAAATAAAATTGCCTGTCTTGTTTTATTACAGAAGACTGTGTGTAATGATTGTAGTCAGCTTAAAGGGCATTTGTTTTATAATACTGGGTTGAATAAAATGGGCAGAAAAACTAAATAAATTTCAAGGTTCACATTTAATTCTGTAGGATTTTTTTCCTTCTAGACCTATTAAACTGTCTACCAGAGTCAAATTAGAAAAGTAACACAAAACAGTAAACTACAATCAAAATGCACATATCGAATCAAAAATTGTTACAAAATAGAGAATCGATTTTAAATCGAATTGTGACCTCAAGAATCGATTCGAAAGGTACCAAAAGATTCCCACCCCTAATATTAGGTATGCTGTCCGAGGGGAGGGCTCCGAGCTTGGCTCAAACCCAAAGTACTCCCCCAAAGAAGCGAAGCCCGCAGTTTCTATTAGAGTTTGATATGCTGAGTAGGTTGGAGTTTGACGGGGGCGGATACAGTGGATTTGAAGTTTCGTAAAACATGGACTGGTAAGCTGATGAGTGCTTGATGGGCTTTTTTGATATGGAACCAATTGGACCTGAAATATCTGATTGAACAAGAATTGATTTTAAGTGATTTTGGAACCAAAAATGTGTAGTAGGGTGGTTGTAGTCGTCTACAAAGAGATGATCATATGGGGATTTAGCCTGCGAGTTTCTGAATTGAAGGTAAGATAGAATGGAATGGTACGGCTGGATAGGTGACGGGAGGTTGAAAATGTAAATGAAATGGCCATTTTCAGCTTGAAGTGGCCATTTTCAGTGCCGGAGATCAAACAAGTCTTTTTTCTACTAAACACATAACTAAACACGTCATTCCACTGATATAAGAAGGTAATTCATAAACTAAGCTAATTTCGGCATGCCTCGGCAAGTTAGGGGGATTATGTTCTCTAGCGCGTGGACTGAAGATGCGAGTTAAAGAAGATACAAGAGAATTTAGTTCATCTCCCAATGTTGAACTTGTTGCAGACCTGTCTGCTGAAGGAGAAAGAGACAGTTCTACCAGAAAGACTCAGGAGGCAAAATAGCATACATTTATTAACAGCCCAGCAAGCAAGTATTTATGAAGTTCTTTGGCGTAGGCCCCATCCGTAGCTTGCAATCCGAGCGTAACGGAATCTGCATTTCCTGCCTGGAGACGAAGGGAGGGGCATATGGGATGAAGGTTTAATTTGAGGACACGACATGGTGGAATAAGTCACTGATCTGCACATTGTGCAAGAGACATTTCGGCAGCATGTAAAAACTGTACTGTGGAGATCAGGGTCAAGCACGACCCAGTAAGGGCACTGATTCCACTGGGTGACATGATCAGCACTTTTTGCAGAGATGGCCTTCAGGGGAGTCAATGATTTTGCACGGTGCACACACATACATACACACATATATATATATATATATATATATATATAAATATATACACACACATATATATATATATACACATATATATATACATATATATATATATATATACATACACATATATATATATATATACACATATATATACACACACATATATATATACATACATACATACTGCATCTGACATGGCATTTATGTTTATTTAAGAATCAAAAATACAAAGAAGTTGTGCACATCCCAAACACCCTGATTGGGCTCAGATGCAGGACAATGAAATAACAAAAACAAGTGAGCCTGCAGCGCTGGTTGACGCAACCTTACACTTGTGTCTGCTACCGGGGAAGCCGTCTGAGCCTGCGACACCATGAGGTTACCATAGAAACATGTGGTTTGCCGTTGATTGCTCTCGTGATTCTAGTAATAACCACAATGCAGCAATGAGTTCCCTTATTAAAGGGACCTGAGGGAAGTTACACGTGCAAGATACGGCTTTTACACTCAAGCCATATCTCATGAGGTCTTCAGTTGGAAAACAACTTGTCAAGGCAGAAGCAAAAATTCAACTACTGTACCCCAAGAGCTAGCATAATGACAGAAGAATTTTTTTTATATATATATACACCTGTCTAGAAGATAGATGATTGCAATGGAAATGTTTTTCAGGAACAGATGGAGAGGGAATTTGAGTTGGTAGGTTCACAAGTTCATTTTTTGTCAACACAGTAATGTCATCCTCTTTAACGACATCCTCCTTAGGTGTACAAGCTGGAGAAAGACGAGACACAAGTCAAGCATTGTCTCTCCTTGGTTTGGTGAAGTATAAAACAATCTCTGACCTTCTGTTCCCAGGCAATGTATAAATAAAGCTTGCTTTCTTTAACTGGCCAGCCATCTCCTGATGCATTAATGACTTTAGCCAGACCTCGAAAGGTATAGATGGCTCACTAGGACATGAATGGCGTAGGAAAAGAAGCAACAGCAGACATCTTTCACGTAGAACAGCAAACTCCTCATCGCCAATTTGTAATGTTTAAATCCTGGTAAGCACAAGGCCAAGAAAGTTCTCAATCCTTATACATTTATTAAAAAATCAAAAGCAGGACAAGCAACCCAACAGGCATTACATAATTGGCAGCAGGTGCAACACACGTCAATGCTTACTCTACACCTTTTATAGGTAACATGATGTGGACTACAGCGCCATCTCCAGACAAGTACACAAACACAACAATTACCTTTTTAAATGATCCATTGTGTTAAAGGGGTCCTATTATGCTTTTTTCACTTTTTCAACTTTAGTTAGTCTGTAATGTTGTTGTTTGAGCATAAAAACATCTGCAAGGTTACAAAGCTTAATGTCCACTCAAATGGGAGATATTTAATTTAACCGAATCCAAGAACTACAACAAGTTTTTTTCTCGGCTTTTGTGAAGTCATAATGTTACTCATTTAAATAACCCCCACCCATGGAATACGTAAAAAAAAGTGGATAAGGCCTGGTTGAGCTGCATTAGGATTCAAGGATTCAAGAATTTTATTGTCATTCCAAAAACATTGTACATGATCTGGAACAAAATTAGAACTGAGGTCTGGTTAAAACCATCTCAAGTAAATAACAGATCAGCAACTCATAAATAAATAAATAAATACAAATACACAATCGTACCAACATTTATGCACGCTAAAACTTGAAAAATTAGCAGCGTAGCAATAAAAGTGCAACATACTTTAAGACAAAAAGTTCAGTTTGTCAGTTCTGGTGTGTGGCAAAGTTTAATAGTCTAACAGCTTCTGGTCGTTAGCCTGGTCGTCCTAGTTCTTATGCTGCGCAGCCTCCTACCTGAGGGGAGAAGGACAAATAGTCTGTTGGTAGGGTGGAAGGAGTCCTTCATAAGGCTGGAAGCCCTACTCCTGCATCTACTTATGTATGTGTCACTGACCACCGGGAGACTGCATCCAATAATCTTCTCTGCCACCTTAACCACATGCTGCAGGGCCTTTCTGTCTGAAACAGAGCAGTTCCCATACCACAATGTAACACACAAGGTGAGGATGCTCTCCACCACACCCTTATGAAAAGATGTAAGGACTATAGTTCCCAGGCTAGCCTGTTTAAGCCTCCTCAGAAAGTACAGCCGTTGGTCCTTTTTTACCAGGCTGCCAAGTGAGGTTGTCGTTTATATGTACCCCCAGGTATTTAAAGCTGGAGTCGACTTCCAACTCCGCTCCCCCAATGCAGAGGGGAGGGGGGTGGTTCCTGGTGGCCTTTCTCAAGTCCACAATCATTTCCTTAGTTTTTTTTCACATTGATGCAGAGGTTGTTGTCCCAGATCCAGGCCATCAGTTGTTGTCAGTCAGTAAAATGTCAGTCAGTACCTCCGAGAGCTGATGTGCACAGTCTTTCAGGACCCTGCCTGGGATGTTATCTGGGCCTGCAGCCCAGTGGCTTTACTCTCAGCAGGACCCTCCCAACGTCCTCTGTGGTTACACTGGGTGGCTGCTCACCAGGTGGTATATTGAGTCTAGTGGTAGGGGTGGTGTTGGAGTCTTCAAAGCGAGCATAAAAAGCATTGACAGCATCAGGAAGAGACGGGTCGCTAGGGCATACAGTGTCTCTTCTCTTGTAATCAGTGATGCTCTTAATGCTGGCCCACATGCTTCGGGGGTCATTTGTAGAAAAGTAACCCTGTATCCTAACCCTGAGAATAATCAGCCTTAGCTCTTTTAATGCCGGTTCTAAAGTTTCTCCTTGCCACTCTAAGCACTTCAGTGTCACCATTTCTGAATGCTGAGTGTAACTCGGGTAACACTGGCTACCAATAAAGAGTTAAAAGTTAAACAAAGGAAAGAAAAAGAGTGTTCTAGATGGAAAAGAGATTTACCCAATCACACATTGTGCTGCAGTGACTGATATCTCTGTGAGCCAACAGTAGCGGCACATTCATAAAGCCCGCCCACAGGTCACACTGGTGCTACTTTCAGCAATGAGCAGACAAGAGAGAGTCAGATCAGAGCCGATTAGACGAAACAGCAGTAAGGAGTGTTTCTCCAGAAACTCCTTGCGCTAAACGTTAATCTTTTAAGAAATTGTGATCGAGTACACCTGGAAGCATCAGCCTGAAGTGTTGTCGTCGGAGAGAGAGAAGAGCGAAGTGGAAATCGGAGGAGAATAGATGGAGCGGATCTCAGAGTGAAGCACAAAGCGCCCAATTTCGCCTAAAAGCTTTCTCTGGAAGGAGCCCCCGCCCATGTAACGAGCCTGACTTACAGAGACGAATTATTAGCTAAGTTTATAAGCACCCTGCAGAACCCTGGTGAAAAGTCATCCACATACCTCCACAGATTGCACGTAATCCTAAGTGCTACCATCAGACGGTGTGGTGTTGCAGAGAGTGAACAAAACCGTTGTTTGTTGAGGCAGTTCTGCCGTGGTTGCTGGGACAACGCCTTGATAGCCGACCTGCAGCTCGAAAAGAGAAAAACTGACCCACCTCCTTTTGCTGAATTAGCAATACTCATCTGCACAGCTGAGGATAAGCAAGCATCAAAGGAGGAGAGAATGAGAAAGCATTTGGGTATAAACAAGCATCCATCAGTTCCCCTTAAACTGTGAACACACCAACAGTCTGTTTATTCATGTAGTGCATTGGAGGACACTACTGATTCTTCAGCCCTCACCACTCTCAAGCAGAAAGCCTCTAAGCAGAAAAGTAAAGAGCAATGCCCTGGAGGAGTATGCATCCATTCTTTACCCAATCACACATTGTGCTGCAGTGACTGACACCTCTGTGAGCCAACAGTAGCGGCACATTCATAAAGCCCGCCCACAGGTCGCACCAGCGCTGCTTTCAGCAATGAGCAGACGAGAGAGAGTCAGATCAGAGCCAATTAGACAAAACAGCAGTACAGAGTGTTTCTCCAGAAACTCCTTGAGCTAAACGTTAATCTTTTAAGAAATTGTGATCGAGTGCACCTGGAAAGTTGGACTTTGGATGCGTCAGCCTGAAGTGTTGTCGTCGGAGGGAGAGTGAAGTGGAAATCTGAGGAGAGTAATAGTAATAGTGATTCTATCTCGCTTTGGTGTGTGAAAATTCAGATATTAATCTGATTCATATAAAAGATATGCCAACATTTCTGAAATGATTCAGTAAGAGCTGAGTTTGAGTAGGCCGCGTGCAATGCGTGAGCTGAACTGAATAGCACGTGGGCTAAAGCTACCACATGTAAAAATGCTAATTGTGTCATAAAATGTGAGCGATTGATTTATAAGCGTCGATGTGTTTAATAACTGTCAAGAAGTTAGATTGATGTGTTATTTTAGACATGTATATGATTTGTTACGAGAATGTTTGAATCAGAGATGAATTATTGTGTTTGCCTTGTTTGTTTTGCAAGGCTGTTTTTTTTTTTTCTGTGTTTCTTTCTATGTGAATGTGATATCCTGCGAGAGTTTCCTGCTTTGTGCCAAATATAATCTCCTGGAGAGGAATCGTCTGATTAAACAACACGATTATATGTGCAGAAATGGCGAGCCAGCTGCCCACGGACCTGTTTCCACTTTGAAATGTGCTTTGAAACCATCAAATGGTAGGATAAATCTGATTTTTTTTGTTTTTTTGGACACAAAAGACTATTTCGTCGAATTTGTCTGATTTTTGCCTTCGAAAAGGAGAGACACTATTTTTTGGAACTTGAACTGAGCTGGGTTACACAACTCTTTGAACTGGGACATTTGATTTGCGAACTCTGATCAATTGAGTCGTTTGATTCATGAACTTTGTTCAACTGAATCAAATTCGTCGGGTTCTGTATTTCCAATTCATATTGTTGAACATACTGTTTGTTTTGAAAAGAAAGTGGGTTATTGGAAGAAATTCTGAATCATAATCTGTGTTTCGTCAAATTGAATATATAATTACATTTAATTTTTGTACATTTGGATTTTTTTATGTAATATTTAGTTTTATTTTTGTAATTTACTTTCTCAAGGTGAAAGAGAAAGACACAGTAATGGGTTTATGAGAGTTTACTTTATTTACACATTGAATGAAAAGTGTGAAACTTCATCAAATTGAATTGAAGCTGTTGAATCTTTCATCCTAGAAGAAACAACAGAAGAGTTAATGACAATGTTTTTGATTTACTGACTGTCATTGATTAATTGTTGCATATGTGATTAATCTAATTGAAACAAACTACAAAGAGAACAATTTCTTCCTTTCAATATGATCTTTTATCTGAATCAGAACAAAATTGTCGACTATTTACTTACCTGTTTCACCATTTCCTCCCTCCAGTAGACGTTCCTTACTTCTGATCATAGTGGCCCATACTGAACATCATTACTGGGTGTAGCACGTCAGTTACGTTGCGCACTACACGCTACTAGCTGAGTCTCGTGCTCTCAGAGAAGATCTGACCCCTGCAGTCATCCAGGGCTTCTGGTTAGAGTGGATAGTTATTATTCTGGTAGTAGTAACATAATCCAAACACTTACTGATGTAACCGGTGACAATGGATGCATACTCCTCCAGATCTACCGCTCCAGCATTTGTCGCTACTTCCCTGAAGATCTGCCAGTCCATAAACTCAAAACAGTGTTGAAGCACAGAGGCAGAATTACTAGGCCACACTGTGATTGACTTTTGTATTGGTTTCATTTTCTTCACCACAGGGCTTTAGGAGGTAACAAGCATAATGGAGATGTGATCAGAGAGTATCAGAGCAGTGAGTGCTAATGATGGAACAGTTAGTGCACCAACTTTTGTTGATATACACACAGAGTCCCTGAGTCTTCTCCGATAACTGATTCCGGTCGGCTCGGTGGAGTAGCATGCCGTTAATCTGGAGCACCGAGTCCGGTACATTGCCATTAAGCAATGTTTCCGTCAATAAAAGCATACAGCAGTTCCTCATCTCTTTGTTCACAGCCTTAGTATTCTTATTATTTTTTTGCAGCCTTAGTAAATCCATTTTATTACCCAACACCCACACATTGGCTAAAAAAAAGAAACGGAATTACCAGTCTGTTGTTGCTAGCTTTTAGCTTAGCCAGCAGGCTGGCTCACTTGCCCCTCTTCTGTTTCCGAGCGCACCGCTTCCTCTTGCCTCTGAGCCGGCGTATGGTACAACGCCATGCCCCTGTCCTCAGAAGCTTCATCTTGCCCAGGTTCAAGGTTCAGGTTCAAGAGTTCAAGTGGGTTATATCGCAAAAATCTCCTTTCACACCAACACTCGCTATCCTTCACTATTGTTACGAACTCCTATGAGGTAACATTGAGGTTGTGATAAAATTTGGTGTGATTAGGGTGGCAAGAGACAACACAACAAATTAGTGCGAAAGAAAAATCATTTATTATACAGAAGTGAAATTATTATACAACAAGATGTATAATAGTAATAATAATAATGGTGAATATAAGCAAGGAAAAAAAACACCCAAATTATTTACAGATCAAAACAAATATATCAGATAAATAACCCAAGAGAAAAAAAAGGGACGCAATTAGTGAAGCCGAAGAAAAGAAAAGAACAAAACAAAACTCATTCTAACTTGTAATTAAATCTCTAATCTAACTAATAAAAGAAAGAAAAGAAAAGACATCAACTCTTCAGCGTCAACGCCCTAACTAAATTACTCTGACTATCAAACACAAAACATACAGAGGGTGGCGTTCACTTTCTTACCTGGGGTATACATCGAGTTACCTAGGTGCTGTATTATGTAAGTCACGTGACTTATAACCTGTCCACTTTTTACTCTGGGTCGAACAACGCCATCAAAGGGCAGAAAGAGAACGTACAAGGAAAATCTCACAACACTATTCAAAAACGAGATGGCAGCAAAAATAAATCAGGGTTACAACAGTAACAAAAAGAATAAGAGTACAAAGCAACAAAAAAACAGAGCGGCAGAAAAACTGCTGGCGGGAAACTTGATTGGCCGCGGGGGAAGTGATGTCACGCCATTGATAAAAACTGACAGCTCTCCAAGCCAACAGCATACCAGAGGTGGAGCGAACCTAAGAATATATCAGAGAGAGAGATAGAGAGAGATAGTGAGATACAGCCACGCACAAGCACAGGGACGTAACAACTATAACCGGAGAAACCGGCAAAACACTAAGGGCTGAACTGGGAGCTCGAGAAGCCACTGCACTGCTGCGCGCCGCCATCTTGTATAGAAGACAGTGTTGTCGCTGTCAAAGTGACGCTGTTTTGTCTACCCCGTTTCCAAAACTCATTTGTTTGACCTTCCTAAGGCTGACGTGAGTGGTTAAAATGTATTTTAAACACTGTTCCTTCCTGAACATTATAACCCCAACGATTATCTTTGTGCTGCACATTTTACAGAGAACAGCTTCCAGAACCTAAGATGAGTACAATGCAGGCTACGCACAAAAGCTTCTCCTAAAATGAAGCAGTTCCCACTTTGTTGGGTGTTTTTTAATTTAAAGGACTGTACTGGCTGTGTTGTTTTGATTTGTGATCACGGGGGGGCGTCAGTAAGAACGCACAAAGCCAGAGTTCGGTGCTTTACACAGCGTTTATTATGCACGCTCTCACACACATATGATACAAATAAACATTTCTAAACAAATAAACAAATATACATAATAAATTACAAATGAAATAAATACACTATACATAAGATCAGCAGCAGTAGATATTTAAATAAGATAATTAGACAGAGCGCCATATTTAATGACGCATCACTGCATTTAAGTAAAACGACAGTAATAAACATATCAAAGAATACTGACTGAAAAGGTTATTGTGCAGCAATGCTGGTTAAACAAAATAATACAATCTAAACATAATACAATACACAAACTTGCAGTATTAAATGCGCATGCTATGGATGGCTGGATTAGCTCTGGATTTGTGCACTTAGATGATGCAGTTATTATAGAATGGACCGGTAACAACTTAAAACTCAAATTCTCACACTAAAGACAGTTGACAGAGCTGTATAGAACTACGACTAGAACTGTAGTCGTCCTTCTTCTGGGTGGGCCAAACTAAACTGTCAATCACATCCACATCAAATCAGAAAATACTGTGCCTTTTCAACAGTGGCCCCAATTTATGTAGTAAATGCACTACAGAAAAGGCCTAAGAGTCTTTATTATCGATTGGTAATACTGGCAAGCAGATTAGCTTATTTACTGGTCTAACATATTTATGATCACCTACTTGAACTTAAGTTGTTCTGATTTGACATCAGCTCCGGGTATTGTGGCTATGACCTGACCCACTGGCCAGAGAGCCCTGGGAAGTTGCTGGTCAACTATCATCACCACTGTTCCATTCTCCAGGTTCTTGGCCCCTTCAGTCATCCACCTTGAACAGGTTTGTAGTTCAGATAGATACCGTTTTATGAAGTTTGCCCAGAAATTATTGACGAGGATCTGACTTTGTCTCCAGCGTTTCCTACTCAGTAGCTCTGACTTAGGGTATACAACCTGTGGTAATTCGGGGTCCGGCCACCCCACGAAAAGGCTGTTTGGAGTGACAAGATTAACATCTATTACATTAGAAGACACATAACCAAGGGGATTCAGGATTCCTTCGATTCCTACCATGACTGTTGTCAGCACTTCCTCAGACACATGTTTTGCTCCAAGAGTCTGGTTGAGTGCAGCTTTCAGCATCCTGATTTCTCTTTCCCATATACCACAAAGTGGGGAGCTCCTGGGGGATTAAAGTGGAACTGGATTTGTTGCTTTTCAAGTTAGCTTTGTAGGGTGGGCTGCAAGGCTGTGAATGTATCTGACAGCTCTCGTTCACCTCCTTTGAAATTAGTCCCCTGGTCCAAAAAGAGTTCATGGGGTCATGAGGAATGAATCTGAGCCAATGTTCATGAGCATTTCTCATTGTGCTGTCCTATTTTAATTGTAAAAGGCCCAAAACAGTCAACACCAGTTTAATAGAATGCAGGTTGGTAGAGGCGAAGGCGGGCAGGTGGCAAATCAGCCATACGTGGGATATCAGGTTTCCCACACCATTTTCTGCACTCACTGCACTTGTGTTGATTTTGACTCACAGCCTCTCGGTCTCTCAGGATCCAGTATCGTTGGCATATCTCTGCAAATACTCTTTCTGGCTCTGGGTGACGTAATTTCTCATCAAAATGCTGGATTAGAAATTGACTAAGGGGCTGTTTGGGTTCAAGTATAATGGGGTGAAGTAAAGTAAATCACTGCGCCGCAGATGGCCACCTACACTTATGAACCCAGTAGACTGGTCAATCTCTGGGACAAGTGTGAGTAACCAGTTGGAAGGCAAGGGTTTGCCAGCCCTCAATGCCTCAATTTCAGTGGGGAAGCATGTAGCTTGTGCTTCCTTTAGAAGAGAGTTCTCTGCTGCTGCATAGATTTGGGCAGATAGCTCTCCTGACTTTTTAGTATGTCCAGACTGTTCTAGTGCTTTTTTCTCAACTAGTTCTATGAGACTGTGAAACTGAGAGAAGTCCTGCAAAGCTTTAGAAAGAACTACTGTAGTAAGGCCACAGAAGCTCACCTTTTTCTCTTCATCTGTGTTGTCTGTGGCTGGCTCCACAGGGTCATTGGGCCAGGATTTTGGATCCTGCCATAGAAAGTTTAGTCCTCAGTTCCATCAAGTAGGCTGAGAGCTGCCAGAGTGGTTTACCATGAGTGATGCCATCTGCAGGGTTGTCTTCAGACTTTACATACCGCCTTGCTTGAGGAGACATCAGCTCTTGAATTTTGGCAACTCTCATGCCCACACTTTTAAAATCACTCCATGAGGTCCACTGCCGAATGCCCAGGGTAAGTTCTCTTTCTAGAAGCCTTGCCAACTGGGCCCATGTGAGTGCTGTACATAGTTCTAATCTTGGTATAGACAACTGCCGTTTAGGTGACTCTCTATATCTTGCTGCATTGAATGCAACCTCCACTTGGCCTTCAGTATTTTGTGTTCTGAGATATGCAACTGACCCATATGCATGATCTGAAGCATCACAAAATATGTTAATGTCTCTTATGCAGGCTTCAGAATCCAGCTGGGGGCTGCTATAACATTGTGGGATGGCAATTCGCTCAATGTCCTAAAAGGTATATTACAATGCGTAAAAAGGGAATATTCGAAAAATCATAAAGGGCACTTTAACCGATCAAACTTGTAACGTTTTCACACACTCTTTGGTTTGGTTTTTTTTTCTTTAATGCTGGGGTGCCAGACAGGATTTCTGTCATTAATTTAGTTCAGTTTACGAAAACGTACAAAGGTCTTGTGCAGTCTGGTTTGTCTTTCACAAAACCCCTCACTTATTTGAGAAAAGAATTGCAATGCAATAATACCCATAAAAAACACTCTTAAATAGACCACTACTACATTCAATATGACAGACAACTAGAATTCATTCAAATATGTATTTTAACAAATATCAACACAGTTTCAAGTGTCTCAAAAAATGACTTTTTGGTTTGAGTAAGAAGAAGAAAAACAAAAATTAGTACACAAATTGTCCCGCCACAAAAAAGAAACAAAATTAGCCCAAGTCACAAGATCAGCAATAATTCCCACAGTTGAATTCGTATAGTTCAATAGTTCACATAGTCAGTAAGGTAAAGAATATATAAATAAATTTCCCCCGATCAAAAAACAGTCAACAGTCAAAAGTCAAGTGTCAAGTCACGTCAAAACAGTATTGTATCCAGAACTGGTCTAGTGTACTCACGACTCCTTTTTCCTTTAATAGTCTGTTCCACGTTTTCCTGGAACTTCCCAGACGTGAGTATACAGGCTGGAGGCTCCCAATCCGTCAATTCCGCTCAGGTTTTCGAACTGCTCACTCGTACTGTTAGCTCTGCAGCGTCTCAATGACCATCCACTAGTCACACAATGACGAGGATACAATGCTTCGCTTTTAAAGGGGTCATATAATGTCATTTTTGTACAAGCTAATATGATTCTTTAGGGTCTAAATTAAAAGTTTGTAATATACTTTAATTAAAAATTCTCATTAGTATTGTAAGAAAACACTCATTTTACCTGGTCAAAAACAGCTCTGTTTTCAGCACGCCGTTAAAGTGCATGCGTCTTTAAATGATAATGAGCTTTGCTCACCCCGCCCCTCTGTTCTGTGCGTACACCGTTTAAAATAATAATACAAAAACCATAACGCGTTGTTCATTATAAACGTGGGATTATGAATTATATTGAGAATGTCGTACATAGAAAACATGCCATAATGTACCCCGAGTGTAAAAATAGCCACATTCATGGTGAAGCGTGCAAGCTATTTGCAAAGATTAATATAAAGATTAATATAAAGGTCAATAAAACGTTACACTCACTTGTTCTTCTGGAGGTTCAGCAGGAACACGAATAGTTGGTACTGATCCTTTTTTCTGGAGCAGCTTCTTAGCAAAAACAGCTTTATACTGACCCTCGTTTGTAACGTTAAAGCAGTCTCGAGTCTGGTGAAATGATTCGCGCAAACATGACAGCATTGACGTTGATCGTGGGGAATATTCCCTTCGAAAACAAACTCAGCCACTGCGTCTTCAGCTGTACGGATTTAGAAACATCATCAATATGACTGCTGTGTTCGTTATTACACCCAAGAACAGAACACCACAATCGTTAGACGCCATTCTGCTCAGCACTCCAGCTATCAACAATGAACGCGCCGGTCGGCGCGTGCTATGATTGACAGCTCGCTCACGAGGGCGGGTCTGTGTTTGAAACGCTGCTGTCAATCAGCCATCGTGGGAGGGGCGTCGATATTGTGACGTCACAATATCGAACAGCTTGATTTGAGACAGGAGGAAACATATAAGAAGATTAAAAAAAAAACACTCTGGATTTTTATCATTTTATGATGGTTGTGTACAGGCACTGCCAACACACATTTCAGTACAATCAACTTGTAAAAGTGCATGTACCATTATATGACCCCTTTAATGATCCAGAGCGCGATTGATTAGAACGCAGACGATACACACTTTTGCCACGGATAAAACAATGAATCGCGGGAGTCTTCGAGCGGAGCTCCGCGAGGTACGCTCACTGCATTGGCTTCCGGCAGCCGCCTCAACTTCCTTGAACGGCGCACGTCATCCAGATAAAGGTAACTGGGCTGGACCCAAGACGTCACCATCTTTGTCGCTATCTTATGACGCCCCTAGATTCACATACTATATACATTGTTTAGATTTTTATGGATAATGAACTCGGATTATATTACAGATGAAAGATGACTGATAAATCTAGGATAAATAAACATTTAATTGCTTATTATATGACGACATCGTCACAAACTACACAACAGCTAATGGAGACAAAGTTGAAAAGTTGAATGTAGATGATATCAAAATCTTCTTTGGCATTAATCATAATCGCACAACCATATTTGGAGTATCAAAAAAAGGTAAGAGCAATGTTTGTGCTGCCGCAGTGCAGTGAAATTTTATACTTTAACCCCATGACAAAAATAGTTCTTGCGTTGCTCAAATATGGACATTTTCAAGACATTACTAATTTAAAAGGACAAGTCACCCAAAAAATTAAAACTTTAGCGTAAGTTCTGCCAGGAAGTCTCAATCGTTACGTCACTTATTACCTTCACATCTAACCAATCATGTGCTATTACTTGCAGTATAAAAGATTGGTACACATGTCTGAGTTCGCAGATGCTGACGCAAACAATTACCTCCATCCTCCCCACCACCACCAGGATGGTCCCTTCCCATATCTCCCGAGGGTCGGCTGCACCCCTGCCTTCGCCTTCAGGCAGGAAATGCAGATTCCGCTACACTGTTAAAAATTACCTGTAAATTTTACAGTAAAATACTGGCAGCAGGGTTGCCAGCCAGTTACTGTATTTTTTACAGTAGCGTTTCTGTAATTTAATTTACAGAATTTTACTGTATTTTCTGATTACAGTAAATAACTAAATTGTTGTATTTTTTTACAGTAAGCTACATAATCTCTGTATTTGCTATATCTAGAGGAAGTATGTAAAATGGAGTATATACAATATATTTTCCTGATTTCTGAATATTAGAACATTATACAGACTGGCAGCTGAATTTTAAATGTAAATTATTTATGTAACTGCATAAGCTTTAAACAATTGTTTTTAAATACATAAAGTGTTGTATAATGCACAACTTAATTCCCCTATTACTTCACAAAACAAAAAAAATAATTCAACATACTAATCTTGAAAAACAGGTCAAAATTTATAACTTTCAAATCTGTATTATTTTGTATTATTTTGATTTCATTTTGATTTACACATTCTTTTTATTTTTTTTTAAATGGACATGAAATTAAATATTTTTAAATTACTTGAAACAAATTAGCTCTCATGGCCCTTCACACAAAGAAGAAATAGGCAAACAACATACATTTAAAACCACAAGTTGACCAACATGATCATAATAAAAAACACAAAGACACAGATGAATTTTCACCACTTCATTACCAGACCAACATGTCCAAACAACAAGGCCCCAAGTGAGTCCAACAAACTTCTGATCAAAAATGGAGAACAATTCAGCTCCAGAATGCTGTTCCATCACAGGATGCAAAGAGTGGCTGGAAATATTGAAAAGAACAAAGAGGACAATATATTAGATATATTACAAAACATAATGATACAGTCAGAGACATCGATGTGATTGTAATGTCTCAGCAGCGTCTTAAGTTTGCTTATGAGCTGCGATTTCTCTCTTGAGAAACCACGCTTGTGCATTTTTTTCTCTGATTCGATCATAAACTTGTGCATTACGTACCGTTTCACAGCTGGCAAACGATCCCAGCTTCAGTGGCATCACTACGACATGGCATTATTACAGCTTTTGTTAACACAGCGCGCGTTCCGGGACTGAACACGGCAATGTTACTAGGTCCCCAACCTGGCATCGATGCCGGCATCAATCCCGGGTCATGTTTGCGTTCGCACAGAAGGCGTTCTGGCAATTTCCCGGGAATCCCCGAGATCATTGCGCTGTGTGAAAGGGGCTTCAGAGACAGATAGAGAATATTACAATATTAAGGTATTATATTAAGGTTACAATTAAAGAAAAAATAGATCTGTGTGTGTTTACTACTTACATTTCAGAAATTCCACTGATAATCCATCACTTTGCTGGGCAGAGTGGCAACGTGGGTTCACTGCAACCTGTTTCTTCTGTACCATTTGCCCTGTCGTTTTAGATGGCAATTTTCCTCTCGACTTCTTTGTTCCTCTTTCCAGATTAATAAGCGCCTAAAGGGTCAGGAAACAGACAATATGTAATTAAGATTAGTTTTAAGTTTTAGAGGCTTGTAATCATGTTTTTGAAATCTGACCATATATTAGAGCAGTGTTTCTCAACTCCAGTCATAAGGACCTCATTAGCTTGCTAGTGTTAAAGAGGGAGACATCTAAATCATTCACCCTAAAAATGACCTCTTCTCGAGTTGAGAAACATTGTGTTAAAGGCCTCAACAGATAATATATCTATAAAAGGCAAGTTCTGATATTGAATATCATGTGTAAAATGCAGGTACTGAGGTTAAGAATTCAATCATTACCTTTGAATGAACTCCAAGGTACAAACTGCCTCCTCCTGATTGAATATGTACAGTAATATGCTGTGAACAATATGGCAAGGCCAGACAGGAAGCTGGGCTGAAAGCCTTCCTCCAGGGTTGCCAACTTTTCAGTTTAGCTCGGAGTGAGACTTCTCCAACGGGGGTCGGGGGTGGGGAGACTTTCCCTCTCTGCCGTGCGTGCGCGCGCTATCGGTTTGGAGCACAGTCTCTGTCTCGCATGCGTGCTCGCTCTAGATTCCGGGAGATTTTAACTAATTTGCGCCATAACTAGTGGTCCATCCAGTAGTTAAGAGCCTGAATTGTTTATAGTAATTCTGAAATTTAGTGCACATGAGTGAAAAAAAAAATACAGCACAGAAGAATGTTTAATTTAGCGTGAGATTTCTTTGTTAAGCGTGAGAGCGTGAGATTGAGGCTGAATGCGTGACTGTCACGCCAGATGCGTGAGAGTTGGCAACCCTGCCCTCCTCACACACAACTTGGCCTTCCAGTGTCCACTTGTCAAAGTGTCTTCTAAAACAATACAACATGTGACAATAGTTATTTTTAACTATACCATTTTTATTTTTCAGCTTTTTACATTTAAACTATATTTTAGTATTCAGTGTGCAGGAACTCTTTCTTTTAAATAAAGTTAACAACGGCATAACAAACAATAAGCACATTTCACACAGAGCTAAAAAAAACACATTCGTAGGCCTACTGAAATAAGCCAACTAGGGATTTTTACACCGGCATATTAAACGTGCAACAAAACTGGCAACTTATTACAGCATCATTCAGAATTTATATGACACACATCCTCCGTGAGTCGGACGCAAGGCTTTATCAACGCCGTTTTCATTTCGGCGGCCATTTTAACAGATGACTTGATTTTGATTTGATTTAGCCTACACCATAAAATAATCACGACGAAGTGTGCTGATCAACACGAAGCTCGTGTGAATACCGACTGTTGTCATTAAAGCATGTAATTCTTAACATAGGAGATAGATTTTCTGCGCATAGCCGCTGTATCGCCGGGGTAAGATGTGTAAAATACTACCGCGTCCGCGCTGCTGAAGCCCGCCGCAAGTCTCCTTCGCGCCCGCGGTCGGAGGATGCGTGATCCGGGGTTACCAATATGAACCGTGAATATAACGTTACCTTCATAGTCTACGAGTTACGAAACATAAAAAATAAGAAACTGAAATTTATTAAGTCACTTACCACAGAGTTGTGAAGCACTCCTCTTGCGCTTCCCGAAAGTCGACGACACGACCGTTGATGATCACAGTGCCTCTGAAGATTTGAAATTTACAGCAATATTCTGTATTTTGAATTAAACCGCCTAGCGACCCCAGAATGCATTGCAATTTACAGCAATATGCTGTATTATTAGAAAACAGCCAGCTGCTGTAAAATAATGCTGTAATTTTTACAGCAATTCATTACAGTGTACCCTCGGATTGCGAGCTACGGACGGGGCCTACGCAAAAGAACTTTATAAATATTTGCTTGCTGGGCTGTTAATAAATAGGCTATATGCTTTTGTTATATCATTTTATCTCCCAAGTCTTTCTGGTAGAAATTAAAATCTGGTTGTCAAAAGATTATATTTTGAAGAATGTTGTGATACCCCCAGAATATTTTCTTTGTGTTCTGCAGGAAAAAGTCATACAAGTTTTGTAGCCATCTGTAATGACATGAAAGTTAACTTAATCAATTTCCAAAACTAGGGGGCGCTATAACTTAAGAAAATCCTTAATTGTGTTAAGAAGTTTGTAAATTATTTTTTATAACTACAGACTCTGGTTGCAGTAGAAAAGAAGAGAGGCTCATGCAATTTTGTCACTCATAGATATTTTGATATAGCAATATTTATTATGTCACTGAAAAAATCTACAGACTGGTACATTAAAAGGTAGTTGCATGAGAAAAATACATTCAATTATCACCAAGGAAAATTCATCTTTTGTATTACAGAACAAACAATATTTCAGTGTGCAACATGACAAATTTACTTAAATGTAAAATGCATTCTCAGATCTTTCTGTACATATAAAAACAAAACATTCAACAAGGATATTTGAAAAGAACATATTAGTTAATATGCACACAATACATAAGTTACATGCCTAATGTCACATCACATAAGAATCAGATTTCCCAGACTAATATTGACAGTTTCTCAGATCATTGCAAGAATTTTGGAAATCTCGTCTTAGCAACTGCTAGAGAGAGAGAACAAGGATATTCTCAAATGTGAGATATTGACCTATAGTGTTGTGAAACAGACTATGCTTTTGGCATCTTCCAGCAACAGAGCCAGACTTTTTTTTTTTTTTTTTAAGGGGTGTTTTAACACAAGAACTACTTAAAATTGAAATATAATTAAATTAAAAAAAAATATATTTTTATTTCATCAGATCGAACAGCAAAAATACCTTAATGTATTTCCTCATTAAGATCTTTAACCATTCAGCATGCCATGTTACATCCAAATGATCATAAGTGATTACGTTTAACCCTTTGGATGAATTCAAATTCTTTATTACTGTTTAATACTCAGATATGCAGAGGGAAAAGGCTCTTAACATGTGACCCAAAGATTTGATCTTTTTTACCAGCATATTCCTTCCCCAGATGAAGAAAAAATACAATTGACACACTAAGAAAAAACTTTTCAGGGGTGAATAGCTCACCAATAATGAATTGTTTCTGTTCAAAATCTTGTTCGTGCACGATATTTATGGTATGAAAGGAGAGCCTTTTTTATATATATATAATATATTTTTATGACAACTTACAACTTACACAACTTGGATGACGAAGATTTTGATGCACCAATTACAGCTGGAATATCTATGACTAACTTTTATTGCAGTTAACTCTCTCAAGATAAATTAATTGGGATTTCCCCCCCATGCCCCCCCCCCCCCCCCCCGCCCCCCCCCCCCCCCCCCCCCCACACACACACACACATTTTAATTTAATAAATTCAAAGATTTAAAGAACATTACTGGTTGCATAATATCAACTATATTTCAGGTGCACATAAACACGCATACCAGATACTGAAATTGAAATTCAGCCAGAACTGCTTTGGTGATGTTAGAAGATCTCATAACTTCAGTGAATGTACATTTCAAAATGTAAATTTGTAACTCAGAACATGGTAACCGAAATAACTTACTCTTCATTAAGTTGATGATAAATTTCCTCATTCTCTTTCATCAATTTTTATTATTTTATTGTTTTTCCTTCTTTTTTTCAGGAGCCTGGGTAAAATATACACCATAATGATACATCCTACAAATATGCTTGAGATTTTGAGATATGTTTGAGATTACATTCAGACTTTAAAAGGAAGAGGTGACTGATCTGGTCAGCAGTTGCAGCTTCAGTCCAGCAGATAGCAGCATGTCTATGTCTCATGATGTGTCAGGCTGTGACAGTGAACACAGTCGATCCCAAAATTTGATAATTTTCCTGACTCAGCTCTTTTTTCTTCAACATTGGGTGTGATTGGAAGAAATTTGCCCAAACACGAAAATCTGTAGTTCAGACAGGGAACAATATTGAGTTACAATAAAATATGTGTAATGTTTTATATTCAACATAATAGTGGTCTTTTTTTCCTGAGAAATGTTTTTATGTAGTGATTAGTCAAGCAGAATTTTGGTTTACCAGTTTAAAGGTGACAGTCAAATACACCCTGTTCAGCTGCCTCAACATCCTCTTCTGTGATGACTGAAGACCAAAGAATAAACAGAAATAGACAGAGAGAGTTTGTTAAACACCTGAAAGCTTCCGCCACGGAATAAATAAATAAAAAGTAATTGCAACTTTTTATCTCACAATTCTGACTTTTTTTTCCCTCACAATTACAAGTTAATTTCTCACAATTCTGACAGAGTTATAAACTCGGAATTGCAAGAAATAAAGGCAAAAATGCAAGATGTAAACTTGTAATGGCAAGAATTTCTTTTTTTGAATTGTGAGATAAAAAGTCTCAATTATCTTTTTTATTTCTAAGCTTTAAGCTTCTATCTAAGTCCAGCAATTATGTGCAGTGTGTGTGAAAATATGTTTACCTGTGTTCTGCAGGTTTGATTGAGCATTACTGGACAGAGGAAAGCTGTAGGATCTGGACTGTAATGATGGTGGTGTTTCATGACTGATGCTCTTCGTTCTTTTACGGCATTCAATCGTCAGACGTCCATGGCATGCTTTATGACAGTTCACCCCACAAACTGAGAGAGAGAGAGAGAGAGAGAGAGAGAGAGAGAGAGAGAGAGAGAGAGAGAGAGAGAGAGAGAGAGAGAGAGAGAGAGAGAGAGAGAGAGAGAGAGAGAGAGATTAGTCTTCGGGTTGGTGGACAAAGGTGAAAAGAAAAACCCTTGTGAAAAAGAAGTGTGCATAATTGCATTGGATATTCACTTAGGCTATAGTGTTTTACAAATCTTAAAAGTATTATTAAAAAAAAAACTACTAGCAGATAATATTAATATTAATGAAAACTGACTCTAAAGTACATTTCAAATCACTGTTTTAATAATGTTTGGTAACACTTTATCTTTCAGTGTCCTTGTTACACGTTACATGTAGTTACTAATAACTATAAATCATGCATAATTACATGCAACTAACCCTAACCTAAACCTAACCCTAAGTACATGTAGTTAATTAGTCTTACTCAGTACTAAATGTATAATTATACTGTAACATGGACACTTTATAAAAGTGTAACCTAATATTTCGATGTGTTGACTTACTAAAGCACATGCAAATCACTTATTATAATTCAACTACCAATAACTGTAGTGTGTTATTTGATATTAAGGTTAATATATTTCAAATGTACTAACTTGAATCTTTAACATTACAATCAGGAATACATTTAAAGATGACCTATTATGCCCGTTTTCACATGATGTAATATAAATGTCTGATGTCCTCAGAATGTGTCTGTGAATTTTCAGCTCAAAATACCACCCTGATTTTTTATTATAGCTTGTCATAGTTGCCCCTTTTTGGGTGTGAGGGAAAACGCTCCGTTTGTGTGTTTGTCCCTTTAAATGCAAATGAGATGCTGCTCCGCCTCCGTTCGGAAGAGGGCTGACATGTGTTTCGGATACAGGAGCAACATAACAGCCGAATTTCTCTCAGGTAAAATGTCAATAATACCCAGTTGCGGAGTGCAGCCTTATATGTTTGAACTGGAGTCAAACACAGATAGAGAGACTCAGGAAGAGACTGCAACTGTTAGACTGTACATGGACATTTCTGAATGGTTAGTGGATACATTTATGTAACTTAGTTGTTGTGGAGTTAAGTTTATTCATCTCATTGCCTAGCAGCTTGTACCATCATGTTAATCTATAAACTGTTGCAGCCTATAGGTGCTTGTGTGTGAACTGTATTAGGATGCCCACAGAGCCAGAAAACATATGTTGCATGGAGATAGAGCATGGTTTATGGTTATAATGTCAGACTGCTGCTTCTCACTCAGGGCGGGATCTAGTGCAGTAACGTTAGGGGGAACGGGATCTCGTGGGGTAACGTTAGGGGGAAATTTGAAAAAGCTTGTTGTGAGAGATTGATAATGATATATGGGGATTATAAAACAAGTATTGGGTTGATTTTTACCATTAGGCTGGTTGTTTACACACACTGTGGACACACATTTGTGTTCAAACACCTTATAAAAGTGAATTTTGCATAATAGTTCTCCTTTAAATACATGACAAACACGGTTCAATAGAAATGAGGTTAACCTCATTAGGTAAAAGTATATTTTAGCTTATCACAAATGCTTTCGGTGCAGTAGCCTACATTCGGCAGTAGCCTACACTTAAACCATATTTCAATAACAAGGGAGTCAAAACACTGATAGAAGAGAGTTGACGTCTGAAGAGAGGAGGGGTTTTTTCCGCCAAAAACAATACAAGCGTGACAAAAGATGTATGAAAAAAAAGAGAAGTACTTTCTCATTTCTTCCATATCCTTTAATTTTATCACTTGTCTCATTTCTCTCACCTAAATGTCAACACTAGCTATTTTGGCCATGTTGCATGTTTCTCTTTTACTCACACAATCACTACAGGCCTCCCTAAAACTGCTTAGACAATGGCCATACGAATCTGAACCACACAACTACTTTTTTTCTCTCTCTATTTTGGAGAACTAAAAGTAGTTGCCACAATACCAGAACCAATCAGAAGCATCCAGGCATAGGCAATACAGACAGAACTATCAAACACAGCAACAGCAATCACTTAGAAAGTGTAAGTAAATGATTAATAAACTATTTAAATGTACATTCATACATCTTATGATTCAGACATATAGTAATAGTTAATTGGTGTTTAATGCTTTCTTAACATGTATTTCTACTGTAATTCAGGGTTAATTCAAGTAGTTATAAAGCATTTAGTAGTGGTCAGTTAACTATTTTTGTGAGCTCATCTAAAGTGAGGACTATTCATGCCTTGTTAAGCATTTACAAAGGAGATTTAAAGGCTCAGTTAAATATTTCTATGTTCTGTATCACTGTGTTGTGTTTGTTTCCTTTTTCTGTTTAGAAGATAAATGAGCTTTACAAGGCATAAATAGTCCTCACTTTAGATGAGCTCACAAAAACTGACCACTACTAAAATCTTTATAACTACCTGAATTTATTACATTTACTTACACTTTCTAAGTGATCTTATGAATCACTGACATCTCCCAAATAACTGGTTTGTAAATAATGCTATACTTCATTTAGAAATGATAAACTGATCATTAATAAAGTACGAAAATACAATTATTAAACGCATTATGGATATGCTTATAAATCAAGAATAAAACATTTAAAGCTGTATTTATAAACTGCTTATTAATGTCTATTAATGTGTTATAAATTATGAATTAACTGTTTACTAATGCTTAACTAATGATTAATAGCGTGCAGTTATCATAAAGTGTTTCTGATATTTTTAAATCATAGTTTAATTTTGAATCTGGCCCTGCTTCAATGGGGACAGGGAGTTGCCTTTTAACGTAGCATAAAGGCAGTTCATATGACTTTGTGCTATAATCATAAGTCGTGACGTAGCATTGTGTGAGGAATAAACTGAAATTTTGGTCATAATTAATTGAAAACCTTGACAACCACCCTATAGCTACCCTCATGTTCATTAGAGTTCATTACAGAAGTTGCAGTCTCCGTTTAGTCTTTTGAGTCAGATATTTTCAATGAATCATCAGATATAGTCCACAAATCTGGTTCACTGAATCGTTTTTTTGAATTCGACTCACTGACTCATTGAGTTAACAGCTTCTGTTTCTCATCCAAAGCTATCATATGACTTCAAAAGTAATATGGGCTGCTTTAATGATAAATCTATAGTGCTTTTGCATCCTTTACAAAGCTCGAAAACTCCAGTCCCATTATGGACTCTATGCCCGATCGCTTGCGCATTTAGACTCACCAGCCACCGCAACTTTCAATGCAGCGAGGTATATGGAAATCATGAGAAATTGAAGCACAAAATTAAATCTTGGGGAAGTGTTACATGAAATTGAAAAGAGCAACTATCTATATTTATATATTCTTCAAATCTCTGTCCTATTGACCTTTTCTGAATGGGTGAATTGGTAAAGGAATTGGTATTTTTTTCAGACATAACAAACATGCACACATACAGTTCTCTCTTACCTTTGCATTTGTATCCTTGTTTATAAAAGCCCCATATCTTAAAAAGAGGGATATACATATTAAAGTTATTTTTGAAGAAAGAGAGAGATTCAGAAAGGATGTTGAAAATAGTACAGAGAAGAGAAGAGGGAGGATCAAGAGAGAATGAGAATCACAGCAGGAAAACAATAGATGAAAGGGAAAGCCCAAACATCACAAACACACAACATCAGAGGCCACACACACAGGTAGATATGAAAGTACCACATACACACAATGGAAGGGACTGGGGTACAGCATTCAGTACACAGCTACACACCACACCATGTTATAAATAAACCAACAGATCAAAGCCAAATGTGCTCAGATAGAGCTAATTTCTAAAACTGTCCATCTTAGAAAAGACACTGTGCAATAATTAAAGTGCCCCTATTATGCTATTGTGTAGGTTCCTAATTTTGTTTCGGAGGTCTTCTACAATAGGTGTACATGCATCCAAGGTCGAAAAACCATTGAATTTCTCATATACATTGCAGCATCACCTCTTTTCTCACAGAGTCTGAAATGGTTTGATCAAGGATCCGGTCTCTATAAACCCCTCCTTTTCGAGAACCTCCTCTGCTCTCAAACCTACGTAGGTTCGAGCAGGTAGTAAGACTGGAATTACTGATGGCTCATTTCAGTTTAGAATCGGTTCTTTCTTTTGGGAGACAATAACCCCATTTATCTGCACTTGATCTTTGAAACATTGCAGACCTTTTACATTCACAAACAGCTATATTAAACACTACATGAAAGGTAATATCTGAAAAAGCATAATAAGGGCACTAAAAAAAAACATGAATCTATTTCTATATGATTGCATGAGCATCTGATACTTACAAAGCCGGTGCAGTGTTCGCAGAAGGTGGGTTTCACGTATGTCGTCTCCATAAAGGTGTGTATGAAGCCCATCTTACAATTGAGCAAAGAACTGGCCTTCATAAAATAATCTATCATCTCCTCCCTGCTGATCTTTCCATCCCTAATAGATGGAGACAAACAGATCATGAAATGAGAGAGAAAAACATACACTCTGAAACAGTCCACACATTCCAAACAGTGGGAATCTAATCCTCATAAAGGCCCTTGCACACTGAGTCCGAAATTCGCGTCAGAAATTTTCGCACGTTAAAAAATAAATACGTTACCTCACGTTATGTCAGCACACTGCCTCCGAAACTTTCGTCCGTCATAAAAAAATTCGGATCAGGTTCGATTTTCTGCGTTTTTCGCATCCGTAGCAAGCATTTGAATGGTGTTTTGACAATTCAGAGCCACCGAATCACGAATACGAAAAAAACGCATACGAAAATTTCGGACTCAGTGTGCAAGGACCGTAACAGATCAACTTCCATGGACAGGGTGCTTTGTGAACATCACAAGAGAAGAGGCCCAATAACTCATGCCACCACTTTAGATTTAGTCGTGGCAATAATAATAACTGTATAATAATAATGTCTTAACTGTTACTGCTGTTACTAGTCGGATATATGCCATATATATGCCAACATTTCCGGAACCTTCCTACAGTTTAACCAGAATTTTGGAAATGACTGAAATTGAATAATTCTACCATAGAATAGTTAGATATGGCAAAATTGTTCCACCAACTATTTGATATTTTTGATGCTGCTCTGCTGCACTTCATTATGCACTGTTCTGATTGTTGTTAGGATGACAACATGATTTAAAAGTATAATTTTTAGGCTGGTCTGCCTCAGTGTTCTAAGGGGCTGTTCACACAGAACACGTTTTTCCATTCCACTGCGCTACTGTTCCATTGTTTTCGCATTTGCATCTTGTGTCTTTTGCAGCACCTCGCGCATGACATTCTAAAAACACGACGCTCAAGTTAAAAGAAGTTAAACTTAAAAAAAAAAAGACGTGTCTTTAGACCTTGCACTTTTTTCCGTTCTACTTACCTGGTTTTCGCGTTTTCAACAGCAAAGACGCTTTCAGTGTAAACTGGCCCTAACAGCATTTGTTAATAGTGTAGATTACCAATCAAATCTAAGAAGGCGGGCATTAACGTCCACAGAAGCTGAACATAAATTCCAGCATAATACTTATAATTTTAATGGTGCAAGAGTATGAGGTAAGATGTAAGAAAAACATTTAATATTTGAAAATTGTTTTACAAAATTATGTAAAAAGACAACCAGTAACCATAGCCTATAGTAGCCTACATTCAATTCAAAACTGCAAAACTTTACAAAAGTCAAGTCAAGTAGCACTAGGTAGGTATAGTGATGCAAGCTACTCAACAGTTTTGAATCATTTTGATTAATGTAACTCATAACTGAATATGACTGATCAAGAAACATAAGCAAAGCTGTTTTCGGAATATTAGGCATAGGATAAGAGTGAATGTTGTGAATATTTTCAAATAAAAAATTTGGAAATAGATCAAATTACTTGCTTTATTATATCATACAATAAATGATTCTACCTTGTCCTTTATTCCCTCAAACCCCTTTAAAGTATTTAATTATTTAAATAACAAAAACAAACAAAAATGGTTTGGTCCCTCTAATGTTCAAGACATGGTTACAGCCTTGGATTCTGGATATGCCTTCATAATGAAGTTAGTGAGTTCCCCCTTCAACAAGTCTTAACTGTCTTCAAAAAAAACCTTTCTCTCTGTGGTTTTCACTCTGACATCAGGTCCATGTTCATACTAATTTCTCTATTTGTTCATGCTGTGTGAATCATAATTTGTGAATACATTTATATTATGGCGTGCAAAAGACAGTGCTCTTGTTTGGCATTGATACACTCACTGATTTTTATCAAGTTCTCCAAACTTGCTGAGATATGGAAAGTTATTCCTGATGCATTCAAACTCTTCACGTGAGATGAAGCCGTCACCGTTTGTGTCAAAATTCTTAAACACAGACTGTGAAAAGAAAATAGGAACACAGTTTCATTAACATCTCCAATAATCCATATTACACAATGGAGGGATTAGTAAATTAACATATTGAGCCTATTAAACTTCATAATTTATACTGTCATAGTAAATAAATATACATAATTGCCACTGCACTAAGACCACCCAAAAATCATTACTAACGAATCATACATTGAAAGATAAAAAAACACAAGGTCCAAAGGGAGGATGCAAGGGCTATTTTTTTTTCCTTTTCCAAAACTTTAAATTCAATTATTTTAAAAAGTCCATGCTTAAACTTAAACCACATTCTTTTCAACATGAACAGGAATAATATGAATAATATCAAGGTCTTGATGTCACTCAATGGTAATGTATTGAATCTGGTCACAGTAGTAGCGAAAGAAACGGAGTTCACTGTAGTGAGTGTTTATAGTTGCCTTAGAAAGTACCTTGAATTCAGTAGCAGTTTTGTTCAGATGAACCATTATCACTTTTAATTAGGGCTGTCAATTTAGCAAGATTAATACTGGAAATGATAAGATGTTAAAACATAACACATGTACTCATGTCCCCTGACCAGTGTAATCTTCAGTAATTGTGATTTTTGCAATCAAAATGTCTGGTTTTGTGGCAGCAATTTCCAGATTTTTTTATTTTTTTGAAAATTTTTGTGTTTTTAAAAATAATTTGAATACAAAATTCATCATACTATGTATGACGTTAAATGTACAATAATCATACATGACAGAAAAACTAAAATGCAGAAAGCTGGTTTATTTTTGTTTCTTACTAAACAATTCTGATATTGAGGTCTTTTCTTTTTTGGCTTGTTCATAAACAGAACACTAAGGCTATTTCACAGACAGTGAATAGCTTTTATAAACATGCCTTAGATAAAAAACAATAATTACAAAATATCAAAGAATGCAAATGTCCTCTGAACAAAACCTAAGAGATTGAAAAATCAATTGCAAAATTGATTGCTATGGAAATAAAGCAAGCTACTTATTTAAGACACTTTTTTGAAATGTCTATTCCAAGAAGATCTAGGTTTAGTCTGTCATGTGCAATTAACTGTGATTCGTTTGACTATTTGGTTCAATCTTGTAATTATCAATTAGTATTTTTAATTAGTTGACATCCCGTAATTGTAATTCCTATTAAATTAAGCTTAATTGTCTTTAGTTGACTCTTAAAAGTATTTGCCTAGATTTTTAACCTTTTCATCATGCATTTCTTGCCCAATTTGGACAATTACTAGATATAACTGCATGGGTTAATCAAGATGTTGACTGCGTCCAGATCCAATAAGATAAATAAGAGGGGTGGGGCTTAGTACAGGCTCAACGGAAGTGATTTAATGTGTTGAACATACAGTAAATGTGTGTCAAAACAAATTGGAATTATAAGAATGTTAGTTTTTCTCTTACGTCCACCATCTTCTCGATATGTTTGCTAATAATAACAGGGTTAGCTTTAGGCTTCACCGATGCTGCCCATTCATCAATCATTGATAGTTGTTTAGGAGCTGGACTGGAGGAAGTTGTTGAGTTCTGATCCAGCAAGCAAAAACCAAAGTTACAAGTGTGCATTTATCTTTACATTTAATTTATGAGATTAAATCTAATCTTGTGAGTTTACTTATTTTACTGTAAATAATACATTTCTTCATAATGCATAAAATTAACCAAATATAACAGGCTGGAAACTGACCGGAGGTTTTGCAGCTCTGGGTTCTCTCTGTAATGAGAGCTGATAAATCTCCTCTTCTGTGTGGTACTGATCCAGTGACACCTACACATAAAACACAACCAAAATCTGTCTCAGGATTCAATGAGCTACAAATGATTAATATAACTTTTGGGGAAGATTAGACATTAATGATTTCTTATATTTCTAGATTGCTGTCTACTAAATGTCTCTGCTCTGTTCTGTTCTGCATTTGTGTGTGATTGTGTGTTTATCAGAAAACAGTCAAATGGACTAAAATTAAATCAAAGTTTAAAGACTCATCAAACACTTCCATACTGTATGCATGTTTTCTCTCTCTAGAAATGGTTGTGTGGATTTGATTAGACATGAATTCTCATGGTACATTCACCACATGCAGCAATTATTGTAATTATTTAGAAGATTCTATTTAGAGCTGTTCACATTCTGGGGACTTCAAAAAAAGGTTTCTATGGCAACACTCAAAAAATTCTGGCAAACTGCAAAAAAGTGAAAAAAATGCTTTGAAAATGCTTTCTGTGTTGCGTATGGATGGACGGGTGGTACAGATTTTGGAATATGCAATTTGTTCATGCTTGGCATCAGTTGTTTTTTAATATTGCACAGGAATTTAAGAACAATTTGGGAATTTTGTATACAAAAAATCCTGTAGAATATGTCTTTATGTTCTATTTCTGTGCTGAAAGTGTACTGAATGTGAGCTGTAAACGATCAGAGCCAAAGATGACCAGAAATTTGTACAAAAAAACTATGAAACTGTGTCAAGAGTTGTAATTCAGTTACACATTGAGCTATGCTGCTCATGCAGCTGATAAAAGTTCAAGTCCATTCTTCCACACGTCTTCCAACTGAGTGCTGCAGCGATGACCTATTTTTATTGGTTAACTCGTTTCCTGCTTTTGGAATTTTAGAACTTCCGGTTCCAATGTCCTGAAGTCAAGGGGTTTTTTGTATGGATTTTTGGTTAAATACCTGAAATAAGGTCTATGCTTAACACAAGCTCAAGATATTTTCATGTTTTATTCTACGACATAACATACACCAGTAATAACCGCTTGTGATTTTTAGAAACTTTTACTTGTCTTGAAAAAGGTGGTTGCTAACAAGTGTCTAAATGGGACTACAGAGGTTGTCGCTGACATTAAATGTCATCACACCGAACAGACAAACTCATCTATTCTCTAGTCCACTGTTACGTTGTTTCACGCTCTTGAAAATTATTATAACTTGATCTTTCAGGATAATTTTTTTTAAATGAAGACTGAAAGAGTTGTCGGAAGCTTAATGGTGGTGATATATAGCCTACATTTAGCTTTTTCCTTTAGCAGGCGATTGTATTTAGGTTGTGATCATTCGTGAAGATTGTCATGATGAACAAGATGTGTAAGTATAATAAACTTTTGTTGGTCACAGCTAGGCATGTGCCGGTATCAAATTTTCATGCTGCGATTAATTGATTGAGCTTTTATCACGGTATACGGTATTATCACGATATTCTAATTGCTCAAGAGAAACAGATGGATGGGGGGGGGGATGTAGAAAAAACAACAACTTGCATCACAATAGGTGTAATTGTGATTGTCAAAACGTTTGGTAATAAACAGAATTTTACACAATTTTCACGATTTCAATTCAATTCTTGGGATTTGATTTCAATCTTGATTCAATATTGACTCGGTAGGCTACAGTATATAGCCTACATGTTAATTTTTCTCAAGAAAAAATACATCTCACATAATGCTGTAAACATACAGAGAGCCCTGTCAGCTGGTATTATTAAAGGTTAAAAATTAACAAATTAAATTAAATAGAATTTGGTTTTCATTATAATAAAAATTGACACAAGTAAAAATATAATACAAATGTAATATAGTGCACATATTTAGCAAAATACTCTCTATAGCTTTTTTTTCTAGTCAACTAACATGTTGGTCATTAAATGGCTTGCCTGAGGTAAATGTAACATTCTGTGGCATAATTGTTCACCTGCAGTTTTATTGACCTCTTTCCGTGGTTGAAAAACACTGATTGATCGATATTATGTATGAGGCTTAAATACCTTTCGGTAAGTTGTACTGTATCTTTAAATAAAAAGTAACAGATGATCGGTTTACTTGAACTAAGGCGCTACAGCGATCGGTCACGTCACATTTACAAGCACCAAAACGGTATTTATTGTCTGAATTTCGTAATAAAATGGACAGAACATGAGAACTGAGAATTGTTTCAAATTGTATCAAAAGTAACCTGCTCTGTCTAGTCTGTCGGTCTCGGTGTCCTCTTTGCTCCGTGATTTTTCTGTGCGTGAGAAAATGGATGTGTGGCGCGAGAGCGTGTGAAAAGTGTAAATTGCGCGAGTCTCACGCTGAATGCGTAGAGTTGACAGCCCTGCTTTTAGAAGGGGGATAAATCGTCGGCAGCGTTCCTCCTTCCGCCGTGCTTCTTCTCCATGTGAGGATTGTTTACATTAGACTAGAGTGCCACTGCGCCGCATGCACACGTGCTTCTACATGTGGGGATTGTTCACATCAGAGTGCGCACGTGTTTCGCGCAGCATATACGCAGTGTTTGTTTAAGCGGTTGATGGAAAATAAGTTAATGCGCGTACTATAAATATAAATTCTGATCTATTATTTTTCACGGTATTTTGAAGTGCCCGCGATAACAATATCGTGCATATTCATTACCGCGATTTATCGCATTACCGAATACCGGCACATGTCTAGTCACAGCTTATTTTCTGTAATAATTCAAAAGAAAAATCTATTGGGTTTTTGTCAAGGGAACCTGAGTGATGCAAACTTACGGGTTGGCCTACAAAAATACGTCACCACTTCAGCACTCTATAGTGGAAATCCTATTTCCTCAAACTTGGCAATAAAATGAGTTTTTACAAATAAACTGTCAATCGGTTAGTTTTATCCTAATCACTCTATTCCTCTTGAAATCATATACACATCATACAACACACACTCACTGTAAGTAGATTGAGCAAGTCTGTGTTGGCCTCAATGTTCGGGGGAGTGTTCTGCACGAGGGCTAATTCCTGCAGGATCGCATAGAGTTGCTGACATTTGGCCAAGTTGACACGAGTCTTCTGTGGGTCTGTCCAGTCGGACAGAGCAACATGAACGGCTATCAAGTCCTTGAGGTTAACGGCCAGGATTGGGAAACGAAACCCAGTGCATTCAGCGAATCGGCGCCGGTATTGACTGTAGTTGCTACACGATGTCACCAGGTCCACCAAACTGTTAAAGTTCTGAGAGAGACATTCTGAAATTGAAACTGAAAGTGTTGGGTCTGATGTAAAGGCTTTGTGTCTGGTGCACAGGTGTTGTATGTACCTTATTGGTTTCATTGTTGATGTGTGCCTGTGTCTCCTTCAGCCTAGAGATGGAGCTATTATTGAGACCCCCGACCACCGCCATCAACGTGTTGAAATTCTGCAACTGTAGTAGTTTCTACAGGGTGTGGATTAGTGAAAAAGAAAGAGAGGATGAAGTTAACAGAATATTTTGTTATTAATAATAAAATAAACAACTATGCTGTTTTGAGGCTCTGAAAGCTTCCAGGTCAGCGTATATGACCAAAATCATGGAAGATTTCTAAAATATTTGTATTTATCCATTTGATTTTTATCTTATTTTCATCATTATGAACAAATACACCATAAACCATTTGCGAACAATAAACAAAAATTTATTGTAACACCATGCTATCCATGCTATGTTAAGTTAATTTTAGTATAATTATTAATGCAACTATCATTGCTTTCCACTGTAAGATAGACTACATAAAATCAAATTTCTGTTTTCTCCCTATAAAGTGAACTGCACGTCATTCACTATATAGGCAAATTTATTGATTAGTAACATAGAAATAGTGTAGAATCTGAAACATTTTTGAAGAAATATTTCACACAATTTGTTTTTAACTTTTTCAAAATCTTTCCACTTACTAACAACACAACAGATACAATAGGTGCATTCAAATTTTTGGTACTTTCTTGTCCCCTAAATATGTTCCTACTAGCCTGCTTTTAAGAGATGGATTGAGAGAAGAAAGGAACGACTACTAGATATGAAAAGATACTGGGCAGAACACCTTGTGGAAGAGAAAGGAAATATCAGAAAGATAAAAAGCGGTAGTCGAAGTGATATTTTGGAAGAGGAAGAGCTCAGGGCCCATAAGAAGGAAGAGAAGGGATCATCAGGAAGAACAAGAGCAGGGGGTGATGGAGCCCCTCTGCGCTTCTGAAAAATTCAAAGAGAAGAAAAGTCACATGGGACTAGCTGTCATCATACTAAAGGTCCACACCAGAACTCTGTTTTTTAAGTCTTGGGGTTTTTATTCATTATGTTCTAATTTTCGCTGATTTTTCCACACTGCAGCTGTTGTTCTTATAACTACAATAACTTGCTGTTGTTCTGTACTAGAGGTGTTAGTTCCCAGCCCTGTAGATTATAATTTCAACCAAACAAAGAATTTATAGGCCAAGCACTAACAAACCCAAATGAGCAACTGTATTCTGGAAATCAGCTCCAAAAATCACTCTTACAATACAAAAACAATTACTGAACATTTTTTTTTACTTTGAAATAAATTTCACAAATAATCACAAAGAAATCACAACACATTGAATTAAACAAGAAATTTTTTAGTAGAAAAACTGAAATTGCATTTTTTTTTTTTTGTACAACAAAATAATAATCCAATAATCTTTGTTTTATTCACAACTTCGAAAAATCAATGCACAGTAGTTAAAGACATCTTATATAAAGTGGGACCAACGGTTAGTTCTCCTGACCTGCGCGACCTGTATGAAGTGTGCAATCACGGCAGCTCTCTGCGGTGCAGTGGGCTTGCTGAGAACCATCAGCTGAATCCACTGTGAGACGCTGTTAAAGAGTGTAATAAACCTCTCCAGAATAGGGTTATCTACTGTACAGCCATGCATCACAAAGCTGTGGTAATCCTGAAACTGAAACACACATAAAACAAATGGTCACAGTCAGACCATATGTGAGGACTTTAGGACAAACTTCCCAATGATTTAATAATAACCTTCGGTGGTGTTTTACACAGTGTAATTCCATAATAAGAACATCATAAACTGTTTTTAACAGGCTCATTTCAGTTATTTTAGTGTTGTGTGGAAACATCTGTTATGTGAAAGAGTTTAGAGTGCCCTTATTATGCTTTTGCGGATATTACGTTTAATGTAGTGTGTAATATAGCTGTTTATGAATGTAAAAAGTCTGTGTAAAAAGCATATATTTTTGGTGGCTCTTTCTCATCCATAGTTTATAATATAAGATAAAAAAAATCCATCAGCTCCATCAAGCCCTGAAAGACACCTTTCAGCATGTTTAATTTAATTGAATTTAATTTAAAACATGTCTTTAATTATTTGATGAATTTTGGCGTAACTTTTGTGATATTCTGAGGACAATTAGAGCACAAGCATATCAAAACCTGTACTCACAAACATACCATTATCTTGCAGAAGGATTTGTACTCCAGATAGGTCAGATGTTCAGCAAGCTCACCAGGGTCCAGGTGATCAAACAAAAGAGACATTTTTCTCTTTTTTGACATAGAGGGAACTCTTTGGGTAACTTGTCGTTTCCATTGATACGAGGGCCTGCAGCAGGGAAAATGTTTTATTTCAGACAGGACTATGGTTGTTATTCATGGCAGTTGACCAATATGCTGAAATATGACTGTGCTGTGTAACATAAAAATAAAACAAAAAAACTACTCACCCTCATTTTACTTTAAACATACTGTTAAAAACTTTAGTTTAGTATTTCTCAATAAAGCTTTGAGAGCTACAGCAAAAAACATGTGAACTACTTTTTAAAGGGGTGGTTGAATATGATTTCACTTTTCTAACTCTAGTTAGTGTGTAATGTTGCTGTTTGAGCATAAACAACATCTGCAAAGTTACAATGCTCAAAGTTCAAAGCAAAGGGAGATATTTTCTTTTAAAAAATTGCTTTTTAAGGACTACAACAAACGGCTGGTAGGGACTACACGACATTCCTCCCGGGTTAGTGACATCACTAACCCTAAAATGTACATAAACCCGCCCCCCAGGAATGTGATTTATAGATTATCAAGACAGAATATGCTAATCAATGACTAGAAGATAACTACAAGTCAAGTCAAGTCAAGTCACCTTCATTTATATAGCGCTTTTAACAATATGGATTGTTTCAAAGCAGCTTTACAGAGATAATAGGAAATTACCGTAACACATTGTTTAGGCTTTACAACAGCACTCGGATAAAGTTATTTTCCAGCTAAAGTTAGTTTTGTTTGATAGATTCACTTCCATTGCGATGATCATTAGTTATTAACTTAGGGGCCGCTAACACAACACGTTCTAACAGGAAAATCCTTAACACGCTCCGGCTGCCCATCCTTACTAAACAGTGCCTGGTGTCTCAAGAACGCACTCCCTGAAATAGGTTCGAAGGTGCAAATGATTATCCGTTATCTCTGCGCAATACTCGAAAACGCAAACCCGCGGAAACGCAGACGCCCCGCACATGCGCATTACGTGTTCAACCCAAAGGTATGTGCGTTTGAATATATATGTGCGCAGGCGTGTAGTCCTTCTTTACAAATCAACCCTCAATAAACTACTTGTCTGGCCTTAAAAATTTATAATACAGACATTTTTGTCGTGTCTGCGTAGCCACGTGAACCGGAATTATCCCGACAACATTTTATCTGTACTGAGGTAAAAGGAAGGGAAGGAGGCTACACATAAGCTACATAAATTCACCAACTAACCATTCAGAAATGTTGTCTACATGTTGTCACTTCTTCTTGAGTCTCTCCATCTTTCTGACTTCGGTTTGAACATAAAAGGGTAAAAGTTTTTGAAATTTCCAGTGCATGTCTGTGTGAGGTAAAAGGACACAAGCTCTTGAAGCTCCGCCCTCTGTGCCGGGAGCAGCAGCTCATTTGCATTTAAAGGAACAGACACAAAAACAGTGCGTTTTTGCCCACCCTCAAAAAGTGACAACTTTAACATACTATATAAAAATATCTGTGGGGTATTTTGACCTAAAACTTCACATACACACTCTGGGGACATCAAAGACTTATTTTACATCTTGTGAAAAGGGCATTATACCACCCCTTACTACTTTTTGGTGTTATTTTGTCCTTAACAGCTGCAGTTACAACCCATGATCATGTGGAAAAGAGCAGCTTCTTTTTCTGTGGTCCATGGGAAAAAACATGTGTGAGTGTGAGTAGATGAGAAATTTTTTATTTTTTGCATCTCTTCTCTTCTCTGATGACGTGTTTTCTGGCGTAAGGGCGGCTGGGTCCCGCCCTACATTTTTTATTTTTTTTTATTCTATTCGAGAAGCCGTTTCACTTAGATATACAGTACAATAGAGAAGAAAAGACTATCGCAACTTGTGTTTCATGCCGTCTCTAACCTTTTCAGAGTGAGAACATAAAATTAAGTCTGGCTATGACTCTGTACTCACACACTCTCTACATCAATAAGTTGACTCTGTGTTTCGTTGCCGCCAGTGTTCAGGTTCTCTCTCAGGTCTTTAATCTGGTCAGCCAAAGCAGGATTCAGATCAAACTCTACTGGAAATTCGGAAATCCAGTACCTACATAGAAAAAGACCAAATAGCAAATGCAATGAAAAAAGAAGATAAGACATACCATGGGGAATTTGAATGAGACACAGGATTAGTCTTACTTTACGAGGTGGCATATTTGGGCTCTGATCTCATCGGTGCTGCCCTCCTGTGACCTGCACATTTGTTAAGGGTCTAAAGTGTTTTCTATCGAACTCTACACCATGACATTTTCATTTCTTACAAGAGAACATATGTAAATAAAATAATGGAATTTTATGGAAAGTTATTAACATCATTGTCCTGATTTTATAGATTTGCATAAAATATTCTTTCATTTAACTCTACATAATTAACTTTACAACAGGAATTAATACTTAAATACTTTGGTTCATCCAAATGATATCAGGTTTTACAGCATCTTATGGCAGGATTTAAAGTTCCCTTTCAGTCTGTCACGTTCGACGTTACATCGACGTGCTGACGTACTAATTACGATCCCCTTCAGGGAACGAGGGTTACATACGTAACCGAGATGTTAGTTTGATTACATCTAGCATGGGTTGTTACCATCGAATTAAGCTGAAATATATTGGTCAAGTAAGATTGTACTTAATTTGTTTTGGTGAACTGCTTCTAATATTAACACAATGAACAATGAACAATGTGGGGCTGCAACAAATAATAGATAAAATCGGTTATAATTGTTTATTAAAATAATAGACCACTAATTTTGTTATCAATTAGTCAGATCTGTGCAGAAACCATCCGCCAGTCATGTCACATTACAGTATAGAATAACCAAAGACTTTAGGATTTTGGAATAACACATTTCTATGTTTCTAATGTTGTTTTCCTCAGTGCATAACTTACATTTTACAGTTATATCCTTATCTGTAAATGTTAGCAAGTCCTGCGAATATAACAACAATCGAGTCTCCGTTACATTTCTCAGACTTTAATGACAGAGCGCAGGTGCCAAAACATATATATTTTGCTAAAATATTTCTTGTTAGAAATTAATGTAGTTTCAAAATTCTACCTATAAACCATTAATCATATTTTTTGAGAGCATTCAGGTAAAGGGACTGTTGTTGGAGTAGCCTATTAATGTAATATAGGCTAATAAATATGTTCAGATGAGAAAATATGTATTTCCCATTTTTTGTTCAGTATAATATTTAGTCATTGTAATTTCTGCCATAAAATGTCAAGAAATCAGTCGTTTGGTTTAGAATGTAATGTTATATTTTAACCCTTTTTTGCACATAATGTACAGCATAGCCTACATAGATATATTCACTATATATATGTGTGTGTGTGTGTGTGTGAGTGTGAGATATATGTTCACAATATTTGTGTGTGTGTGTATAACATTTAACAAAATAATGGATTGAAATTAATTAATTTTTAATATATATATTTTTTAATTGATATTCATTGGATTAATCAAAGATAATAATCGTTAATTGCAGCCCTAGTACAATCCAATATAACATACAACACAAGGGTTTTTGTAGATAAAGGATACTTTAGCAGCAGTTTCTTGGACAGATCGGTAGAAGAAATGTACCAAGGATGCATCATCAAAAACATTTTCACAAAGGAGGGATTTTTTATTGTGCCCGCATTGTCTGAAAGCACAAACATCACAGAACATTAACGACAAAATAAACCATACACATCTTTTTATGGCTTCCTTGGTCGCTGTTGACCAGGTTTTCAAGCTAAGCTTTGCTAATGAACAGCATGATTACTGTTTGCTGGTTCATCTTCTAGTTTCGCAGACTAAATGTTCCACTCAAACGTTGGTTTGAAACTCATTTATGTATGAAACTTTCTTTATAGACTCACCAAAGGACTGTATGCAGATGTCCACCAACTCATCCACTGTTCCTGTATCCACAGGTAACGGATCCATCATTTCTCTCTCTTTCTTCCTCTACCTTCACTTTCTAATGCCCTTCTGTCTTTCTCTTCTCCTCCAGTGGTCTTCCTCTTCTCTTTTGTCTGTCAATAGAGATTGTTGTATGGAGAGGAACACATTAAACACACATTAAAAAGAATTGCATGTAATTGCGTTGAATGTGCAATTGTAGTGTATTATGTTAAATGTATATATTTTTAAAAACTGTATTTGCAGATAATATATTAATAAAATAAAAGGCCACTTAAGTGTATGGGAGTACACTTTCATGACTATTTGTCTTAATACACCTAAGTACACTTTTAAAAAGTGCACTTCGTAATAAAGTCAATTTTAAAGTTTTGCTTTTTAAGTCATAAAGTTTTAATAATATGTTGTCATGTGTTGTATAGCACATGCAAAGTATTTGATTATAATTTTAACTGTAGTGTGTTATTCATTTAATCTATTTTAAATGTTCTATATTCATCATTACAAATGTGCAATTACAAATATATTTAAATAGGCCTACATGACATACAAGTTTCAATAGAAATGACATTAAAATATATTTTAGTTTACCATAAATGCTTGTCAGCACATTCGAAAGTACACTTTATATTTCAAAGAGAAAATTACATTTCATTTTGTACTTAAGTCCTACTTTAGTAAGGGGCAAAAACACAGTTATTTGCATTAATTTAATTGCAGTTAGCATGCAATTAAGTGTATGAACACACTGAATTCAGTTTGCACTGAAGTCCTAAATCACAAGAGCACATTGCAGTGTTTTCTGCTTCACGCTTGACAGTACAAAGCTATTTCTGGTCTTACACGTCTAACAGCAGCTTGCATAGCATCTGGTACAAGTTAACTAGTATATGTTTCCATCCATATTAAATAAAAAAGAGCTGCCGATGCAGCAGAACAATGTGTTGTTTGTTTGCCTGCGTGTGTTTGTGTGTGTGTGCTTAAAAAGCTCTGCTGTACGTGAAGAACATTGAAGATGACATCACGACACTACATTCTGGCATATTAGTGACAGAATGACAGACATACCAAATGTTCCAGTTGATAAACTAATTTAACGTAATAAACACACAAAAAACATTATAATGAGCTTCAGACTGTCAAGCAATCGACCTCTTCCAAAACAGAAAACCTCAAGTTATCACATCCTAAAAAAGAAACAGTCACACAAGCTCCAAACCACAGTCTATCCATTATACAACACACACATTTATCGCTCATTGTCCTTTCCTGTATTGACAGAAAACACACACACACACACACACACACACACACACACACACACACACACACACACACACACTTTCTGCTCATGCAGTCTTGCAGACTTAGCAAGGTGGAAACCATGGCAACACACTCTAATTTTATTGTGATCAACCTCTCCACGTTGAAACACAAATCATATTCCATTACCCTGTAAAAAATGATTGTAATTTTAACTGCACAAGACTGTAAAAATGCTACAGTAAGAAACGGTTAATTGGTTAACAATCAAGTTCCCTTACTGACTGTAATAGATCTAACCCATTTCATGAAATTACAGTAAAATGCTGTTAAATATACCATTTTTGGGAGCAAAAAAGAACAAATCATCTCAAAATTTACAGTGAAAAGCCATAAATGGACATTTCCAGTTTGACACTTCACACTTGGTGGTTTTTAATTTGAATAATCGTTTCTTTTTAGTTTTTTTTTTAAAATCAGTTATGTCCATTAGGGTTTTATGTTACATATTTTGTTGTTAAATTAATGCTTTTTGTATCATTTTAATGTCATGTGTGTTAACATGAAAGTGTTTTGTATTTGTGTTCATAACACTGTGCGCACATTCTGTATGTTACATTTAGAATTTGTAGAAAAATTCTGTTAAATTTACAGTAAAAAATTGTTTTTCATTAACTCATATAATGTTAATTTACCAACCTATTTAAGTACTATCATCTGTTGTTTACCTTTGTAATAGACTGAAAACCATCAATAACAAGTGGTGATAAGAAAGTCAAATGATGAATCAAAGACCATTACAAGCAGCTTTTCCACAAGCTGATGCACAGTGTCATTCACATAAACACAAAACACCATCATGGTAACACATGTGACATAAAAAAAGCGCAATAAACATTGATTTAACAACATTAGATGTAACATAAAACCCTTATGTACTAAACTGATTAGAAAAAAAACTATTTCAAAAGTGAAGTGTCATGCAGGGAATTCTGGGAATGTCAATTTACAGTTTTTGACTAAATTATACAATGACTTGTTATTTTCCCTTCCAAAAATTAAACTGTAAAAATACATTAAATGTACAGTTAGTCCTATTACAGTTATTCACTGTACGGAAAATTTCTGTTGTTGTTGTTTTTTTTTTTAAACTGGTCTTTTACCGTTAAAATCACCATCATTTTTTACAGATGAACGTCATCATGTGTCTTTCTCTTTATTCTTTATAATGGTGGATGTAAAAAGTACAAAACAGATTTTACTAGCAGTGTGACCTTGCAAATGCAGCATAAAAGCATTGTTCGATTTACTGGTTTAAAATGTAATTTGTTTTTATTTACATTTTTTGTAAATTACAGTTTTCAGAATTTACATTTTTTTACAGAAATATTCTGGCAGTTAACAGCTGCCAGTTTTTTGTTCTGTAAAAATAACAGGATGTTTTATAATGTACAGAGAATTCCACATAAACAAAATGCACAAATGTACACATAAAACAATTCACAAAACAATATAAACAGTAAAAAGCTGTAACCTGCAATTGTTACCATAAAGAGCTATTTCTTACTTGATAAAGCCCATACAAATATATTTTGTTTGTATAAATCAATGTATTCAGGTTGCTTAAATATTTAGGATATATTAAATAATGTATTTCCGCAATATTAAATAATATTTTTGACTTGAATAAAACCAGCTAATTTAGACGTTATCATTTTAATAACCCTTTTTTCAGTGTAGTTTAATAAGAGGAACATCTAAAATATTTCAAACAACAAGCCATTTCACTTTCCATGCAAACCAAATGTATTTGAGCTCTGGCTGGCTAATTTAGCCTCAGTACTCTGTTTGACAGACACCCCAGAATATACATGGAAAATCTGCTTTCTTGTAGACAGTAGTGCAACCAATCTTGGGTAATGATACATGGCCACACAAACACACACACACATACACACGCACGCACGCACACACACACACACACACACACACACACACACACACACACAAGCCTCCATTAAGCTACATGAAGCGTGTTTTATATAGGATCTCATTGTATGGTGAATATGTGCGTGTGTAGACTGCAGAGATGTGGGTGGACACTTACAATTACAGCCCTCATAGAGAGAGAGAAGAGAATAATAGTTTTAGCAGAAAAGCCGCAGTGCTGAGAAAACGAGTGCAGGGCAAGGAACAGATGGAGTGACAAGGTGAGGGAAAGAAGGATATGCAAACAGAAGAAAAGAGAAATAGTCTCCATACAAAAGAGACTCTTAGAACAGTCAGTAGATGTGTGTTTAGGACGTGTGTGAGTTGGATCACCTCTAACTGAACTGCTAAAGTCTGCCTACTGAAACCCCACAAAAAAAATGTCCATTTGACTTCTGTTCTGTGTTGCAAATTTCTATAACCGTTCACAGACCGCTATTAACTGACTAACCGTAAACCAATCCACCGTTTTCCTAACGAGTGTTTTTGATCATGGGACCACTCAAAAAGACTGAAACAAATCATTTCAAATTATACGGTTGTGCTACTAACAATCCATATCCGTCAGTTTGTTTGAATGAGCTGTACAATTTTATTCATGTTTTATGTTCAGACTTCAGGAGAATAACGTAACAATTGGTATTTTAGTGTAACAAGAATATATCTGGCAAGATCTATTTTCAGTCGCTGCATTCTTATCCTCCTGATTATTTTCTTTTTTTTTTCCTTTGAATTCCGCTGTATACAGTACGAAAACAAAACATGCTGGGCATTTGTGGTCTGCTCTCCCGATGATATATCCCATGAATAATTCACTGGAATGCACTAAGAATCTCTTGTTTTTCTCCCCAAATGCTCACGTCTCTTTCCAGGTTTGTTTTCACACGGATGCTTTAAAATGTGATTGGCTTCACTTTTCACATCTAATCCCAATTAGCAGTGTTTACTGGAACGTTTCTAAAGCAAGTAAACTATTTATTGTAGGTTAAAAAGACAGAATCACTTTGAAATATTATCACTCAATGTTCCAATTAATGAACATTTTTGATTAAGTAAGTAAACCCCTTCAGGCTGATGCAAATCCTCATCACCTTATTACACGGCTACTTGCCACACAAGTAAATAATTAGACACAAAATATTGATGAAATATTTTATTAGGTCACTTGATGGAGTTTTTCGGTTCCTTGCCACTGTTGCCTTTGGCTTGCTCAGTTGGGGATATTTTGGGGATATTTAATTTTATTCTATCAATCAATAAATTCCACTAGAAACAAACTTTGTTGTATTATTTTATTTTAATACTGTGAAGCTGCTTTGATACAATCTGTATTGTGAAAAGCGCTATACAAATATATACTTGATTAGGTCTTTAAACGCAAAGCTTCCGCGGAGAGAGAAGTTCAAACCATATGACTGTATACCGTATCTCTTAAATGTCCATCTATTACACAGCATTTCGCCACATAAATAATTATGGAGAAAAGAGATATTGATTTCAGATTGTTTTAAAATCGGACCTGTTTGTATTTTATAATCCAACAGTGTACAAAACAATAGTCACAAAATGGCAGCAACTGCTGTATTAAACAAGAGAGAGTGAGTCCACGATACTGGATGGCATAATTAAATAACTGTACACAAAATATTGATTTGACTGAGTTTTAATATTTTATTAGTTCACCAAATGCAAAACTTCCACGAAGAAAAAAAATTGACCTAGCAAGCGTATAGCGCTGCTGACTTCAGTGACCCGGATGAGCCGGTGTTATCTGTTTTCAGCGGTCGTTATCTGGGAATAACATACTACCGGATGGTGCGATTGACCAATCAGAATCAAGTATTCCACAGAGCCGTGTAATAAGGAAACATATTACATACAGACATTACAGTGATATTTATACATTACATCTGTAATATTGCTGTGAAAATAATCAAGCTTTTGGGGTGCTTTGTTGTAGTAATTTGTTAATGCTTACAATTTTAATGTTCAATGGCTGAAAAAGGGTGATTAGAATAATGTCATCCCATTATACCCAGTTTTTAAAAATGCTTATTATTGCGTTCATAGAGCAAACCTTTCGTTGATTGTTTACAGTTTAATGGAAGTTACTCCCATTATTCGTGCAAAGCATCATGGGGTGAAAGTTAAAAGGTGGATAGGCCTTAAATCAAACACATGTCCTAAAAGACAAGACCAAGTGTTTTTTTTTTTTTTAAGGACAAACAAGCAATATGTTAACATGCCATATGTAAATATGTCAAACTCACCCTTCATCTGAAAAGGTCAACTATAGTAGTTTACTGAGAACATGTATTGGCATCAAACTCATAATGGATACATACAATTATAAACATAATGGGTTTTATGTCAATTTCATATAGCTATGCAAGTTTATTTTTTGATTTGATAACTATACACTTTTTGCATTATAGACATGCATTTCTGAATCAAACAGTTTTCTTGTTTGTCATCTGTCTCTGATGCTCATGAGGATTTAAACACTCATGCATGTGTGTGTGTGTGTGTGTGTGTGAATGTGTATGTGTGTGTGATCGTCTGTAAGCAGCTGTTTTTTGAAGCTTCTGTTGCTTGGTGACAGAACCCTAGAACTATTGATCCTCACAGCGATTTAATCGAAGATTATGAGTGAGTGTGTGTGTGTGTTTGTCCGATGTTTTATGGCAGAGGTGTTTTGAATATTTCAGTCCCTCCTGCAGAGTGTGTGTCCTGACTGCGCAGGGGTTGAAAGATGTATCTAACCTAACAGAATGAAGTCTGACTGCGTTTTGAGAGAGAGAGAGAGAGAGGGAGAGAGAGAGAGAGAGAGAGTACCTTCAAATATGAATACAACATCATCTGTCTTTCTTTATTTCATTCTCTCTCTCTCTCTCTCTCTCTCTCTCTCTCTCTCTCTCTCTCGTGACTGTACAATAAAAATGTTGATCTAATCAGACCCACATCACTCATTAGAGAAGGAAATAACATTGCTCACACAGAAGCTGTCTTTCAGATACGCATACGAGTGTGATATTATCAGTCACTGAAGGTAAAGCAATGATAGCTCAACACTCACTGATGATGTAACTGTTAATCTCATTCTCATTATTGGATGTTTCATCTTTGTTGTCAAAGTTAGATCATGGTCTCACCTAAAGAAACCTCAGTGGAGAAAAAAAACAGGGAGAAAGTGAAGTGAGAGACTCCATATGCTATTTAGAGGAATGGTATATGTGTTGTACAACAAATTCATGACTCCAAACTCAGGGTTTCAAGTTGACAAAATGAAACAAATCTAACTTAAGTTAGATCGGATTAGTGGTTTCACAGTGCTTGCTACTTTATATAATATAGTGCTGTAACTGTCTCTTTCAACTCTGGATTTATGATTAACACTGCAGTGCTTGAAGATATAAATGTGTGAACAGCCAATCATGTGAAACATGATTCATTTCTCTGCAGAAAATGAAGAGATTATCCGTATTTCAGAGTCAGAATTAGAAAGAGATTTATTGCCAAGTATGTTTGCACACCCAAGGAATTTGTTTTGGTGACAGAAGAAAGCTTTCCAGTGCACAGAGAAGACAACAGTGCACAGATAGTAAAAAAATAAAGATATATGATATATTTTATTTTTGTATTATATTACATTTATTTTATTTTTGTGACTGACCTAGATCACTAGGTTTATAGAGATCCCTAGCTCTGCATATTCCGTATCACATATTTTAGTAATTATCATAAATTAGGTATAATCCTATTTATCCAATGAAATTTTAGAGTCCAAATTATTTTGTAAAATATATATCTTTAATATATACATGTAGGCAGACTTTCAAAATATAGATTTGCTTTACAGTAAACATAAACTTCTAGAACTTTTTACGCTTTCACTTCTGCAATAATCTGCTGATTATCGTATTTAAAAAAAGACCAACCTTAGTTCTGCATTTCAAAGAATTCATGAATTGCAACCATTTAAGTTTAGATCTATGCTCAAAAGGGGGGTGAGCTGTATTTCAAAAACACTGTTGGACATTATTGATATTTGAAATCAACCCAGACAAACACACCCCTCTCTTCATTGCTCCGCCTCCAAAACTCACTCTCCAATCCTAACCACCCTGCTCCGAATCAGCCTCGAACCCCGATCCCCCAGCATGCGAGTCGAGTGCACTAACAATAACGCTCACCACCCTCCGTTGCGCACACAATCCAAGAGTGAATGTCTGTTTATCATAGCAGAAGCACAACAAAATTATGCTTCACAAAAAATAAAGCGCAGATGATAAACGAATGACAAGGAAGTACAAAAAAAATAACACACAGTATTTACAAACAATATTTACAAACAAGAGTTCGTTGTTAGTTGCCAACAGCACACAGCTCCAGACCACAGACTGTAGCTCCAGTTATCATTTTCAACAATCATTTGCACTTTGAAACCCGTTTTCAAAAGCTTGCATTTTCAGACCCCCAAAATGCCTTTGTAGTGTAAATGAATGGCCAAAACGCATAAAAAAGTTTTACGTTATTACGTTATGACACGAAAATGGTGTCGTGTAAACATACCCTAAATGAACTGAAGGGGTTAAAAACACAAGATAACAAACTCAAATGCAAACAGGTGTGATATAATTAATCCTAAAATTAATAACCATGGTAACTAATGACAATCGAGAACATAGAACAATAAAACAGGAAAACAAAGACAAGCAATCTAAAAGCCCTTAATCATTACACTAAAATTATGACTGAATAATATAAACTATATATATAAACTAGAATTATAATGGTACACAATTCTGCAAACAGTATTTTTGCTGATGTTCAAAGCATCACCCACTGCAAAGAACAGCAAAGCAATAATAGGGTTTTAATATACATCTTAAAGTCCCCCTGTAGTCAAACAATTTATCCCATTAAACTCATCTTTGATCACCAAAATGACATATTCAAGCATTTTTCCTTAAAGGGATACTTCACCGTTTTTTCATATTAAACTATGTTATTCCCTTAACTAAGACGAGTTGATACATACCTCTCTCGTCTCAGTGCGTGCACTCAATCGCTCTGGCGCGGCGTCACTTTGATAGCACTTAGCATAGCTCAGTTCATTCATTAGGTACCAAACAGATGAAGTTAGAAGTGACCAAACACCTCCACGTTTTCCATATTTAAATACAGTTACACGAGTAGTTACACGACCAAGTATGGTGACACAAAATAAAACGTGCCGTTTTTCTAAGCGGGTAAAAAGGATACAGTAACTATAATGTATGGCGGAACAGCACTTGGGACTCGGGAGAACTTCGACTCGGCGCAGTAAAAAGTCATGTTGATTCTAATAACAGAAGTGAGAGGGAGAGGATTTTTCAAGCGTGACTTTTTACTGCGCCGAGTCGAAGTGCTTCCAACTTCAAGTGCTGGTGCAATGGTGTTGACTTATGAATTTATACGTGGTTTGTCTTAAAGCATATTGAAAACACAACATAGACATATAAATGATATTACAACCTCGATTTTCACCACAGGGGGACTTTAAAATAATTCTCAGTAAAAGCAGGGATATTTTGTCAATCTCTATAATTCTTTAAGCTTTTATTTGGAGCAAGACATTCAAGGGTAGTAATCATTTTCTTGCATCAGAGATGTCACACTTTTCCCCCACTCTACCCTATAAGAAACATGAACAAAAGAAGCAGCATCTCTAAACAGTGAGTGAAAATGAGCTTACTTTTTGTCTGCGGCTGTTTGGACCACAATAGAGACCACTGTGTTGCAGGAAACAGCTATTTTTGTAATGTGTCACATTTAGTCATGTGGATGTACAGGTGTTTTCTCTCACCCTCAAGCCAATTTTGCAGACAGAATCTGACAATTTTATTGCATTTAGTGTGGGTAGTGTGTGTATGTTTGTGTGAGCAATAATAATTCAATAAAATGTATCATTATTTTATATTAATCTGAATATAATAATAATAATAATAACAATAATAAGTGTAGCCTATAATAATGGGCACATTTGATTTTACTCATTGAGAACATATTATTCATAATTTTATTGGAGGCTTACAATAGCTGTACAGTTAATCCAAGCCATGCATTAATTTGAATAGAGACGGCTATTATGCTGGTGTCTTGTTACAGAGCAGGAGATGTAGAGAACTCGTGTCTGTTCTGCCATTAAATAGTGTCCTTGACCCTTGATTTTTGCAGTTTTCAAGCCATGTACAAACATGGGCTTTATGTGGGAAGATCTGTTATGATTGTCCTTTTGGTCACTTTGCCGTTTCCTTCTGAAGTAAACATTTTTTTATAGAAACCTCCTTGCAGTTTTGCAGAATTGCAGTTATTTTTTACCACCATAATTCACATATCCCAATGCACAGCACAAATGATGAACTCTCATACAGTAGGTGTGTTACTGGTCACTGTTTTAGTCTTACTTCAAATGCAATGTCATCCATGTAAGTCTCAAGCACATGCACACTTCACATGTCTGTTTATTGCTATTAAAATCAGCATACACTAAGATCATGGTTGCTACGATTATGAGCTTAATCACATCAATTTGAACATTACAAACTGTTCAAAGTCTAAACTGTTTCATGTTTACATGAGGTAAAGTTGTCTAAATATCATTATAATCACATTATGAGGGTGTATGTAAACATGTATGTGTGAATCTTGTGGCTCTCTGTCCAACGTGATCTCATGAGTATTCATGTGTATTTTTACTAGGGGTGTTAGATTTTACGACTTATTATTCCCAGCTCCCACATCATGATTCAATGGAATTGGCTCCAATTGCTCCATTTACTTCATTTCAAAACAGGGTTAACCATAAGAATACAAGATTGCCAACATTATTACACACTTATGGCTTTGTGTCGAAAATAGCCTTTAAGTGTGTAATATTGACTGGCCAAATTAGTCCAGTTAAGAGGTTACTTAACTTTGAAATGATGAGTATAACCATTGTTTCCTAGTTGTTCCCAATACTTAATTTTATAGAGGGAAAAGCCACGAGAAAAAGCCTTGGTCAAATATATATTATTATAAATGATTGAGTGATTTCAAACACATCACCATAGTCGACAACGAGAGTCGATTCCTGTGCCAGAGTCGACTCCGACACTAGGGCCATTAAGTGTCGAGGAATCGACTCTTTTGGAGTAAAGTGTGGTTCTACCACACGTACATTTAATTACGTTTTCATACACAATGAAATGTACAATATAGACAGCACTAAAATGCAAATTATTTACGTATGAACAACTTACAAAAGAGTTTGGGGGTAGGGTTAAGAAATCTACAATTTACCTATAAAAGTGGTAAAAGTTTGTGGACAAATATCTTAATGAAGTAAAACATTCATAAAGAATTTGTATTTCTTTAGCTGTAAATACGTAAAATAATGTTTACGTTTAAATGTTGTCAGTATGTCCATATTGTACATTTCAGCATCTATTCAAACAAAAATGTACGTTTTGCACCTACAAATGTTACGTATTGATACAATAAGACCAGGCTGCTTTGTCTGTGTGTGTAGGAAAGATAGAGGGAATGTTCTCTGTTGGTCGTTCTATCTCAGTGCAGATGCTTCCTGTAGCCCTGAAAATGGAACAGTTTGACAGCTTAACAAAAGGCGGAAGTTAATGTTTATGTATGTATTTCACAGAGAATAAATTACTTGTTTTTTCACAGTATTGCTATTTCACTTCATTTTACACTGCAGAATTTTTTTATTGCACACTTATGCTGCAAATGCTTTGGCAGTACAATTTTCGTTAAATTTTTAAGTAAAATTTTAAAGAACCAATTATGCCAAAACCTTATCTGCGCTCGTTGTATTCTGTCTTCCAGTTTGTATTTCCACAGAGTGAAGGTAAGATCTTACGGATTTACTGACGTTATGACATCCGCTTAAAATGTTACAATATTCATGATAACTTTCCTTAACTCTACAATAGGTTCCACTTCAACAGCTATTTACTCTTCGACAGCGATGCCAGAGAAATATACACAGCAAAATCTCCAGTGTTGAAATCCTGGTGTTAAGGACTCTTAGAGTAAATTTTCTGGTGTTGAATTTCAAGGGATTAACACTGCTAGTGTAAACCGCAAACTCTGGCTGGTGAAAATACGTAGAGTTACTAAATTTACACCGAGCGAGTGTTATTAGTTACATCCGGGACATTTACGCGCTGGGCGCGACGAAACGACCTGAAACTTTTTCCACAGACGCCATTTTCTTTGACTCGCGATGCAAGGCATACGAGGAGGGAAAACGCAGATATTAAGTGTTTTATCGCATTTATATATGCATTTTATTACATTATATTGTTTTATTACAATATTTATGTGCTGTGAACGGCTAAACCGTTCTCAGAAAGGCATTTTCGTTGACGCGCGATGCGGAGCAGACCAGGATGAGGTTGCTTTTAAACAGAGAAACGACAAAAGTAAGTGTTTTATCTAATTTACAATATGTATTTTATAACATATTGATAGAGAAATTTAAATGCTCTGCGTGCTTAAACGAGCCGAAACCTTTCTCAAAGGAGACATCTTTGACTCAATACGGAGCTGACGACGAGGAGATTTGCTTGTAACGTTAACAGGAACAACACCGAAAGTAAGGGTTTTTTAACCTAATTTACAACATGTATTGGCATTATATTATTTTATAACAATATTTATGTGATGTGCGTGCCTAAACCTTTCTCACAGACTAACGTTATGCCCTGCATCTTCTTTGACTCGTGACGCAGTGCAGACACGGAGTTTGCTTTTAACGGTGAAAACACAGAGTAAGTGTTTTAACTCATTTACAATACGTATTTTATAATGTTATTTTGTTTTATGACAATATTTGTGATGTGCAAATACAGACTATTTTACGGACTAGAACCTGGTGAGGGTCAGATTTTACAGATAACATATGAGATAATGTGCTTAAACATAAAAATAATCATAGCTTTGTTGCTATTTGGTATAACTAGATTTTTTGTGTTTCATAACACTCCTTTTGAATTTGTCCAGTCAAATTACTTTACAAAAGTATTTTTTCCCCCTTTTTTCATTTTACTTAAATAAAATTAGTTTTCAAACCAATTGTTTTCATGATTTGACAGGTAGATGTTTTCTTGCTTTTTAATTTTAGACTCAACTGATTGGGAAATCTCTGCCCATCACCTGCCTCCAACATCACAAAGCCACAAGAAGGGAACGAAGATTCTTCCGTCAGCTGACTATTTAGTGAGATTTCTTAAGGTGCGTGTCTAAATTTATTCCTAAAGGGTTAGTTCACCTACAAATGGAAATTATGTCATTACTTACCCTCATCTCGTTCCAAACATGTAAGACTTTCTTTCATCTTCACAACACAAATGAGGATATTTTTAATGAAATCTGAGAGCTTCCTGTCCCTCCATTGACTGTCCACGCAAATACCACGTTCAAGCCCCAGAAAGGTGTAAAGGTACATCATTAAAGTACTCCATGCGACTCCAGTGGTTTAACATACATTTTATTAAACTACGCAAGTGCTGTGTTTGCAGCAACAAAACATTTACGACTTAATTTATAAAATATAAATTTCCAACATGCGTTGTTAAGTGAGCGTGTATCGAAGATTAATAATTTGTAAATGAAGTTGAGTTTTTTTGTTGTTGTTTTTTCGTTTAAACAAAGCACTCTTGTTGCTTCATAAAAAAAATTGAGATTAAATCACTTGAGTCACATTGATTACTTATGATTTCCTTTATACCTCTCTGTGGCTTTGGAAGTGAGAGTTGAATAGGCTGTCGATAAAGGGACAGAAATCTCTTAGATTTTATCAAAAATATCTTAAGTGTTTCGAAGATGAGCAAAACTCTTACTGGTTTGGAACAACATAAGGGTGAATAATTAATGACGGAATTTACATTTTTGGATGAATTAAGTCTTTAATTTACTTTGAAATCAGTAAATTCAAGTCTTAATCTAACCAAAATAGTTTATTGTTTTAGTCACGAAAGTCTAAGATGATTGAACTTTTTCCACCATAAACTTGCTGTATTTATAAAACACAAATAGTATTAATTGTAAATGGTCTGGTTTTGTGTTGTCTAGGGAACCAGCACTCCAGGATTTTGAGAAAGTTGGATCTGCACAGCCTTTCCTGCTCTGTGAAACAACTATGCACTGAACTTTACTGTTAGGAACTGGACACAACTGATCCACTCATATCCTGCAACTGTTTTTCATCTGTTGAATGTTGTTGCTGTACTGTTGCAGAGTCGAAGGTATTGACTCAACTTCACTGACACATGACTTACATTCACTGACATGTACAGGACTTGAAGTATTAGATAGACCATTTGATGAGCAGCTTTCACATAATTCTGATGACAGAAATGGCTATATTTTGCCTTCATTTATTTTAAAAGTTAATCTATGATGTATGATGTAAAGGGACTTGTTCGTTAATAAAAACTAGTTTGTTAAAACAACTGTTTGCATTTTGCCTTTATTTTTTAACTTTACAATGAACAGAATTCTACTATGATCCCAGACTAAGGTTACATTTTAACTTTCTGGATTGTTTTGATGTGCATTCAATGTTATCAATAGGTTAAATGCTTCCTTTTGTCAAAAAGCAAATCTCATAAATACAAACTCATTTTGAGTCAAATTTAACACTCCTGAAATGTATAAATTGATTCCCAATAGTATTACAAATCAATACAGATCAATTCTACAAGAGTTGCATTTTATGTTAAACTTTACATCCTATGTAGTGTTAATATGGCAACAACTCGGTAGTGTTGAAAGAAAAACACACATTTGGTGTTAAATTTTGACACTACGCACTGGTGTTGGGTAAATTCAACACTAACCAGTGTTGACTAGTGTTAAAAGTTAACTATTTAGAGAGTTGCTGCAACTCTATCATAGTGTTAAATATTTAACACTTTGAAAAGTGTAGTTTTAACTCGATCTAGTGTGGACCAATATAGACACTTTTAAAGTGTTGAATTTAACTCTATAGGTGTTGAATTAGCACTGCTGATTTTGCTGTGTACAAAGCAAGTTCATAGAAAATATTCGAAAGATGGCTGCGCGCTTGTATCTCTGGCTCATAAGGAGAAATCTCTTAAATGATGGCATAAAACTTTTGTGTTTAACGGTTAGTTCGGCAGTATGTTTACGAGCTGATGAATTCATAACATTTTATTCCAATTAAAAATAAATTAAACCAAATTATTTACTAAATCCATAAAATGATCACATTCCTTTTGGGGTGTTTTTTTTTTTTTTTTTACTTTATTGACATGTTTCACAGTTTCTCATTGCACACAGCTGTGCTACAAATGTTAAGACAGTACAAATGTGCAGTTTTTAGTGAAGTCATGCCAATAAACCACACTAAACCTAAAACTGAAGAGAGAGAGAGAGAGAGAGAGAGAGAGAGAGAGAGAGAGAGAGAGAGAGAGAGTCAAACGTGCTTGCCGCTGTGGTTACTGTAAAATTCTGGTTAACTGAATAAGCAGACAGGAAGACTTGTTTTTCTCTCTCCTATTTTCTGTCCATCTTTCAGCAGCAACACAATGCAGCACTATCAAATCAGTTATGCAAATTAACAGAACTCTCTCTCTCTCACACAATGAGAAACTCTCTTTATGTGTGTGTGTGTGGTCCTGGTAAACCTTACGTTATGGGCACCAAATGTCCCTGCAAAGATCGTACTATCCAGAAATGTTTACCTTGATCTTTTTGAAACGGCTTATAAATCATACTAATTTTTTTTTTTTTTTTTTTTTTATGTAAATATGCAAGAAAGTTTTCTGTGAGCCTTGTGTTTAGGGTTATGGGAAAGAATATACAGTTTGTACAGTATAATAATCATTATGTCTATTGAAAGTCCCCATACAACATGGAAACCCAACATACACATGCTCATGCACATCTCTCTCTTATTCTTGTCCCAGTAGAAATTAGGTACAGACAACACTAAAACATTCACAGTACACTCTCTTAAACACATGGACTTCCTGTTTATCTGACTTGACAGTAGAAGGGGTCATGCTGTGTTTCCTGTTTTTAATAAGTCATGTCATAGGCCTAGGCTCACTACCAGAGCCAGGCTGTATACGGCCCTAAATGGTCAAGATTAGACATGCAGAGAGAAATATTTGCATGTCAGTGTGTCTGTGAGTATTTCATGAATAGCACACACTGTTAAAATTGTTGTAAACTTTCTGTAGCAACGTGCAGACTGGTATTGCATCAGTTATTTGCTAATACAGTCATATAGATATGTAATAAGACTAATATGACTATACAGTTATAGTCATTTGTTATTTGCTAATGTATGTCTGTGTGCATGTTGCATGGATGCAAACGCGTGTGAGAGTTTGCATAACTGCATCTTCGTGTAGACCTCAACACTTCCTGAGTATAGTTTGGCAAAAGGTGATCCCCATAAACGCTCAAGAACAGAACACAAAATGTTATGAACCACTCAAAGCAGTCATGTTTTACTAATGAGGTTAACATAGTTTAAAAACTAGAAATCCAACTAGTACTACTTTTCATTTGCATATAGGAGGCAATTGGTGAGGTTCAAGTTTCAATAGAAACGACATTAAAGTACATTTTAGTTTAGCATAAATTAATTTAGATTATAATGTACATGCAACTGTACACTTTACCTACATTTCAAAGAAAATATTATGAAACTACATATAAAGATGTACTAAAGCTTAAAAAACACTCAAGTTTAGCTCACTGCATTTAATATATTACATTTTCATTTAAATGCAAATAACTCACAATTATGTGTCCGGAAACATTACATTCAATTTGCAATTAAGTATATTCTTTTAAAATACTTTAATTCAAATATATAGAAGAATAACAAAGTGCAGTATGTGTGTGTATTGTGAAAATCTGCCATTCTTAACCAGTGAATGTGAAAGACCCTTGACAGAAGAGGATGAGGTTTCATCACAAAACAGTTTGTGAATTAAACGCCCACTACAGTCATGCCTTAATTGAACTAGTATAGCAATTGACCCGCACTGCTTTTGAACCAATAAATAAAGTGACACTGATAGACTGAAAATTCAGACAACTTTTCTCCTGTAAAACATTTCACCAATTGCATCATTCTTCTCGTGAGTCATTTCTTGCAAACCTCCTCTCTGCATATGTTTTGTCTAAAAAAAGCTCTGCAGCGTTCTTTTTTTAAAATCTTGAGCTTAATCCAGCTTTCATCTCCAATATGCTGTTGTTTTCTGTGTCTCTATAGTCTGACAGAGATAAATATGTGCATATTTCACAATAGCAGGTGTCCATTTATATTACATATTTCAGCTTTCTTTCTTAATTCAGGCCCTAGTTTTTCCACTTATAGGTCTGAATAAATACCACAACTATTCCTTTTAAGTCTTTATTAGTGAACATTATACTTTTCAACTATCTCTTTTTCTTTGCTTCTCGCTCTCTGGGCTGTGGGATTGATTTTCCCCAGGTCAGTATGTTATTTCTCTGCTCTATTTAGAGATAATAACTCTTCAAACTGCCAGTGAGACTGATTTAGTTAGTTACCCATGATTATTTCAACCCACGCTCATTGGAAAAACATGCCTGTGGCTAAATTTCTGCAAAATGAAAATATGTTGCTTCTTGCACATTTCGCAATTAAAAATTTCCGGTGAGTAGTGCTAGAAGGTTAAAGGGATAGTTGAAAATTCCCCAAAATTAAAATTCTGTCATCATTTACCCTCAAGTCGGTCCAAACCTGTATGAATTTCGTTCTTCTGCTAAACACAAAAGAAGATATTTTGAAGAATATGGGTAACCAAACAGTTGATGGGCCTCACTGACTTCCATTGTATTTTTTTTTCTTCCATACTATGGCCGTCAATGGGATATAACAGTATACTGCTGGTCATGTATTTCAAATTTCATGAATGTGAAGAATGAAAAAGAACTTTACCGTGAGTATATCGGGGCCTTTAGTTTACAAATCATGCACTATGTTAAAAGCATTCTGAGGTCATAATAACATAGTATTGTGCCCCAGTAATCATACTTTGTATGAAAAAGAATAAAAGTTGTTGTTGTTGTTTACTGTCACTAGTGTTTCTGTTTTTGTTTTTTGTATGAATTGTATGTACCTTTTTGGTACATGTATAAATGTAGGTAGAGGTGCAGTTTTCCAATGATCCTATGTTGGATTATTCAGTACTAGACAGGTCTAAATCATGTCTTCCCCAGTGATCCGGCAGTAGTTGATCATGCCATTATAACAGTGAGTGACCAATGTCCTGCCATGGCCTTTCAAATCTACCCCAAAAACATCCATTACAGTGCAAAAGGGAAGGGAAACCATCTGACCAGTCTGCCTGTAGTCTCAGTACTCGTGGAAAAGGTTAGCAATGCCTCATTTGATGGTAATGTCATGAGAAGTCATATACATTTTTAAATCTATAAGCTTTTTTGGAAGTGTTTATTGTCTCAGTCTTCATCATCACTGTGACAGAGAAAACATTGTATAGTAATACTTAAACAGTTAGTTCCCCCCCAAATTAAAATCCTATATATATATATATATATATATATATATATATATATATATATATATATATATATATATACATATATATTGACTCACCCTCATATCATTCCAAACCGTATGCATTTCTTTCTTCCACAGAAAGAAAAAGATGTTTGGACCCCACTGACTTTCATAGCATGAAAGATGTTCCATTATAGAAAGAAATGCAGAGAGGTTTGAAACAACATCAGGGTGAGTAAACGATGACAGAATTTAAATTTTACGGTAAAACATTCCTTTAAAATCAAAACAGCTTAGAGAAGCTTTCTTAAACAATTTCTCAGCATTGCACCACACAGGGTGTTAAGAAGAGCTTACGGAAAATGCAAAATAGACCAACAGAACTGTCAGTATGTAACTAAACAATAACCGCAAGGCATGAAATAAGCTTCTCTCTCTCTCTCTGATGTTAACGCGCCTCTGTCAGACTCTGTGCTTATATGCCTTGTTTTGCATAATGCGTAATAACAGAAATGAGTTCAAACCCCCCAAACAACGCAGTGCGCTGCGCGCGCGCACCGACATCCAATCAAACTAACAGTGCCCACTCACCTTGATGATCGGCTGCTTCAGAACTGGATCAGCACATCTGTCCACATCGGGCGGCTTTTTGAAAGTTTGGAGATCCGTTTAGTAAATAATCATATATTTAAATATTTTTACGGTCTGATGAACACAAACAGCGTCCTATGCGCACTGATCCTCATCGCTCTTGTGCCACAAGTGTCTTCCTATTCGATTCCACAAGGTTGGAGATTTACAAGGAGCGCGCACACGAACGCGGAGAGCGAAGATCTGAATGGGTGTGTGTGCCGCGCGTGTGTGAAGCAATCACTCCTTGATTCTGGAGCTGAATGCATGTAAAGGCGGTCCATTAGTCGCGCACTAGAGGGCGAGATCGACGAGCACTGCATTAAGGCGGCGTCCCACTATAAGGCATCGATTTTGGTAGGGTGTCTCACCTGTTGACTGTTTTTAATGAAATCTCGCCCTCTCCTGTCAGAGGTCTGTCACACACACCGATTAAGAATGACAGAGGGGTAATAAATTACTTTTCTCCACAGCTAACAAAAATATTTTCAAGAACGTTTGGCTAAAGTTCCCTTTAAGTTCTAAAAATGTTATTTCTGAATTTTGTCTGAACGTTCAAAACGTCCAGGTTTTTTATTTATTTTTTTTATAAAGGGTTTTTTGTCTTACAATGCGAACGTTTAGGAAACATTTAATTGCATCCTTTTGCAAACATAATGGGATTGTTACAGTACTTTTGAATGTTCTCTTGACATTCTGGAACAAGTTGTAGCTAGTTAAATTTACAGTAAAACAAAAAACAAAAAAACAAGCAGAAATGGATGTTGCCAGAAATTCACCATAAAAAAATACTGACAATGTTTCCGGTATTACAATACAGCATATTTAGGACTGTATATTTTACATTTGTTTTACAACACTTGTAATTGTTTTTTTGTGGGGTTTTTTTTTTTTTTACCTTAAAATGTACAGATAACCGCTTGGCCTAACATAAAGCCACATGATGAATCATAGTTCATCATAAGCCAATATTGTAGATGGCCCACAATAACACGCACATTTTCTCAAAACACAATCAGCATTACACACATATGACACATACATTATGCTATAAACCTTAACTATAAAAATAAGCAAAACTATTTAAATAAAATAAATGCGATTTGTCATAGGGACTTCTGGAAATGTTTTTTTTTTATGTACTATTTTTCACTGTAAATTTTACGGTAATTAATAGTTTTTACTTGCAAAACATAAATTTGATGTTTTTTTTTTAAAGTAATCTTTTAAACCATTTACAGTTTTTCACTAGTAAGGTAAATTACATTTAACCCTTAAATACAGGGGTATTTAGTGACCCGGGACATCATTCACTACCCCCCTTCATTTTTTAAAGTTCATCATCAAAACATCAACATCAAAATAACTATAACTATATAATGAATAATTCATTCATCAAGGTGAAGATGTCTGATACACAATGATGAAGTGACGTTTCACTCATAGTTACTGCAGCCAGAAAACAAAAAAATAGGAAGTATCATCAGCAAAACTTGAAATGGCTCAGCGATTTACCGCAGAGCAAGTACTGAATGCAATCAAATATTAATATCACTGTCACTTGATGGTGGATCTGGTGAAGAAGCTGTCAGCGATCAAAATATTAATTTTGAAGATGTTGAAAATGATAAGACTTTGTCGAGAATTCCCAGGGAAGATAAGATTATTCTTCTAGGAGACTTTAATGCCAGGGTTGGCCAGGATCAACACCTCTGGAAGGGCACTATAGGAAAGGAAGGCATCAGGAACATCAACTCTAATGGACTTATGCTTCTCAGCAAGTGTGCTCAGTATGACCTCACCATCACTTACACTCTCTTTCGCCAGAAAAACAAATTGAAAGCATCTTGGAGACACCCCCGCTCCAAACAGTGACATCTCATTGACTATGTCATTGAAGCCAGGGACTGCCGTGATGTGAACATCACAAGGGCCATGGTCAATGCCGATGACTACTGGACAGATCATCGCCTCATCCGCTCCACAATGTCAATCAAACTCAAGAGGAAGAGGAGAGCTTAAAAGAAACAAATCTGACTGAGAAAGAACCTTGATAGCCTGGATGAAACTAGTTTGAGAATATGTTTGAGATTGTAAATATGAGCCAGATGCTGAATGTACTGGGAAATGAGCTCTGACAAATACAGTGATGATGGTATAAAACATCTGCTCAGACGGACCCTTCCAAGCTCCAAAATATGCTTTATTTTATCCTTCTGTAATTGTTATTCTAACATCAGGAGAGTTTCATATTATTGCAACAGGTCGCTAAAGACCCGAATATGTAATAATGATTGATTGGTGAAACATTAATGCATTTAAGGGTTAACCAATTAAAAGGTTTAGTATTTTTACTTTTTCTGTAAAAAATACAAACATTTTTTCAATATAATCTGTTTAGAACAATTAAAATGAAACAGACATAGACTGTTATGCACAATGGTATGTTTGTTTCATTTGAATTGTTAACTGCTTTCTTGAAGTCATTAAATAAGTTTAAAGTTTTGAGAGTTTGAGAGTCAATAAAGTCTGTAAAATGACCTTGTGGCTTCAGAAGACATGGGATATGCCAGAGTCACAATTGATGTCATGCAAACCTTGACCCTGTTGACTTTGTATGTACAAAAGCTGAAACATTCTTCAAAATATGTTCTTTTGTGAACATCATATTTGTATATTAACATATATAAAAGTGTAATATATATTTATTTATTTTATTTGTGGACAGCGGACAAAACCAAATGAGTTGCATGAACAAGAACAATCTCAACTAAAACTATTATCTTATTATACAGAGCTACTTCTCCGGAGGATTGCCAACTTGTTGTGGTGGAGAGGCTTGTGTGGTCCTGTGATCCCAAGAGCAATGCCGTCTGGAGCTATGCTCCTGGTAGGGCCACCCATGGTGGTAAAGTCAAGGAGGGGTCCCTGACGAAGAGCAATCCAACCAACCAAGACCTCAATGGTGGAACAGGCGAAGGATGATGATGACAGCATCACAACGGCTGGGAAGGCAGATGAAGGCTGCAGCAGAAAAGGGCCCCCAGTTGTCTTGGACTCCATGCCACTGGATTCTGACCCAGATCTGTCAAGGACCATGTGGTGTCTGTCTGTGCACCAGTCACCCCACGCTAAACAAAATCACACACAGGCGTCCTCTTTGGGAAACCTTGGTAGGGTAACCTAACACCCCGGTTTAAGTCCTATGGCGACCAGAAACTGGCGACGGGGGCAGGATTGTGAGATCTGGAAGCCCCTAGTCATAAACTGGCACATTAGGTGGTGAGTGCTAGACTCAGTCACTAGGCTCTTGGAGCGAGGCAGAAAGAGCCCTTCGGCAGCTGCACCAATGACTGAGCAGCCCTCTTTAGGATCCACTCTGCTCACCCCACATGGGGAAGGGGCTTGAAAAGGTGCCCTAAAAATAGCCTGCCTCAAACCTCCCAACTGGATTACCATGTCCAGAGGGATCACCATTTGCGGTCAGAAACACAAAACTATGAACTTTGGAACCTGGAATGTGCGCACACTGATGGATAGTGCAACCAGTGATAGACCGGAGAGGAGACCTGCAATCATCGCTAGAGAACTGAACAGATACTGGATTGTATCTAGCCGCTCTCTCTGAAACCCGACTAGCAGACGAAGGACAACTGAAAGAGGAGAAGGGTGGCTACACATTCTTCTGGAAAAGAAAAGCTGCTGATGAGCCCAGGATCCATGGTGTTGGAATTGCCATTAGGAACCAGCTTATCAGCCACCTCTATGAACTTCCTGTGGGGATTAGTGAGCGTCTCATGGCCATCCGTCTGGTGCTTGCCAACAACCAGATAGCAACAGTTGTGAGTGCCTATGCCCCTACTTTATATTCTGAAGAGGAAGTAAAAGAGGCCTTCTATGCCTGCTTAGAATTCCCAGGGAAGATAAGATTATTCTCCTAGGAGACTTCAATGCCAGGGTTGGCCGGGGATCACCACCTCTGGAAAGGCACCATAGAAAAGGAAAGCATCGGGAACATCAACTCTAATGGAGTTATGCTTCTCAGCAAGTGTGCTCAGTATGACCATTCCAAACAGTGGCATCTCATTGACCATGTCATTGTACGAGCCAGGAAGAGGAGAGCTCAAAAGAAACAGATCCGACCAAGACTGAACATTGATAGCATGGATGAAACTGCCATCCAGCAGCGACTTCAGGCCTCTCTTGGGGAAAGCCTCCGACAAGAATACCATGATGACATCGAAGGACACTGGAGTCTGCTTAAGTCTACCATCCTTGCTACCTGCAAAACCATTATTGGGTACAAGTCCAGAAAACACCAGGACTGGTTTGATGAAAATGACACAGAGATAGAACAACTCATCTCAAAGAAAAGGAATGCCTTTTGTGCCTGGCAAAACGATGTAACCTGCAAGGCAAAAGGTTGGCTCAGTCCAGGGCCAAGGCGGATGTCCAGAGACGGGTGAGGGAGTTAAATAACTCTTGGTGGAGAGGGAAGGCTCTGGAGATCCAGAGACTGGCAGACTTGGGTGATACCAGAGGCTTTTTCAGTGCTACCAAGGCCGTCTATGGTCCAAGTTACCGCGGCCTAAACCTCCTGTGCACAAAGGATGGTTGGAGCTGCTGAAGGACAATGAGTCCATTAATTCCCGATGGAAGGAGCACTTCTAAGAACTCCTCAACAGTGACAGCACAAAGGAAATAGACATTATCAAACACATTCCCCAAAGTCCCATCAGAGAGGACATGGGGGAACCTCCAACTACAACTGGTGCAAGACGCCATCAGGAGCCTTAAGAACAACAAGGCCGCCGGTCCAGATGGGATCCCAGCTGAGATCTTAAGGGAAAGTGGATCAGAACTCCTATACCACATTCATGCCCTACTCCTCAAAGTCTGGGAAAAATAAGTACTTCCCTCAGAGCTCAGGGACGCTCTAATAGTGACCATATTCAAGAAGGGGGACAAGGCTGAATGTGAAAATTACAAGGGCATATTGCTCCTGTCGACAATAGGCAAAGTCCTTGCTCGTGTCCTTTCAAACCGACTGCTACCACTGTATGAGGGAGTACTCCCAGAATCACAGTGTGTCTTTCGCTCATCCAGAGGTACAGCAGACATGATATTCACAGCATGGCAACTACAGGAAAAGTGCCGTAAACAACGGCAGCCTTTGTACATGGCCTTTATAGACCTGACAAAGGTTTTTGACATGGTGGACCTCCAGGCCTTGTGGAGCATACTTTCAAGGTACGGCTGTCATGACAAGTCTATCAGAATACTAAGGCTTCTACATGATGGCATGTCGATCACAGTGCTCAGCAATGGTGGCTCCAAGTCTGAGCCTTTCACAGTGGAAACAGGGGTCAAACAGCATCGCACCCACCCTATTTGCAATCTTCATTGCAGCCATACTCCACATCATTGGCGAAGAGCTGCCACAGGGGATTTCAATCATGTATAGAACCGATGGCAGACTAGAAGGGGGTATTTTTTTTATTTAAAGCTAAATATAACAAGTCTAGAACATGACAATGAGGTATATTTTACATGAACAAAAATGTCCTGAGGTAGTGCACTTGTTCAAAAGCATAAATGCTGGTTAATACATTAACGTTATTTGATGAACAGATTTAAAAGCAAACGTGCGTGCATCACACGCGAAAACAATGCTCACTGGATCGACATGAAGTCAAGTCAAGTCACCTTTATTTATATAGTGCTTTTAACAATACAGATTGTGTCAAAGCACTTAACAGTATCAAATTGGAGGAAGAGTTACCAACCTCTCGAAATTATTTATATAGATCCGAGTGTCGGTCTTTCAGGTGCTTTGCTATATTAGGCCCCGATCACACCTAAGGGGCCGATCACACCTGATGCGTTTTTTGCAGTGAGAGGTGCCTATTTTCAATTGGTTTCCTATGGCAGCGAGCGTTCTGCGCGCTGTTTATGCGCCTGCTGCGCCTCACGTTTTTGAAGTTGAAAAAAAAGCAACTTCGAGCGGAAAAAGCGCCCAACGTCATTGTGTTTTTTTCCACTGTCCAATCGATTGAATAGAGAGAGGCGGGCCTTCCGTTTTAGTGATGAAAGCTAGTTACTTGCTTGAACGCCTGGAGAGTGCGATGATGGAGGATAAACTTGTGGTGCTCTCACGGGTTACCAGGAGCTTAAAGGAACACTCCACCGTTTTTTGAAATATGGCTTATTCACCTTCTTTCCTACATTTAGATTTCCACTACAATAATGCAGTACCAACTTCGATGGACAGGCCATATCATCTGCATGCCCAATACACATCTCCCCAAAAAGATCCTGTACACCCAGCTGAAGGAAGGTACTCGAGCAACTGGTGGGCAAAAGAAACATTACAAGGACAATATCAAGGCCATTCTGAAGAAATTCCATATCACATCAAGCAACTGGGAACACATTGCATTGGACAGGAGCTGGGAAGGTGCAGCATGCCATGAAACAGAACTCCACCGTGCCGCAGAGACAAAGCGACAACTTCACAAGGAGAAAGACAAAAAGGCTCAACCACCAACAACAATCATCACTTTCTCCTGCCCACACTGCACCAAAGTATGTGGATCACGGATTGGCCTCTACAGCCATCTGAAGACCCACAAGTAGACGACCTAACGGAGAGGACAGTCACACTCACTTTGAGTGACCGCCGATGATGATGACTGGCCTTATTCAGAGCTGTACTACTCTTCTAATGCCTTGATGACATTCAGAGAAGCCAGCTATAGACATCACAGGTTCTCTTGAAATTTCAAACCAGAATTTTTACACCTTTAACCTTCTCGGATCACTATGTGAACACTGTTGACAGCTAATAAAACTTTTAAAACAAGGCATCAACAGGCTGTCCATCACTCACTCCTAACAAACATAATACAGTGAGATTTATGAATAGGTTTTTAAAAACGTTTTGCTTTGCTTTACTTTATAAAAAAAAGGTATTTATACTGGACTGCTCAAATAGATTATGAGAACACACACTGTGGACACACATGTGTTCAAACACCTTATAAAAGTGAATTTTACATAATAGGTCCCCTTTAAAGAAAGTTTACCCCTTTAAAGTTCTCTTGTCCTCTCTCTGCCCTGGAGGTAATGTAATCACTAGTTTCATGAAGTCATGTACTCACTAATACATGCATTGTTAGAATTTGCAACTGTTTGAAGTTTATATAAGTTTGATCTGCTTTGAATGACTGTATAAAATGATTATTATATCCTCATGTTATTGTTCCACCTGAATGAAGCTAATGTTTTAGGTGTGTCCTGATAAAATTTAACCTTGGGGGAAGGTTGTTTGTTCTTTCTAATGGTGCAATTGCAGGGCATGTTTGGACTTATGAAAGGTGTGTGCCTATGCTTGAAGATTCAGGAATGTTCAGATGAGATGATGCATCCTGGATTGATGACTGACCTGAAATCAAAATTTGACACTTTCGTAGGAACAGAGGGTTTCAAAAAATCTGTTTTATTTCTCCACCTCATTCACGTGGCAAGAACTATGTTTGCAACAATTCTGGAATTATCTGGTACTGTAGCCTATTTGAATATTAGAAATTTGTCACGGTGTGGGTTTTGTGTCTTGTTCCTTGTTAGTGTCTGTCATATTATTCCCTGCTTGTCATGTGATCCTGCCATGTGTCTTGTCATGTTCAGTTGTTCCCCGTTATGTTGATTAGTCTTCACAGGTGTTTCAGTTTACCACACCCCCTTGTTATCTTGTTTAGCTTGTTTTCCCTGTGTATATAACCCTGTCTGTTTAGTATGTGTTACGGTGTCCTTGTTACTCATCACACCACTCGTGAGGTCTGTTCTGCTTTGTTCCTGTTTATTGTTTTATGTTTTTTTGGTCTGCTTTTTAGATTTTGGACCCCTGCCTGGACGTTTATGATTTGGATTACCCCTTAAAATAAACATTACATACTGCACTTGGATTTTCCCTTTTCCTTTTTTGTGTGTGTGGATCGTGACAAAATTACATTGACTGATTTTACATTTGCTAATAAAGTAATAATGTTTCCATATTGCGAATTATTATCAGAGTTGGGTCCTTGAACTCTATGGCTGCGTTTGAAACAGCATACTCAATGAGTAGGTACTTAATTTCAAGAAGTACTTACTTAACGAGCGCAAAAAGAGTAGGTACTATATAGCCAGATCTCGTTAAGTATGAATGCGATCCGACATCTGCCATGTTGACGTTAATCATTTGACCTACAACTCGTTATCACAAGCGCAACAACTTAAAAGATACAAACGACACGTTTAATTCATCTATCTGTAAATATCTTGATATTGATGAAACTTGCTTATATTGTGGTATTGTTGAAGAAACAGCTGCCCATTTATTTTATGAATACATTTAGGGTTGATTTAAGTTGTTATATTTTAAACCCTAATGTGACCCACAGTTTTATCCTTATTACAATATAATTTTTTTATTAAGAAACCCCAAAGTCATCATCTCTTGAATATGTTGTTAATTTCTTTATTTTATATCCAAAAAAAAAAAAAAATCTTTAAGTTTTCCTCTTTTTCTTGTTGAATTTACCTCTTGTTTCATACATATAAATAACAAAAACAAATCATTTGTTTTATGTATTATGAAGAACTATTTAAAGATATTTAGCCTTGTCATTGTTCTTTTTTCCTGTGTATAAAATATCATATTATGATGTACACAAACCCATGATCTTTATGTTTTCTGTTTTTGTCATTATGATTGTTCATTGTTAAAGATACAACTATGGTATCTTTCCCTGATCTTGTATGTAACTATAAGTTAAACTATAATAAAACATTATATAAGCGACAGGCGCACTAACACCTCATAACATCAGTAACTCGACAGCCCTACCTAGAATGGTTTTCCACAGTGTTTGTAATGTCTGCACAAAGGAGACGGGCAGCTGCTTGAAGATCTCGCCTTTGGAGAAAACTGTTGATTTTATACTCGAAAAATGTAAGTATCATTCCTTAAAATTTAATATTACCTCAGAATGAATTGCATTGCTAGCCCACCCCGAAACTTAAACAAAACAATAATAATAAATGCTGACCAATACTTAATTATATTACTTTTTTTATACTGAAAATGATATAATTTAATAAAACAAGCTAAATGTAATTTTTTTGTCATATGACATAGCTAAGCATGAATACTAGATAAATGCAGTGAAACATCTCAATTTTCAGTTAAGCAATGAATTAATGCATACACTAATTAAATAATTATATTTTATATACGGACAACAATAAGAAACATGAATAAATTAGTAAAAGAACAAATAAAAGTAACCATTACAATAAACAAATGCATATACAAGTCAACAACACATGAAACAAAGCTGTATTCAAACTACAAGCATGCTGAACACCAAATCCTACTGCCATCTCAACACAGCGGTTCCCATTCTGCGGCTTTATTCTGATGAATCAGCTGACCACCAGAGGTGAGTGGTGCCTTTGTGCCAGAGGTTGTTGTGTGCTACGCTGTGCTTCACAATCTGAGGCAATAAGAGCAGGTGGAGTGATGGAGGGTCTCATCCATGGCACCTTTTCCAGGATTCAGCTCTGGGCTCCTCATCCTCAGTGCTCACACCAGTCTGCAGAGATTTCAGAATCCTAAAAAAATGCACAAACATTATACAAAAGCAGTCATTTCAACAGCACAATGTAATTTGATTTCTGTATTAAAAGTAACATAAATTACCTTAATTTATATTTTAGTAAAATCCCTAAAACCTTTTTTTCCCCAACAAATGCCGCCATCATCTTTCCTTGCAGGTAAGATCTCCACCACAAAAGATCTGCAGCAAATGCACAGAAATCAAGAATCAGAAAAGTGTTGTAATATCTCTGTTTGAAATTACAGTAATTACAATAAACTACAACTTAATATTGAATAGATTTTGTTATCCATTTCTGTAGTATACTCACTCAAAGCCTTTGATGACAGCATTCAGCTTCATGAGACACTCTCCACTGGATAAACACACACGTGTTCATCTGTCCCTGTAACATCCAGACAAGATTCACGTTACCTCTGTGATTTATGTGCTAAATACTACATTTACATGTTGAGGTTGTTGCTGATGTTAACTCACTTTTTATCCAACTTAAATGTTCCTCAATTTATCAACAGTACTAAGGCACAAATACAATAGATAACTTATGTTTAGTTACTTTATAGATTTGTTTATTTACTTTACTTACAGCACATTTGTCTAATGTAAACAGTGTTGACAACAGTGAATTATCCTACATAATAGCAAACATTGTGCTCATCTGCAATATTTTCATTTCAGATGTAAATAGACATTTAAAATAAACGTCTTTAAGATGTAACGTTATATGGTTATGTAAATCCATTTTAGAGACGTACGTGTGCTTACTGGAGCTCCCCTGTTAGCTATACATAATAAAACATGTTTTTACAGCAAAATCACAACTATACTATACTGTCTAACTCCTTGATGTGTCCTCTCCTGTTGCCTCCTGGGATAGAAAAATGTCCATCGGACGAGCACTCGAAAATCTGTCCGGAAGTAGTAGGCCATCCGGGAACTTCTCGCCTACTCTTTTATGAATACTGATGTTTCGAACGTACCATTCCTTTCACGTGCTGTTTTCTCCTACTATATAGTAGGAAAGTAGGAATATTCGAACGCACTATTAGTATACGTACATCCGAATCTCGCGAGAAATTGTGCGTCACCCAGGTAATTCTCGCCTACTCTTTTATGAGTACTTGGGATTCGTACATACTCATTTGCTCGCCTACTGCTTTTCGCCTACTATATAGTAGGGCAGTATGCGGTTTCGAACGCAGCCTCAATCTGTCAGTTGAATGTGTGGAGGACGCTTTATCTTCAATACAATTTCTCAATTCATGAATGAATGAGGCATTTTATAGCGCTTTCTTAAGTACTTCTGTACACCCAAAGAGCTTTACAATCATATCAGGGGATCTCTCCTCAACCACCTCCAGTGTGCATCATCCACTTGGATAATGCGACGGCAGCCACAGTACAACGGCGCCAGTACGCTCACCAGCTATAGGTGGAGAGGAGAGAGAGTGATAGAGCCAATTCAATGGATGGGAATTATTAGGAGGCCATGATTGATGAAGGCCAATGGATGGAATTTGGCCAGGGTTATGGGTTTACAGGATTTTTTTTTTATGACCACAGAGAGTCAGGACCTTGGTTTAACGTCTCATCCGAAGGACGGGATTCATGACTCCAGGTGTTCATTTTCCATACTATACTGTTACGTGCCACACGCACAAACATGGAGAGCGACACCTGTAAATAGTTGTCACCCGAAGTTCCGTCTCCTGCTCCCACAAACACTCCACAACACAACAAAGTAGTCAAGTAGTCAATATTTATTTTTACATAGGGTAAAGATTTTCTTTCATTTATAAAAAGGGAAAATTAATTACTTAGGTTGAGAGGGTTTTAGTTGGCCAAAACAACAAACAAAAGGGGGTTTTCTAACTAATTTTAGGTCTTTACCTGATGGAAATTTGGGTAAAATGTCATCACTGTAGGTCACTTCAAAGCACGCAGCTCATCATCAGTTGCACGTTTGAGTTCACTTGGACGTAAAAAGCGGAATCGTCTCGCTATCTCGGGGTCTGTGAGACGCTGGTCCTCACTGATTTCATCGAAGTGGTGCTTCACAAGCCATGCATGTTTTGATTTGAAAAGTCCATTGATTTGAAAAGTCCAGTCGCCTCTGTACGTTCTTCAGAGTTTTTTGACTGTAGAGCGATTTTGGTCAGTGCCTTTGTAAAAGCCCTGAAAAGGGGAATAGTTGAGTGAAAGATGCACAGACACAAACTTTCCTCAGATCATGTGTGTAATGACTGAATATAGAAAAACATATGCAACGTCAGTACAGTTTACATACAAAAATAATATTCCATACGTTATACATACAATTCTAAACATTATCTCTGGTCAGCAATTATACCTGCAGAAGTATTTCCCACTTTTAACTACAGAGTAAATACGGCAATACACAAGAGATACAAAACACAATTATGCTGATAACATACATGTATAACACTTTACACCTCTAATAATACTCAGTATATTTTAGAACCGTATAACTTACAGACCAAAACTACGACAAGTGCAACGTCACTGCATAGCTACTAAGGGCCGTTCTTTCATCCACGCGGTTAAAGGAGAAGTTCACTTTTAAAATGAAAATTCTGTCATCATATACTCACCCTCATGTTGTTTCAAAGCTGTATGAATTTCTTTCTTCTGCTGAACAGAAAGGACGATATTTAGAAGAATATCAGTAACCAGACAGTTTTGGGTCCCATTGACTTCCATAGTAGGAAAAAAATATACTATGGAAGTCAATGGGACCCAAAACTGTCTGGTTACTGATATTCTTCTAAATATCTTCCTTTCTGTTCAGCAGAAGAAAGAAATTCATACAGGTTTGAAACAACATGAGGGTGAGTATATTATGACAGAATTTTCATTTTAAAAGTGAACTTCTCCTTTAACATTGCTAAAGGCTCATTAGCTTACTCGTCGTCATGTAATTGACGTCCAAACTTCACAATGTTCGACTTACTGTGCTAAAAACACTCTCCTCGACACATGTACACATTCACATAATACCCTGGTAACTAATAACACGTATTATAAAAGATTTGTACCTGAAAAGGGGAATAGTTGAATGAAAGATGCACAGACACAAACTTTCCTCAGATCATGTGTAATGACTGAAGGGAGGACGCGAGGTGCACCGTAACATAGCTCACACGTTCCCCCTGCTGGAGCCCTCTAGTAACTACAACACTCTTGTTCACACTTACTGCTGTTGTTGTTAGAATGACATTTTGCACATGAAAAATAAGAAATAAAAAAGTACTGTACTGTAACTGCTGCAACTAACAGTAACAACTGTAACCATAATATATGATATACCATTTAACTATGAGAATGGCAAAATTACCTTACTATGAACCCATTAACCTATTGAGAATGAGGACATACTCATAGGTAGCTTGCGGTCACGTGACGAATTGAGCCCGTCCACCATTTTGGGAGGATACGCTATCGGTTGCCAGGGGCAACAGTGCAAGAGCAATACAGAGACGGAGCAGGAAAGACGGCTCGAGGAATTATAATAGAAATTACGAGAAAATTAAGAAGAAATGGTGATGAATGCGGCAAAAGAAAAGGGTCCTTACAGGGAGAAACTTACTACCAATGCCAAACATTTTTTTTTTTTTTTTTTTTACTTTTAAAATTTAAAATACGAAAAAACTGTAACACATGGTTGCTACGGTTTCCACGACAATCGTGTGAGACACTGGAGCAGTTTTTTTACACATCAGTGTTTTCCAGGCATTCTAAAATAGTGCGACAACATCCTCTACTACCAATACAAACAATGAACGGCGCTGGCGGGTATCCTCCCAAAATGGCGGAAAGGGGAGGATGACGCGGTCTCTGAGGGCGGGGCGCTGTGTCGTGACGACATCTCCTCATTCTCAATATTCTACTACTTACTCAAATGCTTGCTATGACTTACTGATAAAACACATTATTTCCATCTGTCACACCTTTAGGATGTCAACGAAAACGTAGTGTGTGGAGAGCATCGCCCATCACGTGGGACAAAGTATTTTCAGTTGTTGGCTGATTTTTCAACATTTCCTAACTTTTGATGCTTTGGCTGAAGAAAACAAAGTCTCTGGACCCCGTCATAGAACTCCTTGATCACTGTGATATGCTGACAAGCTTAATTTAACACCACATTCAAATTGTGTGTATGTGTACAGCATTGGGCTCCATGTCTAGGATCTGTCTCTGCACCCCAGAAGAAATTCCACTCATGATACTCGCCCCATCATATACGTGGCCTCTGCATTTTTTAAGTGACAGACCCTTACTTTAACTTACCTTAATCCGAGAAAACTCTCAGTGACATCTATGCCGAGTGGATTATCATTTTCATCTTTTCGAACGGTAACGTATCTGAAAACTTGACTGAGTTGATCAACTTTGCTGATATCCTGAGTAGTGTCCATTATGATTTAAAGGGTAACTAAACCCCTGGTCAGAGCCTGACTCCACCCACTGGCAATATTTGAAAAATGCTGGAAAAGTGGGCAGACCCCAGCGGAGATAGAGGGGACAAACCGAGGGCGGGGCTGAGCGGGGGGACGTGCACCTGAGACCCGCAGTGATGGATTAATTGACAGCTGCTGTCAGACTCTAAACTGGAGAGTGACGTGACGCAAGTAGCTTTGCAACAGAGCTGTCATTTGAAGTCGAGGACTTTTCTCCCCCACCTTCACCTGAAGTGGAGGAGGGTGAATTGTTTGAGGACACGGGGCCAGAGCCATATCAATTCGAGCCGCTGGCTCAAACTGCGGTCTTAACTCACACATCGCGATCGGCATCCGACGATGCTAGCAAAGCAGCCGCGCAAGGTAGAATGGGGCCAGTGTCTGAGTGAAAATAAATACTTCCTCACAGGGTCGCAAGATGACATAAAGTACATGCATCTGATGAGTTTTATCGAGTTGATGTCACCCCTAGGGTCAGAGGCCGTCCAGTTTAGAACTTGTGAGTTTGTAAGAATAAACTCAGTGAACAAAGGAGGAGAATGTTGTTTGACTGATACTGACCAAGTCTGTACACCACGACCTGACCTGATAGAAACAATTGATGACTTTGACACTGGAAAATGTTTGTAGATGACTGACTTAAGAGACTAAATAACAGGCCTGAAAAGCAGTGAGACTCAGGGCCGGTGCCCTTCAAATTATTAGATAAGACGATGAGATTGTTGCTTACGTAATGTTTTGTTTCAGAGGCAGAGAAAGATGTCTGGGGGAAATTTGGCTGAAGGACAACGTGTTTACCCAAACACCATTATGTTAAATTGATGCACGAGTTGAATCATGCATCAAAAGGGGGATGGTAACAATTGCCATACCAAGGGGTTCAAATTTGATGAATGCAATCGCAGTGGGACGATAAATGTTGGGAGGACACTGGGTTTAATTGGGTAAAAGCCCTGTAAGAAGTCATTCTTCTCCCTAACAAAATTGCTGTCTCTAAGTGTGCTAATAACAAGGACTGTTTCAACAGGAAACGCCAGGGCAGATGCGGCAGCACAGCAGACAAAAGAAACTACGTACTTTACTATCTGACAATAACCTCGACATTTGTTTTTCTTTACAGATCATGCAGACTTTTGATACAGGGCAGAAATGAAAGGCCACACCTTGCGCAGCGCATAACTTAAAATTTTCCTTTTGCAGAATGTCAGGATGGATTGTGTCAAACAGAACTGATTCTGTTCCAAATGTATAAATATTGTTTTGTTAACATGAGCAAAGTGGGTTGAGTGTTTTTTTTTCCAGGTTTTTCAGTGCTATTCAGTGAGCAAAATTATCGGGTGACAATATGTTTCAGGCTGTTGACTCCACAGGTCACACCAAAAGGGACGATCGGCCAGACAAGCGGTCAATAACAAAATAGCTAGGGTCTGCATTCACAGGTGACAGCAGACAGGAAATGGTTCATTCCAGTGGAGGTGCGGTCGGGATCTAAGGGAAGATCTTGTAAGGATCGGAAAATGATCAGAGAGTGTGAGACCTGGGTCCACGCCTCTCACCTTAGACTACACCAACCAACCTCAGCAACCCCACGCGCCGATGCGGAGGGCAGTGAGGGATCAAGGAACGTGCTGGTAATGTACCTCCCTTGCCTACGAGGGAAAAATCCTCTCTACGGCACGCAAAGTGTCATATTGGTGAAGACGGAATGTCCATGGGGCAACGAGATGGCCAACACACCTGGAGGAAGATGTGGACCAACTAATGGTTTAAGTTTAGCAGAATAAATAGTTTTGATGATTTTATTTGATTAAATCAAACTAGGGCTTAGTATTGATATAGATCTAATGATTTGATTGGTGCAAATGTTTTCAGGAAAAGTAGAAAATCTATTCAATGATGTGAAGTACGGTCATAAGCAAAAAAAAAAGACAGTCGGTCTGTAATGGAATAGTCAGAGTTAATTTTTAACAACCACATTGGATAGAATGGATAAAATCATAAAACTCTTCTGGTTAGATTTGATTAAATAGGGTATTAAATAGAGCTTACTAAGTAAAACCATTGCCCGATTGAATTAAAAGTTAACAAAATATGGTTAGGAAATATGTAGATGGGTGTGGATTAATGGAAAAGGCAGAATGTATAGGAGTTATGATTGTATGTGTTATTCTGATAATTTTGTTATTCATGGGTGAATACGAGTGCAGGAATGTCTGTTCAATTGGCGAAAATGACAGCCTATCCCAAGGATGAACAAAATTAGTTTTGTTCAGAGGGGGCCTCTGACCCCCTAGGGCAGGGATAGGCAACTCCGGTCCTGGAGGGCCACTGTCCTGCAGAGTTTAGCTCCAACCCCAATTAAACACACCTGAACAAGGCAATCAGTGTTTTCAGGATTACTAGATAGATACAGGCAGGTGAGTTTTTATCAGGGCTGAAGCTAAACTCTGCAGGACAGTGGCCCTCCAGGACCGGAGTTGCCTATCCCTGCCCTAGGGTCAGAGGCCGTCCAATTTAGTGTCATGATCCTGACTCTTTCTTTCTCTTTTTCTTTCCTGTCTCCCTCTGCTGGCTGTTTTACGCCTTTCTACCTCCCTTCTCACACACTTACGCACACACTCATTTACGCTTCACCTCATCTCCATCAGCTGGTTCTCATTTTCATTCCATCACCTTCAGCTGGTTCTCATTCGCATCCCATCTACACACCTGTTTTCTATCTTTCACTTTTGCCTTCGCTATTTGTAGTTCTCTCTTTCGTGTCTGTATTGTCGGATTATTGTTTGACTGTGATGCACGTCTACTGTTATCGCTCTGAAGAGAAACCTTGTCCTGTCCCGTCTAGTCCTGTCTGGTCCTGCTGTCTACTGTGCAACTGTAATCATCTGCTGTGAGTTACCTATTCTGTGCCGTACCCAGTGCTCTCCGTGGAGAATAGCAGAGGGTTCCACTGCTCACCTGCTTACCAGTCCTCGCTGCCCAGGAGTGGCCAGATCAACAGTCTCCTCTGTTTCTACGAGCTGATCGACTGTTTCCTCTGTTTCTTCATATTCTGAGAAAAGCAACGAACTAAGTCTTTGTTTCATTTTCTGAAGAGTGACTTTCTGTTATCAGCCTGCACGGCGTTATCTTGTTTCATTAACCCTTGTGCTGCATTATATATTTTACGACGTTGAGTGCATTAAGGGACAAAAATGTCCACTCTAAACACTGCCATGAAACTATTGGATTTTATTATTTTTTTCCACTTTCACTGAGTTAAATCTTTTAACCAGCATCAGTCCTCATCATAACTACCAAATATTTATTTAATTTCAGGATTTTAACCCTTTAAATTCCAGTTTTGGTGACGATACCATCAATTTGTATAAGAGGAAAAAACACAAAAATGTAATTATTTTCCATATACTAAATGCAAAGTGAAAACCTTGGCTTTGGATTATCACAGTCTTGAATATGTCAAAGATTAGCAGCAACATTATATTTGGTGCATTTTTATTTTTTGTGCTATGTCAGATTTAAAAAAAAAAATCACACATAGTGCGTTAAGGGACAAAAATGTCCACTCTAAACACTGCCATAAAACTATTATATATTATTATTTTTTCCACTTTTACTAAGTTAAATCTTTTAACCAGCATCAGTCCTCATCATAACTACCAAATATTTATTTAATTTTAGGATTTTAACCCTTTAAATTCCAGTTTTGGTGATTTGGATACCATAAATTTGTATAAGAGGAAAAAACACAAAAATGTAATTATTTTCCATACTAAATGCAAAGTGAAAACCTTGGCTTTGGATTATCACAGTCTTGAATATGTCAAAGATTAGCAGCAGCATTATATTTGTGTCCAGCTTTTTAACTTTTGCACCAACCGCACTTGTATAAACACTGATTTCTCAACAATTGTTTTCTTTCGGTTTGATTCATGCATATTTTACGCACACACATGTTTTGGAAAACAAAGGCAGACTTTGTTTTGGATCCCTCGCAGCTACATCTTTGTGTTGCCGCAAGATGCAAGGTGTTATTATTGTCTAAGGACTGACTGGAACATAGACTGCTAAAAAAAAAACGAAGGTGTGTCAAAGGTTCATGTCTGTGCGTAAAATACGCATGAATCAAAGAGAATCAAGAGAGAGTAAAATATGACCTTCAGGATATTATGATTTTTGTCACTCGCCTAAACACCATGTATTATATTTAGGCCCTACACACACACACTTTTGTCAACGCAGACACACATTGCTCTCAGACATCCACACATACTCAGAAACATCATTTTAGATCATTGAGCCATTAAAATGCTTCATAACACAGTAAATAGTACCCCTAGTGGAAACCAGGAAAATTACATGCGTTTCCCCCCATAGGGAATACCTATGTAGTGACGTCATCTGGTGGAATACATTATATAATGCAAATATAATCCTTTTGCTTCCAAATGAAAGGATTTTTCAACATAAGTCATGATTCATGTATTAATGACGGCCCCGGCTTTAAACAATGTTTTAATGGGTGTCAATGGGACAATTTTGTCCATTATGGTGCTAGATGTTGCTATTTGATCTACACAGTGTGTGTTATACATATTATGCAACATGGGAATTTTTTTTTTTAATTTATCCAAAAAGTCACAATTTTGCCAAATTACATACCATTTGCATTAAAACAGCCAAAATGGTCAAAGAAATTAAACTGAAAATGGACAAAAATGTCCTAATGCAGCAGAAGGGTTAAAGAGAACATTACCTGCTTTCTGTCTCTGGACCTCTCTCTTCATAACAGAATAATCCGACCAGAATGGAGCAGGCTGGGGAACTTCCTATCCAGGCCGCGGTGGAGTTGCAAGGCACTTTGCTGGGTCGGCACGATGAGGAGCTCTCCGCCGCACGCCTTGTTGTGGACTCGCTGACCTCTCAGGTGGCCGATCTTTCCCAGCAGCTCCACGTGCTTCGCATGGACGCCTCCCTGTCAGTCTCATCAGGGACACCTGAGCCGCGAGTAAACAATCCCCCTTGTTACTCCGGTGAACCCACTGAATGCCTGCCTTTCCTAATCCAGTGTGAAGTCGTTTTCTCGCTCCAGCCTTCTATCTATACGAGTGAGCGTTCCCGGATTGCCTATGTCATCTCTCTTCTCAAGGGAAGAGCCCGCGAGTGGGGAACAGCTGTCTGGAATGCCGAAGCTGTTTGTCTGACTCGATACTCACAGTTTAAGGAGGAGATGCTGCGAGTATTTGATCGCTCGGTCCATGGTCCTGAGGCTTCTCGCTCACTGTCCTGCTTAAGGCAGGGACGTCGCTCTTTCGCCGACTTTTCAGTTGAGTTCCGGACTCTCGCCACCTCCTGTGGTTGGAACGAGCCTGCTCTGGTGGCTCGTTTTATTGAGGGCCTCAATGCTGAGATAAGGGACGAGGTGTTGGCCCGTGAGGTTCCTGTCCGTCTTGATCCTCTGATTGACTCTGCGTTGCGCATTGAGAACTGCGCCAATGGTCTCGCCGTGTGTTGACCACGCCCACTCTTTCGTCTACTGCCAGCGCACCTTCTGCTATTTCTTCCGAACACGAACCGATGCGGTTAGGAGGGATTCGGCTCTCTGCGGCTGAGCGCCATCGTCGAATTGTCAACCGTCTGTGTCTTTACTGCGGCTCGGAGAAGCACTTCGCCACACAGTGCCCAGTAAAAGCCAAAGCTCACCAGTCATAAGAGGGAGACTGGTGAGCGCATCTTCTCTGGACCCTCTACTGCGCTCCCGGACCACTTTTCCCGTTCTTCTCCGCTGGGCCAACTCATCTGTTACCTGTCCCGCTCTGATAGACTCTGGAGCTGAGGGAAATTTTATGGACAGGAACTGGGCTCTTAAACAGGGCATTTCCCTATTAGACTTACAGGACCTCACTCCTGTCTTCGCCCTGGATGGTCGAGTTCTCGCCCAGGTTAGCTGCTCTACAGCACCGGTGAGTCTCACCGTATCTGGCAACCACAATGAGACAATTTCTTTTTTAGTTTTTGATTCTCCTAATACCCCTGTAGTTTTGGGTCATCCATGGTTGGCCAAACACAATCCTCATATTAACTGGGCTAAGAATTCCATACTCTCCTGGGGGCTTTCATGTCATGTTGAATGTCTTGTGTCCGCTGTTTCTCCTGTGTCTTCTGTATCTGTTTTTCAGGAGGAGCCAGGGGATTTGTCCGGTGTTCCTGAGGAGTACTTCGATTTGCGGGCGGTCTTCAGTCGTTCCCGGGCCGCATCTCTCCCTCCCCATCGGCCTTACGATTGCAGTATTGAGCTTCTCCCGGGTACCACGCCTCCTCGCGGAAGGCTTTATTCCCTTTCGATTCCTGAGCGCAAGGCTCTTGAGAAGTATCTTTCAGATTCGTTAGACGCAGGTACTATCGTTCCCTCCACCTCTCCTGCGGGGGCTGGGGGTTTTTTTGTGAAGAAGAAGGACGGTTCGCTCCGCCCCTGCATTGATTACAGAGGCTTGAATGACATAACTGTTAAGAACCGTTATCCGCTACCGCTTATCTCTTCAGCCTTTGAAATCCTGCAGGGGGCCCAGTTCTTCACAAAACTGGACCTTCGCAATGCCTATCATCTTTTCCGCATCAAGGAGGGTGATGAGTGGAAGACGGCGTTTAACACACCCCTAGGGCACTTTGAATATCGCGTTCTTCCGTTCGGGTTGGTCAACGCCCCCGCCGTGTTTCAAACTCTTGTCAATGATGTCCTCAGAGACATGCTAAATCTTTTCGTGTTCGTCTACATTGACGATATCTTGATTTTCTCTCCTAATCTCCAAGTTCATGTGCAGCACGTGAGACAGGTCCTTCAAAGACTCCTTGAAAATCGTCTTTTTGTCAAAGCCGAGAAATGCACGTTTCACTCCCAGTCGGTCACGTTTCTCGGTTCCGTAATTTCCGCTCAGGGGATCAGCATGGATCCTGCCAAGGTTAGCGCTGTTACTGACTGGCCCATTCCCGAGTCCCGCGTTGCCCTCCAACGTTTTCTAGGGTTTGCAAATTTTTATCGACGCTTTATTCAAAATTTTTGTCAGATTGCGGCCCCTCTTACTGCGCTCACGTCTGTTAAGATTCGATTCTCCTGGACTGAAGCTGCCCAGGCAGCATTTGAACTTCTCAAATCGCGTTTCTCTTCCGCTCCCATTCTTATCTTGCCTGATTTAGAGAAGCAGTTCATTGTCGAGGTCGATGCCTCTGAGGTCGGGGTAGGGGCCATCCTCTCTCAGCGCGCATCCGCTGATGAGCGATTCACCCCTGCGCTTTTTTTCCGCATCGTTTAACCCCTGCCGAGCAGAATTATGATGTTAGTAATCGTGAGCTTCTGGCCATTCGTCTTGCTTTGGGGGAGTGGCGTCACTGGCTTGAGGGTGCTGCAGTTCCGTTCGTGGTTTGGACCGATCACAAGAATCTCGAGTACATACGTTCTGCCAAGAGACTTAACGCCCGTCAGGCTCGCTGGTCTCTTTTCTTTACGCGTTTCGATTTTTCTATCTCTTATCGGCCGGGGTCCAAGAATTTAAAGCCTGATGCTCTGTCACGTCAGTTTCCTACTTCAGAGACTGTGCCAACTAATGAGGGGATTCTTCCTCGCGGGGTGATAGTTGGCGCGGCCGTCTGGGGTATTGAACGTATAGTCAAACGAGCTCTTTCTGTCACTCAGACGCCGCGGTTCTGCCCTAAGGGACTTTTGTTTGTGCCGCCCTCCGCCCGCCGCGCTGTTCTTCAGTGGGGTCACTCGTCTAAGTTATTCGCTCACCCAGGGGTAAGAGGTACTATTTCCGCCGTTCGACAACGATTTTGGTGGCCTTCCCGTGAGCGAGACATTCGTCACTTCATCGCTTCATGCTCTGTTTGCGCACAGACCAAGAACAGTAACAGACCCCCGGCAGGGTTTCTAAGACCCCTACCCGTTCCGTCTCGTCCGTGGGCACAAATCGCCCTTGATTTTATTACTGGTCTCCCTTCTTCTAAGGGTAATCACGTAATTCTCACGGTCGTTGATCGCTTTTCAAAAGCCGCTCATTTCATTCCGTTGCCTAAGCTTCCGTCAGCCAGAGAGACCGCTCAGATTGTCGTTGACCATGTGTTCAAGATCCATGGTCTTCCCGAGAATGTTGTCTCGGATCGAGGTCCACAGTTCTCCTCCCTCTTTTGGAAGGAGTTTTGTCGCCTCATAGGTGCTTCTGTCAGCCTCTCCTCCGGGTTTCATCCCCAGACTAATGGTCAGGCTGAACGCGCAAACCAGACTATCGGTCGTCTGTTACGCACCCTTGCTTTTCGTAATCCCGCGTCCTGGGTAGAACAGCTTCCTTGGGCAGAATATGCCTATAATTCCGCTCCCGTCTCGGCCACCGGTCTGTCACCGTTTCAAGGCAGTTTGGGGTACCAACCTCCCCTTTTCTCCGCTTCTGATACCGAGTCTAAGGTCCCTTCGGTTAAGACGTTTATCCAACGCTGCAAACGAACTTGGAGAATGGTCAGGTCCGCCCTTAAATCTCGCTCTGTGACACGTCGATCCGCTAATAGGCGTCGCATCAAGAGTCCCCGTTATGTCCGCGGACAGAAGGTCTGGCTCTCAACTGCTAACCTTCCCCTTCAGTATCCTTCGCGTAAGCTGGCTCCCAAATTCATTGGACCATTCCGCGTCATTAAGGTCCTTAGTCCGGTCTCGGTCAGACTCCGATTGCCTGCCAATCTCCGAAGGGTTCACCCAGTTTTTCATGTTTCTTGTTTGAAGCCCGTTATTCGCGCTCCACCTCGTCCTGTCTTGTCTCCGGTCCGGGTTGAGGGTTCGCCCGTCTACCGAGTTCGCAGATTAGTAGATGTGCGCCCCAGGGGGAGGGGCCATCAATTTCTTGTCGATTGGGAGGGTTATGGGCCTGAGGAGAGATGCTGGATCCCCTCCCGGGACGTCCTGGACCGCTCGCTTATTGACGATTTTTTCCGCTCCCGTCAGTCCTCTTCCTCAGATGCGCCAGGGGGTGCACTTTGAGGAGGGGGTACTGTCATGATCCTGACTCTTTCTTTCTCTTTTTCTTTCCTTTGTCTCCCTCTGCTGGCTGTTTTACGCCTTTCTACCTCCCTTCTCACACACTTACGCACACACTCATTTACGCTTCACCTCATCTCCATCAGCTGGTTCTCATTTTCATTCCATCACCTTCAGCTGGTTCTCATTCGCATCCCATCTACACACCTGTTTTCTATCTTTCACTTTTGCCTTCGCTATTTCTAGTTCTCTCTTTCGTGTCTGTATTGTCGGATTATTGTTTGACTGTGATGCATGTCTACTGTTATCGCTCTGAAGAGAAACCTTGTCCTGTCCCGTCTAGTCCTGTCTGGTCCTGCTGTCTACTGTGCAACTGTAATCATCTGCTGTGAGTTTACTATTCTGTGCCGTACCCAGTGCTCTCCGTGGAGAATAGCAGAGGGTTCCACTGCTCACCTGCTTACCAGTCCTCACTGCCCAGGAGTGGCCAGATCAACAGTCTCCTCTGTTTCTACGAGCTGATCGACTGTTTCCTCTGTTTCTTCATATTCTGAGAAAAGCAACGAACTAAGTCTTTGTTTCATTTTCTGAAGAGTGACTTTCTGTTATCAGCCTGCACGGCGTTATCTTGTTTCATTAAAGAGAACATTACCTGCTTTCCGTCTCTGGACCTCTCTCTTCATAACATTTAGAACTTGTGAGTTTGTAAGAATAAACTCAGCAGGATTAGATCACTAGCAGAGAAACTTTCCCTTGTTTAGATAAGGGCCTGTAAGCAGAAGACCGTGAAAGCAGTATAAAGGCTCCTCTGCCCTCCCTCTCGTCGTCGACCTTGTTTCACAGACTGTACTGGTGACTTCTGTGTGGCAACTGGGCCTTCTTGCAAGAATAAAATACTTTTTAATGATCATTTGAATTTCAGAGTGTCTCTTACGCAGTTGAGGATTGTTTAATGAATTTTTGCCACAATAAATTGTGATTAATATAAATATATATATATATATATATATATATATATATGATCACTTACATCAAGACGCCGTTGTGGTGGTGGAGTCCATGAAGGAGGAGCAGCGTTTGTCACTGAGCCGCTTTTCAGTGCGAGCTGTGTAGAGAAGCCCATTTCTACTCTATCCTGATCGTTTTCAATACTCGCAATTCCAACTCCTCCGGACTCGCTACAGTGGTTTTGACGAAACAAGATGTTTTTTTATACCGCCAAGGGCGTGGTGAGCTCGTACCAAGGGCGTGGTGAGCTGGAACCTGCTTACGTCACGTAGTACCGCTTACGTCACGCAGTACCACAAACATCCAATAGAGTGCCGAAGTTATGACGTCATTTTGTAGGACAACCCGGAAGTTAGCGGCGCATGGGTTCCCTCGATCAAAAAGCAATGCATTTTCCCCATAGACTTTTGGAAAATCGCAAAAAATAAGATCTGTGTTCAACAAAGAGTTGTGACCCTAACACGTTTTGTCTATCAAGATAATCTTTACAAGTTAATCCAAAATGTATACATTTTGAAGCCTAAATAAAGCCGTCAGATATAAAATGCTAACGGTAGGCTATAAACGGACTACAGCACACCAGCACACCATGGTCGCGGATCAACGTCATCATCAAGCTTCCTCAAACTTTATTTTAAAAAACACGCTCGCTCATTATGATCTGCGCTGTGTATGAACCTATTTTTTACAGTCTATGGTATGAACACTTATCCACTTTTTCATGAGAAATATTGCCCATTCGTTTTTTCCAAAAATGTTAGAAACTAATTTTGTTTATGCGTGCGTATTTAAGATAACTATACAAATAATCTCTGAACAAGCATAACACAGTTAAATTCCAAACATTTAATATAATAGTTGTATATAATTATATATGCTGAATTTAAAGAGAATTGTCCAATAGCAAATGCTTATTATAATATATTATAATTCAACCATATATGTTCCCTAAATAAACCATATATACTCATTTTGTTAACATTTTATATATATTTTTATATAATGAAAAATGCCCCAATGTGAGAGCCAGTGTAGTAAATTTTTATCTCACATTCACATTACTGTGAGCTGACTGGAGTGTAGTTACAATAGTATACAAGTAGTATACAATAGTTTAACATTTAATTTGTGTATTTGTCAGACAGGCAACTCACAGTGCATTAAGGCTATACATATCAGCGTGTTCTCTGGGAATTGTCCACGTTTATATAGCACATTAAATATAGTTTAACATTTACTACTAAAATAACAAAGATTAACATTGTTACCTAATGCCTTAACTACCGGTAATGCTGTTTACAAATACAATCAGTGGGTAAAAGCCAAGTTCACAAATATCAGGGTGCAGGACCCACCCTTTCTATAATTATATCCAAACAAGTTACAATAAAAGTCAATAAACCAGGTATTATTTTTGAATATTTTAATTAAACACATTTCTCAACGTAACGTTAGCCTTTAATAAAACTGCAGCGGATCTAATCTATTAAACAGTGGCAAAGTAAACAAGCTTTTAGATTTTTAAGAGAAAGACAAAAGGTATTTTAGCTGTTGATTTGGTTATGAAAAACGTTTATTCTTGCTACTGCTAGCCTTTTTTACTCCATCTGGCACGAACCCAGAGTCTCCGCTGGGTAACATCGGACGGAAAACGGTAAAACGAGATTTCATTTTCATTCGATGACTTGTGGTTGCATCTCGGGACAAAACAAAAATAACGTTATGTATATTAACTGAAAGGTAAACTTCTAAGAACGTGAAGCTGAACGTGAAGCTGAAACGCGGGCTAGTGAGAGATTTCATGTTTGTCATGATGACGTCTAAAGTCCCCGCCAAAGGATGTAGTCCCTTTTAGCAACTTGTTAGCAACCACCGTTTTTAAGACACAATAAAGTTTTAAAAAATCACAAGCAGGTTATAACTGGTGTGTTTTATGTCAAAGATCAAAACGTGAAAATATTTAGAGGCTTTGTTAACCACAGACCTTATTTCAGGCGATTTAGCAAAAACCCATTCAAAAAACCCATAGACTTTAGGGCGAGGGAACCGGTAGTGCTAAAATGCTAACTCACTTCCGCGTTTTGGCCTACAAAGTGACGTCATAACTTCGGCACTCTATAGGAAAATTCAACTGCAGTAGCCACCGTTCACTCTGAAGAGGGCAGCACTCAGACGTTTTTACACCATATATTGTACAGGGTGGGCCATTTATATGGATACACCATAATAACATGGGAATGGTTGGTGATATTAAAGTCCTGTTTGTGGCACATTAGTATATGTGAGGGGGCAAACTCCTCAAGATGGGTGGTGTGTACTAATATATACTAATGTGCCACAAACAGGACTTTAATATCACCAACCATTCCCATGTTATTACGGTGTATCCATATAAATGGCCCACCCTGTAGAATTAAAACACTTTATACCCAAATGTCAAAAAAGTTACTTGAATCAATGAACAGCACTAATAAAGCCCCATTCTTACTGATCATTAACTAAAAAAAAGTTGGTTTAGGGTTTAGTTACCCTTTAATAGAGTTCTGCCTCCTTTATTTCAGACACAATTTGGTCATGCACCTTCTGAGATAACGCAATCAATTAATTCTGAATTGCTGGGATTAAATAATTGATGTGGCTTTTTTTATACTGCAACTCTCGCTACACTGGGTCATACCGGGTTAACAACTCAATCACTGACAAAAAGTTCCCATTGTTTGGGTCATTCAAATTTTCATTATGAATGCCACATTACATGAGGCTAATGTCAGAGTGACGTCAGTGGTTCTTGTTAGCACTTGAGTCCAAAAATTAACCTGACTCTTGTATTCGTTGTCAAGTTGTACATCAATTGTAAGGTCGTTTTTTCCACATACAGTATCATATGCAAGCTGCTATATGAGAATGTGAAAATTTGTGTTTCTTTATTTTGCCTGAAAGGCCCTACCAGTCATTAATTACCACAGTCCATGACGGATTATGGGACAGACATCTCCTGTCTGCAAAAAGTCAGCATGGCTCACAATAGGCGTGGCCCATATTTGGCGAGTAATACAACCATTTTCGAGGAACCGTACACATTTTAGAATGCTTCGAATAATAATCTTTCGAAAAGCATCTGCCATTTTTGTTTCAGGTATAGGTTCCCTCTGGTTTACATGGTCCAAGGTTAAGTATTGCCCACTTCACACTTGCATCGGTTAACTCAACAGGAAAATTCACACTGTCTGTTGAATAATGTGTACATGTCGCTGTTAACTATGCTGTAATATTTGCGCTGCTGTGGCAGTCATCGCCCGGACTGTGAGATCTGCTTTTGGTACCCGAGTCTATATCTGGTGGGTCAGTTAGCAAAGCCACACCCATGTTAGAGGTAGTAGCATCCATGCTGACACCGTAAACATCACGCTCCCCAGTACTTGTGTTTGCCGCTGCCTCCCGCTGATTTGGAAGAAATATAGATGAAATCTTCTGTAATTTTGCATGCTACCGAAAGAAAATGAAAATGGCGATTTAAAAGAAAATTTTCTTTTCGTTAATTCGTTTTTGGGCTCCATTGAGATATTTTCTTCAACTCATTTTTTGCACTCATACGCTTCATTCATAAGCTTCCCTCTCAAAGCAATTTAGGCAAGACTCAATTTTAATTGGATAAAAACAACAACAACAAAAGGAAATGTGATCGGCAAACACGGGTAGGCGGCAATTAGTACCAAAATAAAAGTCCTATTTAGTCACGTCATAAAAAAGCTTTAGTTATTTTATTAGTGGTGCAGGTATGACGTTACTTTGTAGGCCAACCGACAGTTAGCATCACACTGGTTCCCTCAACAAAAACCCAATAGGATTTTTCCATAGGCTTTTGGATTATCGCAAAAAAACAAGCTCTATGATCAACAAATGTTTATGATACTTACGTCACCATCACTAAGCTTCCGACAACTCCGACAGTTTTTATCTAAAAACAGTTTCCCAGAACATTTAGGCCAGCGACCCACTGGCTGCGTGGCGTGAGCATGGCATTTCTGTTGCGTGTCAGCTGCGTGGCGGCTGCGTGGCATTTTCTGTCTTTGCACACCAGAAACGTGTCTGACGCGGCGCTGCTGCTGCTAGGTGACCACCAATGCCAGTTTATCATTAAGATTATTTTGTTGTGCATGATGTGATTTGAACATTAAGTGATTGGTGGTCATTTTGGTTTGATTAAAGAGGGGAGAGGAGTGCTCTGTAGGCCTTCTGTGTGTTTTTGGGCCGAGTGTGAAGCAACAGAGTGAGTGTTATCAACTAATCAATTCCAAAGAAATGTTTAATACTCATAATAACTCATAAAAAGTGTTTTATTGTAACCAGTAGATTGTTACAGTTGTTCTGGTGTCATGTGTTCCAAATGTTAAGAAAGAGTGTTGTATTGTCTATTACTGTCTACAGGGAAATAGAGTTCATCATTCGCTGTGAAAGTGTGTACATGCTATAAAGGGTGGTGATGAACAGTAATTTTAAATCATTCAATTTTTTTATTTTATTTTTTTATTTTATTTTTTTTATTAATCGTCGGTTATTTTAATACACATGCACATACAAATACAGTCTCAGCTATACAGTAAGAAATAATGGGAAATATACAAACAAGTAAACAAATTGACATAATCGGGCTAGGGACTAAATATGCGCCATAAAATAGAGAGTCAAGAGAAATGATTAATGTAGCACCAAAAAGGTGTCCATAACAGCCAAAAATCATCAGACTTTTGATGTATATCATAGGTGAGTTTCTCGAGAGGAAATAATGTACATGCTTGAGACAACCACATTTTAAAGGATGGTACCTGAGGAGATGACCACAATAAAAGTATGCATTTCTTTGCCAGATAAACCAAAATTAGAAACAAGTGTTTGGTGTGGAAGTCCAACGCATTCTCTACTCCTCCATTATAATAAATAAAATTCCAGAGAAAAACACAATTTCAACTTAAAGAGCCTTTGTAGAAAATGATGTACTTTCTTCCAAAAAGAAATGATTTTGTCGCAATACCAAAAACAGTGAAGGAATGTTCCTTTGCATTTTTTACAGTTAAAACAAAGATCAGAGGAGTTTTTGTAAATCTTTTTCAGACGTAAAGGTGTGAGATAAACTCTGTTAATGAATTTATAATTGAGTTCATGAATACCCAATGAAGTACATTTAGAGTACAAATTGTTACATATTTCAGACCAATCTGTATCTTCAATTACGTGACCTAAATCTTTTTCCCACACATTCTTTAAACTCTCGAAAGAAGATGTACATGAATAAGATAGAGCTTTGTATATTTTGGATATTAACCCCTTGGAAAAACTGCTCGTTACAATTTGCTCTATGGCAGCAAGTTCAAATCTCAATTTACCCTTATCAAACAAGGATTTTATGAAATGACGCAGCTGAAGGTATTTAAAAAAATTGGATTGCGGTATGTTATACTGGTTGGAAATTTCTTGGAAAGATTTTAGTGTACTGCCTGTAAAGAGGCACGATAACTTTAAAATCCCTAATTTAGACCAATCTGAAAGGCCAATATTTTGTAAAGATACAGGGAAATCAGGATTAAAAGCAATAGGCGAAAACAAAGTGATATTAGCTGGAATTTTAAAATACTTTTTTATGTCTCCCCAAGTCAAAAGAGTGTTTGAGATGATGAAATTTGTTGAAACGCATTCAAGTTTTTTAATATTTATAATAAAAGGCAAGAATTTTATTGGGAGAGGAGCACAGGCTGTTGCCTCCATATTGAACCATTTAGAGTCTGTCCTTTCGCTGTACCAGCTAACCATATGTTTCCAAATCATTCAATTTTTGAAGTGTTAATTCATTGTGATTGAGATTGAGTGAATATTAGCCGGTGTAATGTTTTGAAGTGTATCAATGTTACTGTGAAATGTGACTTCTAATTTTATTTTTATGTATGTTTCATGTAACAAAAGCAGCATTATTTGATCTTCTGTGTTGACAAATCTTGTAAAAATTTGTGTATTTGTTTTCCAGAATAAGAGACCACTATCGTTGTCTATGTTAGTTCGATTTCTGTAATTGACTTGTTAATGAAGTGACTGAGAACAGAAAGACAAGAGAGACTCAGTTTGATGTAAAAGAAAACATCTTTATTGATTTCAACCACTGTAACAAGCTTTCCTGTTTAAAATCCTAAAGATTTGCATAGTTAACGCTGCGCTGTTCCAAGTGCAGTCTGGAATAAACGAACCCCTTAAATAATTTAAATTCCTGTGTTCAGTGTTGTCACTAACACTCTCACACCGGGCCACATTCAAATGAAGCGCCGCCTTCCCGGAATGCTTTGCGGGCGCGACAAAGTCGCTTGACGTCACCCATAGGAATATAGTGGAGTGCGGCGCGACAGAAGTGTCGCACGGACAAGTGGATCAGCGCCGTTAGTCTAGTCTAGTTTATAAGAGCACATTTATAATCATAATTAGGCTGTAAAAGCAGATTGATCTTACCTTTTTGGCGTGATGATTTATAATCTCCCGGACAGCCTCGCATTTAGCCACTTGTTAGCAACCGCCTTTTTCAAGACACCCAACAGGTTAAAAAATGTTGGGTAATGAGATGAAACTCCATCTCATTTTCTCCTCCAACTTCAAAATCATCCGACATCATTGTTTTACCTTTTATTTATTTATTAATTTTTTATTGTAAATGGCGATTGACTTAGTCTTTGCATGTTCACTTTGTAAACACTAGGTGACCTTTAAACGTGATTATGTAATGTGTGGCGCATCGCAGAGCTAGTGCAACAGGAGCATGTGTGGTTAAAAAGTACATTTTTCTTTTTTTTTTAGAATATGACAGATCGTTTGGCTAGATAAGGCACTTATTCCTCGGAGAGCCCTTTAAAGCTGCACTGAAACTGCAATTTGGACCTTCATACCGTTGTACCCCACTACCCAGCTAGAAATGTTACGTTCCCAGGACGTTCTCAGAACGTCCCCACTGGTGTCAAGGACGTCGCCTAGTAACGTTCCGGGAACGTTCTGAGACGGTCATGATGTGGAGTTCTTTAAAGGGTCGGAGGACGTTATTTTGCGGACCTTCACGGAACATTCGGGACGTTCTCGGGACGTTTAGGGGACCATGTTTTATTTGGAAATGTAATGTTTCCAGGACGTTCTCAGAACGTCCCCACTGGTGTCAAAGACGTCGCCTAGTAACGTTCCGGGAACGTTCGGAGACGGTCATGATGTGGAGTTCTTTAAAGGGTCGGGGGACGTTATTTTGCGGACCTCCACGGAACATTCGTGACGTTATCGGAACGTTTAGGGGACCATGTTTTATTTGGAAATGTGATGTTCCCAGAACGTTCTCAGAACGTCCCCACTGGTGTCAAAGACCTGTAGGGACCTATAGGGAACCAAACTAGAATACACTTGTTCTTGCAGAACCTTAATCAGGAATAAGCATGCACGTTTCACACATTCAAAGATAAAACACAAAGCAGGGATCCGTCATTTATTTATTTATTTTGTGTGAACAAAAACAGATAAATTATATATTATATATAATTATATATATATATATATATATATATTTATTATTTAAATAATATATATATTTATAATTATAAATTAATATTAATGTGGTCATGCATAGGAAGCATATACACGGGTTTCTTGTATACAAACAATACCGGATGCGCGCGCATCCAGGAGGCAAAAAAACGCTATGTTATGCCGAGTTCTGTAATAAAAGAATAAAAGAACATTGTAATTAACGTAGATTTCGCATTGTTTGTAATTTTTTGTTGACTCAATAATAAACTGCAATTTCAGAGTTGGATCTGTTTGTTTGTGTTTCATATTAATATAACATTATGTAAAATGTCCAACTGTTTACGAATCAAAATCCGGACATACTGTGATGCATGTATGAATTATCATGTTAGACTAAGTTAGTAATGTAATAGTCAATGTTAGCAGTTCAGCATCTAGAGCCCGAATTTGCTTTTATATAAGTTAACCTTGTTTACGTTACTTTACGACCTGCAACATTTCATGACTGCACACATATAACGTTACTTTACTGTAAATCAAAGATTTGACGATGGATTATGTGCTGTCATGAGCACATACTAGAGTTTAACTGCTCAGCCAGTTATGAACTGTGAAAAAAATACGTTTATTTTTTCAAACAGCTATTTAGATCGCAAATTTGACATTTAGTATACCAAGTGTGTAGTATACTACAAGAAAACATTCAAATAAATGCTGTTCTTTTGAATTTTCTATTCATCAAAGAATCCTAAATAAAATATGTCACAAAAATAAGAAGCTGCATAACTGTTTTCAACATTGATAATTATCAGAAATGTTTCTTGAGCATCAAATCATCATATTAGAATGATTTCTGAAGGATCATGTGACACTGAAGACTGGAGTAATGATGCTGAAAATTCAGCTTTGATAAATTACACTTTTTCTTTTTGAATGCATTTTAAAATGTATGTTCCAATAATATTTCATAATATTCCTGCTTTACAGTATTTTTGAGCACAAGAGACTGCTTTCAAAAACAAAAAAATCTTACCAACCCCAAACTTTTGAACAGTAGGCTATACATGGATTTCGAATAAGATATTTATATATATCAGGCCATACAATTGCTGGCCACTTGTCATCCACAATCCAAAGATCGTCATGTATTGCGTAGGGATCCGGCAAGATCTCACCATTGCTGAGAGTAAGTTTTTTTAATATAATCGCCACGTTATATGTGTGTGTGCAGTCATGAAATGTTGCAGGTCGTAAAGTAACGTAAACAAGGTTAAATTATATAAAAGCAAATTCGGGCTCTATAGATGCTGCACTGCTAACATTGGCTGTTACATTACTAACTTAGTCTAACATGATAATTAGCATTTTGACTTAGCGACAACACCACCACTATGCTACTAGACTACCCTAAACCCTTTACTCTGGTACGAAGACCGCGGGTCTTTTCTGCCTCCTGGTTGCGTGCGCAAGCAGTGATGACGTCGCCGAGAAATCCATGTATAGGCCAGTAGGTTACAGTCCAGCTTTCGTTTGGTTCTGTCTTGACCATCACCCCAAAATGGACTCAGGAGCTGAAATTAGAAGAATACACACCACAAAGGGATATAACTCCAGACACTGAATTCAATCTTAAATGCATAAATAATAGTGGTAATAAATCGCGCGTATTCTGTGTATAGTGAGCAGTGGTGCTGAGCACATTCATACAAGAAGTGACGACACCCAACATCACTTAGAGCACCTTTAAAAGTATAACATTTAAAGCCCCTTAAATTAACGAAATGACTTGAAAAAAAGATTTGTTCATTTTGATGAACGAGAACAAACAAGAGAGTCAGTAAAATGATCCGGACTTCCCATCACTAAGACTAAGCTGCACAGGTTGTTGCTGGGATCCTCTTCCACTCCTCCATAATGACATCACAGATTTGCTGGCTGTTAGACACATGGCGCTTCTCCACCTTCTGCATCTGGAAGCCCCACAGTTGCTCATTAGGGTTCAGATCTGGAGACATACTGGCCACTCCATCACCTACACCTTTATCAAGGCAGTTGTCATCTTGGCGGTGTGTTTGGTGTCGTTATCATGCCGTTAATACCAATACTGTATGTTTGACATTAGTTGAAAGTTTTACTTACAAGTCATAGGGTTCACAGCGCCATAGAGATGTTGATCTGCTCCAACTCTGCTACTGTGCAGGCCATCAGCATGGAAGGATCTAGGAACACAACAAACCGCTTGCCAGGTTTATTTAAAGGCAAGGAAAATAGAAAGAATAAATTAGCATAACAGAATTTATGTTTTTAGGTTTACTTATTCATATTGCTCCAACAGTGTCACTTACGTTTGGATGTCAAAACCTTCTCAAAATAAATTAAACAAATAAAATAAATAAGAAAACAGATGCATGGTGATATAACGTTAGGTGGAAAACATTGTGAGAAAATGGATTTAAAGTTATTTAATGGGCTTCCTCAGTTTACCTGTGTCTTTCTCTGGCAGCAGCTTTCTTCAGCAATGTTGCAATAGTAGAGCTTCCCCTCTGTTGTTATTTTGTTGCTGCTGAAATCACAGATCATTTGTTTATCAATATTTGTTTACCATTGAGCTAGTTTCAGCCAATTTTAGCGCTCCATGTAAGTGACGTCACCGATTAACAGCACATATGTTTCTGTTAAATAATACATACGTTTATGTTAAATAAATTAGCTCACTTCCAAGCAAAACCCTTAACAAAACTATTAAAAACATCTAATCTACATATAAGATGTGATTAAAACCCCAAACTTTCATAAACAAAAGCTCAAGCAAGTTAGCCTATGTTACCTTTTCTGAAAACGGTTGAGATGCTAACGGATTTTTTTTCCAAGACAATAAAGCATTTCTATAAGTAAAAATTCAACAGAAGCGTGTCAATTACAAATAAGATAAATGTCAAGCAAACTTGTGTGTATTATTCGTGTGATTTAAGAAACTAAACTCACCTGAAAGTAATAAAAACACCACGAGAGAGGGTTTAGCTGCTCGTCAGTTGCAGTGGTGGCCCGCCGTTTCCATGGCGACTCTGTGCCGCTCCAGTGTTTGAAAAAGCGTCTCGGACGTTCACGAGCACGCGCATTAAAACACATCAAAGTCACGCAGCATTTACAAACATAAACATCTAGAATTAGAACATTACATAAATACAATTCGTATAAAAAAAATTATTTAAAAAATATATATTATTATAAAAAAAAAAATGTAAGCGTAATTATAACAACATAAATTGATTTTGCACTAAATCCTAATTGTAATCGTATTGCCCATATAAAAGAGTTGTTTTTAATTTTCTATACTGATACTGCCTCGTTCAAACTCCTTTTTTGGTTCTGTTAACGTCCCCAATGTCCTCTTTGTAACGTTGTTGTGTGACCATATAATAACCAATATCGAACGTCCCCCTAAAGCAATAAAGGGAACGTTATTATATGACCAACAGAGGACCATACGAGAACGTTCTGTTAACGTCCCGAATGTCCTCTTTGTAACGTTGTTGTGTGACCATATAATAACCAATATCGAACGTCCCCCTAAAGTAATAACTGGAACGTTATTATATGACCAACTGAGAACCGTATGGGAACGTTCTGTTAACGTCCCGAATATACTCTTTGTAACGTTGTTGTGTGACCATATAATAACCAATATGGAACGTTCCCCTAAAGTCACATTGGGAACGTTATTATATGACCAACAGAGGACCATGCGAGAACGTTCTGTTAACGTCCCGAATGTCCTCTTTGTAACGTTTGTTATGTGACCATAAAATACCCCAAATAGAACGCCCCCCTAAAGTCATATAAGGAACCTTGAACTGCAGCACTTTCATAACCAAAAGAGGACGTTCTATGAACGTCCCTAATGTTCTGTAAAGGTTCGGAACTTTAGTTACCTTTAGACAACTTTTAGGGAACGTTCCACAAGGTCGCGAGAACGTCCCCTCCTACGTGGGTATATGGAGAACAATCCTGGAATATTTTCCTCAAAAACCTTATTTTCTTTTCGACTGAAGAAAGAAAGACATGAACATTTTTGATGACGTGGGGGTGAGTAAATAATCAGTAAATTTTTATTCTGAATTGAAGTAATCCTTTAAATGTGCATTAATTTAAAACATTTACACCATTAAATTACTATATGATAATGCTACTGAAAGAGCTATTTCTCCTTCCTCCTGGTTTCCATGCATTTGTTAGCCATAGTATGGAGATTGTAAACAGTTTATTAAATACTTTTGAGTACATTTTGGCCCTGTTCAACAGATTTTATTACTAATATAGATTGTGATAAAATAGTGTTTGGGATATCAATCATTCATTTTGAAGAACTACACAACACTTTTTTATTCAAGATAAGATTATTCATTGTTGTTTTTCCACAGATCACAGTCACATGGAAGGTGCACATTCCAATGTGACTAATTACTATTTGTTTGACTTATTAATATTTGTTATTCTCTGTATCTGTGGTTCTGTAAACAAGAAATCATCAATTGCAAGTAGACAAACAGTGCTTGGTTTAATAATTATGGTTTTCTTTTGTCTTACCTTCTCCTTTCAGCCTTTCTAATAGGAGAGGCCTGCAAACAGGAAGCCACATAGTATATACCGTCCTGAGGGTGAGGAGTTTAACTGAGAATGTTTCTGCATTAAATGCATGTGTTTCTAAATGCTTATAGGGGCATTTTTTGTAGTTTAAATAGAGCATGATGAAGAAGATGCTTGTATTGTTGTTTGTAGAATAAAGTGGAAATGTTCCTAATGTTAATTTTAAACTTAGAATATCCAGTTTGTGATTGACTAAGGGGTTGTCTTTGGATTGTTTGAATTTAGGGGGAGGAGCCTGATCTATAAAAAAAAGTCCAAATGTTTGATGATGGAGACAAAGAGGGTGTTTGTTGGGCCTGTAGCCAACTTTTGATATTCTTTGAAATATCAAGATGACTGCTAAAGGGCATGCTGGTCCTCAACGAATTACCAGAGCACATCCTGTTTTGTTCTCAGAGGGAGAAGAGGATATAGTGGAAGCTCAGGTTGGTGATTGGGAGCTGGGGGCTGCTGCACATGAAGAAGCCATTTAAAAAATGTTCGACCAAGTGAATATTCAAGATGTTGAGACTGAACCTGTTGTAAGACCCAAGACTGGGAAAGTCTCAATCTCCTCGAGATGATACAGATAATGTTGGTGGTTGGACAGGAGTTTTTGGTGAAAATGAGAGATTTTATGTGCAAAAACAACAAAGAAATGAAAAGATTTTGTTTGAAGAACTGCATGACTTAAAGGCAAGCATTTTTCAAAAACCTAGAAATTAATGGGGATTTGAAGAACAATTCAGCCAACATACTCACCACCCCTTACCTACACCAAGGACTTTTCCACCACTGTTAATATAATAAATAAATAAATAAATAAAATCATCAAATATTGTAATTGCTATTGAATTATATTTGTGTGTGGTAGCTGCATACAAAATTATTATTAATAATAAAAACAAGCTCAAAATCACATTTTAAAGGGTTTATTGCATGAAAAACAGGCTTTTTAATTAAAAAAAACAAGTGATCAATGCAACAAATGTGGAAAAAAAAAATCATACTTTGACATTTAAATTCCATCATTGTTTGTGAAAGTCCAACAACGTGGCAAAATAAATATTATTTTTTTGGATATATTTAAAATAATAAATATATATATAAATTTACTTGCATGGTGTCAAAACACTCTTTGTCCAGTATCTTCGCGAAATCTAATCAAAACTTTCCACAATTCAGCGGGAGACCGTCTTCTGGCAGCGAGAGAAAATAAGCGGAAACACAACCTGCTTGACCCTGACTAACTATGTAAAAGGTCCGTGTTACATTTAACCCTGCGTTAGGTTGTGCCCCACGCTCCCCTTGTACGAGTGCTGCTAAGACAAGAAGATGACAAACGATAAGGAAACTTGTGTAGTGTGAGCACCATGGCGATTCATGTAGTATCATAGTTTTGCACTAGAGAGACAGTGAAGATGTTTATGATGATAATAAGGAATCCACCACACACACACACACACACATATGTCTGGTTTTACTTGTGGGGACTCTCCATAGACTTAATGTTTTTTATACTGTACAAACTGTATATTCTGTCTCCTTACACTAACCCTACCCCTAAACCTACCCATCACAGAAAACTTTCTGCATTTTTACACTTCCAAAAAAACTCATTCTGTATGATTTATAAGCTTGTTTACCCATGGGGACCTCTATTTAGGTCCCCACTGTGACATGAGTCCCCATGAGACTGTGTGCATTCAGGTTGAAGTCCCCACCGGGATAGAAAAACATGAACACACACACACAGCCATGATGCAACAACAATGCACACAATAATATATTTTTCAAATCAACCAGCAAGCACACATAAACACTCAAAAACACCTACAGACATATACACATTTTACAAATTCACAAACTAGTTTTTTTAGACTTCATCTTATCATACAACAACCCTTTTTTCTATATTCTTAGCTTGTTACAGTATGTGGATTTCTTTCAATGTCTTCAAGAGTAAATCACATACTGTATCTGTTTAAACTCTAGTTCATAAATATGGTTCAAATACAGGTTTTTTTATTCACTTTGGTACTATTTTCACAAGTAAGGTGTACAGTTTCAAAACTCTTAGTACAAAAATCTAAACTGATCACTTGTACCATGGCTATTCATTCTTTCAAAACCCATCAATCTATCGCTGTGGTAATATTTATGAGGCACCAGATGGCGCTGTTGTCAATACGTAGAACATGGGTCTCAAACCCTGCTCCTTGAGGGCTACCATCCTGCAGTTTAGCTCCAACCCTACTCAAACAGCTAATGAACCAGCTAATCAAGTAATTACGTCACAACCGCTAAAAAGTATGTTCTATATAGTATGAGTGTCTGTAGTATGAATGTAAACAAACATAATATATTGGTAGGTCAGATCATCCTACCTGTTTATTTTATAACTGTTACAAACTAGCTAGTACTAAGCCTCTAGTTTGGACTTTACGTTTCAGTTTAAGTAAGAACTTATGAACAGCTGGTGTAACCCTACCCTGGTGATGAGCTAAGCATCCGCATTCCTCTCACCCAACTCTTCAGGGGTTGTAGATGAGTGACTAGGTGATTGGCACCAGATTGCTGCTGCCTTTGTGTTTCATGTGCATGGCATTAACTATGATTATATTTTAATGCTCATTTACATGAAACGCCTTCAGTTACTGCTCTTGATCACGCCAGCATTAGTATAACCCCACTTGTATTATGCTCATGACAGCACCGGCAATACAATAATGTTGGCACATCCGCCTCCATTAACCACACAGTACGGGCAAGCTTGCCACTTGTTGAAACATTATGCGATAGTGCTGGCGTTCCTGCCGTTTGCATCATTCGGCCCCAGCATACTGTGATGGGCCAGAGCTCACACTGTGGATGTCACATAATCCTCTGGGATAAACATTGGTAGGCGATAGTGCTATCAACCACATTGTTCATTCATCAAGTTTCTGCAGCAAGTTTATTTTATTTGTTTTTTATTTGGTCTACTGACTGTTTACTCATCTTGTTTGAAATTTATATTTGTTTTTTAGGTATTAGGTAACTATTAAGACTTAACTTATAACATTACAATATTAACTAAATATGGTTTGTGAAAGATTTCTATCTTACTTTTGAACATATTTTTTGTATATTTGTCACAATAGCTTTGTAGTCTATATTTTATAAACACATTTTATTTATAATTTTTCCTTAATTGCAATACTATTGCAATATAGTCGCCGACTTTAGTCAGTATAACTGACTTAAGGTGTATGTATTTACAACAAAGATGTTGCATGACATGAGTAAAATGTTTTCATATGTCTATGCCCTAGGCACTAAAAAACGCACATAGGTTCCCTTATTTATGGAGGTCTTAAAAGCGTGCAGCATTATTATTTTTTATTATATTTATTATTTCTTGTTTTCTCTTCATCTCGACATAAGTTGTTTTCTCATGATCTAGAGTCTAGAAATAATAAAAAGTTGAGATCACGAGAAAACAAGAAAAAATAAATAATGCATGGCCTCTCAGAGCTTCTTGGATGGTTAAAAACATCTATCCAGGTTTGAAAACAGACAAAAATTGGGAAACACCCTTTTTGTTCCGTAGAGAGCGACTGGAAGTTATTTTGAGGTGTTTATTCCATGTTGTAATTACCGTAACGATTCTGAACTGTGAAAAGCCTTCACGTGCTTGTAGCACTTGAAATGACAACATGTAAACTCGTAATTTTCTGAGAGCTATGACTTGTTCCACCTGACCACTGCAGATTTAAGATGTGTTCGAATTGAGCTGCGTCCCAATTCAGAGGCTGGACGTTGACTTCAAAGGACACACCTTCGAAGGCCATGAAGGTCGGACCGAACATTCTTAAATGGGACTGTCTAGCCTGCTGAGGATTGTTCTGGTCACCTAGCAAAACTGACAACTATTTTTTTTTTGAATCATTAAATATTTGAGTAAGCCAAAACCCAATAATTACTTTAAAGTGTGATTAGGCAATTTCTCTCAAAAAATCCTGTCGTCACTGGTGCACAATCATTTCTGGGTTAGACAAGGCCGCGAAGGATCGATCTGTTTTATCCTTCATTTCACGGGAAACAAAGGATGCATTTGGAGGCTGCATTTGAAGAAGCCTTTGGGACAGCCTTTTGTTGCAATTGGCCTTTGAATGCGCCATTCGAAGGATGCAGCCGCTGAATTGGGACTTAGCATTGAAGTGGCTTCGTACAGACCAATCTGTGTATTACATCAAAGTTCAGTGAAAGCTATTCGAAAATGTATGGAGCTTTATTTATTTGCGATAAATACAGCATGGCATGAACACAGCAAAATATCCTGATTTCCAAGGTACATAAATAGCAGTATTCCATTAAAAAAATCAAGAACTGTAAATTTTGACTTCATGGTGACTTTAAAAAACAAGAAATATTTAATTTCATCTAGCATTACACCATGGTCTGTCTGAATATTCTGATTAGCTTGAATGTGTGAGTTGAAACTAAGCAGTTCAGTCAGTTTAATCCCCATTTTAAATCAATGCTCTGCCTTTTTTTTAGGACATCGACACACATAGGGTGTGTCTCAAACGTAAGGCTGTATCCTAGTGAGCCTGCATATCGTAGCAGCCACGTCATCAATGCTATCTCAATTTGAAGACTCCTCATATGGCAGTTTTTTTCATGCCACTTTAGCTCCAACACAGTTTCTAGTGATCCTGAATATCCTGATTAGCTGGTTCAGGCGTGTTTAATTAACGGCTGAAGCTAAACTTCCTCGATCAACAGTTTTGGACACCCCTGAAGTAGGCTACACGTTGTATATCAATTTGGTTAGGTGATTAAAGTATTTCCTCTTGTGACGAATGTACAACGGGGCTAAAGGCTCCATGGGGTTAAAGGCTCCTTTGGTTTTATTTTCCTCTAAACCACTAGATAGCACAAAAATGTGCCGCAGCATATTCTGAAACATCCGCTTTTTAAGATGCATGTGGATTTTTGGCTGATCCTTGATGCGATCACGTGCAGCAGCTCAAAGTTGATTCTGCACTACTTTGACCTAATATTTTATGTTTTTAAAAATGTTGCAGATTTAAGTAGCAAATGAGAATCGCTAAAATTATTGAATAGAGAAAAAAGGTCCTTAATGATTTTCAGTTTTGATCAATGTATACTATAGAACAAATTTTATTTCTCGTGTCATTTATACGCCAAAAATAGTTTTCGCGTACATATGATAGCCTACGCACTTTAATACGCACGCACTCCACACCCCCCTAATCATACCCAAGCGGTTTACTGTGCGTATCATATGCACGCAAAAACTATTTTTGGCGTATAAATGGCACGATGAATAAAATTCGTGCTATAGACATAATCACCATATTTATAATGAAACCATCCTATTTAAAAATATGATATTAATCATATCATATAATAAAATATATGTTATATAAATGTTATTTATTGTTATAACGTATATATATATATATATATATATATATATATATATATATATATATATATATATATATAAATCTGGAGACCTCATTCAAAAAAACATAAATATTAGTGTCTTGTCTCATTTATCAGTATCTGTTAACTAGTATGTAGTATAACTATGTATAAATGGCCAGAAATCCAAACCAGACATTTGTTGTATTTAGATTTTTAGTGTCCTATAACAGGACACAATGCAGTACCTGAGACAAAAGTGACAATGGCCCAGTGAATAAATAACACCATCCCAGGGAACAGGTTATTCCTGATCTGTCGCTTTGTCTTTTAACCCCAAGCAATCATGTTACTCACCTTCACAGAGATGTGTCCTCCTTAAACAAGTCTGTGCAACAAGTTTAAAGGTTTCCAAAAAAATTAATATTTTGTCATCGATTACTCACCCTCGTGTCATTCATTTTTGGAACATAAATTAACATATATGAAATTAATGAAATCAGATATTTATGTCCCTCCCTCTATTGAAAACTCTGTTCAACACTAACTCAAAACTCTGACTGTTCAAAACATTCATAAAGAGATTATAAAAGAAATCCATATGAATCAAGCGTTTTAATCTACGTTTTCTGAAGAGACACGGTCCCTATATGATGAAAAGATTTAATTGAGCAATTAAACATTAAACAGCAAACATACATAGATCACTCAAATATGGAAACGGAAGCTCAACTGTATTTGCTTTCCTCTCGAGAAAGAACTTCATTGGTTCTCATATGTCAAGCAAGCATGCTTGAGCTTCTGTTTACCAAATTTGAATGCTCCATGCATAGAAATGTATACATAGGATCCACATTCAACCGCTCCAAACATGTCAACGTGTCTGCCATCTTGGAACGGTTAACATGAGGCTGTTCCATCACTCACAATTAACAAATCTATTAATTTTCATCGAAAATGTCACAGCATTGTGCAGCCTATGGCTGTAAAACACTGAGCTATAAATTCCAGGCGAAATGAGATAATCTTTGAGAGGTGAGAATGTGCTGGTTTGTGTTTATTGTGGTTTTGTTATAATTCTGGTGTGATGTCTCCAGATCTTCAAGCAGAAGGAACTGGATGAAATATTCTGAATGATCAATCCACAATCTGACTTGATGCAGGCTGAAATTAAACCACACCATTTTTTTTCCTCTGGCCCCCCTGACTAAGCCTGGTTTCTCATTCTCCTTTATTCTCCTGAATAAAGACTGTTTACATTGTCTTTTTGTCATGTGCATGTAGCCTAACTGATAGGCTATTTGCCTATAGTATTTGACACTTCAAGAATGCTGGGGCTGCATAATCCACATATTTATACATAAAAAATACTATAGTCTATAGCCTTAATTTAGCAGTATGTCTTATTGATTGATGCAATTAATACTAATATATAAAATAAAATAAAATGTCAGATTTGTGAGTACTTAATCTGTGAGGCACAGCAACTATGTTGCTGGAAATATGGTGTTGTTAAAAAAGTTAGATAGAGTATTATTAAAAAGGTTTTAATAATAATAATTTACACTTCAAAGAAAATTGTATACATCAAATATTCAAATGCCCATAAAATATACATATATATTGATGTGCTAAACAGAAAGTCTCTACAACAAAATAATTCCAAAAATATTTTCACACCCCTGGGTCATCTTTAGTTTTCTCTGTGTTTGTGATTTGTGTTTCCACAGGCACTTGCACATTCTTCATCTCACGTCCTTTGACCCAGGTGTAGGCACAGGATCCACCCAGCACCATCATATTGCTTGTCCACCAGAGCACACTCTTATCAGACGCCCAGTAGATGACTGCCAACACAGTCTGTGCACAGGATTTAGCTGTGCCGGACACATTGTGCGTCAATGGACTGGTGAATTTGATCTGAAGTCCCGTTACGTATCCAATTGCAAAGCCGAAGACTCCACCTAAAATCATCATGCCCCAAAAATGTAAATCTGTTAGTCGGCTAAACTCAAACAAGCTTTTAAGTTCCCCGAAAATGACCATAAGGGGAATAAAAAGTACACTAGCATTGAGGTTGTTGTAGAAGGAGAGCTTCCAGATATTTCCATCCACCACTGGCAACACTTTCTTTGTGTAGATGGCATTGAGAGATACGCAAAGGCTGGCAACTACACCAAAAATGACGCCTGTCCAAGAAAGGGAACCTGCCACAGATTCCTGGTCCACACCCAGCCAGAATCCACCTGAAGGCAAAGAACAAAGCACAAACTGTCAGCATTCCTCTTTTGCAGCAGACACCATTGTGTTGATGAACAGGATCCTCACAGTCGCTGGGAAAGTATATTAAAAAAAAATCAAAGGCATTTTCCTGGTTTTACTTTTTAGTTTTAGACCAGTGAAGAATAACATTTTGTTTATTCTAAGGGTATATATATATATATATATATATATATATATGACAACGATGTATTAAGAAAGGAACGTTTTTTCCTTTGCTTTTTTCACGTACAGACAACAACATTGTCCAAACAATCCCCATTCACAAGGATCCGTGAAAAGAACATTAAAATGTTATGCATACCAGGCCAGTAGGCTAGTTGGTGATGTCACTTAAAGGATTAGTTCACCCAAAAATGAAAATTCTGTCAGTAATTACTCACCCTCATGTTGTTCCAACCCCGTAAGACCTTCGTTCTTCTTCGGAACACAAATTAAGATATTTTTGATTAAATCTGAGAGCTGCATCACTACTCCATAGGCTTCTAAGACATTATAACTTGCTGGCCCAGAAAATGCATTAAAGACATCGTTAATATAGTCCAAGTGACTACAGTGGCTAAATCTTAAGTTTATAAAGCGACGAGAATACTTTTTGTGCGCAAAACCCCCCCAAAATAACGACTTTATTCCACTATTCATTTCCTTCTCTCTGGTTTTTTTCACGTAGTATAACTGCGTAGCGCTTCTGTGTTATACGTCACATGTAGGCTCACTATTGGGCGACGCTGGTCATGTGTGTGATGCGTGACGTACAACACAGATGCGCTACGCAGTTACACTACGTGAAAAAACTCGAGGCCCAGAGAGAAGGAAATGAATAGTGGAATAAAGTCGTTATTTTGGGGGGGTTTTTGCGCACAAAAAGTATTCTCGACGCTTTATAAACTTAAGATTGAGCCACTGTAGTCACTTGGACTATATTAACGATGTCTTTAATACATTTTCTGGGCCAGCAAGTTATAATGTCTTAGAAGTCAAGTCAAGTCAAGTTTATTTATATAGTGCTTTTCACAATACAGATTGTATCAAAAGCAGCTTCACAGTATTAAATTAAAATAATACATCAATGCTTGTTTCTAGTGGAAAACGTCCACGTTTGGTAATGCTGATCAATAGTATTGTTGATTGATTAATTAAATTAAATATCCCCAAATATCCCCAACTGAGCAAGCCAAAGGCAACAGTGGCAAGGAACCGAAAAACTCCATCAGGTGACCTAATGGAGAAAAAAAAACCTTGGGAGAACCCAGGCTCAGTCGGGGACCAGTTCTCCTCTGGCGTTTATGAACTAGAGGTCGGATTTAACTATAAGATTAAAAGTATTATATGAATGCCTGGCTGAAGAGATGCGTCTTTAATCTAGTTTTAAACTGGGAGAGCGAGTCTGAGCAACGAACAGTATCAGGAAGACTATTCCAGAGTTTTGGAGCTAAATGTGAAAATGCTCTCCCTCCTTTGGTGGATCTGGATATCCTAGGTATGACCAAAAGCCTCGAATTTAGTGATCTTAAAGAGCGCAATGGATTATAGGGCGATAGAAGATCCGTTAAATATACTGGAGCTAAGCCATTTAGGGCTTTATAAGTCAGTAGCAATACCTTGTAATTAATCCTGAACTTTATAGGTAACCAATGTAGTGATGATAAAATTGGTGTTATATGATCATATTTTCTTGATCTAGTAAGAACTCTAGCAGCAGCATTTTGGACCAACTGTAGCTTGTTTAATGAGGACGCAGGACAACCGGCCAACAAAGCATTACAGTAATCTAGTCTCGAGGTCATGAATGCATGAACTAATTTTTCTGCATAAGAAACTGATAGCATGTTACGTAGCTTAGCAATGTTTCTAAGGTGAAAAAAGGCTGTTCTTGTAACATATATGATTTTCAAAAGACAGGTTGCAGTCAAGTATAACACCCAGGTCTTTTACTGTAGAGGATAAAGTAACAGGACATCCTACTATGTTAAAGTTGTAGTGTGAGAGGTTCTGTGGGCGGTTTTTTGAACCGATGATTAGTACCTCTGTCTTGTCTGGATTTAATAAAAGAAAATTGCGCGTCATCCAATCTTTTGTATCTTTAACACACTCTGTCAATTTGGATAATTTAGCGTTTTCATCTGGCCGTGATGAAATATAGATTTGAGTGTCATCAGCATAACAATGGAAACTAATTCCATGTTTCCTTATAATATTTCCAAGTGGCAGCATATATTGAGAATAACAGAGGGCCTAACACTTAGAAGCCTATGGAGTAGTGAGCCAGCTCTCAGATTTAATCAAAAATATCTTAATTTGTGTTCCGAAGATGAACGAAGGTCTTACGGGGTTGGAACAACACGAGGGTGAGTAATTACTGACAGAATTTTCATTTTTGGGTGAACTAACCCTTTAAGAAACACTATGCAACTTTAGGGCCCTATCATACGTGTGTTGCCATTATGTCATCTGCAGTCAAGTGCTGGAGCACTTTAAAAGTCAGGTGGATTCTGATTGGCTCTCCATGTTTTTATTTGACGTTATCCTTATAGACTTGGTGCAGACTTATTTTCTTAGAATCAAAATAAATATTATTTTTATTAGAAGTAGGCTATGCATCTTTACTTGCCTCGCGATTTGATTAATTATAGATGTTTTAAAACTCACATTGTTACATGTTTTAATACTTATTTGTATTTACTTTGAAGAAATGTGTAGGGTAGAGTGGGGTAAAACGCCCCCCACCTGTTTTTCCCAAAATAACCACTAAAAGTAGTCAATATACATTTTTACTGTTGCTATGCACTACGTTGATAACGGGGATATACAAATCTCTATGGAGAAGCTGACACCAGCGACATATTTGAAGAGAAGAGGATTACATGGTAAATGCTATAATTTTCAGATATTAGTAAACAAGTATTTAAGAGAATATTGTTCTGCATGATATCACAGTGATGTATGATAGATGAATAGTGAAGTCTGTAGTTTGAGATCATATGTTATTTATAAGGAATATAATTATATTTAAAAAAATTAACATTTTTTTAAAAAGTCATAGCTTGTGGGGTAAAACACCCCCTACACTGAGGGGTAAAACGCCCCCCTGGGAGCATAGTTTCTCTCTATCATAATTACTATAATAAAATATTTCTGTCTATCAAATCCTTTGTTTTACACTTAATGCAGTATAAGTAGGTGGTAAAATCAAAATATTTGAACAAAACATAAAAAAAATTACCTCAAGTGAACATTAACTAGCTAGCTTGCTAGCAAAGTTAGCTCACTGATGGAAGGTAGCTAAATTTGGCTATTTTGGACATTGCTAAAATAAATATTAATATATATACATGTTTATACATTACTTGCCTTTTACTTTTAGAGATTAAAAACTATTGTCTGTTAATTTTGCTTTTGATCTATGAAGTAAACTGGTTTGTAAGAAAGGGGGCATTTTACCCCACCTTGGGGGGCGTTTTACCCCACCTCTGGGGCAAAACGCCCCCTTTGTACAAAAATATTTTCAGTCAAAATGCTAATTAATTATGAAGGCTGAGCAATTTTAATATTTGGTGAATAACTCCTGCCATAGTCACTCAAAACCGGGATGGCAATTCTAGTCACATTTATGTTTTGTTTCACTGTAATGTCACATGTCGTAGGAGAGATGGGGAGGGTTGATACTCACCTAGAATGACTCCACAACACAGCACCGCGTACAAGGACGTTGATTGTTTTAGAACAGTGTAGGACAAAATAACATTAAATACGGTGGAAAGCGAGCGGCCAACCGTGTAGAAAGCAACTCCCACATGTTTTAGGCACAGGTTGTTGAATGTGATCATGCTGATGAACACGATCGTCAACGGCAACATCTCTCTGGACACTCTCAAATCAAATTTTAAAGTCGGGAAATCCACGTATCCCGGACAAAAGTTTGCGAGAACGTTCATGAGCAAACATAGTCCAACGCTAACAACACACTGGAAAAACGTGATGAAGATAGGCGCATCTAGGTCCTTGTTGTCTAACAGGTAGCTGTTCAGGAATACCATGGAAATCGAAACGAACCAGTAGAGAGTCACGACCAACCCGATTTTTGTCGCTCTCAGAATAAAGGTCTCTTCTTCTTTGTCCCCCGGACGAGTGTAGTCTGTGAAGGCCATTCTTAATATTCTGGATCGTTTGAGTTGGGACCTGTTCATGTTTCAGGAATAAAGGAAGAGGAACAATGTAAATGAACATTAGTTATTTCATAATAACAGCAACATTTCGCGTCGGCACCCTGTATATCTCTGAGCTGGACAACATGAGAAAAGCGACAGGCGATAGCCAGAGTGGTCGACAACTTCCCTGTTCCGCATTTCTTAAAGTGATACCCTCACCTAACAATAAAAAATAAAACCGCACAACATAGACTCTCACAATAAAACAAATACTAGGGGAGCGTTTTCAGATGCTTAGCCATATATTTATTCTCTTACCTAAACAACAACAATAACATAACTTCGAATTTTATGTTTGTAACGTTTAAAAATGTAAAAATATGTTCGAATTTGATACTAGAGTCTTACCTTACTGGACGTCTGACTTGCTCCAAACCATTTGCATTGCACATTAGTACATCAGGAAGTGTTTTTAATTTTGAACTCCTCCTTTCCCTTAAGACAATATACCGTAGTAGGCCAACGTTTTGGATTGTTATCACTACAATAGAATACATACAAACAATTTAAAAAGTGCTATATAAGTCTAACATAGAAAGCAAATTGCTGGATCTTCACCAACAAAAAACAAATTAGAAAATCTCCCAAGAAATAGTGTATAGATTTTGTTATAATGATGAAAAATTTATTATTTCCTTTTTTTGTACTTGATAATATCCTCAGAATTCGTTTTTTGTTCTTTTACTAACCAAATTAATGATAACGGTATCGTTTTAATAATTTTATTTTAGAGCATTTTAGAGCTTCATAATTCAAAATATTTGTTTTGTCTATGATATAGGCTATCTGCTTATAGGTTATGAACAATAGTAGCCTAAACACATTTAGAAGCTACTTCCATAATCAAAACAAAAGTGTGTACTGTGTAGCTTCCCTAAATACATTATTTAGCATTAATGTAATTTTCAGATTAAGTATATAGTGCAGTTATGTGCAACACCACTATAGTGTTGTAAAAATATCATAATCCATTATTTTGTTAATTGGTATATTTATTTGCCTGGAACATCTTATAGGGAATAGGGACATCAAAACAGATTAATCACTGGCTCTGGGAAGGTAGATTCAATGACAGTTATTACAGGGATTTCTGTGTACAGGTTCAAATGTGGTAACTTAGGCCTATGTTTGATGAATGTTTGAATTAATGAGTGTTTGTTTGTGCACGCGCGTGTGATTTGCATAATTTTATTTAAGTAAATTTTGTCATGGTGATGGAGTTTTTATTGAGGAGTCTCCGATGTAATCATTCTAATTTTAAATAGACGCCAAAAGACTTTTATTCTGAAATGTACAACTGGGCGGCGCCTGAGAGGGTGGTTGGTCATTTCCGGTCGCGAGCTTCGCTAGTGCATCTCGTTAGATATCAGTGCATTCTGACGTAATTATTTTAATATTTTGCTTATTTGAAAAATAAGACAACCGTTGTCTACCTTACCTCGAAATGGCAACAACAATTAGCACGCAACGGGGGCAGGTAAGAGTTCATTTGATTTAAATACAGTCTAATAGCAACATGTTAGCTTGCTCACGCTGCATAATAAACATTTTCCCCAATGAAAACAAACATTGAAAGTTGCGCAGTACAGAATTACCAATGTAACAATAGGCATGTGTAGATGTTACACGAAGAAGACAGCTCAAGTGGCGTCTGAACATCACAATGTTTGACGCACAAAGTATCGAAAAGTACAGTAGGTCGTTTGTGTTAAGAAAGATGTGATGACTATAACGTTACGTCATCAAATATAATTTCATGCCAGACCAACAGACTATTTATTATTTAATTTATTTGAACGTTTTTCTTGAACGTTATTTGATTAAAAACATACAGTTTGCGCATTACCATGATGGATGATAGTTGTTAGACGTAATTTTGTGCACGGTATTGTTGGCTACATCGGGCTCGTGATTTAGCAAGCAGTTTGTAATGTAAAGGGAAGTTGACGCATTACGTAAGAACGGACACTTCTAGTCAACCTCAGTTGTTTAGGTTTGGTGATATCAATATAGTAAAAAATAAAATAAAAATACAATCATAGTAAACCGATATAATAGAAGTGTATTTGGGTGAATGACGGATAAGGATTTAATATGTGAAAAAAAGAAAAAAAACTGGCTTAATAAAAGAAAGCCCAGACTTTCTATACTTATTAGAGTGTTGTGTGTGCAATGCAATGACGTGCACATTTCAAGAATGTAATTAACCATTTTTTGGTGAATCAGATCTTTTTCCCCATGAAAATGTCATTCCTGGGTAAAGTAATGCATTTTAAAAATAATTACATTTCTACCATTGTTGGCATACAAATGTACTGATATCCATAATTGGAGCTCAACAAACAATTAGTGCTCGGAAAACTACATTTAATCACAATTAATATAATCAATTTGGGATTTCACATAGATATGGGCTCATTTTTGGCTGCTGATAACTCAAAAATCAGAACAAAAAAAATAATAAAATAAATTAAATAAGACTTGTTTTATCATTAACTCAACAAAAACAGAATTGTGTAATCTAACACACAAATATGGGTTAAATTAATTTCCTGTGTCATTGTTAGCCAGAATGACGTAGTCTTAGAAGGAAGGACATTCTGCAATATTTTTCAGTATTACCATAAAAACCATCCTCAGTATAATTTTTATTTCCATAATACTCAAACTTGAAACCAAGTAAGAGACACTGACAAGTTTTGAATGATTTAAAAATCTGTAAAATTTACAGTAAAATTATAATGCTTCATAAACAATGGCCAAGGGTATAGTACAACACATTATACAGCTAAAACATTTAGGCTTATTGCAAATGAGTGTGAACCTATTTCGATTAATATTTCAAGTTTGCTTGTTACTGACACATAGTCATCACTATAATACCTTGCTCTCTTTCTTCTAAGATACTCAGCCCTAGCTTCTGCATCTGCGTTTATCCTGGCTCTGAACCGTCTCTGCCTCTCTTTATTAGACAGAGGCATCTGGAAGGACGGAATTGACCTTAAAACATCTGTCAAATTTGAACCACTGAATTTGTGGAAGTGAATTTGCAAAGCGAAATAAAATGGACCGAAAATTGCCTGTTGAATATTATAGGTTGTATTTTTAAACAGTTTGAATATTTTGGAAGTGAAATATGAAAGGTGAAAATGGATTATTGATTTTTTAATAATGAAAATATGTTTGAAATGTTTTGAATTGAAATATTCACAGCTTAAATATTCAACCATGCTGAATTTCAGCCCATAAAAATGCAAGCCCTAAAAATACAATGCATTAAAATGCAAGCATGGTTAATGCAATAAGTAGTGCAATTCAACAGGCTTTTTTTGTTTCAAAAATATTTGCCATTATTTTACTTCCATAAACAGACCACTGCTGTTGTTAATTTATCCAGGGCCAATTTTGAAACCACAGTCAATGCCTTTGTAACATTTCGGCTTGATTACTCAGTCCCTCCAGGATTACTCTGGACTTTTTTCTGATTTTTCTCAAAATTTGCGCCAATATTTGCGGCATTTCTTGTGTATTTTTTCAGGGAGAATCTAACATTTTTATTACTTTTCTGACCTAGAGAACCATTGGGCTCTGTAATTTCTAATATAATGTCAATTATAAAATTTCTAATTTTGTAATTTCTTAAAAATATAATGTCAACATTTTATTTCAAATGTAACACCAAATTAAAATAAATAAATAATTTACTTTTATTTATTTTTTGCATTGTTTTCCACAGGATTTGGTGAAACTATGGGGGAATGGTCCCCCCCCCTGTAGGCTAGATTTAAAGGTTTCAATCAATTTAGTATATATTATGTTTCAAATATGATACAACAAGCTTTTGAGTAATGCTTATTTCTCAGTCATCATTGTAGGACTATTGTATTACATTGTGTTTTGCCCCAACAATGAAAATTAATGATAGAGCTTTCATCTTAAAATTAAGCATTTAAATATAATCTTACCAAGACATATTAGGCCTACATAGATGCATTTTATGTAAGAAGTCTAAACGGTTATAAAAATAATTTCCCCAGGGGGAGGGGGCGTCGCCCAGGTGTTTAAACCTCCCCTAAGTATTATAGTATTATAATTTAGAATATGAAAGGAAGGCTCCAATTTAGAGCGGCAAAGCGATTATGCGCATCCCGTGCGCAGAATGATGCACTTGAAGTGCAATAAACTCCAGCAAGATAAAGTCATTTTATGCAAACCATAGACCTTTATCTACAAATGAAGCATAATAATGGGAGCATTGATCTTGGAGAGAGTGTCATCGTGTTACTGTCATAATCGAACGCGACGCGCTGTTTGCATGCTGAATGGAGAATGACTGAGGAGAGATGAGTTTCCATCAACTTAACAACTTAAATATTAATTTTTACCTCACATTATGCTATCGAATGACTTTAGAAGTCTTGGAATATAGTGCATGAAAACTTTATGGTGCTTTACAATGTTTTTTATGCCTTTAGTGGGGCTTAACAATAACATAATAGTGTGCACAATATCAGACCTCACTGAGAAGCTACAGACGTGGCGGGATGATTTTTGGTGTGGCGACCCGCCACCACAGAATGAATATAGCGGAAACACTGTGGTTATTTAAAATATAATGGATGAACACACGCCTCAACTCATGTATTTAATAACGCACTGTCAATCGTTGTAAAACTCAACTGTTTTATGGACACTGTATGTTTGACACTGTAGCTATAGTTAAAAAATGATTGTTTAATGATTGATGTATTTAATCAGGGAAAACAATATCGGTAGATGAATCGATTGAAAAAATAATCGTTAGTTTCAGCCCTACTTTGAACTTGCGAACTAATGCTTCCAATGGTGTCTCTAGGAACATTAAGTGCCTTCACTATCTTTTTGTGTCCTGTTCCTTGTTTGTGAAGGGCGATGATATCTTCTCTTAACTTTTTGGACCATTCTTTTGACTTACACGTGTCCTAACCAGACGCGATGCGATAAGATTACAGCGACAAATAATTTGCCTTTCCACACTAGACATGACGCGACTGCGAGATGCGTCAAAATCAGTCAAAACCCACAGCCAATCAGAACAGCGTGTGAGTCTTGCGGCAAGTGCACAGCACCAGAGAGTGATCTTGACGGCACTCGCAAGAAAATGGATAAGTAGGCTACATAATCAAATTGTTGTTCCAGCCGTGACGGCGCAGAAAAATAGAAACCGTTTCTAAAATAGAATTGTTGTGTGTCGCGGCTGGTTAGGACAAAAACTCTGATTAACATGGAAAAGATACCTTTTATCACGCGTCGTTAGGGTAGTTAGTACATGGTGTTAGCCATATTTCTAACATGCAGTCAAACATGACAATCAACAAACCTAGCCAGTTCAGATATTTCATGTGTTTTAGCTCAAGCAAACCTGGTGCAACTAATGAACTTCTTGATTTGTTGTATCAGGTGTGTTTGAGACAACACCTGTTCTGCAGATTTGTGCTATTGTGAGGGATTCTATTCTGGCGGTTGAATAATTTTGATACTGCGGAAGTCCTTAAAAGTGACATTTTCAGTAAACCACTTGAAACATTTGTTGTGTTGAGCTATTGCAATTACTTTTGTTGGATTTGTTCATTACACACAACTGAAAGTCTCAAATTTTGCCAGTAAACCTGATTTGGAATGGGGGTTGAATAATTTCGATTACAACTGTAATAAGACATCACCCACTGACAATGATGAACAGTACACTACAAACTAAAACTGGATGGAGTTTCCTTTGGACCCATTCTATGTTAAAAGAAGCAGCAAGGTATATTTTAATTTAAATCCCAAGCTAGGCAAGTATAAGGATCCCAAAATTCAAGACAAGTTTAGACCAATCACATTATTAACCAACAATTGCAACAACTTTTGATTCAATTAAACACCTGTTTATTTTCCATTGTTTCCATGATTTGAGTTTGGGGATACATTTGGAAACAGTTTCTTTTTATGCAAAATTCAAACAGTTCAATCTCTTTACCAGGAGGCACATCAACCCGATTTTCCATCAAACGTGGGGGTTAAACAGGGTTGCCCTATTTCTTCACTTCTCTTCATAATGTCTACTGAAATGCTTTGTCTTTATTAACCATTCAAATAGCTCCATTAGAAGTACTTGGACAAACAGTAGTCACTGATTTGAGATGATCACATTAACGAATGACTAGTAATTACTGTTAAAACTGTATATTGTTTATGTTCTTATTCTCTGTTTAGGTCTACATTGGTGAGTTGCCTCAGGATTTTCTGAGGATCACCCCGACTCATCTACAACAGCAGGTACAGTTAGACGCCCAGGCAGCCCGACAGCTGCAGTACGGAGGATCTTTGGGAACAGCTGGTCGCCTCAGCATCACTGTAGTACAGGTAAAAAAAATAAGTACCTTTACTGTAGTACCTTTATGTGTTATGTTAATATTAGACAGCAATAAAGTATTTTACAAGAGAAATTTAATTTTGGGAAACGTAGATGTAGAAATGTAGATACTTTGCTACATTGCAAAGCATATTACCTTATGTTTTTACGATACTACATATCAGAAAACGTCATTTTTCATTATTTTAAAGTTAATTTAATAGTACTTCTCATTTTCCCAGTTGACTAGCTATTTAATTCAGTTCAGTTCAGTTCACATTTATTTGTATAGCTTTTCACAATACATATCGTTTCAGCTTTACAGTAAATGCATGTCTATATTACAATTTAAAGTCATCTGATCAGATGTGACTGTCCAAGTAATGTATTTCAGAAATCTCCATATACAAATCACGCAGTTAGCTAACAATATATTAATTTATGGCAGAAATTATTTGCTCATTGAAGTAATTATTAGAAGTTGTGAACATAATGATTACAATAATACAAATTATTATAGCATTGGTTATTTTTACTTATTACACAAATTATTATAGCATTGGTGCATGTTGATTCAGAGTTTGCGTCATCTGAAGTCCTCAAAGGAGTTTGAGTCATCTCTTCACAGTTGTTTTTGTTTCTGAGGTAAATATATTTCCAAGAGGTCCCAGAGTGGCCTAAGCCGATCCCAAGCTAGCCTCTCTGAGTTGTGAAGTGTTTCTGATCTGTCGACTGATTATTTATTGAGCTGTTATTGACTGGAAAATGAATCAGCATCTAAGATAAGGTGCCGTCACATTAGCGAATTCTTTCGTCCTTCTTTCGATTCCTATTGAAATTACAGAATTTTGCCTGCCAAAGTTCATTGGACAACAGTAAATGTGACTGCACCTTTAGGATTAGGTTATGCAACTTTGCCTTTTTGGGCAGTGTCAATAATTTATGTATATTTCTAGTATAATTAAAACATTTTATATAGAAAATATGTCTGTTTTACCACGTGTATTTTTATGTTTTATGCTGCAGGTCTTTCTCGTAAAAGTGACTAACCTGTTTAAAGGTATAATAATAATAGTATAGTAATAATAACAAGTTATTTATATCGCTCACATTTTCGGTGGTTAAAACACTGATTAGGTGCTTACATGAGCAATGCATTTCAGCCCGTTGCTTTGCTTAATACTGAATTTTTACATTAATGACTCATTGCGACTTTTTTTGTGTTTGTGCATCTGTGACGTTAGGTGTCCAAAAATAATACAGAATATTTGAAAGGAAATTCAAAAGCCTATAAGTTATGATATTATCTTATATCAGATTCTTATTTCAACAGGCAAAGCTTGCAAAGAACTATGGTATGACACGCATGGACCCTTACTGCAGGATTCGACTTGGGTATGCTGTCTATGAGACTCCTACTGCCCACAATGGAGCAAAGAACCCTCGCTGGAACAAGGTCATCCAGTGCACTGTCCCACCTGGGGTGGATTCCTTCTATCTGGAAATCTTTGATGAGGTCAGACTGAAATAACTTTGTATTACATATAAAACCTTTTCATTTTTGTCGAGCAACGAGCATACCATCATTTTGTCTTACCTCATTCTATCTACTTCATTCTTGTCTCTTTCTCATCTGAGCTATAAATAATGAAAAGCTCTCATCTATTTTTGTACATGGATTACTTCCTTGAAATAAAGCAATATTAATAGTGTTATAATTTTTTTAAAATATATATATTTCATTTTGTTAACGAAAACTATGACAAAATGTTTGTTTTTTACACGGCACCGCCATCATTAAACAATAACTGTGACTAAAGCACCATTCAGTATTGTTGACAAGAATTGATTAATATGTAGTTTTAATAAAAATTTTAAAAAAAATCTGTCTTTATTTCTAACAAAAAAGAAGACAAAATAATTTAGACTTTTACAATATTACAATACAAATATCCTGTTGGAGCAGCAATTTACTTTCCTTTGTTTCATATCAGCACAGTGGCCTTTCAAGTAGTTCAAAATAGTGTTAATTTTTCATTGATTTTTTAAAAATAATTTTTTCATTCAATGTCTTAACCATTTTTTTTTTCTTAGTCAAGTTTTAGGCGACTAAGATCAATTAGGATGTATAAGTAGCTTTTATAAAAGTAATGTTTAGAATAAAAACATTATTTTACACATAACTGCTGTGACAAAACAATGACACTGACATATTTTAAGATAAGTCAGTGCAAGTTGCTTTTAGTCTGGGTTAGGCTTATGCCTGTGGAATGACTTTTGTGTTTTTTGATTTATTCAGTCAAACATAATGTGTTTTAGAGTAAAAATAATTCTGTTGTAACTGAAAAATAAAAGATTGTTGCGTTTGATTGAATAAAAAAAGACACAAAAGTAATTCCATTTAAGCCTTATCTGTGAAACTGGGCATAAAGGTGTGGGTGATTTAGTCTAGTTGTAGTCATTGAAAACTGCACTTTGATGAATTACAACAATGTTTTTTCAGATTTTTTTTTTTTCTTCAGAATAATGCTCTCAACTATGGACTTGTATCAGATAAATAGGCAGCTGTTTATGCTACTGGAACCCGAACCTTTTCCACAGCAATAAGTGAAAAGGGTTTACAGGGTCCCCACAGGTCCTTAAAAAAGTCTTATATTCAGTTATATCAAGTCTTATATAGTATAAGAAAAGTTTTCATTATAATTTCAAGTATCTTAAGTAAATCATTAAATTTATATTCCTTTAAAAAAATATGTGATGAATATATTATAATGTAATTTTTTTTAAATTAATATAAACATAATCATTTGTAATTTTGACTCATCCCTTTTCTTAAAAAATGTGTTAAAGGCTAAAATGTGAGGTTTATTATTTTATAAAACACTGTTTTTTGTAAAAAAATCTGTATTTGAATAGTAAAGTTGTTAAAATTGGGGGATTTATGGTCATATTATGTTTTAGTGCCGTCCTTCGGATGAGATGTTAAACCGAGGTCCTGACTCTCTGTGGTCATTACAAATTCCAGGATGTCCTTCGGAAAAGAGTAGGGGTGTAACCCCGGCATCCTGGCCAAATTTGCCCATTGGCCTCTGTCCATCATGGCCTCCTAATCATCCCCATATACTGATTGGCTTCATCACTCTGTCTATTCTCTACCAATAAGCTGGTGTGTGGTGGGCGTTCTGGTGCAATATGGCTGCCGTCGCATCATCCAGGTGGATGCTGCTCATTGGTGGTGGTTGAGGAGATTCCCCCTTCCATGTAAAGCGCTTTTGAGTACCCAGAAAAGCGCTATATAAATGTAACAAATTATTATTATTATTATTATTATAGTGTAAAATAGACATTGAAAAACCCCACTCATATGGTATTACTTTTATTTGTGCAAATCTTAAAAAAGGTCTTAAAAAGTCTTTTTTTCAAAATCCTGCAGATACCCTGCTTTAGAAAGCCATTTGTCTGCTGTCTATTACATCACTCACAAATATCACAAATGTCAACAGACAAACAAACACAATTTTTTTTTTTTTTTTTTTAAATCATGAAATTTTAAATTCTGAAAACCTAAATGTATTGGTAACTATTCTGGCAGTAACCTCTCCTAACTGATGGTTGTTGTGTGTTGGTGGACAGAGGGCGTTTTCCATGGATGATCGCATCGCATGGACACACGTGACTATCCCAGAGGGCCTGCGCGAGGGCACCGTAGTGGATGAGTGGTACAGTTTGAGCGGAAGACAGGGTGATGACAAAGAGGGCATGATTAATCTTGTCATGTCTTTTGCAGTAAGTCCTAAGAAATACTTCTGTGCATGAACTGAAAATTATGGCATGTCTTGACCAGGTGTTATTGCAAACAAAAGATAAAAGCTGTTGCTTAATGTTGATGTTAAGTTGTAAACCAATTTGATTGCGATTGGTATATGTTCTCTTGGCTGCAATTGTGTCATTTTGCATTTTTGCTCAAATTACTTGTAACCTATACAAATTTCCTGGTCAGGACATGCTCTAAAATTCACACATGCACTATAAATCGGGAAAAATTGTAAGAACAGTAGCTCTCTCAAGGAAAGAGCTTGTCAACTTTTGCTGAATCTTTTTTTTTTCTTTTCTTTGACCAAGTCAATACCAGCGGGAATGATGATGCAGCCGCAACCTGTGGTTCTGATGCCTACAGTTTATCAGCAAGGCGTTGGATATGTGCCCATAGCAGGTTTGTTTAACAATCTATCATCATAACTAGGGATGCACCAAGCGATCAGGCAATATTCCTTTTAAAACTGTAATCGAACATTGGCTGATTGTGCTTAAATTCAGGGTCTATATGATAGAGCTTCATGATTAATTGTTAAAAGATCACAATCTCGATTTCAACACCCATGTGATATTTTTCCTGAATGACAATGATTCGGCTATGTCTATTAGACCTTTGACAAGAGCGATCACACTGGAACATTCAAATGTGTTCGCGTTGCCGCTGAGCCAGAGAGAGCGGTTGTAATGTTTAGGTATGAAACAACTTCACAAAAGTTTATAGTTCGGTTATAAACACTGATGTCTACGGTAGTAACTAAAATAGAGCAAATCACCTTTTGAAAGTAACCTTGGCGCATCAAATAATAATTGTATCGATTACATTGTTACACCACTAGGTGGCGACAAGTGACTGTTAAAAATGTATTTGTCATTGAATTAAGGGTGGAACGGTACATATATTCGTATTGAACCGAAACGGTACGGGCGTCACGGTTCGGTGCATGAATATACACAGAGAATACACGGTATAAAAATTAATAAAACCTGTGTGCAAATTAATTAATGTAATGCGGAACTACTGTTAGATACGCGGGTTCTTTAGGGACACTTAATCTGTAGCTCCGCCTTAGTTCTGAAGCTCTGTAGCTATAATGAACAGGCTACGATGTCAAGATTGCAATGCTGGAATATGGTGTGTGTGTGTGTGTGTGTGTGTGTGTGAGAGAGAGAGAGAGAGAGGCACGGGCGCGATCGAACAGTGGAAACATAAAAAACATACTCCGTCATTTTGTTCATACAGGACATTATTCAAACTGCAAAATGTTTACTTATATTTGTGTACACTCGCAATAAAACACAACATTGTGCTTTTGTCAAACTGTAACCTACAACTTTCATCCAACCAAAATCTCTCTCTCTCTCTCTCTCTCTCTCTCTCTCACACACACACACACACACATACACACACACACACACACACACACACACACACACACACACACACACACACACACACAGTTTAAAAGCAAAAAATATTTATCCAACCCCATTTAAAAACAGTCAACATGGGTGCCAACATTCATCATATTGCATTGGTTTTCATTTCTTGTCCTCAAACAGAGCACTAATCTGTTTATTTTTAAGTGACACATTCTACATTGATTGAAAAAGAAAATCAAATGTGTCTTTAATGGTAGTATTATTTTATACAGAAATAAATGATTTTTAATTCAGATGAGAATAAGTGTTTATTAAAATTAAGGAAAACAAATATATTGATCTGAAATATAGCAAATTAATTTTAAATTCATTCAAGTACAATTACCAAACATATCTTAAGGTCTTTTTGTAATTAATAATTAATAAACTAATTATATAAAACTATTGTCAATGCACTACAAATAAACTGGTTCTATGCCTTTACTTTATTAATAAAACTTATTTAAAAAATACAAGGCTTAAGACATTTATTTTCCTTTGGTGGTACAGCCTGAGACATGCACAATAAAAAAAAAAAAATTTGCCTTCTGCATTTTTGTTTTGCTTTTCCCTCCATTGTACCGAACTTGTACCGAACCGTGATGTCTGAACCGAGGTATGAACCAAACCTTGACTTCTGTGTATCGTTCCACCCCTACATTGAATCATTCATTAAAGAGATGCGTTCAAAAATGATTCATCCAGTAATGAAACCAGTATGAAAGAATGAGTCATTCCTTCTAACCGATGTTTGTAAAAAAAAAAAAAAAAAAAAAAAACGAATTAATTCAAATTATTAAACATATTTAATTGTAGCAAGTGTTATTTTGGTTAGATGTCTATTCAGAATTGTGGGAGAATCGTGATCTCTATTTCCAGTGGCGCAATTCCCAGGGGGACAGGGAGACATGTCCCACCCCCACACTTTTTGAAAGTTCCCCCCTTTACTTAATTCTTTACTTTTGCCTTTTGCTTTTGTCGACACAAAGTTAAATGAAAGTTTACAGTGGTCACATTTCTGCTTCCAGAACTTGCTTAGAAACTGAAAGAAGATCAAAGAGTTTTGCATTTAAGCATGAAAAGGCAGCTTGATTTGCTGGATTTTTTCAGATATCCAAAAATAAGGAAGTGTAATGATGATAATATATTTCTGATGTTGTTTTAGTCAAAATGTTGATTTTGCAGCGTTTGTAAAAAGGTATTTGTCCTGACACACACAGAGAGAAAGATGTGCGCCAGTATCCTGCGCACAGACTGCGCACCAGAAAACGGTTCTTTCACGCTTGAACCGATTATGCCAAAATGTCTGTTTTGTCGAGAATCCTCATAGCATAAGAGCATTCTTAAATTAGTGAAATAAAGTCTTTAAACGCAAAGAGTTGTGAGAGAATGAGGCGCGTTAGATCCTTGTTTCTGTCAGCAGCGGCTGCTCTTAAAGGGACAGCAGCCAATTAGGGCTGGTCCGAATACCATTTTTTGAGCTTCGAAGCTTCCGTAGTAATGAACATCGAATATTTGAAGCTTTGGAGAGAGGGGGCTGAACATATTCTTCTCTCTAATAAAGGCAGGAATCTATGTGTCTGTATGTCCGTTTGCATAATTATTATTTCGAGAACCGTTCATCCAATCGACTTCACACGGGAGTGCAGTGTCGCATTTGGTGCAATATATGGACACGCGAGACGACACACTCAGAATTTAAACTTTTAGTAAACTACAGAACAGCGCGAGCAGGAAGCGGCGCGCCTCACGCGGGCAGGGCTTATATTCTCCGAAAACGGACACTGCACTAGTGATATAAAACCATAGATTGTAAAAAATATAAAACGCACACACACAGGTCTGTTAAATTAAGCAATACTTTTAAGGTAGTCTAATAGTTTTCTGACTAACAAATTGCTGACACAGTAAAGGGTAGATTTAAAAAAAAAAAAAAAAACATTTAAATAAAGAAAAAACGAAATTTAAATAAAGAAAAAATGAAATTTAAATAAAGAAAAAACGAAATTTAAATAATGAAAAACGAAATTTAAATAAAGAAAAAACAAAATTTAAATAAAGAAAAACGAAATTTAAATAAAGAAAAACGAAATTAAGTTAAATTAAAAACGAGATTAATTTAGATTGATAATAACGGGTAAAAAGGCTAATACATTTTGTTTCTATTATTCTATTTTCCACAATGTCAAAGCAACGCAGCTTAACCCAAAACACAAGCACTTCGGTCCATACAAACTCCGCTGTTCTACTCTAGTCAGAGAACACTCCCGTCGGTTCTATTTCTAGCATGCACGCGTTTTCCGCGTGGTTCCAGCCCTACAGCCAATATAGCTTACTGTCAGTAAAGTTAATCACAGAACAAAGGGAACAGAGAAAATTACTCACTGCTATTGACTAAAGAACTCTTCTAGCTTTAATAAGCATTAGTCTATATTTAATCTATAATTTATGCCATACAGACTGTTTGACAACTGAACAACTGAATTTTAACCCAAATGCCAGATGAACGTTTTTTTTTTTTTTTTTTTCTGGATAAATAATGTTGTAGAATGATGACATTCAACCACCAGATGCCGCTGTTCGGACGCATCATACGATTCGGAGGCTTATCACATATTTAAAGATTGAAAGTAGAACTTAGATCGGGCCCAAAAAATCAAGCCCGACCCTACCCGAGCCCGTGCACGTTGTGTCCATGCCCGGCCCGGCCCAAATCTGGCTTGACCCACTCCATGTCTCTCGATATATTGCGTATCCTATCTTACTCATGCTGTTCACTTTTCATATTCAACATAGATGGAAAAAAAATAACATTGTAATATTTGAACAAATATGAAGCTAAATGAGCTTATTTAATGGCTACAACACATATAGTAGGTCTACAGACTCTCTATTTGTACAAATTGCTGCACATTCATTTACTTCTGAATTTTGCACACATAAGTTGAAAGGCATTTGTTTGTGCATAATAAAACATAGTATATTAGTATAGTATTATATAACATAGTATTATATAACATAGTATTATATAACATAGTAAAGCAAGTTCATGGATAATTGTATGTGCATTTATTTATTATTTTCTTAATGAATAATGCAACAAGGACGAAGCATGTAAACTGTGTTGTTTGTTTATTCAGAATGGATGGATCGCAAATGGATCCGAATGAAGAAACGTAAAAAAAAAAAAAAACGTGAACAATGATGAACACAGAAAATAAACAAGAATGAACTTTAGATGGCCTAGGAGGAGTAGGCCTAGGCTACTACTCTAATATAATTCAGTAAGGTTTTAGAATATAGAATATTTTTTAAACAAAATAAATATTTTTAAAGCCTATTATCCTGGGCCCGGTGTGATGCATGCGAGCGGAGGAGATGCTGCGCATGACACGTGATGTGTTGCATTTTGTAACACAAGTGCTTGATCAAGGGCCCGGCCCTTAGCAAAGAAATGCCCAGGGAGAGAGTGAAACAGGAACTTAGCAGAGCTAGAGAGAACACCCAGGGAGAGTAGTAAAAGGAGGGCAGCCAGGGAGAGTGACAGAGAAAGAAACCCCTGCAAAGAGGTAGAGATAGAAACCTGCAGAGGAATGGAAAGCAGTGGAGAATGAAATACAGACACAAACAAAAAGATATACTCAGCAGCACAGACAGAAACCAGCAGTGAGAGAGACTGCAGCACAGGCAAAGACCAGCAGTGAGAGACAGCAACACGGACAATGAGAAGGTTCATTTTAAACCATATCAGCCCCCTTGAAAGTTTGCTGTTGAACAGAGGCTCACAAACAAAACTCTGCAGTTTCAAGATAAGTGGTATTGTGACTTTCCTTGGCTTTGGTTTTTTGCTTTTATTATGTAAATTAATTCAAATCTCAAACATCATCAATGGCTATAACACAGACCAGGCCTTCATCACAGCAAGCCAGGGTTCAAAAACTGGAAAAAGGCCATCGATAAACAACTGATGAGCATATGGCTAAGTTCGCTTTCAATGTTATGATGCGCTTGAATCTGCCTTTGTCTGGTCCACGTGGGTAAGCGTGTCTGGAAGAATCAAAGGAGCACTAGCCAAGAAACTAGAGCAGCAGCCACTAGCCTTGTATGTGCACTGTGGCCCTCATTGTGTGAGTCTGGTTTCCCAGGCTGCTTGCAAGTCATCAACTCTGACGTGACACATTGGATTGGGTCCACAGTCTTGACTGTCTGTACAGTCCTTCTGGAAAGTACAGAAATGCATTTAAAGAAATAGCAGCCACACTGGGAAATGTCCACAGCTTACAAACCCTGTGTCCCACTAGGTGGGTTAAGAGGACTCTTGCAATTATGTATATTGACTCCCAATCTACCACAGGAGCAACTGCCAGGGGATTGTTGGATAGATTTGAGAGAGGCACCACAGTCCTAGGGCTCTCGATGGCTTCAGAGGTTATTCAGGAGTTGGAATGCATCAACTGCACCTTGAGAATCTGAATAAAAAAACTGCAAGACCATCTATAAACATTAGACATGGCATGACCTAATGTTCAGCCCTATACATTGCCCAACTTACGCAGACCTCCAAAACACCTTTCAGGTAACACTGCACCTTACATGCCAGCAACAGCTGAGGAGTATTACAAGGTGGATTTCTACAGGATGTTAGACACCGCTGGCTAGCAGTTAAGTGAGATGTTTAGATAGAGTGACTTACATACTCTCGCTCAACTGAAGAGCATGCTTTTATCCAGAGAGGTGGATTCTTCAGTCATTGCTCCATACGCTGAGCTGAATCCTGCAACACTTCAAACACAGACCAACATTTTTAAACACAACTGCAAATACGAAACTCTAAAGGAAGCTGCAGCAGTACTTGGAGATCAGATGCCTGAAATATGTGGTCCGTTAAAGCAGGTGGAATAGTACTGTTAACTGTTGTGTCTGCTGGAGCTCTATATGCAGAATAATGTTTCAGTGCCCCGAGAAGGCTGAAAACCTGGCTCAGAAGTACCATGTCACAGTGTTGACTCAACAGTGTGGCAGTTTGTCACATACATAAAGACAAACTTGACCTACTTGGCAAAGAGAAGATCTGCCAACAGTTTGTGTGTATCTTTTTGAACATAGAAACATGATATTTGGCTTTTCTTTAGGTCAGGAAGAGGGAGGCATCAAAAAATATGGCTTTCACTTTAGTCTATAACATCCTCCTTATTCTTTATTTCAGGTTCATCCACTTAGTGCTGTCTTCTGACTCATTTTTCATAGTTTCATACACAGAAACTTGCTTGTACTTGATCTAATGCTTTGAGTAACTGTTACATAATATAGTGTTGTACACACATACTCATAAAGTTTGCTCGTAAATCAAAATGCAAAAGTCTCCAAATTATCAGGCAAAAGTTATCAAAACTTTGCTGAGGAACCTGTTGTACACAATCTTCTACATGCCTTCTGTCGCCTACTTGAGTTTATACTTGTTTATCAGGTAAAAGGCCATTTTTTATAGTTCACCACGTTCACCTTGTCTTTTTGCTGTGAAAACCTTACTGATTTTAGTGTAGTACATGTAAGAATAACTTAAATTGTTAGTAAAATTTCAAAATAAATCTTAGAATGTTAGAATGTGAGGATCAAATATGATCCATCAGGCTTTTGGGGAATATTTGTTTGTTCATCTCACAATCATCATTGTATTGCATTACATAACTCTGTAGTTTCAAAACATATTTTGATCATAACACTAAGCATTTTAATATCATCTTACTAAGACATATTATTGGCAGATATTGAGTGACAACTGATATTTATTTGCATTTTGAATAAAAAGTCTGCTGTACTGCTGTGATTTTTCCTCCTCGAGTTTGAGATCCATATTCTCACTACCCATCTACCTATCTGAACCATAAAAGCCTGATGTTTCAAATATGATGCAAAACATAAAGCATGTGTCATTTTTTTTCTATTATTTCATATGTCAGGGTTATAGTGATAAAGCAAGCCTATTCTGTTTTAAATAGTAAGACTCCCTTTATATATATATATATATATATATATATATATATATATATATATATATATATATATAAAAATCCCCAAAATTGTTTCCTGTATAAATACTTCTTTCAATTATAAAAAATAAAACAAAAAAATATCTTTTGTCCAAATTTGCACCTAGGTGTCCCTGGTCTGTACAACCAAGGTGTGGTACCAATGGGAATGCCAGCTGTGCCTCCTGTTGCACCACAGAGCACCCCTTGCAGTGAAGAAGACCTTAAAGCCCTTCAGGATATGTTTCCCAACCTGGACAAGGAAGTGATTCGCACTGTTTTGGAGGCCCAACAGGGCAACAAGGATGCTGCCATAAACTCCTTGCTACAGATGGCAGAGGAGCTTTAACTGGAGAACTGCCACTCAGAGCTTAAATATTCAACTGTACCAACAATGTAAATCTTTATACCAAAAATACCTTGTAAAAATGCACACTGAAGTCTATCAACCCTTAATAGTAGCAAGTAAATCTAACAACTTGTAATTGTTTTTGCTAAATCAGCATTCAGAATGAATGTTTCTGGAATGTTAAAGAGAATGTAGGATAATTTTGCAAAAGAGTATCTTGTCGTATGTCCACTGAGGGCAGTATACCATATCTGTATTGTAGTGATCCCATGTCTTAAAGATGTTTGATATTATGCTTTTATCTGTATGAATTTAGTTACATAAGTGTACATGCATATAATTTATTTTGAAGATTATTAAAGAGATATCAGAGTATGACATTTTGATGGGTCTTTTGTATGTGCACAAACCACTTTATGACAATTACCAGAACAGGTCACTGAGAGCATCTGTTACGCGTAAAATGGCAAATATCGTCACGGTATATAAGAAGTACGTTGCCTCTCATTGCACTGCACACAAAACATTTGCAAGACCTTTGAGGATAAACATTGCATACTATAAATTGTGTATACTATAATATAGTATTACACAATTTATAGTATGCAATGTTTATCCTTTTGTGTCCACAAAAACACTATCATAATTTGAAAGGTCTTGCAAATGTTTTATATTATATATTAAAAATATTGGATCTGCGACAAATTGCTGTTCTTTTATTGTAAGTTGCTTTGAATAAAAGCATCTGCAAAATGTAAATTAAAAGGCTATACTTGCCATACCACTCTAACTTAACATGGATTTTACTTCTAATTCAAATATATAAGACCATGAGCAATGGTCATTGGTTGCCCACAATGATAATAATTTTGCATCCAAAATCAATACAATGCGAATCCATAATCTTTCCACAATGCCATTTGCAGATTTATTTCTATATGCAGAATTTTGAGACCATTGTAATTTTCCAGAAAAATTAAAATGTGGAAGAAAACTTTAAATTGCATTAGTTTATTAAGAGCTACTAGACAAGAAACAAAAGAGCTGTCATTCTCATGACACCATAGAGTTAATCACAAACATTTAAAATGTACAGATTCATGCTATGAGATACATTTGAAATGGCTCTACTGTATGTTGTTAAAAAAGCAGGTTCACAATCTCCTCCGACGTCTCTTTAAGGAAGTAGATTGACCAGGGCAATCGCTGGCCTTGCAGCCACAAGAATCGATGTGAATGTATGAGTGGTTGATGTTTGACCCATCTGGGCAAGTCAGAGTCACTTCCTTTTTGGTGGTTGTCATTTCTTGACAGCACGAGCATGAATGCACAAGAGAGTTCGCTTCTACAGAATATCTGTTTTAACATACAATGAAGAGACAGTTCTGTTGTTAATTACCAGCACAGACAGTATAATTTTGTCTCCATAGTATGGAAGCTTGTTACTGCCATGGACAAATACATTTTTAAAATATAATTGCGACTTTTTATCTTACAATTCAGACTTTTTTTGCAATTCCGAGTTTGTCTTAATTCTCAGAATTGCCATATATAAATTCACAAAAATGTCAAATGTCAGATATGAACACCACAGCAAGAAAAGAAAAGTCAGAATTGTGAAATAAAAAGTCACAATTACCTTTTTTTAAAATGTTTATTCTGTGGCAGAAACAAGCTTCCATACTATGTGGAGCAGTGGCATGGCACAAAAAGTACATATATTTAGTAATTAAGGATTCTGATTTTGATACTCACATTGATGAGGTACCACACAAGCCTGCACAAGACGTTATATTCACAGGTGTGCTGCTTATACAGCCATTGCTGACCAAGAAGGTGCTGTTCTTCTGGACATTACATTTGCTCTCCAGTATACCTAATAGAAATGAGAAACACATTAGGTTAGTGTTACAAAATATACTTCTACATCTTGTATGTCCTGGAAAAATTTAAAAAGTACTATTTTCTTCCCTCTCAAAATATTATTTTGCTCCCAAAAACAATATGGGCATCAGATGTATATGAGTGGCATTAACTGTCAATTTTATAAATCACAAATCATGATTCAAATGGTACATAAATGTTTCTAAAAGTGAGAATTGATTCTCATATGCAATTGTTGAATAATTATTTTTATATAATTCTTTTCCATAATAAATTGTCTCAGCTGAGACTCACATGTTTTACAGCAGCCATCTGCGTCTGTTGTCTCTGTTCCCTGTAGAAAATGAAAAAGCATTGACCATTACAAAGACTTAATTTTAACATATAAATACCAATAGTTCAATCAAAATAGTGTCCTGTGAAAGCCACTTACAGGGATACAATCTTCAGGATTAAAGGCAGGACAAGCAGTCTTAATCTCAACTGCCGATGATTTATCGTCAATTCGTTCACACTTGTATTTCACACATTTGTCATTAGTTGGTTGCCATGTCTGGTCAACCTGTTAGTGAAGAAATATATAGATTATAGACATATTAAAAGGTTTCTTCATGCAGAAATGAATGTCCTTTAGTTTGATGTAATAAGATGTGTTTTACAATACAGTTGTTAAAATGCTAGAAAGAATGTAAGAACTTACTGAAATCGTAACTGTGATGTTGTCATGCATAACCACACAATCAGTGCTAACACACTCTCCACAGCACTGACCAGGAATAAATTGGTACTCCTGATTCTATAGGAAAAGAGGAGAAATTGATACCTAACTGGGCATTGTGTTCTTTTAAAGCTGTCTTTGTTTATTATTCACATGTATAACCCAACTGAGCTAGTCTTCATTACAGGAATAAATAGACCTCTATACCTCTGGACAGTTATAGTTGCAATCAGCTATCACACACTCTGGAGAAAGAAGTTTTGTTTCAGGGTCTACATTCCAACCACAGTAACAAAGTGTACAAGGATCATCATTTGGAATATGTGAGCCAGGCTAGAGAGGAAAATAATGAGAGGAAATAAATGAGCACGTAAGTTGTTTAGATATTTTATATGGTATTTATTTATACACAAAAATCAAATTTTACCTGATACACTGTGGTATTATGGACACAAACTTCCGCGGGTGCTGTAAAGAATAAGAAATGAATTGAGTGCACACCTGTGCATTGCACAATACTGTAACAGTAAATTATCATTCATTGAGAACTGTTTTTTATACTGACAGCAAACAAACTCTGGACAGCAGTTATCTGGAGTTACACTGAAGGATGGTATAAAGCCCAGTGGACATTGTAGTGTGGGAATAGGGCACAGATTTATATCGCAACCTGTAGAACAATATAAAACATTTTTGTTTAGTATTTCATTTTAAGTGTACAGACATTTCTACATTAAATGTTTAGACCACAGATGTGCTGTTTAACTTTTACAAGTCAACGAGGCTCATCAGTTGAAAACCAGTTTAACAGTAAATATATACAAATAAATAGATGAAATATATAAAAGTAAATATATCAAATGAATAGTACTTAAATTAATTCTTATATGCACTTATGGAACCATCTGTTTTAAAATGCCTGTGTCTCCAATCTTTGTTGTGTTCAGATCACTTACTGCATTCATAGATCTCACAGCAGTCAATTGTTTTGTTGACAAGCACTTGTCCAGGCTTATCACAAGTAACAGGTGGTGAAACAGGACAAGTAACAGGCTGGCAAAGGACCCTCAGTGTTTCACTCTCACACTGACACATTTGACATCCAGTCTGCCAAGTATCATTGGGCTGCAAAACCAATAAAACTGGTCAGGTTCAACCCGTTTTCATAGATGAGAAGCTGACATGGTTTACTTAATTCTGTTAACTTAATTCTGTGAATGACCAATTGTTAATTTTGTGGCTTTGCTTGATTTAAAGATGTTCATTGTTCCCCTACACCTGAGACTCCATTCATATTTTAATGAATGGTTCAGCAATCTTTCCATCAAAATATGCAAATCTACTATGCATATTCAAGAGGCTGCTTAACATCCATTTGCATTAGCTTGCCGACATGTTATTATTAAATATGATTAATTAATTACTAATCCAAAAGTACTTTTCCAATGCAATGTAAGTTGCTTTGGATAAAAATGCCTGTCAAATGTAAACATGCTAATTTAATTATTATTATTTTTCTGCTGAAATGGAGGGCCATGGGCCTACTGATGATACAACCTATGAAACAAAGGACCAAGTTATTTAAAGTAGGATGTACCTGTCTTGGTGGATCAAGAGCATCACACTTAGGCCCAAAGGCTGTAGTTATTACTTCTGTGTTTGTATTAGTTGTGGATATTAATGTGACAGGTTGTTTTGTGCCTATTGTTGATGCGCTAGAATATGTGGTTGTTTCAGGATAAATGGATGGTGATGGAGAGGTTCCACAAGATGTTGAAATCTTCACGATATGACAAGTTGCATCACAGTGTGCAGTGAAGCACCAACCAAAGCCATCAGTAACATTATAAATGATATCACCTGTAAAAGACAGAAGTTACACAATTTTATACCGTCTCTCAAATATTCATTAACAATAAAAAAAAGTACGAGAAGTATTTGTACCTGATTGAAAATGTGTGCCATTCACAAGACAACAAACAATAGAAGTGGTTGACAATAGAGAGGATTCTGTAGTCACAGGAAGGGAAAGATGTGGTGGTGTTTGTGTAATGGGAGCAATTGAGGTCTCCATAGATGTGGATGAGTAGAAAACGTTTGTAGTGGTAATTGCTGAACTGGATGATTTGGTTGTTTCGAATGAGGTTTCCTCTTCTAAAGTGGATGTTGCTGTAGTTGTTGGTTGGCCAGTTGTTATCACCTTCGGAGGCCTGGTGGTGGACAAAAGTGTCGGAGATGTGGTCAATTCGTTCTCAGTTACAGTCTCAGTTGTTGTTACTTCTCCAGTTGTTTGAGTAGCTGTAGATGATTTTGAAGTTGTGTAGACACTGCTTGGAGATGATGTTCCTGTAGGTGGCTGGACAGTGGTGCTTCCCTCCTCGACAAGAACAGTGGTGGATGAAATGGCTGGTGTGGTTGTTGAAAGAGTTGTTTCAGCTTTGACTGGTTTTGTTGTTGAAGAAAGACCCTGAGTGCTAACCTCATACCCAGTGGACGATTCAACACTCACTGTTGTTGTCACAAGTGTAGTGACTGGCACTGCAGTTGTCTTTGTTAGCGTTGTTGGTTGCGTGGATGTAACAACTGGTAGTGAAGTTTGTGTCACTGGGAGAGATGTGCTTGTGGATGTCGACGTTTCAGATGATGTAGCTGTTAACTCTTCTAAAGTGGTCGTGGCTGCAGTTGTTGGTAGGCTTGTTTGACCAGTTGTTACCACCTTTGGCGGCCTGGTGGTGGACAAAAGTGTCGGAGATGTGGTCAATTCGTTCTCAGTTACAGTCTCAGTTGTTGTTACTTCTCCAGTTGTTTGAGTAGCTGTAGATGATTTTGAAGTTGTGTAGACACTGCTTGGAGATGATGTTCCTGTAGGTGGCTGGACATTGGTGCTTCCCTCCTCGACAAGAACAGTGGTGGATGAAATGCCTGGTGTGGTTGTTGAAAGAGTTGTTTCAGCTTTGACTGGTTTTGTTGTTGAAGAAAGACCCTGAGTGCTAACCTCATACCCAGTGGACGATTCAACACTCACTGTTGTTGACACAAGTGTAGTGACTGGCACTGCAGTTGTCTTTGTTAGCGTTGTTGGTTGTGTGGATGTAACAACTGGTAGTGAAGTTTGTGTCACTGGGAGAGATGTGCTTGTGGATGTCGACGTTTCAGATGATGTAGCTGTTAACTCTTCTAAAGTGGTCGTGGCTGTAGTTGTTGGTAGGCTTGTTTGACCAGTTGTTACCACCTTTGGCGGCCTGGTGGTGGACAAAAGTGTCGGAGATGTGGTCAATTCATTCTCAGTTACAGTCTCAGTTGTTGTTACTTCTCCAGTTGTTTGAGTAGCTGTAGATGATTTTGAAGTTGTGTAGACACTGCTTGGAGATGATGTTCCTGTAGGTGGCTGGACAGTGGTGCTTCCCTCCTCGACAAGAACAGTGGTGGATGAAATGGCTGGTGTGGTTGTTGAAAGAGTTGTTTCAGCTTTGACTGGTTTTGTTGTTGAAGAAAGACCCTGAGTGCTAACCTCATACCCAGTGGACGATTCAACACTCACTGTTGTTGTCACAAGTGTAGTGACTGGCACTGCAGTTGTCTTTGTTAGCGTTGTTGGTTGCGTGGATGTAACAACTGGTAGTGAAGTTTGTGTCACTGGGAGAGATGTGCTTGTGGATGTCGACGTTTCAGATGATGTAGCTGTTAACTCTTCTAAAGTGGTCGTGGCTGTAGTTGTTGGTAGGCTTGTTTGACCAGTTGTTACCACCTTTGGCGTCCTGGTGGTGGACAAAAGTGTCGGAGATGTGGTCAATTCATTCTCAGTTACAGTCTCAGTTGTTGTTACTTCTCCAGTTGTTTGAGTAGCTGTAGATGATTTTGAAGTTGTGTAAACACTGCTTGGAGATGATGTTCCTGTAGGTGGCTGGACAGTGGTGCTTCCCTCCTCGACAAGAACAGTGGTGGATGAAATGCCTGGTGTGGTTGTTGAAAGAGTTGTTTCAGCTTTGACTGGTTTTGTTGTTGAAGAAAGACCCTGAGTGCTAACCTCATACCCAGTGGACGATTCAACACTCACTGTTGTTGACACAAGTGTAGTGACTGGCACTGCAGTTGTCTTTGTTAGCGTTGTTGGTTGTGTGGATGTAACAACTGGTAGTGAAGTTTGTGTCACTGGGAGAGATGTGCTTGTAGATGTGGACGTTTCAGATGATGTAGCTGTTAACTCTTCTAAAGTGGTCGTGGCTGTAGTTGTTGGTAGGCTTGTTTGACCAGTTGTTACCACCTTTGGCGGCCTGGTGGTGGACAAAAGTGTCGGAGATGTGGTCAATTCATTCTCAGTTACAGTCTCAGTTGTTGTTACTTCTCCAGTTGTTTGAGTAGCTGTAGATGATTTTGAAGTTGTGTAGACACTGCTTGGAGATGATGTTCCTGTAGGTGGCTGGACAGTGGTGCTTCCCTCCTCGACAAGAACAGTGGTGGATGAAATGCCTGGTGTGGTTGTTGAAAGAGTTGTTTCAGCTTTGACTGGTTTTGTTGTTGAAGAAAGACCCTGAGTGCTAACCTCATACCCAGTGGATGATTCAACACTCACTGTTGTTGTCACAAGTGTAGTGACTGGCACTGATGATGTAGCTGTTAACTCTTCTAAAGTGGTCGTGGCTGTAGTTGTTGGTAGGCTTGTTTGACCAGTTGTTACCACCTTTGGCGGCCTGGTGGTGGACAAAAGTGTCGGAGATGTGGTCAATTCATTCTCAGTTACAGTCTCAGTTGTTGTTACTTCTCCAGTTGTTTGAGTAGCTGTAGATGATTTTGAAGTTGTGTAGACACTGCTTGGAGATGATGTTCCTGTAGGTGGCTGGACAGTGGTGCTTCCCTCCTCGACAAGAACAGTGGTGGATGAAATGCCTGGTGTGGTTGTTGAAAGAGTTGTTTCAGCTTTGACTGGTTTTGTTGTTGAAGAAAGACCCTGAGTGCTAACCTCATACCCAGTGGATGATTCAACACTCACTGTTGTTGTCACAAGTGTAGTGACTGGCACTGCAGTTGTCTTTGTTAGCGTTGTTGGTTGCGTGGATGTAACAACTGGTAGTGAAGTTTGTGTCACTGGGAGAGATGTGCTTGTGGATGTCGACGTTTCAGATGATGTAGCTGTTAACTCTTCTAAAGTGGTCGTGGCTGCAGTTGTTGGTAGGCTTGTTTGACCAGTTGTTACCACCTTTGGCGGCCTGGTGGTGGACAAAAGTGTCGGAGATGTGGTCAATTCGTTCTCAGTTACAGTCTCAGTTGTTGTTACTTCTCCAGTTGTTTGAGTAGCTGTAGATGATTTTGAAGTTGTGTAGACACTGCTTGGAGATGATGTTCCTGTAGGTGGCTGGACAGTGGTGCTTCCCTCCTCGACAAGAACAGTGGTGGATGAAATGCCTGGTGTGGTTGTTGAAAGAGTTGTTTCAGCTTTGACTGGTTTTGTTGTTGAAGAAAGACCCTGAGTGCTAACCTCATACCCAGTGGATGATTCAACACTCACTGTTGTTGTCACAAGTGTAGTGACTGGCACTGCAGTTGTCTTTGTTAGCGTTGTTGGTTGCGTGGATGTAACAACTGGTAGTGAAGTTTGTGTCACTGGGAGAGATGTGCTTGTGGATGTCGACGTTTCAGATGATGTAGCTGTTAACTCTTCTAAAGTGGTCGTGGCTGTAGTTGTTGGTAGGCTTGTTTGACCAGTTGTTACCACCTTTGGCGTCCTGGTGGTGGACAAAAGTGTCGGAGATGTGGTCAATTCATTCTCAGTTACAGTCTCAGTTGTTGTTACTTCTCCAGTTGTTTGAGTAGCTGTAGATGATTTTGAAGTTGTGTAAACACTGCTTGGAGATGATGTTCCTGTAGGTGGCTGGACAGTGGTGCTTCCCCCCTCGACAAGAACAGTGGTGGATGAAATGCCTGGTGTGGTTGTTGAAAGAGTTGTTTCAGCTTTGACTGGTTTTGTTGTTGTAGAAAGACCCTGAGTGCTAACCTCATACCCAGTGGACGATTCAACACTCACTGTTGTTGACACAAGTGTAGTGACTGGCACTGCAGTTGTCTTTGTTAGCGTTGTTGGTTGTGTGGATGTAACAACTGGTAGTGAAGTTTGTGTCACTGGGAGAGATGTGCTTGTGGATGTGGACGTTTCAGATGATGTAGCTGTTAACTCTTCTAAAGTGGTCGTGGCTGTAGTTGTTGGTAGGCTTGTTTGACCAGTTGTTACCACCTTTGGCGGCCTGGTGGTGGACAAAAGTGTCGGAGATGTGGTCAATTCGTTCTCAGTTACAGTCTCAGTTGTTGTTACTTCTCCAGTTGTTTGAGTAGCTGTAGATGATTTTGAAGTTGTGTAGACACTGCTTGGAGATGATGTTCCTGTAGGTGGCTGGACAGTGGTGCTTCCCTCCTCGACAAGAACAGTGGTGGATGAAATGCCTGGTGTGGTTGTTGAAAGAGTTGTTTCAGCTTTGACTGGTTTTGTTGTTGAAGAAAGACCCTGAGTGCTAACCTCATACCCAGTGGACGATTCAACACTCACTGTTGTTGACACAAGTGTAGTGACTGGCACTGCAGTTGTCTTTGTTAGCGTTGTTGGTTGTGTGGATGTAACAACTGGTAGTGAAGTTTGTGTCACTGGGAGAGATGTGCTTGTGGATGTCGACGTTTCAGATGATGTAGCTGTTAACTCTTCTAAAGTGGTCGTGGCTGTAGTTGTTGGTAGGCTTGTTTGACCAGTTGTTACCACCTTTGGCGGCCTGGTGGTGGACAAAAGTGTCGGAGATGTGGTCAATTCATTCTCAGTTACAGTCTCAGTTGTTGTTACTTCTCCAGTTGTTTGAGTAGCTGTAGATGATTTTGAAGTTGTGTAGACACTGCTTTGAGATGATGTTCCTGTAGGTGGCTGGACAGTGGTGCTTCCCTCCTCGACAAGAACAGTGGTGGATGAAATGGCTGGTGTGGTTGTTGAAAGAGTTGTTTCAGCTTTGACTGGTTTTGTTGTTGAAGAAAGACCCTGAGTGCTAACCTCATACCCAGTGGACGATTCAACACTCACTGTTGTTGTCACAAGTGTAGTGACTGGCACTGCAGTTGTCTTTGTTAGCGTTGTTGGTTGCGTGGATGTAACAACTGGTAGTGAAGTTTGTGTCACTGGGAGAGATGTGCTTGTGGATGTCGACGTTTCAGATGATGTAGCTGTTAACTCTTCTAAAGTGGTCGTGGCTGTAGTTGTTGGTAGGCTTGTTTGACCAGTTGTTACCACCTTTGGCGGCCTGGTGGTGGACAAAAGTGTCGGAGATGTGGTCAATTCGTTCTCAGTTACAGTCTCAGTTGTTGTTACTTCTCCAGTTGTTTGAGTAGCTGTAGATGATTTTGAAGTTGTGTAGACACTGCTTGGAGATGATGTTCCTGTAGGTGGCTGGACAGTGGTGCTTCCCTCCTCGACAAGAACAGTGGTGGATGAAATGGCTGGTGTGGTTGTTGAAAGAGTTGTTTCAGCTTTGACTGGTTTTGTTGTTGAAGAAAGACCCTGAGTGCTAACCTCATACCCAGTGGACGATTCAACACTCACTGTTGTTGACACAAGTGTAGTGACTGGCACTGCAGTTGTCTTTGTTAGCGTTGTTGGTTGCGTGGATGTAACAACTGGTAGTGAAGTTTGTGTCACTGGGAGAGATGTGCTTGTGGATGTCGACGTTTCAGATGATGTAGCTGTTAACTCTTCTAAAGTGGTCGTTGCTGTAGTTGTTGGTAGGCTTGTTTGACCAGTTGTTACCACCTTTGGCGGCCTGGTGGTGGACAAAGGTGTCGGAGATGTGGTCAATTCGTTCTCAGTTACAGTCTCAGTTGTTGTTACTTCTCCAGTTGTTTGAGTAGCTGTAGATGATTTTGAAGTTGTGTAGACACTGCTTGGAGATGATGTTCCTGTAGGTGGCTGGACAGTGGTGCTTCCCTCTTCGACAAGGACAGTGTTGGATGAGATGGCTGGTGTGGTGGTTGAAAGAGTTGTTTCAGCTTTGACTGGTTTTGTTGATTCATACTTTGTGGTGTGATCTCCAGTCGTCTGAAGTGTGGACACAGATTGTGATTCTGTGGAAAGTGTTGTCCACACTTTACCAGTGACTGTTAGAAGTGTTTTTGTAATGGGTGCAATTGAGGTTTTTGATGTTACTGTACTTTGTGTCTCTATGGGACTTTCAGTGTCAGTTGTTTTCTTTGCTGTCGTTGATAAGGACAGTGTTGATGTTTGATCTGATGATGTTGAAGGCTTTGAAGTTACATACACGAGTTGTTCAGTTGAATGTTTAACCTCATACCCGGTGGACAATTCAAAACTCACTGTTGTTGACACAAGTGTAGTGACTGGCACTGCAGTTGTCTTTGTTAGCGTTGTTGGTTGTGTGGATGTAACAACTGGTAGTGAAGTTTGTGTCACTGGGAGAGATGTGCTTGTGGATGTCGACGTTTCAGATGATGTAGCTGTTAACTCTTCTAAAGTGGTCGTGGCTGTAGTTGTTGGTAGGCTTGTTTGACCAGTTGTTACCACCTTTGGCGGCCTGGTGGTGGACAAAAGTGTCGGAGATGTGGTCAATTCGTTCTCAGTTACAGTCTCAGTTGTTGTTACTTCTCCAGTTGTTTGAGTAGCTGTAGATGATTTTGACGTTGTGTAGACACTGCTTGGAGATGATGTTCCTGTAGGTGGCTGGACAGTGGTGCTTCCCTCCTCGACAAGAACAGTGGTGGATGAAATGGCTGGTGTGGTTGTTGAAAGAGTTGTTTCAGCTTTGACTGGTTTTGTTGTTGAAGAAAGACCCTGAGTGCTAACCTCATACCCAGTGGACGATTCAACACTCACTGTTGTTGACACAAGTGTAGTGACTGGCACTGCAGTTGTCTTTGTTAGCGTTGTTGGTTGCGTGGATGTAACAACTGGTAGTGAAGTTTGTGTCACTGGGAGAGATGTGCTTGTGGATGTCGACGTTTCAGATGATGTAGCTGTTAACTCTTCTAAAGTGGTCGTGGCTGTAGTTGTTGGTAGGCTTGTTTGACCAGTTGTTAACACCTTTGGCGGCCTGGTGGTGGAGAGAAGTGTCGGAGATGTGGTCAATTCGTTCTCAGTTACAGTCTCAGTTGTTGTTACTTCTCCAGTTGTTTGAGTAGCTGTAGATGATTTTGAAGTTGTGTAGACACTGCTTGGAGATGATGTTCCTGTAGGTGGCTGGACAGTGGTGCTTCCCTCCTCGACAAGAACAGTGGTGGATGAAATGGCTGGTGTGGTTGTTGAAAGAGTTGTTTCAGCTTTGACTGGTTTTGTTGTTGAAGAAAGACCCTGAGTGCTAACCTCATACCCAGTGGACGATTCAAAACTCACTGTTGTTGACACAAGTGTAGTGACTGGCACTGCAGTTGTCTTTGTTAGCGTTGTTGGTCGCGTGGATGTAACAACTGGTAGTGAAGTTTGTGTCACTGGGAGAGATGTGCTTGTGGATGTCGACGTTTCAGATGATGTAGCTGTTAACTCTTCTAAAGTGGTCGTGGCTGTAGTTGTTGGTAGGCTTGTTTGACCAGTTGTTACAACCTTTGGCGGCCTGGTGGTGGACAAAGGTGTCGGAGATGTGGTCAATTCGTTCTCAGTTACAGTCTCAGTTGTTGTTACTTCTCCAGTTGTTTGAGTAGCTGTAGATGATTTTGAAGTTGTGTAGACATTGCTTGGAGATGATGTTCCTGTAGGTGGCTGGACAGTGGTGCTTCCCTCCTCGACAAGGACAGTAGTGGATGAGATGGCTGGTGTGGTGGTTGAAAGAGTTGTTTCAGCTTTGACTGGTTTTGTTGTTGAAGAAAGACCCTGAGTGCTAACCTCATACCCAGTGGACGATTCAAAACTCACTGTTGTTGACACAAGTGTAGTGACTGGCACTGCAGTTGTCTTTGTTAGCGTTGTTGGTTGCGTGGATGTAACAACTGGTAGTGAAGTTTGTGTCACTGGGAGAGATGTGCTTGTGGATGTCGACGTTTCAGATGATGTAGCTGTTAACTCTTCTAAAGTGGTCGTGGCTGTAGTTGTTGGTAGGCTTGTTTGACCAGTTGTTACCACCTTTGGCGGCCTGGTGGTGGACAAAAGTGTCGGAGATGTGGTCAATTCGTTCTCAGTTACAGTCTCAGTTGTTGTTACTTCTCCAGTTGTTTGAGTAGCTGTAGATGATTTTGAAGTTGTGTAGACACTGCTTGGAGATGATGTTCCTGTAGGTGGCTGGACAGTGGTGCTTCCCTCCTCGACAAGAACAGTGGTGGATGAAATGGCTGGTGTGGTTGTTGAAAGAGTTGTTTCAGCTTTGACTGGTTTTGTTGTTGAAGAAAGACCCTCAGTGCTAACCTCATACCCAGTGGACGATTCAAAACTCACTGTTGTTGACACAAGTGTAGTGACTGGCACTGCAGTTGTCTTTGTTAGCGTTGTTGGTTGCGTGGATGTAACAACTGGTAGTGAAGTTTGTGTCACTGGGAGAGACGTGCTTGTGGATGTCGACGTTTCAGATGATGTAGCTGTTAACTCTTCTAAAGTGGTTGTGGCTGTAGTTGTTGGTACGCTTGTTTGACCAGTTGTTACCACCTTTGGCGGCCTGGTGGTGGACAAAAGTGTCGGAGATGTGGTCAATTCGTTCTCAGTTACAGTCTCAGTTGTTGTTACTTCTCCAGTTGTTTGAGTAGCTGTAGATGATTTTGAAGTTGTGTAGACACTGCTTGGAGATGATGTTCCTGTTGGAGGCTGAACAGTGGTGCTTCCCTCCTCGACAAGGACAGTAGTGGATGAGATGGCTAATGTCGTGGTTGAAAGAGTTGTTTCAGCTTTGACTGGTTTTGTTGTTGAAGAAAGACCCTGAGTGCTAACCTCATACCCAGTGGACGATTCAACACTCACTGTTGTTGACACAAGTGTAGTGACTGGCACTGCAGTTGTCTTTGTTAGTGTTGTTGGTTGCGTGGATGTAACAACTGGTAGTGAAGTTTGTGTCACTGGGAGAGATGTGCTTGTGGATGTCGACGTTTCAGATGATGTGGCTGTCAACTCTTCTAAAGTGGTCGTGGCTGTAGTTGTTGGTAGGCTTGTTTGACCAGTTGTTACCACCTTTGGCGGCCTGGTGGTGGACATAAGTGTTGGAGATGTGGTCAATTCGTTCTCAGTTACAGTCTCAGTTGTTGTTACTTCTTTAGTTGTTTGAGTAGCTGTAGATGATTTTGAAGTTGTGTAGACACTGCTTGGAGATGATGTTCCTGTTGGAGGCTGGACAGTGGTGCTTCCCTCCTCGACAAGAACAGTGGTGGATGAAATGCCTGGTGTGGTTGTTGAAAGAGTTGTTTCAGCTTTGACTGGTTTTGTTGTTGAAGAAAGACCCTGAGTGCTAACCTCATACCCAGTGGACGATTCAAAACTCACTGTTGTTGACACAAGTGTAGTGACTGGCACTGCAGTTGTCTTTGTTAGCGTTGTTGGTTGCGTGGATGTAACAACTGGTAGTGAAGTTTGTGTCACTGGGAGAGATGTGCTTGTGGATGTCGACGTTTCAGATGATGTAGCTGTTAACTCTTCTAAAGTGGTCGTGGCTGTAGTTGTTGGTAGGCTTGTTTGACCAGTTGTTACCACCTTTGGCGGCCTGGTGGTGGACAAAAGTGTCGGAGATGTGGTCAATTCGTTCTCAGTTACAGTCTCAGTTGTTGTTACTTCTCCAGTTGTTTGAGTAGCTGTAGATGATTTTGACGTTGTGTAGACACTGCTTGGAGATGATGTTCCTGTAGGTGGCTGGACAGTGGTGCTTCCCTCCTCGACAAGAACAGTGGTGGATGAAATGGCTGGTGTGGTTGTTGAAAGAGTTGTTTCAGCTTTGACTGGTTTTGTTGTTGAAGAAAGACCCTGAGTGCTAACCTCATACCCAGTGGACGATTCAACACTCACTGTTGTTGACACAAGTGTAGTGACTGGCACTGCAGTTGTCTTTGTTAGCGTTGTTGGTTGCGTGGATGTAACAACTGGTAGTGAAGTTTGTGTCACTGGGAGAGATGTGCTTGTGGATGTCGACGTTTCAGATGATGTAGCTGTTAACTCTTCTAAAGTGGTCGTGGCTGTAGTTGTTGGTAGGCTTGTTTGACCAGTTGTTAACACCTTTGGCGGCCTGGTGGTGGAGAGAAGTGTCGGAGATGTGGTCAATTCGTTCTCAGTTACAGTCTCAGTTGTTGTTACTTCTCCAGTTGTTTGAGTAGCTGTAGATGATTTTGAAGTTGTGTAGACACTGCTTGGAGATGATGTTCCTGTAGGTGGCTGGACAGTGGTGCTTCCCTCCTCGACAAGAACAGTGGTGGATGAAATGGCTGGTGTGGTTGTTGAAAGAGTTGTTTCAGCTTTGACTGGTTTTGTTGTTGAAGAAAGACCCTGAGTGCTAACCTCATACCCAGTGGACGATTCAAAACTCACTGTTGTTGACACAAGTGTAGTGACTGGCACTGCAGTTGTCTTTGTTAGCGTTGTTGGTTGCGTGGATGTAACAACTGGTAGTGAAGTTTGTGTCACTGGGAGAGATGTGCTTGTGGATGTCGACGTTTCAGATGATGTAGCTGTTAACTCTTCTAAAGTGGTCGTGGCTGTAGTTGTTGGTAGGCTTGTTTGACCAGTTGTTACAACCTTTGGCGGCCTGGTGGTGGACAAAGGTGTCGGAGATGTGGTCAATTCATTCTCAGTTACAGTCTCAGTTGTTGTTACTTCTCCAGTTGTTTGAGTAGCTGTAGATGATTTTGAAGTTGTGTAGACATTGCTTGGAGATGATGTTCCTGTAGGTGGCTGGACAGTGGTGCTTCCCTCCTCGACAAGGACAGTGGTGGATGAGATGGCTGGTGTGGTGGTTGAAAGAGTTGTTTCAGCTTTGACTGGTTTTGTTGTTGAAGAAAGACCCTGAGTGCTAACCTCATACCCAGTGGACGATTCAAAACTCACTGTTGTTGACACAAGTGTAGTGACTGGCACTGCAGTTGTCTTTGTTAGCGTTGTTGGTTGCGTGGATGTAACAACTGGTAGTGAAGTTTGTGTCACTGGGAGAGATGTGCTTGTGGATGTCGACGTTTCAGATGATGTAGCTGTTAACTCTTCTAAAGTGGTCGTGGCTGTAGTTGTTGGTAGGCTTGTTTGACCAGTTGTTACCACCTTTGGCGGCCTGGTGGTGGACAAAAGTGTCGGAGATGTGGTCAATTCGTTCTCAGTTACAGTCTCAGTTGTTGTTACTTCTCCAGTTGTTTGAGTAGCTGTAGATGATTTTGAAGTTGTGTAGACACTGCTTGGAGATGATGTTCCTGTAGGTGGCTGGACAGTGGTGCTTCCCTCCTCGACAAGAACAGTGGTGGATGAAATGGCTGGTGTGGTTGTTGAAAGAGTTGTTTCAGCTTTGACTGGTTTTGTTGTTGAAGAAAGACCCTCAGTGCTAACCTCATACCCAGTGGACGATTCAAAACTCACTGTTGTTGACACAAGTGTAGTGACTGGCACTGCAGTTGTCTTTGTTAGCGTTGTTGGTTGCGTGGATGTAACAACTGGTAGTGAAGTTTGTGTCACTGGGAGAGACGTGCTTGTGGATGTCGACGTTTCAGATGATGTAGCTGTTAACTCTTCTAAAGTGGTTGTGGCTGTAGTTGTTGGTACGCTTGTTTGACCAGTTGTTACCACCTTTGGCGGCCTGGTGGTGGACAAAAGTGTCGGAGATGTGGTCAATTCGTTCTCAGTTACAGTCTCAGTTGTTGTTACTTCTCCAGTTGTTTGAGTAGCTGTAGATGATTTTGAAGTTGTGTAGACACTGCTTGGAGATGATGTTCCTGTTGGAGGCTGAACAGTGGTGCTTCCCTCCTCGACAAGGACAGTAGTGGATGAGATGGCTAATGTCGTGGTTGAAAGAGTTGTTTCAGCTTTGACTGGTTTTGTTGTTGAAGAAAGACCCTGAGTGCTAACCTCATACCCAGTGGACGATTCAACACTCACTGTTGTTGACACAAGTGTAGTGACTGGCACTGCAGTTGTCTTTGTTAGTGTTGTTGGTTGCGTGGATGTAACAACTGGTAGTGAAGTTTGTGTCACTGGGAGAGATGTGCTTGTGGATGTCGACGTTTCAGATGATGTGGCTGTCAACTCTTCTAAAGTGGTCGTGGCTGTAGTTGTTGGTAGGCTTGTTTGACCAGTTGTTACCACCTTTGGCGGCCTGGTGGTGGACATAAGTGTTGGAGATGTGGTCAATTCGTTCTCAGTTACAGTCTCAGTTGTTGTTACTTCTTTAGTTGTTTGAGTAGCTGTAGATGATTTTGAAGTTGTGTAGACACTGCTTGGAGATGATGTTCCTGTTGGAGGCTGGACAGTGGTGCTTCCCTCCTCGACAAGAACAGTGGTGGATGAAATGCCTGGTGTGGTTGTTGAAAGAGTTGTTTCAGCTTTGACTGGTTTTGTTGTTGAAGAAAGACCCTGAGTGCTAACCTCATACCCAGTGGACGATTCAACACTCACTGTTGTTGACACAAGTGTAGTAACTGGCACTGCAGTTGTCTTTGTTAGCGTTGTTGGTTGCGTGGATGTAACAACTGGTAGTGAAGTTTGTGTCACTGGGAGAGATGTGCTTGTGGATGTCGACGTTTCAGATGATGTAGCTGTTAACTCTTCTAAAGTGGTTGTGGCTGTAGTTGTTGGTAGGCTTGTTTGACCAGTTGTTACCACCTTTGGCGGCCTGGTGGTGGACAAAAGTGTCGGAGATGTGGTCAATTCGTTCTCAGTTACAGTCTCAGTTGTTGTTACTTCTCCAGTTGTTTGAGTAGCTGTAGATGATTTTGAAGTTGTGTAGACACTGCTTGGAGATGATGTTCCTGTTGGAGGCTGGACAGTGGTGCTTCCCTCCTCGACAAGAACAGTGGTGGATGAAATGCCTGGTGTGGTTGTTGAAAGAGTTGTTTCAGCTTTGACTGGTTTTGTTGTTGAAGAAAGACCCTGAGTGCTAACCTCATACCCAGTGGACGATTCAACACTCACTGTTGTTGACACAAGTGTAGTGACTGGCACTGCAGTTGTCTTTGTTAGCGTTGTTGGTTGCGTGGATGTAACAACTGGTAGTGAAGTTTGTGTCACTGGGAGAGATGTGCTTGTGGATGTCGACGTTTCAGATGATGTAGCTGTTAACTCTTCTAAAGTGGTCGTGGCTGTAGTTGTTGGTAGGCTTGTTTGACCAGTTGTTACCACCTTTGGCGGCCTGGTGGTGGACAAAAGTGTCGGAGATGTGGTCAATTCGTTCTCAGTTACAGTCTCAGTTGTTGTTACTTCTGCAGTTGTTTGAGTAGCTGTAGATGGTTTTGAAGTTGTGTAGACACTGCTTGGAGATGATGTTCCTGTTGGAGGCTGGACAGTGGTGCTTCCCTCCTCGACAAGAACAGTGGTGGATGAAATGCCTGGTGTGGTTGTTGAAAGAGTTGTTTCAGCTTTGACTGGTTTTGTTGTTGAAGAAAGACCCTGAGTGCTAACCTCATACCCAGTGGACGATTCAACACTCACTGTTGTTGACACAAGTTTTGTGACTGGCACAGCAGTTGTCTTTGTTAGTGTTGTTGGTTGCGTGGATGTAACGCCTGGTAGTGAAGTTTGTGTCACTGGGAGAGATGTGCTTGTGGATGTCGACGTTTCAGATGATGTAGCTGTTAACTCTTCTAAAGTGGTCGTGGCTGTAGTTGTTGGTAGGCTTGTTTGACCAGTTGTTACCACCTTTGGCGGCCTGGTGGTGGACAAAGGTGTTGGAGATGTGGTCAATTCGTTCTCAGTTACAGTCTCAGTTGTTGTTACTTCTCCAGTTGTTTGAGTAGCTGTAGATGATTTTGAAGTTGTGTAGACATTGCTTGGAGATGATGTTCCTGTAGGTGGCTGGACAGTGGTGCTTCCCTCCTCGACAAGGACAGTAGTGGATGAGATGGCTGGTGTGGTGGTTGAAAGAGTTGTTTCAGCTTTGACTGGTTTTGTTGTTGAAGAAAGACCCTGAGTGCTAACCTCATACCCAGTGGACGATTCAACACTCACTGTTGTTGACACAAGTGTAGTGACTGGCACTGCAGTTGTCTTTGTTAGCGTTGTTGGTTGCGTGGATGTAACAACTGGTAGTGAAGTTTGTGTCACTGGGAGAGATGTGCTTGTGGATGTCGACGTTTCAGATGATGTAGCTGTTAACTCTTCTAAAGTGGTCGTGGCTGTAGTTGTTGGTAGGCTTGTTTGACCAGTTGTTACCACCTTTGGCGGCCTGGTGGTGGACAAAAGTGTCGGAGATGTGGTCAATTCGTTCTCAGTTACAGTCTCAGTTGTTGTTACTTCTGCAGTTGTTTGAGTAGCTGTAGATGGTTTTGAAGTTGTGTAGACACTGCTTGGAGATGATGTTCCTGTTGGAGGCTGGACAGTGGTGCTTCCCTCCTCGACAAGAACAGTGGTGGATGAAATGCCTGGTGTGGTTGTTGAAAGAGTTGTTTCAGCTTTGACTGGTTTTGTTGTTGAAGAAAGACCCTGAGTGCTAACCTCATACCCAGTGGACGATTCAACACTCACTGTTGTTGACACAAGTTTTGTGACTGGCACAGCAGTTGTCTTTGTTAGTGTTGTTGGTTGCGTGGATGTAACGCCTGGTAGTGAAGTTTGTGTCACTGGGAGAGATGTGCTTGTGGATGTCGACGTTTCAGATGATGTAGCTGTTAACTCTTCTAAAGTGGTCGTGGCTGTAGTTGTTGGTAGGCTTGTTTGACCAGTTGTTACCACCTTTGGCGGCCTGGTGGTGGACAAAGGTGTCGGAGATGTGGTCAATTCGTTCTCAGTTACAGTCTCAGTTGTTGTTACTTCTCCAGTTGTTTGAGTAGCTGTAGATGATTTTGAAGTTGTGTAGACACTGCTTGGAGATGATGTTCCTGTAGGTGGCTGGACAGTGGTGCTTCCCTCTTCGACAAGGACAGTGGTGGATGAGATGGCTGGTGTGGTGGTTGAAAGAGTTGTTTCAACTTTGACTGGTTTTGTTGATTCATACTTTGTGGTGTGATCTCCAGTCGTCTGAAGTGTGGACACAGATTGTGATTCTGTGGAAAGTGTTGTCCACACTTCACCAGTGACTGTTGGAAGTGTTTTTGTAATGGGTGCAACTGAGGTTTTTGATGTTACTGTACTTTGTGTCTCTATGGGATTTTCAGTGTCAGTTGTTTTCTGTGCTGTCGTTGATAAGGACAGTGTTGATGTTTGATCTGATGATGTTGAAGGCTTTGAAGTTACATACACCTGTTGTTCAGTTGAATGTTTAATTTCCGCAGTAGAAGCAGTTAAAATAACTACAGTTGTTGGTCCGCTTGTCAATTGTTCTGGCTTGTTGGATGTAGATAAAACCTCATGAGTTGTGGTTGTTTCTTTTTCAGTTTCCGGTGAAGTGTATTCTGTGGTCATCAAGTAAATAAGTTATTAAATGTAAGATGAATGTAAAATAAGCATTTCAATAAGAAAAATCTTAAAGTAATTAAGAATAAGAGCAAATTAATAATTTTGTGTTGTAAAATGCATGCTCAGTGTTTGAATAATATGAAAATATTTTCAGTTCCATTGTCTGGAGAAGTTGTGATCATTTGTAATTGAATGAAAATAATCAATGTTTACAACTACAAGTCTTTCCAGTATAACTAATGCATAATAAGCTTTGATTTCCAATGAATGAACCCTAAATATACAAGCAATATGAGGAAAAACTGTCTACTACAGAAATAACAAGGTACCTGGGGTGCTGAAGACAAAAACTGTTGTCGGGGTTGGTGTTAATTTCTGTGTTGTGGTCTGGGGGGATGTGACTGTTGGGACAGCAGTCGTTTCACAAGGTATCAAAGTCCTCTCAATAGTTCCATTGACTGAACATCTGCCTGTGATACATCCTCCCAGTCCATCCGTTGTGTCATAAATTATATCTCCAAAGTAGTACTCTACATTGTTGTATTGGCATGTACATGCTGTAAATGAAGAAAAAGTATGAAAAAAAGAATATAATGAAAGTAGACTTTCAACTAAACTAAACTAATCTTCAAAACTAAACTATAACTGAAATGGCAAAAATCTTACCATTTACATCAAACTCACAGACAACACCAAATGATGAACAATAACTGCATGAAAAAAACACAAATAGAATATTTAAAAACTATTAATGACCTATATGAAACTTGAATGCGAGTAGAAAATACGCATACCATGACTGACAGTTTTCTGTGGTTGGCACCTGCTGGCCAATTTGATAATGTAACATTTCAACAAAGCAGCCACAGTCTTCCTGTGTCACACACTTCATGTTATCCTCATCAAAAACAGGCTGCTCAGGAGGGCATTTAGGATAGCATCCTAAAAAAGGTTCAAAGGGAAAAATATAAATCAGGTTAAAAACAAACAAAGCATGTGATGTGCAATGTGGCAATGTGAAGTTCAATTTAAGAATAGATTTCAGTGAATAAATTGTTGTGACAAATGTTTTGAAGACAAATATAAACTATAATATAAACTAACTATTCTATAAACTTGTCCAGTTTAGGGGATATGGCCTATTATGATTGTTTATGATTCTGAACCATGGTGATATTTGAATGATACATTTGCATGAATACTTGACAAAAATCACTTTGAATTTTTTAAGCTGAAGCAAAATCCCCCCGAAATTATCTCTAGGGTTTCTACAGTAGTAAATGTACACTGATTATTATTTAAAAATATGTATTTAATAGAATACAAAATAAGTGTGATGTGACCAAATTATTTCAATGTGTCTTCAAAATACAAGTATTTATAGCTGTTTTCTCAATAACATGCAAATTATATAACTGGTTGTAATTATGAGTTCTCACCTTCAAGCGCTGGTATCTGACTAGAGCAGTTTCCAGAAGGGTTTCTGCATGTCTGCATACAAGGAGCTCCACAAGGTTTGTAATGCCACTCACATTCACCAGGGGGGTTGTAATAATCACAGAACAATGCTGCAATGAAAAGGCAAACCTTAAACTTATTTTAGGCTTTTGTGGTGTACAGTTTTTAGTCATTCTTTACAGCATATCTGATGACAATGCGATAGTTAACAGTGACTCACGGCATATTTTAGGTGTTCTCCAGGCAACACAGGCTCCAGCTTCGTTACAGGCTTGTGCATAGGCTGTTACAGCAGTGCAAAAACATTCATAATCTCCACCACTATCACAGGCACATGCGTCTCTCACACAAGCATCATAAAAAGGAGAGGGGTCCACCTTTAAAGCAATATTCATAACAATATGGCTGGTAAATGCGATCGATTTTTCAGACATAGTATACTTAACATATGGATATTCGAGTTCCCTAAATAGCAGTTTGTTGTAAGTACCTGTGAATGACAGGTTGAGAAGACATTGCTAGTAATGATGCTGCACTGCCTCTGTGCCCAGGCCTCTCTATATGGATTATGGACACATGGTTCTTGGATGAGAGTTGCATCTGGACAACTAGAGAGCTTCCAGCTGTTTACAAAATCCAGGGCTTCGACAGCAATTGCTTGACTGCGTGTAGTGAAGTCATTGTTTGCGTTCCCATCATAGTTTCCACATAGACCACACACACGCCCCTGTCAATATGAATAGAACACTGTTATTATAAACATTAATACGATATTTATATATATATATATAAAATATTTAATAAATAGACTTGACAAAGATTGAGGTGATAGTCCTGCCACATTACTTACACTAAACTCTGGATTCAGTTTGATGTGTATTGTTGTTTTTCTGTCCCAAATGAGCATCAGACCATTACTGGCCTCAATCACCAAGTAAAGCCCCATGGTGCGCATCTGGTAGGGAATCTCCTCTCCTGAATCTCTGTGAACAACTTGGTAGGATCCATCTGTCAATCTAAGCTCATTGCTCTGAAATATAAATGACAAATACAATGTTCATTCTGTACTAATGTAAGGTTTTATATGCCTGCTTTGGTAAATGCCGAGAGTTAACTCACTCCAAGAAAAATCTTGATAGCCTTGGAACAAGTGGTGCCAGTGGATCCGCAGGGGATATTTTCAGTAATGACTCTAAAAGTGCCACTGGTGCTATTGCAGAAGTCCTGGGCATAACATGAACATTTTGATTTAGATTAAGTTATAAAGAGCTTCAGGCCTCATTAGAAAGTATAAGGTTAATACCTGAACAAGGCTGTATTCACAGTTTCCACTAAAGACGTATCTTTTCTCATCAAAGGTTCTATAATGACCATCTCCATAGATGCTGCATGTCCCACTGCACTGGTTTGTGGTACATATCCATCGTCTATTCTTACAAGCACTACAAAAAGTAATGTAAGTGCATTATAAACAATAGTATCTAAAATATACAAAATAATTAAAAATCTCACAGTTGTACTTACCATGTATTGCAATCAGTCTTAATGCTTTCCCCAGGTTGGTAGGCAACTCCATTATGGATACAAGGACAGAGGTCTTCAGCAATGCAGCCACCTTTCCCATCTGACACCAGCCCAGATGGGCACACACAGCCAGACACACACTCTGTGCTGATCTGCAGTAACACATTTGCAATATTTCACAACAAATTATTACTGCAGAAAGGAATAATTCACCCTTATATTACAATTTATTGGTTATTTACTTACCCCAATGCCATTCTAAACCCATATGATGTTATTTTCTCAGTGGAACACAAAAGGAGAGAGTTCATAAAGTATCTTCACAACTCTCTTTTCTGTACAGTCTGTCTCATTTTCCATTCTGCATATTAGATCTGGTACTACTTTTGTGGTGCAATTCTGGTGTTTTATTATCCCTATTGGAGCTAGTACAGTGCACTATGACCATGTCATGTCACTTAAATTTCTTGTTTTGTGTCACACAGAAACAGAAAAACTAGCATACTGGTTTAGAATAACATAAGCATGACCTACACCTTAATAAGCATTCAAGTAACTCACACAGGCCATGTCTAATGTTTTGCAGCTCTTCTGACACTCTGATCCCTTGGAACCAGGGCTAACACTGGAGCAGTTGAAAAACATCATTGGCTCTTTGCATTCTAAAAGTAAAGATTCAAAGAATTGATTAAGACATTGTATTCACTTAAAGGTATAAGTGTAGCTGATGTCAAATAAAATCACTGAGAAAATAAATCTCAGAAAGTTCTAAAAACTCTTCACAGTAACTTAGAAACATATTATTTTAACAATTTAAATATAGCCCCTCTCTCTCTCTCTCTCTCTCTCTCTCTCTCTCTCTCTCTCTCTCTCTCTCAAACACACACACACACACACACACACTCACACAATCAGATACACACCTTTCCCATTTGATCCACCAGAGCAGCTCAGTTTCCCTTGATCGCAAATACTGAAATTTAAATATTAAGTTAAATATTATTAAATCACATTTGGGACAGTAATCTACAACAGGGTTTTTCAAACTGAAACTGACCCCCAGCATCCCCTTGGTTAAGATTATTAAACAATTTAAGAGAAAAACAAGACTTGCAAAAAGATAGTGAAATGCTCTATACAGATTTAGTTTGGCCTGAATACAATGATGATACTAAAATCAATTCTTTATTTTTCTCAAAATTGTAACCTAATATTATTAAAAATGTGTATATACAGGTGGTTAGACATCAAAAACTTTGAAAAACCCTGTATAAAAAATATACCCTGCTCAACAGAAATGTAACCAACTCCATGTCCATACCATGATCCTCCATCTTTGGAGATGGAGATCCCAGCAGGAATAATTTTGCCTGAATCATAGCATGAGCAGCTGGCAGATGCAACACAGTCACCATTCTCGTTCATGTATGTTCCTTCTGCACAGCCACAGCCATCTACTGGCACAAAGTCAACAGCGCAGGTGGTGTCTGATTGGCTGAGGGATCGGCAAGTGCGGTCACAGCTGGTCATTTGATAGGAGTAGACCGTGGTGGCGAGGCAAGTTAGGGTGTACTTTTCTGAGAAGGAGAGGATATTTATTTGAGTTTAACTACAATCCACTTAATGAACATATGTGAGCAAAAACTTTTATTTGAACTCCCATCTCACATATTGTTTTTAATCAGCATGACTTTTTAAGTAAAATCCCAAAAGAGCTTGTCAAGCTATCAAATATCAAAATATCAAATATTCTCAAGCCTTTCTGAGAAGAAAGCAACTCACTGCAGGCAGCATCTCTCCAGCCATCAAGAGCAATCCCTCTTGCAGCACATGCATGTACATATGAAGACAATGCAGCACACATACAGTCCTCACTCTTCTCACAGTTGCAGCTGTCATATATACAGTTCTAAAAAGTATGGAAAAGTTAGATTCAGCTTGAAAATAAATATTACAATTATATCTTATAATATATTATTATAGATTTCACGTACTGCTTTGTAGACTTCAGGGCTGATTTCAGAGTGGCAGGGGGCAAACACTGATGAAGGATCTGACAGCAAGGAGCACCAGTGCTGTGCATATTTTTCTGTGTGTTTTTAGAAAAAACGATCAGTTCTAGATGACATTCCAGAGTTACAAACGCAAGTGTTTTGGAAATCACATGACAACAGTAAAAGTAAATTCATACCATTTTCAGTGCTAAGACTGCAAGGATTCTCAAAGTTTCTTTTAACATCAAGGCAACTTGCTCTTGTTTTCCAGGTGTTAGCAAAGTCCAAAGCTGTTCCTTCCCTGAGTCCGCCAATGGTTGTAAAGTCATCAGCCTCAATGTTGTTGAAATTGCCACAAAGACCTATGGATTGATTCATTAACTAAATTAATCTAGGACATAAAATCAAATTAACTGAAGACATGTAAATATATTCCGACAGAAAAAAAAAAAAAAAAATACAGAAAGCCTTCACATAAAGTAAAATAATGTTGCTTTTGTCCAGAGGATTGTACGAGAGGGTTAACGCAAAGAGGTCTGTAAAAATAAATACCACATGTTTCTCCTTGGTACGCTGAATTGACTGTGATGTAAAGTTGCATTAACGGTACAAGCTGGATCTCCAGACGAAGCCCAATCAAATGGGCTTGAATGATAATGTAGAATGAGGAGGGCTTGAAAATGCTCACATCAGCTGAAAATCAAATAAAAATACAAATTTAGAATTACAGACATTGGTGTGTGTTTAATATAAGGCAAGACATCAAGTAGTAATCATATAACCATAGTCCACATAACCATATTTTTCTCTTCATGATCAGTATTTCAAAACAAATATTCAATGCGCGCCCACACCATTTGAAATCAGATCACTGTAAAGACTCTTCTGCATTCATCAAATTACCTTTCTCTGTTTATTAGTAACACTATGTAACCTTTTTTTATATATATAAAGAAATAACAAATAAAAATATCAATGTTGTTAAAAAAAACAGCCCCCATACACTTAGTGCACTATTTTAGGGGAAATCCACTTGTAGTGGAGTCCTAAACCAGTAAACCACTGTGGATATCAAGTGCACTCATTCGATACACCTCGATAACGAGTGTATAACATGTGCAGACTAGCCGCTAGCTAGAGAATACCCCCCTACATTTTCTGTTGATTTGTCTACCCTACCTGTAAAAAGTGGCAGCTGGGCAATTATTCTGTTGACCTCAATATTTCCACTGGAATCCACTTTAAACACCTGTGTGCACAAATAATTTCTGTTCAGAAATGCTTTGGAAAGACATCCAGATTATTTATTTATATACAGTATATATTATATATACAGCGTCCCCAATCCTTTTTAGTACTTACAGTATTTCCATTTGACAATGCCAAAGTTATTGCCTTCAAACAGGTTTCAGTGTCAGTCACACCACATTTCACCAGGTCTCCTTGAATTGTGAATTCTGTTCCTGTGCATTGCTTTGAAAAAGAAAGAAAAATGGACCAGTTAATTAATATAACCTAAAGAAATTGAAGATTAAATTACCAACTATTTTAAATTACATTCACATTTATTTCCATATATGATTATCTTAAAAACGTCCATAGAACTGTGAACATAGAGTTAATAATACAATCAGCATTTTTAAGATAGGGTTTTGTTTGTGTGGGCTCACATTTTGTTTATCCTTTATACAGCCATAAACTATTTCTCTATGTCTGTACTGTTAACATAGATCTAGACAGCAATAGTTAACTTCTGTGGGTTAATTTGGTGAAAACAAAAAAACATATCCAATTTATTTTCTTCAACTACAGACATGCAAATGTAATCCCTGTTTCCACCACACATCAATTTGCACCATTTGGATCTTATCATGCATATCATGTCAATCATGCAATAGCCACAATTATCCCTAATATCAGCCTCATAACAGATTTTAATGGCTTTCTTAAAGCTCTTCAGTTGTTAAGCAGAAACTTATAATTATCATTTTTAGTTGAAGAAAAAATACATTTTATTAATAAAATGAATTGTTAAAAATAAAATAACTATCATCTGGACATTTATTATCCAACAAGTTTTTTTTTAATAATATGACACTGTTTAGCACAATGCTTAGAAATACATTGTTAATTTACTATTAATTAGTACAAGAACAGCACAACAGCACATACTGCATGTAATGTCTTCTAATGGTGTCTTATAAAGGTAATTGCCTTCAAGCACATACTTTGGATAGGACGTAAGTGCAGTCTCCATGAAAGGTGTAGGCTTTTCCATCATAAGTGGTAATATGGGATCCACCCTCTACTGAACATGCACGTGGACAATCCTTTTGGTTACAATTCCACTGTCCCTGTTCACAGGTACTAAATGGGAAATAATAATGTCAATGTAAACCTATACCTTTTAAAACACTCAGGCCTGGTTTCACAGGACTAGGCTTTAGTTCAATTAGGACATTTAAGTATCTTTTTTAAACGTGCCTTTAATTTTTTTTTTTTACTGGTGTGCATCCTGAGAAAAAAACAATGGCACTGACATATGTTAAGATATGTCAATGCAAGTTGCTTTCAGTTAAAACAACTCAAACATGCATTTCAGATTGGGACTATCTTAAGCCTTGTCTGTGAAACCAGGTCAATATAGTACATAATAGGCTATAATATTAAAACATTAAATCTTCAACTGCTTTTTTTTTTTTTAAATATGATGGTTTTAGAAAATTGAGTGTGAATTTCAAACAATGGAGGCTTACCACTCTCGGCAGTTGCTTGTGTAATTCTCCCCAGAGGCAAATATTTTACCTCCAAGAATGCAGGAGCATTCACTGTGTGGAATACAGCCAGTCTTGTGTATATCATCGAAAATAGTGCCTTAAAGCGAGAGAAAAAGGAAAAATGGTTATGGCTTAGACAGTCATAGGACTCACTTTCATTGAGAAAGAATGGACACGTTCAGAAAAAATAAAAAATAACAAAAATTACATTAATAACATTAATTTTAAAGCTAGCTGAGGGTGGATTTAGAAGACCATTTAAACTTTCTAATCATGTCCAAGATTGTGTGTGTGCGTGTGTGTGTTCATATAGCAAGTGCCACAAAAGTAAAAAAAAAATGGCTGTAGACCACTAGAGGATTACACAAAATAATATCAGATTAAAGACAAAAAGACATTAGATTAGGAAGGTATCAGTGAAATGATTGTAGTCAGTTACTTTAGAAGATAGTGTCAATAAGGAAAATCATAATAAAAACACTATACCAGGAGGGCAGAAGCATCCATCAATGCAGTGGCGCTCACACACTTGTCCTCTTTCAGGGTTGGTACAGGTGTCAGTACAGGGATTTCCACACTCTTGGTATACCATGCTTTCTGGGCACGGATGTGCTGCAATATAGAAAAAGAGAGCATCGGTTATCAAAAAGAATACAAAACTACAAGAAGAGACTCTAGATCAGCGACATTGCGAGGGTGTTTAAGCCCCAGATCTTCTTTTTAAAAATCACACAATGGTAAGACAAACATTGACAAAGAACTAAAAGAATGAGACATGCACGGCATAAACATGGCATACTTACGACAAAAATATTCTGATCTCCATTCTTCAGGCCTTCCACCTGCATGTACACACTGTCTAGAATATTCAGCGATAGTTTGGCATAGGCAGAAGGAATCAGAGGAGCCATTGCAATGGCATAAGTCTTTCATGCAAACTTCGACAAATGAATCGATGGAAACCAGACCTCTGCAATCACTGAACACTGAACTGGAGAATATATCACGGCAAAAATTCTGTGGAGAATGAGACAAAAAAATAATCATTAACAAACAGGTACAATAATTATGACTACCAATAATAATATTTCCAAATACTACCCTGCTTGTGATATAAATTCATTCACATTCAAAAACTGATTGATTTACTAAAGACAAAAAATATATATACAGTACCTGTGACTTGAACCCTGATTACATATAATATGAGATTTATAATGCTGAAAATGTTCAATAAGATGTGTTCCTCATTTCTCAAGTCACTTTTAATAAATGCATCTGCATTTCTTTTTTCAGAAGCATTAATTTTATGTAAGTAAAAAATGGTGGGTAAAATGGGTGAAGTTTAGGACCAGAAGGACTCTGGACAAGAAGAGAGCATAAACCAACACCTTGAGCAATGCACTTTCTGGGCTTGAATAATAAGTGTGGGGTCTCTACAGATAAAAGTCACTGCTAAATGACTATTTTATACATAGTATGTTCTTGTTTTTTTAACAGCACTACTACAAGAATACGTGTTAAACCTGAATTCACCCCAGTCCCAATTTCTTTGGACACCCAAAACAGGCATTTTAACTGAAACTGGCCATTTTTAGCCCAAAAATTTAATTATTACCACCCCAGTTTTAATGGGAGTTAATTGCTTGTCATTTCTGTGTAGACAAAAGAAACGTCTAATGGAGTGTGGGCAATTTCATTTCTTACCTCATCTCCACAGTTTTCATCTAGAGATATTTTGTCTTCATTACAGATTTCTGTTGGACCATCCATCTTCCAGAGGTTTCCATAATCAGAAACAGACAGCGTAGTTCCTAAAACAAGACATGCAATGATTCTTTATTGTCTCTGGACAATCATGTAAAACATGCAAGAAAATTATATATTTTTCTATAGACAGCATTGCAAAAATGAATAAATAAATGAACAAATACCATCACTGATGAATTCATTGTAAATCTGGATTCCATTGAAGTCACCACACAGTCCACATGTCTGGTTTTGATATTTTTCATCTAACTTGACCTGAAAATAGATTATATTACACCTGTATTAGTTCCCTCCTCCTGTTGGTTGGTTAAAGGGATGGTTCACCCAAAAAGGAAAATTCTGTTATCATTTATTCACCCTCAAGTTGTTCCAAACCTTAACATATTTTTGAATATTTTAATATTTTGAAGAATTTCGGTAACCAAACGGTTGATGGGCCCCATTGACTTCAATAGCATTTTTTTTTCAATACTATGGAATCAATGGGGCCCATCAACTGTTTGGCCCATATTCTTCAAAACATCTTATTTTGTGTTCAGCAGAGGAGAGAAATGCATACAGGTTTGGAACAACTTGAGAGAGAGTAAATGATGACAGAATTTTCATTTTTGGGTGAACTAACCCTTTAATTAAGTAGGCTATTGGAGGCAGCTGGTTTGTTGCATAATGAAGATATCCTTACCATGAAAGAATCATCTTCATTCCACATGGCTACTAGCCCCAAAACAGCCTTGACTGCAATATAAGATGTCATCTTCTCGATGAAAACTTCAGAGTTGGTAAATGGAAGTGTCACTCTACAGATAAAGTGGTAACATTAGACACTGTATTTTTTGTCTTTCCAACTCCCAAATCACCACCACCAAACAAAGTGAAGATTGACAGCAATGTGAGATGAAGTCAGAAGTCAACACAGTTTAAATCAGATTATATGATCTGAAAAATCAAACAAACTTAATCAGAGTCACTCACATTTGCCCATTTACGCTGAGAGAGCCTTTAGTAAGCTCTATTGTTGTCCCCTGTAGTTTCATCATGATTTTGCTGATTGTTGGATCATTGTTCACCACCTGATGCCTCAACTGGATGTTAAAGTCTTCATAGCTGGACGAACAGTGCGATGTAAAAATGTAGTTGCAGGAAGATGAAAGCTGGAAGTAGTTCCCATCATAGGTCTTGAAATGGTAGTTACCCCAAGCACTACAAACCAGCTCATTGTGTTGTGAAGTCAGTCCTGGTAAATAATAATATTAATAAATAAATAAATCGTTCCTTTAAAAGTTGATTATGAAAAAAACATTAAATTTCAATGATTTAGAGATTTTTACCTGAAACAAATTCTACTGTAGCAGTTGGTTGCATGTTCATTGTTGTGAAAAACGCTGGAGGAGTTTGAGAAATATTCATAAATGTTAAATAGGTAAGAATCATTTGTTTGAATGCTTTACAAAACGCCCAAATCTTACATTTTTCAGTTCCACTAAACATAATTTAATTACAATAAATTGTTTTTATAATATCTCATAAATATTTGATAGTTATCTTCCCTTTTTAATTATTCAAATAATTTCTGCCTTTAATGATGATATTTCTGAGTTAATTCATAAATCTGAACAAATTATTTCAAAAATATTAGCATGACATTACATGTAACTGCATGCAATAATCTAATTATTGTATCACTACAATTCTACTAGAAAAAAAGAATAATTTTACAATTAAAGTAAAATCCAGTATTAAGAAACACTTGTTATAAATTTGTCTTACTGGTTTGTGTTTCCGCAAGTCCAATAGACAGTGTCACCCATATCAGCACTCCTATAGATATTCTTTTTAATATCCCCATGGTGTTGGTGGAGTGTCAAGCTCTCCACAAGATCAATGAGAAAGACACAGTCCTATACTCAGAGTTTTATACTTGTCCTTCAGAAGGGACGTAAGATTGAACTAAAGGTGGGGCCAAATGTTTATCTTCAATGACGGCATAATGTAACATTTAGCTGATAGATTTCCATACCTGATTTTAGAATCCGTGACTAAAACAGGTTAAGTCAAATACTACATATGAAAATACTACTAATAAGAAGAATGATCACACAGAAATTTGAAGCCACATCCATTAATATTCAATCAAAGATGTTTATGTTTATTTTTTTAAGTATTCTTCTTTCAACCATGCACCCTTTTGCTTATGCCATATTTATTCTATCTTTATAGTTCCTTCCTTACAGTTTTTTTTTTTTTTTAGATTTTGCTTGGTCATAATAATTGTAATACAATATTTATTATTATAATACTGAGTCTTTTTTAGTAATTATGTCTATATTTAGAAATTATATTTCAGCTAAACCATCTATATAAAACATCACCATGAAAGGACAATTTGATAATTTGGTTTGATCATTTTAGTTTAGTTATTGATCTATTTCCAGGACTTTTTATTTTGCATTTTGAACTCCATCTGTATACAAAAATGCTGAAAACATGTTAGAATAAAAAAATAGAAATATTTGAAATAGCTGGAAATGTAACTATGTAAATGTTTGTGATTTTGGTGTGCCTTTCCTTTTTCTTTTTTTTTTCTTTTTTTTTTTTTTTGTAATGCAAGAATCTTTAACAGAGAAATGATTGTAACAATGCATGGGGTGGGGTACTTTTTTGAACTAATGATGTATAAATATTGAGTCTTTAGTACATTAATCCTCAACTTTGTGAACACTCCTTAACAAAACTTCAGGCCCTGTACTTTTGTGTAGTGGAAGGAAATGTTTTTGCATAATAGCAATTATTGCTTGTGACCAATAGTGTGAGTCATGAGATTTTTCCAGGATCTGCATCCTGATCAAAGGAAATTTAAATCTAAACACCAAAATTTAAATAATCATATTTAAAATAATAATAATCATATTATTAAATAAATAATTATCTCTCATAAAGAAATAAGAAATAAAAAATGATTAATTATAGCCTATGGCTGTCATACATAATCATATTTAGGATTTACTATCTTCCAAAGCACAAATGTTCGACTTTTTTGTTATTATTAATTTACTGTTAATATTATTACTATTATTTTTAATCAAGACAAAGGCGATCCACTCTCCAAAACCTTCCAAATCACCCTAACCTCTGGTTTATGCCTCATCAGAGGTTGTGTGCATAGCCACCAAGCCTATGAAAAATGTTTGTTGAAACTGTGAGCTCTGGCATGTTTTCTCACAGTCTTCGTCATATGGTGCATTATCTCACAAGCACAAAGTAAACAGATGGAGCTTAATATGGTCTTTGGGGTAAACTGGATTCAGGATTCTGAAATAAGCTCAATGGCTCAACAACGTAATTCAAGCACACATTGTGATGATTGATGCTCTGCTATGGCATAGTATATGCCAGTGAAGATTAAACTAAGGTACGTTAAAGCCTTTATGTAAAGGTCATTTTCGCAATACTTGAATAAATACACTTGATGGAGAGAACAAGGAAAAAATATTTATCTCAAATGAAAGCTATGATATATGCTTTAGCTTTTTCAGATTTAGAAATGGTTGGGTATAATCAATATTAACAACAAATTATTGACATAATTTGGAGCAAAGAAGTGTGATTTATGGTACAAGAGCCATAAAACAGATATCTGGATATTGTTAGTTCTTGTGACAAATAGTTTGTGATGGTCCTTATTTTTAAGTCATTTCAGATGATAGTGTCTGCTAAATGAATAAATATAAATGTTTCTCGTTGATCTGTTAATGTTGCAAAACGGATCATATGTGATGACGATATATGTAATATGAGTGTGCACTGGATAAACAAAAAAAAAGAAATGTTAATGCTGTAAGTGTATGTTCCTCTGTAAGAATAAATATTAAAAAAAATGACATTATATTTTATATACTGTAAAAAAACAAACCGTAAAAAAACGGTAATTTTCTGGCAGCAGGGGCGCCAGAAAATGTCTGTTTAAAAACAGAAAAATACTGTCAGGAAAAAAAAACATAGATACACTGTAAAAAAACAGTAATTTCTTATCCTATAATTACGGTTTATTACTGTTATTCTACAAAAAAAAAAAAAAAAAAAACGGATAAATGATGTCAAATTACATTAAACTTTAAGGTTAAACTGTAAATTTAGGGTTTTATAAAGTTATTTTATAATAATGCTGTCTATCTATAGTAATTATCTTTTAATATATAGTTTTTCTGTGTAAAATAAATATGAAGTTATGTATAAAAATGCAATAAGTACATAAATTCAAATACAAAGTTTATATATTTAGTTTTAATTTTTGCAGACCCAATTTCACAACTTTGACCAATCATTTACATTCACAGAATTAAACATTACATGCACATTTACAGTATTACTCATTAAACAAACACTGAACATCAAGATACGTGAATGATAGGAAATACAAGCTTAGTATATAATTTAGAACATGTAAAAATATCCACATTAAAAGACAATTGCTGTATACCTTTATACTCTAATATAACTTATTTTACACATTTACAATTACATTTTATCCAAAGTGACATACAAATTAAAAGAACAATAGAAGCAACAAGTGCAGTGACAAGTCCCAGTTAGTGTAGCACAGTACACATATCAAGTTTTTTTTTTTTTTTTATTAAAACAAAGATTTAGTATTATTGGGTCAAGTGTTTATGAAAAGATGGATCTTTAGCAGTTTCTTGAAAATGTGTTGAGTTGGCCAGGTCATCCCACCAGCAGGGAACAGTCCAGGTAAAGGTCAGTGAAAGTGATTTTGTGTCTCTTTGGGATGATGGCACTACAAGTTCACTTGCAGAACACAATCTTCTGGAGGACACATAGATCTGAAGCAGCGAGTTTAGGTCTTGCTGCAGCATCTGGATCAGTTGCAGAGGTTTGACTGATCCTGGAAGGCCTGCCAGGAGAGCATTACAATAGTCCAGTCTGGATAGAACAAGAGCTTAGACAAGGAGTTGTGTGGCTCCGATAGGAAGGGCCAGATCTTTCTGATGTTGTATAAAGCAAATCAGCAGGATCGCAGCAAGTATGGTTTGGCTGAAACCATAAACAGTTCTGTCTTGGCAAGGTTGAATTGAAGGTGAAGGTCATTCATCCAGCAAGAATTTTCCATCAGGTAGGCTGAGATGCGAGCAGCAACCATCAGATCCTCTGGCTGGAATGAAATGTAGAGATATGTGTCATTAAGTGATAGGAAAAGCCATGTTTCTAAATGACAGAGCCTAGTTACAATACAAACAAAAACAAAAAGAAAAAACATAGATGGGTGGAATCTAACACAATCTTGGTCTTACTGTAGCAAAACCAAACCTTGTGCAGCTCCAGTGGCCTCACGAGTATCAAATGAATATTCACATGGGAAAATATAGTATAAAACAAATTAAATTTTTTGCACTTTTAGTGCAATCATATGGAATCAGAAGACTCGGCCATTACAATATTTTAAGTTACTTCATCCCATACCTTGTTTGCCATGATCATCTTTCCACTTGACCTGAAATCACACACAAAAAAAATTTCATTTACACATGTCAGAATATGTTCCACTGGGACAATGCAAAACCTCAACTGACTATGATCTGGAAGCTGAGCAGGAAAGGCTAACAGTGATGTTTTGAGCTGCCATGTGATTTTAGCTACATTTATAGAAAGTAAATGTGTATGATTTACTGTGGGTACACCTAGGGGTGTAACTGTCTGTTCATCTGGATCAATGCAATTTTCATAACCAGTGATCGAAAGTATCCTATGAAAAAGGCTACTATGATGACCCCAGGCCATCTAAAGTGTAGATAAGTTCATTTCTTCATCAGAACACAAACATTCTATCAACTTTTATTTTATAAGCCTAATATAACTTATGCACATATATGCATTCTATAGCTACGTGTTGGCAAGCAGATGCAGCCAGAATATGCAATTTATCATGTTGTGTTCATATTCTAGTCTCATGTGCTTTCCTGTATCCTCAACAAGTAACAGTTAGCAGCTACAGTATTTACTGAATTCGTTTTCTTAAAGGTCTTGATAGCCACGTTAACCCTTACGAAAATTAACTATGGTTTAACCACAAAGAAAAAACAAACAAACAAAAACATGGTAGGCCTATTTGTAGTATAACGTTAACTGTGGTTATTAAAAATGGTAATAAAAATCCGCCAAAAACGTGGTTACTATAATTTTACTATAATAAAACCAAGGATATTTTTTTTTAAGAGAAGAGTTTTCAGCTTCCAGACAGTGTTTCAAAAGTCCCGCCATTTAACGTTAAGAGGTTGATTTACTGATAGCCTACTATCGCGTATTAACGTTAGGCCTATTCGAAGATTTTATACACAATTAAACGGACTGATATGTAACTTATAACAAGTCTATGAAAGCTTGTTTTAGGTCTTTTGAGATGTGGGTTCAATTTATCTTTCTTAAAACAGATGGAAAATGTAAAGACGCATGCTGCTTGTTTAGTGTTTTGCCCTCCAGTTCTCGCCAGTTATGACTGAACATCATTTAAGAATGCTAACGTTAGTTTGGAAACTGTAAACTTAACACAAATGTAATATAAAATATCGTTCACATGTAGTATAATGAGACTCTTACCTCAGCCGGTGATCGGTTGGCATAATGTCCGCTGTGACGAACCAGGCTCACTGAAACAACAGAGCTTATAGTTTACTATTTATATATTATTTCTGTACTTTAAGTACACTGCTATGTTTCTATTAAGGTCATTTCTTTTTTTATATACTTGAACTGTTAACTGTAGGCCTACTTTAACTCTTTCCATTTGAAAAACATGAGCAGAACCATGGCAAAATGCAAACTAAAACGCCACATAACAAAAACACAAAAAACACAAAGCCAGGGAATATAACACTATTGTTCTTACTGAACCTTTCACACCTCTGCCAGGTATGAGACCAAACCTTCATTTTTCTTTTATCATTATTTTATTCTGGCAATTCGTGGCTTGCCCATCCACATCACTTTGATCCCATATACATTTATCCCCCTATTATAAAAAGTCTTTCTAGAAAACAAAACAAAACATTTTCCTATGACATTATGTGAATTCTTTTGACGGAATATATCATAAAATAACTGCACCTGTTCAGCAGGTTCATTAGAGCTACAATTAGCATAAAAATTGCATAAGACCATTTATACAATTAATACTAAGCTTATACGATTATACTACCAGCAATTTACAGCACTACTCAGCCATTTACACCAAGAATGCTTCAGGAAGGCTCTGAAGTCACTTTTTCTTTCTTTCTTTCTTTCTTTCTTTCTTTCTTTCTTTCTTTCTTTCTTTCTTTCTTTCTTTCTTTCTTTCTTTCACACACACACACACACACACACACACACACACACACACACACACACACACACACACACACACACACACACACACATTATAACTTGTATACAGAAGACTCCTATTTTTATCTTTTCATTGTATCCTACAGGGCATGTGGAGTTCTTGCGGGGATAAAGGCTAACATCACACTCTTCAAAGCAGACAAAAAGTTTGGATTCTTGATTGTTTGTTTTTTCAAATTAGAATTTTCAAACATTACAGTTTTTTACTATCACTTTGCTACTATTTTCAGAACCTTGATGTCATTTTTCAAAACTCTAGACACAAAACTCAAAATGGTTATCACTTGTAGGCTGTCTAATGTTCAAAACATTGCATTGTGCATTCACATCTTTAAAGAAATCTTGCACTTGCACAATCATTGGTTCAAAAAACAAATTTACTGTGAAATACCATTGAAACATAACTATAGATCACCCACACACAAGCAACCGATAGTTTCACTGTGTCATTGTTCGTACAATCATTAAATATTGTAGAACAAAATAGGTGATACAGGTTTCATTATGGTACTACATGTACAGTAAATACATCTCTGTAAAAGTACTGCAGTAGTAGAGAGAATACTACAGACACAGTGGAATCATTGAACAAAGTTTCTAATATATTGATGCAAAACACTACAGTGCAATCAGTTCAGTTCAGTTCAGTTCAGTTCAAGTTCTTTATTCAGTCATGATGTTATTACAGACACAATAATAATCACATCAACAACAAAATAATAACATTCAATGCTGAATAGGAGCATGAGGAAGACCTAGTCTTATAATTTCATGCCCCTTTTTTCAATAATCTGAGCTGGCACAAAACAGATGGCTCGCCGGGGTTTTTTTTTTCCTCTGTCGAGGTACAATATTACTTCACATCTTAACAATTTCAAATTTGTCAAACATTGGTTCTTATGCTTCACTGCCTTCATATTTTCTAAGTAATTTTTTTTAATACATTTTATTGAATTGAACAATCGTGTTACATGATTTTTGCACAATGTCCAAAGAGTTCCATAAATTGATCCCAATTACAAGAAACCCTTTTTGTTTTTGTGAGGTGCGTGAATATGGTACACAAAAATGGCCTTTTCTTCTGTTGTTACTGTCTGTGATTAGCATGAATTTGTTTTGAATATGTATTGGCACCAAATTATTTTTCACTCTCCACATAATTTGTAGTAGGCCTATTTTAAATTTCAAGGCCTGCAATTTTATAAACAGTTTCTTTGTGTGGTCTCGTAAACCTTTGTAAGTCACAATTCTTATCGCTTTCTTCTGAAGTAAGAACAGCCTTTCTGTATAACTGGTGCATGCATTACCCCACACTTCGGTACAGTATGTTAAATATGGAACAATTAAGGTTAAGTATAGAAGCTGTAATGAAGCTTCATCCAATGTGTGTTTAACGTATATACGTTAACCAATATTTTTACTAACTTTACCTTTGATATGCTCAATATGAGGCTTCCAGCTAAGTTTGCTGTCTAGGATAACTCCCAAAAATTTGATTTCTGAAACACATTCAATATTTACATCCTCAATAACTAATTTTGTGCATCCCTGTTTTCCCTTATTTCCAAAAACCATATAATTTGTCTTATCCCAATTTAGAAACAATTTATTACAATCAAACCATTTCTTTAATTCTGTAATTTCCCTTTCAATAATGGCCATTAATTCATTTAAATCTGTCCCAGTCTTGTGGGATGACGACACAACACAGTTGTGTCATCAGCAAACAACAAAAAATTAATGTCTTTGGAAGCCTCAAATATATCATTAATAAATAATATAAAAAGTTTAGGAATCAATCACAACATAGGTTTATTTGAATCAAAGCAAAAATAATAAGCTATGAAATAGAAAAGAAAAGACAGTACTGTAAAACATCAAATGCAGTGTTCCTCAACTTGCTTGCTTGTACTGTAAGAAACAAAACAGGAGTGATTACTGTACTTCTACATTGTCATCAACTCTGTGTTGTGGATTTGGCCACAGGTTCTCATCTACATCACAATGCATGTTTTCATTAGCCAAACATCTTGGAAAAAACCTTCGGGCATTAGGAGTAATGCAACAGTTACTTATCATTTTGAGCAGTTGTATCAATTGATAGTTAGATCATTGTAAGGAAATGAGTAGACACTCATTTGAAATGTAATGTGTGAATTGCCTTTTGAAATAGTAGTACTTTGATGTTAAGTTGTGTCATATTTAACAGGTGATTTTTGTTGAATGAACAAATGATCTAAGTTTTATGTGTATTGTATCCAAGCAATTGAGAAAAAGGGTTAGAGTTTTGAAAAATGTGCATTTTGATCATTGGTTGTGAGTTTTGTGTCTAGAGTTGTGAAAAATGACATCAAGGTTCTGAAAATAGTAACAAAGTGATTGTAAAAAACTGTATATGCTGGCTTAATTGAGCTGTACTTTCCATGTTCTAATGACAATTATTGTTTTTGTGTACTATTGCAATAATTTATTGAGATTTATCCATGCCCATTTTTTTTTTTTTAATTCATGTGTCCTCATAATCTTTACTCAAAATAACTTTGCAGTGACATCTCTTCTCTTCTCTGATAAAGTGTTTACTGGCGCGAGGGTCGGACAAGCTGTCAGTCACATTAATTCTGCATGGACAAAATCAAGTCCAGCCCTACATTTTCTCTTGTTCCAGATGCCATGCCACTTGTCACTATGTCACAATAGGGAAGAAAAGACAATCACAACTTCCATTTAATGCCAACTTTAATATTGTAGTTTGACAAACTTTATATAGGACAATTACAGCAGAGGTTAATACACTTTTGACATATAACATTCAATAACATTTTTTTGTTAAAAGGGTTACATAGTCTAGCTTTAAAAACAATCTCACACTAGATATTGATACAGTGACGACTGTTAGAGCTTGAGAGCTAGCAATTTGGATATTGGAGTAATTCACAGGTCACAAATATTTTATTTCTACATTTATTCAATTTGTTAAATTTAGTAAAACAAACAACAACAAAAAACTACACCACCACTGTTTACACAATATGCCCTTTATATTGTATGAATACACTTCTAAATACAGTATATTTTTTATACTTTTTAGTAATTTATATATTACCTACATATTAAAAAAAATAAACATTTAACATTTAAAAGTAACATTTTGATTCATGTGTAACCGTTCTATTTCATCCCTTTTTTACCGAAATGGTTCTGGTTCTCGTGCTGATGTGTTGCGGAAATCTGAGTCTGTGCTGAATGGTGTACGGTGGGAACTGTGAACCTCAGGCCGCTGCCCCAAGTTTCTGATAGCCGAAAGAAGTTGTGACGTCCTTATAACCTGCTCATAAACAAACAGAAAACATGTTAAAACATGAAACAAAAATTCTCTCTTACTGGTGAGCACAGGCGTAACTATCAGTAAGCATGGTACGCGCCGCGGTTGCTTACGGGCCCGGACCAATCAGGGGCCCACGTGACTGGAAGATATTAATTGACAGCCGGGGCCCCAATCGCATTTTACTACTTTTAGTCTGATCGCATATTACTTTATCGCAAATTTATTTGAATAAATAATGACAACAACATATTTTACTGATCATTAAACATGTTTGAAACGAACAATGATTGATTTTGGTGTAATTTGTTTTGAATTGGGACTGGGGAATCCCCGGGTCCCAATTCGAATCCCGGATATGGTAAGTGAACATGCATGTTGCGTGCAAAACAGTAAAAACGTTGAACTTGAGACAGACAATATCGATATGGAGTCGTTGTTAAATTACAAACACAAAAGTGGTTTTCAAAAGCGAAAACGAAAAGAGGAATTGGAGAAATTAATGAGTAAATTACCAAAAATAGGAAGCTTCTTTAAAAAGATAGCACAGGAGGGGCAGATCGAGATTGAGCTGGTGAGTAACAATGTGTTAATGTGCGCCGTCACCAGGTTTTTTTTTTTTTTGTGTGTGTGGTGCACGTAGGCTACTCCTGATTTTATTTTATTTTTATAAAAATAAAAAAAAACACCATATTTTTTCACTATTCCCCTGTATCTGTATCCTGGTAGTATTGTAAAAACAGATAAAAAAAAAAAAAAAAAAAAAAAAAAAATAAGGTAGAATTGTAGTACAGTCTGCGAGTTGTGAAATAGACATACACCTACATACGAGACATTAAAGGTGATCAAAGCATTGATATAATCAAAATTAAGCTACACTTACCACAGCTTGGAACACAGATATTAGAATTATGTCGCAAAAGTGTGGTACCACTTGGGCAGTAACATCCCTCCCATTGCATGGATTTCAAATTACTGAATGCATTATTGTCATGTAAATATTTTAGATTAAATCTAAAATCATACAAAAAAAATGTATTAATCATTTCCATCCAACTTCACTTTTCTATATTGCAAATTTTAAATATATACATTCTTAAGTGTTCAGAATATTTTTCAAGATTTCAAATACCTTCCATCACAGGTTGGTTCCACTTGAGGACCACATGCTACATATATCTGTGGCATTTTACACTTAAAATCTGAATGAAAAAAAATGGTAATGTGTGTTTATAAATACAACAATAAAAGTTATTCTGCTGCAGTTCTGTTAAGATAATAAATATACTGACCACACATTCCATTGGTAGCATCTCTCCAGTCAACACATACTCCTACCATAGCACATTTCTTAGCATAGGCCTGCAGTCTGGCACAGCCAACTGTTTCGTTGTTCATGTTACACACATCAATGTTACAAGCTGACACATAGGGCTCAGGAGGGACGAACTTATGGCATTTCTCAAAAAGCCTGTTGAGTTTTTTAAAATAAATTGTTAATAGAGAAAAGCACAACTTTTTGGAAATCTTCATTAACTACATAATATTAGGAGTTGAAAATATATTCACAAACTAGTATTACTTTCATCATATATTATTATTGTTTTTAAAGAATAGTTTAATGACATGCTTACTTGCTTTCAATGATTTTGCATATTGCAGAAGAAGGGCATGGCACTGATGTGGACCGATGTCTTGGTGACAGAAGGGTTTTGTTGTTGTTGTTGTTGTTGTTGTTATGAACATACCAATATGGAGCCATTTCTTGGCAAGATGATATAATGGTGCCATTTGGCAAGCGACAATCATTTGTGTGGTTATTATCACAAACACCTAAAAACACCAAATCAGAGCTTAAAAAGTCCCTGAATACAAGACTGAGACAACATATTAAATAATCCTAATATTTAATTTCTGTTTGAAATATCATTGGAAATATAAAGTACAAGAATTACACATTAACAAAATATTTACTCGCTTTAAAAAAGAAGAAGAATGATTTACTGTACACCCAGACAACCTAGCAGTGTAATTTAATCTGTTCATAATCATTTTAGCAAGACTGTGAACCTACCACAATGGCCTTCGGTGTTACCATGGAACTTTTGCCATGGGAGGTTGATGGAAAACATTGTGCCATTAAAAGAGATCTGTGCACCAATCTCAGATATGACCACAAGAGACTCTTTGCCGTTCTCTGTGGCACGGACATCTTTAATTTGAAATGGCAACTTGACTTCCTTGTGGTTAACATAAATCTAAAAAAAAATATATATAAAAAATAAATCAAAGCATAAACTTATATGTCCTGAACATTCCATTTTATGGTACTTCTCTACATGTCTTTCTCAGAAAAAGTCAATCAATAAAAATTCTCAGGGTTACATAACCCGGTTCTAAAAAAGGTACAAGACGCTCCGTCATGGTGTTGACGCTATGGGAAAGCTTCGGTGGAACTGATGTCAGAAGCACATGTGAAATCATGCCAACCTTGTTTTGGCTATGGCAGTCATATGATGTCACTGGGTGTACTGGCATGTCTATTAAAGGGCACCCACATTAAATCAACTTGAATTGTCTAAAGAAAGACGTGCAGGCATGCCTGAAGTATGTCAACACGACGCAGTTCTTGTTCCTTTCTGAGGAAACTGGGTTACACATGTAGGGGAACTTGATGCTGCTTCATTGTTTTGATGCTTTGGGAATGTTTATACCCACTACAACATACTGAATAAATGTCTGTATGCCAGCTGTGAAAATAAAGTGCAGCTAAAAAATGATAGCCAAAGGATCTGAGATGGGCAACTGACGCCTGTTTCACACATACTCCGTTTGCAGTGTGTATGAGGTGTGTATTTTGTGTATTCCTCGGAAGCACTTCGACTCGGCGCAGTAAAAAGTCACACCTGAAAAATCCTCTCCCTCTAACTTCTGTTATTAGAATCAACGTGACTTTTTACTCCCGAGTCCCGAGTGCCGAGTCCCAAGTGCTGTTCCGCCATACATTATAGTTATCCTTTTTACCCGCTTAGAAAAGCGCCACGTTTTATTTTGTGTCACCACACTTGGTCGTGTAACTACTCGTGTAACTGTATTTAAATAGGGAAAACGTGGAGGTGTTTGGTCGCTTCTAACTTCATCTCTGTTTGGTCCCTAATGAATGAACTGGGCTAAGCTAAGTGCTATCAAAGTGTCGCCGCGCGCCAGAGCGATTGAGTGCACGCACTGAGACGAGAGAGGTATGTATCAACTCGTCTTAGTTAAGGGAATAACATAGTTTAATATGAAAAAACGGTGGAGTGTTCCTTTAACAGGTTAGAGCTTTCACACTGCAGGTGGATGCGGTCCGTCAATGCGTTCCAGGTGCAGTGAGTATACAGCAGTGCAGAGATCGTTTCCGCATTATTTTTGCTGTGCTGCACGCGCTGAATTAAAGTGACAGCGCATGGTTCGTGGTCAAAATGAACACGGATTGACATGAAAATATAGTAATCTCACCATAAATGCATTTAATTAAAGTGTACTACTATTTTTCACAGTCATTTTCTTTTTAGCCCAGGGTAATTAAAGCAAGGAAAGCTACACAGTACTTCAACAACGCGACATAATGGATGTAGCCTACTCGTCTCTTCGTGGAGGTGGAAAGTCAAGTTCCCAGTTGACTTTCCTGGCCTAAGCCTTGCCCTTCTCCACCTCAAAATTGCGGGGGGTCAGGAGGCTTTCGTCCAGGCACTGGAAGGTGGCAGCTCTAGTGGCGCTTTCCATAGTAGATCCCATTCAGTCAACGTCGTCTACGTCGAACGTGAATGACTGAAAGGGAACGTCTCGGTTGCATATGCAACCCTCATTCCCTGAAGGAGGGAATGGAGACGTAGTCCCTTAGCCACTATAGCTGGACCACCGCTGACTCTCGGCTCCTCAGCGAAAAGCAACTAGTGCGTGCATCCACTTCTGTATTTATACCCGTGCCACGGGGGCGGAGTGTGTGATGCGAATCACGCACACCAATTGCATTGGCTCGTTCAGTAGTACTCGAAGACGACAGGCTCCCTGGCGTGATCCCATTCAGTTGACGTCAACAATGTCTCTGTTCCCTCCTTCAGGGTTGCATACGCAACCGAGACGTTCTTTGTGACCCACAATATTCAAGAAAAGGTATGAGAGAACTGTTTTTGTCAATTGTATGTTTTAATTTAAAATGTTTACGATGTTAACATAGCCTAAGGCCTACATGTTTAAATGTTTTGCCACTTGCTTGAGCAACTTAATTTACAGTATAAATCTATATAGAAGTAATGCATTGAATAATACGTTAATAATAACTACTGTGTACAAATAGAATTGCAATGTTGAAACTTTTTTATATTATTTTATAAAAGACACTGATAATAAAACTAGTGATATGAAATAAAAAATAGAGAATAAATGTTGTGTTTGTGGTGCAGCCGTAGATCAGTTGCGCACTGCAAAAGCAGCATACTGTATGTGAAAACACAATAGCGCGTGCTGCTCCTGCGCCGCATACACACCGCAAAACGCACCGCATACGCACTGCACATGGAGTATGTGTGAAACAGGCGTTAATCCATCTTCTGTTCTGCCCATATCGTTTCCCTGTATCAGGGAAGAATTAAATGGCTCTATAACTAGAAGTTGGTGAGGGTGACAGACAAAAGAGTTGGATGCTAAAGGCAATTCTTTCTATTCCCTGGGCCTAAGCTCCTATGTAATCATTAAGCAGGGTTTCCACAGAGAATAATCTATGTCAGTTTCTCAATTCCCACGCCCTACAAAGGGCTGAAGAGGGCAACAAAACAGAAGTAGCATAGCACAATTTAATAAATTTGCTTGTTAATTGTCTCTTTAATCCTCATGAGACACCATCTTCAGCCTTACGTTGGAGGTGTGTGTGTGTGTGTGTGGGGGGGGGGGGGGGGGGGGGGGGTATTGAGTAAGAGAGCATTAAACTCCATCTCTGCTGGACGTGTCCTCCTCATGGACCACCCAGGATATGTGCTAATGTAGCCTATAGAAAGCCTAAGAAAGATCTCATGGTTTCAAGTCCTCAGACCTATGAGCTGAGATGACTTCCCTGAAATCCCTCTTAGGGGGCAGCCACGCTGGCCTTCTGACCCTCCCTCCAAGCAATAATACTTGACACTGGGTCAGGAGATGTTGGCACGGGTGCTGAAGGACCCTGGACACAGAGGGGGATGAACTTTTTGAATGCTGCAGACTGAGCCCTCACCTCTCTGAAACTATCGACTACCGTATCTATGGCAGTACCAAAGTGGTCAGAGGGTGAGATTGGGATGTTAAGGACAAAGGATTTCTCCCTCTCCTTTACCCTTAAAAGACTGAGCCACAGATGCCTCTCTGTGGCAACCATAGCTGCCATGGGTCGACAGCTTCATGGCACAGAGGTTTGAGATCTGTGGCTGTGCGGAGCTCTGTCTCTGGAGACAGTACCTTCCCTTGGTCCAGGCCCTTCAGAAGATCAGCTTGGTAGGCCTGTAACACCAACATAGGGCGCTGGGCTCCACCGGCCTGACCCGCCACCACATAGATGTAGTTTGACATGGCTTTGAAGGCAAGACCAGAACCTTCAGAGACGACGCCACACCAGGGGAGAGATAGCCTGCAAGTGCCTCTTTAACTCAGGGAATCTTCTTATATCCGTGCTCACATTGTCCATTCACATTCGAATAATTAAACACGGCGGAGGTTACTGTGCAAGCCGAATATGGTTTCCCCCATGATCTTGACACCTCCGTGTGGAGACTGGGGAGAAATTAAAGGCTCACGAGTGGGGAGCTCTCTGTGGCAACCATAGCTGCCATCCAACAGCCGATGGCATGGGCCGACAGCTTCATGGCACAGAGGTTGAGATCTGTGGCTGACCATCGATGACCCACATAGAATCGCTCATCAAACCAGCTTGGAGCAATTTCTTTTCTTTCTGCTGACCAGTCTAGACAAAGTCTCACGGATCATCCCCACAACCAGCTCCTTGTTCACAGGGCTAAAAGAGGAGGGGGCTCACTGGAAATCTCTGCCCCAACTCCTGTTACATCTAGCTATTCAGAGCTAGAGGTCAAGATGCCTGGCTCCCATCCCCCGCAAAGATATGTGCATGGTGAAGCACAACCTCTTTTACAAATGAACACACACAATATTAATTATTGTGTGTATTATTAATAATGAAAATTTTGTGATTTAGATTAACAAGCTATTAAACAACTTGGTTGGAGATGGTGGTGGATGAGTCTGGAGTTATCATACATGTATAATGTTAACATCATGTTAACATTATAAATGTGTGTGCCAGATAATTTTAATGGAATATATAGCAAAGTTCTTTAAAAGGAATTTGTCACAGAAGGAATCTGAAATTGTAAAATAAAATTTAGATAATAAAAAAAGATTACCAAATTCATTACACTTCCACCAGAAAACCTCTGAGTCATGATGATCTCAGAAGATTTGTAATGAACCTTCAGGGCCTTGGGACAGGAAATACTTTCTTCAAAACCACAGATATTAACAACTACAACACTAAAATTATACTTTGTATAAATTTCTTGCACAAGCACATAAGTGGAGTTTCCTTGAAAAGGGTAATATTTTCCATCAAATGTGACATAATGTAGGTTGAGAAAGCCACTGCAGACACCTGAAACATATACAGTTTACAAATTAACATATACAGTTAATTTGTGTAGTGCAAAAAAAAAATTGAGACAGTAACTAAATACTTCAAGAGAACATTAGATAGCCATTAACTCACATTGGCACTCATATTTAAAACAGCATCCAGATTCGTCAGCAACTTTTATGGGGGGGAATTTGTTATCACACACAGGATACTCTATAGGATCACAGTGTACTGGTTTATGCTCTATTGTACCATTTATACATGTGTCTATATAGCAATTTCCCACATGAATAGATGCACCATTCTAAAAAAGAAAGAAGAATAGTTATTAAGCGGTGTTGTAGTCTATTTGAAGTTACTCAAAGAAAGCAAAATCTGGATTATATAAAATATTATGCATGAACCTTAATTATACAAAGTACTTACTGTAAGGGGAGGCATATATTTATCACAGTTGTGACCTGAAGGGAATACTGTTGTTAAACAGGGTTGTGATAATTTTATCACATCACACTTCTTCTCTTCTGTTTTTACACATTTTGCAATGTAACACCATCCATCACCATCAGTTTTATTGTAAATTTCTGATTCTGTGGATTAAGAGAAAGAGGTTGAGAGATATGCATTTAATTTATTAGGACAACAAAAGAACTATAAATAAATGTATAAAAATAAATATACAGTATATAAAAATAAATTTACAGTATATAAAAAAGGTTTTTAGAGAAGTAGAGAAGAAAAAATAAATTACCTGGCTTAAACGTATTGCCATAAATTTCACAGACACAATCTTGATGTGCAGTTTTGTGACCTCTTAATGAACCTGTGATAATTGGCAAACTTGGTGTGGTAATAATTGTGCTGTGGGAAAAATACTGATCTGTTTGTGAAATTTTTGATGATATTCCACACAATCCATGGCAACATAATACTTTAATTTCGTAATCAAAACATTGCTGAGTAACACCTTGGTTCTTGTTTAAACAAACTAGTCCATCTTTAGTGTTGCATGTTACTACCTGGCCCAGTTGTGAAAGTAGTACTCCAGGGAAAAGTTTTGCATGGCATTCAACCTCAGTTGGAGCAGAGCAGGTGTTAAGATATGTGTTCGTTATTGTTTTAATAGGTACAATTTCACCACCTTCAGGCCCTGTTGTTGGGCTGCCAAAGTCCATCCAGTCGGACCACTGGCAAATACATTTAGAAGGAAATTTTTTTGAAATGGTTGTAGTCATATCTCTTGTTGTGGGTGCAGTGGTTGTGCTTGTGGAGGAATTGTGTAAAGCTAGATTCAGTGCTGCTGGTAGAGATGCGCCAACACAGTCTCGATGACAGCACAACAATCTCATCTCGTAGTCAAAGCACTGCTGGGTAATATTTTGTTTTTTATTTAGGCAAACAAGTCCATCTTTAAGATTACATTTTACTGACTGGCCAAGCTTTGAAACAGGAAGTCCAGGATAATGTTTTGCACGGCATTCAATTCCATGTGGTATTGAGCAGGTGGTTGGAAAGGTGTCAGTGATGATTTTGACTGGTATTAGTTTACCTCCTTCAGGCCCTTTTGTTGGGCTGCCAAAGTCCACCCATTTTGACCAATGGCAAATACATTTAGAAGGAAATTTTTTTGCAATGGTTGTAGTCATATCTCTTGTTGTGGGTGCAGTGGTTGTGCTTGTGGAGGAATTGTGTAAAGCTAGATTCAGTGCTGCTGGTAGAGATGCGCCAACACAGTCTCGATGACAGCACAACAATCTCATCTCATAGTCAAAGCACTGCTGGGTAATATTTTGTTTTTTATTTAGGCAAACAAGTCCATCTTTAAGATTACACTTTACTGCCTGGCCAAGCTTTGAAATAGGAAGTCCAGGATAATGTTTTGCACGGCATTCAATTCCATGTGGTATTGAGCAAGTGGTTGGATAGGTGTCAGTGATGATTTTGACTGGTATTAGTTTACCTCCTTCAGGCCCTTTTGTTGGGCTGCCAAAGTCCACCCATTTTGACCAATGGCAAATACATTTATAAGGAATTTTTTTTGAAATGGTTGTAGTCATATCTCTTGTTGTGGGTGCAGTGGTTGTGCTTGTGGAGGAATTGTGTAAAGCTAGATTCAGTGCTGCTGGTAGAGATGCGCCAACACAGTCTCGATGACAGCACAACAATCTTATCTCGTAGTCAAAGCACTGCTGGGTAATATTTTGTTTTTTATTTAGGCAAACTAGTCCATCTTTAAGATTACACTTTACTGACTGGCCAAGCTTTGAAACGGGAAGTCCAGGATAATGTTTTGCACGGCATTCAATTCCATGTGGTATTGAGCAGGTGGTTGGAAAGGTGTCAGTGATGACTTTGACTAGTATTAGTTTACCTCCTTCAGGACCTTCTGTTGGGCTGCCGAAGTCCACCCATTTTGACCACTGGCAAATACATTTAGAAGGAAATGTTTTTGAAATGGTTGTAGTCATAGCTCTTGTTGTGGGTACAGTGGTTGTGCTTATACTTGTGGAGGAATTGTGTAAAGCTAGATTCAGTGCTGCTGATAGAGATGCGCCAACACAGTCTAGATGACAGCACAACAATCTCATCTCATAGTCAAAGCACTGCTGGGTAATATTTTGTTTTTTATTTAGGCAAACAAGTCCATCTTTAAGATTACACTTTACTGCCTGGCCAAGCTTTGAAATAGGAAGTCCAGGATAATGTTTTGCACGGCATTCAATTCCATGTGGTATTGAGCAAGTGGTTGGATAGGTGTTAGTGATGATTTTGACTGGTATTAGTTTACCGCCTTCCTGACCTGTTGTTGGGCCACCAAAATCTAGCCATTTTGACCAATGACAAATGCATGGAGAGGTAGGAGTAAGTTGGGTTGGTTTTGATGTATTTGAAGGTGTAGAAGTTTCTGAAGGTGTACTTGATGTCATTGTTGTTGTTGAAGCTGACAACTTAGGAATAGTTGTTGGTGCCTCTGTGGAGTTGTCACATTTTCCATGACAGCATAATACTCTGATATCATAGTCAAAGCATTGCTGTGTGATATCTTGGTTTTTATTCAAACACAAGAGCCCGTCTTTTGCATTACAAGTAACAACCTGTCCAAGCTGTAAAAGAGAAAGATCAGGGTAAAGTTTTGCACGGCATTCTAATTCTTTTGGTGCTGAGCAGATGGAAGGATAGGAGTCAGTTATTCTTTTGATGGAAATTATTTCTCCACCTTCAGGACCGGTTGTTAAGCTGCCAAAGTCCATCCAGTCTGACCAATGGCATTTGCATCCAAGGGAAGGAGTAAGCAAAGGTATTTTTGGTGTCAGTGCTGTTGTACCGCCACAGCTTCCATCACAGCAGAATACTCTAATCTCATAGTCAAAGCACTGCTGTGTTATATCTTGATTTTTGTTAAGACACACAAGTCCATCTTTTGCATTACATATCACAACCTGGCCAAGCTGTGAAAGAGAAAGATCAGGGTAAAGTTTTGCACGGCATTCTAATTCTTTTGGTGCTGAGCAGATGGAAGGATAGGAGTCAGTTATTCTTTTGATGGAAATTATTTCTCCACCTTCAGGACCGGTTGTTAAGCTGCCAAAGTCCATCCAGTCTGACCAATGGCATTTGCATCCAAGGGAAGGAGTAAGCAAAGGTATTTTTGGTGTCAGTGCTGTTGTACTGCCACAACTTCCATCACAGCAGAATACTCTAATCTCATAGTCAAAGCATTGCTGTGTTATATCTTGATTTTTGTTAAGACACACAAGTCCATCTTTTGCATTACATATCACAACCTGGCCAAGCTGTGAAAAAGAAAGATCAGGGTAAAGTTTTGCACGGCATTCTAATTCTTTTGGTGCTGAGCAGATGGAAGGATAGGAGTCAGTTATTCTTTTGATGGAAATTATTTCTCCACCTTCAGGACCGGTTGTTAAGCTGCCAAAGTCCATCCAGTCTAACCAATGGCATTTGCATCCAAAGGAAGGAGTAAGCAAAGGTATTTTTGGTGTCAGTGCTGTTGTACTGCCACAGCTTCCATCACAGCAGAATACTCTAATCTCATAGTCAAAGCATTGCTGTGTTATATCTTGATTTTTGTTAAGACACACAAGCCCATCTTTTGCATTACATATCACAACCTGGCCAAGCTGTGAAAGAGAAAGGTCAGGGTGAAGTTTTGCACGGCATTCTAATTCTTTTGGTGCTGAGCAGATGGAAGAAAAGGTGTCAGTTATTCTTTTGATGGAAATTATTTCTCCACCTTCAGGACCGGTTGTTACGCTACTGAAATCCATCCAGTCTGACCAATGGCATTTACATCCAAGGGTAGGAGTAAGCAAAGGAATTGTTGGTGTCAGTGCTGTGGTACTGCCACAGTTTCCATCACAGCAGAATACTCTAATCTCATAGTCAAAGCATTGATGTGTAATTTCTTGGTTTTTGTTCAGGCACACAAGACCATCTTTGGCATTACATTTCACAACCTGGTTTAGCTGGGAAAGAGACAATCTGGGGTAATTTTTTGCACGACATTCGACTTCTTTTGGCACAGAGCAGATGGTAGGATAACGGTCCAAAACTTTTTTGATTGACACTGTTTCACCACCTTCAGGACCTGTTGTTGGGCCCCCAAGATCCAACCACTCTGACCAAAGACAAATGCAGCCAGGGTTAGGAGTAAGTGTGGCTGTTTCAGACAGTGGAGACGTCGTTGAAGCAGTGTATATGCTAGTACCACTGGAGAAATTTTGGGCTGTTTGTGTTGTAGACGGCGGGGTAGGCATGATAGGTGACAAAGTTGGTATTGAAATTATGGATGTGATTGTACCTGTAGAGAAACTCTCACTTGTTTTTTTTGTATTTGGTGATACAGATGTGGTACCTGATGAAACCATAGTGGTGGTTGGACATTGTGTTGTGATGCTGCTATTGTTTCCAACACAACAAAGCACTCTAATCTCATAGTCCAAGCATTGCTGTTCAAGGCCTTGGTTTTTGTTGAAGCAAATCAGTCCATCTTTCACATTACATTTCACAACCTGTCCAAGCTGTGAAAAAGGAACTCCAGGGTAAAGTTTTGCACGGCATTCCACATCCTTTAGTGATGTGCAGATGGGAGAATAGGTGTCAGTTATTTGTTTAATATGTACTATTTCACCACCATCAGGTCCTGTTGTTGGGCCACCAAAATTACTCCATTCTGACCAACTGCAAATACACCCAGAGGTAGAAGTAAGGGTCATGGAATTTGGTGTTATGGAAGTTGGAGAAATTGTTAAAGAACTTGCGGTAGATGTAACTGAAATTGTAGTTATGCTTGTATAAGCGGAGGAACTTTGGACAGTTGCCGTTTTAGTTGATGGCATAGGCAAGCTTGTTGATGAGATCCAAAAAGCAGTTGGAGTTGTGTATTTTGTTGAGAAGTTGCCACATTTGTTGTCACAACAGAATACTCTAATTTCATAGTCAAAGCATTGCTGTATGAGGCCTTGGTTTTTGTTCAAGCAGACCAGTCCGTCTTTCACATTACATTTTACAACCTGACCAAGCTGTGAAAGAGGAACTCCAGGGTAAAGTTTAGCACGACATTTCACTTCTTTTGGTGCTGAGCAGATGGTAGATAAGGCAGACATAGGTATTACTTTACCACCTTTAACACCAGTTGTTGGGTGACCAAAGTCATTCCAGTCTGACCAATAGCAAATACATAGCGGGGTAGGAGTATAGGAGGTTGTTTTTAATGTTGTGAAAGTTGGGGAAGTTTTTGAAGGCGATGTAGAAAATGTTGTTGTCACTGGAGTTAGAGATATGCTTGTTACATTGTAAGAGATGCCAGCTGAAAATCTTACTGAAGGTGTACCAGAAGAAATTGCTGGTAGAGTTGTGGATATGCTTTTACTAGTGGTTGGACTCTGGACTGTTTTTGTAACCTGTTGTGTATAAGTACTTGTGGTATAAGTTATTGTAGATGGACTTGTGTATGTGCTTGTATTTTGGACGATTACTGTTGGAGTTGATAGTATACTGCTGCTTGATGACAAAATTGTAGCTACTGTAGTTAAGGATTGTGTTGCCATGTTTGTAGTATTAGAGGAATTATGTACTGTTGATGTTTTAGTCTGCAGTGTAGTAATGCTAGGTGAAAATGATGGTGGAGGTATACGATTAGAGATTGTTGGTAAAGTTGTGGATATGTTTTTACCAGTGGAGGAACTCTGGTCTGTTGCTGTCATAATCTGTTGTGTAAAATTGCTTGTGGAAGTTTTTGCTGTAGTTGTTGGTTGGCTCATACTAGAGGGGGAAACAAGGCCTGCTGAATGTATAGTTGGTGCTTTAGGCATGCTGGTTGAAAAAGTTGCTGAATGTGTAGCAGTATAAATTGTTTTAGATAGATTTGTGTACATGCTTGTAATAGTGGAGGAATTTTGGACCCCTAGTGTAATATTTGGAAGTATAGTGCTGTGTGTTGATGACATCATTGTAGCTGTTGTTGTTAAGGATTTTGTTACCATGATTGTAGTATTAGAGGAATAATGGACTTTTGGTGTTTTAGTTGGTGGTGTAGTCATTCCAGTTGAAAACATTGGCAAAGGTTTAGCAGTAGATGTTGTTGGAGTCGTGGATATGAGTTTACCAGTGGGGGAACTCTGGACTGTTGGTGATGTAACTTGTGTCAACATGCTTGTTGAAGAAATTGGAGGTGTAGCAGAAAACTTTGTTGAAGTTGTTGCTGTACTTGTTGTCATGCTTGTACTTGTGGAGGAAGTAAGGCTTAATGATGCTGTGGTTGGGGGTGTAGGCATGCTGGTTGAATATGTTGGTTTACCAGCAGAAATTGTAGCTGAAGGATTTGTGGATATACTTGTAGCAGTGGGGGAACTATGCACTGTTGATATTGTAGTTGCTGTTGTACGCGTGCTTGTTGATGACATACTTGTAGCTGTTGTTGTTAAGGATTGTGTTGTCATGCTTGAAGTTTTTGGGGAATTCTGTTTGGTTGATGTCATGCCAGCTGAAAATGTTTGTGAAGATGTACCAGTAGATATTGTTGATGGAGTTGTGGACATGGTTTTTCCAGTGGATGCACTCTGGACTGTTGGTGTTGAAACTTGTGTAAACCTGATTGTTGATGAAATGGAAGGTGTAGCAGAAAATAATGTTGAAGTTGTTGCTGTAGTTGTTGATGTGCTTGTATTTGTGGTGGAAATAAGGCTTGTTGATGTGGTCGATGGTGTAGTAAGTATACCAGTTGAAAACGATAGTGAAGGCACACCTGTAGAGATTGTTTTTGGAGCTGTGGATATACTTTTACCAGTAGGGGAACTCTGGACTGTTGGAGTTGTAACTTGTTGTGTTGACGCGCTTGTTAAAGAAATGGGAGGTGTAGCAGAAATCTTTGTTGAAGTTGTTGCTGTATTTGCTGACATGATTATATTCGGGGAAGAAATGAGGCCCAATGATGTTGTAGTTGGGGGTGTAGGCTTGCTGGTTGAAAAATCTGGTGAAGGTGTACCAGCAGACTTTTTTGTTGATGGATTTGTAGATATGCTTGTAAAGATTGAGGAACTATGCACTGTTGATGTTATAGTTAGTGGTATATTCATGCTTGATGATGACATCATTGAAGCTGTTTTAGTTAAGGATTGTGTTGTCATGCTTGTAGTATTGGAGGAATTCTGGACTGTTGGTGTTGTAACTTGTGTCAAACTGCTTGCTGAAGTAATTGGAGGTGTAGCAGAAAACTTTGCTGAACTCGTTGCTGAACTTGTTGGCATGCTTGTACTTGTGGAGGAAGTAAGGCTTAATGATGTTGTGGTTGGGGGTGTAGGCATGCTGGTTGAATATGTTGGTTTACCAGCAGAAATTGTTGTTGAAGGATTTGTGGATATGCTTGTAGCAGTGGGGGAACTATGCACTGTTGATGTTGTAGTTGCTGCTGTACGCGTGCTTGTTGATGACATACTTGTAGCTGTTGTTGTTAAGGATTGTGTTGTCATGCTTGAAGTTTTTGGGGAATTCTGTTTGGTTGGTGTTTTAGTTGATGGTGTAGTCATGCCAGCTGAAAACTTTTGTGAAGATGTACCAGTAGATGTTGTTGGAGTTGTGGACATGGTTTTACCAGTGGATGAACTCTGGACTGTTGGTGTTGAAACTTGTTGTGTAAACCTGATTGTTGATGAAATGGAAGGTGTAGCAGAAAATATTGTTGAAGTTGTTGCTGTAGTTGTTGATGTGCTTGTATTTGTGGTGGAAATAAGGCTTGTTGATGTGGTTGATGGTGTAGTAAGTATACCAGTTGAAAACGATAGTGAAGGTGCACCTGTAGAGATTGTTTTTGGAGCTGTGGATATACTTTTACCAGTAGGGGAACTCTGGACTGTTGGCGTTGTAACTTTTTGTGTTGACGCGCTTGTTAAAGAAATGGGAGGTGTAGCAGAAATCTTTGTTGAAGTTGTTGCTGTATTTGTTGACATGATTATATTCGGGGAAGAAATGAGGCCCAATGATGTTGTAGTTGGGGGTGTAAGCTTGCTGGTTGAAAAATCTGGTGAAGGTGTACCAGCAGACTTTTTTGTTGATGGATTTGTAGATATGCTTGTAAAGATTGAGGAACTATGCACTGTTGATGTTATAGTTAGTGGTATATTCATGCTTGATGATGACATCATTGAAGCTGTTTTAGTTAAGGATTGTGTTGTCATGCTTGTAGTATTGGAGGAATTCTGGACTGTTGGTGTTGTAACTTGTGTCAAACTGCTTGCTGAAGTAATTGGAGATGTAGCAGAAAACTTTGCTGAACTTGTTGCTGAACTTGTTGGTATGCTTGTACTTGTGGAGGAAGTAAGGCTTAATGATGTTGTGGTTGGGGGTGTAGGCATGCTGGTTGAATATGTTGGTTTACCAGCAGAAATTGTTGTTGAAGGATTTGTGGATATGCTTGTAGCAGTGGGGGAACTATGCACTGTTGATGTTGTAGTTGCTGCTGTACGCGTGCTTGTTGATGACATACTTGTAGCTGTTGTTGTTAAGGATTGTGTTGTCATGCTTGAAGTTTTTGGGGAATTCTGTTTGGTTGGTGTTTTAGTTGATGGTGTAGTCATGCCAGCTGAAAACTTTTGTGAAGATGTACCAGTAGATGTTGTTGGAGTTGTGGACATGGTTTTACCAGTGGATGAACTCTGGACTGTTGGTGTTGAAACTTGTTGTGTAAACCTGATTGTTGATGAAATGGAAGGTGTAGCAGAAAATATTGTTGAAGTTGTTGCTGTAGTTGTTGATGTGCTTGTATTTGTGGTGGAAATAAGGCTTGTTGATGTGGTTGATGGTGTAGTAAGTATACCAGTTGAAAACGATAGTGAAGGTGCACCTGTAGAGATTGTTTTTGGAGCTGTGGATATACTTTTACCAGTAGGGGAACTCTGGACTGTTGGCGTTGTAACTTTTTGTGTTGACGCGCTTGTTAAAGAAATGGGAGGTGTAGCAGAAATCTTTGTTGAAGTTGTTGCTGTATTTGTTGACATGATTATATTCGGGGAAGAAATGAGGCCCAATGATGTTGTAGTTGGGGGTGTAAGCTTGCTGGTTGAAAAATCTGGTGAAGGTGTACCAGCAGACTTTTTTGTTGATGGATTTGTAGATATGCTTGTAAAGATTGAGGAACTATGCACTGTTGATGTTATAGTTAGTGGTATATTCATGCTTGATGATGACATCATTGAAGCTGTTTTAGTTAAGGATTGTGTTGTCATGCTTGTAGTATTGGAGGAATTCTGGACTGTTGGTGTTGTAACTTGTGTCAAACTGCTTGCTGAAGTAATTGGAGATGTAGCAGAAAACTTTGCTGAACTTGTTGCTGAACTTGTTGGTATGCTTGTACTTGTGGAGGAAGTAAGGCTTAATGATGTTGTGGTTGGGGGTGTAGGCATGCTGGTTGAATATGTTGGTTTACCAGCAGAAATTGTTGCTGGAGGATTTGTGGATATGATTGTAGCAGTGGGGGAACTATGCACTGTTGTTGTTGTAGTTGCTGTTGTACGCGTGCTTGTTGATGACATACTTGTAGCTGTTGTTGTTAAGGATTGTGTTGTCATGCTTGAAGTTTTTGGGGAATTCTGTTTGGTTGGTGTTTTAGTTGATGGTGTAGTCATGCCAGCTGAAAATGTTTGTGAAGATGTACCAGTAGATATTGTTGTTGGAGTTGTGGACATGGTTTTACCAGTGGATGAACTCTGGACTGTTGGTGTTGAAACTTGTTGTGTAAACCTGATTGTTGATGAAATGGAAGGTGTAGCGGAAAATATTGTTGAAGTTGTTGCTGTAGTTGTTGATGTGCTTGTATTTGTGGTGGAAATAAGGCTTGTTGATGTGGTCGATGGTGTAGTAAGTATACCAGTTGAAAACGATAGTGAAGGTGCACCTGTTGAGATTGTTTTTGGAGCTGTGGATATACTTTTACCAGTAGGGGAACTCTGGACTGTTGGCGTTGTAACTTGTTGTGTTGACGTGCTTGTTAAAGAAATGGGAGGTGTAGCAGAAATCTTTGTTGAAGTTGTTGCTGTATTTGTTGACATGATTATATTCGGGGAAGAAATGAGGCCCAATAATGTTGTAGTTGGGGCTGTAGGCTTGCTGGTTGAAAAATCTGGTGAAGGTGTACCAGCAGACTTTTTTGTTGATGGATTTGTAGATATGCTTGTAAAGATTGAGGAACTATGCACTGTTGATGTTATAGTTAGTGGTATATTCATGCTTGATGATGACATCATTGAAGCTGTTTTAGTTAAGGATTGTGTTGTCATGCTTGTAGTATTGGAGGAATTCTGGACTGTTGGTGTTGTAACTTGTGTCAAACTGCTTGCTGAAGTAATTGGAGGTGTAGCAGAAAACTTTGCTGAACTTGTTGCTGAACTTGTTGGTATGCTTGTACTTGTGGAGGAAGTAAGGCTTAATGATGCTGTGGTTGGGGGTGTAGGCATGCTGGTTGAATATGTTGGTTTACCAGCAGAAATTGTTGTTGAAGGATTTGTGGATATGCTTGTAGCAGTGGGGGAACTATGCACTGTTGATGTTGTAGTTGCTGTTGTACGCGTGCTTGTTGATGACATACTTGTAACTGTTGTTGTTAAGGATTGTGTTGTCATGCTTGAAGTTTTTGGGGAATTCTGTTTGGATGGTGTTTTAGTTGATAGTGTAGTCATGCCAGCTGAAAATATTTGTGACGATGTACCAGTAGATGTTGGAGTTGTGGACATGGTTTTACCAGTGGATGAACTCTGGACTGTTGGTGTTGAAACTTGTTGTGTAAACCTGATTGTTGATGAAATGGAAGGTGTAGCGGAAAATATTGTTGAAGTTGTTGCTGTAGTTGTTGATGTGCTTGTATTTGTGGTGGAAATAAGGCTTGTTGATGTGGTCGATGGTGTAGTAAGTATACCAGTTGAAAACGATAGTGAAGGTGCACCTGTAGAGATTGTTTTTGGAGCTGTGGATATACTTTTACCAGTAGGGGAACTCTGGACTGTTGGTGTTGTAACTTGTTGTGTTGACGTGCTTGTTAAAGAAATTGGAGGTGTAGCAGAAACCTTTGTTGAAGTTGTTGCTGTATTTGTTGACATGATTATATTCGGGGAAGAAATGAGGCCCAATGATGTTGTAGTTGGGGGTGTAGGCTTGCTGGTTGAAAAATCTGGTGAAGGTGTACCAGCAGACTTTTTTGTTGATGGATTTGTAGATATGCTTGTAAAGATTGAGGAACTATGCACTGTTGATTTTATAGTTAGTGGTATATTCATGCTTGATGATGACATCATTGAAGCTGTTTTAGTTAAGGATTGTGTTGTCATGCTTGTAGTATTGGAGGAATTCTGGACTGTTGGTGTTGTAACTTGTGTCAAACTGCTTGCTGAAGTAATTGGAGATGTAGCAGAAAACTTTGCTGAACTTGTTGCTGAACTTGTTGGTATGCTTGTACTTGTGGAGGAAGTAAGGCTTAATGATGTTGTGGTTGGGGGTGTAGGCATGCTGGTTGAATATGTTGGTTTACCAGCAGAAATTGTTGCTGGAGGATTTGTGGATATGCTTGTAGCAGTGGGGGAACTATGCACTGTTGATGTTGTAGTTGCTGTTGTACGCGTGCTTGTTGATGACATACTTGTAGCTGTTGTTGTTAAGGATTGTGTTGTCATGCTTGAAGTTTTTGGGGAATTCTGTTTGGTTGGTGTTTTAGTTGATGGTGTAGTCATGCCAGCTGAAAATGTTTGTGAAGATGTACCAGTAGATATTGTTGTTGGAGTTGTGGACATGGTTTTACCAGTGGATGAACTCTGGACTGTTGGTGTTGAAACTTGTTGTGTAAACCTGATTGTTGATGAAATGGAAGGTGTAGCGGAAAATATTGTTGAAGTTGTTGCTGTAGTTGTTGATGTGCTTGTATTTGTGGTGGAAATAAGGCTTGTTGATGTGGTCGATGGTGTAGTAAGTATACCAGTTGAAAACGATAGTGAAGGTGCACCTGTAGAGATTGTTTTTGGAGCTGTGGATATACTTTTACCAGTAGGGGAACTCTGGACTGTTGGTGTTGTAACTTGTTGTGTTGACGTGCTTGTTAAAGAAATTGGAGGTGTAGCAGAAACCTTTGTTGAAGTTGTTGCTGTATTTGTTGACATGATTATATTCGGGGAAGAAATGAGGCCCAATGATGTTGTAGTTGGGGGTGTAGGCTTGCTGGTTGAAAAATCTGGTGAAGGTGTACCAGCAGACTTTTTTGTTGATGGATTTGTAGATATGCTTGTAAAGATTGAGGAACTATGCACTGTTGATTTTATAGTTAGTGGTATATTCATGCTTGATGATGACATCATTGAAGCTGTTTTAGTTAAGGATTGTGTTGTCATGCTTGTAGTATTGGAGGAATTCTGGACTGTTGGTGTTGTAACTTGTGTCAAACTGCTTGCTGAAGTAATTGGAGATGTAGCAGAAAACTTTGCTGAACTTGTTGCTGAACTTGTTGGTATGCTTGTACTTGTGGAGGAAGTAAGGCTTAATGATGTTGTGGTTGGGGGTGTAGGCATGCTGGTTGAATATGTTGGTTTACCAGCAGAAATTGTTGCTGGAGGATTTGTGGATATGCTTGTAGCAGTGGGGGAACTATGCACTGTTGATGTTGTAGTTGCTGTTGTACGCGTGCTTGTTGATGACATACTTGTAGCTGTTGTTGTTAAGGATTGTGTTGTCATGCTTGAAGTTTTTGGGGAATTCTGTTTGGTTGGTGTTTTAGTTGATGGTGTAGTCATGCCAGCTGAAAATGTTTGTGAAGATGTACCAGTAGATATTGTTGTTGGAGTTGTGGACATGGTTTTACCAGTGGATGAACTCTGGACTGTTGGTGTTGAAACTTGTTGTGTAAACCTGATTGTTGATGAAATGGAAGGTGTAGCGGAAAATATTGTTGAAGTTGTTGCTGTAGTTGTTGATGTGCTTGTATTTGTGGTGGAAATAAGGCTTGTTGATGTGGTCGATGGTGTAGTAAGTATACCAGTTGAAAACGATAGTGAAGGTGCACCTGTAGAGATTGTTTTTGGAGCTGTGGATATACTTTTACCAGTAGGGGAACTCTGGACTGTTGGTGTTGTAACTTGTTGTGTTGACGTGCTTGTTAAAGAAATTGGAGGTGTAGCAGAAATCTTTGTTGAAGTTGTTGCTGTATTTGTTGACATGATTATATTCGGGGAAGAAATGAGGCCCAGTGATGTTGTAGTTGGGGGTGTAGGCTTGCTGGTTGAAAAATCTGGTGAAGGTGTACCAGCAGACTTTTTTGTTGATGGATTTGTAGATATGCTTGTAAAGATTGAGGAACTATGCACTGTTGATGTTATAGTTAGTGGTATATTCATGCTTGATGATGACATCATTGAAGCTGTTTTAGTTAAGGATTGTGTTGTCATGCTTGTAGTATTGGAGGAATTCTGGACTGTTGGTGTTGTAACTTGTGTCAAACTGCTTGCTGAAGTAATTGGAGGTTTAGCAGAAAACTTTGCTGAACTTGTTGGTATGCTTGTACTTGTGGAGGAAGTAAGGCTTAATGATGCTGTGGTTGGGGGTGTAGGCATGCTGGTTGAATATGTTGGTTTACCAGCAGAAATTGTTGTTGAAGGATTTGTGGATATGCTTGTAGCAGTGAGGGAACTATGCACTGTTGATGTTGTAGTTGCTGTTGTACGCATGCTTGTTGATGACATACTTGTAACTGTTGTTGTTAAGGATTGTGTTGTCATGCTTGAAGTTTTTGGGGAATTCTGTTTGGATGGTGTTTTAGTTGATAGTGTAGTCATGCCAGCTGAAAATGTTTGTGAAGATGTACCAGTAGATGTTGTTGGAGTTGTGGACATGGTTTTACCAGTGGATGAACTCTGGACTGTTGGTGTTGAAACTTGTTGTGTAAACCTGATTGTTGATGAAATGGAAGGTGTAGCAGAAAATATTGTTGAAGTTGTTGCTATAGTTGTTGATGTGCTTGTATTTGTGGTGGAAATAAGGCTTGTTGATGTGGTCGATGGTGTAGTAAGTATACCAGTTGAAAACGATAGTGAAGGCCCACCTGTAGAGATTGTTTTTGGAGCTGTGGATATACTTTTACCAGTAGGGGAACTCTGGACTGTTGGAGTTGTAACTTGTTGTGTTGACTCGCTTGTTAAAGAAATGGGAGGTGTAGCAGAAATCTTTGTTGAAGTTGTTGCTGTATTTGTTGACATGATTATATTCGGGGAAGAAATGAGGCCCAATGATGTTGTAGTTGGGGGTGTAGGCTTGCTGGTTGAAAAATCTGGTGAAGGTGTACCAGCAGACTTTTTTGTTGATGGATTTGTAGATATGCTTGTAAAGATTGAGGAACTATGCACTGTTGATGTTATAGTTAGTGGTATATTCATGCTTGATGATGACATCATTGAAGCTGTTTTAGTTAAGGATTGTGTTGTCATGCTTGTAGTATTGGAGGAATTCTGGACTGTTGGTGTTGTAACTTGTGTCAAACTGCTTGCTGAAGTAATTGGAGGTGTAGCAGAAAACTTTGCTGAACTCGTTGCTGAACTTGTTGGCATGCTTGTACTTGTGGAGGAAGTAAGGCTTAATGATGTTGTGGTTGGGGGTGTAGGCATGCTGGTTGAATATGTTGGTTTACCAGCAGAAAGTGTTGTTGAAGGATTTGTGGATATGCTTGTAGCAGTGGGGGAACTATGCACTGTTGATGTTGTAGTTGCTGTTGTACGCGTGCTTGTTGATGACATACTTGTAGCTGTTGTTGTTAAGGATTGTGTTGTCATGCTTGAAGTTTTTGGGGAATTCTGTTTGGTTGGTGTTTTAGTTGATGGTGTAGTCATGCCAGCTGAAAACTTTTGTGAAGATGTACCAGTAGATGTTGTTGGAGTTGTGGACATGGTTTTACCAGTGGATGAACTCTGGACTGTTGGTGTTGAAACTTGTTGTGTAAACCTGATTGTTGATGAAATGGAAGGTGTAGCAGAAAATATTGTTGAAGTTGTTGCTGTAGCTGTTGATGTGCTTGTATTTGTGGTGGAAATAAGGCTTGTTGATGTGGTCGATGGTGTAGTAAGTATACCAGTTGAAAACGATAGTGAAGGTGCACCTGTAGAGATTGTTTCTGGAGCTGTGGATATACTTTTACCAGTAGGGGAACTCTGGACTGTTGGCGTTGTAACTTTTTGTGTTGATGCGCTTGTTAAAGAAATGGGAGGTGTAGCAGAAATCTTTGTTGAAGTTGTTGCTGTATTTGTTGACATGATTATATTCGGGGAAGAAATGAGGCCCAATGATGTTGTAGTTGGGGGTGTAGGCTTGCTGGTTGAAAAATCTGGTGAAGGTGTACCAGCAGACTTTTTTGTTGATGGATTTGTAGATATGCTTGTAAAGATTGAGGAACTATGCAATGTTGATGTTATAGTTAGTGGTATATTCATGCTTGATGATGACATCATTGAAGCTGTTTTAGTTAAGGATTGTGTTGTCATGCTTGTAGTATTGGAGGAATTCTGGACTGTTGGTGTTGTAACTTGTGTCAAACTGCTTGCTGAAGTAATTGGAGGTGTAGCAGAAAACTTTGCTGAACTTGTTGCTGAACTTGTTGGTATGCTTGTACTTGTCGAGGAAGTAAGGCTTAATGATGTTGTGGTTGGGGGTGTAGGCATGCTGGCTGAATATGTTGGTTTACCAGCAGAAATTGTTGTTGAAGGATTTGTGGATATGCTTGTAGCAGTGGGGGAACTATGCACTGTTGATGTTGTAGTTGCTGTTGTACGCATGCTTGTTGATGACATACTTGTAGCTGTTGTTGTTAAGGATTGTGTTGTCATGCTTGAAGTTTTTGGGGAATTCTGTTTGGTTGGTGTTTTAGTTGATGGTGTAGTCATGCCAGCTGAAAACTTTTGTGAAGATGTACCAGTAGATGTTGTTGGAGTTGTGGACATGGTTTTACCAGTGGATGAACTCTGGACTGTTGGTGTTGAAACTTGTTGTGTAAACCTGATTGTTGATGAAATGGAAGGTGTAGCAGAAAATATTGTTGAAGTTGTTGCTGTAGCTGTTGATGTGCTTGTATTTGTGGTGGAAATAAGGCTTGTTGATGTGGTCGATGGTGTAGTAAGTATACCAGTTGAAAACGATAGTGAAGGTGCACCTGTAGAGATTGTTTCTGGAGCTGTGGATATACTTTTACCAGTAGGGGAACTCTGGACTGTTGGCGTTGTAACTTTTTGTGTTGATGCGCTTGTTAAAGAAATGGGAGGTGTAGCAGAAATCTTTGTTGAAGTTGTTGCTGTATTTGTTGACATGATTATATTCGGGGAAGAAATGAGGCCCAATGATGTTGTAGTTGGGGGTGTAGGCTTGCTGGTTGAAAAATCTGGTGAAGGTGTACCAGCAGACTTTTTTGTTGATGGATTTGTAGATATGCTTGTAAAGATTGAGGAACTATGCAATGTTGATGTTATAGTTAGTGGTATATTCATGCTTGATGATGACATCATTGAAGCTGTTTTAGTTAAGGATTGTGTTGTCATGCTTGTAGTATTGGAGGAATTCTGGACTGTTGGTGTTGTAACTTGTGTCAAACTGCTTGCTGAAGTAATTGGAGGTGTAGCAGAAAACTTTGCTGAACTTGTTGCTGAACTTGTTGGTATGCTTGTACTTGTCGAGGAAGTAAGGCTTAATGATGTTGTGGTTGGGGGTGTAGGCATGCTGGCTGAATATGTTGGTTTACCAGCAGAAATTGTTGTTGAAGGATTTGTGGATATGCTTGTAGCAGTGGGGGAACTATGCACTGTTGATGTTGTAGTTGCTGTTGTACGCATGCTTGTTGATGACATACTTGTAGCTGTTGTTGTTAAGGATTGTGTTGTCATGCTTGAAGTTTTTGGGGAATTCTGTTTGGTTGGTGTTTTAGTTGATGGTGTAGTCATGCCAGCTGAAAACGTTTGTGAAGATGTACCAGTAGATGTTGTTGTTGGAGTTGTGGACATGGTTTTACCAGTGGATGAACTCTGGACTGTTGGTGTTGAAACTTGTTGTGTAAACCTGATTGTTGATGAAATGGAAGGTGTAGCAGAAAATACTGTTGAAGTTGTTGCTGTAGTTGTTGATGTGCTTGTATTTGTGGTGGAAATAAGGCTTGTTGATGTGGTTGATGGTGTAGTAAGTATACCAGTTGAAAACGATAGTGAAGGTGCACCTGTAGAGATTGTTTTTGGAGCTGTGGATATACTTTTACCAGTAGGGGAACTCTGGACTGTTGGCGTTGTAACTTGTTGTGTTGACACGCTTGTTAAAGAAATGGGAGGTGTAGCAGAAATCTTTGTTGAAGTTGTTGCTGTATTTGTTGACATGATTATATTCGGGGAAGAAATGAGGCCCAATGATGTTGTAGTTGGGGGTGTAGGCTTGCTGGTTGAAAAATCTGGTGAAGGTGTACCAGCAGACTTTTTTGTTGATGGATTTGTAGATATGCTTGTAAAGATTGAGGAACTATGCACTGTTGATGTTATAGTTAGTGGTATATTCATGCTTGATGATGACATCATTGAAGCTGTTTTAGTTAAGGATTGTGTTGTCATGCTTGTAGTATTGGAGGAATTCTGGACTGTTGGTGTTGTAACTTGTGTCAAACTGCTTGCTGAAGTAATTGGAGATGTAGCAGAAAACTTTGCTGAACTTGTTGCTGAACTTGTTGGTATGCTTGTACTTGTCGAGGAAGTAAGGCTTAATGATGTTGTGGTTGGGGGTGTAGGCATGCTGGTTGAATATGTTGGTTTACCAGCAGAAATTGTTGCTGGAGGATTTGTGGATATGCTTGTAGCAGTGGGGGAACTATGCACTGTTGATGTTGTAGTTGCTGTTGTACGCGTGCTTGTTGATGACATACTTGTAGCTGTTGTTGTTAAGGATTGTGTTGTCATGCTTGAAGTTTTTGGGGAATTCTGTTTGGTTGGTGTTTTAGTTGATGGTGTAGTCATGCCAGCTGAAAATGTTTGTGAAGATGTACCAGTAGATATTGTTGTTGGAGTTGTGGACATGGTTTTACCAGTGGATGAACTCTGGACTGTTGGTGTTGAAACTTGTTGTGTAAACCTGATTGTTGATGAAATGGAAGGTGTAGCGGAAAATATTGTTGAAGTTGTTGCTGTAGTTGTTGATGTGCTTGTATTTGTGGTGGAAATAAGGCTTGTTGATGTGGTCGATGGTGTAGTAAGTATACCAGTTGAAAACAATAGTGAAGGTGCACCTGTAGAGATTGTTTTTGGAGCTGTGGATATACTTTTACCAGTAGGGGAACTCTGGACTGTTGGTGTTGTAACTTGTTGTGTTGACGTGCTTGTTAAAGAAATTGGAGGTGTAGCAGAAATCTTTGTTGAAGTTGTTGCTGTATTTGTTGACATGATTATATTCGGGGAAGAAATGAGGCCCAGTGATGTTGTAGTTGGGGGTGTAGGCTTGCTGGTTGAAAAATCTGGTGAAGGTGTACCAGCAGACTTTTTTGTTGATGGATTTGTAGATATGCTTGTAAAGATTGAGGAACTATGCACTGTTGATGTTATAGTTAGTGGTATATTCATGCTTGATGATGACATCATTGAAGCTGTTTTAGTTAAGGATTGTGTTGTCATGCTTGTAGTATTGGAGGAATTCTGGACTGTTGGTGTTGTAACTTGTGTCAAACTGCTTGCTGAAGTAATTGGAGGTTTAGCAGAAAACTTTGCTGAACTTGTTGGTATGCTTGTACTTGTGGAGGAAGTAAGGCTTAATGATGCTGTGGTTGGGGGTGTAGGCATGCTGGTTGAATATGTTGGTTTACCAGCAGAAATTGTTGCTGGAGGATTTGTGGATATGCTTGTAGCAGTGGGGGAACTATGCACTTTTGATGTTGTAGTTGCTGTTGTACGCATGCTTGTTGATGACATACTTGTAGCTGTTGTTGTTAAGGATTGTGTTGTCATGCTTGAAGTTTTTGGGGAATTCTGTTTAGTTGGTGTTTTAGTTGATGGTGTAGTCATGCCAGATGAAAACGTTTGTGAAGATGTACCAATAGATGTTGTTGGAGTTGTGGATATGGTTTTACCAGTGGGGGAACTCTGGACTTTTCGTGTCGTAAATTGTTGTGTCAACCTGCTTGTGGAAGAACCTGAAGGTATTGAAGAAAACATTGTTGACGTTGTTACAGTAGTTGTTGATATGCTTGTACTTTTTGAGGAAATAAGATTTGTTGGTGTCTTAGTTGGTGGTGTAGGCATGCTAGTTGAAAAAGTTGGTGAAGGTGTAGCAGTAGAAATTGTTGTTGATGGATCTGTAAATATGCCTATAACGGTGGAGGAACTTTGGCCCGTTGATGTTGTACTTGGTGGTATATGTATGCTTGTTGATGATATTGTTGTAGCAGCTGTAGTTAAGGAATTTGTTGTGATGTTGCCACAGTTTTCATCACAACACAGTGCTCTAATCTCATAGTCATAGCATTGCTGTGCAAGGCCTTGGTGTTTGTTCAAGCAAACTAGTCCATCGTTCGTATTGCATTTCACAACCTGGCCAAGCTGTGAAAGAGGAACTCCAGGATAACGTTTTGCACGGCATTGTACTTCCTTTAGTGCTGAGCAGATGATAGCAGAGGTGTCAGTTATTCTTTCAATAGATACTATTTCACCACCTTCAAGGCCTGTTGTTGGGCCACCAAAGTCGTTCCAATCTGACCAATGACAATTACATCCAGGGCTAAGAGTAGGGATGCTTGTTTTCAATGTTGTGGATGTTGGAGAAGTCATTGATGTTTGTGTTGTTGGAGTTGTAGACATGCTTGTAATACTGGAAAAATTCTGGACTGAAGATTTTTCATTCAGTGATGTAGTCATGCCAGTTGAAAACGCTGGTGAAGGTGTATACATTGTTGGAGTTGTGGGTATGCTTTCACCAGAAGGGGAACTGTGAACTGTTGGTGTAGTAACATTTAGTGTCAATCTGCTTGTTGAAGAAACTGAAGGTTTAGCAGATATTATTGTGGAAGTTGCTGCTGTAGTTGTTGATATGCTTATGTTTGTGGAGGAAATATGGCTTGTTGATGTCGTAGTTAGTGGTGTAGGCATACTGTTTGAGAATATTTTTGAAGGTGTACTAGCAGAAATTGTTGTTGAGGAGTCTGTTAGTATGCTTGTAACTGTGGACGAACTTTGGACGGCTGATGTTGTACTTGGTGGTAGATGTATGCTTGTTGATGACATCGTTGTAGCAGCTGTAGTTAGGGACTGTGTTGTGATGTTGCCACAGTTTTCATCACAACACAATGCTCTAATCTCATAGTCATAGCATTGTTGTGTAAAGCCTTGATGTTTGTTCAAGCAAACTAGTCCATCTTTCGTATTGCATTTCACAACCTGGCCAAGCTGTGTAAGAGGAACTCCAGGATAACGTTTTGCACGGCATTGTACGTCCTTTATTGCTGAGCAGATGCTAGGAGAGGTGTCAGTTATTCTTTCAATAGATACTATTTCACCACCATCAAGACCTGTTGTTGGGCCACCAAAGTCGTTCCAATCTGACCAATGACAATTACATCCAGTGTTAAGAGTAAAGGTGTTTGTTTTCATTGTTGTGGATGTTGGAAAAGTTGTTAAGGGAATTTTAGATGACTGGGTTGATGAAGTTGTAGATACGCTTGTAATATTGGAGGAATTCTGGACTGAAGTTGTTTCAAGCAGTGATGTAGTCATGCCAGATGAAAACATTGGTGAAGGTTTACCTGTAGACAATGTTGTTGGAGTTGTGGGAATACTTTTACTAGTCGGGAAACTCTGGACTGTTGTTGTTGTAACTTGTTTTGTTAAACTGCTTGTTGACGATATTGAAGGTCTAGCAGAAAATACTGTTGAAGTTGTGGCTGTACTTGTTGACATGATTTTGCTTGTGGAGGAAATGAGGCTTAATTGTGTCATTGTTGGTTGTGTAGGCATATTGGTTGAAAAAGTTGGTGAAGGTGTACCAGCATAAATTGCTGTTGACGTATTTGTGAATATACTTGTAACAGTGGGGGAACTATGCACTGTTGATGTTGTAGTTGGTGTTGTACGCATGCTTGTTGATGACATCCTTGTAGCTGTTGTAGATAAGGATTGTGTTGTGATGCTTGTAGTATTGGAGGCATTCTGGATTGTTGGTGTTTTAGTCAGTGGTGCAGTCATGCTAGTTGAAAACAATTGGAAAGGCGCACCAGTAGAAATTACTGTTGGAGTTGTGAAAATGCTTTTACCAGTGGGGGAACTCTGGACTATTGGTGTTGTAACTTGTGTAAACCTGTTTGTTACAGAAATGGAAGGTGTAGCAGAAAACTTTGTTGAAGCAGTTGATATGCTTTTACTTGTATAAGAAATAAGGCTTGTTGATGTTGTTGTCGGTGGTGTAGTAGTTATGCCAGGTAAAAATGATGTTGAAGGTGTACCTGTAGAGATTTTTATTGGAGTTGTGGATATGGTTTTACCAGTGGGGGAACTCTGGACTTTTGGTGTTGTAAATTGTTGTGTCAACCTGCTTGTGAAAGAATCTGAAGGTATTGAAGAAAAATTGTTTGGTGTTGTTACAGTAGTTGTTGATTTGCTTGTACTTTTTGAGGAAATAAGATTTGTTGGTGTCTTAGTTGGTGGTGTAGGCATGCTAGTTGAAAAAGTTGGTGAAGTTGTAGCAGTAGAAATTGTTGTTGATGGATCTGTAAATATGCCTATAATAGTGGAGGAACTTTGGCCTGTTGATGTCGTACTTGGTGGTATATGTCTGCTTGTTGATGATATTGTTGTAGTACCTGTAGTTAAGGAATCTGTTGTGATGTTGCCACAGTTTTCATCACAACACAGTGCTCTAATCTCATAGTCATAACATTGCTGTACAGGGCCTTGGTGTTTGTTCAAGCAAACTAGTCCATCGTTCGTATTGCATTTCACAACCTGGCCAAGCTGTGAAAGAGGAACTCCAGGATAACTTTTTGCACGGCATTGTACTTCCTTTAGTGCTGAGCAGATGGTAGCAGAGGTGTCAGTTATTCTTTCAATAGATACTATTTCACCACCTTCAAGGCCTGTTGTTGGGCCACCAAAGTCGTTCCAATCTGACCAATGACAATTACATCCAGGGCTAAGAGTAGATATGCTTGTTTGCAATGTTGTGGATGTTGGAGAAGTCATTGATGGAGTTGTAGATGTTTGTGTTGTTGGAGTTGTAGACATGCTTGTAATACTGGAGAAATTCTTGACTGTAGATGTTTCATTCATTGATGTAGTCATGCTAGTTGAAAACGTTGGTGGAGGTGTAGACATTGTTGGAGTTGTGGGTATGCTTTTACCAGTAGGGGAACTGTGGACTGTTGGTGTAGTAACATTTAGTGTGAATCTGCTTGTTGAAGAAATTGAAGGTTTGGTAGAAATTATTGTGGAAGTGGCTGCTGTAGTTGTTGATATGCTTATGCTTGTGGTGGAAATGTGGCTTGTTGATGTTGTAGTTGGTGGTGTAGGCATGCTGTTTGAGAATATTTTTGAAGGTGTACTAGCATAAATTGTTGTTGATGAATCTGTTAGTATGCTTGTAACTGTGGAGGAACTATGGACTGCTGATGTTGTACTTGGTGGTAGATGTATGCTTGTTGGTGACATTGTTGTAGCAGGTGTACTTAAGGACTGTGTTGTGATGTTGCCACAGTTTTCATCACAACACAATGCTCTAATCTCATAGTCATAGCATTGTTGTACAAAGCCTTGGTGTTTGTTCAAGCAAACTAGTCCAACTTTTGTATTGCATTTCACAACCTGGCCAAGCTGTGCAAGAGGAACTCCGGGATAACGTTTTGCACGGCATTGTATGTCCTTTAGTGCTAAGCAGATGCTAGGAGAGGTTTCCGTTATTCTTTCAATTGGTACTATTTCACCACCTTCAAGCCCTGTTGTTGGGCCACCAAAGTCATTCCATTCTGACCAATGACAATTACATCCAGGGCTAAGAGTAGATATGCTTATTTGCAATGTTGTGGATGTTGGAGAAGTCATTGATGGAGTTGTAGATGTTTGTGTTGTTGGAGTTGTAGACATGCTTGTAATACTGGAGAAATTTTTGACTGTAGATGTTTCATTCATTGATGTAGTTATGCCAGTTGAAAATGTTGGTGGAGGTGTAGACATTGTTGGAGTTGTGGGTATGCTTTTACCAGTAGGGGAACCGTGGACTGTTGGTGTAGTAACATTTAGTGTGAATCTGTTTGTTGAAGAAATTGAAGGTTTGGTAGAAATTATTGTGGAAGTTGCTGCATTAGTTGTTGATATGCTTATGCTTGTGGTGGAAATTTGGCTTGTTGATGTTGTAGTTGGTGCTGTAGGCATGCTGTTTGAGAATATTTTTGAAGGTGTACTAGCATAAATTGTTGTTGATGAATCTGTTAGTATGCTTGTAACTGTGGAGGAACTTTGGACTGCTGATGTTGTACTTGGTGGTAGATGTCTGCTTGTTGGTGACATTGTTGTAGCAGGTGTACTTAAGGACTGTGTTGTGATGTTGCCACAGTTTTCATCACAACACAATGCTCTAATCTCATAGTCATAGCATTGTTGTGCAAAGCCTTGGTGTTTGTTCAAGCAAACTAGTCCAACTTTTGTATTGCATTTCACAACCTGGCCAAGCTGTGCAAGAGGAACTCCGGGATAACGTTTTGCACGGCATTGTATGTCCTTTAGTGCTAAGCAGATGCTAGGAGAGGTTTCCGTTATTCTTTCAATTGGTACTATTTCACCACCTTCAAGGCCTGTTGTTGGGCCACCAAAGTCATTCCATTCTGACCAATGACAATTACATCCAGGGCTAAGAGTAGATATGCTTATTTGCAATGTTGTGGATGTTGGAGAAGTCATTGATGGAGTTGTAGATGTTTGTGTTGTTGGAGTTGTAGACATGCTTGTAATACTGGAGAAATTCTTGACTGTAGATGTTTCATTCATTGATGTAGTTATGCCAGTTGAAAATGTTGGTGGAGGTGTAGACATTGTTGGAGTTGTGGGTATGCTTTTACCAGTAGGGGAACCGTGGACTGTTGGTGTAGTAACATTTAGTGTGAATCTGTTTGTTGAAGAAATTGAAGGTTTGGTAGAAATTATTGTGGAAGTTGCTGCATTAGTTGTTGATATGCTTATGCTTGTGGTGGAAATTTGGCTTGTTGATGTTGTAGTTGGTGCTGTAGGCATGCTGTTTGAGAATATTTTTGAAGGTGTACTAGCAGAAATTGTTGTTGATGAATCTGTTAGTATGCTTGTAACTGTGGAGGAACTTTGGACTGTTGATGTTGTACTTGGTGGTAGATGTATGCTTGTTGGTGACATTGTTGTAGCAGGTGTAGTTAAGGACTGTGTTGTGATGTTGCCACAGTTTTCATCACAACACAATGCTCTAATCTCATAGTCATAGCATTGTTGTGCAAAGCCTTGGTGTTTGTTCAAGCAAAGTAGTCCATCTTTTGTATTGCATTTCACAACCTGGCCAAGCTGTGTAAGAGGAACTCCGGGATAACGTTTTGCACGGCATTGTATGTCCTTTAGTGCTAAGCAGATGCTAGGAGAGGTTTCCGTTATTCTTTCAATTGGTACTATTTCACCACCTTCAAGGCCTGTTGTTGGGCCACCAAAGTCATTCCATTCTGACCAATGACAATTACATCCAGGGCTAAGAGTAAATATGCTTATTTGCAATGTTGTGGATGTTGGAGAAGTCATTGATGGAGTTGTAGATGTTTGTGTTGTTGGAGTTGTAGACATGCTTGTAATACTGGAGAAATTCTTGACTGTAGATGTTTCATTCATTGATGTAGTTATGCCAGTTGAAAATGTTGGTGGAGGTGTAGACATTGTTTGAGTTGTGGGTATGCTTTTACCAGTAGGGGAACCGTGGACTGTTGGTGTAGTAACATTTAGTGTGAATCTGTTTGTTGAAGAAATTGAAGGTTTGGTAGAAATTATTGTGGAAGTTGCTGCATTAGTTGTTGATATGCTTATGCTTGTGGTGGAAATTTGGCTTGTTGATGTTGTAGTTGGTGCTGTAGGCATGCTGTTTGAGAATATTTTTGAAGGTGTACTAGCAGAAATTGTTGTTGATGAATCTGTTAGTATGCTTGTAACTGTGGAGGAACTTTGGACTGCTGATGTTGTACTTGGTGGTAGATGTATGCTTGTTGATGACATTGTTGTAGCAGGTGTAGTTAAGGACTGTGTTGTGATGTTGCCACAGTTTTCATCACAACACAATGCTCTAATCTCATAGTCATAGCATTGTTGTGCAAAGCCTTGGTGTTTGTTCAAGCAAAGTAGTCCATCTTTTGTATTGCATTTCACAACCTGGCCAAGCTGTGTAAGAGGAACTCCAGGATAACGTTTTGCACGGCATTGTATGTCCTTTAGTGCTAAGCAGAAGCTAGGAGAGGTGTCCGTTATTCTTTCAATTGGTAGTATTTCACCACCTTCAAGGCCTGTTGTTGGGCCACCAAAGTCGATCCAATCTGACCAATGACAATTACATCCAGGGCTAAGAGTAGATATGCTTGTTTGCAATGTTGTGGATGTTGGAGAAGTCATTGATGGAGTTGTAGATGTTTGTGTTGTTGGAGTTGTAGACATGCTTGTAATACTGGAGAAATTCTTGTCTGTAGATGTTTCATTCATTGATGTAGTTATGCCAGTTGAAAATGTTGGTGGAGGTGTAGACATTGTTGGAGTTGTGGGTATGCTTTTACCAGTAGGGGAACTGTGGACACTTGGTGTAGTAACATTTAGTGTGAATCTGCTTGTTGAAGAAATTGAAGGTTTGGTAGAAATTAATGTGGAAGTTGCTGCTGTAGTTGTCGATATGCTTATGCTTGTGGTGGAAATGTGGCTTGTTGATGTTGTAGTTGGTGGTGTAGGCGTGCTGTTTGAGAATATTTTTGAAGGTGTACTAGCAGAAATTGTTGTTGATGAATCTGTTAGTATGCTTGTAACTGTGGAGGAACTTTGGACTGCTGATGTTGTACTTGGTGGTAGATGTATGCTTGTTGATGACATTGTTGTAGCAGCTGTACTTAAGGACTGTGTTGTGATGTTGCCACAGTTTTCATCACAACACAATGCTCTAATCTCATAGTCATAGCATTGTTGTGCAAAGCCTTGGTGTTTGTTCAAGCAAACTAGTCCATCTTTTGTATTGCATTTCACAACCTGGCCAAGCTGTGTAAGAGGAACTCCAGGATAACGTTTTGCACGGCATTGTATGTCCTTTAGTGCTAAGCAGAAGCTAGGAGAGGTGTCCGTTATTCTTTCAATTGGTAGTATTTCACCACCTTCAAGGCCTGTTGTTGGGCCACCAAAGTCGATCCAATCTGACCAATGACAATTACATCCAGGGCTAAGAGTAGATATGCTTGTTTGCAATGTTGTGGATGTTGGAGAAGTCATTGATGGAGTTGTAGATGTTTGTGTTGTTGGAGTTGTAGACATGCTTGTAATACTGGAGAAATTCTTGACTGTAGATGTTTCATTCATTGATGTAGTTATGCCAGTTGAAAATGTTGGTGGAGGTGTAGACATTGTTGGAGTTGTGGGTATGCTTTTACCAGTAGGGGAACCGTGGACTGTTGGTGTAGTAACATTTAGTGTGAATCTGTTTGTTGAAGAAATTGAAGGTTTGGTAGAAATTATTGTGGAAGTTGCTGCATTAGTTGTTGATATGCTTATGCTTGTGGTGGAAATTTGGCTTGTTGATGTTGTAGTTGGTGCTGTAGGCATGCTGTTTGAGAATATTTTTGAAGGTGTACTAGCAGAAATTGTTGTTGATGAATCTGTTAGTATGCTTGTAACTGTGGAGGAACTTTGGACTGCTGATGTTGTACTTGGTGGTAGATGTATGCTTGTTGATGACATTGTTGTAGCAGGTGTAGTTAAGGACTGTGTTGTGATGTTGCCACAGTTTTCATCACAACACAATGCTCTAATCTCATAGTCATAGCATTGTTGTGCAAAGCCTTGGTGTTTGTTCAAGCAAAGTAGTCCATCTTTTGTATTGCATTTCACAACCTGGCCAAGCTGTGTAAGAGGAACTCCAGGATAACGTTTTGCACGGCATTGTATGTCCTTTAGTGCTAAGCAGAAGCTAGGAGAGGTGTCCGTTATTCTTTCAATTGGTAGTATTTCACCACCTTCAAGGCCTGTTGTTGGGCCACCAAAGTCGATCCAATCTGACCAATGACAATTACATCCAGGGCTAAGAGTAGATATGCTTGTTTGCAATGTTGTGGATGTTGGAGAAGTCATTGATGGAGTTGTAGATGTTTGTGTTGTTGGAGTTGTAGACATGCTTGTAATACTGGAGAAATTCTTGTCTGTAGATGTTTCATTCATTGATGTAGTTATGCCAGTTGAAAATGTTGGTGGAGGTGTAGACATTGTTGGAGTTGTGGGTATGCTTTTACCAGTAGGGGAACTGTGGACACTTGGTGTAGTAACATTTAGTGTGAATCTGCTTGTTGAAGAAATTGAAGGTTTGGTAGAAATTAATGTGGAAGTTGCTGCTGTAGTTGTCGATATGCTTATGCTTGTGGTGGAAATGTGGCTTGTTGATGTTGTAGTTGGTGGTGTAGGCGTGCTGTTTGAGAATATTTTTGAAGGTGTACTAGCAGAAATTGTTGTTGATGAATCTGTTAGTATGCTTGTAACTGTGGAGGAACTTTGGACTGCTGATGTTGTACTTGGTGGTAGATGTATGCTTGTTGATGACATTGTTGTAGCAGCTGTACTTAAGGACTGTGTTGTGATGTTGCCACAGTTTTCATCACAACACAATGCTCTAATCTCATAGTCATAGCATTGTTGTGCAAAGCCTTGGTGTTTGTTCAAGCAAACTAGTCCATCTTTTGTATTGCATTTCACAACCTGGCCAAGCTGTGTAAGACGAACTCCAGGATAACGTTTTGCACGGCATTGTATGTCCTTTAGTGCTAAGCAGAAGCTAGGAGAGGTGTCCGTTATTCTTTCAATTGGTACTATTTCACCACCTTCAAGACCTGCTGTTGGGCCACCAAAGTCGTTCCAGTCTGACCAATGACAATTACATCCAGGGCTAAGAGTAGATATGCTTGTTTGCAATGTTGTGGATGTTGGAGAAGTCATTGATGGAGTTGTAGATGTTTGTGTTGTTGGAGTTGGAGTTGTAGACATGCTTGTAATACTGGAGAAATTCTTGACTGTAGATGTTTCATATATTGATGTAGTTATGCCAGTTGAAAACGTTGTTGGAGGTGTAGACATTGTTGGAGTTGTGGGTATGCTTTTACCAGTAGGGGAACTGTGGACAGTTGGTGTAGTAACATTTAGTGTGAATCTGCTTGTTGAAGAATTTGAAGGTTTGGTAGAAATTATTGTGGAAGTTGCTGCTGTAGTTGTCGATATGCTTATGCTTGTGGTGGAAATGTGGCTTGTTGATGTTGTAGTTGGTGGTGTAGGCATGCTGTTTGAGAATATTTTTGAAGGTGTACTAGCAGAAATTCTTGTTGATGAATCTGTTAGTATGCTTGTAACTGTGGAGGAACTTTGGACTGCTGATGTTGTACTTGGTGGTAGATGTATGCTTGTTGATGACATTGTTGTAGCAGCTGTACTTAAGGACTGTGTAGTGATGTTGCCACAGTTTTCATCACAACACAGTGCTCTAATCTCATAGTCATAGCATTGTTGTGCAAAGCCTTGGTGTTTGTTCAAGCAAACTAGTCCATCTTTTGTATTGCATTTCACAACCTGGCCAAGCTGTGTAAGAGGAACTCCAGGATAACGTTTTGCACGGCATTGTATGTCCTTTAGTGCTAAGCAGAAGCTAGGAGAGGTGTCCATTATTCTTTCAATTAGTACTATTTCACCACCTTCAAGACCTGTTGTTGGGCCACCAAAGTCGTTCCAGTCTGACCAATGACAATTACATCCAGGGCTAAGTGTAGAGATGCTTGTTTGCAATGTTGTGGATGTTGGAGAAGTCATTGATGGAGTTGTAGATGTTTGTGTTGTTGGAGTTGTAGACATGCTTGTAATACTGGAGGAATTCTGGACTGAAGATGTTTCATTCAGTGATGTAGTCTTGCCAGTTGAAAACGTAGATGAAAGTGTAGACATTGTTGTTGGAGATGTGGGTATGCTTTTACCAGTAGGTGAACTCTGGACTGTTGGTGTAGTAACATTTAGTGTGAATCTGCTTGTTGAAGAATTTGAAGGTTTGGTAGAAATTATTGTGGAAGTTGTTGCTGTAGTTGTTGATATGCTTATGCTTGTGGTGGAAATGTGGCTTGTTGATGTTGTAGTTGGTGGTGTAGGCATGCTGTTTGAGAATATTTTTGAAGGTGTACTAGCAGAAATTGTTGTTGATGAATCTGTTAGTATGCTTGTAACTGTGGAGGAACTTTGGACTGCTGATGTTGTACTTGGTGGTAGATGTATGCTTGTTGATGACATTGTTGTAGCAGCTGTACTTAAGGACTGTGTTGTGATGTTGCCACAGTTTTCATCACAACACAGTGCTCTAATCTCATAGTCATAGCATTGTTGTGCAAAGCCTTGGTGTTTGTTCAAGCAAACTAGTCCATCTTTTGTATTGCATTTCACAACCTGACCAAGCTGTGTAAGAGGAACTCCAGGATAGCGTTTTGCACGGCATTGTATGTCCTTTAGTGCTAAGCAGAAGCTAGGAGAGGTGTCCGTTATTCTTTCAATTGGTACTATTTCACCACCTTCAAGACCTGTTGTTGGGCCACCAAAGTCGTTCCAGTCTGACCAATGACAATTACATCCAGGGCTAAGTGTAGATATGCTTGTTTGCAATGTTGTGGATGTTGGAGAAGTCATTGATGGAGTTGTAGATGTTTGTGTTGTTGGAGTTGTAGACATGCTTGTAATACTGGAGGAATTCTGGACTGAAGATGTTTCATTCAGTGATGTAGTCTTGCCAGTTGAAAACGTAGATGAAAGTGTAGACATTGTTGTTGGAGATGTGGGTATGCTTTTACCAGTAGGTGAACTCTGGACTGTTGGTGTTGTAACATTTAGTGTAAATCTGCTTGTTAAAGAAATTGAAGGTTTGGCAGAAATTATTGTAGAATGTGCAGCTGTAGTTGTTGATTTGCTTATGCTTGTGGTGGAAATGTGGCTTGTTGATGTCGTAGTTGGTGGTGTAGGCATGCTGTTTGAGAATATTTTTGAAGGTGTACTAGCAGAAATTGTTGTTGAGGAGTCTGTAAGTATTCTTGTAACTGTGAAGGAACTTTGGACCGCTGATGTTGTACTTGGTGGTAGATGAATGCTTGTTGATGACATTGTTGTAGCAGCTGTACTTAAGGACTCTGTTGCGATGTTGCCACAGTTTTCATCACAACACAATGCTCTAATCTCATAGTCATAGCATTGGGGTGCAAGGCCTTGATGTTTGTTCAAGCAAACTAGTCCATCTTTCATATTGCATTTCACAACCTGGCCAAGCTGTGTAAGAGGAACTCCAGGATAACGTTTTGCACGGCATTGCACGTCTCTTAGTGCTGGGCAGATGCTAAGAGAGGTGTCCGTTATTCTTTCAATAGATACTATTTCACCACCGTCAAGACCTATTGTTGGGCCACCAAAGTCGTTCCAAACTGACCAATGACAATTACATCCAGGGCTAAGAGTAGAGATGCTTGTTTGCAATGTTGTGGATGTTGGAGAAGTCATTGATGGAGTTGTAGATGTTTGTGTTGTTGGAGTTGTAGACATGCTTGTAATACTTGAGGAATTCTGGACTGAAGATGTTTCATTCAGTGATGTAGTCATGCCAGTTGAAAGCGTAGATGAAGGTGTAGACATTGTTGTTGGAGATGTGGGTATGCTTTTACCAGTAGGGGAACTGTGGATTGTTGGTGTAGTAACATTTGGTGTGAATCTGCTTGTTGAAGAAATTGAAGGTTTGTTAGAAATTATTGTGGAAGTTGCTGCTGTAGTTGTTGATATGCTTATGCTTGTGGTGGAAATTTGGCTTGCTGATGTCATAGTTGGTAGTGTAGGCATGCTGTTTGAGAATATTTTTGAAGGTGTACTAGCAGAAATTTTTGTTGATGAATCTGTTAGTATGCTTGTAACTGTGGAGGAACTATGGACTGCTGATGTTGTACTCTGTGGTAGATGTATGCTTGTTGGTGACATCGTTGTAGCAGCTGTACTTAAGGACTGTGTTGTGATGTTGCCACAGTTTTCATCACAACACAATGCTCTAATTTCATAGTCATAGCATTGCTGTGCAAGGCCTTGGTGTTTGTTCAAACAAACTAGTCCATCTTTTGTATTGCATTTCACAACCTGGCCAAGCTGTGTAAGAGGAACTCCAGGATAACGTTTTGCACGGCATTGTACGTCCTTTAGTGATGGGCATATGCTAGGAGAGGTGTCAGTTATTCTTTCAATAGATACTATTTCACCACCTTCCAGACCTGTTGTTGGGCCACCAAAGTCGTTCCAAACTGACCAATGACAATTACATCCAGGGCTAAGAGTAGAGATGCTTGTTTGCAATGTTGTGGATGTTGGAGAAGTCATTGATGGAGTTGTAGATGTTTGTGTTGTTTGAGTTGTAGACATGCTTGTAATACTTGAGGAATTCTGGACTGAAGATGTTTCATTCAGTGATGTAGTCATGCCAGTTGAAAACGTAGATGAAGGTGTAGACATTGTTGTTGGAGATGTGGGTATGCTTTTACCAGTAGGGGAACTGTGGATTGTTGGTGTAGTAACATTTAGTGTGAATCTGCTTGTTGAAGAAATTGAAGGTTTGTTAGAAATTATTGTGGAAGTTGCTGCTGTAGTTGTTGATATGCTTATGCTTGTGGTGGAAATTTGGCTTGCTGATGTCATAGTTGGTAGTGTAGGCATGCTGTTTGAGAATATTTTTGAAGGTGTACTAGCAGAAATTTTTGTTGATGAATCTGTTAGTATGCTTGTAACTGTGGAGGAACTATGGACTGCTGATGTTGTACTCTGTGGTAGATGTATGCTTGTTGGTGACATCGTTGTAGCAGCTGTACTTAAGGACTGTGTTGTGATGTTGCCACAGTTTTCATCACAACACAATGCTCTAATTTCATAGTCATAGCATTGCTGTGCAAGGCCTTGGTGTTTGTTCAAACAAACTAGTCCATCTTTTGTATTGCATTTCACAACCTGGCCAAGCTGTGTAAGAGGAACTCCAGGATAACGTTTTGCACGGCATTGTACGCCCTTTAGTGATGGGCAGATGCTAGGAGAGGTGTCAGTTATTCTTTCAATAGATACTATTTCACCACCTTCCAGACCTGTTGTTGGGCCACCAAAGTCGTTCCAAACTGACCAATGACAATTACATCCAGGGCTAAGAGTAGAGATGCTTGTTTGCAATGTTGTGGATGTTGGAGAAGTCATTGATGGAGTTGTAGATGTTTGTGTTGTTTGAGTTGTAGACATGCTTGTAATACTTGAGGAATTCTGGACTGAAGATGTTTCATTCAGTGATGTAGTCATGCCAGTTGAAAACGTAGATGAAGGTGTAGACATTGTTGTTGGAGATGTGGGTATGCTTTTACCAGTAGGGGAACTGTGGATTGTTGGTGTAGTAACATTTAGTGTGAATCTGCTTGTTGAAGAAATTGAAGGTTTGTTAGAAATTATTGTGGAAGTTGCTGCTGTAGTTGTTGATATGCTTATGCTTGTGGTGGAAATTTGGCTTGCTGATGTCATAGTTGGTAGTGTAGGCATGCTGTTTGAGAATATTTTTGAAGGTGTACTAGCAGAAATTTTTGTTGATGAATCTGTTAGTATGCTTGTAACTGTGGAGGAACTATGGACTGCTGATGTTGTACTCTGTGGTAGATGTATGCTTGTTGGTGACATCGTTGTAGCAGCTGTACTTAAGGACTGTGTTGTGATGTTGCCACAGTTTTCATCACAACACAATGCTCTAATTTCATAGTCATAGCATTGCTGTGCAAGGCCTTGGTGTTTGTTCAAACAAACTAGTCCATCTTTTGTATTGCATTTCACAACCTGGCCAAGCTGTGTAAGAGGAACTCCAGGATAACGTTTTGCACGGCATTGTACGCCCTTTAGTGATGGGCAGATGCTAGGAGAGGTGTCAGTTATTCTTTCAATAGATACTATTTCACCACCTTCCAGACCTGTTGTTGGGCCACCAAAGTCGTTCCAAACTGACCAATGACAATTACATCCAGGGCTAAGAGTAGAGATGCTTGTTTGCAATGTTGTGGATGTTGGAGAAGTCATTGATGGAGTTGTAGATGTTTGTGTTGTTTGAGTTGTAGACATGCTTGTAATACTTGAGGAATTCTGGACTGAAGATGTTTCATTCAGTGATGTAGTCATGCCAGTTGAAAACGTAGATGAAGGTGTAGACATTGTTGTTGGAGATGTGGGTATGCTTTTACCAGTAGGGGAACTGTGGATTGTTGGTGTAGTAACATTTAGTGTGAATCTGCTTGTTGAAGAAATTGAAGGTTTGTTAGAAATTATTGTGGAAGTTGCTGCTGTAGTTGTTGATATGCTTATGCTTGTGGTGGAAATTTGGCTTGCTGATGTCATAGTTGGTAGTGTAGGCATGCTGTTTGAGAATATTTTTGAAGGTGTACTAGCAGAAATTTTTGTTGATGAATCTGTTAGTATGCTTGTAACTGTGGAGGAACTATGGACTGCTGATGTTGTACTCTGTGGTAGATGTATGCTTGTTGGTGACATCGTTGTAGCAGCTGTACTTAAGGACTGTGTTGTGATGTTGCCACAGTTTTCATCACAACACAATGCTCTAATTTCATAGTCATAGCATTGCTGTGCAAGGCCTTGGTGTTTGTTCAAACAAACTAGTCCATCTTTTGTATTGCATTTCACAACCTGGCCAAGCTGTGTAAGAGGAACTCCAGGATAACGTTTTGCACGGCATTGTACGCCCTTTAGTGATGGGCAGATGCTAGGAGAGGTGTCAGTTATTCTTTCAATAGATACTATTTCACCACCTTCCAGACCTGTTGTTGGGCCACCAAAGTCGTTCCAAACTGACCAATGACAATTACATCCAGGGCTAAGAGTAGAGATGCTTGTTTGCAATGTTGTGGATGTTGGAGAAGTCATTGATGGAGTTGTAGATGTTTGTGTTGTTTGAGTTGTAGACATGCTTGTAATACTTGAGGAATTCTGGACTGAAGATGTTTCATTCAGTGATGTAGTCATGCCAGTTGAAAACGTAGATGAAGGTGTAGACATTGTTGTTGGAGATGTGGGTATGCTTTTACCAGTAGGGGAACTGTGGATTGTTGGTGTAGTAACATTTAGTGTGAATCTGCTTGTTGAAGAAATTGAAGGTTTGTTAGAAATTATTGTGGAAGTTGCTGCTGTAGTTGTTGATATGCTTATGCTTGTGGTGGAAATTTGGCTTGCTGATGTCATAGTTGGTAGTGTAGGCATGCTGTTTGAGAATATTTTTGAAGGTGTACTAGCAGAAATTTTTGTTGATGAATCTGTTAGTATGCTTGTAACTGTGGAGGAACTATGGACTGCTGATGTTGTACTCTGTGGTAGATGTATGCTTGTTGGTGACATCGTTGTAGCAGCTGTACTTAAGGACTGTGTTGTGATGTTGCCACAGTTTTCATCACAACACAATGCTCTAATTTCATAGTCATAGCATTGCTGTGCAAGGCCTTGGTGTTTGTTCAAACAAACTAGTCCATCTTTTGTATTGCATTTCACAACCTGGCCAAGCTGTGTAAGAGGAACTCCAGGATAACGTTTTGCACGGCATTGTACGCCCTTTAGTGATGGGCAGATGCTAGGAGAGGTGTCAGTTATTCTTTCAATAGATACTATTTCACCACCTTCCAGACCTGTTGTTGGGCCACCAAAGTCGTTCCAAACTGACCAATGACAATTACATCCAGGGCTAAGAGTAGAGATGCTTGTTTGCAATGTTGTGGATGTTGGAGAAGTCATTGATGGAGTTGTAGATGTTTGTGTTGTTGGAGTTGTAGACATGCTTGTAATACTTGAGGAATTCTGGACTGAAGATGTTTCATTCAGTGATGTAGTCATGCCAGTTGAAAACGTAGATGAAGGTGTAGACATTGTTGTTGGAGATGTGGGTATGCTTTTACCAGTAGGGGAACTGTGGATTGTTGGTGTAGTAACATTTAGTGTGAATCTGCTTGTTGAAGAAATTGAAGGTTTGTTAGAAATGATTGTGGAAGTTGCTGCTGTAGTTGTTGATATGCTTATGCTTGTGGTGGAAATTTGGCTTGCTGATGTCATAGTTGGTAGTGTAGGCATGCTGTTTGAGAATATTTTTGAAGGTGTACTAGCAGAAATTGTTGTTGATGAATCTGTTAGTATGCTTGTAACTGTGAAGGAACTATGGACTGCTGATGTTGTACTCTGTGGTAGATGTATGCTTGTTGGTGACATCGTTGTAGCAGCTGTACTTAAGGACTGTGTTGTGATGTTGCCACAGTTTTCATCACAACACAATGCTCTAATTTCATAGTCATAGCATTGCTGTGCAAGGCCTTGGTGTTTGTTCAAACAAACTAGTCCATCTTTTGTATTGCATTTCACAACCTGGCCAAGCTGTGTAAGAGGAACTCCAGGATAACGTTTTGCACGGCATTGTACGCCCTTTAGTGATGGGCAGATGCTAGGAGAGGTGTCAGTTATTCTTTCAATAGATACTATTTCACCACCTTCACGGCCTGTTGTTGGGCCACCAAAGTCGTTCCAATCTGACCAATAACAATTACATCCAGGGCTAAGAGTAGAGATGCTTGTTTGCAATGTTGTGGATGTTGGAGAAGTCATTGATGGAGTTGTAGATGTTTGTGTTGTTGAAATTGTAGACATGTTTGTAAAACTGGAGGAATTCTGGACTAAAGATGTTTCATTCAGTGATGTAGTCATGCCAGTTAAAAAAGTAGATGAAAGTGTAGACATTGTTGTTGGAGATGTGGGTATGCTTTTACCAGTAGGTGAACTCTGGACTGTTGGTGTTGTAACATTTAGTGTAAATCTGCTTGTTAAAGAAATTGAAGGTTTGGAAGAAATTATTGTGGAAGTTGCTGCTGTAGTTGTTGATATGCTTATGCTTGTGGTAGAAATGTGGCTTGTTGATGTTGTAGTTGGTGGTGTAGGCATGCTGTTTGAGAATATTTTTGAAGGTGTACTAGCAGAAATTCTTGTTGATGAATCTGTTAGTATGCTTGTAACTGTGGAGGAACTTTGGACTGCTGATGCTGTACTCGGTGGTAGATGTATGCTTGTTGGTGACATCGTTGTAGCAGCTGTACTTAAGGACTGTGTTGTGATGTTGCCACAGTTTTCATCACAACACAATGCTCTAATTTCATAGTCATAGCATTGCTGTGCAAGGCCTTGGTGTTTGTTCAAGCAAACTAGTCCATCTTTTGTATTGCATTTCACATCCTGGCCAAGCTGTGTAAGAGGAACTCCAGGATAACGTTTTGCACGGCATTGTACATCCTTTAGTGATGGGCAGATGCTAGGAGAGGTGTCAGTTATTCTTTCAATAGATACTATTTCACCACCTTCAAGGCCTGTTGTTGGGCCACCAAAGTTGTTCCAATCTGACCAATAACAATTACATCCAGGGCTAAGAGTAGAGATGCTTGTTTGCAATGTTGTGGATGTTGGAGAAGTATTTGTTGGAGTTGTAGATGTTTGTGTTGTTGGAGTTGTAGACATGCTTGTAATACTGGAGAAATTCTTGACTCTAGATGTTTCATTCATTGATGTAGTCATGCCAGTTGAAAACGTTGGTGGAGGTGTAGACATTGTTGGAGTTGTGGGTATGCTTTTACCAGTAGGGGAACTGTGGACAGTTGGTGTAGTAACATTTAGTGTGAATCTGCTTGTTGAAGAAATTGAAGGTTTGGCAGAAATTATAGTGGAAGTTGCTGCTGTAGTTGTTGATATGCTTATGCTTGTGGTGGAAATGTGGCTTGTTGATGTCTTAGTTGGTAGTGTAGGCATGCTGTTTGAGAATATTTTTGAAGGTGTACTAGCAGAAATAGTTGTTGATGAATCTGTTAGTATGCTTGTAACTGTGGAGGAACTTTGGACTGCTGATGTTGTACTTGGTGGTAGATATATGCTTGTTGATGACATCGTTGTAGCAGCTGTACTTAAGGACTGTGTTGTGATGTTGCCACAGTTTTCATCACAACACAATGCTCTAATCTCATAGTCATAGCATTGCTGTGCAAGGCCTTGGTGTTTGTTTAAGCAAACTAGTCCATCTTTTGTATTGCATTTCACAACCTGGCCAAGCTGTGCAAGAGGAACTCCAGGATAACGTTTTGCACGGCATTGTATGTCCTTTAGTGCTGAGCAGATGCTAGGAGATGTGTCAGTTACTCTTTCAATTGGTACTATTTCACCACCTTCTAGACCTGTTGTTGGGCCACCAAAGTTGTTCCAATCTGACCAATGACAATAACATCCAGGGCTAATAGTAGAGATGCTTGTTTGTAATGTTGTGAATGTTGGAGAAGTTGTTGATGGAGTTGTAGATGTTTGTGTTGTAGACATGCTTGTAAAACTGGAGAAATTCTGGACTGAAGATTTTTCAGTGAGTGGTGTAGTCATGCCAGTTGAAAATGTGGGTGAAGGTGTAGACATTGTTGGAGTTGTGGGTATGCTTTTACCAGTAGGGGAACTGTGGACTGTTGGTGTAGTAACATTTAGTGTGAATCTGCTTGTTGAAAAAATTGAAGGATTGGTAGAAATTATTGTGGAAGTTGCTGGTGTAATTGTTGATATGCTTATGCTTGTGGTGGAAATTTGGCTTGTTGATGTCGTAGTTGGTAGTGTAGGCATGCTGTTTGAGAATATTTTTGAAGGTGTACTAGCAGAAAGTTTTGTTGATGAATCTGTTAGTATGCTTGTAACTGTGGAGGAACTTTGGACTGCTGATGTTGTACTTGGTAGTAGATGTATGCTTGTTGATGACATTGTTCTAGCAGGTGTACTTAAGGACTGTGTTGTGATGTTGCCACAGTTTTCATCACAACACAATGCTCTAATCTCATAGTCATAGCATTGCTGTGCAAGGCCTTGGTGTTTGTTCAAGCAAACTAGTCCATCTTTTGTATTGCATTTCACAATCTGGCCAAGCTGTGTAAGAGGAACTCCAGGATAACGTTTTGCACGGCATTGTATGTCCTTTAGTGCTGAGCAGATGCTAGGAGAGGTGTCCGTTATTTTTTCAATTGGTACTATTTCACCACCTTCAAGACCTGTTGTTGGGCCACCAAAGTCGTTCCAATCTGACCAATGACAATTACATCCAGGGCTAATAGTAGAGATGCTTGTTTTCAATGTTGTGGATGTTGGAGAAGTTGTTGATGGAGTTGTAGATGTTTGTGTTGTAGACATGCTTGTAAAACTGGAGAAATTCTGGACGGAAGATTTTTCAGTCAGTGGTGTAGTCATGCCAGTTGAAAATGTTGGTGAAGGTGCAGACATTGTTGGAGTTGTGGGTATGCTTTTACCAGTAGGGGAACTGTGTACTGTTGGTGTAGTAACATTTAGTGTGAATCTGCTTGTTGAAGAAACTGAAGGTTTGGCAGAAATTATTGTGGAAGTTGCTGCTGTAGTTGTTGATATGCTTATGCTTGTGGTGGAAAGGTGGCTTGTTGATGTTGTAGTTGGTGGTGTAGGCATGCTGTTTGAGAATATTTTTGAAGGTGTACTAGCAGAAGTTCTTGTTGATGAATCTGTTAGTATGCTTGTAACTGTGGAGGAACTTTGGACTGCTGATGTTGTACTTGGTGGTAGATGTATGCTTGTTGGTGACATCGTTGTAGCAGCTGTACTTAAGGACTGTGATGTGATGTTGCCACAATTTTCATCACAACACAATACTCTAATTTCATAGTCATAGCATTGTTGTGCAAGGCCTTGGTGTTTGTTCAAGCAAACTAGTCCATCTTTTGTATTGCATTTCACAACCTGGCCAAGCTGTGTAAGAGGAACTCTAGGATAACGTTTTGCACGGCATTGTATGTCCTTTAGAGCTGAGCAGATGCTAGGAGAGGTGTCCGTTATTCTTTCAATTGGTACAATTTCACCACCTTTAAGACCTGTTGTTGTGCCATCAAAGTCGTTCCAATCTGACCAATGACAATTACATCCAGGGCTAATAGTAGAGATGCTTGTTTTCAATGTTGTGGATGTTGGAGAAGTTGTTGGAGTTGTAGATGTTTGTGTTGTAGACATGCTTGTAATACTGGAGAAATTCTGGACTGAAGATTGTTCAGTCAGAGGTGTAGTCATGCCAGCTGCAAATGTTGGTGAAGGTGTAGACATTGTTGGAGTTGTGGGTATGCTTTTACCAGTAGGGGAACTGTGAAATGTTGGTGTAGTAACATTTAGTGTGAATCTGCTTGTTGAAGAAATTGAAGTTTTAGCAGAAATTATTGTGGACGTTGCTGCTGTAGTTGTTGATATGCTTATGCTTGTGGTGGAAATATGGCTTTTTGATGCCGTAGTTAGTGGTGTAGGCATGCTGTTTGAATAAGTTGATGAAGGTGAACCAGCAGATATTATTGTTGATAAATCTGTTGATGTGCCTTTAATGGTGGAGGAACTGTGGACCGCGGATGTACTTGGTGATACACGCATGCTTGTTGATGACATTGTTGTAGCAGTTGTACTTAAGGACTGTGTTGTGATGTTGCCACAGTTTTCATCACAACACAATGCTCTAATCTCATAGTCATAGCATTGCTGTGCAAGGCCTTGGTGATTGTTAAAGCAAACTAATCCATCTTTTGTATTGCATATCACAACCTGGCCAAGCTGTGTAAGAGGAACTCCAGGATACCGTTTTGCACGGCATTGTACATCTTTTAGTGCTGAGCAGATGCTAGGAGAGGTGTCAATTATTCTTTCAATAGGTACTATTTCACCACCATCAAGACCTGGTGTGGGGCCACCAAAGTCATTCCAATCTGACCAATGACAGTTACATTCAGGGCTAAGAGGAAGGATGCTTGTTTTTAATGTTGTGAATGTTGGAGAAGTTGTTGATGGAGTTGTAGATGGTTGTGTTGTTGGAGTTGTAGACATGCTTGTAATACTGGAGGAATTCTGGACTGAAGAAGTTCCATTTATTGATGTACTCATGCCATTTGTCCACATTGGTGAAGGTGTAGATATTGTTGAATTTGTGGGTATGTTTTTACCTGTAGGGGAACTATGGACTGTTTGTGTTGTAACTTTTGGTGTAAATCTGCTTGTTGAAAAAACTGAAGGCATGGGAGAAATTATTGTGGAAGTTGCTGCTGTAGTTGTTGATATGCTTATTCTTGTGAAGGAAGTATTGCTTGTTGATGTTATAGTTGGTGGTGTAGGCATGCTGTTTGAAAATGTTGGTAAAGTTGTACCATCAGAAATTGTTGAAGAATCTTTTGTGATGCTTGTAACAGCAGAGAAACTTTGTACCGCTGATGTCGTACTAGGTGGAAGATGTGTGCTTGTTGTTGACATTGTTGTAGCAGCTGTACTTAAGGACTGTGTTGTGTTGTTGCCACAGTTTTCATCACAACAGAATGCTCTAATCTCATAGTCATAACATTGCTGTGCAAGGCCTTGGTGTTTGTTCAAGCAAACTAGTCCATCTTTCATACTGCAATTCACAACCTGGCCAAGCTGTGAAAGAGGAACTCCAGGATAACGTTTCGCACGGCATTCTACTTCCTTTAGTGCTGAACATATCCTAGGAGAGGTATCAGTTATTCTTTCAATAGGTACGACTTCACCACCTCCAGGACCTGTTGTTGGGGCACCAAAGTCATTCCAATCTGACCAATGGCAAATACATCCAGGGTTAGGAGTAAGAGTGGTTGTTTTCAATGTTGTGGATGTTGGAGAAGCTGTTGAAGCACTTGCAGTAAATGCTTTTGTTGACGGAGGTGTTGATTTGCTAGTAACAGTGTAGGATTTTTTAACTGTTGGTGTTGTTGGTGGTATAGGCGTGCTAATTGACATACTTGGTGAAGGTGTAGAAGTAGAAGTTGTTGTTTTTGGAGTTGTAGAAATGCTTGTAGTAGTGGTGGATGTACTGAATGAAAATAAGGTTTCTGCAGTGTATTTTTTTGGAACAGTTGTCTCTGCAACAATATATTCAAAATTAAAATATTTAATGTAATAAGAACACTTGATTATACAAAGATAATTAAAACAATTACACTTTATGACACTTTAACAATCATTAAACCGTTTGCTGCAATGAAATTGCAAGCAGTGATGCAGCATCTGCTTTCTCAAGTCATATTATTGGCGTATGACTCACAAACACTGTGGATGGTAAACTGTACGGTACATTTTGAGGAACCATTTTACCCTTATTACACACCAAGCTATCAACGTTATCAAAGTTATATACTATATTAAAAAAAATTCAGTGCCAACAAAATATATCAGATTGAAGTCAACTCATGAAGTACTTGTTTTAACTCAGGGAGACATATAAGTACATAAAGACTAAAATCTTGTTGTACTTGAGAAGATAGAAGTATAATAGTTACCTGTTGTTTTACTGGAGAAGTCAAATATAGGTGTTGGACTATAGGTTGTTGTTGGATGTGATGTTTGACAAGTGTATGAATCTTTTTTAATTATTCCATGTTCTTCACAGACAGCTGTCATGCAGCTGCCAAGTCCATCTGTAGTATTGTATATTGTATCACCATATGGATATTTTTTCCCTTTGAATATGCAGGTGCAAGCTGCAAATTTGGGAATGAAGACATGTTCTCAACCAGTTAAGTGCGTAATTAAAGATAGAAGAAACTAGAGGTGTAAATATGTTTTTCTTACCTGTTGCATTGTATTTACAGTTGATCTCCATAGAATCGCAGTAGCTATAGAATAAACCATTTTAAAATTAAAACTATATTTTATGACAGTAGGCGTAATTCTTGACATGAAATGAAAGCATACCATATTTGACAGTTTTCTGTTGAAGGAACTCTCTCATGATTGCTGTAATGTTCCCCCTGTTTATCATAGCAGCCACATTGCTCACGTTTAACACATTTCATTGTATCCTCATCAAAGTAAGGATGTCCAGAGGGACATTTGGGGTAACAACCTTATAAAAAAAGGAAAAATGTGCAAAAAATACAAATAGAATTAATTATGTTACCTCTATGTGACATAGATTGCTAGGCAGGGGCACTGTAAGGCTCATCGGGCCCCAAATTATTTTTATATATTATAAATTATATACACTTTAAATTTAAATTTGCTGTCTGAGAAGCCGTCCAAAGGAGCAATTTTCTAAAATAAGAGAACCTAGGCTAATATGGACAATACTGACAATGAAAATATCTCAAGAGGACAATACTGACAATGAAAATATCTCAAGCTTCTTTGTCACCCGCCAGACAACAAAATTAAATAAAAAAAGTTAAAGATTATCACAGTAATGTTGTGTTTAGTTTCTTTATCATTTCTTGTTTAGTTTAATAGTTTCATTGTCATGTTCTGTTTCAAGATCATGGTTTTCTTTGTCATAGTCTTTGCCTAAGTTCTCATTCATTTGTTACTATGGTTTCTGATGTATTTCAGGTATGGTACACCTGTTCCCTGTCTCTTTGATTACCATTCTCAATGTATTTAATGCTGAATTCACACCATGTCTTAATTACCGTAGTCTAAAGATGGCAACATGTGACGTTCTATTCGGAGCTGTTCACATCCTCGGACTGGGAATTATGTGTTTCTATAGAACCACTATCAACTCTTAAAGGAATCTGCAGCGGTCAGGTGGTACAGCTGTCACATGGTACAAGTCAGTGTGACTCACTGTTCACCGTCTGCCCCATTAATGAGGACATCGCTAGCCCCGAATCCACCACAGACCCAGAGCCCAGCCAGACTTCAGCCAAGCTCGAAATGGAACAGATGCAGTTCAATCCTCAGTTCCCAGCCCCATCCATTCATCTGAAGGACTGCGGTAATGGGAACCCTTTGAACCGACAGTGTCAGTTTCCACAAGACGAGAAAGGACATGGTAGAGGATGATAAGGGGTATTGATATCTCACTGAAGTTAGCCTGGAGTACTGACTGAATCACACACTCAAACAGTTGTGGTCAAAAGTTTACATCATATTTTCATGTAGAAATTCAGCCACAACACAGGAAATTCCTGAGGTTCACTTTTGGGGGCGAAGCTTACCAATATTGGGTTCTTCAATTCAACATAGCCTTGCACCCTGCACATACACTCTGCATGGATGCAGCTCTGGCTCCATTGCGACTCCAGGGCATCGGCTTTTTAAATTACATAGACGACTGGCTGGTTTTGGCCCAGTCTCAAGAGCTTGCGCTTCGACATCGGATGTCGTCCTCACTCATCATGTATCTCTGGGGTTGAGACTCAATGCCAAGAAAAGAGTTCTCTCTCCTGCCCAGAGGACAACGTATTTAGGGGTTGTATGGGACTCGGTCACCATGTGGGTACAGCTGTCCCCCGCAAGTGTTGAGTCCATCTTAAACACTCTGAGCAATATTAGGCTAGGTCAAGAAATTACTTTCCATTACTTTTACTGTGTCCACGGTGATACCTTTGGGCCTTCCGTACATGAGACATGTTTCTGCTGTGCTCAGAGCCAGGGGATTTCAACCAAGGGCCAATCCCAAGAGGCAAATAAGGGTAAGGGCACACATCGAGTGCTTCGTGACCTTTCTAAAATCCATGTTTATGGTAAGCACACATGCTGAGTGCTTCGTGCACTTTCTAAAATTCATGTTTATGGTAAGGGTTACATGCTGCGGGCTTCGTACCCTTTCTATGTGGCTCAGACCCCGGTTCCTCACCTTGGGTCCTACTCTAGCCATATGTTGTCGATGTAAGATGTTAGCGACAGATGCTTCCCGCATGAGCTGAGGTGCGGTCGTAGATGGCCGTCCAGCCCAAGGAATCTGGAGAGGTCATCATCTCGATTGGCACATCAATTGCCACGAATTGATGGCTGTCTTTCTGACCCTGAAGTACTTCCTCCAAAAGTTAAGGGGCTACCATATCCTAGCGCAGGTGGACAACACTTGCCTACATAAATCTGAACAGGCTAGTGCAGCAGGTTCTGCTTTGGACTCAGGACAAGTCCCTGTCCCTCAAGGCCATTTTCACCCCTGGGCATTTCAATGTGGGAGCAGACTTTCTGTCAGGCCACAACATACAGAGAATGGAAACGTCACCCTGAGGTAATCAAACCGATTTGGGAAATATTTTACGAAGTAGAAGTGGACCTTTTCACTTCACAAGAAACCTTGCTTCCCCTCTACTTCTCTTTGAATTACCCAGGGGTTGAGACTCAACATGGAAAAAGTGTGTTGGCACCAGCCCAGATAACCAAGTTCCTGGGAATGGTGTGGGACTCGGTCACGATGCGGGCACAATTGTCTCCTGCATGGATCGAGTACATCCCGGCCATGGTCACCAGTATAAAGCTAGGCCAAGCCATCACTGTAAAACATTTTCAGTTACTGTTAGGGCTCATGGCAGCAGTGTCCAACGTCATTCCATTTGGTCTGCTGCACATGAGGGCCCTGCAGTGGTGGTTGAAAACCAAGGGGTTTTCCCCATTCCGCATGATCAGGGTTACGCACAGATGCCTTCGCCTATCTATGTGGAAAAAAAGCTTGGTTTCTGTCCCAAAGCCCCATGCTGGGAACGTCATGTCACCGGAAAGCTGATTCGACAGACGCCTCCCTCACGGGCTGGGACATGGTCATAGATGGCAGGGCTCTGAGGAGTTTCCTCCCAGACCTCAGGGGTCACCACGCAGACAATGTGTCGGTGGTCTCCTACTTGATTCATCAAGGGGTTCTGAGATTGCCCCCTCTATCCAGATTGGCGCATCAGATCCTCCTGTGGTCCCAGGGGAAACTGTTATCTCTCAGAGCAATGCACATCCCAGAGGACCAGAATCCCGGGTATGGTTTTCAGACATCGTAGCACTCCTGGCAGGCCAGCCTTGGCAGATCCCTCTGAGGAGGGACCTGCTTCCACAGGCCGGGGGCTCAATATTCACCCTCAACCAGACCTGTGGAAACTTTGGGCCTGGCCCCTGAGGGGGCTCAGTACCTAGAGGCTGGCCTGTCAGCTGGAGTGGTTGAGACCATACTCAGTTCCAGAGCTCCTTCCACGAGGAGATTGTACAGCCTAAAGTGGAATGTGTTTCCACTTGGTGTAGAGAGTATGAGGTGGACCCAGTCAACTGCCCGGTTGGCTTCAGTGCTGGAGCACCTCCAAGATCGTTTCTCAGCTGGTCTTACCCCGTCCACATTCAAGGTGTACGTGGCTGCCATTGTGGCTTTCCACGCTCCTCTGGGTGATGGGCCTCCGGGTGATGGGTGATGTGGGGAGAGTTGAGGGACCTGGCAGTGGTTCTCGAAGGGCTGGTCGAGGCCCCCTTCAAACCTCTGGAGTCGGCTGAGGCCAAGAACCTTCCATCAAGGTAGCTTATTTTATTAGCCATTACTTCTCTGAGGAGAGTAGGAGATCTTCAGGTGCTCTCTATATCTCATGGGTGCCTGGAGTTCACTCCAGGCGACATTAAGGCTATCTTGCATCCCAGGCCGGGCTATGTGCCTAAAGTGCAATCTAAGTGCGTGTCACGGCCTACGCTTCTGCAGGCTTTTCATCCTCCACCTGATGGTGGATGAAGAAAGACTTCATTTGCTCTGCCCTGTCAGAGCTGTCAAGATTTATGTCCAGAGGTTGTCTTCATGGCGGAAGTCAGACCAGTTGCTGGTGTGCTTCGGGTCGCCCAAGAAGGGGTTTCCCGCATCTAAACAGACCATCAGTAACTGGGTCATTCAGACTATCTCTATGGCCTATCAGGTGCGCAGCTTGCCTTCACCTTTGGCCGTGAGGGCTCATTCAACCAGAGGCATGGCGTCCTCTAGAGCCCTCCTTTCAGGGGCCCCGATCCAAGAACTATGCAATGCAGCAGGGTGGGCCACCCCTCATACTTTTATCAGATTCTATAGCCTGGACATTCCTTCTATGCCAGGCACTCTAGTGCTCTCGTCCTAAGTGTGCCTGTGCGCAGCTTCACACTGGGACAGGCAGGGCTCGTTGTGGCATAGTCGGTACTCGTTCCCCAAAGTGTCGTAGTCGACGCCGTTCAAGTTCCCTCGAAAGGGAACGTCTCGGGTTACGACTGTAACCCTTGTTCCCTGAGAAGGGAACGAGACACTGCGTCCCTCTGCCACGACTTCCCCTGCCTGGGAGCGACGTGCTTCATCGCAGAAGCTAACTCTGATGTGTGCCAGCGTCCCTTTGTAGCTTTTTTTTTAGGTAAGGTATTTATTCTCACTTATATTAGTTAGCATGTTATTGTTGCATAAACTTCACATACTAGTTGAACTGGTGCCAGACTAAAATGTATGAAATTGACAGAAACATGTTTAAATATGAACTATAGACAGGTAGGCAACCTTTAATGCTAAATAAATATACATGTACAACACGAGGATGTTTTTATGCTCTATAATATAAAATACAGCATCTTATAGTATGAGTGTTTACATTAACATGATGAATATTATGATGTTAAGACCAGTTTACTATGAAATACTGTTCGTGGATATCTGCTCTAACGTAGATGTTTATAATGTGGTAACAATAATGTTTCATATATCATACTAAACATTAGGCTATGCTTTTACTCCAATCTCAATATATAACGTCATAACATATGAAACAGGACTCTTGAACATTTTGAATTTGCGCGTCAAAAGCAAAAGTTTGATGCGCTCTCCGCCTCATTCGCGCCACAAGACCTCCAGACGCACGTAAACGCGTCTTTACATTGACTTAACATTGAAATCACTCGCGCCAGACGCTCTATTCGCGTTTGGTGTGTGAACGCAGCGGGTGAGGGCGAGAGAGAGAAAGAGTGCCTGCGAGTGAGCGAGTGAGAGTGAGGTCTGCGGAATATTCGAACGTCATTTTTGAGCAATTTTGACAGCCCTAGTGTACTGTACTGAAGTGTTCCTTTCTAATGACTTCCACCTTTTTTTCACAAACCACGCATAAACGTAATTTTCTCAAAACTACAAACTTTTACATACATGTTGCTCACATATTATTGTAGCAGAGTTTGTGCTGAATACAGCGTAATCAGACTTTAGCCATGAAAATGTTACAAGTAACAGAAATAAGCACAAATGTCAGGGCATGTCAGAACACCTCCAGGGCCCAGAAAACACCTCAGACCCCAGAGAGTTAAAGCCAAGTTCTTAGTGTGTTTGCCACACATACTTCACAACCGGTCAAACAAAGTTTCCCCATAGCGCTGTCAGCGCAGCATCTCGTTCCCACTTTGTCAGGGAACAGGGTTACAGTCAAGTAACCCAAGATGTTCCCTATCAAAAGCTACTCTCAATGCTATGGGAACGAGAATACTAATGCCGCCACACTGGAAGCATCTGGATCATTCAGGGTTGTGTAGTGTGTTCGCACACAAACACGAGAAAGGCCTCAAACATGAGCTTGGGATGTTGACTTTAGGGTATGTGAGCCCGGAGTAACATGAACTTCCAAACTGTAAAATCTGATAATTGTGTGTGGAGAGGACCAGCCTGCTGCATCACATACTGGTTCCTTTTGCCAAAGCCCTGGAGGATGCAACCCCCCAGGTGGAATGAGCTCCTACTCCTAGAGGCGAAGCTTGACCACGTGCCTCATAGGCTACAGCAATATTATCCCACACCCAGTATGACATCGTTTGCTTGGTGGCTGCCATCCCTGCCCCATAGCAAATAAAAAGTTGCTCTGACTTATGCCAAAGGCTAGTGAGGTGGACGTAAGTCTGAAGAGCACAAACTGGACACAGTAGGTTAAGTTTATCTCGCACTGGTGTAGTGAACGACCAGTGAATATGTTGATCTTACATATAAGTGTTATACATCATTCAAAACTGTTAAATGTCTTCTTTTATTTGTGTACACTCATAATAAAAACAAAATGTTGTGTTTTTCGTAAAATAAAGAAAAGAAACATGATGCACATTCTGCCGTCACTCTCAATGTGAAGTTCATTCTGAAACGCGACAGAAAATGACCTGTAACTAAGCTTGAAGTCTTTATTTTTAAATGATGTAAATTCTATCAAAAACAAATATTCTCTGTTTAAGTAATCTGTATGAAAGCAACGACATGTACAGTTTCTTCAGTCCGTGCTCATTATCTCTAATGTGACCACGCCCATGCGCGCAAGAGCAATTGACATGCAAATCGTCCACGTGAAGGAACGCAGACCTGAAAACTCCCTCATTACCTCAAAAACAAAGAATCAGAGACTGTAGCCTACTCCTCTGCTTTTCATCGAGTTTGGAAGACACATTGTTTTTGTGCTGTGCTGTCCTGTTTACCTTGGATTTACCTCAGAAGAATTAGATGAACGCGATTTGAAGATGAGAAAGATTTTTAAGGTAAGACATGTCCACTCATAATAGTAAGCATGTTATTGTTATATAAACTTTACATTGTAGCAACTAGTCAAACTGGTGCCAGACTAAAATGTACGTTATGAAATGAGATTGGAGTAAAAACATGAAGCCTAATGCTAAATTTATATACATGTACAACACGAGGATGTTTTTATGTTTGATAATAAAACACAGCATGATATAAAAGTAGGCTAGTATGAGTGTTTACTCTAATATGGTGAATATTATAATGTTTAGACCCGTGTTTACTGTGTAGCAACAATGACAATGACAGCCAGATGGTCTGAATTAGCGAATCCTGATGGTTTCTCTCATGCTAAAACACATATGAGCATGTACATGTTCGTATTCAGAAAGCGTTGAATGATGTGGCCTGGTAGCATGTCTCCAGGCGTGCAAGCAGATCTCGCTGGTTAATGTTTACCACGACTTAATGAAATAAACAAACAGGTCCATATTGTTTCTCAAACTATCACGTGGTGCGACAACACCCCTTTTACTGTGTCTAACGTTTGTCCTTTGTGTACTGAAGGCAAATTAAAAGACTGACTCCTTTCAGTTCTCCAGAACTATCTGCTTCCCTCAGCACCAATTCTATGACGCCTCAGGCTGTAAGTAACTTGCCACAGAACTACCTTTGTCTTTGCTGAATGCCATTTTCCAATCGAACCCCCAACCCCTCACGTGGTACGGCACCACGAGAGGCAACTTAGGAGACAATCTAACACACACACACACGCACATTGCCATATATGGACTTCCACGTTACAAATTCATTCATTACAAATTTATAAAGAGTGTTTCGGGTGATTTGCATGTTCCCCAGTGTGATACTAGAGTAGTTGTGTTTTGGAATTACAGTAATGTAATCTTTAAATGCCTTTGTTCAACAAAAGAATGTATCCCTATGTGTCTGTCTGTGTCACTATTCGTTCTTGGTATTGTTGTAATCCCCTGTGCACGACGAAGGAGATTTTTGATAAGAGACTGTGATAAACGTTATGGTTCCATGCGTTTTTAATTCCCCGAGCATAATACCATATTTTGCCCCCTCGTGATTCCACACGAGGGTCGGGCTGCATTAACACCCAAAGAAACTTCTTCCTGCTTCTGATCGGAAGATCTGATTTGCTGTTGTTTCAAAAGAGGGCGTAAACAGATGTCTGTTAAAGGCAGAGACCCCCACTCATCTCTTCCCCTTCTCTCTCATCCCTGATCTGTCGCCCTTCCTCCTCCACGCGCAACACGGCTCCATCGCAACCCGCTGAACAGGCCTTGCCTTGGCCTCTGGGACGCATACCTCCGCGTCATGTAGAGCTGCCCTGCCGTCTTTTGCAACTAAGATATCTTTGCCTCTTCCCTCCCGGAAGACGAATCTGAACTTTCTCGGTAACGTTACATTCAGTGAGCCTTTCAAGCTTCCCGCGGCACCGGAAGACGCAGCAGAAACAGGATCGACACCGTCCACGCTGTCCTGCCTCAGCCTCAGCCTCACCAGAAAGAGCACAGAAACTCGCAAGTACATTGTCTGATAAAAGCTGTTTCCAGGTGTCTCGTGAACCTAGGTTTCTGTATGTAATAATTACTAGCTTTTCCCTTCTCTCTATTTCTTTCTTTCTTTCATGTATTCTGACCACGTTATTGTTTTATGTTCTTGTTCGGTTAAACGTTTATGTGTTTATTGTTTGCATTTTTACGTACGTTTATATTTGTAGCTCATATAATCTTTAGTTTACATTTATTAAAATCCATTTATACTTTTAACTGTCTCTGTGTTTGAAAACCCACCTTATAAGTCAATGAAACCAAAGATCTAAGCTACAAAGCTCGTTATTATAGACTACATGGAGTAGTTTTAATTAATAAACTCAGAAAGTTTGATGTTCGTGGCCAGAAGATAAAACTTTCTTGGAGTTTGTAAAGGGATACCCCCCCCCCCCCCTTCCCATTCTTAACTGTAATAATCTTACATTTATTCGCTGGACGTAATCTCGATAATTGATAAAATAAATGTACATGCGACTTATGAATTATGACCATGAGTTATGATTATTAATATTTCCAAAATTCCCTATATTCTTGAGCTAATTCACATTTACCCCGAGTCGTATTTGTTACAGTGTTTGGTGGAGTAATTTTTGGCAGTTTCAAACTTTATTTGGTGGAACAAACTCAGTTTCAGTTGAATGTGTATTGGTGGTATTAATAAATTGTAAAATTATTGTGAATTTGTGAGGGAAGTCGCTAAGGCGAACTCACCCAGCTGATGGTAGGCACAAAGCCAGCTCGGCTCTGCAAATTAACAGTTTCAAAAATGTCTAAGCATTTTTGATCACTGTACATGTAATATGATTTAAACCGACTAAATAAAGACGAAGGAATCTCTTTTAGGACGAAGACGTAAATCTGATCTGAGCAGTGCCTCAGTTTTTCAGTCGTAATAGGCCTTATTATATACAATACGTTAACGATAAAACTCCTGGTCAAAAACTGGCCTCGCGATCCAATTTTGCAAACCTAATGCATTATCATAAAGCGCTATTTTGATTAATGTTTATGGGAGGTGGAACAGATGCAATAATTCCTGTTCACAACTGTATTAACACAGAAGTCTAATGCCTGTGTGCTCACAGTTTAAGTAAACAGAAGTCTAATGCCTGTTTGCTCACAGTTTCTATTAATTAAAACAAGAAGTTTTAATACATGTTTTTATGTAAACCATTTCATATATAATGTGTAAGTAAACAGAAGTCTAATGCCTGTTTGCTCACAGCTCTATTAATTAAAACAGAAGAAATAATTCCTGTTCACAGATGTTTAATTCCTGTCTTGTTCACAGCTCTATTAATTAAAACAGAAGTTTTAATTCCTGTTTTATTTAAACCGTTTCATATATAATGTGTAATTAAATAGATGTGTAATTACTATTAGTCACATGTTGTGAAACTCGCGTCAGTTTTCGCATGCAACCGAGCGCAAAATACTTGTGAGTCCACAGATAAAAATCTGCAATCACGCCACTGACCAACACTAGAGGGCAGCCTTTAGGTGTGTGGCAGTTCTCAAATTACGCGCCCCCACCGACGTCATCCTGCGTGAGCGCCGCCTCCCACCGACGTCAGCCTGCACGAGCGCAATTACGCCATCTGGTGGGCGTTATCAGATAATACCTGCTTTCAATTTTTTTTTGTTTTCTCTCTCTGCATTAATTTTCTCTTCTTTTCCCCGATCATAGAATGAACGGTTTAGCTCTCAAATACTTACCTGCATTCAAAGCTTAGCTTATGCTGATATTATTTGGAGTTAGAGTTCTCTTTTCTGTTTTTGATTGTCACACTTTAAGTGAAGTTCGAAAAAAAAGCTTTTTCGAATTAAAGCTTAGATTTGATTCACTCAGTTCATTGATAGTCCACCTAGGAAGAAGCACGCCACCGTGTGGCCATCTTGGGTCGACTAATCAATATCTGTCTCACCCCCAGTCTGCATTGAAGTGTCTCATTGCTCCCCTTCTCGTTTGATTATTTTTATAATCAATACTAATAACTTCAGTGTTATTGTAAGGATTATAGGAAGTCATTCTGAATTTCAGTTTTAATTATTTTTAGTATTGATACTTCACTGTTATCATTCTAATTTTCTTTCCTTCCTTATTATTATTATTTTGGACTTCTCCTTGCATGCTTATTTGAATTTCAATTTAAACTTATTTGAATTTTAAATTTAAGATTGTGTCTACTCAACCAGGTGGACCACTGAGAGGACATACGCCCCTCACCCTTGTGGCACAAACCCACTGCCGGGGCCAATCCCTCTGCCTGCGTCTCAAGCCTGTGTTGTTTATTCAAATTTTATTTCTTTGATAATTTTTTTTTTCTTCCCTCTTTCTCCAGTCTCTCCAAAGGGGGGGGGTAGGTTATTCTGATAAATTACCATCAGTTATCATAATTTCCTTTCGTTGTATCATTATTTTAGTAAAGCCTTTGCCTCTGACTCCTGCATACATATTTACCCAATTTGATGAAACCAGAAAGCCTTAATTTACTTTAAGTCTAACATCTTAATCCCTTATTGTGTATCTATTGGCAGGACTCAGTCAGTGCACTGTGGTGATTGAGACGTCATCACTGGTTGGTTTCCGGTGGGTGGGGATCATCTGTCCGACGTTACTGACACTGCGCTCCGTCTGGTGTTGGGACCGTCGGAGGGTCTGACCGCGCCCGCTGGTTTCCACCTGGATGACCTCTATTCACCCCAGGTAAACTAAAATTTGATAGAACCCATCCACTTATTATGAACCACAGAATACTAGCTATTCCTTCTGGTGTATTTTAAGTGCTTGGGCCCACCTTTCTCTCTCTAAGACACACCTTCTTCCGAGGTCCTGTCCCGATAATCCACGCATCTCCTGGCCCTATCAGGAACTCTAGCAGTGTTAATAGGCTTAGGCCTCTTTATTTTATTTTTTTTTGTATTATTTTTAATAACGCTCCCCGTGTTATTGTTTGTGACATTTCATTGCAGACCGGTTCACTTCCTTGTGTTGTGTTTCCCTTTCTCTTCCCTACCTCCAACTTTGTCTTTCTCCATTCTGTTGTGATTTGTTTCTCTCATTTCACTTAGAGACAGAACCTAAGAGAGACCCCAGGAAAGCTGAATAGAGTAACGATCAAAGCCGGCGTCGCTAGACGACCCCCAGGCTACTGCCTGTCAAAATCTCTATTGTGGGTTTCACCCATACCCACGAAATTGGCTCCGCTAACTGTCGGCATCAGTTAGCCCCGAAATTCTCATAAACGGCATAGCCCGTATGAGTATAGCTCATTAACCCTAAAACAAACTTGCATTTTGTCTCTTTTTGTGTGTGCTGTGCTTCTCTCGCCACAGTAAGCCAAGATGTCGAGCTCACCCAGCCCCGCAGTCCGCTGGCACGACCTCGAGACATGGCTGCGAGAAATGACGGCAACCATCCTACCCCAGGACGCCGCTGACCCACAGTACCTGGACCAGTTTGAGACCTACGATCCAACCCAGAAGTACGATCACGAGCAGCTGGCCAAAATCTTCGGAAAACTCGCACTCAACCTCGTCACCAAGGCCCGGGCCAGCGAAAGGACCAACCTCGATCTGGAGCAGAAGGCAGCCGCACTACAGCTCCAGGCCACAGAGGCCCTGGAGGACCGAGCACACACACAGAGCCGTCTAGACCAGCTACTCTCCCTGACCGAGGAAGAGGACGAGACGGACACAACGCTACAACAGGAAGTTGAAAGACTTCAAAATGCCCTGGACGATCTTCATCTGCACACAGACCAAAGACACCAGTCGGAGGAAAACACCCAGAAGAAACTCGACGCAAGCCTCTGACGGGCTGAAGCTCGCCTTGAGAGGACAGAGACTGAACTAAAAGACAAACACGCTAGAGCCAATGCCTGTGAAGGACATTTACACGTGGCCCGAGCTAAAATCCATGAGCTCGCTCAGCAGAGACACGACCTCGAAGACGAACTAGACATGGTTCGCAGAGAACTGAGACATGCTTACCGACTTAACAGTGACCGGGAAGAGGAAGAACATCTCACACCGTTTCCCCCTTCCAGCGAGTCTGCGCCTTTCAGCCTCACACCCAGAGCTGAAAAGGGGGGCGAAAGCCCACTGCACAAAACCTCGCCTGTCAGCCAAACACCAAGAGCTGTAAAGGGTCAGAATCCTCTCCAGACGGATTGGGCCCCCAGCAACAGCTCTCCTCCAACAAACCTTGACAAGCTGGCCAGAAATATTCCCACGTTCGCCGGAGACTGCAGTGTCCATGCATACCTTCAAGACATTGACTTTCACCTGCAGACTGTCGCCAACGTGACAGCTTGGGACAAATTGTACTTGTTACGAATCACCGCAAATAGAGATGTGCGTAGTTTTCTGGATCGCCAACCGGAGCCTGTCAAAGCAGATTACAAGCAACTGCGACAAGCTTTGATCCATGAATTCTCTGACCCAGAATCAGACCAAGGGTTTATCACGGCCCTCGACGTGAAACAGGCCCGACTTGAACACCCACACTCCTATTATGGCCGACTCCGACAAACGTTCTTCGGAGCAACCAACACCCCAGGTATGGAAGAAGATGTGAACTTTAGAACGTTGTTTCTGCGGAATCTACATAGCAGCATGAGTGGACATCTTGATGTGCTTGTCTGCCCACGAACCATGTCTACTCGAAAACTCAGAGACTTAGTCCACAAGGCTTACACCAAGCAAAGGGCTATAGATGAAAAGACTGTAAAAACGCACACAATTTACTCCGTCTCCGAGCACTGCTCAGAGCCAGACAGCAGGTGGCGGCACGACTGTGACGGTGCTCATCCAAAGCGTCGGACCGAGCGCTCAGAAAGATTCTGGAACCAGCATCACCTGCCGTCCAGAACTCCAAGCCCAGACCGTCGAACCTGTAACCACTCTCTCCAGAACACTGGTGAGCCAGAGTCTTCTTACATAACAGATGAAGACAGTGCAGCCACGTCTGACACAGACACAGAAAACGAACACTGACACCTACTGCTTCGAGGTCACGACCGACCTGCAGTTGAATAACCAGACCAATGTCTGCGCCACATACATACCACCCTCACGATTGCAGTGACTACACAGCACAAACGAACTTTACCAACTACACTGCACTTACACTACCTCCGCTGTGTACAAAGAAAGGTCATGCGGGCCTCTGATGAACAGACCTTTCCAAAGCCACGCACGAGACATCAAAGCATGTGGCATACCAACCTCAGCGAAGCAACAAGACTGTCCTAGCCAACCAAGGACATCCATCGCTGAAATTTTCCTCCCTTTCTCTCTCTCTCCCCTTTCGCCTCTAACAGGATGCTGTGGTGGTTCGCTAGAAAGCAGCCACAATCGGACATCACCAGATCCGGCATCCGGCATCGCATGGAGAGAGAGCAGCCCCGACTCCTGATTACCAAGGCAGGACTCACACTCAGAAAGTCTAACACTGTGATGTGCATCTCCACGGTCACCGACCACGCCCTGACACTCATCTTGGCTTTCATCCTGCACCAGACTCAACGAGCCGTGAGCATCCACAACCAAGCTCACAAAGCCGTGTCTGGCGGTTTCCTACGAACCCTGGAAAAGGGGGGGGTCCCACACCATCGACCACCTCAACCTCACTTGAGTTGAGTCATCAGCCTAGCAACCACCTGCTATTTGACCATCATGATCCACCTGCCATCCATTGTGCCTAGTTGTTGTTCGATGAAGTCCATCCCGGATTTCATCTAACAAAAAGGGGGAATTGTAGCAACAATGACAATGACAGCCAGATGGTCTGAATTAGCGAATCCTGATGGTTTCTCTCATGCTAAAACACATATGATCATGTACATGTTCGTATTCAGAAAGCGTTGAATGATGTGGCCTGTTAGCATGTCTCCAGGCGTGCAAGCAGATCTCGCTGGTTAATGTTTACCACGACTTAATGAAATAAACAAACAGGTCCATATTGTTTCTCAAACTATCACGTGGTGCGACAACACCCCTTTTACTGTGTCTAACGTTTGTCCTTTGTGTACTGAAGGCAAATTAAAAGACTGACTCCTTTCAGTTCTCCAGAACTATCTGCTTCCCTCAGCACCAATTCTATGACGCCTCAGGCTGTAAGTAACTTGCCACAGAACTACCTTTGTCTTTGCTGAATGCCATTTTCCAATCGAACCCCCAACCCCTCACGTGGTACGGCACCACGAGAGGCAACTTAGGAGACAATCTAACACACACACACACGCACGCACATTGCCATATATGGACTTCCACGTTACAAATTCATTCATTACAAATTTATAAAGAGTGTTTCGGGTGATTTGCATGTTCCCCAGTGTGATACTAGAGTAGTTGTGTTTTGGAATTACAGTAATGTAATCTTTAAATGCCTTTGTTCAACAAAAGAATGTATCCCTATGTGTCTGTCTGTGTCACTATTCGTTCTTGGTATTGTTGTAATCCCCTGTGCACGACGAAGGAGATTTTTGATAAGAGACTGTGATAAACGTTATGGTTCCATGCGTTTTTAATTCCCCGAGCATAATACCATATTTTGCCCCCTCGTGATTCCACACGAGGGTCGGGCTGCATTAACACCCAAAGAAACTTCTTCCTGCTTCTGATCGGAAGATCTGATTTGCTGTTGTTTCAAAAGAGGGCGTAAACAGATGTCTGTTAAAGGCAGAGACCCCCACTCATCTCTTCCCCTTCTCTCTCATCCCTGATCTGTCGCCCTTCCTCCTCCACGCGCAACACGGCTCCATCGCAACCCGCTGAACAGGCCTTGCCTTGGCCTCTGGGACGCATACCTCCGCGTCATGTAGAGCTGCCCTGCCGTCTTTTGCAACTAAGATATCTTTGCCTCTTCCCTCCCGGAAGACGAATCTGAACTTTCTCGGTAACGTTACATTCAGTGAGCCTTTCAAGCTTCCCGCGGCACCGGAAGACGCAACAGAAACAGGATCGACACCGTCCACGCTGTCCTGCCTCAGCCTCAGCCTCACCAGAAAGAGCACAGAAACTCGCAAGTACATTGTCTGATAAAAGCTGTTTCCAGGTGTCTCGTGAACCTAGGTTTCTGTATGTAATAATTACTAGCTTTTCCCTTCTCTCTATTTCTTTCTTTCTTTCATGTATTCTGACCACGTTATTGTTTTATGTTCTTGTTCGGTTAAACGTTTATGTGTTTATTGTTTGCATTTTTACGTACGTTTATATTTGTAGCTCATATAATCTTTAGTTTACATTTATTAAAATCCATTTATACTTTTAACTGTCTCTGTGTTTGAAAACCCACCTTATAAGTCAATGAAACCAAAGATCTAAGCTACAAAGCTCGTTATTATAGACTACATGGAGTAGTTTTAATTAATAAACTCAGAAAGTTTGATGTTCGTGGCCAGAAGATAAAACTTTCTTGGAGTTTGTAAAGGGATACCCCCCCCCCCCCCTTCCCATTCTTAACTGTAATAATCTTACATTTATTCGCTGGACGAATAAATGATGATCAGACCAGTTACAGAACAAGGTAATCTCGATAATTGATAAAATAAATGTACATGCGACTTATGAATTATGACCATGAGTTATAATTATTAATATTTCCAAAATTCCCTATATTCTTGAGCTAATTCACATTTACCCCGAGTCGTATTTGTTACAACTGTTAAATGCTGTGTTTGTGGATATCTGCTCAAACGTAGATATGTATAATGTGTTAACAATAATGTTTCATAGTTTAGAGTGGCTCGCTTCAGTAAATGTTCTCTGCACGCGCTGTGAGTTTGAGTCACTCGCACTGTGCGTTTGAAAAGCAAAATGCGCCAAACATTAGGCTTCATGTTTTAATCTCAATTCATAACGTCATAACAAACATTTGAAGTAACATATATTTCTCTAGTGTAGTGTTACTGAAGTGTTCATTTTTAACGATTTATAGGCCGCCTGTTTATTATTATTATTTTATGCAGCCCTACACGTATATGCCTACAAGGCACAACAAACCTGGTGTTCATTATATATATATATATGTACATATGTGTGTGTGTGTATTTTGTAAAATTTAAATCGCAATTTTAACCAGAAAAATTTAAAATGTATTCCCAAAATTGTGCAGCCTATAGTTTATCTTGATATCAGCATGCTCACAGTTGTTTCATTTTTTTGTTTTTGTTTTTTTTACAGGGACCTGATGCCACTGATGAATCCTTCTGACTTAAACATGCACATGAGTCTCTGTACATGAACATGGTAAAATTAAAAATCAAACACCTTGGAAATGACAGGTATGTACTATGTTTCAGGAATGGCACAAAGGTGTGTGACTGTTCAAGTCTCTGTCTTCAGAGACTTGTGTGTTCAATAACGTGCTTTTTTTGTCCTTTGTTGTGTATCTTTGAATTATGCTGTGTTGTAAATAAATCCAAACAATCAAAAAGACATTCTTTTTTAAATCTCTCCTCATTCTTTGTGCAAGGTTCCTCATAATGATAGGGCCTGATAGCACCTGATAGGGCCATTATGGGAGGGTCTTTGTCTTTCTCAGGTGTGAAACACATCAATATTCATGATGATTCACGCCTCCTCCAGGCCTAAAGCTTTCTTAAACAAAACATGTCTTACAAATTTTAAATCAATATATTGTTTTATCTGAATGAGTACGCAGGATGATTTTCACATAGTTTTGAAGCAAATATTCTAGGCTACGTGATATAATTTTCAAAAGTCTTGTGAAGAAATAATCAGTATGGGTTTCATGACCTTATTTCAGTGATTTTTTTTTTTTTTTCACAAACCACGCATAAACGTCATTATCTCAAAACTACAAACTTTTACATACATGCTGCTGACATATTATTGTAGCAGTGTTTGTGCTGAATACAGTGTAATCAGACTTTAGCCATGAAAATGTCACAAGTAACAGAAATAAGCACAAATGTCAGAGCATGTCAGAACACCTCCAGGACCCAGAAAACACCCCAGACCCCAGAGGGTTAATCTTGTGTTTCATCATCATTCTGCTTCACATATCTCTCTTTATTGGATTTGATACATGCAAACGTTATGAACAAAAATGAATTTGACTAATAGTATTCTTTCTGTTTTTCCTTAAAATATTTATAGCTATTAGAATGAGAATAATCTCATTATTGTGAATTCTTTTGTCCAAGATAATTATGTAGAGAATATCTGTTGTTCATGACAATCCTAGTCCAACACAACAATATCCATAACTGTTGCTATTATCTGTCTGAACCCCAACATACCTTTTTGGATTTAAAAAAAAGTGTTAAAAAAAGCTTTTTGTTGTTGTTGTTTTTCAGTTATGCTATCATTTTATTTACCTTCAAGTGCTAGTATTTGACTTGAGCACTGCCCAGTTGGATTTCTGCAGGTTTGCATACAGGGAGCTCCGCAAGGTTTGTAATGCCACTCGCATTCATCCGAAGGGTTGTAATAATCACAGAATAATGCTGTAAGAAAAAAAAGAAACATTTCTGTAAGAAATTTGTTTTCAGTGAATCAAATTAAACTGAGAAAATGATCAGTGACTCACGGCATATTTTAGGGGTTCTCCAGGCAATACAGTTTCCAGCCTCATTACAGGCTTGTGCATAGGCTGCTATTGCAGCACACAAACAGTCACGATCCCCACCACTATCACAAGCACATGAGTCTCTCACACAAGCATTATAAAAATGACTGGGATCCACCTTAATGAGACAAATACAATCTGACTATCTATACAAGAACAAATGGGTATTGTACAAGTTCACTATGCTGTTAACTTACTTGAGAATGACATGTTGTAAAAACTTGACTTTTAATGATACTACATTGTTTCTGAGCCCATGATTCCCTGTAAGGGTTATTTGAGCAGGGATTTCTAATTTCCCTAGCAACAGGACAGCTAGAGGACTCTTTCCAATCATTTCCGAAGTCCAAGGGTTCAATTACCACCTCCTGACTTCTCAACATGAATTCGTTGTTTGCGTTCCCATCGTAGTTCCCACAAAGACCACAAACAGTACCCTGTGATGGAACAAAATGCATATTAACTAACACATCATATATCAAAAACATCCAATAGCCTTTCAAGACAACTAAATCTAACAATAAACTGTAATCTCTGAGGCATAAATATATTTGTACTTTAGTCTCTGAGGCAGTTATTCAGTCATTGACTCTAAATTTATTTCTCACCTTAAAGTTTGGACTGAGTTTGACGAAGATATTTGTCCTTTGGTCCCACATGACAATTAGACCATTATTTGCCTCAATGACCACGTAAATTCCTCTTATCCAAATTTGATAAGGAATGTCCACCCCCTCATCTCTATGAAGAATCTGGTAACCCGCATCTGTCAATTTAATCTCCTTGTTCTAAAAGAGTAAAATATGTTTATTTATCAGCCACATGTGATCTGTTCTTAAATATATATATTAACAAAACAGAAATATAACTGTAGAAATCCAAGGACTCTCACCCCAAGGAAGACTCTGACAGCCTTAGAGCAAGTGGTGCCAGTAGTTCCACATGGTGTGTTTTCAGTGAGAACACTGAAAGTAGCACTGGCATTGGCATGACCACAATAATCCTGTATAAATCACACAAATTTGTCTCTGTATTTATATTAATTCTGATTATCTTTGTTTTTTGTTTTTTACAGTTAGTTTTATTAATAACATTAGGGAAATCCCTGGACTAAGCTTGAGGTCTGTCATTCAGTTTCTATAGTGGCACCAACAGTTCAATTGCAGATATATTTAGTATAATGGTTATTATTATTATTATTATTTTAATAACGTTATCATAAAACATTTGTTGGCAGAAATTTATGTAAGCAAATGAAACCAAAGTGTATTGTGTTTTGTATAGATTTATTGTGTACTTACTCTAATTAATGTGTATTCGCAGACTCCATCAAAAGTGTATCTTTTCCCATCAAATGTAATGTAATGGCCGTCTCCATAAACTGTGCAGGTTCCATGGCACAGGTTTGTGGTACATTGCCATTTCCTACCTTTACAGGTACTGCACATACAGATAAGTCTTGATGTAAGTATTCCTTAGTATTATACAAGTTGGTGATTTCATATGAATGTATATGATTCAACTTATCATTCTTTATTTTAAACTTTACTTTGTACATAAAACGTCACCATGAAGGTCCACCCCTAAACCTAACCCTTAGGTGGGCATGAGCAGATTGTACAAATAGAAAACAGACAAGCTTGAAAAAAAAACTAATATAAGAGCACATATATAAAAAATATAATATATAAAGATGCATACAAGTGTGTTATAGAATGAAAGGGTAAAATTAGTATCAACACTGCAAATTCCAAAGCAGTGTAACAGGTATGATATTTGCAAAATTGAGCATCATGTTAGTTCAGGCAGGCCACCAATCCAGTTGTGACACTCATCATAGTGGTTCCTTTAAATCCCCATGTATTCAGCCTCTCTCTATTGCTTATCGGTTCTGTCATGATTCCTGTGTTCCCCTTGTCTTGTGTGGACTTTTATGTTCTGTGCCATGTTTTGTAGTCCTTTGTAGTTTTTCTTGTTGATTAGTTCATGATTGTTCCCAAGTGTGTCTTGTTCGCCAATCTCCCCTTGAGTGTGTATATACCCAAGTGTTTCTCATGTTCTTTGTCTGGTGTTATCCTTCTATGGATGTTATTTATGCGCTTGTTGTCAGTTTTGTTTGCCTTACTTGCCCGTGTCTGCATTTATCAGGTTTGCCTGGATTTACTTTTATTATGTTTGTTTGAATAAATGTTTGCTGCATCTGGATCCCACTCTCGTTCCTCTGAAACAGCCACCGTTACAGGTACGCTGCATCTAACTTCCGGGCTTGGTGGCCCAGAGCACCAGGTCTGTGGTGCAGCGCAACTCGGTCACCGCTTCAGGGAAGAGACCCTGACCCTGGTCCAAGTCTCTCAGCAGATCGGCTTGGTATGCTTGGAGCACTGCCATAGTGTGCAGTGCAGTCTCAGCCTGACCTGCTGCCGCATATGCCCTGCCATTTAAGTGTGATGTAGTTTTCAGTGGCTTAGATGGCAGGGCCGGAGCCTTTAGTGATGATGTCTCACCCAGTGAGAGATAGCTCGCAAACGTCTCTTCAATGGGAGGCATCGACACATACCAGTGCTCTCGCATTTCCTCGATATTTGCATAGTTAGCATGCTGATATCGACGGATGCGGACTGAGTATGGGTTCTTGAGATGCAAAATGCAGATCTGGAAGGAATGGAATGCTCACGGGAGCTGGTGGATTATGGCCAGAAAGAAATCGTTCATCCAGCCTTCCACGAGCGATCTCTTCCCTTGTGCGCCGCCATGGTCACTCGAGACAGGCAGATGCACTGGGCCAAAAGACGATCTGATGATCTTCTCCTAGCAACTCGCCCTCGTCAGCTGCTGAGGAGCGCGAGAGATTCACACCTCTCTCAAACTCCTCAGCGAGCTCCATCTGAGATCCCCACGATCTCAGTCTCCTCTTTTGGCGCTTTTCCATTACCAGTACCGGCACGACTCGACTCGCCTCGCCTCGACTCAGCTCGGCTCGGCTCGCTTTTCGCTCCGTTTTCCATTGCAGATAGTACCTCCACAATAGTACCTGGTCGTCATAGCGACGCGGCAGGAAACTGCAGTGACTTAATCTTTTACGCGAGACTCGCGAGACACACCCGCTACCACACACACAGGACAATGGAGGAAATCGAGTGTATGCTGTTTTTGGATGTTTTTGCTTTTGTTTTTGCTGTTTTTTTATTCGGGATACTCCGTCTGGCGCGTGCAATGATGACGCAGTGAATAGTGACGATTCTCTCTGACCAATCAGCAGTCTGCCTTGTTTTCACGTCACATTTTAGTATCGCCTCAGCTCGCTTAGAACCTCGCCGGAGGTGGTACGAAAAAAAGTACCTGGAAGCCGGTACAGGTACAACTTTTACACAGTGGAAAACCAAACAGAGCCGAGTCGAGTCGAGTCGAGCCGAGCCGAGGCGAGCTGGTACTGTGTAGTGGAAAAGCGCCATTTGCCTCAGCTTGAGTGGGACACAAGCCGCGGGGTGCAGATGACTGTCCCTCTTCCCTTGAGAAGAGACTTTCTAATATTTTACTTTTACTATGGTAACTTTTTAATGTCATGTTAGCTGATGCCTTCGTCTTGTTGTATTGTGTTAGTTTAGCAAAATCATCAGATATAGATATTCATATTCGAATGTTTGACAGTTCCAATATGGCGGATGGCTTGCATATAGCTGCCCATAAAAACAGCTAGATAGATAGATAGATAGATAGATAGACAGATAGATAGATAGATAGATAGATAGATAGATAGATAGATAGATAGATAGATAGATAGATAGATGACTGTTTACATGTGCACCAATAATGTGATTATTTCCAATAATCAGAGAACAGACTTAATCGCTGTAAGACTTTTACATGAAGTAAATCTGGTATTCGCTAAGAATTGTGTTTAGTTTTATTGCCATTATTCAGATACTCCAAATCACAGCACAAATGATGAACTCTCATACAGTAGTTGTGTTACTGGCCACTGTTTTAATCTACTTCCATCAAATGCAAAACACATTTATATGGATGTATTGAATTTTTTGGTGCCTAAGTGCCTAAAACGTCTTCATTTTGATGTTTTCGACTATCAATATACTCCATTACATTCATGTCACGAAACGTTGTCAACATGAACTCAGTTTCTTCAGCACGCCAAAAATGTGATGCCTTCTTTATCACTGTGTTTACAAATCTGCATTCAAAATCACACACTCTCTTGAGTAGGTAAATATTTTGAATCAAGTAATTACTTGGTGACCACTAAAAAAGTACATTCTATATAGCATGAATCTGTTGTATGAATGTAATCTAGGACATAGGGAATCATTTGTTTCGAACCAGCGATATGGAGTGTGTATTCAACTAGCAAAGTCACATGACTTCAGTAAACAAAGCTTCATAACGCCAACAACTGCCTCGAAATGTTGCAAAACTTCAATGGTTTGCTGCTAGAGGTGATCTCTGTGAACCCATGAACCAGTGTCTACATATGATTTTTACCTGATCACGGATCAATTTAATAAGTTTGTTGTTGTTTGTTGTAATAATGTTGACATTTAATGACGCATATGCATAATATAAAAGAAGAGTTGTAGTTAAAAAGTATCTTATTGATCTGATTAACCAAGCTTTCCATAAAACAAACAAAACAGACCCTACAATTTAATAAAATAACACATATTATAAAGACACTTCATATTTAATATTATTAGATAATTCGTTAATTGTATGTAATAGGACTTTGAAAAAAACATTTGCAGTTGGTTTGTAAAAGGTTTTTTTATGCATGTTTGGGCTAGGTTTTCACTGTATTAATGCTGTTCTGATCCGCTGTCACCAACATGTTGCATTTTGAGAGCTCCGAAACAAACAGTGAATAATTTTGTATAGCAATTGACCTATCGGTAAGCCCCGTCCCCCTTAGTTACTGCTGCGAACTCGGACAAACAAATGGAGTTGTTAACTGTCATTCAATGACAGCTGTCAGTGTGAAAACCTTGTCCCAAGATGTTTTTGATAAATTTTGGACACAGAAGGACTACCTCTCGTCGAGGACCATTCATGTGGGACTTAAATATGCCATGGAGGGACATATAAAAGATTCTAAAATAAATGTGGTGGGTAACAAGATTCATTTGGAAGCGAGGGTTTACAGATCACAATGCAAGAGGGAGAAGCCTCATGTTACGGTCGTCACGATCGCAGATGACAACATCCAGGATCAACACTGTTCATATACCGCAAGGTAAGATTAAATTAATTTACATTTAATCAGTTTAATTAGCCTGGATGCCAGCCGAACTTAGCCCCGACCACAAAATGTTTAGGTCGGGAAGTTCGGTCTGGACTCGATCCGTTGAGGAGCTATTATGCCCGAACAAAAATTGTTCGGACCAAGCAAATTGTCAGGCGCGGGCTTTATACGATGATGGACAGATGAGCAACGGTAACATAATCATCCACGTCATCAACGAGCGCTTGGGTTGAATTCAAATGACTGCCGCTGGAGAATTGAGATTTCACGAGTTCACGCTTACAAATAAGTCAGATAGAATAAATGCATATTTGGCGTATTTGCCTGTCCGAGGAGATGGAGGAGGTATTTGGCCCGAACCCTAGGCTACTCCCCCCGTATTCCAGGCTGTGGAAGAACAAGCCGAGAGTGAGTGGAGGGATGCTGAAAACTGTCAAGGAATGTTAGGTGAGTTGACAGTGAATAAATATATGCTTCCTCTCATGCTGATAGTGTAGACCGTAGACGGTAATTGTTTGATGACAAGTTGATTGGATTGATTATTTGAACGTGCTCCGACCGAACTTTGTTTATAAAACATCATGTGTAGATTCATCGCGTCTGCCATCGCGTCTGTTATAGAAGATATCGACAGCGCATTAATTTTAAAAGAGGGACAGACAACTGCGATCAAGGCATTTGTTGATCGGAAACATGAATGAAAAACATATGTCACTTACTCCGTTGCACTGATTGGTTGTAGGTCTATCCAATTGAGTGCAGAGGCATTTTCCTTCCTGGTTCGGTTGAAACACGCCCCATAATCACAGCCCAATGGAGCAGTATCAGACTCATATTCTGACTAGAATCTGAGTATGACGACGTCAGGCTACAGTTTAATATGAAGAGACACTGAATTGTAGACCAGTCTGTACATGACGTGAGAACAGTTAGATATGTTTGTACGTTAGCATGGACTCACTAACTTTAATTGTAACTTAATGAGAATATGACAACCAGAAAATGAACATATTCATCTTCATTGGGATTGGGGTTGAATCCTTAGGGAACCAGGTTACTGCACCTACATCAAAAGCAGACATTTTGCTTATATGGGTTTAGGAAATGGAATAAAATAAATTCCATTACCAATCATCTCAGCATAGGGAATCAGTGTTACAAGTATAATGGATGCCAGCTAGTTGTTGCTGTGCGAGTAAACCTCATTCCTCTGATCTCAAGAGGTGCTCTAGTGACTGACGCTAGAGGCTGTAGTCTTTAGCCTCCTACATTGGTTACATTGGTGCCATGACCCTGATGGGAGTGAGGTTTAGGGGTGAGTGTAATGGAGGGTACAGTCTTTATCCTCCTTGTTAGAGCGCCAGAGACCCGGGTTTGAGGCCCGCGCAGAGCGGGGTGAGTAGGACCTGGGTGAGGGGTTACATTGGTGCCGTGACCCAGATGGGAGTGAGGTTTAGGGGCATGAGTGTAACGAAGGCTGCAGTCTTTATCCTCATTGTTAGAGTGCCAGAGAACGGGGTTCAAGGCCCTCGCAGAGCGGGGCAAGTACGACCTGGGTGAGGGGTTACACAAGTAGCAAATCGTTTTACCATTTTTGTAGCATAAACACCATCAAACCGATAAGAGCTTTGGATCTTCCAATGTTTCTCTATGGCGCTGAAACCTAAAGATTTCCAAGTTCCGGTCCTCGTGCAACTGATACTCAACTGCCAGTGGCTCATCTGCATTCGAGTGGAGGGGCTTACTGATAGGTCAGTTGGTTTAATTTATTCAAAGTTTCAAAAAGCTTTGTTTCTCCCATTCCTATTGTGATTTAAAATGTTTATATGTCTGTTTATGAATAAAATAGCCACATATTTTACTACTAATATGATTACTAAGATGTTGAGCTTAAATCAATTTGATCGAAGTTTTGCGCTTACATGAGGTAAAATTAAATTTCAAAATTGCCAAAATCTCGTTATAATCACATTATGAGGATGCATGTAAATGTAGTCAATGATTTTGTTATCATCGTTAACATAGCTAACATTGGCAGAAGCTCAATGCTTATCTATCAAGACTTTCTGGGCTTTAAAGTCTCCATCTCTCAAACACAAGTATTCATCCGCATTTTAATATTCCTCTGGGTCAATGAGCTTTTATGATGGATGCTGAGGTTTTTAGATCGGATAAAATCTACGATCTCTGAACCAGTTCGTTTCCTGCCATCCATCGCTGTAATACACTGTCTTTTCCACCGTTTCCATACTATTGGGTAAATTGGCAGTAGGCGGCATCACACAGACCAAAACAAAAAGAAACATTCCGATCCGGAACGGATTCAAAAGTAGGATACAAAAAACTGAAGGTTGTGAAGATGTGCAACATATACATAAAATATATATTCACCATTCTTTACAGTTACTTCTGTAAGTTTGTCCAGGTTTGTATATTATTCCATTGTGGATGCAGGGACACTGATTATTGGCAATACAGCCTCTACCAGTGAGGTCATCAAGCAGGTATCCTATAACACAACATATCATGCTGCCATTTGCTTAATGTGGAAATAATTTTGCATTTGCATGAAAAAATTGTAAAAGCTGACAACTGTACATTTAAAATCAGATTATACCTGCAGGACAGAAACACCCATCGATACAATGGTCCTTACAAATATGACCTCTGTCAGGGTTTGAACAAGTGTTAATACAAGGGTTTCCACATTCTTGGTGCACCATATTGTGGTAAGGACATGATTTACCTAAAGAGATATATAATGTTAATGCCATTCACACTTCAACTTAAAACAGAGTTGGAACAGGCTGCTGAAAAGTTTTAACTTACCACAGAACTGCTGAGTCCTCCACGAGTCAAGCTTTCCACCTGCCTGTTTACATTGGCGAGAGTATTCTGAGATGGTTCTGCAAAAACAAAAGGATCTGGTCCTGTTGGTGCAGTAGCACATGTCCAATTCACAGGCTTTGATGAAGACATCGAGAGATACAAGGTCCTTACAGCTATTGAAAGATGGGCCTGAGAGCAGCTGCTCACATACTGATGTCTAGAAAAAGCATGAAGCAAGATATGTTGAAATACATAATAAGCAACATAAACACCTGGGCTAAGCATTTGGTAAAGACTGGGTATCAGAAATAGTGATGCTCAACTTCATAGAGATTAATTGTGCTTATCTACAACACAATTTCATCCTTTCAATTAACATTTTTTAGATGTTATTACATACTTCTTGTTTCAGACCGTTCAGAGAACATTCAAAAGTAACACTCCCATAATGTTGGCAAAATGTTCAAACAAAACATTCCCTTATTGTCTCTAACGTTCACATAACTAAGAAAAAATATTTTTAAACATTAAATAAGAGAATGGGAGGCTCTTATTTTACACACTTTTAATCCTTGTTGTCAAACACATGTTGTCAAAGTGTTGGCCAAACATAGAAAATTAGGCTTTTAACATTTCTCATTGCTAAACATGCAAAATCATCTCTTTATGTTTTAATAAGTTCCTCAAACAAAACTCTTGAATGTCTCCAATTGTTTATAACGCGCTTCGCATTAGCAATGGTAGATAACTGAATTTCAAATTTGTGAGATACAGCACTCGTTTTGGGTCACTATCGTTCCGTTTGCAATGTATGGAAGCTTGTGTCTGCCACAGAATAATAAATAAAAAAGGTAATTGCTACTTTTTATCTCATAATTCATAATTCTCATAAAAGATATAAACTTGCAATTGCAAGTTATAAAGTCAGAATTGCAAGATATAAAGTCAGAATTGTGAGATATAAATTTGCAATTGAGAGTTATAAAGCCAGTAGTGTGAGATATAAACTCACAATTGTGAATTATAAAGTCAGAATTTAGGTATAAATGTAACAGATGTAAGCCAGTAAGAGCTGTGTGTGTAAACATCACTTCCCTGGCCTCAAGATGTGCGCTAGCAACTGATGCTAGCTGCTGCTGTCTTTAGCATCCTTGTTAGCGCACCCACCTCCCACGCTCAGAACGGGTCAAGTAGGACCGGTTCCATTTAGTGCTGTGACCCAGATGGGAGTGAGGAATAGGGGGGTGAGTGTAACAGACGTAGGCCAGTGAGAGCAGTGCATGTAAACCTCACTCCCCTGGCCTCAAGAGGCAATCTAGTGGCTGTGTTGTCCTTGTTAGCGCGCCTGCCTCCCACTCCAGAGACCCCGGTTCGAATCCTGCTCAGAGCAGGTCAAGTAGGACCAGTTACATTAACTCGCATTTCTGAGATAAAAGTATTTTTTCCCTCAGAATTTAACTTTATATCTTACAATTCTGACTTTATAACTCTCACAATTGTGACTTTTTATCATGCATTTCTGACTTTATAACTCACCATACCGGCCTGATGACTCCAATCTTCAACCAGATGGAACTAGATAATTATCCAGTCTGACTTCTGACCTGTAATACTGCCTAAATCATAATCATACACTGTTCGTTCGTTCGCCAGAGGAGAACTGGCGCCCCGACAGAGCCTGGTTTCTTCTGTCACCTGATGGAGTTTTGGTTCCTTGCTACTGTCACCTTATAATCAGCCAATAATACCTTGGTTTGCTTAGTTGGGGACACTTAAAGGCAGGGTAGGCAGGATTTTTCTAAAAAACTTTTTCCCAAATTTGTTTAAACTGTCTTTATATACCAATACATAATTAAAATGTAAGTACTCTGAAAAAGAGAGTATAAAAAAAGTGTCTCTAGAATCGTGAGATAAAAAGTCTCAATTACCGTTTTGATTTTTTATTCAGTGGTGGAAACAAGCTTCCATAGCAATGCCATAAGTTCTAAACAACAGCAAAAATCTAAATTCTGTTCTGTGTGGCTTGGTCTGGAAATTATCTGAGCCACTGACCAGATTTGCAGGAAAAACTTGAAGAAAAAATATTAATGTCAGATTCAAATGCTGTGGACAGTGTAACGGGCAAAGTTTAAATATAATAAAATAAATCTAGATTTTGCATCTAGCTTTGCTTGAAATTATTAACAATTATAACCAGAATAAAAGTGTTTTTTTTGTTTGTTTTTTTTTTTTTTTTTACTGGTGCTATAGGGTCACGTTTCAGTATGCCATGTTTCAGTACTTTCCTATGTATGGCAAATATAGCTGCCATTGGGGAAGAAAAAATGGCATGAACAAAGACAATAACGAAACAAAAATAAAGTAACAAAAAAACATTACGTTTTCTAATAGTGAAGACACACACACAAAGAACTTACCATTTTTTTGCATGCCTTTGTTGAACTGATCTGTTCCATACAACTCTCTGTTGAACTATCCATCTTTACGAAGTGTCCATAGTCATTTACAGATCTGTCTGAGTTTCATATAATTATGCATATAAAACATATTTTAGGCTTGTTGTTTTGTGATGAATATATATATATATATATATATATATATATATATATATATATATATATATATATATATATATATATATATATATATATACATAACTAAATAAGTATGTATGTATTTATTAGTTACCATATTTTATGAACTCATTGTGTATCTGGATGCCATTGAAGTCTCCACACAAACCGCAGGTCTTATTTTGGTACATCATGTCCAGTTCAACCTGAAAATAAGCAATTACAGCTTCTTTCTTGCTAAACATCTGGAATTTTGCATATTGATATTCTACTCACTGTGAAAGAGTCATCCTCATTCCATTTGGCCACTAGTCCGAGCTTAGCAGTGACTTTGATGTAAGAGGAACTCTTATCAATAAGAACACCAGAGTGGCTAAAGGGTAGAGTCATCCTAACACAAAACATATATTGAATCACAGCCTTTCAAAAAAGTTGCTGTAACTTTCACCCTCATAAATAACTTTTACTTACATTGATCCATTTATTCTGACAGAGTTTTTGGTGAGCTCCACTACGGTGCTGTTCAACTTCATTGTGATGTTAGTGATAGTTGGTTGGTCATTTACCACTTTTCGTCTCAGCTGAATGTTGAAATCCTCATAGGTGCTCCCACACATTGCACACATGATATAATTACAAGTGGATGGTAGGTGGAAAATGTCTCCATCAAATTTCTTGATGTGGTAGTTACCCCATGTGCTACAGACTTGTTTGTCTAAGAGGTGGGATGACACATTTGTTTTGTGTTTAGCAGTTACATTGAATAACCATTCCTGTGTTAATATGTTTATGTATATTAGGGTTGGGAATCTTTTGGAATCTCACAATTCAATTTTTAATTTTTAACTTGTTTTTTATTTTTTTATTATTGTCCTTGAGGCCTCCCTCCAAGAAAACCTGCCCCAATTGATTGGTATTGAATATAACTCATAGGTGTAATTAAACTTTAATTGACGTTTTGTTGAATTGTTATTTTTCAACCTCATGTTATTGTTTTACTTCATCCAATCAATTTATAGGCTAATATCTAGTAAATATGTTATATTGAACTATTTTATTTATAATAAATTACATGTCCTGTCTATATGGTAATACTAGGCTACTTTATATTGTTTACATTTGTTACCCTGGTACAGTTTGGCCATGTCTAGGTTTTTTTTTTTTTTTTTTTTAAGGAGCTTTTGCTTTTTTGTGATATCAACCAAACTGGAGCTTTAATGAAGAGAGGAAAAAGTTCTGAACAAACACACCTTGTAACCACATTATTATTATTTTACTCAAGCCCGGTGGATACTGAGATGCCGTCGCTGCTCAGCCTTTCATATTCGCCTCTGACGGCCTGAGAACACACGCGTCTTTTGCATTAGCAAAATGTGTGATCAGCTGGTTCCGATCATTGACCGATCGTTTGGAGTTAGAAAAATATAATATGCGTTGTTGCATTCTCAACATTTAGTGATTTAGCCTCAGACAGGATATGTTCTTTTACGAGCAGGTATTGCACCTGCACGTCCATGTTGAACGTGCTTCTCGTGTGTAAAAAGCACAAACTTGTGCCGGATATTATTGAATTATTTAATATTATACATTATTTAAGGCTATTTACTATTCGTTAAAATATTGATATGGAACTGTTTTAAGGCCTTTCTGCTGTCTGTGCGCTCTCTGTCCAGGATAGGGTTGCACCGGCCGTTCATAAGTTCTTTCTTAAATTGGAATGTAAAGTAAAGGCTTAGTAACTACTAGCTAGTTTGTAACTAACGCTGTACTTTATTCAGTTGCATTATTTGTTCTTTAGGCAGTAGCTACCCAGCAAACACAGAACTTTGGCACATCGTACCCAACCTTCAAACAACGTTTTAACAACATGGCCAAAAGGTTGCTATAACTACGTTCGTGTGGTGAAGGTTGTTACAGCGTTGTCACAGTGTTGACATTAAACCCCGTTCAGGGCCATTGCTTAAGGTTGTGCCTAGGGTGTCTGGACAACCACTGGACGACATATGTACTCGTCACTGCCTTGAAGCGCGAAAATCCAGGGCTGCCAACTCTCACGCATTGAGCGTGAGACTCACGCAATTGACACTTTTCACACGCTCTCACGCCACACATCCATTTTCTCACGCACAGAAAAATTGCGGAGCAAAGAGGTACTTTTAATATTAAACTAATTCTCAGCTCTTAGATTCCGTCAATTTTATTACGAAATTCAGACAAAAATACGTTTGGCGCTTGGAAATGTGACGTGACGGATCGCTGAGCGCCTCAGTTCAAGTGCACGTTGAAGTCAAGTGCTCGGTTCGATCATCTGTTACTTTTTTATTTAAAGATGCAGTACAACTTACCGAAAGTATACATAATATCGACCAATTAGTGTTTTTCAACCACGGAAAGAGGTCAATATAACAGCAGGAGAACAATTATCTCACATAACGTTACATTTAGCTCAGGAAAGCCATTTAATGACCATAGCATGTTAATTGAATAGAAAAAAATAGCTAGAGAGGAGATTTTGCTGAGCACTATATTACATATTTATTATATTTTTACTTATGTCATTAAATAATGGTTATTATAACAAAAACTGCATTATATTTAATTTAATTTGTTATTTTTAACCTTTAATAATACCAGCAGATTGGGCCCTCTATGTTTACAGCATTAGGTGAGATTATTTTTTTTTATTAATTTTAGATTAATTTTTGTCAAGCAATAATAAAAACTGTATCCTACCAGTCATTGTACAATGTAAACATTGTAACATGTTGTCACTAAACTTCATAAAATTCTATTTAGTTACCAAATGTTTTGACAATCACAATTACACTTATTGTGATGCAATATTTGTTTTTACATACCCCCCCCCCCCCCCCCCCCCCCCCCCCCCGCCAAAAAAAAAAAAAAAAAAAATCTCACTCCAAGCTAAACTCAAAAGTTGGCAGCCCTGAAATCAGCCTTTTAAATTTCAACTGGCCGTTGGGCTGTCTCATTCTTCATCAAGCAAGGATACATGAGAATTGCGTTTAATTTTCCTCAGCTAAATAAGATACGTAATTGTTCAAACACAACCTACAACTTCCTTGTCTAATGTGACATTTATTTGAACATCTTCTGGTCAGGTATGACAAATATTTAACTTTATGCCAAAAGTATGAAGCCAAAATGACTTAGGGGAGAGCTGGAACGATTGTAACATGGGACGGATGAACCATTGAGATTTCCTTGAAAACCACTCACCTCATGTACATCAAATTTTAAGAAATTTCAAAAAACCTTTAAGAATTGAAGGATATCTTAATACTAAAAGAAATATAGCTAACGTTAGCATACACTGGTAGGTTACTGTAATTTACACAAGATCGCAAACTCCATGAATTATCAGCCAACGTTATTCTGTCCCTTCAGTTAGACTGACTGAACAAATACATGTCACATTAGACAAGGGAGTTGTAGGTTGTTTGAATAATTACGTATCTTATTTATCTGAGGTCAGTTAAATGAAATACTCAAGTATCCTTGCTCCATGAAGAATGAGACGGTCCAATGATCGGTTGAAATTTAAAAGGCTGATATTCGCGCTTCAGGGCAGTGACGAGTACATATGTCGTCCAGTGGTTGTCCAGACCATAGACATAATATATACGTAGACGCATATATTATTCTACGAAGACGTAGAAACTTGCTGCGATACGTCAACGCGTCCGCCATATTGCTGAGGGCAAGACTGCGCTGTAAACAAATGCAAGAAAACAGGTGAGCTGCGGTTTTTCAGGATAAAAACAAAAATAACGTTTATATTTATCAACCAGTTTCAGTGGTTTGTGTGTGGTGTACAAAAAGTTCCATCTCTAGTTATTTAAAATCTCGATAGATAGACTTATAAAATATTTTTTAATAAGGAATTGTCAAAGCTCAGGCTTTTCATGTATTTGGCTTTTTATTCTTGGATAAGAATTGTGAAGACCCCATACTGAGATATAATTAAATTTTCACATTAAATGAAATTAAAGTTTTCTTATTGTGGAAAAAGCATTTTCTGTCTTTAACCCGATTTTAGCTTTCCTTTTGCTTAGAATTGACCGCCATTGAGAAAATGAAACAAATCGGCAAATACAAATTACACCGGCAAGCTACTTTCTGTATTTTTATAGCACCAAAATGATAGATATTTATAGATAGATACTCCAAATATACAATAACAAAGATAACTGATGGATCCTTTATGGCAGGGGTGTCAAACTGTTCCTGGAGGGCCACAACCTTGCAGAGTTTAGCTTCAACCCTAATTAAAATCACCTGATCCAGCTAATCAAGGTCTTCAGGATTACTAGAAACTTCCAGGCAAGTGTTTTTGGAGCTGGTTGGAGCTAAACTCTACAGTGGCCCTCCAGGAACTGAGTTTGCCACCCCTACCATAAAGGATCCATCAGTTATCTTTGTTATTGTATATTTGGAGTATCTATCTGTAAATATGTTTGACACCCCTGCTTTATGGTAATACATATGATATGGTACAACTACAGTGCAATGCAAATAGTAAATATAAGATAAAGTGAGAAGTAATAGTAAATAGTTTAGTGATAGTCAATAAAATAAACAAACAGTATACAGCAAATAAAATAGTAATGAATAGCATAATTATATAATATCATAAGTAAAATAATATAATAATATAATAATATACTGATAATAACATATAGTTTATGTATAAACTATAATAATAGCAATATAATATGAAATATCAATTACATATAGACAATAAAAAATAATAAGTTAAATAGTGACTAGTGAATAGTACAATAATTTAACTGCATAACGTCTCGGTTACGTATGTAACCCTCGTTCCCTTTCAATGAGGTCTCTCCTATTGCATAGCTATACGCTATGGGAAAATCCTTATCTCGAGAATATTGAAAGCTAACTTTTAAAACGCAGTGCAGCTGCACGGCTAGCACAGTGAACACGAGCGTGGTCATTGGCTGTGCTGCGGCAACTGCATGAACCTATGGCGTGGCGGCACGGGCGCACCAGCCAATCAGCGTCATAACCCGCCAAGATGGGCGTGGCTTACGGCTATATTAGCCCATGACTCGCCATAGGAAATCAGATCAAATTCCTTTCAGCGAGGACTTCACTTCTCTTCGCTGGACTCCGGAACAGAAAGCTTTACCGTCGTAGAAAAGCACCATCAGCAGGACGAGCCACAGTTCTGAGGACGCTGGCCCCCGCCGCCTTCAGCCTGCCATCTTGCTGCGCCATCCGGTGTGCTATAAATATCCTTTCTAAACGCACAACTAGCATGTTCGCCGTCGTGTTCACGTTTGTTTTTTCTCTAAAGAGCAAATTGAGGCGTTGTAATGCCTTGCTCCACCTGCGCCTCGTGTAGAGGCCCGTCGTCGCCGAGGATCGTCACATCCTGTGCTCCTCCTGCCTTGGTCGCGACCACGCGGAGGCCGCGCTGACCATCACGTGCTGGCCCGTACGGACAATAGAGCTGTGGTGTCGTACTTGAATCGCCAGGGCGGTGTCAGGTCCAGAAACCTGCGCTCGCTCAGGGCAGCTCACGTACCTGGCATCCTGAACCAGGGCGCGGACATGCTGTCCAGAGACAAAGTACTCCCAGGGGAGTGGTCTCTCCACCCGCAGGGCAGGGCAGAGGTCGACCTCTTCGCCTCAGAAGACAACGCTCAGTGCCCAGTGTACTTCATGAAGAGCAGGGATGCGTTCGCCCACGTATGGCCAGAATGCCCGCTCTATGCTTTTCCGCCGGTGTCTATGATACCGCAGGCCATCGAGCGAATCAGGGAACACCAGAGTATGGTGCTGTTCATAGCTCCGCTCTGGAAAAATCAGTCATGGTTTCCCGAGCTGATTCAGATGGCGGCCTCAGCCCCCCGGCCGATTCCGCTGAGGAGGGATCTCCTCTCTCAGGCGAACGGCACGATTTGGCACCCTCGTCCTGATTTGTGGGCCCTGCATGCATGGCCACTGAACAGATATCAGGGGATCTTTCCAACAGGGTGTTGAGGACCTTAACTGAGACCAGAGCGCCGTCGACCAGGCGCCTATATGCCCAGAAATGGGCTACGTTTTCTAGCTGGTGCACAGCACGGGAGCTAGACCCACAGTCATGCGAGGTACCATCGGTGCTCGCCTTCCTACAAGATCTGCTGGACGCGGGACACACCCCGTCCACGCTCAAAGTGTATACGGCAGCCATAGCGGCTTTTCATGCTGGGGTAGCTGGTAAATCACTGGAAAGGAACGACCTGGTAGTTCGATTTCTAAAGGGCGCTAGGAGGTTGAACCCTCCACAGCCCCCCTCTGTCCCTAGTTGGGACCTGTCACTGGTACTAGAGGCTCTGAAAGGCCCCCCATTTGAGCCACTTCAGTCTGCGGACTTAAAGTCGCTTTCGCTCAAGACCGCTTTGCTTATGGCAATCGCGTCAGTCAAGCGTGTGGGTGACCTACAAGCATTATCTACCAATGCTTCTTGCCTTGAGTTCAGACCTAATGACTCCAGGGTCGTCCTTAGACCGAGGCATGGCTATGTTCCCAAAGTGGATTATCTCCTTAACGGCCCTTCCTTCGCCGGACGGAGAAAGTGATGTGAGTCTGCTCTGTCCTGTCAGGGCACTCAGAACCTATCTGGAACGTTCCGCTTCATTCAGACGATTGGAACAGCTATTTGTGTGCTTTGGCGGCCGCTCAAAAGGGTTAGCCTTCTCTAAGCATAGTCTGTCACGTTGGATAGTGGACGCTATCGCGCTGGCTTACGAATCAAGGGGCATGCAGTGCCCTTTGGGGGTTAGAGCGCACTCCACGAGAGGCATGGCCTCTTCCTGGGCATGGTCTAGTGGAGTCCCCCTTGAAGATATTTGTGCGGCGGCAGGCTGGGCCTCACCGTCCACATTTATGAAATTTTACAAGTTGGAAGTTCCCGCTTTGCAAACTAAGGTTCTTTCCGTCTAAGTGCAAGCACTACCCTATTCTTAGATCCAACCTAGATTGATCTGCCATACTTGGCTTATTCTGCCCCACATAAAGCCTGTCAGTGACTGGCTGTGAATATATACACTAGGGATGGTAAGATTCACCGATTCGCATCGGTGCATCGGCATAAAAGCTAACGATGCGATGCATCGATTTAAATAAGTGTGCATCGGATAAGTTGGCATTTGTATCGCGATGCATCGTTTCTAACATATTTGCATCTGTAAAAAACAATTTATTCATTTATATTTATTAGTAGATGCGCTATACTTCTACTATTTAGAAAGTGATCAATCATTTGTGACCAATATTTTATTATGTAACTGCTGCGTCCACCACAACGAACACGAATAGAGCGTCTGGAGCTAGTGGTTTCCATGTTAAAAAGACGCGTTGACGCGCGTCTGGTGGTCTTGCGGCAGGATGGACACGTTTAGCACGGCGCGATGGACGCGAATTCCCCTCATTCGCGTCTCATCACCATCACTCAACTGTTGCTCAAGCGCGTTCTCTCATCACCACTGCTGCAGCTGCTACGTGAATATGACGCATCACAACACTACGGAGTGCGAGGCGCGTCATGAGAGTCACCTACAACCTTAAAGTAGGATATATATATATTTGCATTTGAATACAGTTATGAACGTTTATTTTTTATTATTGTTTGTTAAAACAGAATCTTCTTTCAGCTGAAAAAAAAAAAATTTTTTTTTTTTTGTGAAAACCAAATCTTTTGTTTGTGAAAGAGCCATTAAAAGTCAGGCACTTAAGCTACTTTATGATTTGCTGTATGTCTGATATTTATTTTAAAATAAATAAAAGTTAACTATCTATAATTTCATAGCATCATATTACATTGAATCGCATCGCGCTGAATCGCATCGAAATCGTATCGCACTGCATCGTAATAGTAGTGAATCGTATCGCATCGCATCGGTAGCTGCTATGTATCTTTAATGTATCGTATCGTTGGCTATGCATCGAGATACGTATCGTAACGGCCTTAGTTATGGAGATGCCCATCCCTAATATACACATATATACCATACCATACCATATATATATACATGTGTGTACACATATGGGCTTATTCTCTCCTATCGGGTATCAAGCTTTGCTTTGGGCTGCACAGGAGCGAAGAGAGCACGCACGGCGTTTTGCAGGGGTTATCCCATAACGTATAGCTACGCAATAGGAGAGACCTCATTGAAAGGGAACTACTCGGTTACTCGCGTAACCTTAGTTCCCGTAAATGAGGGAACGAGTATTGCGTACTATGCCGTGCTTGTGCTGCGATCAGTGGTCGCTTCAGGAATTTCTAATCTGATTTCCTATGGCGAGTCTTGGGCTAATATAGCCGTAAGCCACGCCCATCTTGGCGGGTTATGGCCCTGATTGGCTGGTGCGCCCGCGCCGCCACGCCATAGGTTCATGCAGTTGCTGCAGCACAGCCAATGACCGCGCTCGCGTTCACTGTGCTAGCCGTGCAGCTGCACTGCGTTTTAAAAGTTAGCTTTCAATATTCTCGAGAAAAGGATTTTCCCATAGCGTATAGCTACGCAATACTCGTTCCCTCATTTCAGGGAACTGAGGTTACGTTAGTAACCGAGTAGTTTCCTGAGTAGCGAATGGGGTTTCGCTTAGAAAGCCTCTCACCTTCGAGAATACAAAATGAGCCAATGGCAAGAAAATGAAATGGGTCTGCGGAATTTGCATAGCGTAACTCCGCCCCACCTCGTGGGTATATAAGGAAGTACGCTGGCAACATGCAGATATGTTTCTTCGCTGAGGAACCGAGACTGAACTCCGGCGTTCCAGTGGTACAGCGGAAGTGGTAGGGAGACGTAACCTCTCTGTTCCCTACTCAGGGAACAAGGGTTACATACGTAACCGAGACGTTCCCTTTCGTGGTCACTATGAGCTACGTCCTGACGATGAATGGGGTTCCCAGTCTAATCACGCCACCTCGGCTGTCTTCCAGTGCCCTGCGTAAGTCTGAGCTCCCTGTCATGATACTGGCACGGACGAAGGACTCCTACTTAACACAGGAATACCAAGGTACACTGGGAAGCATATCTCAGTGGAAATATGCAATTATTGCCTGCCCGAAGGCGGGGGATTTACAAAATACACATATGACCCGAGAGGGGGCTGCATATGGAGAAACACTGTGGTGTCCAGCCCCCAGGGTGGGATGTTTCAACCCCGGGGGGGCAAGGTGGCTTGCCAAGGGAAAGACACATGCTCGGAGAGGCTTACAGTGGAAATACACATGTGGGGGTCGCCCAGAGGGGGAACCATGCACATGGTGGCACCTAGCCAATCGCGAAAGCTGCCGGTGGCATAACTCTGGCATTGACGTCAACAGTGCTGGAGGAACTCAGGGCCTCTCGGGAAGGCTCACCTGAGGAGAAAATCGCACGTATCCAGTCCGTGGAGTGGAATGGCGAGCAAGCGAAGACACCTGAGCAGATCCTAGTACCGGCTGGTTGAAGCGAGTACATGAGAGGACAGTGGCTCCACTCGGAGATTGTAGAATCTCGCGAAAGTGTTGCGTGTCGCCCAGCCTTCAGCTCTGCAAATGTCTGTTAGCGAGGCGCCATGCGCTAGAGCCCAAGAGGAGGCCACACTCCGGGTGGAGTGGTCCTTCACACCAAGGGGGCACGGTCGACCTTGCTGCTGGTATGCCAAAGCAATGGCGTCCACTATCCAGTGAGACAACCTTTGCTTGGAGAGAGCCTTTCCCTTCAGCTTCCCACCATAACAGACAAAGAGCTGGTCTGAGGTCCTGAAACACTGTGTTCTGTCTACGTAAGCACGGAGGGCTGTACTGGACAGAGCAGTGCCAAGGCTGGGTCTGCCTCCTCCAAGGGCAGCGCTTACAGGTTCACCACCTGATCTCGAAAGGGAGTGGTGGGAACCTTGGGCACATATCCAGCACTCTGCAGGGCAGTTAAAACCACTGAGAGGTCCCAAGAGAGAACAAGAGGAGGGCGAGGAGGATTCAGAGAATCCTCCTCGCTCCTCTCAGGAACCTGATGACCAGGTCGTGCTTTCCCACGGACTTACCCTCGACTGCGTCGTGATGTGCGGCAATAGCGGCAACATACACTTTCAAGGTGGAGGGAGACAGCCTTCGCTCCAACCCTTCTTGCAGGAAGGAAAGCACGACACTGATCAGGCATTTTCTGGGGTCTTCTCGGCAAGAAAAGCACCAGGTGACGAAGAGGTTCCACTTCAACGCATAGGCATGTCTCATGGACGATGCTCTAGCGGAAGTGATGGTAGCCACCACCGCTAGTGGTAGGGTACTCAAACCTGCCCTGTCCCGTCCAGGAGCCACACATGGAGGTTCCAAAGATCGGGACGAGGGTGCCATAGGGTGCCCCGTCTCTGAGAAAGGAGTTCCTTCCTCAGAGAAATTGGCTAGGGAGGTGCTGTCGCGAGGAGTAAAAGTTCGGAGAACCAGGTCCGGTTGTGCCAATGAGGGGCAACTAAAATGACCTGCTCCTCGTCCTCCCTGGGGGAAATGCATACTTGCGGAGGCCAGTTGTGTGTCAGGGAGTAAAACAGGTCGCAATGGGACGAGTCATGGGAGGCAAACAGGTCTACCTGCGCATCCCCGAACTGATCCCAAATCAGCTGAACCGTCTGGGGATGGAGTCTCCATTCTCCAGGGAGAGGCTGAAGCCATGAGAGCTCGTCGGCTGCACAGTTTAGGTCTCCCGGGATATAAATGGCTCGAAGCGACCTCAGATGCTTCTGACTCCATAGGAGGAGGTGGTGAGCGAGTTGCGACATACGGCGGGAGCATAGACCACCTTGTCGGTTGATGTACGCTACTGTCGCGGTATTTTCTGATCGGACTAGTACGTGCTGGTTCTTGAGCAATGCATGGAAGCGGTGCAGAGCGAGACGTACTGCCAGCAACTCGAGGCAATTTACATGCCAAAGTCGCTGGGGTCCTGTCCAGGAGCCCGCAGCAGCATGTCCATTGCACATGGCACCCCAGCCCATGGTGGAGACATCTATTGAGACAACAACATGCCTGGAAACTCGTTCTAAGGGCAACTGGTACTCAGAGCGTGCTGTGTTGCCATGCCCACCTCAGGACTCGATCGCAAAGCCAGAGCTGAAGCGGTCTCATGTGAAGCAGTCCGAGCGGCGTTACTGCGGATGCGGATGCCATATGCCCCAGGAGCCTCTGAAATAACTTCAGTGGAGCCGCACTCTTGCCCTTGAACTGTCTCAGGCAAGTCAGCAGTGACTGCGCGCACTCGCTCGTAAGCTGCGCGCACATGGCGACCGAGTTGATTTCTATACCGAGAAAGAGATCCTCTGCACGGGGCAAAGTTTTCTCTTCTCCCGGTTGACCCGAAGGCCCAGATGGGCTAGGTGCCGGAGCACTAAGTCCCTGTGTTCGCAAACCTGGTCTCGAGAGTGAGCTAGGATCAGCCAGTCGTCGAGATAATTCAGGATGCGAACCCCGTGTTGCCGTAGCGGAACAAGGGCTGCCTCGATGACCTTCGTGAAGACGCGAGGAGACAGGGCTAGACCGAACGGGAGAACCGCATACTGATATGCCTGCCCTTTGAAAGCAAACCGTAGGAACGGTTTGTGTCGAGGAGAATGGAGACATGAAAGTAGGCGTCCTTCAAGTCGATCGCTGCAAACCAATCCTGTGGCCGCACACATTCGAGAATGCGTTTAGCCGTGAGCATCTTGAACGAAAGCCTGTGGAGGGATCAGTTCAAGACGCGCAGGTCCAGGATTGGCCGTAACCCACTGGTTTTCTACGGTACAATGAAGTAGGGGCTGTAGAATCCGGACTTCATTTCAGCTGGAGGGACAATCTCGACCGCACCTTTCACCAGTAAGGTAGCGACCTCCGTACGCATGACAGGGGCATTGCCACCAACGATACTGTAACGGACTCCTCAGAAGCGGGGGGGAGTTTGTGCGAACTGAGTCGCATAGCCGAGCTTGATGTTTCTCTCGACCCAGTGGGACAGGTTGGGAAGCTCTAGCCAGGCTCCCAAGAACTGAACCAGCAGGGTACCACATGGGAACCACAGACATACCCTCGGTGGGGCAGCGAAGCGGAATGACCGACCCAGACATGGGCGGCGTAGCGACCTGGTGTGGGGGCACGGTCATTTGCCACGTCCTGACAGAGGAGGCCAGGGAAGGACCAGCGTTCCTGGGGCCTGCTCTGACAGGGGTCTGGCAACAGAGGGGGATGAGAGTGGCAAGGCAGAGCGTCGCACATTGCCATCCACGGCCTCTTGGGGCTCGGAGGAAGGGGCATCAGTTCTTAGAAAAAAGATTCTCCCCTGGCCCTCCACCGGGGGAAGGAGTGGTCCTGCTACCAGCTCCTGAGAAGAACTGAGTCCTAACTCCAAGCTGCCCGTCTCAGAAGCGGTGCCGCCCTCCTGCGACCTCCTCCTGCTCGGGGCCGGTGAAGGCTTCGCCACAGGGAGGCGGCCTCGGTGGGAAGCAGACTAAGGAAACTGCACGTACGGATGACTGTCGGTGCAGAAGGCCTCAGTCTGCTTCTGGCAAGGTTGAAGACTGTTGGGCGCAGTCCTCAACCACACCGCCGAAGAGCCCAGCCTGGGACATGGAGAAGCTGAGAATATGAGTTCCCAGACACCCTCACATCAACATGGCTGAGCCCATTCCTGGACCACACTTGTGGACATCACCTGGCCAAGGGATCACGCAGGTACCGATGTCGCCCGTAGAGCGAGGTCAGTAGTGTGCATGGCGGATCGTCCAGCCCGGACATGTGAGGCATAGCATCCCTGCGTGGGGGCGTGGTCTAGTTTCTGCGTTTATCAGTGTTGGCCAGGGAAGGACCAGCGTTCCATGGCGGCCTGGTCTGATAGAACTCCCAGGTCAGCACTGCCTCGAAGGCGAAGACGACACACAGCACTACATGGCGGAGAAAATACAGACCATGATCACCGCACCAACGAGGGCAGTGAAGGCGGAGGATGCCCGCGGGCCGCGATAAGTCACGGGAACTCTCGCAACCCGGAGGCATCCTGATGCACGTCCAGGAAGAAAGGCACTGGGGGCGAGTGCTGGTAGTGCAGCACGCGCCGCGCCCAGGAACCAATCGTCCAGCCTACAGCACTCGGGGGAGGGTGGCGCCACCGATGCTTTCAGCTGCCCGGGAATGCATGGCCGTCAGCTCTGGATCTGACTCGGCTAACGATGGCACTCCTGAGGGAGGCAACGCAGCCGAATCCTCATTTCCAGAGTAATCAAGCCCGCCTTGTGATGCTGTGAGTGACATGACATCATCTGCTGGAGCCCCAAATGAAACACTGGGTCCCCGAGAGGAACCAGGCACACACGGAAGCTCCAGGGTTTGCGATGTGGAGGGGGGCGTGGCCCGAGGAATGACTCGTCGGTTATTGTGCCACACCGTAACCCTCAGATCACCCTGGCCACCAGCCAAATTATCCCCTCTCGAGGAAGAGATAGATTGAGGTGTGGCAGAGGGGACTCTACCCACACAGAGATCATCGAGTCTCGATCTAAACATCGCATTGGTCATGTTCCTGCAAAGAAAACATGACTCATCCACGAGCACTGCCGAGCGTGATTAAGCCCAACATGCCAAACAGCGCTTGTGACCGTTAGGCAGATGAATCACGCACCCACATCCAGAAAACACACGGGCGAGTTGTCTTGAAAAAGACGTGCCACATGCAGCTCTTTTAGAGAGAGGAAAAAGCTTAGCAGAGTGCTGAAGCGCCCAGGGAGAAGCACACACACTGTCAACAGATCACTGCACAGATCAGCAGCAGGCAATGTGATCAAGCCGCTTGTCTCGTAGAGTGAAGATAATTCAGAATGGCATGTGGGAGTGAAGAAAACTCCTGGCTCTGAAGCGAAAACATATCTGCATGTTGCCAGCGTACTTCCTTATATACCCTCGAGGTGGGGCGGAGTTACGCTATGCAAATTCCGCAGACCCATGGCATTTTCTTGCCATTGGCTCGTTTTGTATTCTCGAAGGTGAGAGGCTTTCTAAGCGAAACCTCATTCGTCGTCACGACATAACTCGTAGTGACCACGAAAGTAAACTATAATAGATTGATAATTGCAACTGGTATAATATAATAATAATAATAATAATAATAATAGCAAATACAATGTAATATCAATTGCATAATAATATAGACAATAATAAAAATAGTACATTAAATAGTGAGTAGTAGGCCTACCTACCCGAAACGAGTACTTGTCGTAAAAGTCGGTTTTAAGACAATATAGATGAATAATTAGATTTCAGGAAATTTACTTAATATAAAATATAATATAAACTAAAACTATAATATAAATCATGTCAATGTCTCATGTCTCAACTTTCACAGCTAAGTCTGACTGACCACGGTGGCCAACTAACGTTACTATTACTAATTATATAATGACCAAATACAACCAGAAACAAATGTTCAGTCTTGCTTGTGAAAGGTAATTCCCCGAGACCTGTTTTCAATTGTGTGGCAATTTGTACAGCCCCAAGCAGCACACGAAGCAGGCATTTTTCTCAATTACCGCTATGAGTTGCCCTCCATATGGCGGCGCCGTTGACGTACGATCCAGCAGCCTATAGGGCGTCTGTATTTATTATATGGTTTATGGTCCAGATACCCTTACGCATGGCCCTGAACCGTGTCAACATTGTGACCATGCTGTTACAACCTTCACCACACAATGTAGTTATAGCAACCTTTTGGCCATGTTGTTAAAATGTTGTTAGAAGGTTGGGTAGGCTACGTTGTGCCAACGTCCTGTGTTTGCTGGGAAGTAACTTCTAACTTTTTTTGCCTCGCGTAACTAACGGTAAAAATAAGTTTCCCTTAAATACTATACTTAATCATGAATAACATAAGTGTTTTTGTATGCAAATAACAGTCAGAAACTGTATTTGAAACTAAATTAATATGTATTATGACTTATTTTATTTGACATGCAAAACACGTGTTGGTTCGTGTTGAAGAGCCTCTAACAAAGGAATATATTCACATGTTTTCTCTCTTAAAATGTAAGCGAGTGGCAATATAAGCATTATCATATGTCTAAAAGATTGAAGTCTGTCTGGTAAAACAAGAGCTTATCGATACAGTTAAGTCTATCTGCTATTTTATTCCAACATTTAGTTTATACGTAGAGTTACACTTCAACTAAGTTGAATGGTGCAATGCAAAAATATTTTGTAGTGCGTAAGTTGTAACTTAGTCCCCATTTACATCAAAACTAGCTGGTGCTGGTGCAACCGACCCCAGGTGCTGCACAGTTCTTTGTCCGTCAACATCGCGTTATTAAAGGGATAGTTCACACATAAATTCCTACCAGTAAATATGAAATGCATTTGTATTTTATTTTTAAACACCTTAATCTAGAAATAAATTTAAAAAAATATGAGTAAATAATTAATGAATAATAATATAATTAATAACCTTTTTATAATTTGAGACCATATATTGTGGTCATTTGATGAATTATGTCACGCTGACATCATTGATCAATGTCAAACTAAGATTATGTACCACAATGCCTTCTAACTATTTCATAGAAATACTAATGCCTTTCTTAAGGATTGCTTAAATATGAATTGTATCTCTGGCTTATAGTGTCACAATAGAAGAAGACAATAGAAAAAACTGGAAAAGCAGGGCAGGGTATTTAACTGATTAAGCAATCAAAGTCACATAAGAGAATATGTACTTTCATTTACTTCACTTAACATGTAATATTTATAAAATATATATATATATATTTTTACCTGTCTGTGAGGCACTTAGTCCAATGTACAGTACTATCCATTGAAGCATCCATATCACTTTTCTGGTACATCTCTCCATGCTTACCCTGTGGATTTGTGGATCCCTCCACAGGTGTTTGAGAATGTTTGAGAAACTGCTTGTGTTTTCCATTTTATACCACCCGCTTTTGTGTGAAGGTCTAGGAGGGGCTGAACATGGTTATGTGTCAAAATGTCAATAATCCTCAGAATAAAGGAATGTATGAAATGTATAATATAACATTTTAAAGAAAACATTACAAGTTCTTGTGCTTTATGGCATTTAAAAAAAAAAGTTAAATCAAACCGTTTCAAACGAAGTAGATTGGTTATGTTGTTTATATAAAAAATGAACATAATTGTGACTCTGGATCACAAAAACAGTCACAAGTCGCACTGGTAAATTTGTGGCAATAACCAACATTAGGATAATATCATTAGGATATTAATAAAGATCATGTTCCATGTAGATATTTTGTAAATTTCCTACTGTAAATATATACAACTTTTTATTTTTGAGAGTGAATGCAGCATAATCGCGAACATAAATGGACAACTTTAAAGGCGATTTTCTCAATGTTTCGATTTTTTTTGCACCCTCAGATTCCAGATATTTTAAATAGTTGTAACTCAGCCAAATATTGTCCTATCCTAACAAACCATACATCATCTGAAAGCTGAATAAATAAGCGTGCCATTGGTGTATAAATCTCAATTTCATAAAATTGACCCATGTGACTGGTTTTATGGTCCAGGGTCACAATTAGTATACAATGGTAGAAAAGTATTTTATTAATCTCCTGAGGGGAATTAGCAGATGTCAAAAGTGTACACTGAAAAAAAAAAGAGAAATAAACGGCCAGTAACGCATTGAAATGTGAAATTTTGTAGAAGAAAAACTGAAATAGTATTTTATAACAATAATAATTTACAACTGTGAAAAAAATATTTTATTGTAGTTACAATGTGATATAACCAAAATTATGACTTTTATGTTAATGGAAGGTAAACATTTTAGAATTTGAAACTTGAACGTTTTGACTCTTGAAAGAATTCAGGTGTTCTTAATATTTAAGCTCTTTTAAAATGTTTAGGTGTTTTAACTTGACACGCTTACCTCATTTTTAGGTGACATTCTTGCAAATCTCTGCTATATATTAATAAAAAAAGGATAGATTGGCAATAATACTTCTGACTAAACACTTTTGCTTCTATTTTCTATTGTGTTTCTTATCAACAGCAACCCATTTAGATCAACGAGAATAGCATTAGAAGTTTGTAAATTACTAAAATTTACATTTACCCCTGTAATGTGCCCTATAACATAATGGATGCATAAAGTATATATGGCCAAAGTATATATGGAATAGTTTGGCCAAAAATTAAAATTCTATATTCATTTATTCACATTCATGTGGTTTCAAACCTGTATGGCTTTCTTTCTTGTTTCAGCTGTTTTCTGTTTTATTTTTCCTTTTTTCAATGAAATGGTAGCTTTACGAGAGTTCACAAAGCATGGAGAAAGTGTGAAATTAATCCATGTGACTTGACTGATATATTTTAGGCCTTTAGAAGAAACAAAATAGATTTGTATTATGACCAGATTGAAATTTAAGCACAGAAATTTGAGAGTAACACTGATCCACCCAATCAAACCTGCCTGCCATCATATACTGAAAGTTTGGAAATTAAACAAACCTGCAAAATAATCATAGCTCGCAAGCATGTATATGTTATACATAGTTTGAATAAAATGATTTGTCTATAAACAGATCTGCTGATCTAAATAGAGTCACGACGGCTATTCTGTTGTTGTCATGTGTTGCACTGTCCAATGATCAGCACAGATAATTGGTCCACATTGTGTGGTTCTGTCTCAGTTTTAGACATTCTGTCACATTAACAATGACATGCAAGATACAAGATATGGATTTTACCATGGGAAGGTGGTGGTTTTGTCAGCTGTGTATTTTGTTTTTAATTAACGTTAGTCCTTCTTCTTCAAGCTGTGGGTAAAATATTTTTACAGAACAAAATTATGACCAGGAGATTAGACAAAGTGAGAGACTCCCAAAAATAATTCAATTAAAATTGTAAAATGTCACCTGTCATTAAAAAATGCTATGTTTAGACAAAGCTGATCAAGCAGGCAGACACAATGTTCCAGCAAGCGTGTATGGATTTCACAAGCCAGGGAAAAATATTTAGCAATTAATGAAGTAAAATGGCTGCATAAACTATGACGAAAGAATAGGTGGAGGTGTTTTTCAGCGGCAGGGACTGGGGTATGGTCAGGGTAGGAAAGCTGAATGCAGCAAAATACAGAGATAATGAAAGCCTGGCCCAAAGAGTCCAAGGGCCTATACCATGAAGCCGGTTTAGGAGCTAGCCAGGTATGTTTCAGTTTAGTTTGCACCAACCCTGGGTTTTAGGCACCATGAAAGTGGTTTGGCTTTTAGCAGTGTTCATCGCCATAGTTACTTACGCTCCACGGCTAACCTGGTCCGGGCAGGTTATATGGCCAAAAGTAAGATGAAGTTCTGATAGCTTGTAATGTAAATCAGCGAGACCTTTATAACAGTATATTTAAATGCTTATTTTTATGATCAAAGCGCTGTAGTTTTAAAACATATAATGCAATGCAATACATTGATTCAACTTCCTCAAAAGCCTGATGGATCATATTTGATACTCATATTTTAACATGTTTTTTTTCATAAAAAATGATGTATGCATAATCAAGTAAACTTCAAGTAATGTAAAGTTGTAAAGTGTTCATCTTGAAATATTACTAACAATATAAAAGTCATTCTTATGTGTTAACCCAGTAAAGATTTCACAGACACGTGAATCACAAGCTGAATGTGGACGTTTTTACAATTATACTAAAAAGGCTTTTTACTCGCTAAAAAGTATAAACTATCAATCAGACGACAGAAGGCATGTAGTAGATTGTGTGCAACAGGTTTTTCAAGCAAAGTTTTGATCATGGTGATAATTTAAAGACCATAAATGTGTCTATCAAATATAATACAGTAGGCTTTATAGTGTTAAAGCATAAACAAGAAAATGGATGCATTGTCAAAGATGCAGAGATCTACCAGAGTATATGTGTGACTTGTGCACAAAATATACACACACAAAGCCCAGCAAAAGGTCTACAAAAGGTCTACCACTGGCCAGCCTCTTCTGGTTTTGAGAGGTGAGATTAATGCACTCAGAAGGCTTCCCCAGCTGAATTTCGGTCCCTCCCTCCCTCCCTCCCCTCCCCTCCCTTTTATATTTGAATTTGTTTTTTGCCACATAAAAAAAGCCAAATTAAATACCTTCCAGAGTAATTTTATTAGCATCTTTCTCACACATTGAGGAAGTGCCTAGATAAATGCAAAAATAGATTGGGTTGACAGTTCGATTGTTTACAAAAAAAAAACATTAAAAAAAAACATTAAATGCATCACATTTACAAGCAATTTTTATAGGAAATAACTTCAATACACAAAATAACTTCAATACACAATGAATAAAATGTAAATAATACTATAGTGCCACTATCTTGTTGATTTGTGGATGGTGTTTAATTTTGTGTATTGAAAATAACCACCAAATAATAATAAAAAGTCTATACAGAAAACTGCTTCAGAAATATTTTTTGTGGCCCATAAGGGATGATTTTATTTGATGGAGTTACTAAAATACAGTCTCTGTGTGTAAAATACACACAGTTATTAAAATACAGACAGTCTTCCCCACTTCCACTTACATTTGTAAAGAAACATTGTGTTAAGAGAATCAATGTCATTACCATTACAGAGATTTTTATTTTTTTATTTTTTATTTTACTATTTGTATTAACTGATAAGTAAACCAATAAGACTAAATGTAAAGATAAAAAGATTGACAATATGGTTAAATATCCATACATATTGTATACATACATTTTTTAAATTGTATTTTTGATTGTGATTAGTGACATTACATAAAAACAATTTGGAATTAAAATGAATTCTCTACATTTTCTTTGGAAAATTCATTGAAAAGGAAGGCATGTTTGATGTGAATGTTCCAGACATGGGTGGACTCATAGTATTGTAAAACTGACAATGAATTGTCAGCCCTAAAATATTTACCAACGCAATTAGACGTCAGTATGTCAATATTTATGCAGCCTTTTCTTTAGCAAATATTTGACACGTTGAAAACTCCTATAAATAAATTGCGTAGAAACAAACCCAAATGTTCTGGTTTTCTCAATAGTATGTTTTCCTGAGTTTTCCTAAGCCAATTCAGATGCTGTGACAAGAATTACTGATAAACTGAAACAGATTTGTGGTGAGGTTTAATGGTCCAAAATTGGTTAAAAGTCTTAAAAGCAGCTACAGAAAACATTTGGTGGAGGCTTGGTTGTTATTAAATTCATGTTTTCTCACTTTCTCCATCCTGCACTGATTTTTTTTTTTTTTTTTTTGCAATAAAAAAGTACAATTATTTTTGTTATTAGTCAGATTGTGTCCACATTTGTGCGTTAAACTGATATTAAACCACATTTTCTGCACTCAAAGCATTTATTTTCAAAGGGCTCACAAACGTATTCTTACCACAGTGACTCCAAACGGGACTGATATAAAATAAAAATAAAAATCCAATAATATTCTGTATTCATTCATTCATTCATTCACATTGGTATAGACATGAAAGAAGTGCACATAAATGAAGTAAACAAATGACTGCAGTTTATTCTGACTTTTATTGGCCTCTGTGTTTTGAACTCCAAGTAAAATCTTTACATGCAAAACACTTCCCTGCTGTGCAAGTACATGCACTATATATATATACACAATTGCATCATGAATGAAAGACTAAATTTATACAATAATCATTCACAAACTAAACTGGCAAATATGGTTTTAAGTATTAGACTGGTGTGCTCTATTTTGTTTGTTTTTTGAAAATGTCATTGATACAATCATAGATAGCTCTGTATATGAATAAGATGTCATGAAAAATACAGCAAGATTACATTCATTTTGAAAACCTAATTGACTCATCTGGACTACAAAAGGTTAGACTTTGTGTTCAACTCGATCTCACAGGAAAACGCAACTATTTTACAAGGTGGCAATTTCAGATGAATTTGTATGATATGTATCATACGAATGAGATCATGTGTAAACATACGAATGAGATCGTACAAATTTGCGACCAATTCGACAAAATGTAAAATAGTTACAAATTGCCATGAGATTGTGTTGGTCATGTCACGTTTTTTATTTTATTTTATTTTTTATATGATATTCATTGAGGTTCACTTATAATACTTGCTCTAAATTTATTAATAAGTGAGCATTTTTCACCAGTCTCTGACCCTACAACCAAATCACTCCACTTTGAGGACGCTTACCCTTTGAGACTTCAATATCAACAACCACTGTTATACTTAAATATCCTAATTTCACAAAGTGCTGATTTTGCCGAGTAGTAACAATAAATGTTTGTTTTTGGAGGATGTTTTAAATTCTGAAACTTTGAGTGCTTTTATAGTACAGTGACCTCTTATATATCAAAATATCAAGGAAAACTTGATTCCACATGACATGACCCTTTCAAATTTTCTGTGATGTCAAACAACAGGCAACCACACTTCTGGGTTCTTCACACAAGCAGCTTATAGTGATTGACATGAGCAGTGTTGCGGTTCTAATGATCTGTTTTGGCATTATACTGTATAGTCGGAGCTGTGGCACAGATGGTGGTGCGGCCCATATTATAAACAACTGGCGTGCTCATGGGGCCCCAGGTTTGAGTCTATTTTCTCCCCAAAAAATAGCTTTAACTTTATTCATTATTTAATTTGTTGGATGTACAACAGGATGTTCTAAAGCCTAAGGCATGTCATAAAAGTAAAATCAGATAAGCAATGCATCTTTATTGCTTGAATACACATTTGAAAATTTGAAAACATTCTGGAGCTTTAGTTGTGGACATTATGGGTGGGTGACATACTGGTTGACAAAATATTTGGACTATCGCGGTATCGACTATATGTCTGAGAGATGGTTTTTGAGTGCTGTCTAAGGGGCCGTTTACATGACACCATTTTCAACTAAAAATGGCCTTTCATTTACATGACAACAGTGTTTTGGGGAGCTGAAAAAGCGAACTTTTGAAAATGGGTTTCAAAGTGCACGTTTTTGAAAATGATACTGTAATCGTCTCCGTCTAAACTACAAAAACATGAATCTGTGAAAATGGTGACGCATGCACATGCGTATTACGTGTTCAGTCTATAGATTTACATCGCCAACTACTGGCCTGGCATGCATAATACAGCGTTTTTAGTCATTTTCGCTGATCCGTGTGAGTGGAGATCTTTTTTGACAACATTTGTCATCTGTACAAAGAACTTTTTTTCTGTTTTTAATACATCGTTGCTGTGTAAACATGAAGCCGCTGCTTATAGAGCATGCAGGTACTGAGTTCTTTTTGCCGCCTAATTGGGCTTCAACGATTAAATACACACACTTGTCAAAATCCCAGTCTTTGCCAGTGTCCTCATAAACAAAGTAATTTATGTTTTAAGTGAATGTAAACAGTTGAGAAAAAACTCATGTGTAACAGTATACTGGATAAGTGCATTAGGTCTTAAAGTGACAGCAGCCTAATAAACCTGCTGTCATCTGTGTCATTAATGCAAAAAAAAGAGAAAATCTCTCAATGCTCTTGACTAATTCACTTTTGTCTCACTTTAACAAAAATAAATGTATATTTTTTACGAAGGCTAGTGTTTGTTTGTTGTGATTGAAATTGCTGAAAAGAATTCTGAAATTTCTATGTTTTTTTATTATTTTTGATGATAGAAAAACCTCATTTAAAGCAAAAATAATTACATTGTGATATATATCGTTATCGTGAAATAACATTACTTGTGATATAAGATTTTTGTCATATCACCCACCCCTTTTTTTGTTTAAATACACATATTTGATCACATAAATAATAATATTTGATATTGATTAGGATTAATAAACACTGTTTTTGATTGTACAGTTACTTCGAGCATAACAAAAACCAACTACAACATTTTCGCATTTTTCTGCTTTGAAAAGTTTTCATTCTCATATCTTTTCATAAAAAGCCAATACGTGCCACAGTAGTGCCAAGATCGGGTCCTGTTAGATCACTGATGGTCCTTTGGTGATTTAGAATGAAACGTATTATACAAAGCATACTATCACCACAATTATGGTTTAAAATGTTAAATCAGCTGTTTGTGTGATGCCTTGGTGAAATGCAAATCTACCAAGAGCAGCAGTGGGGCAATTGGTCATACTAAAGCAGAGGTTTTGTCCAGGACCAGTGAATTCTCATAATTTGTGTAAATTCCAGAGTTTGCCTTGATCCAGCAATCTTGATGAAAAACTTCAAAGCTCCAAAAATCTTTTGGAAACATGTTTTAGCTCTTCAATTTAGATTTTTAAGCTCAAAATGAAGCGCAACAGCTCTGTTTCTGGGATCCTGAACAGCCCGGAAGTGTCGCTGTGAAGCGTTTGTTGGTAAACAGTAATGTCATCAACAGGGAGTAAATTATACAAAGAAAACGAATTGCATTCACAATGATCACAGACACTCTCGTGCATTAGAGCTGGTTATAATAGCAAAGAATGGAAATGCTGAGGTCATTCCATTGTAAATGTGCTTTCCTGATGCAATCCTGTAATTAGACTGCAGTCACAAGACAAACAGGCTGCAGGTGACTAATTAAAGTAATATTGGCTTTCTTCACAGCCATTAAACTATTTTAGTCTATTCTTTTATTAAATCATTTAATTTGTCCATGGAAGTTGTTGTCTTCACACAAGGGCATTTGTATTTTCAGCATATTATAGACCACAAATAAGATGCATTTTTGAAATGGTTTTGAGGAATAGTGTGCTTACATAGAAGTGTTGTTATAAACCAGGCATACAGAGCAATGTGTTACAAAATTGTATTCATTAGAAGATTATCTAACCTAAGTCACATTAAATGTATCCTTGTCAAACAGATCACATAAAATGATTTGTAATGGTTTAAAATTCTTAAACATTCTTTGGATTTAGTCTTATCTGTGCTGTGTAAACATCCCTACATGCTGTTTGCCTATTGGTTTGAAATAATTATTTAAATTTGATGTTGAAGGTGTTTAAATAAGTCAATAAAGTGTTAGTTTTGTTAAAGTGTAAATTTTAAATTTGACCTGACATTCTAAATGGCCTGTAAACATTCATAGACTGGGTAAAACTGGTTAAAATAGGGCTTATATATTCTGTATCTGCCTTTTTTTTTAAGGAGAAAGACTTTAATAATTCTTTTTAATAAGAGGTTGCTAAGAGACATGATATTAACGCATTCCCACAACAAGGTAAATATTTGGAGTTTTTACAACTTAAACTTTAACTTAAAAAAACACAATGCTACTTTGGCCAGATAAGAGAACATGGCATGACATAACAGTGCAGTTCTTTTACTTTTCAAATGCTAACCGATGGTCATTTGTATGTAAGTCACAGTGAACAGTAGAGCTCCAGACATCACATTTTGTTCTTTGAAAGCATATTGTGTGTCAGCCGGACAAGAACAATATCGGTACAGCCCAAAATATGCATTAGTGGAGGGGAATTGAGTTGGCAAATGGGCCAAGTACAACTTAAGGAAGTGAAACTGTCAAAGGCATGCACAAAGCTTAAAGAGCCTAATCACTTGAGATGTGATTCTCGTTATGAAGAGTGTGCCAACGCTCAATCTTCTTGTCTTTGTTCTTTAGGCATTCATACCAGTGCTTCAAACGCTCACCTTTGGCAGTGATTCCAAGCTGGCAGCCCCCTGATCATGAAATATTAGTAGTATTAAAACATACCAATGCAATGTTTATTTTCAATAGAGGAATGAAATGAAAGTCAGTGGTGAATGGTCAATTTGAAACATAATGACAACTGTTCACACCTAGTATCAACATGTTTTCTGGTTCACAAGTAGACATTGCTAAATATATGTGCAAATGGGATCAAGATGACGTAGACTAAAACCCAAAAATGGTTCGGTTCCATCACCCTGAATTCAATGTTTTTGTGTGTGTTTTTTAAAGTGTTTTTGGTTAAATGCTTGAAATAAGGTCTGTGGATAACACGAGCTCAAGCTATTTTCATGTTCTATGACATAAAATACATCAATATTACCCTCTTGTCATATTTTTTAAAAGATTTACTGGTCTTGAAAAAGGCAGTTGCTAACAAGTGTCTAAATGGGACTACAGAGGTTCAGGGAAACTTTCAGGGAATTTTTTTTTTTTTTTAAATAAAGATTGGAAAAGTTATCAGAAGCTTAATGGTGGAGACATTGAAGTCATATGACCGTGGTGTAGTTCGTTTATATGTTACACTTTTTACTTCTTCCGAATGTATTATTCTGAATTTCAAAATTAATAAGTTGTGTTAGTTTGTGAAGATAACCATGATAAACATAATGTGCAAGAATTTGTTGTTAGTCACAAAGCTTATTTTCTCTAATAATCCAAAAGCCAACTGAAAAATCATATTGGTTAAAAAAAAAAAAATTCTAAATTGACACACTTTCAAATATTATTACAAATTTGTTAAAGAGCTCCCTCCCCATCTGTCAGTCACTACAATGTTTGTTACAAATGTTACAAATGGGGTCTCACTTGGGAGGCCCAATCACCTCTGAGTTTAAAAAAAAAACGGCCAATGAAGTTGGCGAGTGGAATTTGCATGCCGAGCCACTCCCCCAAACAAACGGGTATATAAGATGCCGGCCCACATCCACTCATTCAGATTTTGCTTCGGAGCTGAGTGGTTGCAGACAGTGGTCACTCTTTCCAGTAACAAAGCAATGATAAGAGTGTGCAATGGAGGAGATCTCTCTCGGTGGTGGAGAGGGCACATTCAGTGGGTTTTGCCATTCACAAAGAGAGCAGTGCACAGTAAAGTGCAGCGAAATCCCCCTGTGCGCTTTAGCACAAAAGAGCAGATTTTCCTAAAAGAGCAAGCAGGTGAGCGTCTTTTTAAAGATGCCTTTCCGTCCATGTGTTTCTGGATGCGGTCGTTTCCTGTCTTCATCTGATGGCCACGATCGCTGTCTCACATGCCTGGGGCGAGAGCATGCTGAGACAGGCACTACAAGGGCATGACCATGTCGACATTGCGGTTGCGACTCTCCTTCCTCGTGAAGGCTCAAAGCAGAGCCACGAGTATGGTTAACATTCTGGGAGACCTGAGGGTTCCAGTGGGAGCGTTTTACCCATGCCAGTCCCCACGGACCTCCCGCTCCTCTGCAGTGCTGTGTGCCATTGAGCTGCCGAGTGATGGCGCGGGGGACCCAGCATGTCATTCTGCACTCCAGGTGAGAATTAGATGTCGATAATTGCATCGGAGTGCGGGATAATTGTCCTCTGCAGAGGAAGATAAGGCTGAGCTTCCCTCTTTGGCCGTGGTCGTTCATGCCGAGTCGGATGCAGAGTTGATGGCCATGCTTGGACACAATTGGAACCCTCCACCTTGTCCTGAGCGCTCGAGGCTGGATGATTGGTTCCTTGGTGCAGTGTGCGGTTCACAGCCACGTTCTGCCTCAGTACCTTTGTTCCCGGAAATGCATGAGGAGGTTCTGAAGTCCTGGAAGGCACCTTTTACTGCCCGAAGCCACTTCGCAGCCTCCTCCACTTTCACTACCCTTGAAGGTGGGGCTGCCAGGAGATTCCCCAGGTGGAGCGTGCAATTGGCAAAGTGCGCTTTCTTGACGCCCCCATCTCATAAGGTGGCCTCTTCGGGGAGACTGTCGAGGACTACGTCCAGCAACCACGGGCTGTCCCCCAGTCTGCTCGTCGCTGATGGCGTCTACATCTGCTCTGGCGCGACCGGAAACTACATTCCAGCTGCCCCGATGAGCCTCCAGGGCCCTTCACAAGCTCCCGTTCAAGATGCTAATGCTGAAGTGCATTGTCACATGCGCTCGTCCCCAATATTGCTTCGCAGCAATCAACCGGAAGGACATGTATTTGGATTCTGCTTCGCCCCTGACCGTTTCTGTGGTTTGCCTTCGAGGGTCGGTCATACCAGTACAAGGTCCTCCCCTTTGGGCTGTCCCTGTCTCCCCAAATCTTTACCAATGTCGCAGAGGCTGCCTTTGCCCCACTAAGGGAAGTGGGCATTCGCATTCTATATTATCTCGACAAATAATTAAGTTCACTCTCAGGATCTGTTGTGCAAACACAGGGACCTGGTGCTCAGGCACCTCAGCCATCTCGGGCTTCGAGTCAACAATAACTGCCTAGAGTTGTTCGCAGTGCTGCTCACCCTGTTCCAGTTTCGGCCAAGGCATTGTATGCTTACGTTGCATGTCACAACTCGTCCGCCATCTCCTCCTCTTGAGTTAGCAGCGGCTTAGGTCGCTCTGCACCATTTATATTCCAAGAAAGCTCAATTGTGCGGCCAACGTGCTCTCATGACAGCTCACATTCCCGGGAGAATGGAGACTCCATCCCCAGGAGGTCCAACTGATCTGGAGTCAATTCAGGAATGCACAGGTAGACCTGTTTGCCTTCCAGGAGTCCTCCCACTGCTAGCACTTTTACTCCCTGATCGAGGCCCCCCTCAGCACGGACGCATTGGCACACAGCTGCCCCAGGGTCCTACACAAATATGCGTTTCCCCCAGAGAGCATGCTCGCACAGACACTGCGCAAGGTCAGGGAGGATGAGGAGCAGATATTGACGGTTGCGCCTTACTGGCCCACCTAGTTCCTGGTTCCTGGTCTCTGGACCTGAGGCATCCCGGCCTAGGCAGGACCTACCGCAGAGATCTTTCCATATGTAACACTGCCCCACGGGTCAGTCCATATGTGTATTTCCACATGCTCCTCCCTACGGGTAGGATGTGGCCTCCCTTTCCATTGGAATAGGTGCACTTCCCCAGCGTTAACACAATGATGAAACAAAAACACAAGGACAGCAGCTACGACCATCTCCATGGAAAGCCCCATTGGCATGGATAGCTATCGCTTGGGCTTACGTGGGGAGCTGGGGGAATCGGAGATGTTATGTCCCCCCTGCCACAACCCTGAACCACCCACTGAATGGCCGGGACACAGTCTTGGCTCCACAGCATAAACCTGGATGTATGCCGCATCTTATAAACCTGTATGTACGAAGAGTGTGGCTCGGCATGCAAATTCCACTCGCCAATTCCATTGGCCGAGGTGATTGGGGATTCCAAGTGAGACCCCATTTGTCAGTCAACATAATGACTCCGTTCTCTCCATCAGGGAACGAGGGTTACGTCAGTAACCAAGAGGTTTTGAGGCATAGTTGTGCTTGGAGTTAATTGTTTTATTTGTGATAATGCAATGAAACATGCCAAATTGTGCAGAAAAATGTTTTGGCCAGGCTGTCATACAAAGAAATTATGAACACATGCAAATCAATTTATGCAAATAAATGAATATGTTGTAGTCCATGTATGCTTTTTCCTGCAAGCTTTTTTTGCTTTTCTATGCCTTTTTTTGCATAGTAAAATAAAACCTGTAGTTGTAGATTGACTTTTTTGCCAAATCATTTTGTCAGATAAATATCTTAAACAGGTTAAGTGTTTTGATCTTCCCTCATATTTAAAATATTTAGGAAATATAAAATATTTCCATCATATTTTGATGGTTTAATCAAACTTTTAGGGTCATTTAAAACAAATATCACTTCCTAATGTTATCTCCATATCTCCAAACCTGACCAGATCAGCCAAGACAGATGTTAATACCAGGTGTAAACATAGCTTAAGAAAAAGTGAATACAATGACATATAATAATATATATTACAAAATAAAAGTAAATACCTATATAATCATTGGATTTGCCAATGTCGTAGTCCCATACTGAGATGTCAAGAGTCTTTTTAGCCAGCTCTGCATGCTTAATTTCATAGCTGAATTCCTGTAAAAGAACAGTTCACATGGCAAACAAGGGGAATCTTAGAAACATGGTAAAATATCAAAGCAGCAGGAAAATAGCAAGCACAAAGAAGAACCCTCAGAATTGCAACAGAACACTAACAAGGCTTCACATTGTTAAAATGTTGGACCAGATTATTCATACACAACTACAGGAAAGAGATTACAAATGGAAATTATTGTCAGCATTGCAGTTGTGTTGCAGGCTTATTTACTCAATTAGGGTCATAAACTTAAACATAAACTAATGTTTACCTAAAATTACCAGTAGATTGAAAATATTTAATCATGATTAATTGCACAATTTTTTAGACTTAAATCACAGATTTCACACAGGCAGAAATTCGACTATACATACTTCATTTCCTATAAAAATGCAATATGTAATTAACATGTTGCACATAATTATAGACACGCATTAAAATACCCCAAGTTTAAAATAAAATCAAGGGGAAAAAAATTCCAAAGTCAGGGATTCCCAAAAATGTTTTGTCAGAGTTCATTTTATGTTCTTTGGCATAAAATATTAACTTTAAGTACCCCTGATTTTAAGTTAATATTTCAATAATTAAGTTAATATTAATCCTCTCTTTAATAGGATCACCATGTTTAACTTGAACATTTATAATTACTAGTTCAGTCAGTAGATTAAAATATTTAATCAATTATTTACACGATTTTTCAAAGTGAATCACAATTAATCACAGATTTTGTTATGAAGTGCAGAAATGTGTCTATATATACTTTAAAAAAAAAAACATCTAGGGTTACTTGACTGTAACCCTGTTCCCTGACAAAGCGGGAACGAGATGCTGCGCTGATTTAAGTGCTATGGGAAAATATCTTTGTTTGACCGGTTATGAACACGTGTGGCAAACACACCTAGAATTTGCCTTAAATAACCTTTGATGATGACGTATATCAGAATGCACACGTCAGAGGCTATAAATAGATGTGAAATAGGTGCGCTTTCAGGTCACTTTGTCTGAAGAACGTCCTGAACACACCCTCAGTGTGGCAGTGCATCCCGTTTCCACTTTTTCAGGGAGCAGGTTTACGGTCAAGTAACCCAAGACATTCCCTTTCAAAAGCTACTCTAAATGCTGCACTGATTTAAGCATTATGGGAACGAGAATACTAATCCTGCCACACTGGAAGTGTCTGGACCCCTCAAGGTGGTGTAGTGTGTGCACGCAAACAAGAGAAAGGCATCAGACATGAGCTTGGGATGTTGACTCAAGGACGTGTGAGCCCGGAGTAACATGAACATCCAAACTATAGAATCGAATAAATGTGTGCGGAGAGGACCAGCCTGGCATATCACATCCTTGCTGCAAGTCTCTCAAGCCTCTTGCTAAAGCCCTGGAGGAAGCATCACCCCTGGTAGAATGAGCCGTAACGCCCAGAGGCAAAGCTTGACAATGCGCCTCATAGGCTAGGATGATGGCATCCCTAACCCAATGGTTACGGCTACTCTAGCACTGAAACAAGCTGGCAGTGGACTGGGTCTGCATGAGGGGTCTGCATGAGAGAATACATACATTTAATACATTTAGTTAATACACATACATTTAAAAGAATACGTCTTTTAAAAATGTAACGCTTTGACGCTTTGAGAACCCCTCGCTTTATTTTTGCCTCCCGGAACCTACTGACAACGGCGTTGCCGAATAGGCAACTCCTTATCCAAAATTCCTTCTCCTTGATGCCAGTGAGGTTGATCCACAGATGTATTTCCATGGCGACCAGAGCACCCATGGTACGGGCCATTTGCTTGGTTGTGCGCAGAGACAGGTCTGTGGCTAGGTGCAGCTCAGTGAACAAATCCTCACTAACGTTTCTCCCGCTCATGCTCAGTTCTTTGAGCAGGTCAGCCTAGTACGCCTGCAACACTGCCATGGTGTCCAGGGCAGCACCTGCCTGACCTGCCGCCTGGAAAGCTTTCCACACCAACGTGGATGTAACTCTGCATGGTCTGGAGGGAAGTGCAGGCTTTTTAAGCGATGATGCGCTGCCAGGGGAGAGATATCCCGAGAGCGTCTCTTCAAACTGGGGCATCATCGTATAACTCCGTGCCTTCGAATAAGTGCCTTCGATAGTCGAATAAACCGATGTCGGGGGCACAAAGACACAGAAAGAATATGGTTTACTCCATGACTTTGATAGTTCGTCATGGAGATCAGAGACCGTCTCTCTGGTGCCTTCCCTTGGCCACCCGACAGAAATCTGTTGTCTAACTTCGATCGTCTGGGGGTCTTTTGTTCCTGTGGCCAATCTAACTAAAGACTGTCCACAGCGCAAGTGACTAGCTCGAGTAGCTCATCGTATGATCTGTCATCACGAGAGGAGCGCTCAGAGGCAGCGCACTCGAAATCCATTTCCCCAAGAGAACAAGTGTGCCAGAGTGTGCTCCAGAAGCGTGCTCAAGGACCTCACGATCTGGTTAAAGAGCAAAAGAAAGGGGAGGACCCGTCTCCTGCTCTTCAGCCAGATCGACACGCGAGCCCCATGATCTTCTCACACGCAGGCTCGCTCTTCCCTAAAGAAGGCAAGTCTGGAGCGGAGCACTTTGATGGGAAATGACTCACAGTCCTGACACTCTGATATAGTGTGCTTCTCCCCTAGACAATCAATACAAAAGATCATCCTCCGATATGGGCTGTGAGCAGGGTGGCACACATCTCTTTGTGGATTCTCGCCACATGATTCTCTTTTTTTTTCAACTCTTTTCTTTCCGTTGCAGAGAAAGAGAACGAGAGTGAGAAAGACTTTATTCCTGCCTGACAAAACTAACTCCTAGCAAAAGGGATAGTTTAAGGAGTAGCACACACTGCACACAATGTGGTTCTGAAGACAAAGGAACCTGAAAGCGCACCTGTCTCACGTCTATTTGTAGCCTCTGACGTGCGCATTCCGATGACGTCATCATCAGGTTATTTAAGCCAAATTCTTGGCATGTTTCCCACAAGTGTTTACCACCGGTCAAACAAAGAAGTTTTCCCAAAGTGCTTAAATCAGCACAGCATTGAGAGTAGCTTTTGAAAGGGAACAAAACAATATGTAATTAACATTTTGCACACATAGCCTTTCATTGAATGATAGAAAAGCATTAAAATAGCCAAAATTAGAAGAAAAATAAATAAATAATAAATTATTGACATAAAATATTTACTTTAAGTATGGCTGCGTTACAGGAGATCTGTGTTCTTTGTATGTTGGGGTGGGTTTTCACTAGGTTAGTTCAGTTTCTAGTGTTTTCAGTTGGTTACTCATTGTTTTTACATTAATTTTGCTGAGTAAGTTTTGCCAATCAGGTTTGTTATGTATATTTAAGCCTTGTGATTATTTTTGTTCTTTCTCAGTTCTCATTGTGAAATTACAGTTGTTCTTCTCCTGTTTTTGAGTATTTTGAGTCTTGTTTAATAAACATATTGACACACTGCTGCAAACAGATCCTTTCCCTCACGTTTGTACAACCGTTTGTGACACCCTGAGATTTTATGTTAATATTTCAATAATTAATTTAATACTGATCCTGCCTTTATTTAATGAACGAGCAATGTTCCAATGTTAAACATGAACATATAATTACTAGTGCTGTCAGTAGATTAAAATATTTAATCAATCGGTTGATCGCACTTGATCACATATTTTTAAAGTGCTAAAATTTGACAGTGTATATACATTTTTATGTTTTTCCTGTCAGATTGCATTTAGTTCATTCTGAAGGAAAGAAAACAAAATAATATAATTAGCATTTTCCAAACAAAGCCTTCCACATAAAGATAGAAAAAGCATTAAAATAGCCCAAATAACATTTCCCTAAGTCAGGGATTCCCAATTTTAAAGAACGTCTTTAACATAAAATATTTAATTTAAGCATCCCTGATTTTAAGTTAATATTTCAATAATTTAACAACAAATTTTCATGTTCACAGTTCTCTGATGTCGGTTAATGTCACATGACGGTAAATACAATTTTTAATTTTTTCTTTGTAAGTGTTTTATTTTTATTGTTTTTATTTTGAAATTGTTGAATTTATTGAACATATGGAATTTTAACAAAAGAACGCACAGTATATCAGACAACGCAATCCAGAGATTTAATCAAATCCACAAATGCATTTGAATACCCAAATAAGCCACAGATGAATTATCACAATTAGAAAATCTTGGCATATGTCATAATCTCAGATGTATTAAGCAAGGTACAGTGAACAGGCTCCTGCTCCTGAACTTAAATAGTTAGTTCACACCCAGAAATGAAAATTCTGTCAGTATTCGCTACGTCAGAACGTAGGTTCACTATTGGCCGACGCTGGTCATGTGTGTGATGCTGGCCAATAGTAAGCCTACGTTCTGACGTTGCGCTGTTAGACTACGTGAACTCACGTCAGAAGCCCACACAGAAGAAAATGAATAGTTGAATAAAGTCGTTATTTTACGACTGGGGGGGGGGGGGGGGGGGGGTTGCACACAAAAAGTATTCTCGTCACTTGATAAACTTATGGTTGAGCCACTGTAGTCACTTGGACTATTTTAAACATTGTCTTTACTAACTTTCTGGGCCGGCAACTTTCAATAACATAGAAGCCTATGGAGGAGTGAGACAGCTCTCAGATTTTATCAAACATATAATTTGTGTTCCGAAGATGAACGAAAGTCTTACGGGGTTGGGACAACATGAGGGTGAGTAATTACTGACAGAATTTAAATTTTTGGGTGAACTTACCCTTTAAATAATTAGTAGTTGGGTATGAATAACCTGGTGAAACTTTTGTATTTGTGTCTGCATTTCTCTGGATCACTGTACTCTGATCCAGAGTATAGACACCTAGAAATAAACAACTATTTGATTCATTAATAAAGAACTATGTGCATAAATGCATTACAAGTGGACAACATACCTCATTAAACTCTGGGTTGAGTGTCTTCTTCTTGATCTGCGTCTTGTTCTTCGCTTTCTTCCCCATATCAGGTTTTAGACATCTATTCATATAAATATGCACATAATTCAAAATTTATTGGTTTAATTTTTAGAACAGATTTAATATGAATGATATATTTTAATGTTGTGTAATGCCTTAACTTATACAAGTGTTTCCTAAGCATATAATAAATACTGTATCATGTATACAAACATTGAGCAGAGAAAGACTTACATTTTGACAAAGGGATCAGAGTAGCCATTTGCATCCATTGCTGCTAAGTGAACACAGCGTACAACACCTACAATGAGACGACTCAGCTGGGTGTTGTACATTAGGGAAATCAGGATACGTCCTCTCTCTTCCAGCTCAGTGCCATCCTTCCCAGTCTACACAGGTACAAAAATAGAAGCGTGGATGATAATGATAGCACAGGAGTGTTCATTGTAAATGTAGTTATTGTAGAAACACCTCATGCTACAAATAGCATGGATGTTAATTCATTCTGCTACTGCTGGTATTTGCAGTTGACATACAAATACACAGGATGCACTAAATAATGGAATCAGTAAATGAAAATCAGTGTAAAAAGACTAGGGTTGGGCTTCTGTGTCATCTGGTCAAATCTGCAAACCTCTGTTAATGATACCCTTGAGAAAAAGAACTGCACTTAAAGGACAACTCCGGTGAAAAATGAACCTAGGGGTAATTAGCACATGGTTACCGAGTCGATCTTTCCCTGGGATGCGTTTTCATGATAATCGAATGTAAAGAGTTTTATCTCTAAAAACAGTTTGGCTTATAACGCTAGTATATGGGGCACAGAGTAAGTAAAAGTAAATCGCTAGTTAATACCACTAACAAGGCTCAAAATAGCCTCACACTAACACGGTAGGATAATGAGGGTCCCTACATGCAAACCGAAGCATTGAGAACTTTGTAAGTGTACATACAGTTTAATAAGAAGATAGTTTATAAAGACAGTACATTACGCGTTTACAGACAGGATCCATCTTGGAAAACGAATCGAGTCACGAACGCCGTGCTAAGTGAGCTGGTCGATAGGAATTACATTTGTGAAATCTAACTCGTTCGTGACTCGATTAGTTGAGACTGTTTTCCAAGATGGATCCTGTCTGTAAACGCGTAATGTACTGTCTTTATAAACTATCTTCTTATTAAACTGTCTGTACACTAACAAAGTTCTCAATGCTTCGGTTTGCATGTAGGGACCTTCATTATGCTACCATGTTAGTGTGAGGCTATTTTGAGCCTTGTTAGTGGTATTAACTAGTGATTTACTTTTACTTACTCTGTGCCCCATATACTAGTGTTATGAGCTAATCTGTTTTTAAAGATAAAACTCTTTACATTCGATTTTCATGAAAACGCATCCCAAGGAACGATCGACTCAGTAACCATGTGTTAATTACCCCTAGGTTCATTTTTCACTGGAGTTGTCCTTTAATTGTAGTGAATGTGTACTTGTGTAAATTTCAAAAGCATGTTTTTAAAAAGCTTTACTTGCAGATGATATAATATTAATGAATTAAAAGGCCACTTCTAAGAGTATATTTTCCAACCTCAAATTAAAAGTTTTCCAGTAAAGTTCATTTTAATTTTTTTGAAAGCATATGTAACGTACTTGATTATAATTTTAACTCTAGAATGCTATACGATATTACATTTAAAGTTAATATATTTTAAATATACTAAACAACAAATTAATAATTACAAATATATGACATACACGTTTCAATAGAAATGACATTAAGGTGTATTTTAGTTTACCATACATGCTTGTCAGTATAATCAGCAGTAACTTTAACCATATTTCAAAGATAATACTACTAATTATGTAATTACATATAAAGATGTACTGAAGTCCTACTTAATTGGGTCAAAAAAGCACTCTAAATTTCAGTGAATTGCATTTAATATAATTTTAAACTATAATATATTTTGATTTAATTGTAACTAACGTGCAATTGAGTGTCCAAAAACATTACATTCAGTTTGCACTCAAGTATATTGTTTTAAAGTATATTATTTGTGTGATAAGTTCCTCTTTTAAAAGTATGCTAAAGTGTAGCCTGTATAATAATAGTATAACTGCAAGCTGAATGTGACCTTAACCCTCAGGGTTAACCTTAACCTTAACCCTCATTAAGGGTAGACCTTAACCCTCATTTGGCTGTAGCTCTTGTTATCGTCCCGGTCAGAAAATAAATAAAAATAAAAATAAATTTTGATGTGAAGTGTACACGTTTTTGCATTATTACTACTACAGTCAAAACTGAATACAGAGAAATTCAGTTACAGGTAACATTACAATTCAATAAAAAAATTACAAAAATAAACAGTAATGCTTTATCACAGCTTATTATTATTTATATTATTATTATTTTGAATAATTATATCATTATATATATATATATATATATATATATATATACACTCACCTAAAGGATTATTAGGAACACCATACTAATACTGTGTTTGACCCCCTTTCGCCTTCAGAACTGCCTTAATTCTACGTGGCATTGATTCAACAAGGTGCTGAAAGCATTCTTTAGAAATGTTGGCTCATATTGATAGGATAGCATCTTGCAGTTGATGGAGATTTGTGGGATGCACATCCAGGGCACGAAGCTCCCGTTCCACCACATCCCAAAGATGCTCTATTGGGTTGAGATCTGGTGACTGTGGGGGCCATTTTAGTACAGTGAACTCATTGTCATGTTCAAGAAACCAATTTGAAATGATTCGAGCTATGTGACATGGTGCATTATCCTGCTGGAAGTAGCCATCAGAGGATGGGTACATGGTGGTCATAAAGGGATGGACATGGTCAGAAACAATGCTCAGGTAGGCCGTGGCATTTAAACAATGCCCAGTTGGCACTAAGGGGCCTAAAGTGTGCCAAGAAAACATCCCCCACACCATTACACCACCACCACCAGCCTGCACAGTGGTAACAAGGCATGATGGATCCATGTTCTCATTCTGTTTACGTCAAATTCTGACTCTACCATCTGAATGTCTCAACAGAAATCGAGACTCATCAGACCAGGCAACATTTTTCCAGTCTTCAACTGTCCAATTTTGGTGAGCTCGTGCAAATTGTAGCCTCTTTTTCCTATTTGTAGTGGAGATGAGTGGTACCCGGTGGGGTCTTCTGCTGTTGTAGCCCATCCGCCTCAAGGTTGTGCGTGTTGTGGCTTCACAAATTCTTTGCTGCATACCTCGGTTGTAACGAGTGGTTATTTCAGTCAAAGTTGCTCTTCTATCAGCTTGAATCAGTCGGCCCATTCTCCTCTGACCTCTAGCATCAACAAGGCATTTTCGCCCACAGGACTGCCGCATACTGGATGTTTTTCCCTTTTCACACCATTCTTTGTAAACCCTAGAAATGGTTGTGCGTGAAAATCCCAGTAACTGAGCAGATTGTGAAATATTCAGACCGGCCCGTCTGGCACCAACAACCATGCCACACTCAAAATTGCTTAAATCACCTTTCTTTCCCATTCTGACATTCAGTTTGGAGTTCAGGAGATTGTCTTGACCAGGACCACACCCCTAAATGCATTGAAGCAACTGCCATGTGATTGGTTGATTAGATAATTGCATTAATGAGAAATTGAACAGGTGTTCCTAATAATCCTTTAGGTGAGTGTATATATATATATATATATATATATATATATATATATATATATATAAATGTATATATAATTATTATTATTATATATAATATAATTATATTATATATAATTATAATTATTAATTATGTTATGTTTTTCACTATTGATGTTTTAGAGTTTCACCCCTCCATTGCTGAGCACTTTTCTTTCTGCATTGTGGCCGATTTGTAGAGAATTTATGTGTTTTTGTCCATTTCCCATTCATTTCCTATGGTCGGTCATTTTTGACCGAAGAGCACAAAAGGGACTATTTTTTTTACGACCACTCAGCCTGCTCGAATCATTCCCTCACTTTTTTTTGTGTGTTCACATTCCTAATGCCATAAATGTCACCAAGTTTCGTACCATTCCGATTAAGCTGTGATTTTAAAAAATTCAAAACAGAAAATTTTCCGGTCAGAAGTGACCGAAGAGTCACTTAATGTAAATACATTGTTAGGTGTTTTCAATAATTTAATATACCTCTATAAATATGAGTATAAATATTTACCTCATCCTCATAGAGGGCGATTCCTCGTGCACCACCTGCAGTTGATGTTCTTTTTGTCTATGCAAAGAGAGGCAAAAAAAAAATTCATTACGTATTTAAAAGTAATATATATTCAGCTAATTCATCAATGGTTGTCAATAATAAGCATGTCTGTTACAGGTATATGAGTATGAAGTATGAAGCACTCACTTGGACAACCCTCTCTAGACACACATTAAAGTTTTTCTTCTGATTGAACTTGAGTTTTTTCAGTGCAACTCTGGTTTCTCCGATAAACTCATTGTGGCCGAACTTGTCTTCATCACAGACAGATATTCTGCATAGACATAAGTAAAATCCCTTAAATAGTTAAACATGTATCCATGATTACTGAATGTCCAATACATAAAAATAAAAATAAAACATCACTTTCAAAACACAAGAACAAAATACTTTTATAGTCTATGATTAGCTAATTAACTGGCAGTGTTGTTATGGTTAACTAAAACTATTAAAAATAGTTTTTAGCCATTTAAATAAAGTTGCAATAAAATAAAATATAAATATAAGATGAAAAACTTAAACAACAAATTTGTAATGTTGCAGTGGCAACTGGTGAAGAACTAAAATTACTAAACCGAAAATTGAAATCAAAATAAATTAAAGCTAGATTGAAATATAAAAAAAATACAAAAACAAAAAACAAATAATAAATAAAAGCGAATTAAAAATATCTATAACTGGTATACATATTTAGTAATGATATTTGATGTTGTCTTAGAGTAAAAAAAAGAAAAAACTGTTACATCATCAAATTAATTTACTGTAAGTGATGTGCATTGCATTTAAGTTTCACATTTTATCACTTCTTGCTTTCCCTGGGAATCAAACCCATGACCTTGGTGTTGTTAGCGCTATGCTCTACTATTTGAGCTAAATCTTTCCACATCTTCCACGCAATTAGAAAATATGTCAATTTATTTTGAATGTGGCCAACATGGCAGAACTATGGCAACTGTAAAAGAGCACTGTGTGTGACTGTAACAAAGTAGACTTAAACCTGAGGGTCTTGCGCTGCATATCGTCATCTGTCAGCCCGTGGTACACCAGCGTCTCATTCCAGTTTGGGTTGCGAGTGTTGCGTAGGGTCTTGGTACGTAATTTAGTTGACTGCATTGACAACAAAGATGCTCTGTTTAACCATCATTGCTTGACCAGTACTAAGTATAACTTGCATAATTGAGGCCTTTCTCATGAAGCTAGTGGTTCTGAGTTGACAAAACCAAACGGGATCAGTGATCTCAAAACACCACTGTACATGCAATAAAGTTACCCTGTAGAGTGTACACATGAATGTAGTGTTAACAGCGAACAGTCAATCATGTGAAACATGAAGAGTCCTTTCTTTGCTGGAGATGTAGAGATTTATGCTAGTACCAATGGAAGTGAGGTTATTTAGTTTATAATTAGCATAACGTGCAGTACATCGAGTTTAAGAGAAAACATAAGCTCAGTCATTTGAAATGCTTAAAAAACTCTTTGTAGATTAATTCTATAGCCATGGCCAAAAGTATTGGCAGTGACAAAAATGTTTTGCAATGTTTGCAGCTTCAGTATTTGTAGATTATTATTTGGTATACTTGAAAACAATAATAAGCATTTCATAAGTTTTAATGGCTTTTTTGTTAAAAACATTCAATATTTGCAAAGAGTCAATAGAGTGTTGACCCTTCTTCTACATAACCTCTTCAATTTGCTCTTGCATGCTGGATATCAGCTTCTGGGCCAAATCCTGACTGATGCCGATCCATTCTTTCCTTAGTGCTCAGAGTTGATCACAATTTGTGGACTTCTGCTCGTCCACATGCCTTTTGAGGATTGACCACAGGTTCTCTATGAGATCATGATTGGGGGAATTGCCTGGCCACAGATCCAAGATTTCAATGTAATGATCTCTAAGTCACTTCATTATCACACTTTCCTTGCTCCATCATGTTGGAAAATGCAGGGATCATCACCAAATTGCTCCTGGATCAATGGGAGAAGTTGCACTCGTAGGACGTTTTGATACAATTCTTTATTCCTTTCAGAGTTTTTGGGAAGAATTGTGAGAGCCCACTCCCTTAAAAAGCAACCCCACACATGGATGGTCTCAGGATGCTTCACTGTTGGCATGACACGTAGCATTCACCTTTACTTCTCTGGACAATTGATTTTGAAGATGTACCAAACAGTTAGAAGGTAGCTTCATCAGAGAAAAGAACTTTGCAGCAGTCTTCTGTTGTCCAATCCTTGCACTCCCTGCAGGATTTCAGTCCATCCTTGATGTTTTTCCTGGAGAAAAGTAGCTTCTTTGCTGCCCTTCTTGAAACCTGGCCATTGTCCAAAAGTCTTAGCCTTACTGTGCATGCAGAAGCACTCGAAACCATCTGCTGCCAATACTGAACAAGCTCTGCACTGGTAGTGACAATACTGAAGCTGAATTCTAATGAAGGGACAGTCCTGATCCTTGCTGGACACTCTGGGACATCCTGAAGCCTTCTTCACTGCAATTGAAATTCTCTCATTGAAGTTCTTAATGATCCTGTAAATTGTTCTTTTACAGGTGCAATATTCTTTGCAGCAATTTCCTTGCATGTGAGGCCATTTTGATGCAAAGCGATGATGGCTGACTGTCTTTCTTAAGAGGTAACCATTGCTAACAGAACAACATAACTGGAAGCACTTCATTCATTCCTTTTATAGCAATCAGTCTGCTCTTATAATTCAATCAGAATTATCGAGTGATTTCACTAGCACTTGTTCACACTTTCCTATATGCTGATGATATGATTAGTAAAATTATGTTAGCTGGTCATTTTGTGGCAGGGCCAAAAAACAGTGAAATTTGGGTTGTGTTGGCCAATGAAGATTTTTGCAATTTTTTCAAATCAATCTCATCACTCTGCACAATAATCTAGAAACAATGTGAATCAGCACCACAACAACTGAAGCCGCAAACTTTGCAAAGCAAAATTTATATCACTGCCAATAATTTTTAGAGACAATAACAGCTATAAAGCCTATTTAGGTTACACTTTATTTCAATAGTCCATTTATGACATTATTGTCACAGAACAGAAGATTGCAAACACAGGCAAAATATGAACAGAGTTTATTGTATGACACAAAGGAATTTAGCAGGTGAGTCTCTGGATTTCAGATCATGATGGTGATACTGGTATATAAATGATAAGTCTTATCTTTTGCAGGTAGTGAAGAGAATTGGCTGGAGGACTGAAGACTGGCAGACAATGACACACAGAGGACAAATGATGGGACAGTTTGATGCACAGGTAGGTATTCAGATAGAAGTTCAGTGATGAACTATGAGACCAGATGCTGATGTGTGTGAAGCAGGCTTATATGGAGTGGAGCTGATGAGGGTGAATGATGGCAGGTGTGGATGATGTGAAGTGTGTGCAGGTGTGAGCCAGAAGGGGTTATGGGAAATGTAGTGTGAAGTGACTGGTCTGGTGACTGAGATTGTGACAATTATACGAACTATAGGAATTTTGCAACCACATGTCAACTAACTCATTAATTTGCAACTACATGTCAACTAACTCATTAATTTGCAACTACACGTCAAATAACTCTCATTAGACTATTAGTAGACTGTTAGATTAGGGTTAGGGTTAGTAGAAGTTAACATGTATAGTACTTTTATAGTTACTTATAGTCAGTAGAATGTCTGTTGAGCATCAAAATAAATCTTTAGCAGATATATTACGCAGACAGTCTACTAATACTCTAAAGACTGGTAGTTGATATGTGGTTGCAATTGCAAAGATAGGCCTACTTATAGTTAATAGAATGTCGAAAGTGGACTTTGAATAATGTGTTACCCTTATTTGTATTATTCTTTATATTTATATTAATTTAAATATTAAGTTTAATATTATTGTTCAAATATAATTGCTCATGGTTAATGCATTATAGGTTTGTAGACTAGCATGTTGTTCTCAACATTTAACTTGAAAATGAACACAATAATAGACCAGCAATAATAATAAAAAAATTACCAAAAAACGACTGGTCCAACTACAATCAAACTTAACCAGGTAGCTTCTTAAACCTGCTTGGTGAGACTGGCCTCTATAGTATTAGAATGTTTTAAATATAATTTGAATAATGAACACCAGACAAATTCTGTAACTTTAGTAATACAAGTACTCTTCTATTACTTTAATAAACAATACAGACATTGTTCAAAATGATTAATATTTGAGAATACCAATTGCAAAGGTAAAGGGCTACAAGCAGCACATTAAAAAGCCCACCATCTCACCTTACTTGCACCTGGCAGTAGATGAAGCTTAATATATGGATCTGCCAGTCCATTTGAATCCATTGGCTTTAAACCCTACAAAAAATATTAAAACAAATAAAAAATCAAGCACAGTGCAATATTACTGATACAACATTTCAAATTCTGATCAAGATTGTCATTCTTGTCTAAGAAGTTTAGACTCGTAAATACATAAGAAGCAAACAGTGAAAAGCCCCAGTACAAGACTATATATCAGCACAATACTGCTCAGGCAATCAGATTCAAGGTCCGGAATTACTGCTGCATGATGATAACATAATCACAATAATATTACAACATAATTAACCCACATGAATTTTATAGTTCTTTTTGTTTGTGTGCAATAATTTGACTTTTAATATTAATATGTGAAAATACTGAAGATACCTTTGCTTTAATAATGTTGCAATGGAGGCTGCTGTTCCCTTGGTCATATAGTAAAGTGAACTCCAGAGCTCCCAGAGTTGCTGAAACAAACAAAATATATTGCATTAGACATAAGCATTTCATTAGGTTTGAATGCATGAGGAAAATCTCACAGGTCAACATTTAAGTGTATGCCATAAATAATTGTGTTGCCTTTTTCCTGTTGCATTTCATTTGATTGAAATGTGCGCGCTGTGGGGACCCTCCATAGACGTAATGGTTTTTATACTGTACAAACTGTATATTCTATCCCCTTACACTAACCCTACCCCTAAACCTACCCATCACACAAAACTTTCTGCACTTTTACATTTTCCAAAAATCTCATTCTGAATGATTTATAAGCTTGTTTCCTTATGGAGACATGGTGGCACGAGTCCCTGTGAGCCTGTGTGTATTCAGGTTATGGAGACATGGTGACACGAGTCCCTGTGAGTGTGTGTGTAATCAGGTTGAAGTCCCCACCGGGACAGAAAAACATGAACACACACACACACACACACACGCACATAATATTTAAATTTTAATGCAACAGCGACATCTAATGGTGTAAAGACAAGCTGTTTTGGCAAATCCAACAGATCCAACAGAAGTCTTGTTAAAAATCATTTCAAGCACATAAAAGTGCAGCAACATTTTCTCAATTGACTTCCACTGAATTTTATACCAACGACACAACTTAAAATTAAAGTTAGACATAGATCGACACATTCTGATTATTAGTTACTTAATTATTTTTGGTGCTACACACACTTAGTGATTAATGTGAGGATATAATAAATCCAACAGGTGATTATTATTAACTTCCTATAACAAAATCCCACAAAGGCCTCTTTCCACCAAAAATGAGAAAATGGACAGCAACAGTCTCACAATGATTTGATGTATCATAATTTTAAAATATGTTTCTTCCAGACAGAGACCAGGAAGAACAAGAAGTCAGTGAAAATCTGCTTACTTGCTTCATCTGAGTCATAGCTGTTGGCCTCTTCCTCGTCGTCCACTGAGGGAGCCGCCTGATGCTGGCCGGGTCGAGGGATGACAGCAGACTTTTGCTCCTCCCTCTCTGCAGGATGAGCTCTTTCCTGAACATTAGATGCATTGCTAATGGTTTGGTAGGCTCCTCTCTCTGCTTCCTGAGCAACTGGTAGGGATAAAATTCTCTTTAGATTATTTCAAGCATATTAATAAATACTCCTTGAGTAGGTGTTTAAAGACTATTTCTTGTTTAACATGTTGCTACCCTTGTGAAAAAGACGTGTGTTTAAATGTATTGAATGTGCATTGTATTGTACTTCAAATCCCAAAAGTATATTTTTTTGTAATGAAAATGTAATGAAATAAAAGGCCATTTATAATTAACTTAAAGAGAGAACACTTTCATGACTGTTTCTTAACACACTTAAATATGTCCTTGATTATGATTGTTTGAGCCGCATTCGAAGGCGTTGTAAATTTCTCTACAAACATACACCTGTGACCGACTGCATTACATCAGTATTACTGTGCCATTGCAACTGTGTGTTGCTTGGCAACCATTCCGCATCAGAAGAACTACATTGCTTGGCGGAAGAATGATATTTTTTATAGCATTACATTTTTGTGTCTGTGTATTTATTTTATGAAACCTTGTCAGGTAAGCACAGTGAAGCCATGATTTGAGTGAATTTAGAACAGCTAAGGGGGTTAAAGTCAATGTTTGTTCTTACCTGGCTGGAATGTGCTGGATGAGTTTGGTCTGGCAGCATGGACATTCACAGTCTTTTTCATCATCACTGGAGTAGTTTGGGGGCTTGCAGCCTCTCCATCTGCTTCTGAGTAACTCTGACTTTTAAGATAAGCAGGTTTTGGAGCCACGGGTGGTTTTTGGGTGATTGGTGGATCCGTTGTTGGTTCTGGAGCATATACAACAAATATACACATTCAGCAGTATACATCTGAGAAGCACTGATGTAGCTGCATTTATATCACACAGTAACATTTCAAAGTCAAGTCACATTTCAGTGCTCTACATTGCGACCATTTCAGTCACATTTGAGACTGAAAATGACTGTGTGCGACTGTGAAAAAATTTTTTAGGTGCACCGATGGAAGTGACCTGATTGAACCTCATGAATATGAGTACAATACAATTGGCTGTTTTTTTTCATGACTTCAGTCAACAGATCAAGCGTGGAAAAAGTTCAGAGATCAGTTCAGGTTTTTTTGTAATTATGTTTGTGAAACAGGTTAACATGAGCTGCTGTTGTCGGTAAATTAACTGAAAATATTACATTACATGTCACATGAGCAAAACTATTGCTATTTTCCCAAATATCAGAACAATTGTTTTATAGAACAACATTTATACAACAAACACAAGTTAAGTGATTTACATTTTAGACATTTCAATCTTTTTTGCTTTATTTCGCCAATGAAAATACACTATAGCCTATGGACAAAAGTACTGGGACACAACTTTTTCTTGAAATTCTTGAATTCAGGTGTTTCAATCAGACCCATTGCCACAGATGTATAAAATCAAGCACCTGGCCTTGCAGTCTGCATCTACAAACATTTGTGAAAAAAAGGTTTGTTCTGAAGTGCTCAGTGGATTCAAGTGTGGTACTGTGACAGGATGCCACCTTAGCAATAAGTCAGTTTATGAAATTTCATCCCTGCTAGATATTCATCGGTCAACTGTAAGTGGTATTTTTGGAAAGTGAAGGCATTTAGGAACAGCAGCAACTCAGCCAAGAAGTGAAAGACCAAAAGTTAGTGAGCAGGGTCAACGAGTGCTGCAGCACATGGTGTGTAAAAGATGCCAACTCTCTGCTGATTCCATATCTGAGCCACTGGCATTATTATCAGCACAAAAACTGTGCGGCGGGAGCTTTATGGAATGGGTTTCCATGGCCAAGCAACTGTATGCAAGCCTCATGTCCCCAATTACAATGCCAAGCTTGGATGGAGTGGTGTAAAGGATGCCACCACTGGTCTCTGAAGCACTCTGATGGGTGAGTCTGAGTTTGGAGGATGCCAGGAGAATGTTACCTACCTGACTGCATTGTGCCAACTGTAATGTTTGGTGGTGGAGGGACAATGGTGCAGCACTGTTTTTCAGGGGTTGGATTAGGTCCCTTACTTCCAGTGAAAGGAAAGCGTCGGCATACCAAGACATTTTGGACAACACTATGCTTCCAAATTTGTTGGAACAGTTTGGGAAAGGCATTTTTCTATTCCAGCATGACTGTGCCCCAGTGCACAAGGCAAGGTCCATAAAGACATGGTTGGATTAGTTAGGTGTGGAGGAAATTGACTGGCTCGCACAGACCCCTGGAAGGGACTGGAATGGAGATTGCCAGGCTTTCTCATCCAACATCAGTTCCTGACCTCACAAATGCTCTACTGGATGAATGGGCAAAAATTCCCACAGAAACGCTCCCAAATCTTGTGGAAAGCCTTCCAAGAAGAGTGGAAGCTATAGCTGTAAAGGGGGGACCAACTCCATATTAATGTCTACTGTATGTATTTAGAATGCAATGTCATTACTGTCCCTTTTCAAGGTCAAGGTACTGTTTATTGTCTCCCATAGGAGAAATTTGAAACAACTGCTGCATGTCACAGTGTCTGGTTTGTGTTTTCTCTGGGTGTCCACTAGAGGTCCTCTTCCCCACGGTGTCATTCACATTAGGAACTGCATTCCCCACAATCCTTGTCTGCACTCATCACTGTTCATTGCACCCAGCTGTTCCCCATCATGATTGTTAGTTTCTGTGTGTATAAATCCCTGTCTGTTTCTGTGATTGTTCTGGAGTCCTTGTATTATGTCACCCGCTTCCCAGAGTTTGTATTGCTTTGTTTATTTGTTTGTTCTTGTTTTGGACTGCTTACATGGATATCGACCTTTTGCCTGTTTCTGGATTATGATTTACGGATTACCCAAATAAAGCTGCTTTTGGATCTAACCCCTGTTTCCCGTGTGTGGATCGTGACAGAAGGACTCCAGCATAGTATAGATCCAGCAGTATGGGGTTTCGTATCCTTCCCCCCAAGACGGAGAATGAGAGGAGGGGACGGGTCCAAAACTTAATGGACCTACGCCAGCAGGGCCAGCCGGTGGGATGTCTGGCCCAAATGTTTTGGACCCTCTCTAGAGGGTTGGGGTACAACGACACGGCATTAAAGGAATTCTTCAATGTCTGTCTGGATAACCCATTGCCTGGGTGGGAGATAAAGGGGCTGGAGATCCTGGATTTTTGGGGATTTACCAGCTACTTTCAGCATCGGAGCCAGTGGGACACACCAATCGTACCTGTGTCTCATGACGGAATGGCTGACCCTGCACCGGTGTCTCGGGACAAAATGGTCGCCATGCCAGTTCCAGAGGTGTTAACGCCTCCTGAGACGACGGATTCGATACCACAATCCGACCATCGTAAGAGGAGGAGGAGGAAGACTTCCCGTCTCCCTAACGTCCCGGAAATCGTCCCTGTGCAGCCCGCCGTCGTCCCGGAGATCGTCCTCGTGCAAGCCGCTGTCATCCCGGAGGTCGTCCCCGTGCAGCACACTGTCATCTCGGAGGTCGTCCTCGTGCAGCACGCTGTCATCCCAGAGATCGTCCCGGAGATACCCACCATCAGTCCTGCCACGGCAAAGAAGGCTGTCTTCCTCTTTTATGCAGTGGCGGTACTGCATGCGTGGAGGAGACACAGCACGTCTGCCGATCCAGAGACTGTTCACGTCACGTCTGCCGATCCAGAGACTGTTCACGTCACGTCTGCCAATCCAGAGACTGTTCACGTCACGTCTGCCGATCCAGAGACTGTTCACGTCACGTCTGCCATGCCTGTGTCTCCGGACAAGATGGCCGAGCCTGTGTCTCCGGACAAGATGGCCACCGACGAGCTTGTGTCTGTTCCTGAGCAGGTGCCTGTTCCTGAGCACGTGCCTGTTCCTGAGCCGGTGTCTGTGCCTGTTCCTGAGCCGGTGCCTGTTCCTGAGCGGGTGCCTGTTCCTGTTCTGTGGCCGCCCGAGGGGTCGTGTCCGCCCTGGCCGCCCGATGGACTGTCTGCTCCGCCCTGGCCGCCTGAGGGAAAGTCTCCGCCCTGGCAGCCTGAGGGAAAGTCTCCGCCCTGGCCGCCCAATGGACTGTCTGCTCCGGCCTGGCCGCCCGAAGGGTCGTCTCCGCCCTGGCCGCCCGGTGGACTGTCTGCTCTGTCCTGGCCGCCTGAGGGAGGATCTCCGCCCTGGCTGCCCGATGGATCATCTGCTTCGCCCTGGCCGCCCGATGGGTCGTCTGCTTCGCCCTGGCCGCCGGCTAAGCCGTCACCCCCTATTCATGTTCCCCTTCATGGACCTGGCCCCCCATCCCTCCCCCTGATCCTCCACCATTCCACCTCCCTCCTGGACTCCTGGTCTGGTAGCCGCTCCGTAGAGGGGGGGTTATGTCACAGTGTCTGGTTTGTGTTTTCTCTGGGTGTGTTTTCACTAGAGGTCCTCTTCCCCACGGTGTCAATCACATTAGGAACTGCATTCCCCACAATCCTTGTCTGCACTCATCACTGTTCATTGCACCCAGCTGTTCCCCATCATGATTGTTAGTTTCTGTGTGTATAAATCCCTGTCTGTTTCTGTGATTGTTCTGGAGTCCTTGTATTATGTCACCCGCTTCCCAGAGTTTGTATTGCTTTGTTTATTTGTTTGTTCTTGTTTTGGACTGCTTACATGGATATCGACCTTTTGCCTGTTTCTGGATTATGATTTACGGATTACCCAAATAAAGCTGCTTTTGGATCTAACCCCTGTTTCCCGTGTGTGGATTGTGACACTGCAACATCAACCCAAAAATATACATCATTCAAACATTAATATCCATTCCACATAAAACACTCTTCCCTAAAATAAAATAAAATAAAAAATAAAATAAAAAAAAAGCATGCAACTCCTATCTTTATATTACCTCTAATCTGCCAACAATACATGCACTTGTATCACTGGAGTTGTTTATTAATCACGTTTATTAATCATAAGGGGACCCTATCTCCTACCAGAGTTCATCAACACATGTGAAGGGTCCAATAAAATCTTATTGGCCTGCTGTATCATAGACATCTCAAAAATATCTTGTAATAACATGTTGAGTGTCTGTATTCCCAAAATGTTTTGGTGTAATGGTCAGGTGTCCCAATACTTTTGTCCATACAGTGTAGTTCTAAACAAAGTCTCTGTTGCGCATCTCCGAGCAACAGCTGTGTTTTATTACTGAATGAATCAGCATTTTTGAATGAACTGAGCGAGTCAATGATTAAGTGACCCACTCATAAACACAGTCACTTGCTTCACTCCTGAAATAATCAGTTGTTTTAATGAATCAACTGAATCAATGACTCACTCATTGAGACAGTGACTTGCCGCCTGGCGATTTTAGTTTCATATTTAAAAGTATTTATTCATATTTCATATTTAAAAATTTCATTTTTCACATCATTTCATATTTCTATATCCAAAATATTGAAATTAAAATATTAACCTTATAACATTAGTTATGCAATTGTAACAGGAGTGTAAATTTATTCATATCACCTCTCAGCTGCATTAAAAGTCTGTGTAAATAAATCTAAAGGCCACTGCAAAGATGGATTTTGTTGATACAGAAATCTCAGCTTGTCCACCTCACCTGTGACCGGTGCTTGAGATTTCTTAGTAACTGGAGGTGTTGCGGGGGTCTGCCGAGGACTGGGATCTTTAGGTCTGGAAACGGGCATAGGTGAGGGTAAGAACTGCTTAGGGAGACCTTTGAAGAACCAGGCTCCAGATCGTTTCCATACCTTTAATGGAAAAATATGCAAGCAACATTTACAGACAGTTGTACTTTAGATTACTTCCTTATGATATTGTTATTTCCCTCACCTCTCTTTGTTCACCGCAGATCTTGCAGAGCCATACAGACCGTGGCCGAGTGTTAGTCTGCACTCCACACTTGGTGCACATGTTCTGATGGGAATAACAGGACATAGTTTTATAAAAACAGACTAGAAGTAACATGCATTTCATTAAAACAGTTAACAACTGTTTAGAACTAGAAGAATAAAACTTCTGCAGTTCTAACTATTCAAAATGTTATTTAATGTTTTAGAATCCTCCTGTATTGCATTAAAGTTGGCATGAAAAAGAAATTTCGAAAGACTAATTCTTCCCTATTGTGACAAAGTCCGAGTGAAACGGCTTCTCGAATAAGAAAGAATGAACGGCGGGACTTGATTTTGTACATCAAAAATGTGAATTGACTGGATAGTTGGATGGTTGTAGTTTGCTATTGGTCGATCTCATGTGAGTGACAGGTTGTCCCGCACTTGCGTTAGTAAACACGTCATCAGAGAAGAGAAGAGAAGAGAAGAGAAGAGAAGAGAAGAGAAGAGAAGAGAAGAGAAGAGAAGAGAAGAGAAGAGAAGAGAAGAGAAGAGAAGAGAAGAAATTGCAAATGGGAGGGGAAGTTATTTTAATTAAAGAGGGATGGATAATTTAAAATAAATACTGCAATATTCTATTTAAAAAAAAAAATTAATTAATGGTGACTTTAACAAAAATGTGTTGCTATACTTGCTGTAAGTTATTTAGGATTTTGCATGTATAAAAACAGTATATATACAATCCCATTAGAATTTAAATGATTTAAATATGAGGTTTCATTTAAATAATAATTATTTTGATTAGTTTCTCACCTTTTTACAGTCCTCACAGACCACTGATCTATCACCTCCTGCACCCAGCTGTTCGCCACATAAAAGACAGCGTGACACTCCATCCCCACAAACTGCTTTTTTCATGGTGTCCAGACGATTCACCAGACGTCTATCATAAATAACAGTATTTACATGTCAACTGCATACATATGTATTGGTCAGTATGTTAACATATAAATATAACATACTGTATCTGTACTGTAACATGCTGTATCTATCATTTTGAGTATGTACAATAATCAAACCTTTATTTAAAGCTATATATATGCCACACTTATTGGTACTGCCTCCCTTTGTCTTCTCTATACTTAATAAGTAATACTTCATATAATGTAGTACTTCCTATAGACAACATTGAAAGTCCTCCAAATTTAATCTCTTCAAGTGTATAAAAATTAAAGTTTAGATGTTTTGTGAATGAAAGACCAACAGAATAAACTGCAAAGACATTTTCACAGCCTGTTTTGATGCCAATATTAGTGGAGGGTGCAGCATGTAATCTCACATCATATATTAAATCTATCACACTTTAGATTTTTCTCAGGCTGTCCACACATGATAAACACTAAACTGTTCACATTGAAAATATTCAACCGAAAGCCATGTTGAACCTTAATGTATAATTCACAAGGTGGCAGTGACAACAATGTTTTGCTGTTCATCATTGAACTCTTTCTTACCCAATCCTCTCTTGCTCCATTGCCTCCATCTTTTCTGCCCGGACAATTACGCTGTTGATGATCTCCTTCTCTTCATCAGTCAGCTCAGCGCCAAGAGGCCCAGACTTCACGTGGACACCCTTTGTGCCCATCACAGCATCTGTCATTGTGAAATCACTGGAAACTGTGACACAAAGACAGTGATGAAGATAATGAAATAATCAAAAAGTACTGTAAAAAAATAAATGGGCAACTCAGCAGTTTTAATTGGGAATTGTTTGCAATTTAAATGAGTGCAAAAATCCATCTTGTCTCCACTTTACCCAAGCACACCTTAATAAACCTATAATAATGATTTATATTTTAGAGCTGTTGGGATGTTTTTTGTTTTTATTTTTTTGTGGAAAATTGCATACAGTACATACGTCATTCACCATGCCTGTCACATTTATTTTCATAGTAACATCACGAGAAACCCTAATTCAGTTTAGGGCTCTCAAATATGACACATTATAGGCTACTCAATCAATTTATAATAAATATTTAAATAAGGCACATGGATGTGTGTGTGTGTGTGTGTGTGTGTGTGTGTGTGTGTGTGTGTGTGTGTGTGTGTGTGTGTGTCTGTGTAAGCATGTGTAAGCATGGTCATTTATTTGCATTTATTTATTTATTTAACCAGGAAGGTCCTGTTGAGATACTGTATCTTTTCAACCAGGGAGTCCTGGCCAAAACCACAAGCAAAAAACAAAAAATCACAAAGAGGTACATAAAACCACAGAATAAACAAACACACCAAAATCTAATTACCAATGCAAAACACACACAGCTAATTAAAATATTGAAATTGTTCTTTAAAAACAGATTTTAAAATATTTTTAAACATTTTATTTACAGAAGAATTATATTTACTTTATATTTATGTAATCTTAACTCAAACTCTAATACTGTATGCAGACTCAAATTTCATCTGTGTGATGACATTGCAGGGTTTTTGAATGAACACATTTTGTCAAGTGAAGAGAATCACAGCAGATATCGCCTGCGCAGTGAGTAGGGAGCAGTGAACACTGCGCAGGTGAATCGGAATGCAGCTCAGGTCTTGAAGTCTCTGCTGATGAGTTGAATCAGATGTGCTAGATGTGGGAGAATTACAAAATGTGCAGAGGTGCGGAGCCTCACTGACAATTTTAAGAAGAGCTAGAGGCTTGAAACTTGGTGGGATGATGGTGCTACTGGATACTCAGGTGCAAAGACTCATCCCACACGACCAATAGAGGGCACTACAACAAAGGCAAATGCGTTTTGGGCTGTAACTCAAATGTGTACCAAAATAATTCACTAATTTCTGAGATTAGATAGATAGATAGATAGATAGATAGATAGATAGATAGATAGATAGATAGATAGATAGATAGATAGATAGATAGATAGATAGATAGATAGATAGATAGATCTAAACTAGTGCAGAAATATTCTCATTATCAAAAAAAAAGAATAATGTTGAACTGTAGGCTAATTCAGCTTGTTCATGAATTTGAACTTGTTTGTGCTTTTAACAATCAATGTGTCCCTTTTCAAATGCTAAAAGCTGAAAGGTGGCCAGTAAAACATTAAAATAATAGTTGACAGTAGATTTACATTTTAACCTAAAAAAATAAAATAAAAAGTTTAAGATTAAAAATGTTTTTGTAATGGATGGTAAAAATGCCATATAGTTTTTACATGTAGCCTACCTAATAAGCCCAGTCCAGACTTTTCATATTTTCAATGTAAAAAAAATAAATAATAATTTCTTTTGACAAACATAAGGATTTATAAGAAAGTGTAATAAGGATAAATTTATTTTTTTATTTATTACCCAGTTTATCAGAGGGCTATTCAGATATGAATAAGAAAACATGGAAAATGTGCGGCTTAATAAGGTCATCTGCACTAATGTAGATTAGTAAATCTAGACTTAGATATCATTGAAACTCTACAAACACAGTTTTTGTTCTTAAAAAATAATTATTTTCAAACTGAGAACAGTTATAACAGCAACACTATATTTCACCTCTCACAAAATTTTTTAACCTATTCACATTAGCATGCTCTCCCTATATTTGGAAAATTTCAAGAGCATAGTCCACTTTCCTGCAAATATATTGTACATTGTATATTGTAGCCTACATGTTGGTTTAATATCTAATTTAGCTCATTTTATTTTATTATGATTATTATTATATGGACTTATATGGACAGCATACAGCATAGCAGGACACCATTATGCATTCCAGCAAAAAGCAAAAAATGTTACAACTTTACTCGGTCTACCCTCTACGCAATGAATCAATCTAAAAAGCCAACAATGTAACTTTACTTGGTCTACCCTGAATGCAATGAATCAATGAATCAATCCATGTCTAAACATAGCCTACATATTTAATACCCTTTCCTCATGTCTTTCCACATCACTGCTCTATGCCACATTAATGCATCTTATAAATCATTTACCATGCTATTTCCTGATAATTTTCCTGGAAATGTACAACATAAAGTTTATTTTGAGAATAGGTAAGTACATTACTAAAGATAACTTGCATGTATAATTAATAGCAGTCAAATTATCTCATCAAACTACAGCAGTATATTTTTGTATAGTCATTTGACTGCAATAATCCACGCCTTCTGTGCACATTGAGTGTTACTGTAAGGAAAATACTTAAATTATCATTCTCAAACATAAAATAGAAGCAGAGGAAATTATTTTAAAACTCCACCTGCAAACAAGCAGAATGATTAAATATATTTATGCGATAAGTCTAGGTCATATCAGCAGAAATCATACAGAAAACACTTATTTGGAGACGCCTGAAAGCAAGTGCCTGGTCATATAGCCTACTCCCATTGAGGGGGAGGAGGGGGGAACGATGGTATAGTAGTATTAATTTAATTCTCTAAAATGCACGATGGAAAATTGACTGCTGCCTTGCTGCGCAATAGGAGTCGAAGCGCTCGCGGATCATGTCTTTATTACCATTAGAGCTGCTTCGAGTGAAAGCACCTGCATCTCACAACGTAAAACAGAAGCAAACCCGCATCGAGATGACACACCTTACGCTTATCTTATAGAATACAAAATGCATGTAGGTTCTTACAGTCATACAGGATACGCATCCATCGATCTAATTTCTTACATAAATTCACATTTTTACAGCAAACCATTGTTCAGCCATCATGTCGATATAATTGTATATAGCCTATGGTTACGGATGACTGTGGGCAGAACACATTCGTACAGACTTTACCGGCGGTAATATAGCTCAATTGCCATCTCATCCATGTAAAATCAAAAGATATCATTGCATTTTTGTCATGCAGGATTTTTCTGTATTTTAAATAAATCGCCAAAAAGTCATCAGGATTTAGGCGAGACCCAAATGCACATAATGTGCATGTTTGTCGATTAGAAAATGCTGTCATTGTTTTAACATGTCTGAAATAGAGCTAAGTGAGAAAAATATAATTTCGAAAATTTCTTGATATCCTTACCTGATAATAACCGCCCACTCTTGAAGGAAGGCGACTGCAAACAATGCGGACTATAGTGCGGTCAGTAGTGAGAGGAATCAGCGGCTGCGCATAGAGAAGAGAGCGGGTCTAAACCAGAGGCATTAAAAACGCTTGTGCACATCGAAATCCACATACTCTTTTCCTGATTTTCTTTTCAGCAGACGCTTCTGAGCTTTGCATGGAGCTCTCTTTACTTATTTTAACGCCCGTGATACCTTGCGGTGGAAACCCCAGTACTGACAAATGTGTTGAGAAGAGAAAGATCTGTCCCAGCTAACAAAAATAGGCTATGCCATAGGCTGTAGAACGTTTGCCTAACGTTCTCATTAAGTTATAAAAACATTATTTCTGAATGTTCTCTGGAAAGTTTTAAAACACGTTTTAAAAAGTTTTTTTTTATTTTTATCATGGTTATGCGAACGTTAAAGTTCACCTAAAAATGAAAATTCTGTCATAATTTACTCACCCTCAAGTTGTTCCAACCCTGAATGAATTTCTTTCTTCTACTGAACATTAACAAATATATTTTGAAGAATGTTTGTAACTAAACCGTTGTGGGGCACCATTGACTTCCATAGCATGGAAAAAAAATAAACTAGGCTACTGTGGAAGTTTGGTTACCGACCGACATTCTTCAAAATATCTTCTTTCGTGTTCAACAGAAGAAGGAAACCCGCATAGGTTTAGAACAACTTGAGGGTGAGTAAATTATGACAGAATTTTTGGGGGTTTTTTTTTGTTTTTTTTGTCAATTTTGCAAACATTATGGAGTGTTTCTTTTGAATGTTCTCTGAACATTTTTTTAAAAAGTAGTAGGCTAACATTTAAAAAAATGTTAGATGAACATCCAATTAAAATGTTTTAGAAAAAAATAATTTTCATTCCATGAACAATGTATTATGTGTTAACGTTTTGAGGTCATTATTAAAGACCAGATAACTTTGAACAAATGTTACTGGAAGAATGTTTGTTCATAACTTTAAGACAACCTTGCCAGAACATTAGGGAGCTTCTGGAGAACTTCCCCTGTTAGCTGGGATTTGTCTTCAGAATAGTTTCTCTCAGCTAACCCTCCTTAATGTCTACAATAAAAATAATGCACAAAAATTCTGTAAGTCTGCTGAGTTATCTTGCACAATGATGGGGAGAATCTTCAGCCAGATCTTTTGAGTATAGCTTGAAGGCCTGTGGGAAAAGCTGTTCTTGAGTATTTTATCCTTGCACAGATGCTTCTGAGAGCTCCGTGCAAAACAAGGAATGGATGTTGTCCTTTACAATGCTTTTTTTTTCATTGTGATGGGGAAACCTGATGACGTGGAACCATTTTCTGGCTTTCTGCACTGGAGAAGATTAACATCATACAAGATAGTGGCATTTTTAGTTTAAGTGTGCTATGAAATGAAAAGCAGTTTTTAAGCATTCTGTTCAATTCATGCTTTAGCCGACATGCTTACAGCAGTGAAAGAGTGTGTATGCATGATCCAACGCAGAGGAAAGAAAGATCAGAAATTAGATCTCTTTAACACCTCAAAAGTTTGTCCTCGACGGAAATTAGCATAAATATCAAATGTAGATGTTTGCTTACGTCTCCTCTTCTCAGAGTTTCCTCCTGAAAAAAATACTCTACCCTCTCACATTTGTCTCCTCTAAGGTTTTAGAAGAGAACTCAACATTTTTCTAACTCTGATGCTCCCATGTTTTGTTTTGTTTTTCACTTAAAGAATTTTCAACAAAAAAAAAATTCTGTCATCATTTACTCACCCCCATGTCATTCAAACCCGGTATGACTTTCTTTCTGTGTGTGGAACATAAAAGTGTGGAATATTTTGAAGAATGTTGATAACCAACAATAACAATAAAATTCAATAATAATGATTACAAACACAACTAATTGCAATTTCAGCTGAAATCCTTCCCAGGTGTCCTATTTTTAGTCTCTATTTACAGTAGTATTTTATTTTATATATATATATATATATATATATATATATATATATATATATATTTTTTTTTTTTTTTTTTTTTTTTTTTTTTTTTTTGCCAAATCGGGATGGCTTCAGAATAATTTTGTTTGAAAACCTGGATCAAGGAAGACACATTAGTGGGGAAAGAAGAGTGGCAGAGAGAGGGAGGACTAGAACCCTCACAGTACTTTATAGCCAGCCATCCATCCATCCATCCCATCTATTCCATCCATCCATTTTCCAAAGCATTTGTCCTATATAGGGTCTATGGGAGGCTGGAGTCTTTCCCAGCGTCTCGGGTCGTAGACAGGAAAACACCCTGAACAGATGGCCGGTCCATCACAGGGATGACACACTCGCACACATTCATATTCACACTCACACCTATAGGCAAACTTACAGTCTCCATTTCACCTGTTCTGTATGTCTTTGGATTGTGGGGAAACCCAGAGGAAACCAGCGTCAACGTTTTTTTTGTCAGTGTGTAATGAATGACATGTATTTTTTCTGAATGAGAATTGTTGCCAGTGTTATGGTGGAACGAGCTTATTTTGAGACATATGAAGTGTTTTGTTGGTCTGAGTGAGTTTTGGGGTGAGGTTAACTGTTTGGCCAAGATTCATCTTGGCACTGCAGACTGTATGAAGAGTTCTGAAAATGTGGCTTCAGTACTGAACAATGCTTGTTAGCAATTGAAAAAAAAACTGTAAATGTAAGCCAAATGAGATTTAAAAGAGAAAAACTTTTGTATGTAAACAAAGACAGAAAAAGTCTATGCAACTGCCATGGTACACACTGGTATACTAGTGTAACATTTATTAATGAGAAATTCTCATAGACTTATTTAATCCCTTTGTAGTGCATAGAAAATGTGCTGTATATACAGTGCAGAGCTGCTTTATAGATTAAACAAACCAATTTAATAATTGATGATCTTTATCGACCTGAATCAACACTGAACTGACTTCAGCTGAACAATGACACTACACTTTTTAGAGCTGCTGTACAGCTGAAATGAACTGGATCATTGAATAATTTATCACAGTAAAGCTACTTTGAAACAATCTGTATTGTATAAAGCATGATATAAATAAGGTGACTTGACATGGAATTGAAGATAAATTTAACCCTTGATATTCAGATATGCAAAATGCAATTTAAAGGATAGTTTCAGTATTTACAGTATTTCTCCTAAAGCACAGAGAACCTCTGTGACCCCCTGACTCAGTGGCGCCCCCAGAACATTTTAATAGGGGTGGCCAGAGGAGGTCACAGCAAATTATTGGGGTGGCACCAAAAAAAACCAAAAAAAATTCAGTGTAATGTGTGTTGTACTTGTTTACGTTTGTTTCTGGTTAATGTAACAATATGACTTTAAAGCTGCAGTCCGTAACTTTTTTTGGTTAAAAATTTTCCACAGTCAATTTGTTGCATGTGAAGATGCAGCCGGTGGCGTATCATTTGTAGCCTCTTCTCTATTCCAGCAGCTGGAATGTAATTAAACTTGTCATTTTGATGGCGGTTTGTAATCCAGCAAGTTCAAAACAACAATCATCGACAACTGGTGTGTTGATTGACAACCCACACGTACACCTCAAAACACTAGATTCTTCTGTGCTGAGGAGCCGTGCCGATGCACAAACCACGTAGAGAAGATAACACTGCAAATAACTGCAATTTCAGGGTTCAGACAGAGATGGAGACAAAGAGGTAAAACTTACAGACTGTAGCTTTAATTGGCAATTAATTATTCTTTACATAGTGTAGTTCTTGTCCTTAAAAATAATTCTACATCAGCAAATATGTGCAGACCAAATAAAATGACAATATTTAGTTAAAAAACACTTTACAGCTTCCCTTTATTATACACAAATATAGCATATGCCATGTCTAAAATTAATACAAGAAAAATGCATTAATATATAGACAATGTACATTTTAACAGAGCCTACTCACAACCAATTCATATCCCTGTTTTATTAGGCCACAATCTTATCAATACAGCTTTATTCTCCTATTGCCGTGTCTTTTTGCAAACACATCCACAAAATCATCAAGATTTATGGCCCTTGCCCTTCTTGACTCTATACTTAACACCCCCAAATTGCTCAATTGTTCCTCACTCATTGTATTTCTCAAGACAGTCTTGATCAACTTTAGCACAGAAAAACTGTGCTCACATGCTACAGTGCTCACAGGTAATGCAAGAGCAATTTTGCAAAGTTTAAATATCTCGTGGAAAATCTCCCTATACGGCTCAAGGAAGACTGTGAGGTCTACTAAATTGGATGGCACTTCCTCACCGCTGGTTTGCTTCCTTTCAAGAACTCGTTTAAGTTGGGGAATTTCATAATCTAGATCCTCAGTGCTATAGTTGTATTGTGAGGCAAATGGAAACAATACATTTTTCTCACAAAATGTGGGACTTCCAGGATTCAATGCCTGTATCCCTTCCAATTCTCTTTAGAAAACCTTCTCTTAATCTCAGAGAGAAGTACATCAACAATTGGAATGAAGGAGCCTGTCCTAAATGATTCCTTATCTGTGCTGACCTGTCTCTGAGCTATTGGTGTGGAAATGTAATACCCTTCAAGTCTAGAGCTTGGTGTGACCTGACGTCCTAAAGATACAACACTGACACTGCATTGCTCGGCAAGAGTCATTGTGTTATCCCAAATTTCACTGAAGACAGAGTCCTCTCGATATCCATTCAATGTGTCAACAAGCGAATCAACAAGGGTAACAGCTATGCCCAAATTCAGCTGTGAGGACTGTAAAATGTCAGACAGCTTGATCTCACCAAAAATGTTGGTGAGTGTAATAAGGAGACAAATGAACTTGAGATCTATTTGTGCTAAAAGACCTCTTGCTTCAACAGCTCTGTCAGCATTGCTTTCTTCAGAGATTTGTTTGAGTAGATGTATGATGGCTGGCAGTCTATCCTTTACTGTTTTGCATGCATTATGCCCAGTGGCGTAACGAGCCAACACCGGGCCCTTAAGCAGGATTATCAAAGCGGGCCCCCCTACTACAACACGTGATAACGCTACGCGCACCAAAAAAAACAAAACAAAAAAAAAACCTGCTGGTGACGGCGCACCATAATAACACATTGTTACTGTTACTGTCACTGCTATACATAGGCCTATGTCCAAATACATAAAAAAAGATGCTCACTTACTTTATAGCTGCATTTTCCGGGCTTTCCTCTGTGCGAAGTTGTCGATCATATCATTAAGATCCAGATAGCGCGCACGGGCATTCTCAATCGCTTCAGGTGCTTTACTCGCTTCACTCTCTTGCTCCATCTCAATCTCGATCTCCCCCTGTGTCATCTTTTTAAAGAAGCTTCCTATTATTGGTAATTTATTAATTAATTTATCAAATTCCTCTTTTCGTTTGCGCTTTTGAAAGCCACTTTTGTGTTTAAAATTTGACGACTCCATATCTGTCTCAAGTTCAACGTTTTTTACTGTTTTGCACGCAATGCGCATGTTCACCCGGGGATTCCCCAGTCCCAGTTCGAAACAAATTACACCAAATTCATCATTGTTCGTTTCAAACATTTATTTAATGATCAGTCAAATATGTTGTTGTCATTATTTATTCAAATCAATTCGCAAAAAATTAAAATGCGATCAGACTAAAAGTAGTAAAATGCGATGGGGGACTCGGCTGTCAATCAATATTCCAGTAACGCGGGCGGGCCCCTGATTGGTCCGGGCCCGTAAGCAACCGCTTACCCTGCTTACCGATAGTTACGCCTGTGATTATGCCTACATGCCCACCGTGTCTCTATCAACCTTTGTAATTCTCTTGTCACCCTCTGATACATGTCTTTCTGCACCTCTATCCACCTTTGGTGTACATAGGACCCTGACATAAAAACATACAGTTTCTGTAACAAAGAAAAAAAGCAGCTGGCTTCAGGAAGGCACTTCACACTGTCAACCAATACCAAATTTAAGCAGTGTGCATTACAGTGTATACAGAAAGCTAACGGGGCCTCTAATTTAATGCGTGCCTGCACACCTGTGTTTTTTCCGCTCATGACAGAGGCCCCATCATATGATTGGCCTACTAAATTGTTTCTGTAGTCAAGGCCATACTTCTGCATTATCTGTATGATTTTCTGAGAAAGTGCTGCAGCGTCCAGGCGTTCTGCAACTTCAAATGAAAGGAAACTTTCTAATATAGAGCCATTATAATAATAACTTATTACAAAGGACATCTGTTCCTTCTTACTGATGTCTTTGGTCTCATCAACCATAATGCTGAAGGCCTCACTTTGAGTAACTTCGCCAATTATTGAGGTTTGCACCATTTCAGCCAGGCAATTAATCATTTAATTTTGTGTTCTATGGCCAAGGTATGTTGCATTTCTTTGACTAGTCATTTTCTTCTTGACTGTGTTATCATGCTTAGCAAGTAACTCCATAATAGATAGAAAAAGGGTCAGAGAGAGAACATTTGCTTTCTACCAATTTTTCATAGTCTTTCCAGGCTAACATAGCATTGGTATGGAATTCTGATTTTGCATGGCTAGCAAATCCTCCATCGCTAAAGGTTGCTTTCTTCCAGTGCCGGAATCCTTCAGATGTAAATGCTGAATCACGTGAAGAAGGGAGACTGAAGTGCCGACAGGCATAGCAGAAAGCAGCATCTTTACCTTGAGAATATTCCAGCCATTTATGGGTCCCACTCTTTCATGAAGCACCGTCTTCGATCGCCTATGAGGGTCCGAGGGAAAACCTTCAGAAGTGGCTGTTTGGGTCTCTCGGCTCTTGACTGGGATATATCTATAATAAATCAAGAAGAGAACACAAAGCTTGATTTTAAAATGAACTACTACAATAACTACTACTAATAACAACAATAATATAACAATAGCCCCTCTCTACAGTAATTATTAATAACATTTGAAATTTAGGTCTGTAGACATTTCTATTTAGTAACTAAAAACTAAAAAGTAACTAATTAATAAAACATTTTTTCATTAATTGCGATTAATCACAATTAAAAACATCTGTGTTTTTAATATTTTTATATTGTAATGATTTTACAGTTACACTCCAAATTAATGTAGAAACAGTTTAAAGACAGTATTTTTTTTAAATATTTGTAGTAATGACTTTTTTATGAATGAAAGATATTAATACAGATACTGATGTCTCTATGAAACTGCTTTTTTAACATTAATGATAGACATTCCACATTACAGTATAATTGAAAGCTATATAAATTACAACATTTATTAGGCAATGGAAAATAACAACTTTTAATTTAAGTGAACCTAAAACAATCTTCACATAACCCATTATAATTAATGTCGTATTTACCTGTGGCCGTCCTACCTGTCGAACAGATATTGAATAAAGTTATCAAACGGTCTGCCCTGCATAAATAAATTAAATATAGATTAATCCTTATTAAAGCTACAATTTTCTGATAAGTTTGTTCTTTTATTAACATAAAACTTTTATGTATGTGTGTGTGTGTGTGTGTGTGTCACATCAGGACATAGCATCCATTTAATTAACATGGGTAACCTTAACCTAAACAGTCTTGTCTATTTAAAGGGACACTCCACCCATTTGCACTAAGCTTTGCATTGTTAGAAACCCAGTCATACTATTGAATGGTCGTGCAACACTCTCTCATTTTCCCCTGAGACGGGAGAAATCCGTTATTTACCTCTTACACTTCCTCCCACAATGACGCAAAAATCGTCATTTTGCGTCATTGTCGGAGGAAGTGTAAGAGGGGGGGATTTCTGTTGAGACTACAAGCACTAGTTCCTCATCTCTCCAATCTTTCCCAGGGGCGGGACCCGCTCACGCTACAGACCTATTACAGATCAGTGGGTGGGACTTTACTCTCTGAAACTGAAAGCAATATCCTCCATCTTGTTTGAAGCTAAGCTAACAAGCGCTGTGGAGACAGATGTAAAGTTATGACAATAGCGGAGGAGAGTACTCAATATCAGAATCAGAATCAGAATCAGAATGAGCTTTATTCGCCAAGTGTGCACAAACACACAAGGAATTTTTTGTGGTTTTTACAGGAGCTCTTGGTACATACATACATATATGACATTAGAACAGGCATTTAAATGAGAACATAAATAAATAGAATAAACAATAATAATAGTTATAGTATACATCTGAAACAGTTATGTGCAGATTTGTGCATTGTGTGTACAGCTCTATAAATAAAATTTGTATATGTATTTACACAAAAAAAACCTCTTGCTTCTCTCTCAAGTACTGAATGAATTATACAGCAGGTGTTAATTGCTGTTTTAGCTGTTTAAGCTGGAGATAGCATGGGGGAAAAAACTGTTTTTGTGCCTAGATGTTCTAGTGCGCAGAGATCTGTAACGTCTGCCTGACGGCAGAAGTGCAAACAGGTTTTGGCCGGGGTGGGAGGGGTCTGTGATGATGTTCCCTGCCCGTTTCTTCACTCTGGCATTGTACAAGTCCTGAAGGTTGGGGAGGTGTACACCAATGATCCTTTCAGCTGTCCTAACAGTCCGTTGTAGTCTTCTTATATCTGATTTGCTGGCTGACCCAAACCAGACAGTTATAGAAGTGCACAGAACCGACTCAATAACAGCTGAGTAAAACTGAGTCATCTGCGCTTGTGGTAGGTTGAACTTTTTCAGTTGACGAAGGAAGTACAACCTCTGTTGGGCCTTTTTGACAATGGAGTCAATGTGATTGTCCCACTTCAGGTCCTGAGAGATGGTAGTGCCCAGGAACCTGAATGACTCCACTGCTGTCACAGTGCTGTCCATGATGGTGAGAGGGGGGAGTGCAGGGGGGTTTCTCCTAAAGTCCACTATCATCTCCACAGTTTTGAGCGTGTTCAGCTCCAGGTTGTTATGACTGCACCAGACAGCCAGCTGTTCAACCTCTTGTCTGTAAGCAGACTCGTCACCGTCCTGGATGAGGCCAATGACTGTGGTGTCGTCTGCAAACTTCAGGAGCTTGACGGAGGAGTCTTTGGAGGTACAGTCATTTGTGTAGAGGGAGAAGAGCAGTGGGGAGAGAACGCACCCCTGGGGGGCACCAGTGCTGATGGTAAGGGTCCGAGATGTGACTTTTCCCAGCCTCACTAGCTGCTGCCGGCCTGTCAGGAAGCTGATGATCCACTGACAGATGGAGGAGGGCACAGAGAGCTGGGTTAGTTTATTCAGGAGGGTATCCGGGACGATGGTGTTGAAAGCGGAGCTGAAGTCCACAAACAGGATCCTTGCATAAGTCCCTGGTTTGTCCAGATGTTGGAGGATGTAGTGCAGTCCCATGTTGACTGCATCATCCACAGACCTGTTTGCTCGATAAGCAAACTGCAGGGGGTCCAGCAAGGGTCCAGTGAGGTCCTTCAGGTAGGCCAGCACCAGTCTCTCAAATGACTTCATGACCACAGATGTCAAAGCAACAGGTCTGTAATCGTTAAGTCCAGAGATTTTAGGTTTCTTGGGTACCGGGATGATGGTGGAGTGTTTGAAGCAGGAGGGGACTTCACACAGCTCCAGTGATCTGTTGAAAATCAGTGTGAAGATGGATGACAGCTGGACAGCGCAGGCTTTGAGACAGGCTGGTGAGACACCGTCTGGGCCTTTGGCTTTCCTTATCTTCTGTTTCCTGAAGACTCTGCATACATCCTCCTCACTGATCTGAGGTGCAGGCTGAGAAGCAGTATGGGGGAGGGAGGGGGGTGTTGATGGTTGTGTGTAGAGACGGTCAGAGCGGGTGTGGGGTGTGAGAGCAGGCTTTTCAAATCTACTGTAAAATACATTGAGATCGTCGGCCAGTCGTTGATTCTCAACAGTGTTGGGGGATGGTGTTTTGTAGCTGGTGATGGCTTTCAGGCCTTTCCACACTGATGCAGGGTCGTTAGCTGAAAACTGGCTTTTCAGCTTTTCAGAGAAGCTCCTCTTAGCTTCTCTGATCTCCTTTGTCAGTGTGTATTTGGCCTGTTTGTACAAGGCTCTGTCCCCACTCCTGTAGGCATCCTCTTTGGCCTGACGAAGATGTTTTAGTTTTGCAGTGAACCATGGCTTATCGTTGTTATATGTTAAAAAAGTCCTAGTGGGGACACACATGTCCTCACAGAAGCTGATGTAAGATGTCACAGTGTCAGTGAGCTCATCCAGATCAGTGGCTGCAGCCTCAAAAACACTCCAATCAGTGCAGTCAAAACAACCTTGTAAGACCTGCTCTGTTTCGCTGGTCCATCTCTTTACAGTTCTTACAACTGCCTTAGCAGATTTAAGTTTCTGCTTGTAGGCTGGGAGAAGATGAACCAAACAATGATCAGAGAGTCCCAAAGCTGCTCTGGGGACAGAGTGGTATGCGTCCTTTAAAGCAGTGTAGCAATGGTCCAGTATGTTAGTGTCCCTGGTGGGGCAGGTGATGTGCTGTCTGAATTTAGGCAGTTCACGGGTGAGATTAGCTTTATTAAAATCGCCGAGAATGATAGTGAAAGAGTCCGGGTAACTTTGCTCTGTTTGTGTGATCTGATCAGCCAGCTGTTGCAATGCCGCGCTCACACACGCGTCAGGGGGGATGTACACACTCGCCAGAATAAATGAGGAAAACTCCCGCGGCGAATAAAAAGGCTTACAGTTAATGAAGAGAGCTTCCAAATTAGGGCAGCACATCTTCGTCAACACTGTCACATCTGAACACCAGCCTTCGTTGATATAAAAACATAATCCACCGCCTCTCGTTTTCCCAGTTAACTCGGCGACGCGATCCGCTCTGAACAGCTGGAAGCCCGTTAGATTTAGCGCACTGTCCGGTATGGAACCGTTCAGCCATGTTTCTGTGAAGCAAAGAGCAGCCGAGTTTGAAAAGTCCTTGTTTGTGCGGGTGAGAAGTAGTAGTTCGTCTGTTTTATTTGCTAGAGAACGGAGATTTGCCAAGTGAATGCTCGGCAGCGGAGTCCTGAATCCGCGCTGTCGAAACTTCACGAGCGCGCCCGCGCGTTTCCCTCGTTTGCGTCTTTTGAAGCGCTTGTACAGGATCGCAGCTCCGCCAACTAGGATGTCTAATAAAATGTCGGAATGCTCAAAAGTCGGCAAAATGTCGTTTGGTGTGTTGTTCCTGATGTCTAGGAGTTCGTTCCTAGTTAAACGGACGGGGAAAAGGTTACATAAAACAGGACAAACAAACAAAAACAGTAAAAGTACTGAGGACCTCAAAACCGAAGCAGCCATCAGCGGCGCCATTTTGGATATGATATAGAAGAAGAGGATTTCGGAAGTCTGATGCTTGAATCAGGTGTTTGTGGCTACCTTTACAAGCCGCATTATAGCGAAGAGCAGCCGAGGCAGAAGACCTGCCTGCCGCGGACGAGGAGCCCATACTGGCTCGAGTTAGGGCGGACTGGTGGCGCCGGTGATCTCACTATGCAACTACGAACACAGAGATAAGAGTCCGTCTGTGGCAAAGAATTTCAACGATGACAATTTCGCCTGGACGAAATCTCTGAATCAGACGAGGACACGGACGTTTGTGTTGTGAACTATCCTAGTTTCGCACCGCATATGTTCTGACTGAACATCCCGGTACCATGCAATAATTCACCTTTTCAAAAGAAATAAAAACGAGGAGTAATGCACTAATGAGTTCGCCAACTAACTAGACATTTTGTGTGAAATGAATTTCAAGCTCTGGTGGTAGCTAGCCTTGTAGACGGAAGAGTGATTTCTCTTATATGCAGATATGCGCTGTTCTGGATTAGTGGGAGTGGCTTGCGGAGCTGTGCAATGTGGTGCATTGTGGGAGTTGTTGTCTTTCATACAAATGCGTCCTGAAGTTATTTTTTGTCTTTCCTCGGTCACGAAGGCACCAAATTCAAAATTGATTTTACATTTCGACTACATATATGACCCACTTTCAATAAAAAACAATGTTCCTATGGGTGGAATGCCCCTTTAACTTCACCTGCTGGCCCAGGGCCCATCACTGATTCTGGCCCAGGATCCATCACTGATTCTGCCTGTTCCTCGCTGTGCTCTGCAAGATCCCCTCTAGCAGCCTCTGCCTGCTCACTGGCTTGCTTCTCTGCCTCATTTTGGACATTATCTTGTAGTGTATTCTCACACCTGCCTTCTTCCTCAGACCTACACTCCCCTGTGATACATTTCTTCTTAAAAAAATTTGAGATGCTTGTCGATTTTCTCTTCATCCTTCCTCTGCAAATTGATATAGCACAGCATGACTAGTCATGGCTAGTAAACTAACTTTGCAGTTTATCAGCGCTAGCGTATAATTTTAGGTAATGTTAATTCAACACTGTAAAAACTTTACTGAGGAAAAGTTAACTTAGAACATACATAAATGTCTTCACTATAAGTCACTACTGTATGGCATACATACCCGTTGCCGTTTGTCGTGACGTCGTATCTCCAAAAAGATGCTCTCCCATGATCGAATCACCTGCTTCTTGCACTGACTGAGCAGTCAATGACAGGATTGGAGAGGGGGAGGGGCAGTGAAACAGCTACTCTTCCTGGTGGCGCCAATCAATCTACAATCTTTTTTTGGTGGCTGCAGCGGGTGTTGCGTTTTATTTTATTTCACTTCATGAACTATTGTGAATTTATATTATGTATTCAAATCAATAGTACCCATTGCAAAATCATACTAGGGGTGGCACAGGGATGGCCAGAGTTTATACAGTGGTGGCCGTGGCCACCCCTTGGGGGCGCCCCTTTGGCCTGACTTGCAACCACCACAGAGATGCCAGCTGCTCACAACGACATCAGCGGTGTGTCAGCCAAACTGGAAGTCAGTCCAAACACTTAGCCTTGGTAGCTTCAGATGCAACGTTCATGACGGGTGGAAACACTGACGTCGCAGCCATGTTGTGAACAGGCTCTAGTGTGTGGCAGCCATGTTGTGAACAGGCTCTGATGTTGGGAGCACGATCAAAACTGGACATTCTGGAAAACATGGCGGGCTATGCTCCGTGGCCTCCGTGGTATTGGTTGAGTCCATGGCAGTAAAAGTTAATGCGTGCAAAGTCTGTGAGATACGCAATGTCCAAAAAGTCTCTGGTGTGGTCCTCAAGGGAACAGCTGCCCTGACAGAGCTGGATTAAACAGACTGCTGGATCCATTGTGGTGAGGTCTTCTGTCAACGAAACTGCTCTGAAACAGAGGGCTGAAGATCCAAACGCAGCTTTATTGAGGGTAATCAGGCATAAGGTCAAAACCACGGGCAAACAGTCCAAACATAAAGCAAGGTCCAAGACACAGGCAAACAGGGAAATTCAAGGAGACAAGCAGAAGATCAAAACCAAGACACAGGGAATCAGGATAACACCCAGAAAAGCATTGTGACACTATACAAGACTTCACAGAGAATGACTGAATAAACAGCACTGTAATTGATTTCTGTTGTTTTCACAGTAATATTACTATATTCTCAACAATTCCCTACTGTAGATTTTGTCATTTTCACTGCATTATTACTGTATTCTTAACATTTTCTTACAGTATAAGCTGTTTACAGCATGTTATTGTATATTTTAAATGCATTCTGGGAAAATTTGCCTATTGTAAATCTAAATACAGTACTGACCGCAAAAAACAACAACCACACACCTCACACAATGGCTCTGTGACAGACTGACACATCAGATGAAAGCCCACAAGAATTTTTTAGACTTTTTATATTTATTCTGATGTTATTTGCAATATATAAAGCTACGTTTTAGTTAATACGTTTTTGTTAAGAATATCTGAGCAAGCGTTAATTTTCTGGCCTTTTCCTCCTGCAGCTACGTAAAGATTATAAAGTCCTCCAAGGACTGGAGTAGATGTTAAATTGGTAGGTATACTTCAAAACACATGTAATCGCCTTATTTGTTTTGTACCAATATTATTTGCACGGTATAAATACGTTTGAGTTGTCCGTAAGAACATCGGAGCCGGTGCTCACTCATTTCCCATTTCAGCCGTGCTGATAGTATTTTCCTCCTGCAGCGGCGCTGGCAGACCGACGGGAACATCGTGAGAGAGACAGGAAGAGTCGTTTGTGGACCTTTATCTTTAAGGCATGTGGTTTTAAACGTTTTAAGATGATATGTATTCACTGATTATTGCTGTATACTACTACTAATTAGGCTAAGTAGACAACTTAAACTCTTCAAACATTTATTTTAATATTTCCCATTCCAACATTTATTTTCCACTGGCCCAAAGTGTTAGACTACTGAGATTTGACTGGTAGGCCTATGGCTATAATTTTATTTTGTTCATTGATGAAATATGGCTAATATGCTGGTAAGTCTAGGCTATATATTCTATTGAAGTTCAGCAATGAAATGTAAAAGATGAAACCTGAATAAAGCTGTTGATGTGAAGCAATAACGTACTCGGTTACTAACGTAACCTTGGTTCCCTGAGAGTAACGGGAGCGAGTATTGCATCTGCTAGACGCTATTGGAAAACTCCTTTTCTCAAGAATATTGAAGCCTTTATTTTAAAATGCAGTGCAGCTGCGTTAGTAACCAAGTACGTTCCTTTTCGAGAACGGTTCACTCGTATTGCATCTACTAGACGCGTTCAAAACGCGGTGCTTTTAGCTGACGACTTCGCTCTGAACTACCGTCTGGGGCTGTGAAGCCCGAGGCTTATAGTAGAACTAAAAGTCAAAATCCAACAGGGACCGGACCAATGTCGGAGCCTGCGAAGGGATACCTAGAGGTTTGGGCCCTTCAGGGGCCTAAATGTCTTTAATTGATTCACCACTGGACCATGCCCATGAAGAGGCCATGCCCCTTGTGGAATGGGCCCTGACACCTATGAGGCATTGAAGGCCCATTGAGGCGTAGGTTAAAGAGATAGCGTCCACTATCCATCGTGACATTCTCTGTTTCGTGACCGGGAGCCCTTTGGTGCGACCGCTGAAGCATACAAAGAGCTGTTCTGACTGTCTGAATGGGGCAGAACGCTCTAAATAAACTCTGAGAGCCCTAACAGGGCAGAGTAGACTCGATTCTCTATCGTCTTTCGATAGGGGAAGGGCCTATAGCGAAATGACCTGGGCTCTGAACGGAGTCGAGAGCACCTTGGGTACATAGCCATGTCTTGGTTTGAGGATGACTTTGGAGTCGTTGGGCCCAAACTCAAGGAGAGCGCTTGTAAATCGCATGTAAAGCGCTTGTAAAGAAATGTAAGTACCAGTGGTACTTCACACGAGTAGGTGTCTAGGTTCCGAGCTACACACCAGCCAGTGAACACTGACCACTTAAGGGCATAGAGGCGTCTCGTTGACGGAGCCCAAGCCTCTGTGATAGTGCTTAGAACTGTTTCCGGGAGGTCCCCGGATACCCGTTGAGGGGCCATACATGGAGGGCCCACAAGTTGGGATAGGGGTGCCAGACTGTCCTGTTCGCCTGCGTGAGGAGGTCCTTCCTCAGCGGTATTGGCCAGGGAGCTGTCTCTAGCAGCTGCATTAACTCGGGGAACCATGTTTGGGTCCGCCAGAGAGGGGCTATTAGGAGGACTGCACACTTGTTCTCCCTGATCCGTTCGATGATCTGAGGGAGCATCGAGACCGGAGGGAATGCGTAAAGAGGACGGCTGGGCCATTCGTGGGCAAAATAATGAAAAGAATGTTGGGCAGTGAGAGTTGAGTCTGAGGCGAAGAGGTCTACCTCTGCCCTCCCGAAGACACTCCAAATTAAATGAACCATCTGAGGGTGGAGAGACCATTCCCCGGGGAGGACATTGTCTCAATCTGCACCCTGGTTCAGTATGCCCGGTACATGCGCTGCTCTTAGCGAGCACAAGTCTTGTAGTATAAAGCACAAGACCAGAGGCTTTTTATTCAACACATGTCATCACAGAACAGATTACTTCTCTTCTCTGACCTCAACACTTAAGCATTACACTGCCACCTTGTGGTTAACTATGAACACCACAGAAGCAGCTAGCTGTTGAATGGAGAGAGCACGGTCTGGCATGAGCCAAGCTCTCGTCTGAACAGAGTCGATAATTGTTCCCAGGAAGATTATACGCTGGCTGGGGGACAGTACACTCTTGGAGAAGTTGATCCTGAGCCCAAGGCATTCTAGATGGCTGAGGAGCCAGAATCTGTGGGTTTGTAACTCGGCCTCCGATTGGGCCAGAATGAGCCAATCATCGAGGTAGTTCAGAATGCGCATTCCCCGCTGTCTCGGGGGGAGAGAGCTGCGTCCATGCATTTCGTAAACGTACGAGGTGCCAGTGACAGTCCAAATGATAGGACTGTGTACTGATAAGCCCGCCCCTCGAAGGCGAATCTCAAGAATGGCCTGTGATGGGGGGCTATCTGGATGTGAACATAAGCATCTTTCAGATCCACTGGCAAAAAACAGTCTCCTGGGAGAATCAGCGCAAGGATTTGTTTGGTTGTTAGCATTCTGAATGGCCGTTTCATTAGGGCCTTGTTCGGGTGTCTGAGATCTAGAATAGGCCTGAGGCCGCCATTTTTATTCGAGACGAGGAAGTAACGGCTGTAAAAGCCTGACTAGCTTTGTGACAGGGGAACCATCTCGACAGCTCCTTTTGCTATTAGTTTTGACACTTCGGTGCGGAGAACATGAGCCACGTTGCTCCTTACCGATGTTTCGACCACTGCATGAAAGCGTGGTGGTCTGCGAGCGAATTGGAGCGAGTAACCTCGTTTTACCATGTTCAGAACCCATTTTGACACATCGGGGATGGCTTCCCAGGCCTTGGCCCAAGTGACTAGGGGCTGAATGAAGTCTAGGGGTGGGCCGCCGTGTGTCGGGGACCCGGCCACCCAGGTGTTTTGAAGAGGAAAATAAAGTTTTTGTGCTTTATTTTTGTTGCTGTCGAAACAGCGTTTGTTTGCAAGGGTGCGTGAACTGAAATGGGCCCGTAGGTTGCAATTGGAACATTTCCAGCCGCCTGAACTAAAGAGGGGGCTGGGGGAAGCACATGAGCTCTCTTCGGGGGTGGTGCGGCCGCAGCGAGACTTAACCCCTTTCTCTTCCTTCCTGTCCTTGGACCAGGAAGGCTTCCGAGGCTCAGGGTCCAGCATAACTTTAGGCCGAGGGCCCTGGCGTTGCGGGAACGGGAAGCGCTTAGCTGGCCGTGGGCGTCGATTGGTTTCAGCCGCTGGATGGGGCTGAGAAACCGGCGGCGTTGGTTTGGCTGTCTGTGGGGTCGGTGTGAACTTCAGGCGACCTGAAGCCAAACTGGAGCGTTTGGGCAAGAAGTGTCGCATGGCCTGCGAAGAAAATAAATATTAAATGTATAAAAAAACAAGAATTGTCCATTTTGATTTCATGGTGATTTAATACGCATCACTAAGTATTGTTAATTTGGTATCTGTCACATCCACCAGCTAGAGTGCCATTGATCTCCACCATAAGGCACTCCTCACTAGTTCCTTACCATTCCATCACAAACTACATCCCCTTGGGGGTTGTCAGCTATGCCTTGGTGGTCTCCAGCCACGTGGTGGTCCACAGTCTTGCTAAAGTGGTCTTTTACTCCGCCGTGGGGGTCTTTAGTCCTGTCTGATCTGCTGTGGTGGTCTTCAATCTAGCCTGTTCCACCCTGGCCACTTACTCAGCCTGCTCCTGCACTACCTCAGTCTCCAGTTGTGCTTCCACTCCATGGACCTGGCCCTCCATCCTGACCCCGGATCCGCCTCCACCCCACCTCCCTCTTGGATTTATGTTATTGTTTGAGGAGTGTCTGGAATCTATGTCACACATCCACCAGCTGGAGTGCCCTTGATCTCCACCAGAGGGTACTCCTCATAAGTTATTTCGTCTCTTGGGGAAGAATAATAACTTAAGTGCATGTTCTCATTTTGCAAATTATCTGCCAATGCGGTAAGAAAAATCATCTTGTTTCCGTTTGAATTAAGATTATTTTTCTTACCCCACTGGCAGATAATTTTACTTGTTTTAAGTTAAATGCACTTAATTTAGATTATTTATCTAAATTAATAATCTAATTTTCTAATAATCCGGGTTAGTGGCATCACCAACCCTAAAATGTACATAAACCCCACCCCCTGAACACGATTCATAGATTATCAAGACAGAATATGCTAATCAATGTCTAGAAGATAACTCCACATCAGCTACATAAATTCATCAACTAACCATTCAGAAATGTCCTGTTGCTTCTACATGTTGTCACTTCTTCTTGAGTCTCTCCATCTTTGTCTGACTCCGGTTTGAACATAAAAGGCAAAAAGTTTTTTAAATGTTCAATGTGTGTCTGTGTGAGGTAAAAGGACACAAGCTCTTGAAGCTCCGCCCCCTGTGCTGGGAGCAGCAGCTCATTTGCATTTAAAGGATTAGTTCACTTTCAAAAACTTTTTTGCTGATAATTTACTCACCCCGATGTCATCCAAGATATCCATGTCTTTCTTTCTTCAGTCGAAAAGAAATTAAGGTTTTTGAGGAAAACATTCCAGGATTTTTCTCCATATAATGGACTTCAATGACAACCAACAGTTTGAAGGTTCAAATGTCCGTCTCAATACAGCTTCAAAGTCTCTACACGATCCCAGTCGAGAAATAAGGGTCTTATCTAGCGAAACGATCAGTCATTTAAAAATATATATATATATACATATATATACATATACATATACAGTGAGGAAAATAAGTATTTGAACACCCTGCTATTTTGCAAGTTCTCCCACTTAGAAATCATGGAGGGGTCTGAAATTGTCATCGTAGGTGCATGTCCACTGTGAGAGACATAATCTAAAAAAAAAAATCCAGAAATCACAATGTATGATTTTTTAACTATTTATTTGTATGATACAGCTGCAAATAAGTATTTGAACACCTGAGAAAATCAATGTTAATATTTGGTACAGTAGCCTTTGTTTGCAATTACAGAGGTCAAACGTTTCCTGTAGTTTTTCACCAGGTTTGCACACACTGCAGGAGGGATTTTTCTTCTCTAGATCAGTCAGGTTTCTGGGCTGTCGCTGAGAATCACAGAGTTTGAGCTCCCTCCAAAGATTCTCTATTGGGTTTAGGTCTGGAGACTGGCTAGGCCACGCCAGAACCTTGATATGCTTCTTACAGAGCCACTCCTTGGTTATCCTGGCTGTGTGCTTCGGGTCATTGTCATGTTGGAAGACCCAGCCTCGACCCATCTTCAATGCTCTAACTGAGGGAAGGAGATTGTTCCCCAAAATCTCGCAATACATGGCCCCGGTCATCCTCTCCTTAATACAGTGCAGTCGCCCTGTCCCATGTGCAGAAAAACACCCCCAAAGCATGATGCTACCACCCCCATGCTTCACAGTAGGGATGGTGTTCTTGGGATGGTACTCATCATTCTTCTTCCTCCAAACACGTTTAGTGGAATTATGACCAAAAAGTTCTATTTTGGTCTCATCTGACCACATGACTTTCTCCCATGACTCCTCTGGATCATCCAAATGGTCATTGGCAAACTTAAGACGGGCCTTGACATGTGCTGGTTTAAGCAGGGGAACCTTCCGTGCCATGCATGATTTCAAACCATGACGTCTTAGTGTATTACCAACAGTAACCTTGGAAACGGTGGTCCCAGCTCTTTTCAGGTCATTGCCCAGCTCCTCCCGTGTAGTTCTGGGCTGATTTCTCACCTTTCTTAGGATCATTGAGACCCCACGAGGTGAGATCTTGCATGGAGCCCCAGTCCGAGGGAGATTGACAGTCATGTTTAGCTTCTTCCATTTTCTAATGATTGCTCCAACAGTGGACCTTTTTTCACCAAGCTGCTTGGCAATTTCCCCGTAGCCCTTTCCAGCCTTGTGGAGGTGTACAATTTTGTCTCTAGTGTCTTTGGACAGCTCTTTGGTCTTGGCCATGTTAGTAGTTGGATTCTTACTGATTGTATGGGGTGGACAGGTGTCTTTATGCAGCTAACGACCTCAAACAGGTGCATCTAATTTAGGATAATAAATGGAGTGGAGGTGGACATTTTAAAGGCAGACTAACAGGTCTTTGAGGGTCAGAATTCTAGCTGATAGACAGGTGTTCAAATACTTATTTGCAGCTGTATCATACAAATAAATAGTTAAAAAATCATATATTGTGATTTCTGGATTTTTTTTTTAGATTATGTCTCTCACAGTGGACATGCACCTACGATGACAATTTCAGACCCCTCCATGATTTCTAAGTGGGAGAACTTGCAAAATAGCAGGGTGTTCAAATACTTATTTTCCTCACTGTATATACAGTATATAGTATATACATATATACATATACATATACTTTTTAACCACACTTGTCGTGTACCATCTCTGAGATGTTCCACGCATTGTGTCATCACGTTGGAAAGGTCACGTGTCACGTCATCTATCTAAGTTATTTGTCTGTGTACTCCGGTCCAAATATGTAGGGAAGGGTGAAAAATGTAATCTCATTTTCTCCTCCAACTTCAAAATCGTCCGACTTCTTTGTTTTCATTTATTTATTTGCGTGACCTTTCCAACATGATGACGTAATATGTGGTGCATCTCAGAGATGGTACAAGACGGGTTTGTGGTTAAAAAGTATATATATGAAAATGACCGATCGTTTCGCTAGATAATGTTCAATGTTCAATGTTCAATTTATTTATAAAGCACACAATAATATAACAGAAGTTGACCACAGTGCTGTACAAAGAGTAAGATAACAATCATAAAAACACATTTAAATTCTAAATATTGCCATAGACAACCTCATAATCTAAGCGGCATTGATACAATTACCTATTACACCACTAGCACAGCACTCATGAATGATCAAATGCCAAAGTGAAAAAGTAAGCTTTCAGATGTCGTTTGAACTCTGTAAGAGAGGAACATTCTCTGATATAAGGAGGTAAACTATTCCACAGCTTGGGAGCAGCGGCTGCAAAAGAGCGATCTCCTCTCATTTTCCTATACGTCCGCGGGACTACCAAGAGGTTTAATGACTCGGAGCGCAGTGCTCTCTTTGGTTTATTCACCTGGATTAAATCAGCTATATATGTCGGAGCACTACCATGTAGGGCCTTAAAAACAAATAAAAGTATCTTAAAATTAATCCTATAGAAAACCGGCAACCAATGTAGTTCTCTTAATACAGGGGTAATATGCTCATTTTTCCGAGTGCCTGTTAGTAACCTTGCGGCCGCATTTTGGACTAGTTGCAGTCTGTTTAAACTTTTGTGTTGAATACCATAATACAATGCATTACCATAGTCCAATCTTGAGAAAATAAATGCATGAACTATCTTTTCCAGGTCCTTCCGTGTTACAAAGGACTTAATTTTAGTGATTAATCTTAACTGGAAAAAACTCATTTTGACTACTTGATTTATCTGTTTATCAAATTTCAGTGCACTATCGCAGATTATACCCAAGTTTTTTACTTGATGCCTCAGATAAGGGGATAGTGTGCCTAATTTAATATTAGATGTGTCAGTGGACTCTGAGGGACCAAATAAAATCATTTCAGTTTTTGATTCATTTAGACACAAAAAATTTGCAGACATCCACCTTTTTATCTCCCCAAGACACTCTGCCAGCCTTTCAACAGCAGCAGGGACAGTTGGTTTTAAGGGTAGATACAACTGAGTATCATCTGCGTAGCAGTGAAAAGAGACGTCATATTTACTCATGATCTGACCTAAAGGAAGCATATAATGAGAAAAGAAGACTGGTGCTATAGATCCTTGTGGAATACCGCATGATAAAGGCGCTGAGCTTGATGTACATTCTCCCATTTGCACTGAAAAACTTCTATTTTGGAAGTAGGACTTAATCCAATTTAAGACAATACCTCGGATACCTGCATAGTTTTCTAAGCGTGAAATTAAAATATTGTGGTCAATTGTGTCAAACGCTGCTGTAAGATCTAATAGTAGAAGTAAGGTTACATCCCCATTGTCTGTGGCCATAAAAACGTCATTAAATACTTTTAATAATGCAGATTCTGTACTATGTTGTTTTTTGAACCCCGACTGAAAAACTTCACCGATAGTATTGTCAGTAAGAAAAGACTCAAGTTGGATAAAGACTGTTTTCTCCAGGATCTTAGCTAGATAAGGAAGCTTTGAGATTGGTCTATAATTGCACAGTACACTCTTATCTAAGTTTGCATTTTTCAGCAACGGATGCACTATAGCATGTTTACAATAAGTTGGAACAATTCCAGACAATAGACTCTTATTAATTATTGATAATATAAATGGACCAATCAGTTCAAAAACTTTCTTAAATAGTAATGTAGGAACAATATCTTGTGGAGAGACTGTCGGCTTTAATTTACAAACAATATCTAAAAGTGTGGATAAGGAAATAGGCTCAAAATCAGACAACACAGCATGAGTTACAGGTATATCCATAGGCTCATATGAACACTGTTGTATATTCCCTCGGATGTCCGATATACGTCCGACAAAGAACTCCAAAAGATTCTCACATAAATCCATAACTCCAGGGACCTCTAATCTAGGGTTTAGAAAAACATCAATTGTAGAAAAAAGGACTCTTGGGTTTTGACGATTCTTCTCAATTATGTCTGAGAAAAATCTGAACCTAACAGTTTTCACAGCCTGTTGGAATTTAACTAAGGAGTCTCTTTAACATTTCATACGAAATTTGTAGTTTGTCTTTCTTCCATTTACGTTCACATCTTCTACACTCTCTTCGCACCGATTTAACATGTTCATTATACCAAGGGGGAGACTTATTTTTTTTGCTCACCTGTCTCAAAGGTGCAATACAGTCTAGTGTTTCTGTGCATATAATATTAAAACTATTAATAGTTTCTTCTACACCAAGATGTGGAGATAATAGGTCCACTTTCCTATACTGCAGCTTCTCCACAAAAGACACATTAAAATCAACATGTGAATTAGGTATTAGAGGACGATACAATCTTTTAGCTGCACAAAATTTTCTCGGCTGACAAGGAAGAGAAACAGTACATAAAATCGGATTATGGTCAGATAACACAAAATCCTCAATGATAATGTCATTGACAACTAAGCCAAATGATAATATCAAGTCCAAAGTGTGGCCATGATTGTGTGTAGGGCCATTCACCATTTGTTGGAACCCAAAGGAATCAATAAGATTTATGAAATCTTTTGCTAAAGGGTTTGATGGACAACATACATGAATATTCAAATCCCCCATTACTAGAATATGATCGTATTTTAAAACAATGTCAGATAAGAAAGCAGCCAGTTCTGAAATACAGTCCTTATTTGCTCTCGGTGGTCGGTAAATAACCGCACAAAGGACAGGTGTCCTTGATTGAATTTCAAAAGCTTGAAGTTCGAAGCTTGAAAACTGCTCAAATTGAAGTATGGTACAAATAAATTTGTTCTTAAAAATAGAAGCCAGTCCTCCACCCCCTTCCTATTTGTCGAGGAGAATTAAAAACTGAGAAGTTATTTGGTACGGCTTCTCCCAAAACGTATGTATTGTCAGTGTTCATCCAAGTTTCCGTAATAAAAGCAAAATCTAGATCCCGAGTTCTAATAAACTCGTTTAGGATAAAAGACTTGTTTTCAGAGAGCGTACATTCATCAAAGCCAGCTGATCTCTCGACGTCCATAATCTCCAACGGCTGTCCGCGTCCAAATGGGACCGGGCGAAGATTCTGCGCGTCAATTCCATTCCAGTGGAAATATCGTGCACGCCGAAGATGATTCGCCACAGGCCCCTCCGGCACAACAGGCCGAATCCATCGAGACACCGCGCTCCCCACACGCCACCACAGCACCCGACCGCCGCTCCAGCCCCACAGTGGCACATCCGCAAGTCGCGGCCCTCCCGGTAAGGAGATCAGGTATGCTTTTAGTCAGTGTTCGAATTGAGTCAAAGGTCTTGGGGGGTCCCCCCCCCCAAAAAAAAACTAAAAACTAATAATATACATATTTGTATTTATTTATTTCAAATAATAATATAATTTACTTTACTTGTGAATTTAATTTACTTTGTGTGTTTCATAACATGTTTTTGCAGCTGAGCATTTACTATATGTAAAATTAAATAAAAATCTATGAAATAACAAGATGTAATAACAAACAAAAACGATGGTAAGCACAGCATTACTTTAAAAGAGAGTGCCAGCATTGCTTCATTCACTGTTGTTTAGAACAACCCACAGTGGCCTGATTTTCTCAGCAGATTTGTCTCGTCTCCCTGTTTTACTGGCAGTTGACAGACAATGTTTCTCCCTAAGCCAAGACTGAATATACGGGTAAGCGTCAAACATCTTGAGAGGGGGGCCATTAATGTCAATGAAAAGAACTGCAGAGAGGCTCCTGACTCGAAGGCGATTCCTTGCATCTGTGGCAGTGGCATTGAGGACAGAGAAGCCTCTTTCGCATTCAGAAGAACTTGCCAGGTATGTTTTGCTAGCAGTCAACAACTTTTTGAGGACCTTCCCATTCTGATCATTGTTGAGCTTCCAATTTCTGAAGTCCTCAACTGCCTCCCTACTTGGTACTTCAAGCATCTTTGCCAGGTCGTGGATCTCTTTCTCCCCAAAGAGAATAAGAGACTCTCTGGATTTTGGCCAGCTGAGGGGATCCAGTGGTGTTATAATCTTTGTAAGCTTTGTGTCAGGCATTCGTGAAGAGAGACTGTCGATGATGGCTTGGAGGAATTGCAATCTATTTACATTTTCCTTGCTTGAACGCAAGGGCACTCGTTTGAATTCTCCTACTTTAAGAGCTTCCTCTGCTTTCTCCATTGACTTCCCTGGGGTGATCTTGAAAGCCTTCAACACCTCAATTGTCATCTTTATTTCTCGTGTGGCGTCCATAAGAAAAGTGCTTCTGTTCTGAAAAATTAAAAAAGACAACTCTAAACAAGATAACCTTTGAAGTTGGCTTGAAAAAGTTTGAAGTATTTAGACAGACAGACAGACAGACAGACAGACAGACAGACAGATAGATAGATAGATAGATAGATAGATAGATAGATAGATAGATAGATAGATAGATAGATAGATAGATAGATAGATAGATAGACAGACAGACAGACAGACAGACAGACAGACAGATAGATAGATAGACAGACAGACAGACAGACAGACAGATAGATAGATAGACAGACAGACATAGATAGATAGATAGATAGATAGATAGATAGATAGATAGATAGATAGACAGACAGACAGACAGACATAGAGAGATAGAGATAGATAGACAGACAGACAGACAGACAGACAGACAGATAGATAGATAGACAGACAGACAGACAGACAGACAGACAGATAGATAGATAGATAGATAGATAGATAGATAGATAGATAGATAGACAGACAGACAGACAGACAGACAGACAGACAGACAGACAGATAGATAGACAGACAGACAGACAGACAGACAGATAGATAGATAGACAGACATAGATAGATAGATAGATAGATAGATAGATAGATAGATAGATAGATAGATAGATAGATAGATAGACAGACAGACAGACAGACAGACAGACATAGAGAGATAGAGATAGATAGACAGACAGACAGACAGACAGACAGATAGACAGACAGACAGACAGATAGATAGATAGATAGATAGATAGATAGATAGATAGATAGACAGACAGACATAGATATATAGATAGACAGACAGACAGACAGACAGACAGACAGATAGATAGATAGATAGATAGATAGATAGATAGATAGATAGACAGACAGACATAGATAGAGATAGAGAGATAGATAGATAGATAGATAGATAGATAGATAGACAGACAGATAGATAGACAGACAGACATAGATAGAGATAGAGAGAGAGATAGATAGATAGATAGATAGATAGATAGATAGATAGATAGATAGATAGATAGATAGATAGATAGATAGATAGATAGATAGATAGATAGATTTTTGACATATTCCTCAATGTAACTGTCTTGTTCACACTAAATTTGAAGAAAAACACCTACCTGAAGTTTTAGGGATAGACTCTGAAGTTCACGTAGCACATCTTTAATGGTTGCCAGGTCATTAACAAAGCCAGTGCATGTGAGGCGATTCAGAAGGCCACTGAATTTTTTTCTTTCTACATCAGAGCGAGATCCATCTTCAGCTCCTTTTTTCATTTGTGCAACCAGAGCAGGGAAGTCTCTCCAAACAGCTTGTAAAGTCACAAAACTACTTGCTACCCAGCGGATGGTAAAAATTTGACCAATCTTAAGTAGGCAGATGTTAACTTGAGAAGCTGCCTCTGAAAGTTGTCTGGCATTCTTTGGGGATTGATGGTACAGTGTATACAGCTTTGAAATAAATATCTCAAAGTGATTGCAACCTGTGACTGACTTTAGTGCATCACTTACTGATAACTCAAGCCTGTGAGCAAGACAGTGGATACTCTCCAGCAAAGGGTAGTCTTTTTTCAGCCTTGTGATAAGACCACTCTGTCTTCCAGTCATCACAGATGCCCCATCTGTTGTTATGCAAATCAGATGAGACTTAAGGTATGCATCATCCAGGTCAGCTTCCAGGAGACTCTTTTTGAGAGCTTTGTAAATGGCATCAGCAGTTGTTCCTTCCTCCAGCTCAATCAAATCCAAAAAAATGTTTTCTGTCTCATCTTCCCCTGTCACATCTCCTCTGAGGTATAGGATGAGGTAGCTTCTCCCAAATGCAGTGCTTTCATCTACTGTAAGACAGATCCAAGAACCAGCACTTTTAATTGTTGAGACAATTTTTTTTCTCATTTTATTGGCAATGTGTGTTATTATATTAATGCAAGAGTGATCAGATTTGTGACAAGAGCCGTTTTTTACTCCATTCATTTCTTGTAACTCAACCAATCCATTCATTTTTGAGAAGGCTAACTTCTCCTTTGCAACAAAGTATGCTGTTCTAAATGAGTGCACTGTCTCCAACAGAACTTTAGCATTCAAAGTTTCTGTCAAGGTGGGCAACACCTCTTTCTCTTTCTGCTGTTGAATATCTGTTGATGCCTTATGAGTTAAGCTGTCTCTGTGTTTGTAGATTTTCTTTCTCATGGCCCTGACATCTTTTGCTGTGACCTCTCCAGAAGCCCACTCCTCTGCCATCTGTACTCCCTTTTGGACTCCAAAAAGGCGCTTGGCATATTTGCAGAATGTGCATCCTATGTTATTTCCATTTATGTATAGCCAAGGGGAGTACTGCTGTGTCCATGCCTCAAGCTATTGCTTGCTGAAGTGTATAACCCTGTCTTTACTAGTAAGCAGGGACAAAGCTGTGCTCATGGACTGGGCTGGATGTGCACAGTTTGTTGTGGATGTGCTGCTGACTAATGTTGTCCTGGAATGGAGCTGGTCTGTCTGGTCTGCTCTGATTGGGGCTGGTCTGTCTGTATTGGGGTTTGTCCTGGATTGGGGGTCTGTTTGTTTTTCTTGTAGCCTGGGCGATACATGTAAGTGCTGTGTTTGAGTATCCTGGTTATGCGTTTTACTGATGAGGCTCCTCTTAGGCTGTATGCTACAAGAAATAAATATTACATACCAATCTGATGTTTCAAAGTGTTTTCCTTACATATTTTTTTCTGATTATTTATCTTAAGCCTGGGACACACCAAGTCAATTTTAAAGAGCATAAATTAAAATAAAAATTCAAAAGAATCTTGAAATTAAAATAATAATAATAATAATAAACAGGCTTACCCTTCAAAAAAGTCAGTGATGGCTCTTCTCTTCTTTCCCTTGTCCATATCTGAGAAAATAATGTAAGATGTGAGTTGTAATATTATATTTGTTGTAATGTCGTTACTGTGAATATATTTAAGAAAGCACTCCATGTTAATCATGCTACTTATTAAGGTTATTAATGGTGATAAACTTTGAACAGTGCACATGTAGGCATTTTATTTCATTAAAAAAACTAATTTATCTTGAATGTAGTTACATAACCCTTTCATATTTTCAAGTGGAAGTTGTCATAGTTGGGTAAACTTCTATAGTGGTGAATGAGAGTATATGTTTAAATATATGTTTTGTCACAATAGTGTTTCTACAAGAGGGAAAAAATAGAAAGAATTTGATACGATTATGATGCTGATGACCATTAATCAATTTTGATCTCTTGATTCACTATCAGTTCACATGAAAAGGCCTACTGTACTTTTCTTGGGTTAAACTCAGTATTTTCTTGCATTAATTAATATTCACTTGTGTGTGCTTATACGAGTATCTTTTTAAAATGTATCATTTGAAAATCTAGTGTTTGATCATGTCTAAATATTTATTTAAATGCAAAACCTAAAAATAAGTAAGCAGTTATGACCTGCAATACTCTTTTGAGCAACTAGACTAGATACATGTAGATTTATTAGAGTGGGTAAACAATGGCATTGCAAATGGAAATTATTATTTTTCTGGCAACAAAATGACTTTAATTTGCTTCTTTGCATTGAATTTAAAACCCTTTTCTCCATTTAACCTTAAATACTACACTAATTGTATTAGGCTATACATAATAATGGAAAATAGGATACAATTCATAACAAAAATGGTTGATCTGCATGTTTGTCTTCGGCGTAATAATCAATGCATGTGTGCAGGGGCGGATTAAGGTGGTCAGGGGCCCCTAGGCTGCTCTTTGTGTGAGGCCCCCCCTAAAAAATTATTTAGTAGTGCCATGCATGGTCCACACGCAACTACGGTGAACTGGCATACACACATTGGCCCTCATTTATCATTCTTGCGTAGAAACGGGCGTATATGTTGGCGTAAGAGAGAGCCAACACTACAATGTTTCCTTTACATTCCTTCAAGTGGTGGCCAATTCACATCTAGGCCAATTAGGGCCTTTTTTTTTTCGCGGCGCGGTTATGGGTTTGTTTTTCTTCAAAAAAAAAAAACTTTTAATATATTTTAATTTGTCAAGAATTGTAAAAAATCGTCAATAAGCTCATAATTTGTGCTAAAATAGTCTAAATGTTTAGTTTTAAGAACAATTTTAAAAAGCTGGTTATGTCCATTTTGATGTTTCTGTGCAAGTTCAGCAGACAGTGAGGTTCGGGTTTGTTCCGATCAGAGCTCGTGAGCGGAGAGCGCATTTCTGAATATTCCGCTCGTTCATTCCGCAGGGTCACACGCTCAACACAGAAGAATGTCCTGCTGCCTGGCTCGAAAATATGTGGAATAAGGGCTGCTTCCGACTAAATTTTTTTCTAGTCGACTAGTAGTTGTTCGTTTAAGCCATTCGTGGACAAATCGCCCCTTTATATTAATTTAATTACTTAGGCTATACGGTATGATACCCTGAGAGCGTTTACATATAGCAATGCAAGTGATCATGTTGGCGCCTTATTACATTGTCTGCTATATATTTTCTTCTTATTTAGTAAATACAGGCAATTGGTTGATAAAACATTGATCAAAATTAAGATACAATTTATACAAAACGAAAATCTTTTAAAAAGAGACTTTCTACAAAACAAGACTCAATGAAGTGGTCAAAATCATGTTTTGCCCACTCCATGTCTCCAGACATTGCGCATCTCATGATGTATAATATCTTTCTCATGCTGCATGCTCACTTTCATAATCAACATTGATTAAATTAAAAAAACATAATGACGTCAAATATGTTCTAACCAGCCCTCGGCCCTGTTGCAACAGTCGTTGTTTAGGTAGGCTACCTTAAACGCGCACGTACAGTCTCGGAGTCATCGCTGCAACCAGGAGATGAAGAGAGCTGAGATCCACATCACCTATCACATCTTCGTCTCTGCCACCCCAGGATACTAGCGCGGCTAGCGCAGCTAGCGGGACCAGCACCGTTGCTAGGAGGGCGCCAGCGCCTCTGCCTCTCAGCGTCTCTGCCTCGCGAGTGGATGATAGCTCTGAAGACGCCTAGCAATGGTATACCTTTAGTGGTAGTATACCTTTAGTTAAGTTATGCCTATGAGTCTTCGTAGCGCGCTAAGAGACAGCGTTATCGGGAAACGCAGCCCAGGTATGATGATGCGTAATGGGGATTCCAAAGCGCTCTTCTTTGGTCAGAACCATGGAGAGCGATCGCGGATAGGTCCGTCCTATGCACCGAAACTTTTTACAATGCAACAAAATATTTAAAGAGCATCAAGCTATTAAAATCTATATTATGTATACGCACATATAATATAACAGTATAGGCCTATTAGTCAGTCATTTTTATTAGGTTAAACAGTGATTCGATAAGGTTTTTAATTTAAGGCCCACACACAATTGGTCTGGCCCATCCAAAACTGGAATCCTGGCGCCGTGCCTTTGCGCTTAAGTAAATAATAAAAATAAAAAAAAATTGTCTGGCCAATCCGAGGCCCCTGCACACGTGGGGCCCCTAGGCTGCAACCTAGGCAAGCCTGTGCATTAATCCGAGCCAGCATGTGTGTCTCACGCACAATTCGTGAGAGTTAGCAACCCTGCTTTGTCATCGTTGACACAAAAAAAGCCTTCACCTGATGAACATTTTCATCAGTAATAATGTCCTTAATTAAATTAACACTGTTTTTGAGCAGTTAAGGTTAGGCTACTAGATTTAAAATTATTTGTTTAATTCAGAATGGGTGCAATGCAAGCTCCAAACAAGATTCTATTTTTCTCAGAATTACGTTAGATGGCTAATTACAACTAACAAGCCGATAGTGAGCTAGCATCATAAGATAAAAAAAACAACTATTGACAGACCAAGATTATAATAAAAGTGACTCTCCGATTCTAAGATAAACACTTATTCAGTAGCAATAAATTAGGTGTACCAAACAATCATAAAACAAAGAAATATTATCTTACCGTCATCGTGAGGTAAAATAATGACGAAGGATCACTCTGCCAGCCAATCACACAGCGACGTCGCGCCCGCAGTCTGTAAATTCCTTCAGAAAACAGCGTGTGGTGCACTTGAGCGTATTTTCAGATGCACATCCAATTTGAAGTAGCTTTTTATGGGAGCGGCACTTTTTACAGTCTATGTAGCGGCAGCGCAATACTTTGGTAAAAAATAGATAGATAGGGCTATGTCAAATATTGTTTCTATTTTAGAACCCCCAAGGTCATTTTTTTGGGCCTTATGGGGGGTCCCTTGATGCTTATGACCAATCTTCCTCCTCGCTTTCCACGGCGACGGCGTCTTTTTTTCGGCAAAGGGGACCAGGGATCATGTTGCAACCACGTAGGAATCCTTAGCGGCGGTTTTTTAACATAGGACTGGATTTCCTGCTGAGCTTCTTTGGAATGTTTCTCAAATATATTTCGGATATTTAAAAGTGTAGAACGATCATACACCAGTGCAGTGCTAGAGTCATGTATAAACAAAGTCATAAGTAGAACGAAAACAGTGATAAAAAACAGACTATACACGGGCAGACGGCATGCCATTGACATCGGCGCCATCTTGATTACCTACCTACCTAGGTAACCCTAGGTTAACATGAAAGAGATAAGAACATGAAATAAGATAAGACCCTTATTTCTCGACTGGGATTGTGTAGAGACTTTGAAGCTGCATTGAGACGGACATTTGAACCTTCTTTGAACATTGGAATAGTTGGTTGCCATTTAAGTCCATTCTGTGTAGAAAAATCATGGAATGTTTTCCTCAAAAACCTTAATTTCTTTTCGACTGAAGAAAGAAAGACATGGATAGGATGACATCGGGGTGAATAAATTATAAGCAAAAAATTTTTTTTGAAAGTGAACTAATCCTTTAAAGGAACACACAAAATTGTGCATTTTTGCTCACCCTCAAAAACTGACAATTTTAACATGCTATATAAAAATATCTGTGGGGTATTTTGAGCTAAAACTTCACAGACCGGGTATGGTTGTACTTTTTGCTTTAGTAACTATAACTCACTGAATTTTGTAGCTAGAGTTCTCAAAATTTTATACAAAGTACCCACATGTGTTCACTACAAATGGCACCAATTCAATCCTCTACAAGAATATCACAGACCTCGTGAGTTGGTGTCAAATACATGATGTACCTTTGTTACAACATCGGTTGTAACACATGCTGGGGTAAGTTGTAACAATTACACAAAAGAAGCAAAAATGGATGCCACACTATAAGATATGCTTCAAAAACAGGTTTATTGACATAAAAGAACAATGTCTCACTCCCTCTCTGGAACAGACTGTCTGATTAACTTGTGTGTGTATGTAAATGTGTCTACTTGAACGAACTTATTTAACAGTATACTTGATAAACATACTATAATTTCTAACAAAAAACAATGTCTGTGTGTGTGTGTGTGTGTGTGTGTCTTCTTAATCAGAGTCACAGTGCTGACAAATGAATGCCGGTAACCCTGGAGTGCAGGCTTTGTGGGTCCAGAGACTGCAATAGGCATTCTGTAAAAATATTAAAATCAATCAGTTGTATGATAGGGGATGGTTGTAACACTTTTTCAAGAAGTGTTACAACCCACCCCACCCCTGTCAGTCACTGTTTAGCTAGCTGTATTAGCATAATGGTTTGAAATTAGCAAGGGAAAACTGCATCACATGTTGCCTAAGAAACTACATTTTAATCTAATATAAGTCAAACTATTTTATCTGCAATAGTTTAGATACTAGACAAAAAATAGTCTTGGTCAAAAAATTTACTTTCTTACCTCAAAATCAGTTTTTTCTCTATAAATTCAGAATGAATTTCCAGACTTGACAACCACCATGCCATATCAGGGAGGCAGTAGGTAAATATTGAAATGATCACATGACTCCTATCTTATCCCCAAGTGGTGGAAATGGTGGTGTTACAACTCTCCCCTTGTTACAACCATACCCGGTCTCCCCTACTCACTCTGGGGACATCAGAGACTTATTTTACATCTTGTGAAAAGGGCATTACACCACCCCTTTCATTTTTATTTCAGTTTTAGTATTAGGTAGGCCTATTTTAGTTCCTCATGTTAAATTAAATGAAAATTTGAAATGTTGCTTAGTCAACTAGATTAATAAAACAAGTTTAAGTTGTATAAAATATATTTACCCAAGTTAAAGTTTATTTAGTATTCCATTACAAATTGTATTGACCATTTGTGACTTTAAGTGAAAGAACAAAAATCCAATTTGTATCAAAAGATCAGATTTATGCTGCATCGCAATGTAACAGCCAATATGTCTCAATTAGGAATCTTGCAATTGTTCTATTGCTTGGATTCAACTCGGGTAATTGGACAGCAAATCCTCGGTAAACGGAGTTCTGTTGATTTTCGAGTCATGTGACTAGTGTCATTTCAGCTCCACATTGGTTACAAGTTTTAACCTGGCTGTAGCTACCTAGATAACTCAAATTTCAGTTCGACATCTGTGAACAGACAGTCAAGAACCGGCAAATTCATTTTCATTCGACTGATCATTCACAGAGCAAATTCTTCTTCATGCGGCGTCCTCATTGTGGACTAAAACAGACTGATGGTGATTATCTGCGTTTAACTGATTTTCATTTTGCATATTTTTCCGGATATCAACGTCAATTAAACCGATTGAAAAATTAGCTACGTGCTATTTATGACTGTTTCTAGCCCTAAACAAAGCGTAGAGCTGAAGGCTAAATCTAAGCAATTATGTCATTACATCTGCAAGATGCGCGTATCGTAAGTCTATTTCTTGCTGTTAAGCTTTTAGTAGTGGTTTGTTGTTGCGGTGCTGTAACACCACAGAAACGTGCACCATTTTGCCTCCTCGTCAAATCTGAACACGGGAGTTATCAGGTTAGTTTTCTCACTCATTCACTGGACGCTTTAGCACCTCCGCTCTTTTACTGGAGCAAGTGGACATCAGAGAAACGCGTTGAAGATTGTTTCATGAGTAGCGACAGGACCCTGGTTACGCGTTATTTGTCACTCTGCCGTGGAGAGCGCGCTTATGACAATGCCGAAAAGTTACCTTTCCGCTTCAACATAAGTGCGCTATTGGAAGATGCCAGGCTGTGTGAAATGAACTCATATGTCAATTACACTTTGCTCAAAGAAGACGTCAACCAAGGTCAGCCCATGGATTCAAGAGCAAAAAGTCGCTATAAACGCGCATGGGTTTTACCGGGAACACTTTGGTGTGGACGAGGCACAAGCGCCAATGACTATGAACAGTTGGGTAGGTCTGCATCCATAAATTCCTATGCCTTCACTCTTAAAAATAATGGTTATTTATTGGCATGGATGGTTCCATAAATAACCTTTAACGTCCATGTAACCTTTCCATTACACAAAAGGTTATAGTGAATTATTAAAATATTCATCACACTAAGAAAAAATGGTTCTTTTTGTTAGGCTATATATTTTAAAAGTGTTGTTCAGTTCACTTATAAAAAGTTTGTCTCTCAAACTTTAATAGGCAGTAGCCACCTACAACAAATACAACTCACTTGGGCATGTACACAATCACAGATTATGTGAGTTAATATCAAATACAATGAGTTCTGTTGTCACAACCTACCCAACTACTGGGTTGAGTTGTAACACTAGCTTGGGATAGATGCAACAAAAACTGGTAATTTGCTGAAATAAGATCCATACTATCCAATTTATGCAATACATTTATTGAAGAACAAAGAATACTTAGTTTTGAATAAAGTGAACAATTGAAAAATAAAAAATAAAAATTATTTCTTTTAGGACTTAATTTAGCACAAAAACTATTGCTATGTGTGTGTGTGTGTGTGTGTGTGTGTGCTGTATTCCTGTCACATAAGGGTAAGGGTTCAGTAACTAGCTTGCCATCCATCTATTTTTATGTCAACTTTGAAATATCACACAAAAAAACCCTGGACGGAAACGCCAAGATGCGCATACATTCTAAAAATGTGCACAAAAAACCTATGAGCTCATCTGAGGCAGATAATTTTTAGATAATTTTTATCCTAAACGAAATCACATCTACCACACAAATCCCTTGATGCGCAACAAAAAACTCATGTGACTGCCTCAACAGAGGATTTGATTGATAACAGTAATTTTTCATGAACTTGACCTATCCCTAGCCCAAACAGCCATAAAATGTGATTTAACTGTTTTAACATTTGGGTTTGAAGTTAGCATGAATGCAAAGCATCAAATTAAACTAGATAAATGGATACTTTAGGTTATGAAAATAATTGTATCAATGTCTTGATAAAAAAAAAAGTTACTTTCTTTCCTGAATGTGTTCTTTGTTTTTTGTTTTTGGTCATAAAATCTACAATGTTTCTCACAGTCACATACCACTTCTCCTGTGAACTCAAAAAGGAGATGGGAATGTATGATTTGTATGCCATCACCACAGCTGTTTTCTGACCTGTCAAACTGATGTGTTACAACACTCCCCGGTCTCCCCCTACTAGTGAACTAATTTTGTTGTTCATACCAGTACAAAATTAAGCATTTTGCATAAAATGCTGCTGGAGCTGTTGAGTGTATCAAATATTCTGTAACACTATGCAAAGATGTATTCATGTTACAAAGGCCTTCGAGCACGGGTGTCAAACTTCCTAAGTTCCTGGAGGGACACTGTTCTTCAGAGTTCAGATCCAACACTAATTAAACACACCTGGACCAGCTAATCAAGGTCTTCAGGATTACTAGAAACCAGAGATACAATTCTTATACTATCCATCCTAAATAGTATTCGAAAATAGAATTAGTGCATCCCAAATCATATGTTGAAATGAGTATTCCAAAGATACCCGGATGGTCTACTATTTCTGGTTAGAATTCGAAGTGCACATCGATGCACACTCTAAAGGCTAATATTGGACAAGGTTGGACAAGGATTCGATTAGAACTACAAACACGAATAAAAAGGGTTAAAAAACTTCAAACATGTTGGATGCGAGAGTCCAAAGGTTAAGTAGAGAGGTTTAGATAAAGGGGTTTGAGTGAATAATTATCAGTATCTAAACTGACGAAAATATATTTATTCAATGTTATCCACATTATATTTAATCTGCAACAGCATTATAAACTTTGTAATGATACGTTTGGCCATTAACTTTAAATGCATCATTATATTTAAACTGCAAACACACGAGGAGAGTCTCCACATGAAAGACCCATGATTGGCAGATCAACGTGCTACTACATTTCTCTCCGATACGGTAGGAAATTAAATTAAATTGAATGTGGAGGATTTTAACTGTGACAAGTTTTGCTTGACAGGGCAGTTTAAACAGTGACCGGATGCATGTAACTAAGCGATCAGAGCTGTCTGTTAAAGATGACAAAGTAGTATGTCCCAAAGCTTGCATACTCTTCTGCTACACACTCAAAAATATTTACTTCTAAAAGTGTACATACTTTTAGGGTGCAGTATAAGTAGGTGAATTGGGACCCAGCAATAGTCTTCTTATTGGGAGATACGAGGGTCCATGGCTCTACCATTGGGAAAAAAGCAACTGCTAACTTGGATCATGTGTGCCTTGATAACCAATCACATTACAGCCTTGACATCATTGCATTTCGTTCAGAGTTGTGCGGCAGTCTATGGGTGTTTCTCAAACGGAAGGCTGCATCCTACCGAGACTGCGTCCTTCCTAGTTCAGTCCTTCTAAGGCTTGTAGGCTAGACTCCTCAGCAATTAAATGCTAGAATGAGATGGTCTAGTTAGTGTGCATGGCTATGTCACCCGCCCCCACGGTCACTGCACGAAAAAACTATTAAAACTTAATTTTGGAAAAATACTTTGTATTACAAATCTTTATATTAACTGGCTTTCTATGAATGCAGCCATGACAGCCATCTGCGGTCTCCCAGTGGCTTACATTATTGTCAGTTTAATGTTAGTGATTAATTTACAGCAAAACAAAAGATAACATCTATGCTTTCATGTCCGAAAACATTATTTTTGTCTTACATTTCATAATAAACTCAGACAAGCTCAGTACCGACTTGTTTTCCATCAGTTTATTTTCGTTAATTTGAATGTGTGCAAAGGATTGTGGGTGATTTAAGGCCACGAAGGATACATCCGATGCATCCTTAAAAACAGGCCGAATGAAGGAAGTGAAACGAAGGCTGTCTTCCAAGGATCCTTCAAATTGAGATGGCCTTCAGCGACGTTTGATGATGTGGCAGCCGAGATATGCAGACTTCGTAGGATGTAGCTTCCGTTTGAGAAACACCCAATCACTGTTTGCTGATTCCACAGAAATGAATGAGAAATGCTGTAAACTAAATCATACCTGTCGCAGCATTTTTATTTTTTTCGGTGTAAAAATAGATCAATCCAAAATGAATGTTGAATAAACATGTTGAAGATTAGCCGATGGGCTGTCGAGTCTTTTCTTCTTTTTTTTTTTTTTACAAATATGACCGTTATCGGCGTGAAAAAAATAAAGCTTTATTTTCATTATCTGCTACATATTAAGCTGTTTTCCTGAGAGCGATAAATCAAAGTGCAGTTTTCATGCCAGGGTCATGGGTGGTTGTGTGGCTGGCTATCTGTGAATGTATGGCATGTCCTCGAAAAGACATGGGAGGTCCCTGCAACATAACCTGGTTATTACAGTTCATACTAGCTATGTTGTGCATCAGTAAATCAATATAATTACAGAGGGTGTCATAGAGTTATACATGACAGTCAAGAACGGAAGAGTTACTGTGCAAAACAACGCAAAACAGAAATGTGCCCTGCGCATTACATTTTATTGAGATGTTACAAGTTGTATTCTATTACAGATAATCTATATAATAATGAGGACAGTATTATTTTACAATATTGTAAATAATCTATATTTGTTATTTGATTATTTAGACTACATTTTTCTTCTCTTTTCAGGTATGTTTGTTTATGCGGATAGATGCTGCCGAGAACATGATCACTGTGAGCACATCATACGCTCCTTCTCTGTGAACTTTGGTGTCTTCAATCCCACCCTCTTCACGGTCTCCCACTGTGACTGTGACCACAGGTGAGCACATAAGCTCTGGGGTCTTTCACATTCCACAGGTGAGAGGCATTTTCAGATCCTCAGGGGAGACTCTTTAGAGTCATAACTCATCCTTTCTGTTTGTTCACCTTATGTTATCCTTGGCTCGTTTAAGTTTTTTTTTTACACTGCATGTTTTAATAGAAAAAGAATATATATCTTCAGGAGGACAGCCTGTAATTTATGTAGAAAGGCCTTTCTTTTGATGTGCAACACTAAAAAAAAAAAAATAAATTGTCTCAAAAAATTAACACAGCAATCTATTTGAGGTATGACAACTTCTAACCAACAAACTACAATACACATTTTAAGTTAAATAAAAGTTGTTCCAATTCATTTCAACATAATTGAGTGGTTGTACGGGAACTATTAATAATTTAATGTGGTTTATTTTAACTGCTAGTATACTTTAACCTAACAGGTCACAACACAAAATAACACTAAATTTCAATATTTATTCTACTTATCATATGCAAAGCATGCTGGGAACTTAAAATCCACAGACAATTCCTTTAAATTGCATTAAGCTGAATTGCATTTTTTGCAGTTTAAATTAAAAAACAAAATTAAATTGATGTAGTAATCAGCAATTTGTCAACATAACTCTTTTAAATTATTTTTGCAACTTAAATCAATTCAATCAAATTACATTTTAGTTCAATTAATAAATGTGATTTATTTTATTTTTTTTACTTGCAACCATGCATTTATTTAAATGTTTTTTTTTAAGAGTGAATTAGTTTACCGGTTTAGTCGTTGGTTCAGTTCCCAGGGTACACAAATAATGATAAACTGTATGCACTGAAAGTTGCTTTAAATAAAAACAAAATCCTAAATGCTTAAATGTAAATACATTAAGCATGTGTTTAATGGAAGGGTTAGCTGACATTGAGACACAAAAGATTTCATGCTAATCATATTTATTTCTGTCCTGTATCTTCCTGTCTCTGTTAGATTTAAACAATGCCTTCTCAATGGTAATGACACCATCTCCAACATGGTGGGCTACAGTTTTTTCAATGTCCTGAAACTCCGCTGCTTTGAGCTGATTCAAAGGAGGCAATGCACACAGTACAACTGGCTTGGAATGTGAGTGCAAGAAATTAAATAATGCATTCCAAAAATGTTGCTTCATGCTTCTGTTTACATTTCTGTTTCCATTGCAAATGCAGAATGGATAAAAACACTGTAATTGTATATATAATTATATAATTCACACAGCTGTCTTCATTGACATAACCAAATTACTTCCATTGAATAATTTGTATGGCATCATCATAGTATGTTCATTCATAGTCTTTCATAGATTTTCTGCCTGTTATTCCAGTTTCTGTGTTAAATGTGAATCCTGTAACAATTAACAAAGTTTACTGGACTCATTGTCCTAGATTGTCTCCAATATATACTTATATTTGTTTGGACATTCCTTTATAAACATGGTTTTACATTCTAGGATGAGTTTCTCTGTAATAACATTGTGCCAGAGGTGGGAGTAAGTTACCCATATTGAAGTCATAAGAAAAGAAGTCGTCGAGTCAAGTCTCAAGTTGCAGTGCACAAAATAAAACAAGTCAAGGCTATGGCTTACCTCAAGCAAGTCATGTTGAGTCTTGCGAAGAAAGTCACTCTCAAAGTACCATGCAGAGGTTACTTTTCCCAAACAGTTATGAACTCCCTGAATAATACAGATCTGAAAATGATCTGAGATCAGAATAATACCTCTCTTAAACAATTTTAGAGTAATTGACCAAGTTTATTGTGTGAAAGCAATTATTTTGTCTATTATGCTTGCACTAATTGACAGGGCTGCTTGAAATCCTGGTTGAAAATATAGGTCTTGTTTCCTCAGCCATTTTCCATTTACTAACTTTTTGTAGTGAATCACTTTTGAGAAAAATGTTGACAGCAGTATGTTTAGTATTGTCCTCTAGCCCAGAGTAACATTATGCTGGTGTAACTGATTTTTTTAATCTCTAACTGCAGGTGCACAATGGTTCAGCTCGCACCTGTGGCAGTATTGAAAGATTCAACACCATACAATTCCACCAATCTAAGTAATGAGAAAAGTGGCACCGTTGAACTTCCATGCAATGAAGTGCCAATCAAATTGTCACATAGTGGCAAACAAAGAACCTCTAAATCTAAACGAATTAGACTGGCAAAGGACGAAAGAAACTGCGCTCCAGTTGACTATGCAAAAGGGGGAACATCTCAGCTTAGTCAAAAGTTGGTGAACCCATTTGAAAAACGGAAGAATCTACAAACAGCTGGACATCGAAAAGGAAGAACAACTGTGCAGCCAAACTCATTGTTGACATTTACCCCCGCTCCCCAAAAGAAGCCATCTAAAGAGAAGCAAAGGATAACTCAAAAGTTCAAAATGGGAACTATTCTTCAAAGCATCCACAGGACATCAAAAGCAAGTGTCACTCACTCACCTTCAACCTCATCTGAAACAAAATTACTCTTGGTTCAAAAGACGATAGTCAGTCAGTCCAAACAAATATCTGCAAATAAATCAGGAGCAAGGACACTTCAAAATAAGAGAAAAAGAGGTAAAAACAAAACCCAGAATTCCAGAAAGAGCCAGAAGAAAAAACTAATTAAACCCCAAAAGCATTGATGCTCACTTTCAATCATCAGAAATGCAAAGGTTCTTATTTTTCAAAATATAAGAGATCTTTAATCAGGTATTAGATTAAATTATGTGTGACATGAGAAGGGCTTTTCACACTGCGCTTTACTCTGGGTTATTGTCATTCTAAACCTCGCTTTTAACCCTGGGTTAAGGAACGTTTCACACTTGTAATTTAGAATCGGGCTTAGCACCGCTTTTTACTTTGGGTTATGAAACCCTGATCCACATTTGGCCACTCCAGACATGTTAACACGTTCGCCATCTTGGAAAGGTTAACATGAAGCTGTCATCACTCGCACTAACAAGTCAATGAATTTCATTGAAAATTTTACAGCATTGTGTAGCCTATGGCTGTAAAACCACCGAGCTATAAATTCCAGATGAAATGGGATAACCTTACAGTGGTGAGAATGTGCAGGTTTGTGTTTTTTATGTATAACTCAATATACAATATCCATATGCAGTATTATCACATTAATGATAAATTAAATGCTGTGAAAATCAATATCCATCTATAGATATTCATACATGTGAATAACTAGGTTGTAGATGCACAGTCAACTTGCTTTTGAGTGGTCATGGACCGGATTTGACCGTTCCAATATGGCAGATGGCTTACGTATAACAGCCCATAGAAACAGACACCTGTTTGAAGTGAAACATGTCAAATGGTGACAGAAAACACGACAATTGGATAAGTTTCATTCTTACCTTTATAGTCTGAAGACTCCATTAAGTATAAACTTGATAGTACAGTCGGCAACATATAATATGAGGATGCTTAGTGCTAAAGTCTTTATGTAAACAGGAGATGTGAACGAGACACTGCGTCATTGCGTTGGCGCTATGGGAAGGTCCGGTGTCTGAATCATGTGTACACATGCGCCATTACCATTGGCCACGGACAAAGTCAGGTGACACTACATAGAATGTGACTACTACCATTGAGGCAGCCACACTCCGAGTAAAATGACACCTAGAGGTGAAGCGATACAGTGCATCTCGTAGGTGAGAGAAACCGCATCTGAAAAACCCAATGTCATATAGTCTGTTTGGTAGAACCAAAACAGACAATGAGTTGATTGGCTTTAGGCCACTGGCCTGAACGATGGAGGTACTGTAAATCCTAAGTGCCTGGACTGGACATAATTCAATTCAATTCAATTCAAATTTATTTGTATAGCGCTTTTCACAATACATATTGTTTCAAAGCAGCTTTACAGAAAGTGCATTTCAGAAATGTACATAGAAAAATACAGTTAGTTAATTAATCATGCATTAATTTAGGGCATAAACATATCGCTAGCGTCGAGTCGTCTCTTCACAGGCGTCGAGTCGTCTCTGCACGGGTGTTGGGGAATCTGTAGTTTCCATGGGAGGCTGGATACAAACTGGAGCAGACAATCTGTATTTACCTCGGGACTAGCGTCCCGAGATAACAACAGAAAAGCAGATGGGAAATAATTAGCGTAGCTGCTGTTCATAACAATAATGCATTCAATCTGATTCAACTGTAGTATAAAAGGTAAGTATTATGTGAATGCTTGGCTAAAGAAATGCGTCTTTAATCTAGTTTTAAACTGGGACAGCGAGTCTGAGCCTCGAACAATATCAGGAAGGCCATTCCACAGTTTAGGAGCTAAATATGAAAATGCCCTCCCTCCTTTAGTGGACTTAGATATCCTAGGAATGACCAGAAGCCTCAAATTTAGTGATCTTAAAGAGCGCGATGGATTGTAGGGCGATAGAAGTTCCGTTAAATACCCAGGAACTAAACCATTTAGTGCTTTATAGGTCATTAGTAATACTTTGTAATTGATACGGAACTTTATAGGTAACCAATGTAGAGATGATAGAATTGGTGTTATATGATCATATTTCCTTGACCTAGTAAGAACTCAAGCAGCTGCATTTTGGACTAACTGTAGCTTGTTTATTGAGGATGCAGGACAACCAGCTAATAAAGCATTACAGTAATCTAGTCTTGAGGTCATGAATGCATGAACTAACTTTTCTGCATCAGAAACTGATAGCATATTACGTAGCTTAGCAATGTTTCTAAGGTGGAAAAAGGCTGTTCTTGTAACATATGAAATATGATTTTCAAAAGACAAGTTGCGGTCTAAGACAAGTTGCGGTCTAACTTGTCTACTCAACCTCTCCTGCTCCAAAGAGTAAAAGGTGGAGGGGAGAAGGCTTGAAGAACAACAGGATGAAATGGTGATGAAGGCACATTTGGAACATAGTCTGGCCACCAAGGTGCAATATTACCTTGACCAGTCCAGGGGCAAAATCAAGACAGTAGGCAACTGACAGGGCCTGCAAATCTCCTACCCTTTTGAGAGAAGTTGTAGCTATTAGCAGAGCTACCTACTGACTAAGAGTCATAAGCTTTTCTGTGGCTGACTCCAAAGGTTCAAAGTGAGCATCCGACAACCCTTCTAAAACAATAGAGAGATCCCATGATGGAACCCGCAGTCTGCAGATAGGCCTGTGCCATCTGACACCACACAGAAATTGGAACACCATGACATGCTTCCACAGATGCCCCATTAATGTGAATGAGGCAAGCTGAAATAGCGGCCACATACACCTTCAGGGTAGCAGGGGTCAGTCCTGCTGAGAGATGCTCTTGCAGAAACTCCAGTATTGAACTAACCAGGCAGTAAACTGGTTTAAGATGACGCTGTTCACAACATTATGAAAAGAGATGCCATTTAAAGGGACACCAGGCAAGTCTGAGTGTTTTTTCTCTACGTAGCTCCCCCTAGTGTCTGGTAGTAAATGCTTTCAAACACTCGAGCAACCCAACTGATCAGCTGTCAACCCAGCTGAGCAGAGGAACAGGCTATTTCAAAACCAGTTAGGTCTACCGAGGCAAGTAAAGCAATATTTTCTTTCCAACTGATGGCGATTTTGTTATTTTTTTTTTTTATTGTGTTGTCATGCATACTATTATTTTTACCGGGAACGAACGATATGAACGAGGCGAACTACTGCTTTGGTGTTTGTTTGTTTTTGGGAGAATGGGCATGAGCATAAATATATAATACCAGTTAATCTGGTAGAATGACGGTTTACCTTTGCTTGTCTAAGAAAACATCAGAACGTTTTTTCTAGCTCGATCGTGATATGTGCAACATGTTTATTGCCTATTATCAGACGCGTTGACTTAGTGACATAAAATAAAAGTGTAAGTTACACAAATAAAACCGACAGAGGAACGGCCAAAAAACTACAGAAATCAAACGTGTTTGCTAATGACAATGCTAACATCAAAGTTATAGTATCTAACGTACTAGTAAGCCCGTAACAGACAGCGATCATAATAAAAACCTTTACAGACAATAGTAAACATCCTGAGGTCGCAATTACTTGAAATTTAAATATTAAACACAGTTTATTCCAAAGATACTTACAAGTGCAACAGCAGGATCAGCATCCGTTTTGCAGGCTTCTGTTTCTCTCAGTTCTCCCCATTCTGAAAAAGCCGGTCCGATATTTACTCGAGTCTGACTTGCTCGGTCAGTATCCCGTTTCCTCTTTCATTGGTCCTCCGACAAAGATTTCCTAGCTTTCTGCATCTTTTTTACAGCCTCAGCCATAACTCAATCTATCGTTGCCCTTTGCTTATAGCTAGCCGGTGATTGAATGGGGGCATGTACGTGTGCAGTGCCGTCAAGCAATTCGTTACATCGCGAGACCTGATATCACATGATACTTCCTGACGCCGACCCGCCGGCCCAAAGTTGCAAGTGAGTTTTTTCCGCTCTCGGGCACCAGGGGGGTGCGAAACCACCACCATTCAACTCGAAATAAGTAATATAACCATTCCACTGACTCCAAAGCTGTTCAGTTAAGGTTAAAAAGTTACCTAGAGCACCTTTAATAAAGTCTCCTAGTAGAGGGAGCTCTAGCGCTAAGAATGGCATAAACAACTTCATTCGAGAAACCAGAATCTATGAGCTGGTACCCCTCAGGGGCCAGACCCAGATCCAAATCTCTGGTCGGTGGTGAAACATTGTCCCCCTAACCTGGGACAGAAGGTCCCTCCTGGTCGGAATCTCCCAAAGAGAGCCTTCCAGAAGACACTTTCAGGAGAGACGCTAAGTTCACGACCCATACTCGGGCTGGCCAGAACGGGGATACTAGTAGCAGGCATACCCCATAATGACGGACCCTCGCCAGAAGTGTCTGGCATTGACAGATAGAAATCACCTGACCTAGCCTCAAGCTGCCCACCATGGTGAGAATAGACTCTACCCGAGCGGAAGACATCTGTGTCCACATCGTTGTCAAATCCCAAACTATGCAGAGACATGTGGTCCTCTACCTGGACAACATACTTTTCTTGTGGTTTAATCTTAAACCCAAGCACCTTAGATAAGCAAGGACGACATCTCGATGCTGAACCACCATCTCCTCCACCTGAGCCTATAGTGTCCAGTCGTCTATGTAATTGAGTATATGAATGCCCTGAAGTCACAACAGAGCCAGAGCTGCATTCGTGCACTTGGTGAAGTTGCGAGGAGACAAGCTATTTGTAAACTTCGCCCTCGAATGCAGACCTCAGGAAACTCCTGAGCATTCCAGGCAATATCTCTATATGAAAATATGCGTCCTTCAAGTTGTAAGGGTGGATTTCCTGCAGGGGTTCAGTCTGCAAAACTGCCGAAAAGAAACGTTGTCAGCAAGATGGTAGAAAACTGTACATTTCTTGTCTATTACCACCCACTGCTACTTATACAAACGACGGAAATAAGCACAGTTACAATAGCTTAATACAGTGAGGAAAATAAGTATTTGAACACCCTGCTATTTTGCAAGATCTCCCACTTAGAAATCATGGAGGGGTCTGAAATTGTCATCGTAGGTGCATGTCCACTGTGAGAGACATAATCAAAAAAAAAAAAAATCCAGAAATCACAATGTATGATTTTTTAACTATTTATTTGTATGATACAGCTGCAAATAAGTATTTGAACACCTGAGAAAATCAATGTTAAAATTTGGTACAGTAGCCTTTGTTTGCAATTACAGAGGTCAAACGTTTCCTGTAGTTTTTCACCAGGTTTGCACACACTGCAGGAGGGATTTTGGCCCACTCCTCCACACAGATCTTCTCTAGATCAGTCAGGTTTCTGGGCTGTTGCTGAGAAACACAGAGTTTGAGCTCCCTCCAAAGATTCTCTATTGGGTTTAGGTCTGGAGACTGGCTAGGCCACGCCAGAACCTTGCTATGCTTCTTACAGAGCCACTCCTTGGTTATCCTGGCTGTGTGCTTCGGGTCATTGTCATGTTGGAAGACCCAGCCTCGACCCATCTTCAATGCTCTAACTGAGGGAAAGAGGTTGTTCCCCAAAATCTCGCAATACATGGCCCCGGTCATCCTCTCCTTAATACAGTGCAGTCGCCCTGTCCCATGTGCAGAAAAACACCCCCAAAGCATGATGCTACCACCCCCATGCTTCACAGTAGGGATGGTGTTCTTGGGATGGTACTCGTCATTCTTCTTCCTCCAAACACGTTTAGTGGAATTATGACCAAAAAGTTATATTTTGGTCTCATCTGACCACATGACTTTCTCCCATGACTCCTCTGGATCATCCAAATGGTCATTGGCAAACTTAAGACGGGCCTTGACATGTGCTGGTTTAAGCAGGGGAACCTTCCGTGCCATGCATGATTTCAAACCATGACGTCTTAGTGTATTACTAACAGTAACCTTGGAAACGGTGGTCCCAGCTCTTTTCAGGTCATTGACCAGCTCCTCCCGTGTAGTTCTGGGCTGATTTCTCACCTTTCTTAGGATCATTGAGACCCCACGAGGTGAGATCTTGCATGGAGCCCCAGTCCGAGGGAGATTGACAGTCATGTTTAGCTTCTTCCATTTTCTAATGATTGCTCCAACAGTGGACCTTTTTTCACCAAGCTGCTTGGCAATTTCCCCGTAGCCCTTTCCAGCCTTGTGGAGGTGTACAATTTTGTCTCTAGTGTCTTTGGGCAGCTCTTTGGTCTTGGCCATGTTAGTAGTTGGATTCTTACTGATTGTATGGGGTGGACAGGTGTCTTTATGCAGCTAACGACCTCAAACAGGTGCATCTAATTTAGGATAATAAATGGAGTGGAGGTGGACATTTTAAAGGCAGACTAACAGGTCTTTGAGGGTCAGAATTCTAGCTGATAGACAGGTGTTCAAATACTTATTTGCAGCTGTATCATACAAATAAATAGTTAAAAAATCATATATTGTGATTTCTGGATTTTTTTTTTAGATTATGGAGCAGTGGACATGCACCTACGATGACAAGTGGGAGAACTTGCAAAATAGCAGGGTGTTCAAATACTTATTTTCCTCACTGTATGTGGGAGAGCGTTGCTATAGAGAGTGACAATATTGTATTGCAATAAGTAGCATTTCAAAGTCAATACCAAATCAAAACTAGTTAGCGCATCCTTTGTAATTGAAAAGGTTTAATGACAAAATATGGTTATGGTTACACTTAAAATAGTTACAAAATAGATGTATGAGATTATGATAACTTATACCATTAATTGTACCCAGCATATATGTAAAATGTTACCTGAGAGAGAGAGAGAGAGAGAGAGAGAGTAAGAGACAAAGAAAAGAGGAGGCAAAGGGACCCAGAGAATAAGAGAGCCAGAGCATAAAAGAGACAGAGCCACAGTTACAATCTTCTTGTATCCTTTCCCTGACCATGTGACTAAAACCCAAATGTGAGACATTCAAGCTGACCAATCAGATAATTACATCTTCCCCCATTGTACTAAAGGTGTGACAATTCATAGAACCCCCAAAGTACACACATCTTGGCCTACAGGCCTTGATTGCTATCAGTCCTTGCAAGGGGGGACACAAGCCACCACACTGGCCTTCTGTTCCTCCTCCTAGAGCTTGGGCTTGGCTCGGGATGGGAGGTTGAGGTTGTTGGCTGCTGGACCCGACGAGGGATGCTGGAATGCTTCAGATTGCTTCTTCGCGTGACAGGGGCATTCACCATAAATGTTTTCTCTCTCTCCTTGATCCCTGACAAATTTAGCAACAGGTGCCTCTCCGTAGCAAACATTGCTGTCATAGAAGGGCTGATATCGTGGGACGTTTGTTGGCCCAAGGCCCTTGGTATCCAGCTCCTTCAGCAGGTCAGCCTGTGTTAGGCCTGTAACACCGCCATGGTGTGCAGGGAACCGCCAGCCTGATCCGCTGCTTCATAGGCCTTGCCAACCAAAGCAGATGTGATGCCACATGGCCTAGAAGGCAAGACCAGCTTTTTTAATGAAAATGCTAAGGCGGGAGAGAGATAGCCCACAAGCATATCCTTAACCCCTGGGATTGACTTATACCTATGCTCACTCAACCCCAAGATAGCCGCTTAATCTGACGTTGCGGGGTTGTGAACACAGGTGGAATACAGGGATTTCCATGACCTTGTGACTTAATTATGGAGGTTGGGAAAGAAGAGGAGGTTTCGTTTTGGTGGCTGGGCCTGACCACTCTTAAGAAATCACTCATCCAGTTTACTATGAAGCACTTCCCTCCTCTGACCGGGTCATTCGATGTTTAGTTTGGCCACGGCTCCGGTAAAAACCTCGACAAGCTTCTCATTCGATTTAGAATACGAGGGCTGCCCGCCAGCTGTACCTAAATCAAAGCCTCCCTCAACATTTAACTCCTCAAAGCTAGACCCCACGGAAGGCAGGTCCTTGTCCAGACCAGAAGAAATCCCGTCTCAGGCTCGTCCAGAGTTCCATCTGTGAACCCCATGATTTAACCCTTTCGTACGTACGATCACACTGGTGTGATCATTCTTGGCTGGTCCCTGGAGTGTACAATCACACTGGTGTGATTAGAATGGTCAGTGCATCACGTGATCAACTGCTAAATTCAAATGTGCTTTCGCGCGTTAGCTGGCGCTGAACCAGAGACGGACGCGCTCAGCGCTTGTCATATATCACAACTATTCAGTATTTTCAACCACATAATGTTTATTTTAGGTTTCAGACATTTAAATTCACATAAGTACTAAAAAAAACAATAGATTTAGAGTTTGTAAAATACACACTGATGTCTATGGAAGCGGCAATAATAATCCTTTCCATTATAATTAGACAACACGTTATATTCATATCAGATTTACATTGTGAAAGTAACTTTAAAGTTTACTCTATTCTTTTCCCAGTTCACCAGCCACTTACTCTTGCAGTGAGGATAGTCCGCTCCCTCGAGAGCTGACCTTGCGTGCTCGATTCCCATGCATACAATACAGAATTTGTGCTCGTCATCCCCTGAAACATAGCGGTGCATGACAGAACACATCTCCTGAACTTGTTTATTTTTTAATCAAAACTCCTGCTCTACAACACACTTTTGACAAACAATACAGACAAGCTTCTTCTGAAGACAAAGAAGCTTGTGATGCTGTGTTCAGGTGCCATTTTATAGACGTAGTCACATACTACATAGTCGTGTCACCAGACTTCGCCCATGGCCAATGGTATTGGCGCATGTGTACACGTGATTCAGACACTGGCGCACGCTGAAGATGTTCCCATAACACAGTGGCTCTCAAACTCAAACGCAGTGGTCCGCCCCTCCCCCCTTCAACAAATCTCGCCCCAACCACACACACACCTCTGACTGCCAAGTAATTTCACAAAAAATGATAAAAACGGAAATTTTCCAGAATTTTTACATTCCGGAAAAATGTACTCACTTGAACGGTGTTGCAATGGCTGTTTTTTCTTTTTTTTCTGCTGATCATTTCATTCGTTTTTAAATATAACATTCCCAAAAACTTCAGTATATCCACATACTGTACATCTGTTTGCATGTTCTGTGATTAATAAAAAGCAAATATGACTCAATAAATTGTGGTACAGCTGTATTTTTACCAATTAAATATAATGTTACAGTTAAATGTAAGTTTTATTGTATCTGGACAATTTAAACATTCCTAAAACAAGAAGAAGTCCAGAATGCGGTGGGCTAGATTTGAACCACAGACCAGATTTGGGTGTCACTGACATACATTATTTTTATATTAGGTGTTTAAGTTATGCCCAGAATATATATTGGCATAGTAATATGACCAATATTCCAATAATCTATCAGTTGCTACAATAAAAGGCTTTCAGGTAAATGGTGCAATTACAGAATACTTTAGAAAATATGAATGTAATGTACTGTAGCTCAGTAATTGTGTTGAAAATTCAATGAATACACAAACTTGGCATGTGATGTACTGTCACCACTGTTAAATTAAGCATTCTGCAAGGGACTCAGCAAATGTTCTCGAGTTTAAGATATTAACAATAAATAACACACAGCAATTTACAGCTGAAAATACTAATTGGTAGCTAAAAGCATAATCAAATTAACTTGAAAATAACTGAAAATAGATTACTGAAATTACTTACAATTAACATGAATAGAAGGAGGAATGTGATAGTTTTCCTGAAAGAAGATGTTTTTTATTTTGCATATTGAAACTCACTATGCGTTGTTTGGAGGTGGTAATAATGAGAAAAACTGTAAAACAAATGTGGCATTATATACAATTATGTAATGTGTGGTCAGATGCATTAACAGATCCTTGTAAATAACACAAAACCTAATTTTGCTATGTTTAAATTATTATTATTTTTATTACATTTGATTTATTTTTAATTTTGTTATGAGAAAAAAAAAGAAGTTCATTGTGCACCACGTCTGAGAACCACATCTATTGTTGCCACAAAGTCTATAAAAAGTCTTTGCATTGGCAGTTTGGGGATTCAACCAGCAGGTGCCAACAAAATACATGTAATTAATCTAGAGTTAAAATTATGTGCATTACAATTGCAGTTAATACTGTCCATAATGATGTGTTAGATCACTATAATTAATTTATTAATTCTACTTAAATTCTCTATAAAGTAATTCTGTGAGGTTATGCAGCTTTTTCTTTTGCGTTAAAATGTAGGAGTTACATAATTGTGTTGTGTATATAGTCATTATATTTATTTAGTCATTTATTTAAAGAACAAAAAGGATTTGTCTGAATTCCAATTTCATAAATGCTTGTTTTCTCTAGCAGTGGTTTTGTTTGTCGGTTTCAAACACAGAGGCACAAAATCCTAAATGAAATCCTAAACTCTTAAATTTTCAGTATTATTATATATTTTTTTTTGTTATGAGTCTTGGGTAAATAAGGGAACATAATAAAAGAGACAATATAATGAGGGAAATCTGTTCAAAATCTGTAAAAAAAAATAAAAAAATTAAAAAAAAGTCCTTAAAGGGCATTTTGTTCCTTGACAATAGCATTAAATATATTTTCAGTAGTCTTTTGTATTTTTAATGAAATTATTACAGACCATTGTTGTATATGTGGTTGAAGCAAATATAATTTGTATTAACTATTAACACAGGGACACCACTATGAAACATCCAAGACACTCATTTTGCTGTCACTTCTCCAAAAAGTTCCAGTCAAGGTAACATTTAACACCCGTGAAGCAATTTTCTTCTGCTATAGAATTTGATACTTTTGATATGCTGTCTGACAGAAACTTGGCCTAAACTGGAATACTATAAGCATAATCCTCGCCTGAAGTGTCAAGAAATAAGTGTTGCTGCAATTTACTGTGGTATGCTTGGCATTAGGCTAAACATCTTGCTCATTTGAAGTATTTGCCAGGTGGATATTCTCATGGACAGCAGATGATGACACCACAGTATTGGATTCAGTGATAAGCTTCATTTATTTACTGCTATTGTGGTGGAAATTCACCAATAAAATTATAGTCAAGTATAGTTTAAAAAATAAATAAAATGTCTGAAATCACGATCCAGGGTGTCTCTCTTACAAACATATCTCAGAGAGCTGCAAAATGAGCTCTAATCAAAACAGAGTATTTATTCTGTAAAATCATACATTTTAATTTATCATTCAACAAAGACTTTCAAAGTTAATTAAGCAAATGAACAGATTATCACGAGGCCTCCAACTTCCTTTTATTATATGCCGGTTCAAATATTTTACTTTGACTCCCTAGATGAACGAAGCATTATAAAAGCAGCTTACAAAATGTATTATAGCTTTAAAACCATCTAATTATTCTAAAATATGGTATTCCAAAATATGATTTAAACTGTAAAGATTGCAAATCAGACTCAACACGTTTCACAGTCAAGTGAATTAAGAGAATTGTCACTTTAAAGAAATATTAGAAATGAAAGTAACATTCATTTAACTTGATTTTACCGTTATACATCTACTCCATATTGGAAATGAGGGGTGACATTTTAATTGAATCCACTGAACATTCTATTGCTATTTAGGTACCCGTGCACCATCTAGGTACTAATATGCACCCTTTAGGCAAGTAAGGTACAAAGATGTCCCCTTGAGTGTAATGTCTCAGTGACAGCTGTTCTTTTCTGACTGTCTATCTTGATCATTTTCAATAAACCGAGTTTAAAACGATCTAAATGCACAGATCCTCCAGCTTGTCTGAGAAAGATGATATTAGTTCCTATAAGGTAGAATTGGTCAGTAAAACTTTTTTAAGCTGGGCAACACATAACTCCCTTACATATGTATTATCATAAAAAAAATGTTTTTATTTTTTTATAGTGTGATATAGTATAGTATCCATAAATTGTTTTTTTAAAGTACCAGGACGTCCATCACATCATGATGAACAGATTGAGCAGCATAAATAATTCTTGAGAGGCCTTATAGACCTTATTCAGAGCAGCGCCATGACAAAAGTGTGTGTTTGCTGTGTTTTACAGAACCAACATGTTAGCTACAGTAATAGGACAGTTTTGAGTGTCATTGTTTGTCTGGAGCTGATGTGCGGCTGGCGACTAATAATGAACTCTTGCTTGTATATACTCTTGTACTCTACACCATTTTGGAACGGTCAACATGAACATTTAATAGCAAGTTGTCTGAGCATCTGCAACCGTAGTTAGACACATGTATGAATATCTATATCTGTATCTGACTTCATCAGGTGATTTTGGTAAACTAACACAATACACCTAGACAAAGGCATCAGCAAAGGCAACACAACATTAAAATTTACCATAGTTAAACCGTAATATTGAGTTAATATATATAAACACAAACCAACACACACTTACTTGTGAAAGGTTATACCATTTCTTTGTGAATTGAAATCTCGGCGGTTTCACTACCACAATCTGCGCAATGTTGTGGAATTATTAATTCTTACTGTGAGTGACAACACACTGACCGTTCCAAGATGGCGGGCGCACCGTCATGTCTGGAGCCGTAGAATGTGGCTTCTACTTATATCTATGGTTTATAGCATCTATCAGCAGGCCATGCTAACCATAGATATGTATATGTAGTGCCACATTCGACCGCTCCAGACACGTCGGGCGCATCGTGGAACGGTCAGTGTTTTGTGAGAAATGTATTCATGTAATTTGGAAAATGTAGTCATTGAATGTATTTTGTGCCAAAATCAGTGATAAAAGATCCACAGTTTAGCCCACATATCCTGCTGTTGTGATTACTGTGTAAACAGTTTTGAAAAAGTGACCCAAGTATTAAGAAATGGATCCTAGCGATTGTAATAAAACACTGTTCCATATTGCAACTTATTTATTGTTTGTTGCATATTTGTTTGTTTTTAGTTATCTATGGACCTAATAAAGTTACTATTATTGAAAAAAAGTATTTTTTATAATAATTAATTATTATTTGCTGTGGTTATTTTGGAAAAATGCATTAACCAAAAATGAAAAAAATGTCTCTTAGGCCAAAAAAGTTCCCGAGCCCTGGACTCATCTCGCGCACCAAACACATACCCTGGTGCACAAGCAAACTGTATGCGCGCGCATACCCTGGCTTACGCATAAAAACTGAAAGTATACTTTGAGCTTCATGAGCACTGTGTGTGCATTGTACACGTACCCTGGTATATGCGTAAAAAATGAAAGTATACATTGTGCTTTGCATGCCTTGTATGCATACCCTTGCACATGCGTAAAAACCGAAGTATACTTTGGGACTCGCGAAATGGTATGCAAACCCTAGTGTACACATAAAAACCAATAGTGTATTATCTTGGCATCATGTGCACTCTATGCATACTCTTTTGTGCATGTAAAAAATATAAAGTATTATTTGTTCTTCGATCACTTTACGCATAACCTAGTGTACGCGTAAATACCTAAATGTACTTTAGGCGTGATGCAAACTGTACACATGCCTAGTGTATTTGTAAAATTCGAAGAAGGACTTCACGCACATATAGTGTATGCAAAAAATCTACAGTATGTAGTAGAGGCTATACTCTGGGCTTAAAGCTACACTGTGTAATTTTTAAAGTTGATTCTTAGCAAAAAAACACTTTGTTCTTTCAAAATTATATGTGCTCATTCATGTGTAATTACTTCCACCAACTAATCAATTATTCTCGTAACCGAAGAATCTGCCATTCAGAATACATACGAGCGAGTCGCTCGAACGGCGGCAGCCATGTTTCTCCTCCATTTTGAAAATACATTAGCCAAAGAGGGACATACCTGGAAATTCAAGCTTCGCCTTTCGTGCTTTTACTCAGTGGCAACGTGACGAATGCGAAGGGGAGCCCCCATAATAATACGGCCACCATAGGAGTTAAAACGTCCTCGGAATGGGAGGGGCTAGAAAGTAATATTCAGTTGGTAGTCATATACAATTTCACCGCTAGATGGGAGAAAATCTCACACAGTGTAGCTTTAATGCGCACTGTATGCAAAAAATAATTATGTGCATGGATAAATAATTTATAATAAATACTCCAATTGTAAACGGTGGCTTGCGCGCCAAGCGTGATGTGTGCGTGATGTACGCCAGTGACACCAGTTGTAAAACACTTGTGTTGTGTAGCTTTTTTCGGCCCTGTCCCAAATGGCACACTTCATATGCACTTTTGGTCTTGTGGACTTACAATGACTGCCGCGTGTGCGTGTCGGTTAAGTCCGTGAGACCGTAGGGTGTCCCATTTGTCATTTTAGGCCTCAGAAGGGTGCTCGCAAAGCGCCCCCTTTGCGGTCGATATGCGCACTTTTGCCGAGCCCGGCTCCGCAGCAGACTTCTTCCCGACAGTCAAAGCGGCATTACGTCACGAAAGTGCGGACTCGTAGGAAGACCACGAGTGCTTAGGGTGCCATTTGGGACAGGGCGGGACAGCAGGCGGATCGCGGTTTCGCTGGATCTTTTTTCTTTTACACAAAACACAAATAAGAAGCCTCTTTAGAGTGAATCGCCCTTGTTTTCTCTCCCATGCAGAAAAGGAGAAAAAAGGAGCATGAAACAAATTAAGCAATGGAAAATCACATTAAACAAGAAAATAGTATAAAACAGAAAACATACCTGATATAAAATACAAATAAGCAGCCTCTCTGAGTGAATTGCCCTTAATGTTTTCTATTAAATAAACTAGATGTACCGCATGGCGGTACAAAATATGACCGCCGCTCAGGCCTGCACTGGCTTTCCACAAAAAGAAATGACGTGGAGCAATTTGGCTGTATTGCGTGTTTATGTATATAAGTTGTATATTTTAAAAGACTGTCTGGAGTATTCCTGTGGATCATGGATAATTTAGAGTTTTGTAATTATTTGCCATTACTATTTAAGTTTTATATCAAAAGTCATTAGTTTAGACACTTAACATCCATAATGTGAAAACGTCACATCCATAACAGTGGTTTTCCCTACATAATGTATTACAAAAATGAGTTTCAAAAACACACTTATTGTGTTCAAGCAAGTCTTTTTCATGCTACATCGGCAGTTTGTTTAATAATTCACAGAGTTTGTAGGACACTTGTAAAGTGTGTGTATTTCATGTTATGTCCATAACGCTGATAAAATGTATTCATAGGATGTAAAATATTATATGAAATGTGAGGATTTTTCAAGTGTGCATGTCTGTCTGTGTGTGTGTGTATGTGTGTGTGTTTGTGTATGTGTGTGTCTGTGTGTGTGTGTGTGTGTGTGTGTCTGTGCGTGTATGTATGCGTGCGTACATGTGTGTGCGCGTGTGTGTTTGTGTGTGTGTGTCTGTGCATGTGGATTTGTATGTGTGTGTATGGGTGTGTGTCTGTGCGTGTGGAAGTCAGTGTGTGTGCATGCTTGTGTTTGTTTGTATTCCTGCATGTGTGTGTGTGACAGTATCATCCTAAACCAGCCACCCTTCGCTCAACACCACCATCTACAGGCCGATGAGTGTACAGTCACTAAATGTGCACATAAATGAATTTATTTTATACCCCCCCATGGATGAAATTCTACGAAACTTAGCATACCCCCAGAGGATGTCAAGTTAATCATACACATGAAATATAATGCAGTTCTGAACATCTCAACTGAAGATAGGGGCGATTAAAGCAGAATAATATTGCATTTTCATTTTTTATGGGAGGGGCGCAAATCACAAATGAGTGATTATGGGCAAGGTTGATGTGGGCCCTTAAGAGCAACATACCATAAACATTTCTTCATCCTCGGTGCCACGGTTCAGGTAGTTATTTAGGAAAAACTGCATTTTTTGGGTTTGGGGGGGCCCAGTGCGGGGGGGGGGGGGGGGAGTGGCCCCCGGGGACCAAACGAAATTTTTCCGTAAAAGTCTAGTGGGGCTACATGCCCACCAAATTTCATGTTCCCCGGTGTTTCGGTGTCCCTGGTATCGTTGACGAAAAAATTCAGTAGATGACGGGGAAAAAAAAACAAAAAAACTTTGACAATCCCTATATGACCGCTTTAATAAGTACACTTGTCACCATGTGCTCTCATTTCCACATAATTAGGCAGAAATCTAAGGATAAAATGACAAAAAATAATCACACAGTTTAAGTAAAATAACATTACACACATAAACTGGAGTGAAAATATAGATATAAAAGCAATAATTACAATAAAGATTAAATAGGATTATCAGGAAGTCAAAAGAAACCTCCCTCTCCCATTCAGTTACAATGTAAAAGGGAAGAGGAGGGGAAATTATGTTGACTTGTGACATTGCAACAATTAAAGGGAAAGCCCCCATTTCCATGTATGCACCTCTGCAGGACATTTATAGCAGTTACCAGATCAGTGGGCGAGGCCATGAACAGAGGGGCGTTTTCGACCGTGTTACCTGATTTGCCCAATCACAGTGAGGGTAGGGTTTAGGGGTGGGGTCTGGTGAAGGCCAACATTTTCACTGAATGATTTATAAACACCAACCAGTTTGAAAACACCCACAAATTTAGAAACGCCCACTTTTGTTTTGCAGAGACCACATATACTCCTAATTTCAATCAGGCATATATATATGACACGTCGCCAAGGAAATAGTTCTTATAATTCTAAAATACGTTATAAAATAAAGGTCGCCTTAAAAAACTATATGAGCCCCTATAGAATATTAACAATTTTAATTCTATACAATTCCATGTTACACAATATTCCATAAAAAAAGAATGGTCATTTTGATTCCATGGTGACTTTAAAAGAGGGGAGAACCCATCCAGACATTTAGATCCATCGTTGGATTTTATAAAAATAATATAAAATCAATTATACATAATTGAAGGCACTTCATGAAATCCAATGTGTATCTTATAGGCTACTCAATCCGAACTGGTTTAGTATGGTGTCTGTCTGACTGACAGCTGGAGAAGGTTTATAAATGCGACTGAAGCGCCGTTAATTCCTTTAGAGTCAGCGCTCAGTCTCGAGTTAGTTATACGCGAATATCAATTCAGGAACTGCGCAATTGTCTCAAGTTTGGAAACCCAGCGAAATTTGTGCCTGTGTCACGCCCACCTTTCCGATAACACTGGAGCCTATCGAGCTGGCGAATCGATCTGCAGCGTTCAAGCGAGGCCTCGCATGGGCGTCGTACACCGTGATCGCGCCGCGCGCTCAGTGATGATGCAGGATATCTGTCGCCGGCTCAAGCTCAATCTGATCCCGTCGTACGTTCAATTTGATGTTTGACCACTTTGCATTTTGCCTCGGAGGAGAAAGAGATGGGATCAGGTGCTGTGGATTCTTCCCAGTGGCTGTCAGTGAAGGAAGAGACTATTTTCCTTCACGATGGACTAATTCGGGTCACGGACCTGGCAGAGCTGCCCAGTGAAATCGGAGTGTCTGAACAAGGGGAATCCGAGCAGGAGGTGTGCATTTATCATATTTGTTTCATTCAGAGGAACCTCTATATCGTTAGATGTGAACTTGATTAGCTTAACACTAAAGTTAACTAACTCGTTTGGGTAATGTTCGACCAAAACAGGCTTGTCAGGTAGCAGCATGCTAATAATAAGAGGTTGTTGTTGTATTTCTTCAAGTAAATGAAGCACGTAATTGTTTTAACACGTGCTAAATGATTTATCGTGTCATTCTGTTGATGTTAGTTCGTGTAAACATGCGCGGGCTGTTGTCAAGCCCGTTATGAGTGAAGTATCATATATTATTGCTAAACATAGATGTTAGCGGCCAAACGATTTACGTTGATGTTAATGAAGCTTATTAACCCTGCCTTGAGGTTGTTATTGCACATTTCTGTGCCGTATATAATGACAGTTACACAGTTCTTGCTTGTCTCTGATGTTTGACGCGTTAGCATAGCTTCGACAGGCTAGTAGGAGGAGTTGAATCTCTCACTGGCTTGTGGCAGGCAGGCAGCTATTGACCTGTCCGTAGGATTCATGTTACAATCGGTTACAATTCTAACACAGGACGTCACAAAATACTTGTTAAATACAACCTATAGTTATAATAGTAACATCTAGGCTACCTCTACGATAGGGGTTTCCCCCAAACATGTAATGTTGCTCACTGTTATAGTAACACAAATGTTGTCCTAACCAATGTCATTTCATTCATAAGTAATTTAATAAAGTAATAACTTAAAAATACGAATAGCCGTGTTAAATTGCGATTATTGTCGTATAGTCACGGCTGAAAGGCGTTGTTTGCAATTCGCATGCTATCCACCCTAAGTAGTATCCGAGATTAGAATTAGTGTGTCCCAAATAGTAGGCTCAAACGAAGGATGCCAGAATGGTTTGCTATTTATTGTGGATTTGTGTGGGCAAAGATTATTATATTAAAGGAAACCTCTGCTTCTGTATCATATTTTGTGTATCATATGTATCATATATCGGAGGTGCAATTGTAATTTGAGTCACTAGTAGTGTCTCAAATGACGCACTGTACACTATGCACTTACACTCTGCACTTAGCCTACACACTATGCACTTACACTCTGCACTTAGCCTACACACTATGCACTGTACCGCATGGGTTTTAAATCTTTTAGATGCCCCGGACCCCCAAATATGATCATCCTCATGTAAGGAACCCATAATAATAATTTAAAAGGCAGCTATACAGTTTACCGGACTTTGTAAAATTAAAATAGTAAAAATATGTTTAAAATATAATTCGGAAAGTTACATTATTACTTTTTTTCTGTAATGTACTGTACTGTTAGATGTATTGTTTATTCATTATTTACTAGCCTAATTTATTAACCTTTTTATTATAATGAAATTGTTTTTTATTTATCTTAATTTTATTATTTATTTATACATTTTTACACATTTTTTTATTAACTCAGAGAAAATGGTTGTAAAAATAAGTTACAGAATTTGACATTATGGCCGTTTTATTCTGATTTATAACGACTGGTCTTTAAAGGGTTAGTTCACTCAAAAATGAAATTTGTGTCATCAATTACTTGTTGTTACAAACCCGTTCAAGACCTTTGTTCATCTTCTGAACACAAATTAAGATATTTTTGATGAAATTCGAGAGCTTTCTGACCCCCCATAGACTGCAATGTTATTACCACTTTCAAGGCCCAGAAAGGTAGTAAAGACATCGTTAAAATTAGGAATGCACCAATATGAAAATTCTGGTTGATACCAATAATTCATTATATTTGAAAGCCGATAACCAATATGTTGGTCGATAAATCTAAATCCATTTTTTTTCTTTTTTTTTTTATAATTTGAGAGCTTGATTACAAAAACAAAAGCCATGTCCCAAGCACACAATTATAATGTTCTCATTATAATTTTATGTAACCAATATGACAGACTTTGCATGTTGCATTTAACTGTATTTTCCTTTTTTGAAGTGATTACAATCTTATTTCAAGCAATTCAAAACCATCATGGCAAACAGCGCATCTGAAGAGTCTCAGCTTAAGGAAATAATCCATTATTTATCTGCTTTAATATATCGGTCAAATTTTCTTATTGGTCTGATAACGATGACATTAAAAATGAAAATATGTCGGCCGATAATAGATATTTTGTGCATCCCTAGTTAAAATAGTCTATGTAACTACAGTGGTTCAACCTTAATGTTACGACGGGACAAAATGTATCTCTTCCGTGTAAGTCTTCGATTTTATGGCAGGCAGCACCAACGTAGAATAGAATGCAAACTGGGGGGTCCCAATACCACACTTGCGGTCATTGCACTTGACAACTTGTCTACTAATAACATATTTGCTGTATTTGGCCCAAGTGTTCAAGTTGTCCTTTTGATTACCTAATGCAACACACTTAGGGTTTGTTCACAGAACACGTTTTTTCATTCCTCTGCGTTACTTTTGTAAACACGCTTTAGTTGGGTATGTTTGACCATTGTGTCTTGCATTCTTTGCAGCATCTCTAAAAATGTGGCGCTCAAGTGAAAAGACGTTCAACCTTTAAAAACCGCATCTGTTTTTTTCGTTCTGCTAACCTGCGTCATTACATTTTTAACAGCAAACAGCATTCTGTGTGAACTGGCCCTTATACTGTTGTAAATGAAAGTAAAGTAGAGGTTTATTGATTTTCACAATTGAATTGATTTTCAATACTTTACACTTTAAAATTATAAAACTTGTAGATTACTTATTTATGGTATCACAATGTGAAACAAACTGTGTCTTTCTGCTCAGTGTTTCTGCAATGGGTCAAATTCCCTTCCACCGTTACAACTCGGCAACTTATGTATCAACATTTGTAATTTAGAAGGGGGATTTTTACCCAGCTTAATTTTTGTGTTTGTTTGCTTTTTGCGGCACTGAATAGCAAGACTACAAAGCACTCCAAATACAGGCCGTGCCCATCTGAGAAACATCTCCAGAACCCCATTTCTATTCCTTTAGATCCATCTGCTTGTTTTGCCTCTTGTTTGTTGCCATCTTGCTGTTTCAGTGTTTGCCATACAATTGCCATTGTGCACTTACAATCTGTTGTATGCCTTTATTTTGATCACATCCAGCTTGCTGTATGCCAATTTCAAACATTTTCAAAATGTCTGTCTGTTAGTTGATTCTACAAGTGAAATTCTACAGGTAGGACAACACACAGCCAAAAGGCCATCTTCAGCATACGGCCAAAAGTGGCATTGATGAGTTTGAAGTTTGATGAATGAAAACAATGCAAATTACAAGATTAGAATGGGTGATATAATGTGCAATTTCCCTATATGCAGCATTAACTTTTTCAAGATGTCAGAGCACACAAAAAGAAAACGTGTTACTGAAAAATGCCTTCACAATGAATGAATTATTTTTAAAGGGCACATAACACACACAGTTTCTGCCAATCTCATGTTGATCTTGAGTACCTATAGAGTAGTATTGCATCCTTCATATCTCCGAAGAGTCTTTAGTTTTATCAGATTTTTAAAAGACGCTGTACGGATTCTTTTTGAAAACAGCCGAGCTCCTGGAGGTGTGCTGTGGGCGGAGCTAAAGAGTCACGCACCATACATCATCGCATTATCCCTGGATAACTTTTGATTCACTATATGTTCGTGTTGTTTACATTATATGCACTTACACGCTGATTGCCAACAAAACACAGATATTTTATGTTTTTACCACCTGCAATTCCGACTGGGATATTTTATCGCTGGGACCGCTCCATCTTTCAGTTACAAATGATCTGCAAATCCAGCGTCGAACTGGGCCTTGTTTATAAAACATTTGTCATCGAAATGCCGTTTGCTGCTGCCCCAGAAAAACAAACTGCATGCAGTTCTCCTAACGGTGGGTTCTTTGGGAAGCTGAACAAGGTTATCTTTCCCTCACAACCAAAAACACACTTTGGTGACATTGATCTCGTGGTCTAAAGACAAAATGACAGGGCTGCTGATGGCCTCCGTAACCCGAACTTGTGTTACACGTTGATGGGCGTTGCTTTTGCTCTCGCTCTGGTTGATGCGTGCACACACTCTTCCAGGGGAAGTGCCCATACAAGGAATTCTGCCCTTTATGACGTCATACAGGGCCATACTCTGAAAAAACTTTCAGAAACTTATACGAATCCTGAAGGAGTGTATTTGGTACAGAAATACTCCATCATACGGCCAACTAATCTTGGCCATGTTTAGCATAAGAATCCAACTCTTTAACAGTGTAAATAAGTCAGAATGCATGAAATAGTATTAGACATCCCCTTTAATAAATTGGGAGAAGCATAAATCGTGATTACTATTAATTATGCAGCTCAGTTTTGTGGTGCACATTACTGAAAGTAATGAGTCAGATGTTTATCCAGCAACAGCATAAACATCTGACTCATTACTTTCAGTGATGTCCATCTTGAAATGAAGAACATTTTGTGTACTAAAGGTTCTTGAAACTTAAGCCAGTGTCTTTACTAAATGATGGAACCACTAAGCGTCACATTTTACTACTTATACCTGTCAAACACACTGAGCAAATTTACTTTAGGATTTATAGTGTAATATCTGGATTTATTACGCATTTATATTGAATAATTATACATAGTTGCCAGAAAGATTTTCAGTATGCCATGGAAGGCTATCCACAACCTAAAAAGGCAGACTGACTAATAGAGATGCTTCAGAATATAGATTTTAAATGGGCTTAAAGGGATAGTTCACCCAAAAATTTTAATTCTGTCATCATTTACTCACCCTCAATTTGTTCCAAACCTGCATGAATTGCTTTTTTCTGCTGAACACAAAAGAAGATATTTTGAAGAATATGGGGAACCAAACAGTTGATGGGCCCCATTGACTTCCATAGTATGTGGGGGAAAAAATATTATGGAATCAATGGGGCCCATCAACTGTTTGGTTAACCATATTCTTCAAAATATCTTCTTTTATGCTCAGCAGAAGAAAGAAATTCATACAGGTTTGGAACAACTTGGGTGAGTAAGTGATGACAGGGACTAACCCTTTAAGTTTTTCCCCAAAAAGTTAGATGCAGTATTTGGGTTCCATTGTGTAACTGGGGTCCAATTAGACAGCAATGACGCAAGTAACTAATTTTCATTCATCTTTGGCCAAAATAAGCTTCAAAAACTAGTATCAAATTCTTTGTTCTTGCAGATCTTGACGTTTGAGACCAAGAACCCAGTGGAGCTGGCCGAGCGCCTGCGAGCAGTCTGTGGAAACCAGAGTAACGCTTACGCAAGACTTTTGGAGTACCGTCTCAATGCACTGCGCGGTCTGTGGGGAGCACAGCGACAGCTGGCCCTGGAGGAGCAGCAGGAGCATGAAGGAGTCATCCCGGGGACCGGCGGAGGGTCCGACGAGGAGGCGCTGGCCCTGCTTAAGCGACAGGGCTTCTTGCAATCTCAACATCACCACCATCCTCACCACCCTCCGATGCCCACCGGCTCTGATCAGGCACCGTTTACCTCACGGGTCGGCCTCCTGTTGGTCTTTCCGCTACTGCAGTCACAAACACGCCACGACCCTGCGCTCTGTGGTGTCACCGCCGAAGTCTTGCTCGCGTGTCTGCGTGACTGCCAGCCGCTGAGCCTAGGCAAGGAGCCTGCGGACTGCCTAAATGGCCTGGAGAGGTTGCTTTGCTCCTGGCTGGAGGAGAGGAATGAGCCAGAAGGTCTGGCACAGGCGAGGCTACTACTTACCCAACAGCAGAGACAGAACGCAGCTGCTGCACTAGTGGCTCTGTCGTGTGCAAGGTGAGCGCAGCACAATGGCTATTCCTTTTTTAGCCTTTACTGTTATTTGATAAGGTAAATGTAATTGACGAAGAGTCTTTGCTGGAAGTCGGCTCAAAAGATGGAGTGGATTAAAGGCTTAGTTCACCCAAATATGAAAATTGTGTCATCATTTACTCACCCTCATGTCATTCTAAACCTGAATGAATTTCTTTCCTCTGCTGAACTCAAAAGAAGATATTTTGAAGAATGTCGGTAACCAAACAGTTGTGGGGGATCATTGACCTTAGGATGGAAAAAAAAAATACAATGGAAGTCAGTGGTGCCCCACAACTGTTTGGTTACAATTTAAATGTAATTTAAATGATCTTCTTTTATGTTCCACATGAAAAAAATTCATAGCCTACATGTTTGGAACAACATGAGGTAAGCAAATGATGACAAAATTTTCATTTTTGGTTGACCCATCCTTTTAAAGCTAAGGAAAGACACTATAGGCAAAATCAATGTTGTTGTTTTTTTCCCATGCGCTTTTTGCTTCCATAACATCTTATTTCAGACTAATGGAAATAAAACATTTAAGTGTTTATTACACTCCTTCTATTTGCGTCTGTAGATTTCAGTTAGGCTACAATACATATCTTTAAAGGCTGAAATTTTTTTCTTTTTCTTTTTTTTTCTCATGCAATGCATCAGAAATCTCCACTTCAGCAGCACTTAACATACAACCAACATTGCAGTTTTATTCCTATGTTCTAAAGGTTTTATCAGAGGGGTTTGTTGGTGACATGGTGACTCTTTTTTCTGGCTGTTAATTATGGAGCTTATATTATGACAAAATGATTTTAATTTGAATTGTGTAAATTTGAATTATTGAGAAGTGTAATCTAACAAAATTTTAAATTGTGAGGAATTTTAAATAGTTCTTTAAACGATTATTGAACATTTGAAATTTAACGAATTGAAATGTTTTTATGGCTGAATTTTATAGACATGTATTTTCAAACAGCTGTTTTTTTGCTCTGAATTCTTAGACTGCAAATATCCAGTTTAAAAAAAATACAGATTCAAGTTTTCAAGATGAAGAAGAAATTCAGAACTTCAAATTCAGTTTTCTAAAATTCAAAACGCAGAGAATTCAGATCGTACAGAAAGTAGGTCAGAGATCATCCACAGGGAAGAGTAGAGGATCTCAGAAAAGTCGAACGGAGCATTTTGGCTGCACTGCAGTAGTTTTCTGCCGCAAACGTGGTGGTGGTTCAAGAGAATCCGTGTATCATTCGTTCAGTCGTTTTTTGATTTAATATTAAGAGTAGAAAAATGAGAAAACAGCTTGAGTATTAGCCTAGATTTCTAATATTCTAATAATAGTCCTCCGCTGCTGCAGTTGCATGGATTCTTAATGCGTTTATTGCAACTACGTAGTAAAAATGTATAGGCTACATTTAATCTTTTTCTCATCAAACAACCAGACTAACCAATGGCTCGACACAACCCGTACCGGGGAAGAGCCTAGACAGGGCTTTCTTCTGTGTAGATATAAATTCACCTACGCTTTGCATCAGCTGAGTATGGCAGGGTAGGCTAAATGACTGCTGTCATAGCCTGCATGGTCGCCCAGTAAGTTAAAAAAAAGAAATTAATATATAAATCAATATAATTAGAGTAAATTAAATATTTTAAACAATAATACAAAAAGGAAAGAATAATGCATTGACTTGGGTATATAATAGGCCTAATGTTCACGCATGAGCTTTCATTCAGACTGACTATCAGAGATATTAAAATACATAATCTTCTGAGTTTTATGATGTAGGCCTTGTTTTATTTTTATTAAAATTTATGATAATTTATATTTCAAAAGGATGCGCTTTGTGCATTCTCTGACATTACATTTATTTATTTCATTAATATTGAGTATCAGTTGATGTCAAGCAAGACTGTGTGTTATTTTCTCTGCCAACTAAACTTCCAAAAAAAACCAAAAACTTCCAAAGCAAAGCCATTGTGCGTTCTCTCCGCGCTGTCCAGTGCGTCCCGCAGCTTTTCCACACAGATTTTGAGAATTGGCCAGCTAAACAAAATAGGCCAAAGAAGTAGGCTAATGGCTAGTGTCCGGGAGAGGTACATTCATATTTATGAAATAAACACTTATAGCCTAGCCTATATTTCTCTTACATGAGTTAGCCATAAGAGAATTTGTCTACACCAAAATAAATTTCCAAGGACCCCCTAATAATAACAGTGATTAAGCACAAAATTAATGTGAGTGGGGGTAATAAAGACAAAGTTGTTTTTTTTTGCCCAAATGGTCTCTCCACTCTATGCATTTTGTAATAATACAGCAACTTTTTTTAACTGACCGTATTTGTTAGAAAATAAGTCGCATTCACCTGAGTGTAAGACTTACCGGATCATGTTGAGAAAGAAACGCGCAAAATCACATTTAAAAAAACACATTTTATTATTAGCCTATTCAGCAATTGTGTTAAAGACCGGTAAATAAAATACAATATTAACATTATAAACACTATTAACATGTAGGCTATGTGTATTTTACTTTCCCTTACTTACTGTATGACAAATCCTTAAATGAATGCAGAAAACAAGAAGAATGAAAAATAAGTAGCCATGTATAATAAAATAATATATACAGAGTAGCCTAGCCTATAAAAACAGCCTATTGTGCCCTTTATTACAAACAACATTTAGCCTATTCTAAACACCAAGCCTAAACAAATTTATTTTAATCGAAACTGAAACCGTACCGATGTTGAGTTCGCGCATCTCTCATTCGGTCAAGTTTTCATATTTGCAATGTAACATTTGGATGTTAACTATTAATATAAAGAAGGCTTCATACTTCAGTTGAATCCCAATATACATAGGCTAAATCAGCATCTTCACAGCAAGGGAAATGTTTGGAATAACAAGTTGGACTGTGCGGCACAGCCTTGCCCTTTATATTGTACAACAGACCAATTAAATGAAGCAGAATAACTTTTTATATGTTTGGTTGACTGTGTTTTATTTTGATAATGAACAGGCTGCAATGTCAAGTTAACAATGCCAGAACTGATACTATGTTGTGCGAGCGTGCGATGTGCCGGCGCCATCACTTTGATTTGTTCCTCAGCAGGGGGAAATAACTTAATACTCCATCATTTAGTCATACAGATAATATGACATCATTCGAAACAGTAAAATGTATATTTTTATTTGTGTACATTCAAAATGACTACAAAATGTCATGTCTTGTCAGCGCGTTTAGCGCGTCTCGGTCTCCTTGAAGATTCTGGCGCACACCAAAAATGAACCAAAATACAACAATTAGCCTTCTTGGCGCACCTACTTTTGAAAGTCAACATTTAGATTATTTGATGTTAAATGCATTATAATATGTCTGAGTCACTTTGGAATAAATCACAGCGTGTTTCATGATAAAAAAACGTGACTTTACAAGCCGGAAAATAGGCTATGGTAGGGGTATAGCAAATTATTTCACGGACCTCCTGGCACTTAAGAACTGCTGGTCTACACAGAAGAAAGCCCTGTCTAGGCTCTTCCGTTGTGTCGAGCCATTCGTTAGTCTAGTTGTTTGATGAGAAAATGAAATGTAGCCTAGTTGCAATAAACGCGTTAAATTTCGAAAGCTCCGTGCAACTGCAGCAGCGGCGGACTATTTTTAGAATATTAGAAATCTAATAGGCTACTCAAGCTGTTTTCTCATTTTTTTTTTACTCTTTATATTAAATCAAAAAACGACTGAACGAATGATACACAGATTCTCTTGAACCACCACCACGTTTGCGGCAGAAAACTACTGCAGTGCAGCCAAAATGCTCCGTTCGACTTTTCTGAGATCCTCTACTCTTCCCTGTGGATGATCTGTGACCTACTTTCTGTACAATCTGAATTTTACGCGGTTTGAATTTTAGAAAACTGAATTTGAATTTCCGAATTTCTTCTTCATCTTGAAAACTTGAATCTGCATTTTTTTTAAACTGACTATTTGCAGTCTAAGAATTCAGAACAAAAAAACAGCTGTTTGAATATACATGTCTATAAAATTCAGCCATAAAATCATTTAAATTCGTTAAATTTCAAATGTTCAATATTCATTTAAAGAAATCAAATTCAGAACTATTTAAAATTCCACATAAAATTTAATTTTGTTAGATTACACTTGTCAATAATTCAAATTACACAATTCAAATTCAAATAATTTTGTCATATTATAAGCTCCATAGTTTATGATGTTTTCTGATTTATGGAGTGATAAAAAGAGAGATCCAAAATACCCTCTGTAAAAATCTTAAACTCCAGTATATGAACAAAATTAAACTAGGATTTTGAACACTTGTAATACAAAACAATTGTCTTTATGTACTATGATTAATCAACTGGGCACATTACGGTGATTTACGTTAGTTAAATATTTTGTCTCTGCACAATTGCCCCAATTGCTAAGTATGGTTCTCTCAATGTATTTCTGGCCCTGTCTCCGAGTCATGAGTTGTAAGCTGAGACACATTGCTCTTTACAATTCGTACTAAAGTGTCTTAGTGCATCTCCTTCGACCACTTTTCATCTGATATGTCTAGGGGAGAGTATCTCTTGATTTCATCAGTACATACATCTCTATGTCAGTCAAAAAAATTAAAAATAACAAAGGAAACTCAAAACAATTTCTGTCTGCTTACAGGGGCTCCCTCAAAACGTTCATTCATACAGTCCACCTGCTGCAGAAACAGACAGACTTGGGTCAACTTCCAGTGGCTGATGTTCTCTATAGGTGAGATGTGTCATACAATTAATATTTGAAGACATACACAGGGCCTGTGCTAAAAAAATTACTTTTTTTTTTAATGACTGATTTGATCTTATAATCTGTGTGGATTCATTTACTCATCCAACCTACATGCTAAAGTGAATAAATGTTTGCGGGAATTTCCATGCGTGAGATTAAAATCATGCGCAATACCCGCCATCCCAGCTGAAATTCAAGCCCTGATACAGCGTTAAACTACTTCTGTTAACTATCAAATAGGGACGCACCGATATGAACATTTTGGCTGATACCGATTATTCTTTATATTTGAAAGCCGATGACCGAAATATTGGCCGATAAATCTAAATTAAAATTTGTATATACATTTTGGGATCCTGTTTACGAAAACAAACGTCTCACCGTTAAAAGCCACATCCCAAGCACACAATTATAATGTTCTGATTATAATTTTATGTAGCCTTTATGACAGACTTGCGCTGCACATGTTGCGTGTTAACTGTATTTTCCATTTTTGAAGTGACTCCGATCATATTTCAAGCGATTCAAAACCCTCATGGCAAACTGCGCATCTGAAGTGTCTCAGCTGAAGGAAATAATCCATTATTTATTGGCTTTAATATAACGGCCAAATTTTCTTATTAGGCCGATAATGATAACATTAAAATGAACATATATCGGTTAATACCATTCTGGTGGCGATATATTGTGCATCCCTACTATCAAATTTCGTATTCAACTGCGGTGGGAATTATTATTCACCATGTAATTCACAAATGTAACCCGTATAGGATTAAAAGAGTTTGAAACTTTAAGATGTTCAATTTAATTCACTCAATTGCAGACTGCTGCTTCTTGAGGGAGGTCCAGGCTCACCCTCCTGTTTGCTAGGGGGGAAACACAGTGTGTCGTGGGGCTTCGAGGACATGCTGCCCACTCCAGAGAGCAGCGTCACTGGTCCAGAGAGTAAAGGTGTGTCTATGACGGCTGGCAAATGTTTCTACATGCATAAAGAAAGATTGTTGTAACAAAGTTGAAAGCATACAATTCTGCTTGGGAATTAATCAAATATTTTTTTTTATAGGTCTGTGACTACGTTTACAAGCTGTTAAAATTCGGGTTATGGTCGGGTTAAGGTCACTATCTGGGTTTCTGAAACATTCGGAATAACCCGTTTACATGCATGAGCAGAGAGAGTTACTCCTGTATACATTATCCCGATGTAAACGGCGACGCACGGTTAGCGTCTGGACGTACGGACAACCTTAAGACACAATATGCGTCATTTCCGATTCTTCTTCCTGTATCCAAAGACAACAACAACAGCAGCAGCACACGGATAATGAATAGTTCGGGGCAGATAGTGATCGCCTTTGTTTGCGCTTTCCTCCTCGCTCCAAAAGTGTGGTGCTGTGCTGCGTCTCGTCATGTTTACCTCTACTTCTTGTTTACTTCCGGTATACTGCACGCGGGGTTTTGTATGCGCCATCTCTACTCAAAAGACCAAGATTCCTTGCGAATAGAACATGCGCAGAACACAAATCAATGTTCCTTTTGATGGGGATATGCCGATACGCGTTTACATGACCAAATATTCGGGTTAGAAAAGGGGGTACCCCAGGGATCATATCCGGGTTTTTAAAAACCGGGATATGAGCATATCCGGGTTTTTGCCGGTGTTTACATGGCCGTGCGCGACCGGGTTATTGCTAATATTCCGGTTTTGAACGGGTTATTGGCTGCATGTAAACGTAGTCACTCAACCTCAACACTCAAAACAACTGACACAAAACACAGCATTTAAATTATTTATTTTTTTTTCAGTTTCAAAATGCTACAGCATGCTGTATATCAGTATAACACACTAATCCCTGCTCTTTTGCCTCTTCATACACTAGTGCCCTATGATTTCCATGGTGTTGAAAATGCAGATGGAATCACAGAAATCCATTGATAAAAATTTAATTTACTGTATAACGCGGAACGTCTCGGAATTTGGCAATTTTGTTAATGAATAAATCAAAAGTAAAGCATGTTTGCTGCGGTCCGAGGGCGACTGTTCCCGGCGCTCCCCGGAGCGTTGGTCTGGTTTCACACTTAACTTGATTCTCTCGAACCCAGGTGCATTTGCACATCTTACATCATCATAAACGGGCACGCCACATGATAGAAAACAGTGCGCGGTCAATATATTGTTTTTTTTTATTAATTTGGTGCTATTATGCGCAGCACAGTACACAACACTTTATTTACTGTATGTGTGTCGCATGAAGGTGGATTTCTGCGGCTTGCAAATGGATTCTTTGTAAAAAGAGGAGACTGCTGATTGCCATCCATTTGCTGCCCTGATTACACTCGCTATGTTGTCCGTGTTGCTTTGTGAAAAAATTTAAATGTTCATGCGAACTGTGCCACATTTCAAACTAAATTGCCACTGTGATAGCACCCTTAATCAAATAGCGACATTAGTGTCTGTGAATATTAAAGACTGCTATTGAAATCTGAAGTCCGCTTGTCCCAGTTTGGCCTACTACACAAAATCATGCCCGTGTGACTCTCATGGTGTCTTCAGCGTCTGCTGTCTCACTATACGAGGACATGGACACATGATCTTCATCTCCAGAGCTGCTCTGAGAGTTACTTCAGCATTTTACCATTCCATTTGAGAACTACCGTCAGATGAACACAGATACTCTATAGTCTTCACTACAACCTGTTGTTTAACTTAAAAAAATATATATGGCAAGTGCTTCCCTAATCAATAATTACATAAAACATAATTTTTTTTAAAGAATATCACACAATGTTTTTTTCTACATTTTACTTTCAAAAGTAAATCTCAATTTGTGCTGCACTTTGTTTGACCAAAAATTTAAGGAATTGTTTAAATTACATATTGATAACATTTTAAAAGTTATGTTGATTATCACCTTTTTTCATAGGGCATTTGAAAATTATGAAATCGTTAAAGGTTTATGTATTCAACTGATTAGACATCCTTTTTAATTATTAAGATTCGATCAAACTATTCAAATGGAATCCGTAAATATTTAAACAGAAACTATAAAATTGAATTTGTGAAAAAAAATAATAATAATTTTTTATCAGGCCCTAAAACATCTTTTTCTCTCAGACACAGACCTGGGACGCAGCCTTGCCACAGATGGTTTCTATCTCTACACAACAAACTCTTTTGGAAAGGGCTTAAGCAAGCTGGGTTCAGGGCAACATGGGACGCTGAGGTAACTCTAAAACTACATAACTACCACTTAACCTCCTACCCTGCTTTTCTGTTTGTACCAGTAACCTCCAGGCTACTATTGTGCTCTTTCTACAGCTCTTGCTTTGTCCTGCTGTCTTTCTCATTTCTGCTCTGTGAGCAACTATATTTGTTGGACTTTTGAACCCTGTGAAATGTTGCTGTGTCATTGGACTTTGTTTCATTCCTCTCATAAATGTCAACTACTTGCAGTCTCATGAAGAAACGTCTTGGACACTTCAACCACAATGGAAAAAATAAGAAATCCCATTTTGCATTAATAATTTTTAACATAATAGCGAAAACTGGGGATGTTTGTAATTGTAACACCAGTTTAACCACTTCTTTTATTTGCAGGGTTAAAATCACTATCATACATGAACACCGTCCTTCTGAAGTCACAGTGGAGGTTGTTAGTTTCTATGTATAGATATAGTTTATTAGGATTTAGAGGACAAAAACTATTCTAATGTATCTGAATTATAATTTGATTTGTGATCAGATTAATTCATGATGAATGGCAAGTTGTGTATCATCTGAAACAACATATTCTCTTGTTTAATTTGATATATTATAAGTAGTATAAGTTAAGTAGTTAGAAGATATTAGAAATTATTAGAAATTACTAGAAATACAAACCTTAATAGTGTCTAAAGCCGCAGTCACGCTAGACTTAAGGCTGATTTATACTTAAGGCTGAAATACAGTGCATGTTCACAATAACAGTTTAAATAAATAAAAGAATGATTTAAACTATGTTTTACATCTGATATACACATTTCGATTAAATATGTCATTCTCATTAATGGAGTTAAGCACTTAAATTACATGAAATCATTACCGAGAAGTTAAAAAAAATGATATTCTAATAAATAGAAATATTTGTTGTGGATGCAATGTAGGCACAATCTTCCGCTGACTGGGATTTATAAAGGGAATTCTGCGCAGGTTCTTGCATACGCATTGTTTCACAAGTCATTTTTGGCTTTCGGGCGCACGTACACTTTTAGTAAGGATCCTACGCACATTTTATAAATGAGACCCCTGAGCTGGTGTGATTGAGTGGAGGTGGGGCTAATTTGCATATTCATGGCTCCGTGTTAACTAGTTACATTCAAGACTTTAAAAGCTAAAACTTTTTTTTGGTCTTCCTCACAGGGGTTTTGTTTATTGTCGGAATGAGGAAATGGAAGCAGGGTGGGTGGCGCACAGTAGTGGCTTTTTGCTCCACCGTCCTGCCTCTTTTGACACAAAACCTCATCAGCTGTGCCAGGTCATCGACCCCTTCACACTGCAGGTATGAACTCTCCATCGCAAATGATCATCCTTCACATTGCACTTTCAAATTTACATCGCAAGTGTTACAAGCAGGGCCTAAAACTATTTTTTTTTTCAAACACCTTCCAATGGCTGAAATTTACCAGCCAAAAATATATATTTTTACTAGCCATGACACAAAAAGCAGGCAGTTATGGCACCAAAATGTTAGATACCAGTGAAAATTCACATACCTCTATTTCAATTTGATACCACAGCTAAAACTACTAGCTTAACTAATATAAATTCAATAGCCTACATTTTTAAAGGCAAGTAAACAGTCAGTAATAAAATATGAACAAACAATCAAATTAAAAGCAAGTCTAATCAAATAAATAACACTGCATAGTCTTCATATCCTTCTTTTAAAGTTCAAGAGCAGTGATGTTTTTTCTTTGTCCTTTGTTGTCTAGTTAACATTAAAAATGCAGACAGTAGCAGAAGCACTGACCCGTCAACTGTACAGAGCGTTGTTCACATTTGTTCACGTTTGTTCACGTTCATGTTGTCACAACATTACATTGTTACAATTAAACAAATTGTTACTGGCCAACTGGCGACTGACACCGTTTCATACACTCACCAACACCGATTTTTGCTCGCATTTGGCACTTGGCAAATGTTAATTTTAGGCCCTGATTACAAGTATTACAAGTATCAGTGCTTTGAGTATGTATTCTGATATTTCTAATCAGAATTGTTAGTAGGCGTCTAATTTCTAAGTATGTTGTAAAATGAAAGAGTTGTATCAGCTTTGGACATGATTGTCATATTACTGATGCAATATGAATTTTGGAATATGACTCTTCTTGATTTTTCATCATTTTGGCAAAAGAAAATGCTGAATGTCAACTAAGTTTGTTAATTTTGGACTTTCACAACATACGTTAATTTGTTATTATAGGTTATGCCTGACAATTTCATTGGTGTATATATCAACAAAACATTTTGATGAATTAAAATTAATTTTCCTTTAGTTTGGAGGCTTGTTATGACTTGGACAGGCAGTTTTGGAGTTCCAAATGGTGGAAATTTGGCTCACATCCCCTATGTGTATCTCGTTTTGTAACATTTAGTTGTCAATTATCCCCCAAAAATGTCATTGGCATCTTAGTAAAGAAGAAGGAAATCTTATTTTTTATTTTTATTTTTTATAATTACTTTTTATTTTATTTTATTTTTTAAATATAATTATATTCATATATGACATGTTCTGGTTCCCTTATTGAATCATATCAAATGTGTAATATTTTTAATAAATCTATGGTAAGTTCTTGTATATTAACTTCGCCCTTTTCAAATGTTTTATTTGTGGATGCTTCTAATTCTCCTTTCTCTATTGAAGGTTTCTCAAGTAGTAGCAATGCCCCATCATCATTTCCCAGTGGGCAGCTGCCTGACCACCCTGCGGCTGTGTTCTGATGGTACCTACCTCTACTGGGTTTGGTCACCTGTCAGCATCAATGAGAAAACACAAAAAGGCCACTCTGTCTTCATGGATGTCTTCCAGCTAACGGTATTAACTTAAGAATGTGTCACACACAGTACAAAGTACCCTTCCCATGTGAACCGCGAGCCAAGTACTGACAATAAATCCAAAGTAAATGCAAAGAAATATTTTATAATATTAATGAAATAGAAATAATCACTGTCTGGACGGATCATAAAACAAAGTACTTAGAACTATTTTATATTTAAAGTTAAGTGACTCATTTGAAAAGTTGGTAACACTTTAGTTTACGGTCCAATTCTCACTATTAACTAGTTGCTTATTAGCATGCATATTATTAGGAGATTGCCTGGTACTTATAAAGCACTTATTAATGCCTTATTCTGCATGGCCATATTCTACATTACTTAATCCTACCCCATACCTTAACAACTACCTTACTAACTATTAACAAGCAGTGATTAGGAGTTTATTGAGGCAAAAGTCTGAGTTAGTTGTTAGTTAATAGTGAGAATTGGACCATAAACTAAAGTGTGACTGAAAAGTTAGTAATAAAATGAACAGCAAAATAACACATTACACAGAAAAAGTGGTAGGTCTATTATTTTGCATTTATACTCTGAGATCATTTGACATACAGTATCAGATTGTTTTGTTCCGTCCATTCCTATGGTTATCACTGTCAGTCGGATTCAATCATGCATTTAAATATGAGTGTTAATCCAGACACTTTGCAATGTGCAGTAATATGGAAAATATATATTATACACAGAAAGCAAGCAAAGATCGCTGCCATTATGACCATTATGAAGCTGTCAATTACAACATGAGGTACACATACACAAAGCTGCGCTATTGTGAGAACTCCCCTTATAATCAATGAAGCTGTCTACACTGTGCAATGAATCTCTTATTAACATTGTGTTTATACTTTGTTGGTTATAATGAAAGGATTCATGTGCATGCAGAACTCGTGCCATTTTAAGCGGTGTTGAGCAGATTCTGACTAACTTAAACACATCTGATTGGCCATTGCATTTACACGCTCAACAGATTTGTCTCTGATTGGCTACAAAGTTCAATGCTGCAAAAACACATTGTAAATAGAAACCTTTGACGCTCTTCACAGAGCTTACACAAACACGGTAGCGTTGTACAGCAGCCAGCTGTCAGTGGGTATCAGTACTGTAGCAGGTAACATTAAATGAATGGCAAGACAAAGATTAATTTTGGTGCCCACCAAAATATTTTCAATGCAGGAAAAACCCTCTGTCTCAGTGGAGTTTTGTAGTTACAAAAGTTTTTTTATTGTATGCATTGACTGGTAACCCTTGTGAAAAAGAAGTACATCTTAGCAGACTTTTAAAAAGCACTTATGGAAAAAAATATACTTTACATTCAGTTCACACTAAAGTATATTATTTTAATGTTTTTGGACACTTAATTACATGTTAATTGCAATTACATGAAAATGCATTGTTTTGAATTTATATTTAAATCAATAAGTCAAACTTTACATTGCTTTTTTTGACCCAACTAATTAGGACTGACTTGTATGTCATGTATTTAAATATATTTGTAATTACACATTTGTAAAGAAGTGCATTTCAGTATATATAAAATATATTCACATTTAAATGTAACATAGAAAAATACATTAGTTAAAATTATAATCAAGTACTTGTGCTCTTGTAAAAACATAATGATTTAAAATGTACTGTAAAACTTTTAATTTGACATTATTACAAAGTGCACTTTTAAGTGTACTTAAGTGTGTTAAAAATAATTTAAAAAAATAGTCATGAAAGTGTAAAGTACACTTAAGTGGCCTTTAATGTTTTTAATATTAATTTTTTTACAAGTACAGTTATTTTAATTATACTACTCTTCAATACAATTAAGTACACTTCTTTTTCAAAAGGAAATTATTATAAATGTAGCAACTAAGAAATCTACCCTGAACTCTCACTTCACGAGCTCCCATTATCTGTTTTTTTTTTTTTTTTTTGCAGACTGAGTCTGGTCTGTGTGTGGCCAGTCCTATACAAGATCGGGTAATCCTGTCGCGAAAGGAAGGCGAGTCATCTAAGTGTTTGAATGAGCTGCTCCTGAGCCGCATGTCTCGCTTCCGTGCTTCCCACTCCTCCACGCTGGCTGCCCTCACCGGCTCTGCCATCACCAACCCCGTCAAAGAGGAGCAGTCGGGTAATACTGCTGTATGTTGTTTGTGCCTCGGCTGTTCCCAAGAGACAACTTTTTTGGCTTGGTTCCTATATTAATGGGCGCCTTTATGAAAAAGAAGTGCACTTCATTGTATTAAGTGTGCACTTGTAGTGTATTTCAAGTCTTAAAAGTATAGTATTACAAAACTGTACTTGCAGATAATATAATATTAATTAAATAAACGAGAGTACACTCTTATGGCTCTTTCTTAAAGGGTTAGTTCACCCAAAAGTGAAAATTCTGTCATCATTTACTCACCCTCATGTTGTTCCAAACCCGTACATGAGGTTTGGAGCAACATGAGGGTGAGTAAATGATGACAGAATTTTCACTTTTGGGGTGAACTAACCCTTTAACACGCTTAAGTACACTGATTAAAAGTGCTCTTAGTAATAATGCCAAATTAAAAGTTTTACTTTAAAGTACATTTTAAATCATTATGTTTTAATAATATTTTGTTGTGCTTTAAAGAAGTACACTAATTTTGATGTGTTGACTAACATCACAGTAAAGTACTTGATTATAATTTTAACTCTAGTGTGTTATCCAATATTACATTGAAAGTTGATATATTACATATATAGTAAATTGTAACTTCATAATTAATTACAAATATATTTAAATACATGACATGCAATTCTCAATATAAATCCATACTTAAGTAGTCACAACTTCAAGATGTTTGGAAAGCATACCTATTGCTGTATTAAAGGCATGGTTCGTACGGCCATGAAAAACCATGGAAAGTCATGGAATTTAAAAATTGCAATTTCCAGACTTGGAAAAGTTTTGAAAAAATAAATGACCCAGAAAGTTTTGAAAAAGTAATTGAAATTTTTTTCACAAATATCTGTATAATAGAATATATGTTTAATTGATAATATTGGATAAACAAATGGGGCGGCACGGTAGCACTGTCACCTCACGGCAAGAAGGTGCCCGGTTCCAGCCCCAGATTAGCCTGGAGTCCTTTCTGTGTGGAGTTTGCATGTTCTCGTGTCAGCATGGGTGTCCTGTGGGTGTCCTCTGGGTGCTTTGGGTTAGATTAGATGGATTGGACATATTGACATATTGGCTGTCAGAGTGTGTGTGTGAGTCGGAAGGGCATTCGGTGTAAAACCTGTGCCAAATCTTATGTGTGTGTGTGTGTGTGTGTGTGTGTTGATAATTCTGATGAAAGCGGAACTTATGCTAGAAAAATATATATTGGATAAACAAATGATAATACTTGTCGTATTTCTTCAATATAGTATAACTCGCAGTGTTGATCTTGGTCTCTTGTTTTGTTTGTTTTTTCTTGTCCCAGTAGTCAACACAAGTTGTGGCTTGTCTATAAAAACTCTGAGGAAAACGCCGATGTACGTGTGTGGAACGTACCTAGTGATGCTGGCACCCACTCCAGGTGTAGCTGGGAGCTCTGCCACCCGCTCGCTGTTTGGGGGTGCCAGTGGCCTTTCTTCACTCAAGAGTAAGTCATCATCTCTTATTCTGAGGGGAAAGATCTTTATACCCTAATCAAACATTTTAACATAATCTCTATCATGGATAGTGTCCAAATAGTGATTTATCATTTAATGTTATCCATTTTTGCCGCCTCATTTATGCCACTGTTGCCTAAAATCAAACATATAACAATTAAAGGGATAGTTCACCCTAAAATGAAAAGTCTTTCATCATCTATTTCACCCTCATGTTGTTCCAAACCCATATGACTTTCTTACTTCTGTGGAACAAATATGAAAATCATTTAGTAAACTCTTGTTAAAAAGCAACCAAGAGTGTCAGCGAAAAAGTACTTTTATTTGACATTCTCAAAGTCTTCTTAACATTTTCAGTCAATCCCTTGTGTTTTTTCCTAGTCTTGGCATCTAGTTTGGTGTTTAACCTGACTGATGGTCAGTTTAGCAATCGTGCAGACCTCGTAGATGCTCCAGGAAGTTCTCTGGGTCGTGGGGCTCAGGTTGCAGGACTGGGTAAGAATCAGACATTTCCTCACATCAAGCCCCTTTCACACTAAACTCGATGCATAAATCAAAACGGATCTCAGACAGAATGGACTGTATTCACCAAGAGCAAAATGAATATGCATTGGGCTTAAGGAATTTTAATACATTGTTGTTGACTATTTTCTTACTCCTTAAATAAAATGAAACCTAGCACATACGCACATTTAAAATGTTCATTCTTTCCCTTTTGGAAAATGGATCAATGGAGCCATTGTTCAACTTCACAGATTTTCAACCTGCTTTGTATAGTTACAGTGTAGTATATGTATATTAACAATTTTTACTCGTTCTCCGTGTAACCTGTACCGAGAAATGTAAGTTTATTTGTGAGCAAAAGTCCGCTGGATGATGCAGAACAGCTTTGTCTCTGTATTTACGATTCTTTGCAGCCTTTAGCCACACGCTAGATCCCTCACTGGAAACTGAAAGTAACCCACTCCTGCTAAATGTTTACTCTTTAAAATCCGGCACCCGAGAACAATACAAGTCCACACCATTATGACTAAAAGTCTGCTAAGAAGTGTTTCCTACTAAAGCAAGGCGGATTTGACTCTGGTCAAGCGTATCCCCATAGCACACATGGGGTACTTTTTATCCTTGTGTGCACCAAACCCATCTAGCGTGTTTGCTGCCAAAAAGCTCTTTGTTTAGTTTCATCTGACCACAGAACCCTGTGCCGTGTGAACTTCCAGTCGTGTCTGACCACTGAATATGCTGGAGTTTGTTTTTGGAGGAGCGAGGAGCATTTTTCTTGAAAACCTCCCAAACAACATGTGGGGATGTAGGGGTTGTTTGATTTTTTTTTTTAATAGGCTTTCTGACCCCAAGACTCAACTAATCTCTGCAATTCTTCATCTGTGATCCTTGGAGAGTCTTTGGCCACTCAAACTTTCATCCTCACCGTGAATTAAGACGATATAGACACACGTCCTCTTCCTGGCAGATTCGTAACATCTTTAGTTGATTGGAACTTCTTAATTATTGCCCTGATGGTCAAAATGGGGATTTTTCAATTCTTTAGCTATTCTCTTACAGCCACTTTCTTTTTTGTGATGCTCAACAATCTTTTGCTGCACATCAGAACTATACTCTTTGGTTTTACTCATTGTGATGGATTATTAAGGGAATATAAACTCCTGTGAAACAAGAAGTCATAGCTGGACAATTTCATGTTCCTAGTCATATGTAGGAAAAAAAAGGTAATTATTAATGGGAATATACTTCAGAGATATTTTATTCATAAAAAAGTCTAGGGGTATCAATAATTGTGGCCATCGTGTCTTGGAGAAAAACATTTATTTCATAATGTGATTTCCCCCCCCCCCACTTTCAATTTTTTTACTTCAATGAAAGGTTAGATTTTTGCCAATTTTTTTGAATGAAAGATCAAAAGGATAAATGATGCAGATTTATTTTTTACAGCCATTTTTGATCATATTTACCAGGGGTATGATTAATTCTGAGCATGACTGTATATATATATATATTTTCACGACATCATTTGAAAGTAGAATTTCTTTTATCAAAATCAACAGAAAAGTCTAGGTTTTGATTTGTGACTGATTCTGATGGAGCACATCATATCAATGTTGTTATTTTTAACTAAAATATTTTAACATATTAATAACAAATATTTTTTGTTAATTGAAATAAAGCTGAAATAAAATAATATTAAATGAATACCTTAAATTTAAACAAAAATTAGAAATGTTGCCTTGGCAGAAAACTAAAAGTTGAAGTAATAAAATTACTAAAATTAAAATGAATCTAAATATAAATTTAAAAGAACCTAATAAAAATCACATAATACAACTACTAAAATTTAAACTACATTTAATGTGAAAATATATATTAAAGCTAAAATATAAAAAGAAAAGCTAATTCAAACTATTAACAAAAAGCACTGTGTCACATATAATTGATTGTATAATGACTGTTCTAGGGGCCTGCTATGATGCACTTAACAACTTAATCTGGACGTGCTCCAGTGACTACATGGACCAATGGTGTAACCCTGGGAACCAGGCCTTCCATCATGTGTGCCAACGACTTGGCGTCAGTCACGTCATCACTCAGCCTAAAGGTATTGAAACTAGAGCTCTAACATATGCAACAAAAAGTTTACTCGAGTTGATTTTTTTTTTTTTGGATGATTTTGATATTGCACAACAAAACATTTCAGAGGCTTGCATACATTACACCACGACCCAACCAGGCACAGTCTTTAGCTATTATAGTGACAATAGCTGATTTTGCTCAAATTTCCCTTGTGTAAAAGAAGTGCACTTAGCATACCTTTAAAAAGAGTACTTAAGAAATAATATACTTTTAAAAGAATATACTTGTGTCAACTGAATACAACGTTTTCATGTTATTTGCAATTAAATGAAAATTAAATGTAGTTTAAATTGATATTAAATGCAATTAGCTGAACTTTAGAGTGCTTTTTGACCCACTTAAGTTGGACTTTAGTACATCTTTATATATAATTTTGTAATTATAGTGTACTGCTGAATGTACTGACTAGCATTTATGGTGAACTAAAATATACTTTAATGTCATTTATATTGAAACTTGTATGTTGTATACTTAAATATATTTATAATTGCAGTTTTAATAAATGTGCGTTTTACTGATGATGTTGCAATTTAATACATACAATAATTAAATACAAAATATATTAAGTTTAAATGTATTATTAACACTACAGTTAAAATTATAATCAAGCCCTTTACATGCTCTTTAGTATGTTAGTCAACACATCAAAATAAGTGTACTTTAATAGCACACAACAAATATTAAAGTCGGCATGAAACGGAAGTTGAGATTGTCATTTTTTCCTTGTTGTGACGTATATCCGTGTGAAACGGCTTCTGAAATTAGAAAAAAATGTAGGGCGGGGCTTGATTTCATCCTTCGGGAATTGATTGGATCGTTGGAGGTTGGGCGTTGCAAACAAAATGGAGGCAGATTTGAATGCCAGTTTACATTCAGTTGTGGAGGATTTCTCTCCACCGGACTCCCCCGTTACCCTCCCATGAAGGATTTTTTATTGAGGAGCCCGGCGACGAGAACGAGGACGAGCAGCTAAATTTTCAGGCAGGAATCAGCCCATATTTATACGAGCCTCCCGCGAAACGAGACAAACACCGATAGCCGCACCCTCATTGGCTCTGGCCGCATCCTTTCGCCATGGCATGTGACCGAAAGAGAAGAGAGGTCGTTTCGAGGGGGGAGGGAAGGGTAATGTATTTGATTAAAGATTATAAGGGTACATGAATTTTAAAAAAATAATGAAGTGCACAGATAAATCATTTATAATAAACACTACAATATTACATATGAAAAGAACATTTGTCAAATTTGATTTCATGCCGACTTTAAAACAATGATTCATAGTACAACTTTGAATTTGACATTATTACAAAATAGTCATGAATGTGTTCTCTCTTTAAGTACACTTAAGTGGCCTTTATGTTGTTAACATGTTATCTGCAAGGCTAGCACAGTTTTTAAAAACTATACTTTTATGATTTGAAGAACACATTCATTAGAATAAAACACTTTTTTTTTACTTTTTTTTTTTTTTTTACAAGGGGTCACTTTTCATTGCTATACCTGTGCAAATATTTTTGCAAGGACTTAGTGTATAGGACACTTACTATGCAAAGTTAGATTTTAGATGTGCTCATAATACAGAAATGATCTGTATCATTTTCCCCATCATTTTTTTGACTCTTTATTACAGAAGAAATGATAGACACAGGCAAAGTGATAAACCAGCTGCTCCATCATGTTGGTGCTATGTGCATCCACCAGCTCAACCTGCTAGCAGCCAGCAGTAGTTTACACCTGGGAACCTTCATAGGAAAACAACCCATGGAGGCTTGCCACTTTAGTTCTATATGTGACGTCATGGAGAAGGCCATGGTCAATGGTGACACGTGCATCATCCGATGCATTCTGGTCGTCTTTCAGGTGTGGATATAATTGGTGGGGTTTTGCTAGAATATTTAAGATTTACATTTGAATTACATTATAAACACTACAGTATGACTTTGTTACTATATAACTTCCTGCAAAGCTGCTTTGAAATCATGTGTATTGTGAAAAGTGTCATACCAAAATTGTATGTAATACATATGACTTAACTAAAACAATGTAAGTGATGGCCTTTTTGCTGTTGGAGATTGAGTTTGTTCATCCGCAGTGAATAGGTTGACACCTACTTGAAGGAGGAATATTCTCTCTTGTGTTTTCCAGGTGGTGTTCCAGTTTTTTAATCCAAATTCAGAGCAGAACCGGGACTGTGTTAAGCGTTCTGGACTGTTGCTGTGGCAGTTACTTATGGCTCCTCCTGATCAGATAGAACCAGAAATACAAAGAGAAGTGTGTCTTGCCATCAGGTGAATCTCTTAAAAAATAAAAAATAAAAAATGTTTATAATATGGAGGCGGGGAATAATTTGCGTATTCATGCATCCCCATATACTAAATGAAGCAAAGGTGTACATTCAAATTACATTCAAGCTATTTTAAGGCATTAAGAAATTACTTTCACGGTGCAAAAACATTTAAATATGTCATTTTGATTATCAAAAATGGGATTTACGGGATATAATTTTTGACTGCAAAGGGACTTAAATATATTTTTTTATATTCTTTAAAACAAATCTTCATTTCTCTTCCAAAGTTGAACAAAATTCTTAAGGGATTTAGTCAAAAAAACATTTTACTAGTCTGAAAAAAATGTTGAATTTATGCAACTGGCCTCAATACCTGCAATAACTACAAACCATTTTTCCATTCTTTATTTCTTATTAGCTCAGGTTTAAACACCTTGTACCAGAGCGAATCTGAGTTGAACAACCTGCTAAAATTTGTTTTCACTGAGGGTAAGAATTACAAATAAATACACATCATACAGAAATCAAGTTTAACTATAAGCCGAGTTATCACTGTAATTGCACAATTGCATAATGATAAGCAATAGTGCCAGTAATTACTAATTTTTTTTCTCTCTGCAGGGGAGAAGAACAGTGGTTTGTCTCAATTACGTGATGTTATATTAAACAACCTTGCTAACCAGTTACAGAAGAACCGCTTTGGTAGTGAGGAGGATGACCACTACAGGTAACAAGTTTCACGGCTCTTTAGATCTGTTCAATACTGTATACTCTACTAGTCATGCATAACACAAAAAATCTACATAATTCTTTTGTGATCGCAACATACAAGTTTCTCCCTTATCTCAACAAAAATGTATTACAATTATTATTAAATATATATGTTCATTTAAAGTAATGTTATTTACCTTGATGATAGATTGTAAATATCTGTAGATGATTTTTGGTTTATATCTGTTTATATCTGCCATTTACACTCTCTCATCTTCCCCTGAAGACTGAAAGATGAACTGTTGCAGTGTATCTTGAAGACTGTAGTGCGAGAGTCATGTCTCCTCATCACCAAATGTCAAACCGTTTCCAAGGAAGACCTTCAGAAGCTTCTGTCCACTGTACCTGTATGTGACTTCCACATAAATTAATTTAAACATTTCTTTGTAAAGAAACTTTTCGTTGTGACTGGTTACTCTGTATGTAGTTTTTAACTGAATTAATCTTAAAAGAGCTCTACAAGCCATTTGTTTTCATATCCCTTGCGAAAAAGAAGTACACTTTAGCATACATTAGCATTAGCAATGTTTAATTGCAATTATAGTAAATGCAATTAGCTGAACTTAGAGTTTTTTTTTTTTTTTTTTTTTTTATCTTTGCAAGTAATTTCTTAATTACTAGTATTGTTTTTGAAACGGTTAAGTGTACTGCTGAATGTACTGACAAACATCTATGGTAAACTAAAATATATTATTTCTTTTGAAAAATGCATTTAAATATATTTGTAATTACACATTTGTAATGATGAAGTACAAAATTGAGTACAAATTTAGTTCAGTTTTACACACTGCAATTTAAATAATAATCAAGTACTATGTGCTTTAGTATGTTAGTCAACACATCAACATAATTTGACTTTTTTTTAAAGCATTACAACAAGTAATAAAACATAATGATTTAAAATGTACTTTAAAGTAAAAGATTTAATTTGTCATTATTACAAAGTGTACTTTTTAAAAGTCTACTTAAGTGTGTTAAGAATCAGTCATGAAAATCCACTCTCTTTAAGTGGCCTTTAATTTAATTCATATTACATTTTCTGGAAGTACTGTTTTCAATGCAATACTGCACATTCAATGCAATTAAGTGCACTTCTTTTTTACAAGGGAAATCAAACTAAATGAATCAATGAAAAAGATGAGATCAATTATCTTGAGTGCTGTTTATTAATTTTCTTGGGATAACTTTAGAATGATCTAAAGTAATCTTTTTTTTTCTTGCTATGAAATATGACTGATTCAAAGTATTTTACCATAACAAACAAATTATTTAACATTTTCCCTTCTGTCCAATTCACACTGAACTGACAGATGCCGACCAATGGCAACAGACACTTTGTTGTGTTTTGTTGGATCAGTGTATTCCCTCTGTCAGTGTCTGTTGGCATTGGTCGGCACATGTTTTTGCCGATGGAACATGTTGAATCAGAATTTGTCAGGTCATGGAATGTCTGAGAAGTGATGTAATGTAATCTGGTGATTGTTTGCATTGGTGGTGTCTGTTTTTTTACAAGCACATGATGTTTTAAGGCCAATTAACTGCACCAACAATGTTGTTCTTACTATTCTGTTGTATGTTACATTGAAGTTCTTAACAAAGTCATCTTGCTAGTAACAGGATCATTTTCTTGCAAAGCCAATTTTACATGTTTGGTTTGCCGAGTGTTATTTTGGACCTTATTTACTGTATATGGTACATCTAAATGTATACATTCAATCTTAATTTGAAATAGTTGTCTGTATAATTTCACAAATGTATTGAATCACTAATTAACCCACAGCACTTCCACATCAACAGGTAGTGTCACCAAGCTTGCGTTACTTAATGGCTGTGCAGAACCATTTGCTCAGCAACACCATCCTGCTCCACCCTGATGACATTGATGATAGTGACAGCTCCCTACAAGGGGAAACAATGAAGGTACAGGTAAACATCCCCTTTAAAAACCCTATGGTCTCTGATTGGTTAGTGTGGACTGATGACGACAGCTGCTGCATTCATGAAAGATGAAACAAACAGGAATTAAAACAGTTCAATATTCTGTGCTCTGTTCTGTAGCTCAAAGTGTGTGTGTGTGTGTGTGTGTGTGTGTATATATATATATTTATATATTATATATATATATATATATATATATATATATATATATATATATATATATATATATATATATATATATATATATATATATATATTAGAACTTGTCACAAACATATAACATGCTATGCTAGAAACATCATTATTGCAGTGATTATTATGTTTCTAGTATGTTATATGTTTGGCAACATTTCTTCTAACCCTAATCGATGGTGTGTGTAGCTTTTAATTTCTTAAACAAACATTTTTAATTTCCATGTCGTCAGTAGATCACGCACTGAACTTTCCACTCCCATCAGTGCTTTTATGGAATTGCACTCACGCTAATTTGCCGTGTTTAGTAAATTTGGCCCTAAGTTTCTTAAAGGGGTAGTTCACCCAAAATTGAAATGTTTAACTTAATGTAATTTCTATTTAAACATGTCATGAGTTTAAATATTTTTGTAATTACACATTTGTACTTTTTAAAAGTGTACTTAAGTGTGTTAAAGGGATAGTTCACCCTTATACCATGATTTACTCACCCTCAAGCCATCCAAGGTGTGTATAACTATCTGAATAAGGATTTTTTTTTTTTTTACACAAACGCATCGCTTCGCTTCAGAAGGCCTTAATTAACCTCCTTGAGACGTATGGATTACTTTTATGATGGATGGATGCATTTTTTTGGCCTTCAAAATCCAGCCCCCAATTCACTCCTATTATAAAGCTTGGCTCCTGTCTCCTAAAGAGACAGGATATTTTAAATGTATCTCTGGTTGTGTTCGTCTGAAAAAAGATACACCTAGGATGGCTTGAGGGTGAGTAAATCATGGTATAAGGGTGAACTATCCCTTAAGTACACTTTTAAAAAGTACAAATGTGTAATTACAAATATATTTCAATTCATGACATGTTTAAATAGAAATGACATTAAAGTGCTTGTAAGTACATTCAGCAGAATATATTTCAAAGACAATATAAGTAAATATGGAATTGGAATGGAAAAACGTGTTCTGTGTGAAAGTATATGTTCTTTTTAAGTATATTATTTCTGTAATGCGTAAAAGTATGCTAAAGTGTACTTCTTTTTCACAAGGGTTCTGTACCAGCTTTAGATGTTCTCAAAGAAATGTGTGTGTTGAATGTGCGTGTTCCCCTCAGGAGTTGCAGACGAGCATCTTATCACTTGCCTCGAAGATCCTGGTTGGGTGTGATGAGGTTCTGGAGACCCTTCAGCAAGTCACCAGCTCCCTTATCAACAGCAACATCAGTGATCGAGAGACCAGGTGCATTACAATATTAGATATTTTTGATGATGTTTTATTTGTATGTTGTACATGTTGTACTTTTTGTACATGTAATTAAATGCTTTCTTTTACTTATCTTTTCTATTTTTTTAATGTGAAGACTGAGAGGACTGGAACAGGTAACGAAGGCCACAATGTTGGGTCACTTGCTGCCGGTTCTGTTGACCTCACTGATGCACCCAAACCTACAAACCCTCACACTAGCTGATGCTCTCATGCCTCAGCTTGTCCAACTGGTCCTCTATACTAGTCAGGTGTGTATATGTGATTGTTGGATGGAAGAGCAATAATTTTTCTTCATTTGGACAATATTTGATATACATAGCATCTCAATATTTATGTATTTGCTCTCAAATAGCATAGAAATCTAAACTCTCTATTGCTAGTATCGGACAAAATATTTTAGCATTCTCATACAGGCTTTAAGAAATATAATGGTCAAATAAAAAGCTAATAATCAAAAAAATGAGCAGAGCTGGTTAATGTTATAACACCAGCCAAATACTAGTGAATATATTGTAAATATTAAATATATTAACCAGCTCTAATCGATGCACACAAATGTCAATATTTTACACTATCACCAAGGCTGCATTTATTGATCAAAATGCAGTAATATTGTGAAATCGTTTTCTATTTCTTATATATATATATATATATTTTAAAATATAATTTGTTTCTGTGCTGCAAAGCTGAATTTTCAGCATCATTACTCCAGTCTTTACTTCCACATGATTTTTCAGAAATCATTCTAATATGCTTATTTGCTGCTCAAAAAACATTTCTTATTATTATCAATGTTGAAAACAGTTTGAAAACAGCTGCTACATATTTTTGTGGAAATATTCAGGATTCTTTGATGAATAGAAAGTTAAAAAACAGCATTATTTGAAATTTTTGTAACATTATTAATGTCTTGACTCACTTTTGATCAATTAAATGCATCCTTGTTGAATAAAAGTTTTAATTTCTTTCACACACACACACAAAAATCGTACTGACCCCAAACGGTAGTGTACATTGAGATTTTTTTTAAATTGAAATATAATGAAAAATGTCAGATTTTCCATTAATATGTGCAAGTACATTTGTAGATCAAATTAATAAATCATAAACCGTTGGTATTGTTAACATTGACTGCTCTGAATCTATCTATCCAACAGACCGCTTTGCTGCTGAAGACACATTCACCATTATTTTCTGAGGATTCCTCGCTAAATCAAGGCCCCAATCCACCCTCATTAAGTGATGGGTAAAAATACTTTTTTCTATCTATCCTTGTAACTATTGGACAAAAACCTTTAGATTACTCAAACACAAAATTATGTTGTATTTAATTCAGTTTCCAGATTCTGGAAGAGAGAGAGGAGCCAGGTTTTTTGACTGGCCTGAAGATCCCTGCCCCATGGGCTGCTGGGAAAACAGTGGAAACTGTTCATCCAGTGCGGGACAACTACAAATTTAAAGATACAGTGCACATACCTGGTGCGCGCTGTCTCTACCTCCGTTTTGACCCTCGCTGCTCCTCCCAATATGACTATGACAAGGTTTGAACTTTCGATTCTTTGAAACTTCTGTTCTCATTCATAGTGGAATGAAAGTGAATATGCATGCTCATAAACTCTCGTTATTCAGCTGGTGATTTATGCCGGGCCCAACACAAATAGTCGAAAAGTGAGTGAGTATGGAGGCAACACCATGGGTTATGGGAGCCGTAGTGTCTTGGGAACTGGATGGCCCAAAGATCTTGTCAAGGTGAGGAAAAGCACTCTCCATAACATCAGACAGTGTTCAAGAATAAAGATGAGCTGGATAAAAACATAAAATAATGTGTTAACTTGTAATAAGTATTTTTAAATAATTTTTTCCTTGATACATGGCAAAACTGGTATATAATCTAATTCATGTGTGATTATCTGTGCTCTTGATGAAGGAAATATAATTTTAATGTTGTCAATATAAAATTCAAACCTCCATACACAGATCTGTTTGCTAAAATGTCTTAGACGATTTTGATAAAGTAACGGTGAGCATTGCTTTTATATTTAAAGAAACAAAACAAAAAACACACACTTTTAATTAAGATTTTTAACACTTTTTAGTTTTGAATCAAAAGAAAAGCTTCAACAACGGTAAATGCAATGAAAAGGTTTATTTATTTTATTTTTTTTTTAACTATTTATTTATATGACTATAAAAGCATGATGCATCAAATGTGGTACATACATTTTTTTTTTTTTTTTTTTTACAAATTTTGCCTAAAGATCCAATAGATGGATAAAATGGTGTGCTTAAATTATATTAAGACACCAGAGTGCACCTTCAGTATTCACAAACAATCTACAGATATTAAATATCTGCATATGCCTTTAATACACTTTTAACCGTATGTTTTTTCAGGTGGAAGGAGATACTGTGACATTCTCTTTTGAGATGAGAAGTGGACGTGAGCACAATACCCCAGATAAAGCCATGTGGGGTTTCTCATGCACTGTCCGAGCACAGGTACTAACTTAAGACTTTACATAAGCCTTTAAATAGATCCCAATCGTAAAATTTACAGAGAAAATTTTAAATACTTAATAGACGTTCATTGACTTTGCTCATCGAATGTGTTTTCCTACAAATGTCTTGGATGCAGGGTTATAATTGTATGCTAAAACATAGATTAAAACTATTTACTTTATACATTATTTCAGACACAGGTCCATATCAATAAAAAAAACGCACAAAAACATGTATTTAAAAAGCAGCAAACGTATAATTTAAAAGTATAATTTACATTGCTCTAAATATTTTGTTCCTTTTTACGAAATTGTTACGAAAAGACTGTGTTGAAATGTGTTAGAAAAACTAACTGAAATTAAATACTCAACAAAAGTGTTATTGATATTGAGTGCACAGACTTGTAGAGTTAATTTTGTGAACATTCTCATAATTTTGTACAATTCTCAACTTCGCAAGTGATTGATAAACCAAATGACAGTGGCATGAACTGTATTTTTATATCCATGTAATGTGAATCTGTCTGTGTTTTTGTTTTGTTTTTATACCATTGCCTGTATAGTTATTTTATGTGCTGGTGAGCCAAAGACAATTTTCCACCTTGGTGGACAATAAAGACACACAATGTGGAGCAAAAGCATTGCAGACACCAACTAATGCTAACCTGAAGTCTAAAGGAAATTTTAAAATAAATCCACTGAAATGGGCAAAACTTTAATCACCTTTCTTGGCTGTATTTCTAATTATGTTGATTTCAGGAGTCATCCGAGGATGTGTCCGGCGGGCTGCCCTTCCTGGCTGATCTAGCTCTGGGTTTATCAGTGCTGGCCTGCGCTATGCTACGCATCCTCTATAATGGCCCTGATATCACACGAGAGGAGGAGACCTGCCATGACCTTCTCTGCTCCAAACTACTGCAGAGGTGTGCTGATTATGTCAGGTTTGGTACAGGACGTGAGGACCCAAATGCAGAGATGCACTTCAGCAATCCTTATTTATCTTTATTTACATAGAAAATTAAACAAAAAGCACAGTGTAAAATAACAAATTTTCCTATTTGAATGCATTTAAAAAAAAGTAAAAAAAAAATCTTTGATTAGAAAGTTCAAAAGAACAACATTTATTTGAAATATAAATCTTCTGTAACATTATCAATGTCTTTACTGTCACTTTTGATCAAATGAATGTGTCATTGCTGAAAAAAAGTATTGATTTCTTTTTAAAAAGCCTTCTTATACACAAAAAAAATTGCTGCCTTATTTTTAAGTGCAACCAACTTGGATGTTTAAGTCATTTCAACTTGAATTACATTCAACTGATTTTTAAAAAAAAATCTTGTATAACTTGTATAAAAAAAGTTGAAAATTGCTTAACTTATTTTGATGAGTTAAAGCAATGTAAAACATGTTGTCATAACTTATTGATCATAGTGTATTTGGTTCTTATATTTTTTGCTTCTTGTTCCTGTTTTCTGTAAGGTGTCAGTGGCAAGTGGAGGCTAATGGTGCGATATCTCCTGCTCTCACGCCGTCTCCGTCTCCCCTGCCGTTAACCATTGATGAGGAGAGAGAGTTCACTTATCCTTCAGACATCCTCGTCCCACCTCCAGGCCCAATGCCTGGGGCTTGCTGTGAGCTGCCCCGCATCCACTTACCTCAGGGCATTATGGGCCGCCTGAGGGAGCTGTCTGGAAGAGCACGGCCTCAGTTTCGCCCCAGCATCAAGTAAGCACGTGATAGGGAGTTTACCTATTAGTGGAATGCAATTACGTTAGAAGAACATTTAACCTTAATCATAAATGCATAAAAATATAAACAAAACGCTTTGACTAATACATGGACATATTTAAAGGTTTCATTTATTTTGTTTAAAAATGTACTTTTAAACTTTACAATTAAAAATATATACTTAATTGGAACAAATGCAAATAGAACAAATGTACCAACGTATTTAAAATGATTGAATTCATATATATAAATTTATATATTATGAATTTATATATATGAATTCAATCATTTTAAATATGTTGGTACATTTGTTCCATTTGCTAAGATTAGTTAATGCTTGAAGCTAAAATGAACTAACAGTGACCAATTTTTTTTTTTTTACAGCATTGGTTAATGTTAGCTAAAAAATACAATTGTTCATGTTTGTACATGTTAATTCACAGTGTTTAACTAATGTTATGAGATGTAACTTTTAATTAAAATAAATTATTAGTAAGTGTTGAAATTAACATTTCTTAAAATTAAGAAGTGCTGTACAATTATTGTTCTTTTTTTCTATATTAGTTTAGGTTAATTAATATTGTTAGTTAAAGTTAACAAATCTAACCTTATAAAGTCTATTTGTGTCATGATTTATTTGCATTTTTGGTTTCAAATAAGTAGTATTTTATTTTATTTTATGATATTTTTTTATTCACACTTCCATAAAGGTTTGACCTTTTTGGCAGCAAACCACAACATTATGACTTCTTGCATCAGAAATGTAGAATAATAGTTGATTAATCATATGTTTATTCTGTTCTCAGAGAGGTGATCCGTCCTGATGTGATGGAGGAAGTGATCGTGTCGTGTGTAATAAAGCACTTGGGCCTGGTAGATGCGCTGCAGTCGCTGGTGAACTTCCAGTACAGAGAAGTGCACAGAGAGGAACACAATCTGCTCTGCAAAATCATGGCCGAGACATTCAAGAAGATCAATGCAATGGAAAGACAGTTACAAGTATGTGTTACAAGTAGCCACAGATGTAGGGCTTTTCATAAACGTATTGTGTGATGCTGTTGAAGAGTAACACTATATTCTGTGTCTGTGTTTGTTTCAGAGTGTAGCTGAATTGGAGCAGAAGTGGCAGAATGAAGTAGATGAAGCTCAACAGGGAAAACTTGAGAACAACTCGCCCTTCTTCCACGACTATCACTTCTTTGAGGTAAGTAATGTGAGATGTAGTGTGAACCGAATGTAATGTTTTCAGACACTTAATTGCGTTAATTGCAATTAAATTGCATTTTTTTTATAGTTTACATAACATTTTATTAAATGAACTTTAGAATGTTTTTTTTTTTTTTAATCACTTAAGTACTTCTTTATATGTAATTTCATAATTTCTCTATTTGTCTGAAATATGGTTGTGTATGATAAATAAAAATGTTATGAGCACAATTGACCCTTCGCTAAGCCACGCCCGAAAACCGCCACAGGCCAATCGTGGCTTAGCAACCGTAACTAGGCGCGGGAGGTCTGGCAAGCTTTCGAGCGAGAGGGAAACATGCCGCGTTGTGCGTATGGATTGTGCAAATCTGATACCCGGTATCCTAAAAGTTTGGACGGGGTGGTGGATTTTGTTCCCTTCCCGAAACCTAAAACCCAAGGGGAGAAATGCCGGGCGTCATCTTCATTTATATAGCGCTTTTAACAATGTAGATTGTTCCAAAGCAGCTTTACATTGATAATAGGAAATTAAAAGTGTTTTGGCTTTATAGCAGCTCTAGAATAAAGTTATTGTCCAGCTCGTGGATCAAGCAATGTGATTAAAGGCAAGACGGAGGCTCACTGACATAATGTAACGGTACTTAAAAATATATTTCAGCATTTTGTTAATCGACAGCCAAACTAGTAACGTTACCCCAATCCGATCGCGACTCTCCCGGTGTTAGTTCTAGTAAAAGTAAAAGGTAGTTAGTAAAAGGAAGGAACATCAGGGGGCTTGCCGGAGATCTCCAAGGAAAAGTTTGGTATGCAAACTTAATCAGTTCATAACAGTAGTCACTATGTGACCCACGACGTGTGAGCAGTAACGTTAGCCTGGCGCACTACAAATATAAGCGGGAGAATGTTATCATTGCAAAGTGGTCAGGCTAATGTCTTGTGTTTATTCCACGATACATATGGATAAGATGTTTGATTTATAAATATTAGAATATTTTCACATTTCATTTACCCTGCTGTGCATGCACATAGCTGTTCCTCAATTTGTGTGTTTCCCATTTGAATGGTCAGCGTATGAGGCGGCTGCTGCTTGCGCTGGGACCTAACGTTATAGACTTTAGCTTCAATTTTGATGAAATTATTCTCTAATCGTTTGCATATTATGTCGTGGATATAGCCCTCGAATGCATACTGCAGTCTTGCTCTCTCATATTTTCACCTGTCCGCCAAAAATGACTAATTATCTCCTTAGGAATGTCTGAAACCAGTGCATACATACTGTAATAGACGTGCCAGGCGCAAAAGCTTGACAGGTGTAGCAACAGTAACTAAGGAGGGCGGGGCTTAGCGAAGGGTCAATTTGTACATTACCTTACATAAAAGTGAAAGTGTGGTCTAGAGATGCACCGGTCGACCGGCCATAAATCAGAACAGGACAGTTTTTGCTCCAAACACACGATCGTCAACCAAATTTTTGTTTTATTTTGTCCGACCTCTATTCCAGGCTTGCACACTGCATTGCAATATTTTCCCAAAATGTCAAGTCTGTGAACAGGACATTAACACAGGCCAGACAGAGACAGGACAAGTAGCTCTGGGACACAAAGAAGAGAACAGAGATGCATCAGCAGAGAAAATACTGTACCAGGCGCAGAAACTCTTTGCGATGCTCGAAATATTAGAAGAAAAATATAAATATTGCATTGTGAGCGGGTTCTTTTATAAATGTATCTCGGAAGGGAACTGAACTTTCAATGTAATTTTCTTTTCCTCTTACATTAGTTTTGCACTCCAGGCACAACTTCACAATAGGCATACAAAATATGTAATAAATATTTAATATAAAGTGAGGAGAAGCAGTTTTTCCTAGGTCAAACATCTCTTTTACCCACTGCTGTATTTACTTGGTACACCAGGGTACTTCAGATAATACCATGATATTTCAACAAATGTTAAATTGGCATAATTAGCTCAAACTTCACCATTACAAGAGCAACATTTCTGAAATAAAAGGTATTCTTTGCATGACAAATAAGAAAGTTTCTGGTTGTAGTGTGTCCTTAAAGTTCTTTGATGATTATTAAGTGTAATCTTCCAGAATCGCTAGTTTCTTTAAAGAATAATATAATCATTTGTACTGGAACAGCTGCAGGAAGTGTAGGCATTGACAAACTGTATGCAGTGGTTTGTTTCCGCTTATATTGTAGCCAGATTAAGTCGAAAATTGATTCATTTGGTGTGTCTTGTGGCTCACAGAACAAAATGAAGGAGCTGGAACTTCTGTGTTCGCTCAAGGAGGTTCCTCTGGACTGCACAGATCCAGAAAATGCAGTGATGGCTTTGAGGTATGACATGAAACCCATTCTGACTCCCTGTAGTGGATCTAAATTGTTCTCAAAGCTGTCGGTTACACCCATTCATCATAGAATCCTGTTCCCACAAAAATATGAAGCAGCACAACTGTTTTCAACATTGATAATCATAAGAAATGTCTCTTGAGCAGCAAATTAGGATTAAATTACATTTTAAGATATTTTCAAATAGAAAAATGTATTTGTAAACAACAAATTAAACCAACTTGCCAACCCCAAACTTTTGAACAATAGTGTACTTATGAAACTATTGCCTGTGTTTTGTTTTGGACAGAGAGAAGTTTTTCCATGAGGTTAATGCCGTGCAGCAGCAAAGAAGCTCCGTTCCACTGGCTAAAACCAAAGCGCTTGTGAAGAGCTTGATAAACCGCTCTGAACTGCTGCTACATGTTACAATAGCACCACAATGCAAGAGTCTGTCTACAACACCAACATGCACACCAGGTTATTTGTGCACGCATTTACACATGCACACACTTGCATAAGCTTACAAATGCGCTTAACAGCCCTTTTAACTTGTCCTTCTTACAGCCTGCAAGTCAGTATCGGACGCTAAATCGATGGCTCCTATAGTGAAGCAGCCTGTGTTCCTGCGCAGTATGTCCGCTCCCTCAGATTTGGAAATGATTGCCAACAGTGATGTGGAGTTTACACATGGAGCACAAAGGTACCTCTGTGACAGCAGAAGCATCAAATAACAGTTATAAAACGAAGAGGTTCAACTCTCTGATTTGTAAAATTGCCAATATGCGCACACCTGTAAGCACATATTAGTTGAATTTTTATATAAATGTTTGAATATTTGGCAACCACAGACAGCCTACATTCAGAATAATAAACTACATTACAGTTGTTTATTATTAAAGCTGAAATCATTTATTTATTAATGCATTTATTTATTTATTTTTATCTGCATGCATTTATTTATACATTTCCAAAAATGTATTTATGCATTCATTTTTTCATTCATGTCAGCTTAATTTGTCCTTTAAAAGTCATTCAAAATTTGATTTCTCAAAAAGCTTAAAAGCATGGCTCTTTTGTTCAGATGAAGGTGTGTTCAGCAAATCAATAACTGGGTGACGTTTTCTCGGTCAAAAAAAAAAAATATATATATATATTTATTTTTATTTTATTTTTTTATTTATTGGTTCAAATTGCTCGGTTTGTATCGCGGTTTTAGGTTCATGGTTTCGTTACAGTTCGGTATGTGCTATGTTCAGGGAAAAAAAGACCACTGTCAAATAAAAATAAAGAATAAAGGAACAAATGATCTAACTACCAGCAACCGCACAAATAAATACAAGAGAGCAAAGATATAAATAAAATAAACAGTGCTTTTCAAGTAGGTCTAACATTAGTTTTCAGGCACAGAAATTGAATAAAGTAATAAATTGTAAAATAACATTGCAAATTTGACTGTAGAAATTAAAGATTAATCCTTATTAAAGTTACAAAAGCTATTCAATCAAGAACAGTGAGTGATTTCCATGTCTTTTGTTGTTTGATTAACATTAAACACAGACAGCAGCAGGAATATTAGGCAGCTGTCACTTTAAGACATAATGCACAGATCCAAAATACTGATACGGTTACATCTTTCTCAACTGTACAAGTTCACTTAATGCATGACAGACTATGTCTGCTAGGATACTCATGTTGACACAATTTTTGTGTGAATTTCTCCATTGAATTACTAGACTTGAAAGACGACTCAATATTTGCTTTGGATGAGTGCGCACACACAAATCTTTTCACAGCACGTGCGAGTTCACTTTCGTGTCTTGCTCTTGAATGTTTAAATTGGCAAGGCTTAAATGAGTTTAGTTTAAACATAGATAGCAACATGTGCTGTTCAGGTCTTGCTTGTGCTTGTGCGCTATCAACACCTGAATTGAATAAAAAGTTTACAAAGAGTGAGCGTTTTGTTCACGTTTTGTTCATCAAATTTGAGATGAACCGTGGTGCAAGTGCGTGCCGAAATGTGGGTGGAGAACGGTACGATTTGACTTTTTTTTACAGAGAACCGTTACACCCCTAAATATATTTATGTATGTGTATATGTATATGTATATATGTATGTATATATGGTTAAAGTTTATATTATGGTAAAAGTTTTACAAATTGTAGTAACTAATTGTCTGTCTAGGAGGCGCATCAACCCATCCAGTCACCGGAGCAGCTCTTTTACTCTACTACAGTCATTGGTCATTGAAGACAGCAAGGACAAGCCCACGTACAGCGTGCTCCTGGGACAACTGTTTGCCTTCATAGGAACAACACCTGATCAAACTGTGAGATCAGACACATGCAGCAGGACACTTGTTAAACATCAACTGTTGCCATTCATTGCTCTCACTTGCAATGTTTCTAAACTGAGTCTTATGCCTGCAGGTGTCCAGCACCAGCTTCCTGTCAGCAGCTCAGACCCGCTGGAGGAGAGGTCGCACGAGGAAGCAGGCTCTGGTTCACATGAGAGAGCTGCTCACCGCTGCTGTTCGGGTGGGAGGGGTCACACATCTGGTCGGCCCAGTTACCATGGTGCTGCAGGGTGGACCAAGGTACATTTTAAACTGGTTTAACCTCAGGTTGCTGCCAAACTACTGTTCAAACTTTGGGGTCAGTAAGAATTTTCTAAGAAATAAGTACTTTAATTCAGAAAGGATGCATTAAATTGTAAATACTGAAATAACTGCATCACAGTTTCCACAAAAATATGCAAAAAAATTAAATTTAAAAGAACATTTCTATTGTAATATATGTTAAAATGTAATTTATTCCTGTGATGCAAAGCTGAATTTTCAGCATCATTACTCCAGTCTTCAGTGTCACATGATCCTTCAGAAATCATTCTAAAATGCTGATTTGCTGCTCAAGAATCATTTCTTATTATTATCAATGTTGAAAAGAGTTGTGTTGCTTCATATTTTTGTGGAAACTGTGATACACTGCCATTAAAAAATTTGGGGTAAGAATGTTTAGAAATTAATGCTTTTATTTAGCAAGGGCACATTAAAATTAATCACAACTAACAGTAAAGACATTTATATTCTTCAGTTTTTAAAAAATATGTTCTTTTTAACTTTTTATGAATCACAGAATCCTGATTTTTTTTTTACCACAGATATATTAAGCAACAAAAACGGTTTCTATCATTGATGATAAGAAGAACCATTATTAATAATTGAGCACTATAAAAATTTATTGCAACTGAGCAGCAAATCAGCATGTTAGAATGGTTTCTGAAGGATCATGTGACACTGAAAGCTGGAGTAACGATGCTGAAAATTCAGCTTTGCATCACAGAATTACATTTTAAAATATAAAAGTTATTTTAAATGGCAATAATATGTCTCAATATTATTGTTTTACTGTATTAATGATCAAATAAATGCAGCCTTTAATTTAATATTGCTAGATGCTAGATGGATTGCATCTCTACCATGAAGCTTAAGTTGTCCATATGAATGTGCGTGTGTGTAGAGTCGAGGAACTGACGTGCGGAGGCATGATGGAGCATGTCCAGGAGGCCTTTGGAGAGACCATGACATCAGTGGTGTCTCTCTGTGCCCGTTACCCCATAGCCTGTGCCAACAGCATCGGCCTGCTGTGCACCATCCCTTACACCAGGCAAGCATCTTTAGCCTCATGACATCACATGTTTTTTGTGTTTTGCAGACCATGTAATTTCACTTAGGTGACCGCAAAGGAAATGTTGTTTCAGAGGTATATTTTTTTCTTAGTCACAGTAGTGAAATTTTGAGGGCAAAAAAGGCCTATTGTCAGTAAGTGTGGTGGTTTGACCAGCTTGAACCCGATACAAAATCTGCGTGTGGAAATCTTTTGGAAATCTATTCTTACATAAGCTGTTTCGGTCGGGCAATTAAGTCTGAATAACGCGAAAATGTGCCAAGACGAAACTGCAATAAGAGCAACGGCTTAAGTGCAAATTAGACTGCAATATTAATTATTATCACTCGCGGCTTTGTGTTAAATAAAGCAGCGCGTCTAACTAAAATACAGAATTATGTGAAGTTAAAAATACAAAGTAAGCAGAGAATCGAAGATGGCCTTACCTCGATTAAAATACAGCACTGAAATAACAGGAGAACAGAGTATTCTAGAAAAAACCACTTGCGCGCTCTTGTTGTGTCTCTTGCGTGCTGCTCGCTGGTCCTTATTATGTTTCTAGCATGTTATATGTTTGGTAACTAAGCCTATCTGATAGAGTGTATAGCTTTTCATTTCTTTAACAACCATGTAGGAAGACACGAGTATGGCCATATTCCAGGATGACAATGTCAAGATTCATCAGGCTCAAATTGTGAAAGAATGGTTTGGAGGGAGCATGAAGAATCATTTTCACACATGAATTGAGTCCAGACCTTAAATTCAGTGAAAGTGTTTGGGATGTGCTGGATGAGACTTTACAATTTCAATACAATTTCTACATTGACAATACAAGATCTTGACCAAAAATGTATGCACCTCTTGATGGAAATAAAATCACATAATTGTGTCTTCCTACATGGTTGTTTAAAGGTCCCGTATTATGCCCCTTTTCACAAGATGTAAAATAAGTCTCTGATGTCCCCAGAGTGTGTATGTGAAGTTTCAGCTCAAAATACCCAACAGATCATTTTTTACAGCATGTTTAAATTGTAATTTTTTGGGGCTCAGAAAAACGCGCTGTTTTAGTGTGTGCCCTTTAAATGCAAATAAGCTGCTGCTGGATGACCCAGGGGGCGGAGCTTCATGAGCTCGCGCTCAGTCTCTCAGGACAATTTCATCTCACGGAATGATGATAATATCAGAAACTCTCAGTAACGGTGTTCATTTCGAGTCGGACAATAATGCCTACAGAGTCAGAGTGCTGTATAGAGATGGAACAGGTATAGTTTAGTAGTTTAATTACGGTTATTATAACGTATTTGTCATCTGCTTGTATGTATCCATTATTTATTAATAGCCTACAAGTCTGCTGTCTGAATGATGATCAAACATATACTGATGAGTTTAATAAAGTTTATTGTACATCACACAAAAGATGAAGCGTCAGTTTTACTTCAGAAAATCACCGTAAGAGCTGAGTAAACACAGTAAGTTATAAGAAGTGCGCAAGTACATAAACGAATTTCGGTAGAGTTGAGGGAGCATTCCTGTGGGCGGAGGTTAGTCAAAAAACGGTTCTAGTGACGTCATTAAAGAAGGAAGTAGAGGGATGTAGTCCAAACGGGCCGTTCGATGTAGGCGACTTCTGTTAAATAAAATATCTCGCTTGGCATTGAACTTTGAGCTTTATAATTTTACAGATATTATTTATGCTCTAACAGCAACATTACACACTAACTAAAGTTTGAAACATGGGATCACGAAGAACGGGACCTTTAAGAAATGAAAAGCTACACACTCCATCAATTAGGGTTAGATGAACTGTTCCCAAACACATGCTAGAAACATAATAATGACAGATGACTTGGAGTTACATCTAAAGTCGATCTAAAATAAGAATCCTTCATCTAAAGTGCTATCTGATGGTGTCCACAGGAGTGAGGAGCAGTGTCTCGTTCGCAGTGGTTTGGTTCAGCTTATGGACAGGCTGTGTAGCCTGAGCAGTCAGAGGGACTGCAGCTCCAATGAGAAACAAACCAAAAAACAGAAAGTAGCCACGATGGCCTGGGCTGCTTTTCAGGTGCTGGCCAACCGCTGCATTGAGTGGGAAAAAGTCGAAGGTGAGGAAAGTTTACCGTTCAAAAAGTACCACTACAAACCTGTTTAATTACAACAGACGCTAACATTGTTGTCTGATAGGAGGCTCCACAGACGCAGTGCATTCTGGACTGGCACGACAGGTGTCTAGCTTATTAACCAATCACCTGGCTCGGGCGACAGACTGCTGCGGTAACCAAGCGGCAGGGAATGATGCCCTGCAGGATGTGCTCAGTTTGCTCAACGATCTGTCCAGGTAATTCCTGGTTTTCTCTCATTTAACTTCACTTGTTTGTATTTTACCTTTAAATGTAATATCGCAATATACACTACAGTTAAAATTATAGTACATGTGCTTTAATATGACAATTGCTGTTTTAGCTGAAAATTTTCATTTTGGAGCATCCCTACCGGTCACTAATTGTGATTTTAAGTTTCATTTCCTAAAGTGTGGTTCATAGAGGGTTAAGTACACATGAACATGGTAACTGTTATCTGTTCAGTTTGAGTGTGACGTAAATAAAAGCTTCAGATGAGTCAGATGCAGGTTTCATAGGTTTCATTTTGTGTGAAGCCAATGAACAAAAAAAAAGAAACGTACATTTTTAGGATTTCAAGTCCTTCAATTAAATTGTGCCTAACTTTCAACTAGTTACACATTAAAGTGTAAATGGATTTAGTTGATTTGAACTAATTTCAACTGTTGCATGGCCCTTTCTCCTCTTCCAAGGAGCCACATAGGCAAGACCATCCTGAGCCAGCCAGCCTGTGTGTCCAAGCTTCTGTCACTGCTCCTGGACCAGCGGCCCTCGCCCAAACTGGTGCTGATTATCCTGCAGTTATGCCGTGCTGCGCTTCCACTTATGAGTGTGGAGGACTGTGGGAATGTAGCACTTCCTTCCTGGAGCTACTCAACAAATGCACTGGATGCAGAGCAGCAAGACGCCAATGATCCTGCCTTCCGCATCGCATCACTGCTGCTGGCCAAGCTGGCAGACTATGTGGTGCCAGGTATGAGAGAAAAAAAAAATTTTGGCATTAAAAAAAATAAAATAATATATATATATTAGGGCTGTCAATGTTACACAATTAATGCAGCATCCGTTTTTTCGGTCATCCTTTGGCTAGCATTACATTATATGATCACGCTCTTCTTCATGCAAATGCTTTTAAACCATTCAAGTGTGACAAGACAAAAGAGAACGCGCTGCCTATGTCCTAACACAGACACACACACGGGGCGCACAGAAAGAAGCGCCAGTATCGTGCGCACAGAAAGCGTGCCAGAATCGAGTCTCTTTCACGCTTGAATGAACAGCAACACACAATTATGCCAAAATGTCTGTTTTGTCGAGTATCCTCATAAGAGCAGTCTTAAATTAGTTAAAGTCTTAAATGAACGTAAAGAGCTGTGAGTGAATGAGCTCGTGTGAGATCCACGTCTCTGTCAGCACCTCTGACTTTACTGACAGGCAGCATTATTGGCTGCTGTCCCTTTAAAACCAGCTTTAAAGGGACAGCAGCCAATAATGCTGCCTGTCAGTAAAGTTAATCAAAGAACAAAGGGAACAGAGAATATCACTCACTGCTCCTGACTAAAGAACTTTTGTAGCTTTAATAAGGATTAGTCTATTTATAATTTATGCAGTGCAGACTGTTAGATATCGTTATTTTCATGAGACATCAGTAGCTGTTTTAGTATCAGTGATACTAGTCTTCATTCATAGAAAGATGCCATTAAACAAGTATTTAAAATATACTGCCTTTGTTGTCTCTACATTAATTTGGAGATTAATGTTGAAATGATTACATTATGAAATCTATAAAAAAAAGTAAGTGTTTTTAATTGTGACTAATCGCGATTAATCACAGAAAAAAATGTGTGATTAATCTAGTTATTTTTTTAAATCAATTGATATGTGTGTATATATATATATAGAGAGAGAGAGATTGTAAAATTACGATTTAAAACAACTTTTCTATTTGAATGCATTTTAAAGTGTCATTTATTAGTGTGATGCAAAGCTGCATTTTCAGCATCATTACTCCAGTCTTCGGTATCACATGATCCTTCAGATTTCATTATAATATAATAATTAATTATAAAATGATAATTTTTTTTAAATCTGTTTCTTTCTTTCCTGCTTTATCAGCGAGTTTAATTTAATTTTCTCTCCTCGCTTAGGTTGCCAGACTTTGCTCTCCCCAAGCGCTTCTGAGCCTGACACTAGTCTGACACGGGCCTGTCCTAAGAGCAGTGCTAAGACTGATAAAGACGCTAGTGAGGAGGGTGAAGCAGTGGATGGCAAGCTGTCCATTTTCATCCACAAGAGAGAAGACCAGTCATCACATGAGGTGCTTCAGCCATTACTCAGGTAATAACACTGGGCGGCCACACTACAAAACACATCAACCTTATTGTGTTCTTTGATTCTGAAATAAAGAAAGAAAAGAAACCCATTTAAAAAAAAAAAGTTAATTAAACCCATTTTTATAAAAGTTATGATTGATGTCAGTATTCGCACCTTGCAGCAGCTCAGAGGGTCGTCCTTTCCGTCTCGGCACTGGAGCGAACATGGAGAAGGTGGTAAAGATGGATCGAGATATGACAAAGGTCAGCTCTGGTTTAGTGACTGTTCACTCTTTTGGAGAGCAAAAATCTGTCATGCTGAATGTTGTAAAATCTGTTCACCTTTTTGCAGAGTGGCTGCTGTGAGGTGATCACAGAAGAGGCATCCTCTGCTTTGCGGAAAGCCAATAAGTGGGCTCAATCTGGGCTTATTGTTAGTGTGGGACCACCAATAGAGAACACTGGCCAGGAGAACTCTGGGGTATCCAATACAGGTGACAAGAAGAAAACTGCTCAGTCTACTGTCTGCCGAGAGAGGAACGGTGAATTGGCTCGGTAAGAAAAATATACTTTGCTACCTTTTGAATATCTGAAAGGGAAACTGTCTTCAGGAAAGTTCTGATGGAATTTTCTATTCATCCTACCTGCGTAGGATACATAATAAAGTAGTGTTTATAAGTGCAGCTGCTCTGTGTTCAGGGGTAACCGCTGTATTCATTTATTTAAATAATAGTTCTTACAGTCATTTTACTGAACATTACAATAGACATTGATGTTGTTTAAAAAAACTTTGCTACCTAAACAACACTACCATTCAAAAGTGTGAAATTATGTTGTTTTTTAAAACATTTTGAAAAACATCTCTTCTGCTCAAGGCTGCATTTATTTGTTCAAAAATACAGTTAAAACAGTAATATTGTGAAATATTATTACAATTTAAAAGAAATGTTTTCTATTTGAATCTCTTTTTTAAAAGTTTAAAATTCCTGTTGCAAAGCTGAATTTTCAGCATCATTGCTCCAGTCTTCAGTGTCACATGATCCTTCAGAAATCATTCTAATATGCGGATTTTCTACTCAAGAAAAATGTCTTATTATTATCAGTGTTGACTTTGCTGTGTGATACACTACCATCCAAAACTTTGGGGTTAGTAAGATTTGAATAAATACATGATTGCTTTTATCCAGCAAGGACATATTAAAATAAATTACATTTTAAAATATTTTACAATAGAAAACAGTTATTTTACATTATTTTTGAGTCTTTTGGTGAGCAGAAGAGACATCTTTCAAATACAATAAAACATCTTAATTATTCCAAACTTTTGTTTTGACCATCACTGTAGTTCTTTTCTAATATCAGATTTTTCCGAAACACAGATCAGATCCAGTGCGGCCGTTCATCAGCGGTCACGTGGCTAACAGCATGGCTGCTGAGGTCATCGCTCTGCTCCACAGTCTTCTGACTGCACCTGAATCCAACACTGCTCAAATATGGACCAGCACAGCAGAAAAGGTGAGCTGCCCTTCTTGATTCGTGCCCTGCTCTAACAAGGGTACCATTACAACTGACCTATCAGAATTATACTTGAGTTTCAGTGCTCAATGAAACACACAACAGTGTTGAAATCTTCCATCCTCTCCTCAGGTGTTGTCCAGGGCCTTGATGTACATCCCTCAGTTAGGCAAATATGCTGAGAGTATTCTGGAGAGCGGTAACAGCAGTGGCAGGAAGTTGTCCAAGCTGCAGTCGATTGGCCGACAGGCTGTGGCGGCTCTCTGTGCTCTAGGTGGATTCAAGGAGACCATCAAGATTGGTTCTGAAGTCCAGGTGACCTATTAATCTAACCTGTTAACTGTCACCCCTCCCCTATTTAGAGCACAGACCTGAAAATGCATTATCCGAACTTAAATAGTTTTATTTTATGAATGCTTTCAGATTATTGCTGAAGTGAAAACACTTTACGTTAAAACGTTATAGAAGTTTAAGTTTACTGTAAAGCAAATTAACTCAACTATACATGTTTTATATCATACCAAGTAGAGGTCGACCGATTGATCGGTTTTGCTGTTTAATCGCCACCGATAACCAATTGCTTGTACTAACATACATATTTTCATATCATTATAAATTCATTAATTTGGCGACTAGATGCTGCATTAGTGGAGAACAGCAGTATGTTTGCTGCCGAGGCTGAGGACGCTACATTAGTAGCGGTTAAAACAATGTGACAAAAACACACAACCCAAATGGTTAATGTCAGGATTGTTACCATCTATTTGAATTAGTTTATATCCATTTGTTCGCTTTTAAGCATTTTTTTTTTTTGCAGCGAAGTTGCATATTTAAAGCCAGTGACATGAGAAAGCAAACTGTGTCGTCATGCTGCAGACCGAAACACAAACAAATCTGAAATGCATCTGATTTCTGTTCTTTTTTCTTTTCACTGTAATACATATTATGTTATTTTGATAAGATAATCAAAATGTTCTAAATAATCTAGATAATGTTCTAAAATAGAAGCAAATGTATCAAAGTAAACACAATATACATATGTCTAATTTCAATGCTATGTGTAGATATTGAAAGATAGACATATTTAAAGGGATAGTTCAGCCAAAAATGAAAATTAGCAATTTCATTTTTGGGTGAACTATCCCTTTAAGCATGACTGTTTGGTTTATATGAAATGGTAGCATTTTACAATTAGAGTCCATTAGTAACATTAACTGAGGTTAATAAGTATTGTTCATTGTTAATTTCAACATTTACTAATAGGCCTAGATTTTTTCATTTTAAAGTTGTTTCTCTTAACATTAGTTAATGAACTAACATGAATTATCAAGGTATACTTGATATATTCATATTTTTTATATTAAAAAATTACAATACATATTAATGGTTCAGTACTGTTTTTCAATCTTTGTAATAAAGTTCAGCACTGTTTTATGTGTTATGTTTGTTTTCATTCAAAATCTATTTTTAAAACTATCGGTTAATTAATTGATTATTGGTTAGCGTGGGCCAACCTACAGTTATCGTTATCGGTAAAATCCACAATCGGCCAACCTCAAATACCAAGTATGTATTTTACATATGCTAAACAATTAAAGCTTTATGTCTATCCAATTTGTGTTCCAAGTTGATATCACAAAAATTGAGGTTCCTGTGAGATTTTGTTTAGGCGTTATACCAAAAACAGGCACAGTGTGACACTCAAACAATAGATTGAATTTTTTTTATACATTCTCCTGTCACAACATTAAAAAAGCGTGCCAAATTGTCATGCTACCACAAAACTGACAGTTAACAGGTACACACACAATTTAGCAGATGAATAATCTCAATGGCTTACGTTGCAAGCTGAAGTATTTGCCTCTGTCCATGTCTGTTCTCTGTGTCAGGTGGTGGGTAAAGGTGTATCGGATAGTGTTGGTGTGGTTATATCCATTAATGAACAAGAGGGCATCGCCACTGTCAAGTTTCCTTCCTGCGATTACCGCCGCACAAGCAAGGCGTCTGATATCCTCACTGTTCCCATATCCCGCCTCTGCACCCCCCGCTCTGAGGTAAGCACCTCTCAAATAACTGTAAAACTGCACAATTGTAATTTTGATGTCATATAGTTAGCGATGCTCTTATTTTTTGCATTGAACAATTACGTTTTTTCAGCTTACAGTATCATTCACAGCCCATTGTTATCTACCGTTCTAATCAACTGTATGAGATAGATGGCCTTTTTTTACTCATTGTTATTTCCTTTTAAAAATTTAGCAGACTTTTAAAAATATTTCTTCTCATAATATCATAAATAATATACTTGAAAATAATATACTTAATTGTGAACTGAATGTAATGTTTTTGGTCACTTCATTGCATGTTAATTACAATTAAGTGTAAATGTTGTGGGTCATCTTAATTGGGACTGGTTGTATTCTGTCTCTGATCACTTAAAACTTTTAACACAGTGATCGATCACTGTGTCATTGGTAATTTAGTATTATTATTTTTTATACTACTGTAGCGTTTATTAATGTTTTGCATTAGCATTCATTTTTATATTTTCAGTTTTCATTTAAATTTGAGTTTGTTTTTAGTACTTTTGTAATATCTTTTTTAGGGCTGTCCCCGACTATGGATTTTCATAGTCGAATCAGAATCGTCATGTCTTGCCTATAGTCGACTAATAGTCGAATCATGTGTATGGGGGTGGGGGTGGGGCTGGGGGCGGGGCTTTAACGTTTCAAAGCCGCGATGTACAGAAAATCACACAAAGATATAGAAGAAAATGTATAAAAACATTTTTGATCAATAAAACTAAGAAATAACATAAATAACTCCAGAAAGGCCACACTGCAGATTTGCATTTCACATGCAAATCAAATTAAATCGGCTAAATTACCTGTGCGAGCAGGCCAGCCTACAGCACAACATCGATGCACCGAAAAAATAAACAATTAATTTACTAAATTAAATTAGAACAGAATATACCTTTCTAATAAATAAAAATACAAAACAAAATAAATCAGAATCAAGTCACAGGATGAGGAGCAAATGTGTGCAAAATGCCTAAAGTGCAGGGGAACATATATTCAAAACACAAGCCACAAATAGTAAGATTAGATAACCCTGACAGATTAATAAATAAAATAAAAATAAAGAAATTATTAAAATAACGATAGTAGCCAGAATTTTCAACTTTGTCTTTTTAACTGCAGAAACAACAATAAATGCTAAACTGGAGAGGCAGTCTTTTTAGCTAAAAATGTTCACAGCATCCAAAAATAAAATTAGAACCGGCTGAAAAGTTTTGAAATCACTTGTACCTTACCTGATCGACAGAACAAATCCAGTCTTTCACTCTGTCTGTCCGTTGGAGTTTTTTCAAATTGTGCGCGCGGATAAAATACATTCTAACGTGAAACCCTGTCTATGCGTGAAACATGTTAAGGTTGGCCGGCAGAAGTGCGATCATGGTTTTCCTGATGCTAAATCCAGCCTTGGAGAATATCCTTTCTGATGGTGTACATCCACACTTTAGATTTTCTTATCCCAGACATTGTTAAAGATTTAAATCCTTGCCGCGAAGACCCTCCTCTGTCGGTCACGGATTGAAAGTGAAACTTAAATCTGTCACGGGGTGTTTGGATTTATTCACGCTCGTTAAAAAATATTTATTAAAAGCTTCTTTCTTTGCACATTTTTATATAGGCCTACAGCATTATCATAATAGGCTGAATATTAACATATTTTAATATTATAACATAATATAATATTAAGCTTTTTGACATAAAAGCTAGTTCTATGTGAAATCAGACATTGAGCGCCCTCATATAGCCAAAGTGGCATGATCCTCGTTTCATAACACCTCTGCGAAGATTCGACCGTGAGATCGGTAGTCGAATCAGGCTCCTCCTATCGAAGCATCGAATCTTCGACTATTCGGGGTCACCCCTAATCTTTTTTTATTTGTTTTTTGTTTTTTTTAGATTTGCTATTTATTTATTTCATTTTAGTACTTTAATCATGTTATATTTGTTTAATTTTATTTCAGTTTACAAAAAAACATTAATAGTCACGGTTATTGAACTTTTCCACAGTGATTTTAAGCATCTACAGTAGTTAACAAACATGCCCCAGTTCGTATATATTGAGTAACAACTCAATGTTTACTTACCAAGGAGCTGACAAATGTAAAGCCAGAAAAACAGATGCTTTGAAATACCATGTTGATATATGATTAAACTTCCCTTGCCATGTCTTGCCTTTGCCTCAGGACTTATCAAGCTTGCTCATTTCTAAAGCAGCTCAGGTATCTGATGTCATGTCTTAATCTTGGAGCTCTGTGTGTTTGTTGTAAGGCTCTGCCGCTGCATAAGCTGTCCATCACAGAGAAGGTTGTTCAAGCAGTGCAGTCCATGTTACTGCCACAGGAGGGCAGTCTGTCCATCCACACGTCCCTCCCTGCGTCTGGAGACGGAGCCAGTCCTGTGATGGCTGTGGTGCGTCTTCTGGCCGAGATCAGAACTAGGTCAGAACCTCAGTGCATCTTATATTGTGACATAGCACAGCCAAAACAAGAATGTGGAAGAATGTGTCATTGTACAGTAGTGCTATGAACCCATATGGGATATTTATTGTGGGTGTCTTTGACTCTGTCAGAGCGTGTTTGGTGATGGCGCAGCTGCTTGAGGACAGCTCATTTTGTGAAGAGTTTATTCAGCAGTGTCCAGCGGCAGTGGAGGTGCTTAACCTGATAGCTCAGGAGTGCAGTCCTGGTGAGTGCTGTCAACATTAGAGCTACACTTCCTCTACACCCAAAAAGTAGAAATAAAAGATATATTTCTATGCAAGATGAAACTTTTTTAATAGTGATTAATTGCACCCTTTTTGTGCAATTAATCGTGATTAATCCCACACTTATCGTGAAATTAAGCATACACCATTTATCTTGTTTAACATTTTCATTTTCTCATTGGCTATATCCAGCAAAGTAAACCATCAGATTGAAGGACGATTCTTACAAAACTGCATTTTTTGCACGTTTTTTTCAAGGTAAATTTAGGTGTCTTTCTAAAAAAGGACACTTGGAGACTCCAAAAGGACACCAAATAACCAAATGATATAAGGAGTCTTTACAATTCATACATTTATGCACACCAAAGAACCCATAAAAAAAAATAAAAAAAACATTACAGACCCCCCCCCCCCCCCCCCCCCCCCCCCATTTCATTTTAGACAAGTCAAGTTGCAATACCAACCAGGACCACATGGAGATGCCAAAAAAAACTAAACCAACTGCCTTGATCTGACTGTATATACCTACTACAGAACACAGATCCATTCAGAATTACTAAATACAGCAACAAAAACATGACAAATCAAAACATTATCCTGAGTCTTTGTGGAAACATACATTTAATGAAATGTGTCTGTGCATAAATAGTGTGCGATCAGTGCACCGAGAGAACGCACACACGGTTTGTTTACGCAATATACAGTAGCGGACTTATGCATGCTTACTGTACCTTGTTTGCAATCCTTGTCCATCAAAACTTTTCTAGCGAGGCGCTGGTTTGCTTTATTCAGCCGCGAAACTTAGTTTGTGTATAACATGTTAATGGTGACAGCCCCTATATTTAAACAAAAAATATTCAAAAATTAAATTAAAGCAAAAAATATAAAAATGTATTTAAATGATTAATAAATACTATAATAGTATATAAATGATAGTAAAATAACACTGTTCAGCTGGGGTGGAAATCGCCAGAGGCCCCACAATATGATATCTTCATGATTGCTTAGCCACGATACATTATTGCGATTTTAAAGTCCCCCTGTAGTCAATAGTTGTATCCCTTAAAATTAAACTTTCAGCACCAAAATGACATATTTAAATGTTTTTTTCCTGTGAAAAAAAAAATCTTCATGCCTTAAAATAGCTTGAATTTAACTCTACACCCTTGCTTCATTTAGTATTCACGGATATCTGAATATGTAAATTAGCCCCGCCTCCACTCACTCACACCAGCTCAGAGATCCACTCTATCAACTGGACTCAAGTTACTGTAGTAAACGATGCACAATGGTATCGCTCTTTACAACATCGGTAATTAATATGATTAGCCTTTTTCTTGACTATGTTATCAAACAGCTAATAATGTGTTGCTAATGTTACACAAACCAACTCAGAGTCAGAAAGCTGCCTTCAAAAAATGAACAACCTTTCTAACACCCTAATGAACAAGTCGAAGGTGACAGCATTCAGTTGTGAGATGTAATTCTGTGTGTGTTTGTAGGAGAGCGTTTAGTGATGGTTGAGGTGCAGTGTGAGAGGGTTAGGATGCTTTATCGAGACTGTGCTCGTCCTCCACCACCTCCAGTACAAACTGATCAAAGACAGGTGAGTTGAGCCTCATTAGTGCTGATTTAACATGATCAAGAGAAGCCTTTGTTTTGTTTTTTTAAAGACTGATTGATTAAAGTGTAATATTATCATTTATCTACTACAATTCTCTCAGTTTCCTGCTTGCATATATGGGCTGCCCTGTAAACACAAAATGATTGGCAGACATAAAGATCCTCAAAGCCTTCTGATTGGATGAACAGAAAATATGACCTTTTTTTATGATTTGTGAATACCTTGCTTAGCACCACAACACTTTTTTTTTTTTTCTCTCTCTACAGCCTAAAGAAATCACATGGTGTCCGTCACGCGTCTTCCCTCCGGTTCGGGCCTGCATGTTTTCTTCACACTTGACCTCTGTGACCTTTCTGGCAGATCCAAGCGCGGGTGGAGGCCTTCCCAGAGGAACTTTCATCTATGCCACTTCACCTGTGCCTGTTCAGGTAACTACAGCCTGGTACTGGCACATGCACTTAAAAAAAAAAAAAATTATACTTTGATTCTGCAAAGACACATTCATTTGATCAAAAGTGACAGTAAAGGCATTGATAATGTTACAAAATATTTCTATTTCTAATAAATGCTGTTCTTTTGAACTTTCTATTCATCCTGGGGAGAAAATGACACGGTTTCCACAAAAAAAAAAAAAAAATGTTTTCAACATTGTTAATAGTAATAAATGTTTCTTGAGCATCAGATCAGCATATTAGAATGATTTCTGAAGGATCATGTGACACTGAAGACTGGAGTAATGAGGCTGAAAGTTCAGCTTTGCATCACAGGAATAAATTACATTTTAACATGCATTACAATAGAGAAATATGGAGATATTTTAAATTATACTATTATTTTACTGTTTTTATTGTATTTTTGATTTTTTTTTAAATGCAGCTTTGGTGAGCATAAAGGACTTCTTTAAAAAACATGACCACAGTAGTGTAAGGCCAATAAGAGTTGTCTGTACCTCTTTCTTATTTTCTCTCTCTTTTTTGGTTTCCAGGCTCCATCTTTTTACTGGGAGATAGAGATTGTTTCTTTTGGAGATTCGGAGGATGATAGCGGTCCTATAGTGTCGTTTGGTTTTTCCCCGGAGGCCGAGAAGAGAGACGGTGCCTGGACGAATCCTGTCGGCACCTGTCTATTCCACAAGTACTGACCCAGTCTTTTTATCCTTTCATTCAATAATCTTTCACTCATACTGACTATCAACCTGTTCTTTCTGTTCCTCTCTGCTTCCCATCCTAACCCCTTTCTTTTTACATGTCGTCCTTGTTGTTGTTTCTCTCCCGCTCAGTAATGGGAGGGCAGTACACTATAATGGCTCCAGTTTGCTGCAGTGGAAGAGTGTGAGACTAGACGTGGCTCTACTTCCTGGTGAGACAGGACCTTGTTCCAAGCGGCCTTTATTCATTTGAGCATTCAGACATTAACCACAAGCACATTATGTTGTTCAAGCCGACTGCCTTTATGGGCAACAGTGTTGGGGAAGCTACTTTGGAAACTGCAGCTTCCCAAGCTACAACCTCAGTTAATTATTGAACTCAAAAATGAAAATTCTGTCATCGATTACTCACTCTCATTTCTTACCAAATTCTTTCTTATATTTATTTAAGTATTCAAGCGCAGGGAAACTCCAAAGCCACGCCTCCTCCAAAACACATGAACGCATAAACTCTAGCACAGCAGAGACTGCACAAGTGTTACGAATGAGACCGTTAAATTTCCTCATGTCTCAAAGCACATAACATTATAATGAACGTAAACAACTTACAGAGCTCTAGTTGTTCCACCTGACTGCTCGAGATTTATTTCGGCATTGATAGTGATGACAGAAACGCATAAATCGGTGTCTGAGGACTTGAACAGCTCCGGGTCGCCATCTCGTAATTACGGTTATAACATGGCGTGTGAACGCAGCATAAGATCGTTGTTTTGGTTCAGGAGGAACTGTAAAAGGTGGCTTCTCTTTGTTTTTGGCTCTCGGTGGCTTACAACTCTGCACATCTTATGACGTGTGATGTCTGCGCAAGCAGGGTGTGCGGAGTTATGGAAATACATATGTTGACAGGACATTTATTGGTCCTGAGGCTTCCACAGAATATATGTACATGTTTTAATATTTAGACCACTTCTATTATTGATTGCTATTAGGATGTGAAGAGAGTTTCAAACAGTTTAACAAAAAGTGTTTATAAAACAATTTGTCTACCCTCCCTTTTAGCATACTTATAAAAATAGTACTTATTACTGAAATAATATACTTAACTGTGAGTGCGAACTGAGTGTAATGTTTTCGGACACTTAATTGCGTGTTAATTGCAATTAAATAAAAATTTATTATAGTTCAAAATTGAACTGTAGAGTGCTTTTTTTAACTTAAGGAAGACTTTATGTCTTTATGTCCTTTTCTAATTACTTCTGTTGTCTTTGAAATATTATTAAAAATATACTGATGTAACTTAAATGTGCATTGTGTAATATTTAGGAGGATCTGTTGACAGAAATGCAATATAATATACATAACTATGTTTTCAGTAGTGTATAAAGACCTTACATAATGAACCGTTACGTTTTTATTACCTTAGAATGAGCCATTTCGATCTACAAACACCGCGGGTTCCCTTACATTGAAATAGCCATTTTGCGCCACCATGTTTCTACAGTAGCCCTAAACAGACAGACTGCTTCACAGCGTGTTTTGTCACTATGTTGTTCTTCGTGCAAAAAGCTAGCTTAAGTCAGCGAATAAAAAACTGACACAATGATGAAGAAGTAACAATAATATTCGAATGATGAAGTTGCAATTTAGTACATTTTAAAATATATGAACTAAAATATTTTAATATATCAAATGACACGTTACATAAAATTACTGTATAATCAAGTACTTTACATGTGCTTTAGTATTTTAGTTAACACATAATAAGTGCACTTCTTTAAAGCACAACAAAAGATTATTAAAACACTATGGTTTAAAAGGCAAAAATGTATTTGTCAATTTAATTATAATATATGATATTTCACAATCAGTTTTTTTTCCATGAATGCGAGTCGGCCATGCTATTCCCTAACTCCTATAACTAATGCTTTCTGTTTGCTCCTATTGCGCTCCCTAATTACTCTTTATTTCACTTGTATTTTCCCATTGTCATTTTGTTTTCCTGAACTTGGGTGATTATTATTGAACGCAGTCGAACTTGAAACTAAAATTTGTGTCTAAAGATCTGAAATTGAGTGTTAATACTGTAGGAGCATGATGATTATTATTATTATTGACTGATTATTGACTCAACTTCCTCATCTGTAAAGTTGTGTGCATAATAAAATATCACATACTCTGAAAAAAAAAAGATTCTCACTCTGTATTTTTAGCTTGTTTTCCAATGCAAATATCAACAACAACAAAATAAATAAATCAAGATACATTTACTTAAGAAGCAAAATAACACTGTTTTCATGGTTTTATGCTTAAATTATGAAAAATACTGAGTAAGATAAAAAAAATTGTACTGTAAAAACCAACAATGTAGTGGTTTGTTAACAGACCAATGCTTGTTGGTAAAATTGGTTCTCTGCTGGTTCTCTGTTGTTCTGTAGTGTATGTAAAGTTAGTAGGGTTGCTATGTTTAGTTACTCCCCAACGCTGGTAGGCAACCATTTTAAAACATTATAAATGCCACTATTTGTCATCACTCACAAAGTTTAATGACATTTTTTTGGTTTGATGAACATTTCTCAAGCTTCCCCAGTGATGATTTGTCTTGTATGTTTTGACACAGGTGATGTTGCTGGTATAGGTTGGGAGCGTTTGGAAGGCACTCCACCTCCACCCGGTCAGCCTCCTAAAGGGAGGGTTTACTTCACTTACTGTGGTCAACGTCTCGCCCCTTATCTGGAGGATGTGGCTGGAGGGATGTGGCCCGTAGTCCACATTCAGAAGAAGGTTTGCAAACAAATGCTAAATAAAAAGCATGATGGTTTCAGTCCATTTATAGGTTTACTGGATACATTTGTGAGGGGAAACAAATCCCTGCAAGAGGTTTTGCAGAAAGCATACCAATAATATGCTAATGAAAAAGGAAATGGTGTTATTTTAGGATTATTTTAATACTATAGTCTTCATTCATATTTTGAATTTTCATACTTTTTTTAATTATTATTAGTTGAGGTAATTTTTAGTTTTCATTTTAATTTTAGTTTACAATTTAGTAAAGTTTGTTTATATTTCTATTTAGCTTTATTCTATTTATATTTATTTCAGTTTTAGTAATTTTCTTTTTTTTTAGGATTATTTTAATACTATAGTCTTCATTAATATTTTGAAAACTTTTTTTAATTATTATTAGTTGAGGTAATTTTTAGTTTTCATTTTAATTTTAGTTTACAATTTAGTAAAGTTTGTTTATATTTCTATTTAGCTTTATTCTATTTATATTTATTTCAGTTTTAGTAATTTTCTTTTTTTTTAAGTTGACTTTTTTTGAGTTTTATTTATGTATGGTTTAAGCATCCAAAAACTTATTTGAGGGGACTGTTGCTTATGTAATTGTTAGTTATACATGTCTTTTTATTGTACACTGGTTTCCTTATTTGCCCTTTAGCCTTGTTTTATAAATAATAAAAATGTTTAATAATGATTTGTCATTGTGTAATTTCAGAATACAAAGATCCACGCAAACTTTGGCTGCCGGTTGTTTGCGTACGCAGAGGGACAGGCTCACCGAAACGCTGCCGACCTTTGCATGGACCTCTCAGAGGAGATCAGTGCCAACTTTGAGGCTCTGCCCTTTGCCATGGCCTCCGACAGCGACAATGATGCCGGCACTAGTGTGGCGTCTGATTCTGGTTCTCATGGTCCTCCGTGTCGCATTGCGGCGGTCGTCACAGCACAGCAACGTGAGTGTCGACTTAAACATTAACTAATATTAATACTTTCAGCTCAAAAAGTTGTATGCATGTACTGTACATGAGGTTAGATTGCTTTTGAATGTTGTCCCTCCCTCCTCTAAATAAAACTTGCTATCTGACTGAATCAGTAATGAATATCAGATTCATATGGGTTAAACTTTGGTTCTTGTGGTCTGATTTTATTTACAGAATACAATAGTGATGCCTCTTGTCACTACAAGGTAGAACTGAGCTATGAGAATCTGGTCGTCTCAGGGCCAAACGCCCACCCGCCACTAATTGCTGATGATGAGAGTGATGATGAAGATGATGAAGACATTCCTAGGGTATGGAAAGCTCATAACTAGGCCCTTAATTTTCTCTAAAGCATTTTGAAAGTTACACCCCTAACATAGTGTAAGCAAACTGTCTTTTCAAAGAAATCTTTTATGTTTTTCTCTCGCCGTCTCTTTGTAAAGGAGGATCACTACGCCTTGCTAGTGAAAGCGTGGGAAACCAAGGTTTTTCCAACCATTCGGCGTCGTTTCAGGAATGAAGCAGAGAGGAAGTCTGGTCTGGATCAGATCAAAGGAGCACTTCAGCTCGGTGAATGTCTCTTTTATTTATTTACAATGGCTAAAAGAGTCCCTCTCAGCCTATTCATTTATTCAAAGAGTGGTCAGGTTGTCCAGCTGGGTAGACATTTCCTCGTGAAAAAGAAGTAACTTTAGCATACTTCTTAAAAATAGTACTTATTACAGAAATCATATACTTTAAAAGAATATACTTAAGTGTGAAATAAATGCTATGTTTTGGACACTTAATAGCATATTAATTGCAATTGAATGAAGATGTTTTATAGTATAAAGGGTTAGTTTACCCAAAAATGAAAATCCTGTCATTAATTACTCACTCTCATGTCATTTCAAACCTTTAAGACCTTCATCTTCAAAACACATATTAAGATATTTTTGATGAAATCTGAGAGCTTTCTGACCCCCCCATAGACTGAGTGCAACATTATTACCACTTTCAAGGCCCAGAAAGGTAGTAAAGACATCGTTAAAATAGTCCATGTGCCTACAGTGGTTCAACCTTAATGTTATGAAGCGACGAGAATACTTTTTGTGTGCCAAAAAATAATAAAATAAAAATAACAACAGCGTCAGAGACTGACACAGAAGAGAATATGTGTGCAAAAAACTTCTCGTCGCCTCATAAGGTTTAATCACTGTAGCAGCCAATGAGCAAGCAATCTCATGATGCACCTTGAGCAAGCAATCTCATTGGCTGCAGGATCAACAGAGACCAATCAGCTTGTGCCATGTGGTAATGATGTGATTGCTTGCAGATTGCATGTAAAGGACCTATCAGCCTGCGCCCTCTTGATTACTGAACTAGATAGAGAAGTTTTTCTCCATGAGTATAATATAAATAATGCTGGTATTCCTGGCAGGAATGGTGGACATTGCACGTCAGACTGTTGAGTTCCTATATGAAGAGAATGGAGGTATTCCTCGTGACCTCTACCTTCCAACCATCGAGGACATCAAAGATGAAGCTAATAAGTTCACCATTGACAAAGTCCGCAAAGGTCTGTGTGAAAGCGCACGTTAACATGAATATTTGTCCTAGGATCTATGCACTTAATTTTGTTTGGTCTATTGTGGAGATCACACATTGTTTCTATACATACATATACTATACTGTACTGTACATGCATATATACTGTATTTTATAATTGCACCAGTCAGAATTGCATTGATGAGACTGCACCGATAAGTACTATTTTATTATTACAATAACAGGTTAAAAATGTAACCATTTTCCTCACAGGCTTAACAGTGGGCATCCGCTGCCCAGAGGGAAACAACACCTGTAGCAGCACAGGTGGAACAGCCTTACCAAAGTTTGCCATCCGGGGCATGCTGAAGACTTTTGGCTTGCATGGTGTCGTGCTCGATGTAGACTCTGTGGGTATCCACATTAGTCAAATTTCAGTTTCCAAATCACTCTGTTTAAAGGGATCAAAACATTTCATGTGAAAAAAATAAATAAAAGATATTTTATTTTGCATAAAGAAAATTAGCCTTATTTAAATACATTTTGCATGTTCATGACAATTGACTCTGTGCACCTTGATGTATTCTACTTCATTTTTATATATTTTATTTATATTTATTTCTTTATTTATATTTATTACTTTGCCCATTTTAACTTTGATAACTTTATGACGTAAGGAGAATCATCCGGATCCAAGAAAAAAAAACAAAAAAACTAATGAAATCAGCATAAATCAGCATAATACTCTCATGATTGAGGGATAATAATGTGAAATGCTTCACATTTTAAACATATAAATGTAAATATTTGTCCCGCATTGCATTATTTTGTTCGTAAAATTAAAATAGCCCATACATATTTTTGACAGGCTATGTGATATTCATTCTTATATACACACTAGCATTTGAACCTCTTCTAAATGCACTTGTTTCAAAATGCAACAAAAATGAAATGTCTTCATTTGTGTGTATTCAGGCCAATGAACTGGTCCAGGTGGAGACATATCTCCGAAGTGAGGGTGTGTTAGTCCGGTACTGGTACCCCATTGAGATGCTAGAGAGGCCGCCAGCCGGGTCCCGCAGGGCTGCAGCAAATGGCCTGGTGTCTCTGGACAGCAGCAACATCCAAATTCATCGGTAATGCATTTTTTCCTATTGTAGATAAAAAAAATGTCGGAATTTTACTGAAAGAGTTGTGTTTGTGTGTGCTGTGCTTGTGTGTTTCAGGGAGCTGCTGCGTTGTGAAAGTGCTCTCGCGCGTCTGTACTGCCGCATGGCATTGCTCAACATCTTTGCTCCCAAGAGCCCTCACACATTCACACGTCTCTTCCACATTCCCGCTGTACGAGACATCACACTTGAGCACCTGCAGCTCTTGTCCAATCAGCTACTGGCTCCACCTTTGCCAGGTGATGTCATACAAATATTTTGAGGAACACAGGTTTAGATTTGAACTTGCATAAGTAACTACTTGCAGTGTTGGGGGTAACGCATTACAAGTAACATGCATTATGTAATCAGATTACTTTTTTTTTATGCAACCTTATTGTAAAGTGTTACCTAATATATACTAGGAAAAAAAAATGTCATTAAACTCTTGTGTATTTGTTCATTTCCCTTTGGCTTCTGTAGATGGCAGAATCAGTTCTAACTCTATTCTGCTGGCTCAGTCTGTTCTCCACGAGCTCCAGGGCAAGAGCTGTTCTCCGACTGAGCTCTTCTATCAGGGAAACGCACAGGCCATCCGTGAATGGCTGACGGTGGCCATCAGCAGAGCTCTGCACCAGGGCGAAGACAGCCTTCTCGAACTCACTAAACAGATCTGCTGTTTCCTTCAGGTACTAGTGCCTCACAACTTATTTGTGCCCATTATATCAGTATAGCAGTGTATTATTCTGAACACCATAGTTTGTATACGATAAAAGTCATAGGCAGAAAGTAGAAATAAATAAGAGAACAAAATTCTGCAACAAAAATAGAACTTTTACTTTTCTAAAGGGAAAATCACTATATTTTTCTTAATATTATTTTCTTTTTTGTGATCAGAAAGACATCTATAATTTAGATATTTAGAACATTACTGAATGCATTTTGAATCAGGCAGCTAATTACATTATTCACTGCAAATCCACCATTATAATCTGTGATATTTAAATGTTAAATGTATAATTACACTGTAACAAGGACACCTTAAAATAAAGCGTTAACCTTTTAATTTGACATTATTACAAAGTGGACTTAGAAGTGTACTTAAGTGTGATAAGAAACATTCCACTTTATTATACATTCCTGATCCACATGTACATACTATGTACTACTTATTATATCAATTGCAATAACTAGGTAATAACTAGGTGCTAACCCTGAACCTCCCCCTCAACCTATCTATAATCCATGTAGTTACCTTATATTACCCAGTACTTTCTTGGGTAAGTACACTGTAAATACACATACTGTAAAATAAAAAAACATGTTAAATTAGTATTGGTTGTTACAATTTTAGTTACATTCTTTAATGTTTGCTGAAAATTCAGAGTGCACCTGAACAGTTTACACTGGAAGAGTTTCCCATCACTGAGTCCAAGGTCAGCGTGGATGTGAACTTCCCCGGTGCTGCCTTTGTGCTCGTCTCTTGCAAAGAGAGCCAAGCCAGCTGCCGCAAAGAGTGAGTTCATATTGATTCATAATGTTAGCTAGTTATAATATTAGTTCTGAATTACCTGTTTTTGCCTCTTTAGTCTACTTTCTTTAGTCTAGTTGCACTAAGCAGGGAGCTTTGCATAGTAAAAGTCTAAAACTATTTATTTTCAAAAATCTCAGTTTTCTGTTAAATATTCTATATGCTCATGTTTGTATTTTTTTCTTAGTTCCTCTCTATACAAAGCCCCTTGGACTCGTGTAATGGTATATGGACTTGGTCACAAGGTGCGACGAAACGGCCAGTTGAATCTGATGGAAGCAGTGTGCTTCCCGCTAGACGCCTCCCCGTCTAACACAGGACTCACCCCTCCACCCACAGCCAACCAGTATCCCAGCATCATCATCCCCACTGACAAAGTGCATGTCAAACTAGGCATGTCAAAAACGTGTTACATTCTTACATACTGTACATTTTCGGATTTCAGTTACTCATAAGGTTGTACTCAATTCAATAAACATAAAAATGTCTTTGCTAATGTACAAAAGTAAGCAAAGAGGCCACTTAAATCAGCATCTGGGGTATTCCTTGTGAAAAAAAAAGTTATACTTAAGTCTATTAAAATGCACTTGTAGTGTATCTTAACTCTTAACCTTAGTACACATTTATAAAGTGCATTTGATATTAAAAGTTTAACTTGAAAGTAAATTTTAAATCATTATGTTTTATTAACATTTTGTCATCCTTTAAAGAAGTGCACTTATTTTGATGTGTTGACTAGCATACATGTAAACATGCACATGTAAAGTACTTGATTATAATATTAACTGTAGTGTCGTTCAATATTACATTTAACATAAATATATTTTTAGTAAATTGTAACTTCATCATTACAAATATGTAATTACAAATATACTTAAATGCATATCATAAAAGTTTCAATAGAAATGGCATTAAAGTATATTTTAGTTTACCATAAAATCTTAAAGTAAATTTAGCAGTATATTTTAACCATATTTCAAAGACAATAGAAGTAACTATGAAATTACATATAAGTGTCTAAAACAATTACATTCAGTGCACACTTACAGTGAGGAAAATAAGTATTTGAACACCCTGCTTTTTTGCAAGTTCTCCCACTTAGAAATCATGGAGGGGTCTGAAATTGTCATCGTAGGTGCATGTCCACAATATATGATTTTTTAACTATTTATTTGTATGATACAGCTGCAAATAAGTATTTGAACACCTGTCTATCAGCTAGAATTCTGACCCTCAAGACCTGTTAGTCTGCCTTTAAAATGTCCACCTCCACTCCATTTATTATCCTAAATTAGATGCATCTGTTTGAGGTCGTTAGCTGCATAAAGACACCTGTCCACCCCATACAATCAGTAAGAAACCAACTACTAACATGGCCAAGACCAAAGAGCTGTCCAAAGACACTAGAGACAAAATTGTACACCTCCACAAGGCTGGAAAGGGCTACGGGGAAATTGCCAAGCAGCTTGGTGAAAAAAAGGTCCATTCGGACCATTCGGACCAAATCTCCCTCGGACTGGGGCTCCATGCAAGATCTCACCTCGTGGGGTCTCAATGATCCTAAGAAAGGTGAGAAATCAGCCCAGAACTACACGGGAGGAGCTGGTCAATGACCTGAAAAGAGCTGGGACCACCGTTTCCAAGGTTACTGTTGGTAATACACTAAGACGTCATGGTTTGAAATCATGCATGGCACGGAAGGTTCCCCTGCTTAAACCAGCACATGTCAAGGCCCGTCTTAAGTTTGCCAGTGACCATTTGGATGATCCAGAAGAGTCATGGGAGAAAGTCATGTGGTCAGATGAGACCAAAATAGAACTTTTTGGTCATAATTCCACTAAACGTGTTTGGAGGAATCCCTACTGTGAAGCATGGGGGTGGTAGCATCATGCTTTGGGGGTGTTTTTCTGCACATGGGACAGGGCGACTGCACTGTATTAAGGAGAGGATGACCGGGACCATGTATTGCGAGATTTTGGGGAACAACCTCCTTCCCTCAGTTAGAGCATTGAAGATGGGTCGAGGCTGGGTCTTCCAACATGACAATGACCCGAAGCACACAGCCAGGATAACCAAGGAGTGGCTCTGTAAGAAGCATATCAAGGTTCTGGCGTGGCCTAGCCAGTCTCCAGACCTAAACCCAATAGAGAATCTTTGGAGGGAGCTCAAACTCTGTGATTCTCAGCGACAGCCCAGAAACCTGACTGATCTAGAGAAGATCTGTGTGGAGGAGTGGGCCAAAATCCCTCCTGCAGTGTGTGCAAACCTGGTGAAAAACTACAGGAAACGTTTGACCTCTGTAATTGCAAACAAAGGCTACTGTACCAAATATTAACATTGATTTTCTCAGGTGTTCAAATACTTATTTGCAGCTGTATCATACAAATAAATAGTTAAAAAATCATACATTGTGATTTCTGGATTTTTTTTTTTTTAGATTATGTCTCTCACAGTGGACATGCACCTACGATGACAATTTCAGACCCCTCCATGATTTCTAAGTGGGAGAACTTGCAAAATAGCAGGGTGTTCAAATACTTATTTTCCTCACTGTAAGTATATTCTTTTGAAGTATAATATTTCCATAAGTAATCTTTTTGAAAAGTATGCTAACTATTTCATTTTTCACAAGGGATGCTATATACCACATACCTGGAAAACACATTATAATCAATTATATATTTTGTATTTATATGATCTTTGCAATTGGTTTGCACCAGAGAGAAGTTTGACGTTTCACTGAAGAGTTATGACATTTTGATTAAAAATTACTAGCTCAATTTAAAAAAAAACTAAAAAAAAACTAAAACATACACAAATGAATTGTTAATTGTTCACAATAAAGGAGCAATAAAGCACAATAAAGGAATGGTTAAACTACACTTTTAATTCCTTTGACTTCTAATAATATGCATGCAAATGCAAGCTCATGCAAATTTCGCTGCATTCCAAAGTTCAAGTTTGGTGAACTCTGACTTGCGTGACCTCTTAGCTGAATTAAAAGAACGCAAACTTTAAATCTGCAGGATTGCAGTGTTGCAGTAAAGTGGTGTAGATCTAATACTGTATGTCCAAAATTTCAAAATATTTAATGTTTTTTAAAAAGTAATTCTTCACACTAGTTATTCTTCTACACTCCTCAGAGTGTGACGCAATATTTCAACCGCTGCAGTGTCCGTAGAAGTCTAATCTTTTGATGTCTATTGTGACCGTGGGATGAGATCAATCAGAAACACTTTTAGAAAATAGAGGCTGAATTTTCGTTTTAATGCCGACTTTAATTTATATTTTGGTCCTGTCAGCAGGTGTATCTCCCCCTCCTGGTGCAGTGCTGGTATTGCACTCGTTGCCTCTTGAGTTTCCCTTGGCTATGGCCTTTGCTGAACAGCTGCTAACCTACACCGTAGGAGAAACGATTGACCGCTCTGAGGATGAGCTGGACACTGTGCCCACTTCTGTGCTTATGCAGGTTGTGGAGTTGCTGGGTGAGAAATGTTAATTTTGCTCCGAGGATCCCAGGAAACATATTATTACAGACATTTTGAATGTAAAATTTACTGCTGTGCCAACCTGAAAGCTGGTTAGGAGAACTGTGTGAAGAGTTTTGAAAAAGATTGAGAAATGGGTCCTAGCTATACAGTTTTTTTTTTTTTTATGTAAAAAAAAAAAAAACTAAAGCTGCTAGTGTGTCACACTTGCTTTATCTTTGTTTAGGTGGCCTTTTGTGGACCACTGATCTTGCTCCGTGCATCAAGGAGCTGATCTTCCACCTGCTTGCAGAGCTTCTCCGCAAGATCCATGCCTTTGAGCGGCGCAAGACCCCTTCGGGCCTGTCCAGCCACATTACACTGCTTCTCAACCCCTGCCTAACAGTCCTTATGGTTCTTCAAACGGAACTACGAAAGCTTTACGACCATGAGACCCAAAGTTGGGGTTTAGTTAGCGGCGGTTCCTGCACTTCTGCAACGGGTAGCGGTGGAGCAATCGCGCTCTCTGCCGAGCGGAGCCGCTTCTCGACGTACTTCCATGCTCTGATGGAGGTGTGCCTGGCAGTCGCTGAAGTGACTCTGCCACTCAGTACGGGTGCAGGGACGTCGGTAGTAGGCGCCCCTTCGTCTACGAGCACCGCAAACTGTAGTGATTCCTCGTCCTCTTCGTCATCCTCCCCAGGCCAGACGCCACAAAGTCCGAGTTTGCTTTCGAAGCGCAAAAAAGTGAAGCTAAAGCGAGAACGGGCAGCAGTCACTGTTGCTTCAGCAACTGCCATCTCAGGGAAACATGGTTCCGGAAGTGGTGCAAGACCGTCAGAATGTGATAATGCTTTACTAAACATGGCCGGAGGGAAGCCAGAAGACATGTTGTGGTTTCACCGTGGGTTGACATTACTCTTGATTTTACGCCACCTTGCTAACAAAGACCCACAAGGTCTGGGCGTCACTGGAGATGCCGTTACAGATGCTTGCCAAGCCTTGGTCGGCTCCACTGCTCACAGCCGATTGCTCGTGCTCTCAGGAATCCCAACTCACTTGGAGGAATCCGTGGTTCGCAATGCAATCCGAAGGGCTTGCAATGCGCACGGTGGTCTCTTCAAGGATGAGATCTTTATTCCAGTTCAGGAGGAAGACCCTAAAAAAGCCAAAGCTGAAACTCTAGCATGTATTCCCCAAGATGCAAAGAGAGATTGCACTGCAGGAAGCCCAAATAGCAACAGTACAACGCCAGCAATGAGCGCCTCAGCTTCAGCGAGCCAGGCGTCTTTACAGGGAGCCTCCAGGGCTGCTGGGGAGCTGCTGGTAAATCAAGAGTTGGTGACCTCTCAAACAGCACCTTCCCTGCCACAAGCACCCCTGGATCCCCACACGGTGTCCAGTCAGGAGAGTCTGGATGTGTCTCTTTGTAGCACAGGAAGTCAAGGTAGTCTCGGCAGCCTTGGGGAGCAGCTGGATAGTGGTGCAACGTCAGTCTCAGATGGGAGCTCCATGTACACTGTTGCCTCGCCAGACATCCATGCCAGCGTGACACGACCGATCAAAGGCTATGCTGTCATAGAGGTGGGTGGGACATTTGCTCTTATAAAACACCAGAAACAATAATATGAGTGTTGCTTGCAAGCATCATTATTACTATTGTTCATAGTTAGGGTTAAATTAGTTCATGTTTCAAATTCATTTATTTAATCGGCTGTTCCATTTGCACAGTGTACTGTGTGACTTTAGAGTTGTCAAAAAGTACAGACTTCGGTACCAAGTCGGTACTGAAATTTAAAAATCAACACAACGGCCAATCAGAGACATATATGTTGAGCGCGTCAACACAGTGGCCTATCAGAGGTGTTTAAGGGCTTAAAATGCTAGAGGGAAATGCTGGTATCATCACATTTTGGAAATTTCAGTACCGACCTGGTACCGAAGTCAGTACTTTTGGTAACTCTAGTGCACTTACTATTCTGAGGCCACTTTTAAGACAGAGATATGCTTCATTTCCTGTGTTATGCTAAATCTTGCTTGCAGCCTTTCTAAAAAGAAATTAGATATCCAATAATGTTACTGTTTATGCTTTTGTTGTACAGGTAAGGGCACGGGCCCAGGTTGAGAAGATTCGAGCCAGTCTTTTCAACAGCAGTGATCTCATTGGCCTTTCCAATCTTGAAAGGGAGGAGGAGCTAATGGAGATGACCAATGAGGAGATCCTCACTGCCTCGAGTGTAAATCAGAGTTTATTTGACACTCAAGGGAGTTCTGCCCTTGAAGAGTACTTCCTTGATAAATCTATCAGAGGTTGGTTGCTTTCTTTATCTTAGAACTGTGTTTTATTTTAGACTTTCATTCTGTGACTCTATTTGCAAGGTTTTGCTTTAACTTTATCAAGTTTGTTAGATGTTTTATTCGTTTTTGTGCTTGTAGGAGACAAACTGGTTCCTGGGGCACGTGATGTGCTAACGGACATCTTTAAGAGCTGCGTATATGCAGAGCAGGTACTGAGCCCCATTCCAACAAAACCTGTGAAAGTATCGGACATTTATCTCAGCAAAGAGCAGATCAACTCTCAGACTCCAGGCAACCTGCTCCATGTGTTTTTTACACACGTACGGCCTCCCAAGAAGGTGCTTGATGACCAGCTCACACAGGTGATGTCCTCAGAATAGTCATTAATTTAATAATATTAAATTATTAATTTATCTTGAACATATTTAGTATTTTTTTATTATAATTATAAAGTCTGCTAAATGCATATGGTTAGTCTTTCCACATGCATTTTGCTAAATTTGAATGATGATTGATTAATGTCATTACGATTACTGAAAATTGACTTACCTAGATGTAATCTACACATATAGTATCACATATATAGGTACTTTCTTAATTTTAATTTTAAGATGCATGAACACATGAAACATATTTATTAATAATTAAAAAGTCTGTTACATGCACTCGTAATCCACACCTTTGTGTTATACCATTACATCTGTTTTAGGAAACAGTTGAA